>NC_137902.1:50702670-51905794 GCF_963455335.1 Martes martes
GAAGTCCTAAATACATGTTCTAAATCATCTTCACAAACAGAAAGCTCATTTTCCATAAACATAAAATGTATTTCTAAGGATGCATTTTCATCACTTCTAATTGATCAAATGGCTGTGATCCAAACCCTTTACTTGTCTCGTACCCTGAAGCTCTGCCCCCACCTAATTTGTACAATAAGTAATGTTTGTTATTCAATGAAATTAATAATAATTATGTAATAGTAGTAACAATATAAACAACAGCGGCTAATACTTGAGAGTTTATTATGTGTCAGGCACCATGCCAAATACTTTACGTGTCATGACAAGTCACTTTACTTCTTGCCATACCCCTGTGGTTAGGTATGGCCATTTCCCCATTTTACAGATAAGGAAACTGAGGCTTAAAGAGGTTATGGTAACCAAACCAGGGTCACAAGATAGTAAGTGTTAGAACTAGGATTCAGACATGGGGTCTTCTAACTCCTGATCAGGTGTCCTTAACCACGATCTCATCTGGCCTTTATAAATGAAAGTTTACTGAGAACCTTCTCTGTATATACATATATATGTTCCTATTTACAAAGGCAATCATTTCTACAGATATCTGACTTCTGGTCATAGAACTGCCCTCCTAATTCTACTGTTTTGATCATTTTCTGGATGGAGAGAAGTTTTGCTTAAATCCAGACCTACTTGTCTAAGAACAGATTTTCAAAAGGAACAAAACATAAGGCTATGCCAACAGAGGCTGGCTCGAAATTAACTTCCGCACTGATATAAAGGAAGTTAATTAGTTCAATCTAGCCAATATCTGATTTTATTAAATGTTAAAAATTAAATGAATGTTTTAAAATAAATAAAAGAAAATATTTCCTGTCTACCCTGGCACCCCAATTTTTTCCCTCTGGATGATGTGCTAATTGGATGCTTTCCAAAAGAATGGATAGAACATCCAATTCCTGAGAGTCCAGAAACGTAGTTTCCACATAATAGATATAAATAATGAACACAGAGCTACATTAATTTTAATTCATGTTAAATATGGTTTCTGGGTTGAGTTTATTTGTAACACATTTCTTCTCTGTGCGATTTCACTCCTCCCCTCCATGTCACTATTTAGCTTGAAATTTCACAATATGGAAAAAAAAACCCAAACCCAATCCTAATTATCTCCTGCAGGATCATAAAAATAACATTAATAAAATGTGGTAAATATCAGTGGTGATCATTACCAGGCCCGCATCACCAGAAAATGAAATGCAGCACCCCAAAGCAAGAAGGATTAAAGGAAGCCCGCCACCATTAAACATATACATTTTAGCATATTTGCTCTGTAAGCAGATTTAATGGTAATAATAAAGTTGCCTTTAATCTGAACTGGACAAAAATTTAAAATGTGCATGGATATGCATAGAATCTCTCACACCTGTACACTGCTTTATATTTTTCAAAGCTGTGTCACATCCACTATTTCATTTCTGTATCCCTATCACCCTTCCTCAAAGGCAGATATAACAGGATTCATTCCACCTGACAACTGAGGTCGAGAGAGAGGACAAAGACGTGACCTTCCCAGATTCACCTAGGGAGTCCACACTCTGGGGTTGGTACCCAAGCCCCTTGGCAGCCAGATCTGTCACCCTCCCATGAAAATAACCTTACTTCAAGATAAACCACATGGGCACAGTGACAAGAAGGATTCCTCACTCATTGTATGGAAATATAAAGAACAAAACACAATTAGTAAGAATAAGAGATAAATAAGGTGTCTTACCAGGGACTGAAGAAAAGAAACAAAGCAGCCGTTATCCAGCAGTTAATGATGTGAGAAATCAGCAATATTCACTGCCCAGCTTTGTTCTACAACAAGGGTTACAATACATTCATACAGGTACAATGGCTAGAAAAAGCGCATTAGGTGAGGTCAGATGTGGAGAACGTGACTGGCCAGTGTGTGACTCTATTGCTATATAATTGATTGGTATAAATGAGACCCTCGGTATCAGGAGGCCAGAGTAAAAAGTAAACTTTGGTTCCTGTTATAAAATGCCTGATATGTAAAATTTTAATACACTTAAGGAAATTCAAGTACATTATCAACTATTGACAGGTACTTATGCCTGTAAGAGGATAAGCCAAAGACATTAGCCTAAATAAATAAATAGATATAACAGCATGTATGCTGGGCTCTAATGAATTAATTCCCTAATTGGTCTTCCCTGAACCCCACAGCAGTCTCCATTAGGTCTTCATCTACAATCCATACGTCAATAACAGGATGCTTCTATATCTAAGTCTACGGGCCAGCCATTTAGATGGCCTTGAGCATCTCTTAAGAAAGAAGAATAAAGAGCAGGCAAGTTGCAGTTCAGAGAAAGTAAGAGCCGCATTGCTGCACAAGGAGTAGCATCTGAAAACATAGGCCCAGGGCCTCGTCCAGCGCTTTGATCAATAAACATTGGTTTGAGTGAATGGACTTTTCTCTGGAGGGTTAAACGATGCACAATGGAAGAACAGAAGGCCCTTACAAAAACTCTGGAATTAGTCACTTAACTACTTCTCTAGGACAAGAAGTAGTTTATCATTGGGGTTTAAAGAACTGGTTGAGGTCATTTGCTAGACCTCCATCCCTTCAGGCAGCCTGTGTGCTTGGGGCTATGTCTGCCGATGTATGTTCCTAATGTTGACCTTTGACAATTCTGATCCTGAAGATCATGAAATCCAGGGGAGCTCAGACTTAAATGTGCTCCAGAACCATCTAGAACTGATAAAGCACAAACTTCGGAGGCCCATCTCCAGAGTTTGATGCCGTAGGTCTGGGGTGAGGCCTGAGAATTTTCATTCTGGTAAGATCCTGGGTGAAGCTGATGTTGCCAGTCGGGAGACCTCACCTCTAAAGTTCAGTACCCACATTTTAGAGGAGCAGAACCCCAGGGCCAGAGAAGGGAAATGATTACTCTCAGGATCAGTCTTTGGTGGCTCTTTTCCTACTGCCTGAGGGAGTATGAATTGAGTATGAATACTTTTAGTTATGAATTGAATTGTAACCCCAGTACCTCGGAAAATGAACTTTTTTGGAAACAGGGTCATTGTACATGTAACTGGTTAAGATGAGGTCATTAGAGTGGTCCCTAATCTAATGTGACTGGTGTCCCTATAAAAAAAATTTAGGGGGTGCCTGGGTGACTCAGTAAAGCGCCCGACTCTTGATATCAGCTCAGATCTTGATCTCAGTGTCCTGAGTTCAAGCCCCACATTGGGATCCAAGCTGGGTGTAGAGTTCACTCAAAACAAAACCAAAAAAAAAAAAAAAGAAAGAAAGAAAGAGAAAAAGAAAAAGGAAAAAAGAAAAAAAATTGGAAACAGACATACACACAGGGAGAATGCTGTGTAAACATGAAGGCAGAGACAAGGGTGATGCATCCATCTATCTAGAAGCCCCAGAATGCCAAAGATGGCTGAGGCAAACCACCAGAAGCCAGGGGAAAGGCATGGAACACGTTCTCCCTCATAGTCTACGGAGGAACTCCCTCTGTTGATACCTTGATACCTACTTTTCCTCCCCCAGAACCTTGACAGAATAAATCTCCGTCGTTTTATCCATGCAGGTTGGGGTATTCTGTGAGGGCAGGACTGACTAACAAATTCCCCTCTATAGAAGACCATTAGAGTAAAGATCCATGCCTGCCTGAGAGGATATTATAAAGCAGTCCAGCTCTGTGTCTCTCTGACTTCTGAGGCAAATTCTCCACACCCCTCTACTGAGAACCAAGGGCTTTTGTGTCCTTCAAAGTCTGTGCCCAGGACTTGGCTCTACTGGGGGTTTGTACACAGTGATAAGCCCTCGTTAGAGCAGGGTGCAAAAGGTCTCAGGACCTTTCAAGGGGGTTCACATCCTAAGCTGGTACTTCTACTTGTGGGGCTTTTGACTAAAGAAACCAAAATCCACGTACAGGGAGTACATGTACCTGCAGATTGAGTAATAGGAAAACAAAATGAAACAAAACCCTGCTGTAAGGATATTATATAGTCATTAAAGTACTTTTCATTAGGAGTATATAATTATATGGAAAATGTGCATGCTATAAAATCAAGAGAAAAGCAGAATATAAAATACTCTATATTAAAAAAGTGGAAGGAAATACATCAAAATATTAAGAGTCTTTAATTTGGGGGCTGGCAAGACTACTGGGACGATTTTTCTTCTCTCTGCTTTTTCTTTAAAAAGCATCCATTATTGCCATAACGGAGAAGTATTTTGGGGGTGGGGTACCACTTCCTAAGATTCACGACTTGCCTTTGTTCACCTTGGCTCCACTGTTCCTTGCCATCTTCCTACAGTACTACCAAAACTCTGCCAAAGATTTGACAAATTTGCCCCCACATGGAGGCAAGGCCTTTTCCAGGTTGGAAAGTACGTTTATCTTCTAAAATCTGATGAAAATCACTTTCTGCCCCCATGACAGAAAACTCCAGTTAGAAAGACTACGCACTTTTGTGCAGAAGCTTTTCTCTCTTCTCTGTTCCTGGTGCCTGAGGTGGGTTTCTGCCTTCCAACCTTTCCAAATGTTCCTTCCACGAAGAACAAAAACCCACATTTATCATCCTTTGTCTTTTTAGCTGCTTTTTGTCTTCTAACAAGATTTTTTCCTTCTTAAAATTTTTTCTTTCTTTTTTTTTTTTTTTTAACAACACTAGTCCCTAAAATTCTTCCTTTTCTATATTGCCCCAAATTCACTAGCTGGAGATTGATTTGAGTTCAAAACATGTCCTCTTTTAACTAGGATGATCCCTAAGGAATTTGCAGGGATCAGACATTCACACCTTAGTGCGGATTAGCTCGAGGGCTCTGTCTTCCTTCCAATATCCAGCTCAGATTATGAAAGTGAAGAATTGAGGTTCTGAATGGATGTGAATGAAGGTGAGGTTGCAGCATGGGGGGCATATCGTGGGGAGAGGGCACTGGCCCAGGTGGAGCCTTTGGTATGTGAAAAACAGAGCCGTTGAGGACAGGAAGGAAAGGAGGTGATGGCAACCTCGCAAAGGCAAATGAAACCTCCTCAGGGTCTTGCTGCATGACTCCTGGAAGTAGCCTTAATTCACTTATTAAGTTATTTTGCAAAGGGAGAATTTCTGCTATAACTTTTTAAAAAGATTTTATTTATTTATTTGTCAGAGAGAGAGACACCGTGAGAGAGGAAACAAAAGCAGGGGGAGTGGGAGAGGGAGAAGCAGGCTTCCTGCTGCTGAGGAGGGATCCTGATGCGGGGCTCAATCCCAGGACCCTGGGATCATGACGTGAGCCGAAGGCAGACCACTTAACCACTGAACCACCCAGGCACCCTCTGCTATAGCTTGTAACTAATATTCAAAGTAAACAGAAGCACCAAAACAATTTTTAAATTACATGACTATCATGTGCCCTTAAGAAGGCAGGGTCTTGGGATTCCTTTCATAGTGAATATCGATCATTAACAAGTTACACATGAATGGCATGACATTAGTCATTTTCCACATATAAGCAAATGCATGCATATTATGTGTGTGTTCATGCGCATACATACATAGCTGACCCTTGAACAATATGGGTTTGAACTGGGAAGGTCTGCTTACATTTGGATACTTTTTCGATAAATATACTATAAGCGTATTTTCTCTTCCTTATGGTTTTCTTAATGTTACCTTATTGTAAGAATATATCATGTAGCACATATAAAATACAAAACATGGATTAATCAATCATTTATGTTATTGTCAAGGCTTCTAGTCAACAGCAGGCTAGTAGTAGTTAAGTTTTTAGGGAGTCAGAAGCTCTACGGAGACTGTCTACTTCATGGGGAGTTGGGGCCTTTAACCACCCAGTGGTTCAAAGGTCCACTGCGTGTTCATACGTGTGTCTTTGTGTGTGAAATGAGCTTTCATAAGGACTTAGCTGAGGGGGACTTAGCGAGGAATTCAGAGAGGTAGCAGACTCCCTTGAATTACAGGCAGTAATGCGCATGCGTGTGTACCAGTTCCTGGGCAGACGGCCTATAGATCTGACTGCATTCTCAGAGGGCAGGGGTTACCATACTAGGGACAGACCTTCTGAATCAAACACATCCCATACCAGGCTCCAAGCTATCCTGCGCACACCCCCAGCATCTTGCCCAGGAGGTACTCCACAAAGAAGAGGAAATCTAGGATCGTGATGGCCAAACACAGTCCTCTTCTGACATGGGGTGAGGCAGCAGCTGGCGTGCTGTGGCTGGGACTTGCTCCCTACAGTCTAACCAGCTTCTGTGGGGAGAGGGGGAAACAGCCTGGGAGGGGCATCTAGCTGGGTTTTGCTTCCCAAGGAAGCAAACAAGCTGCTGATGTTCTCAGAGTTTCCATTTACTCTTCAAAGCACTTCCATTTTCGCCCCAAATCTGCTCCCACTTATACAATCCAATGGCGAGTTCCATCCAGGTCCCTCTTAGTTTCTTGAAAAGGAAGTTTCATTTCACAAAACTCCAGTTATGAAAAAATGTTTCCAAAAAATTAAAGCTCTACATTTATAAGAGAAAATGAATAGGCTTTTTAGCCAGCACATTTTGGGGACGCTCTTGGCCCGGGACACATTTCCTGTCTTCAGGGGAAGATCACATTCACTGATGTACAAATTATAAGGCAAAACCCCCACAAAGGCCTACAATGATAAATTCACTCCTGTGACCTTCCTAAGGCAGGAGTATGAATGAACACATTTTATAATGTTTCTAACAAGGTAACTGGGAAATTGAATTCACCAGAATATCCCAGTCCCAAACCATCCCAGTTAAGAATGATACACCTACTTCCAGACCCATTCAATTCCAGCTTAATTTAACATTTGCTCTCGGCGAGGGAAGGTGTGACAAAGGGAGCCGGGATCTGCCACGAGCAAGCAACCAAGGTATCCCTTACACAAGCCCTTGGGACTGCTGTGTACCCACCTGCCCTCCGACTCCGGCGCCTCTCCCCTCTGTGCATCGGCAGCAGCCGCAGCCTTGCAAATGCACTCCTACCGCCAGCACCATGGCTGGCTACAGTTTTCAGTTTATAAACCTGTGACTCTGATACCATCTCCTTTCTGCCCTCTGCACAGGCCCATAAACATCCCCAGCTCTGGCTCATGACGGGTTCTTTCCTCTAATGGAAGCTCCCTCCTGGATATCCCAAAAGAGAAAGATGTGTCTGGTAAGTGGGAGAGGTCAAACCTGAGCACAGCTATTTATTACATATACTGCGACCAGATGGATCTAACTCATCCATCAAAGCCCTCGTCATCCTCATCACATTAGCTTCTTATAAAAGCCTCCTGCTCTTTCCCCCACAGTCCAGCCCTGCCGCTTCTCTGCTCCTCTCTCTGTCTCCCTCTCGCTCTCTCCCTCTCATGCACTTTCAGGAAAATGAACCCTCTCTAACCCCATTGCTGTTCTCCTTAAATCATGGCTACCCATCACTCCGTGGCTATTTTTAAACTTTACTTTTATCAATACTCATCCTGTAGCTCAGGGAGATATTAAAACTGTACTGGGGCAAGGAAGGGCGTTTCTGACACTTGCTCCCTCATTCATCAGTTCCTCATAGGCCCGTTGGTGACAATGAAAAGATTTCACAATACCGTGCAGCAGAAACTCATTCTCCTGCTCATCCATCATGCTCAACCTAGCAGCAGCTCTACTGACCTAATCTGCAATGCCTCGGTACTCACTGGAGATTTCTTAAAGGCACCCTTCATTGTTGTCCGTAACAAAGAACAGGTCTGGGCCATTCGATAAGGAGGCTAAATGGTGCAAGGATTAATGAAATATTCCTGCCTCTCCCCCAGTCCTGGGTTCAAAGACTGCGTGGCGGGGGTAGCCAAGCATCCTCTCGCAGGCAGAACTCAGCCTGGCCCACTCACGCTCAGCTCGGTGTGCTCCAAATACAAAGTACACTGCCTGGGGCACCAAAGAACGAAGGGCCCCAAACTGTGCGCTCTGTCTCCCATCCATTTCTTCATCCATTCACTGATTTGTTCCTTCATCCAGCAGACACCTTTGATGCATGTATTATCCACTGAATTCTAGCATAAACACGGGGGTCGTAAAGGTGAGACATGTCAATGCTGGCCGTAAGAACTCACTGTTTAGTGGAAGGGAGGAAAAAAAAAATTAGTGATAGCCTCTATGGCCGACTAACTGTCCCCTGGCATGCTTCCACCCCCCCCAGGTATTTATTTCAGTTACAGAATTCCATAGGGCGAATTGTCACAGGGTACGGTTCAAAGGGACTACATCTCCCAGTTACCCTTTAGCACAGAGGCACCACATGACTAAGACAAAGCTAATGGAATATCGGCAAAGCGTTGTAGAGGAAGCGGATGTTGTAGCCTAGAAAAGGAAGCTGGCTGTGCTTCATGCCGCCTCCCCTCTTCCGAAGCAACAGAGCAGGTTTAAGTTGCTGGTGAGCTGGATTTGGCCGTGAAGATAAGGACAGCTAGCTAAGGAATGGCAGGGCAACCAGGAAGGAGGAGCCCAGGTGCCCGAATGACCTCCGGGAGCGGGAAGACCGCTCGTATCAGATGACCCTGCCCTGGCTGTGGCAGTGACCCAAGCCCCGGTGGCAGGTCTCGACATGTGTGAAGAAAGGGGCCTCAGACTCCCAATTTCCACTTTGACCTGCGGAGGCTTCTGAATGAAGCCCAGAGAAAAATAAAAGGCTGCCCTAAAAGTCCCTGTGTGTTTTGCAGCTGACATCAGCCCATTTAAATGCCCGGAATGAGGACAAATGAGAGGCAATTCAGAGACCCCAATAGACAAACACAATAAGCACTCCTGATTGATTTAAGTTCACAGACCATTTACCCCTAACCCTCCAGCTTGTTCCTTGCTAACCAAAACAAACCCTCTCTAGAATGTTCTTAACGGTCCACACTGTTCATTCAGTTAGCTACTCACATATTCTTCCAGCTGTCCCCATTTCAGGTCTCTGTCCACTCTCTGGAATGAAAACGTAAGCTCCCCAAGGGTAAGACTTGCCTCGTTAGTGGCCCTCTCACACGGAGCTCAGTGCAGGGCTCAGCAAGCCACAGGCACTCAAAATACACAAGCCAATGTACAGAGAAATAGGATAGCAAAGAAACGCAATTAGGACTGGACAAATTTTGTGAAAATGAAACACTAGTGCTGCAAGTAACATATGAGGCGCTCTGGCTTAGAGCCCCCATTACACACAGAAAGGGAGAACCCCCATTACATGCCAAAAAAGAGAGCTCCAAGACAGGTGAAAGCTGAGAACAATGTCTCACAGCTAGTTAACGGCAAAGACGCTACAAAAATAGGGCCACCTGTGTTCTTTCTGCTCTAGCAGAATTCCGAGCTGGGCCAGAAACAAAAGCAAAGCCATGTTACAAATACCAAGGGCACCTACTCTCACCACTTTTGGCCCAGCCCAAGACCTTCAACCCACTCCTATCTGACAGCAACTTCCAGATGAGAGCCCCGGGACATGTGAGTCAGTAGAGAGTAGCAGAGACATGTGTGGAGAAGCTGAGACACACAAGGAGCAGAATTCTAGTCTACATCAGGCTCCCCACCCACTCTCCTGGATTCTAATCAAGAGGCACCTGAACAATTTTAAACTTTAAAAGGCACCAATTTCTCCAGCCAATCGCAAGGTCAAAATTCCAAATTCTACTTTTCTAAGGAAAATAGCCCTATCTTATAGCTAATGTGTAAGACACAAAAATATTGTATTTAAAATTACCTGAATCTAATATGCCATTGATTTTAATATTCCATGATTTTATGTACCACTAAGAAAAACAGAACTATTAAACTGAAACATGTTTTCTGATCACTTCAGATTTTTATTTTATACTTACTAAAAGAGTTCTTTTAGACTACTTCAGACATAGATTTTTATCACTTGTATGAATATATGTATATATATTTGTGCGCACACACACACATGCACACACACTCTCACACACACACACACACACACACGGAATACACAGCATAACGTGTTCCAAAAACTGCCTCTTTGGAATCAATTTTCACCTCAGAGCTGATTGATGTTTGTATTTTCCATGCAAAATGCCACCTTCTCTGTCAGTCAAGAGTGTAGCTGATGGCAGCCACCAACATGCATTCTTCAAGTTTTGATATTAGCAAGTTCTCTGATTTACCAGGAAATGTCAACAGAAGGTTTTCAGACAATAACCAGAGTTGTAGTCTTTCCTCAAATGGTCCCTTGGTAGTTTGTTGACTAAAACCATAGGGGTTACAGCCCAGAGGAATCTCAAAGATAACTGTTAAGGCTGGCCCAGCTTAGGCAGAGACAAATACACCATGACAGACCCTGGCTGCAGCTTTTTTTCATAAGATGCTGTAAAACAGCAAGATTCATCCCCATCTGGGAGATTTGAAAGTGTGAAAAAACATACATCTTAACAACATAAAATTCAGTGTTACCTTTGGTGGGCATTTGTTGCATTATCTTCCCAGAACCGTGTTCCCTCCTTTTGGGGCTGTCCCTGAGCTTGTAGCAGGGCCTGCCTATCGTGGGAAGATACACTTTGGCTCTGGGCCACAGAAGGAGATACAGGACTCCAATCCTACGACTTCACCAGCCGCCACCCCGACCAGGCCGCCCCCCACCCCACCCCCACCTCACATCAGCTGGATTCGACACCCAGGGTACCTCTCACAAGGCCAAAATCAAAGTGTCAGTCAAGCGGGACTATCACACAGAGATTCAGGGGCAGGGGAGGAACCACCTTCCAAGTTCACTCAAGTTACTGGTAAAATCCAGTTCCTTGCAGTTACAGATCTGATGTCCCTGATCGCTTCCCGGCTGCCTACCAGGATGCACTTTCCGCTCCGTGAAGCTCCCCCGACACCTCACAGGAGCTCCTCCATCATCACACCAGAATGTCAAATCCCTCTCCTGCCTCATCAAATGTCTATGGGCCCCCCTTTTTTCTAACAGCTGAAGAAAGTTCTATGCTTTTAAGGACTATATGATTAGTCTGGGCCCACGTGGATAATCCCATTTTTAAAGGTCTACTTTTAGGATAATCCCCTATTTTAAAGGTCTGCTTACACCATAACACAATCATGGCAGTGACAGCACATTCATAACTCTCAGGGCTAGGGGCCAAGAATTTTGGGGGGCTATTTTTAGAATTCTACCTACAACATTATTTGAATTCTGGGAACTATGAGACAGACATAAGTAGCTTTCCAATAAAATCCTTTATTCTCTTACACTAGGTCAAGTTGGAGTTCTGAGCCCTAATACACTATTAAATTAAGTAGAGCTAAAGACTAATGATATCAAGAGTGACTTGACTCATTTTTGACCAATGGGTAGCAGATAGCACTGTTCTTAAATTAATCTAAATAAAGCTAATTCCAATTCCATTTGGGAACATAGGCCCTTCAGGAACTAGATTAACAACAGTGAAAACACAGGGAGATTACAGGAGTACCTCAAACACCTGAACAGGAAGTGGGATGTTGCCTACCCATCTTCACACAGGGCTGGCAGAGATAAGAGCCCTGAGCCCCTAAAAGACAATTTTCTTAAAAAGAAAAAAAATTCAAGATCCATGTTTTAAATTTTTTTTTAATTTTTTTTTAAGATTTTATTTATCAGATAGAGATCACAAGTAGGCAGAGAGGCAGGCAGAGAGAGAGAGAGGAAGGGAAGCAGGCTCCCCGCTGAGCAGAGAGCCCCATTCGGGGCTCGATGCCAGGACCCTGAGATCATGACCTGAGCCGAAGGCAGAGGCTTTAACCCACTGAGCCACCCAGGCACCCCAGATCCATGTTTTAAATCCTACACATAAGGGGAAAAGGAACCTTCCAAGTCTTTTGTCCTAATTAGCAACTTCAGGGTATTCTGCTTGGAATATCCTAATTGGGTTGGGTAACATGGTCTTTGTTCTGCCATCTGATATACTCAGTGAGGCCTCCTCCACCCACCGGAGTATCCCTCACCCACCCTGTCTTGCCAAAATGGTTCCCATATTCTTTGCGACGTGTGATCAGAGAGCACATGGAAGAGAGGAAAAAGGAGAGAACACAAACGTGTCTGAAGAAAACCATTTCAGAATTTTTCTTCAACACTTATCTCCAAAATGGCCCATTTGATTCATGAACATCTCTAATGTATATCATCAGTGACTGAAGGAGTTTTTTTATATGATTTTTGACAATTTAACAAGTCCTCCTGACAAATTAAATGGTTGTGTTGACAACTTAACTGTACTGCCAATCAATATTTTCAATTACTTTCATTGTCATTCAGAAAAAATACAACACGAGGTCACACAGTGGTAAAACCAAGGGAAAAAAATAAAACGAGGAGCGGTTGGTGGGGTGCGGGTGGGGGGTAGGGAGGAAGCAAACTTCAAGGCACAACACACCATCATCCGCTCGGGGCCTAGGGGACCCCGGGTTTCTGAGCCATGTCTGGAAAATGGCACTTCCCTTGGGGTGACTCTCTCAGGCTCTACAATGGAGATTTTCCCCTTCCTACAAGCTATTTAAAAGTCATTAGATTTGAGCCATGGACACACAGCATTTTATTAAAAGGCCCTCCTTTCAGGCGTTTGCCAAGCCACCGCCGGCGCAGCCTCAGTCCTCTGGAAAGGCCCTCCAGGACCCGCAGGTAACATTTCACAGCCTTTTCCAGGGGTCGATTGGTCAGTCTGAAAAATTCGAGTCTGAGAACGTCAAGGCAGAGGTCAACCTTCTTAAGCTTTTCAAAGGGGTAGCAGCAAATCAATATTTTCAAATGTGTATTTATCATGCGGGAAGAGAGGTTACCCACGGAAAGCAGAACAAACACAGAAATATTCCAGTGTTTTACTGTCCAGAGAGTAGAAATGGAAAAAAGACAATCTGGGGGTTAAAGGCAGATTTCAAATATGATGATTTTTCTTTTTTTTTTTTTTTTTAAATGATCGCTCAGAGTAAAGAATGTAAAAGGGATTATTCAGCGAAAGGCACCAGCTCTCAAGTCACGGAGCAGCTGTGGCAGTGTCCCAGGTCCTTGTGACTTCCAGCCACTCCATCGCTTAGAGGTTGTTGCCCTACCAGGAGAGAAGAACATAAAGCCCTTTCTCTCTTCAGCTTCGCCTCCCCCAAGAAGCTGCCCATACTGTTCTCCCCCCGCCACAGGTGGTCCTCCCACCTCCTTGGGCCCTGAGATCCGCCTCCTCCAGGCAGTGTTCTCTGACTGCCCTGGCTCAGCACGCTCCCTCACTTTCCCAGCTTTCCTGGGATTTACCGTCGTCACCCCCCCCCATATCCATTTAGCTCTGAATCATTGAGTGTCTTGTATTATTATCTAAATGTTCCACATACTAAGCACTTTAGAAATATTTACTTAATCTCCTTAGTGAATTTAAGTACCCTTGGGAAAGGACAATGTCAGCCTTCTCAGGACCTCTCACCATGAACGATGGGAGGGTGGCAGGAAAGTCACTGCCAAGACTAACGCCAAATGATGTCTCTGAGCTTGTGGAGGGGGTGATGGGTAACAGCTGCCAGGAATGACATGTTGAGCCAGACTCACAGAGGATATTAGGCCTCACTGAGGGAGAACGATGTAAGGGAGCCAGTGGTGTCTGTCTTGGGCATGGAATCAGGAAGTGGTGATGCATGTGTCTTTTCCCCTCTTCCTGGACAAAACACTGATGTGTGTGCAGTGGGTTCTCAAAAAAAAAAAAAAAAAAAAAAAAGCTAGCTTAAAGAATTAAATCATTTACCAGGCATTAGCACTCAATAATTCCAGAGCCATTAGTCTGTCACCAAACTCTAACTTCATTTATTCCATCAACAAATGTCACCAAGCCATCACTGTACAGTATCAGGGCAGTATCAGGTGATAGGAAGGCAGAATCCAGTAAGACACATCATGGCCCTCAAGGAGCTCAGCGGCCTGTGAGCATCAGAGACAAGTGAATAGTATTATTAGTAATAATACAGCAGCTAGCCCCCAAGGAGAGCTTCGTTTCAATTTGGGGAAGCAGGAAACACTTCCCAGGGGTGATGGCTGGCACTAATACTGGGCCCTGAATGATAAGAGAATTTAATGAGCAGGGATGAGAGGGATGAACATCTCAGAGTAAACACAGAATGTTGGCTTAGCCCTCAAAGACTATACAGTCTAGAGGGGAAGAGAAGGCAAGGATGAACAAGGTAGGAATGGAAGAGATCAACAGTCCATTGCTATCAGAGTTCTGTGGCCAGATCAGTGTCTTAGAAAGACCATTGAATCAATGAGTAGGGTAGGTTCAAGGAGAGGGAAGTTGAAGGCACAAATTAGCTGAGGTGCCATTATGAAAGTTGAGGGAGGAACTGATGAGGCCCTTGGCCAGGGCAGGGGCTAAACTAAAGGGAGGGAAAGAAGGGGACATCCGTGACAACTCTGTGGGCAAAGGGTTCCGAGTGTCTGGTGACTGGACAGATGTGAGGAAGGAGGAAGGGTGATAAGCCCAGGCCATGAACGCTATAGTTATCTATACACATGGCTAAACAGGGAGGATAATATCTGGATCCATTTATAAATCTCAGCCTCTTAGCAAGGGCTTTTCTAGATTCCTACCTCTAGATGCTGTGATGATTCAGGAGACCCTTTCCTGCCAAAGTGAAGGACCGCTCGAGTTCTCTAGGCCTGAAGGCAGAGATTCCTGTTGCCAAGAAAACGTGTTAAGACCAATATAAGACAGCCTTGATAGTATCCAGATATCTTGGACAGGTGAAGAAGAACCCTCCAAAAGGCACAAGAAAAGGGAGGTGAATGGATTCACTTCAGCCCACAGCACCTGCACATCAGAACACGCAGTTCCTCAGAGAGCGAGCTTCTCTGCAGGTAAATACGGACACACTCAGAGCACATTACCTCCCTAAGGTAAGTCATCTCGAGCTCCAAATCCTGGTCTCCAAAGGGGACACTCGTAACACTTGGGCTTCTGAGGGGCCATTAGTTATAAAGGCTGGAGACGGTGAGCTAGAAGATAGCTCTACCCCACTCCCCATACTCCTTCTCCAACTTATACCCCACAGCCTGGCTCTGCCCCTCTCTTCCGGGAGCACTGGGTGAGTTCCATCATTTTCCCGAGTCCAGAACCTGTCCACTATTCTACGAAGCACAGTTCTGTCCCCTGGGTCTCTCTGAGCCTGTTTCCATCCTTTTAAGACTTTTACTGAGAAGCCCTCAAGGCTCAAACATTACATAGCTTTGTCGAACCAATCACTTGATTGCACAGTGTGAAGAAAAATTGACAAGCTACATAACAGAGGCTCCGATTTATGTTTTCTCAGGAGAGGGGCCTAACAAAACAATGTCCCACTGATCACCAACCTCTTTAGCAAGTGGCCAGCTGTCTCTGGTGTTGCCAGACACTCCCCCTAAACACATACACACAACTTTCCCCTAATGGCTTTTCTTTGTAGAATGAGCAAACATTCCCTCAGTCCTCACACTAATAAAATGCTAGCAATTAAAAAAAGAAACAAGAAGCAGAATTTGGTGCATTCCCATCAAGATACACACACATACACACACACACACACACACACACACACACACACACACACACACACACACTTACTTTAAACAAACAGGGGGGAAAAAAGGAGAAGAAAAAGCAGCCTGGAATTAAAGTTTAAACAGAGAAAAGCCGGGTTCTCGAAACCAGTCTTCCGCTTGTGTTACTGAAAAACCAATGGATTTGGCTCAGTTCTGTTAACCATCAGCAATTATCTTCCTGTCAAAGCTAAAGGTAACAAATTTCCCCATATCCAGCGAGGCTATATCACCAACCGGACACCAACATCATCTGACGGCAAGTAAATCACCACAGCAGCCATGGGCCCTGACAGACAAATGCTCTGTCTCGGAAAATCCAGGCCTATCACTCAGAAGGGGAAAAAGGTTCTCTCAGCTAGTCTCGCAGGGAAGAGATTAAATGTGGCAGATTTGGTAGGTAAGTACAGTAGAAAGCAAATCCTAAATATGAGAATTATTAATGGACTTTACACCAGTCTTCTTAATCTGTTGCAAACATATGCTCATCTATTTTACCTTGTTTCCTGATGGACATAACAGGCAGGAGCAGTGCATTATCCCAGCCTTAATCAGAGCCAACAGCACAAGAACAATGTCCTACTACCTATCAAATGGGGACTACTTTAGCAATAGCTGTTCTTTTATAATGAAGACTGTGTAATAAAAGATACCACTAATATGTCCTGTCCTTACACTTAACAATAACATTCATTTCATGATATGCTACATAATGGGGATATCAGTTCTTAACCTGCTCAGGAACAAAGTACTGCATTATCACAGGGCAATTGGAATCTGGCTGGAATTCCCCAATAATCTATGGGTGGAAACAGCATCCCCCCTCCCCAAAGGACCTAGAGCACTGGTGTCAGACTCTAATGGCCAGTTTACTATTTTGAGAAAAGCCACCTTTAACCCTCACAATCACCAAGCATTAAACGTGGGGTTGAAACATGGACCATTATGCAAACACCACCAGGGAAACCTCCACCAGGTTACACAGTAAGTGTGTGATTGTCTGCAAAGAAGCTTGTTTCATCCACCGGTTTATTTCATTCAAGAACCTCTACGAACCTGGGGTTGAAATAGGAATGGCGAGGGTTCCAAACAAAGTACTGCCCTTAATAAAAATGTAATCTACCCCAGAGGACGAACTTTATCCACAGAACTCAAGCATCTAACAAGAACCAGTTATGATGCTCAAACTAGACGTGCAGAAAAGGGGAGAGATTTATAAATGGGCAAATGATGCAGTGCTGAGTCAAAGGTGACACTACTGGCTTAGTAGCCTGGTACCATGAAGTGTGCAAGTACATGTGTGTATACATCTGTCTGTTTAAAAATAGCTATTTATTGAGGCCTCACTACACACCAAGCACTGGCCAACGATATCCGTATATTATGTTGTTGAAATTGTACAAATCATGATGGAATCTCATTATTATGCTAAAGAAGCAAAAACTAAAAACCAGAGAACTTAAGACCCTCAGTCCAAGGTCACCCAGCTAAAAAGTTGAGGACCCAAGACTCGATGTCAGGCTCCCCAACATCAACAGCCACTCCACTTTTCACTGTATCAGAGCAGTCAGCGGCGGACATCAACCTCCTCTCACTGTGACCACCCAGAGCCCCATCTGGAACATCGCTGTTGGGGTGGCTGTCTGGGGAGAGGCTTGTCAGCTGGAATGGGGAAAGAGGCAAGCTTATAAAGTCCTCCAACCTGTGATCTGAGCTCTTCAGCTTCATGCTTTGGTCACCCAGGCCAACCTACTCCCCAAATCAATAATCATCCAGAGAAAAAGGCTAGAAGGCCTGCATTTCTTAAATGCATAGGTCCTTTAGATCAAATTCTACATATTAGGTGGAACTATATCAAACTGACATTTTTATAGGGCAAAACTGGTCCAATATTAGCAATTTCATGTTGTTCAGAATTAAGGGCAGGAAGGGGAAGTGGGGCAAATCATCCACTTTGGGTGGAGAGGATTTTTTACCCTGGAGAATATATTCTGCCTCAATTTCAAGCCAAAGTTAAAATGCTACACTCAGGTAAGGAAGAGTATTGAACTGGTGGGGAAGGATCTAGAAAACAGAGTTCCAGGTATGTCTTTGACCAAAAACTATATGGCTTCAAGTAATTTGTCCTCTCCTCTCTACCTCCATTTCCACCTATGTGACATGAAGGTGTTGAACCCTAAGTCCTACAAAGTTTCTTCCAGTTCCAAAATGTTATCATGCTAGTGCTCTACAGCGGACATAAGATGTTCTCCTGAGAGGAGACACTTGGCAAAGGGGAGCAACAG
This sequence comes from Martes martes, assembly GCF_963455335.1. NCBI lineage: Eukaryota > Metazoa > Chordata > Mammalia > Carnivora > Mustelidae > Martes > Martes martes. The sequence goes on from NC_137902.1 coordinate 50,720,529, forward strand.
AGAGCCTAAGGGAATGAGAAGCCTGCAATAGGCGGAAGGGAACTGCCATAGAAGACAAAAGGAGCCCAAGAAAGAGAAATTGGAATTTTAAAATGAAGTTTTTAATTTTATAAAATTGAAAAGGACCAGACCTGGAAAAATACCTAATGTTTCGACCTGTCTACTTATGAGTACCCAAAGCTCAATAAGAAACTGGATGGGCAGTCTGAACCACATTTTTCTCATCATATTCCTCTAAGAGGTTCAGAGACCTTTAACACACCCACAAATCAAATGCCAGCAGCCAAATGAATCTGGCATTATCCTTCTCAGGATTTATGGCTGATGTACCAATTCCTTGTCTGGTCCTAAATCTACTATTTATGAAGGAAGTATCCAAAGGCCCCAAGTGCAGCCATGGACTCCACATCTTCCTGCACAGAGGCACAATGACATTTGGTGACAGGACTGAGCTCAGGAAAAAATTCTCCAGCATGACAGTGCTTTGGATTAGGACATCAAAGAGCTCACATGGGCCTGGAAGTCAACTGCCAACTTTAAATATAAGAATGATCTGAGGAGAGCTGAACTCAGCCTACCAGCATGTTTATTCTCACTGTGCCAAAAATACAGTGCACCAAGCAGAAGAAAAGAAAACCGTCCAGAAATCACCTGCCATGGAGTCTCCTTCTCTGGTTGGCTTTATTGCTTCTCTACATTCTTCAAAGGTTATTCTCTGATATCTCCCATGAAAACTCTACCTGGTGTCATAGCATTTAAGAAGTTATCTATTCTAGCAGGTAGATAAAGAGATATTAATTTGTCCTAACAGAGAAAGTACTTAGCTGAGAGTCAGAAACCTTAAGTCTAGTTCAAAATATGAAAACTGGAGCAAACAAGCCATACTTGACCCATAGGGATGACTGGGTTTTGGGGGCTCCATACAAGGTACCTGAATACCAATATAGCTGCCTATAATAATAATAAAGAGATTTCAGATAAAAAAAAAATGTCTGGCTTCTCTTCAGTAATAAGATTTGAAGTGCAGTTTCCAGTAATGGCTGAGTAGCTTATATTGGACTCATCTTCCCATAGGTAATAATGATGAATTTTGGAGAAAATATTTTTAAAAAACTAAATGTTAATGCATTGTAAAGCAACCAAAACCAGGCAGAAACTGGAGGGAACTCTTCTCTTCACAGACATCTGCAAGACAGAGTGGCAAAACCACAAGCAGAAAGTCATACTCTTATTGGCTAGACAAGTCAGAAGATGGTTTCTACTGCTGGCAGAGCAGTCAGAGAGTGAGGGGAGGGATCCCAGAAAGGAGGGAACAACAAAGAATGAGGTTCCCAAACCTGCAAAACACATGCAACCAGATCCTTGGGCGACCTTGAATGGCACAATTTCTGGGAAAATTACATGAAGTTGAGTGAAGAGTAACAACTGGAAACTTCAAAGAACTGAGCAGAGGTCTCAGTGCTACTTACCACAAGGGAGACACAATTTGTAATTAGAGTCCAGTCAAGTTACCTGCTAGAACAAAAACTCAACTATATATATATATATATATATATGTATATATATGTATATATACATATATATATAAAACAAACTATAGTCTATTGATCTATACAATGTATTATCCACAATGTCCAGGATACAATAATAAGTTACTAAACAAGCTACGTAATAGGAAAATGTGACCTATAGTCAAAATCTTTAAAAAGTCAGTAGAGACTAAGCCTGAGATGACTCTACCTACGGAATATACGCATACTTTAAAGTAGTTGTAATAAACATGACCAAGTTCTTAATAAAAAAAGATGGTTATAGTAAATGAAAAGATGGACTGAAAAAATCTCATTACAGAAATATATTTTAAAAAATTAAAAAAAATGGAAATTTGAAAACTAAAAAGTACAATACTTAAAATGAAAAAAAAATATGCTAGATGACCTTAACATAAGAATGGAGATGGGAAAAGAAAAGGTGGGTCAATAGAGACTATTTAATCAAAAAGAGGAAAAAAATATTTTACAAAGCAATAAACAGACTCACTGACCTTGAGACTATTTAAGATGATCTAAGATATGTGTAACAAGAGTATCGGTAAGAGAAAAGAAAGAGGCTGGGGCAGAAAAAAGAGAAAGATTAATGGCCAAAGGGTCCCCAACTTTAGTACTTCAGTAAAAATAAAAAATACATATATAATATATATATAAATAGACAATATATAAATATATACTATTTCAATATATACATTTGTATATATAAGATATATACATATGTGTGTATATAATAAAATATATAATAAATATAAATATATACATTTATACATATGTTATATATCTAACAAAATTTAAACAAAAAGACGTAAGAAACTGAGAGAAATCTATGCAGTATTTTTTTTGGAAAATTTGGAAATTTTGGAAAATTTGGAAAAACATACCATACCTATAAACATCATAGTCAAACTTCTGAAAACCATAGTTAAAGAGAAAATCTTGAAAGCAGACAGAGAAAAATGCTACATTACCCTATATCCACAGGGGTAAACAATAGTTAAAGGTGACAACTGACTTCCCATGAGCAACAATGGAGGCTAGAGACAATGGAAAGACTGCTGCAAACTGCTGAAACAAGTCAAACCAGAATTCTATACTCAGTAGGAGTATTTTTCAAAAATGAAAGCAACATAAAGAAACCTTCAGATAAACAGAGAATTTGTGTTAGACACTCAAATGATAAATGTTTAAAGAAATTCTTCAGACTGTAAAAAATCATTATCCCATGAAATTTCAGTTTTATAAAAAGAAATAAGCAATGAAAATGGGTGATATGTAATCGACTGGAAAGACTATATTTTCTCTTTCAATATTTTTCAATCATATATAGCTATTTTAAACAAATTTTTTAACATTCTAGTGTGGCATTCTAATGTAAGTGTACATGAAGCCATCAGAGTATACAACCATGCCTAGCATGCACCAAGTGCCCCCAAAAATATTTGTCAAATAACTATTGTGGAATTTAGATGGCCACCCTTGAGCTAGATAACTATCCCAAGGCACCTTTCAGCCTTATCTTTACATGATGATAAGCAGCTATGACCAATCTCTTATCCACTGCTACTAGCAAAATGTAAATAATCTCTAACAGTAATTCATCCAGAAATGTCTTTGTTTCATTTGGATTAATGTATCAAAGTCTCCCAATACGCCACTGCAGTCCTAGCTACAGGAGCCAATGTATCACAGGAGACCAATTAATCATCTTGGTTACATGACAGACAGGAAGTTCATGACATCTCCACTTCTTGGGATATCTTTCTATGTTTCGTGACACGTAGGTAATGTACAGAAATTAAGAATATGAGTTTACTATTGGAAGTCATTCCACTGGACTATGTAACTACTGGATGTGTGGCCAAGGGAAAGTCCTTAAGCCATCTACGCTTCTGTTTCCTCCTCTGTGAAATGTGAAAAGTAATAGTTTCATTGTAGGATTGTTGGGATGATTAAATGAGAGGAGGTATATAAAGCTCCTGACACCTAAATGAGTGATAACAGGAGATTCCTGGTTGCAATTATTTAATAATTTAAAAGGTCTTTAAAAGTATTATCCTCAAAGTAGTTAAATGAGAATGGACTCCAGATGATTCTACCTTATTGAATACATCAATGAGTGCTTCTGCTAAGCCATTAGGTTCAGAGCCCTTTAACTGCATCCTCTGGATAAGCAACAACCATCCTGTCATAAACACAGTCCCTTGAAGCTTTGTTCCCATCCTGCTGACAGACCAACGTGCTGTTACCACAAAGTGGCCCATTTCTTCATATGAGCTTCTCCTCCAGATAAGTGAGTCAACTCCAAAGTTAATCTAAACCCATGACAGGTAGCATCACAATAATACATATCCCATACTCCCCCAGACTCATGGATGATGGGAATTCAAACCAGAGACTACAGAGAACCACTCAGAACACAGTGAGAGAGGGAGAACTGCCCTTCTTGACCTTCAAGTGCTAGTCATCAACTATGTTGCAACCAACCTCTCCAAATCCTTAGCTTTAAGAACAAAGATTCAGGACCTGAAGACCCAGGGTGCAAAAACCAGCATCCTTATCACTCAGCACATTAACCAGTGAGAAGCTGACCAAGGTCAAATCTATCAGTGCATCACCACGAAACCAACAGATCCTACCTCATTCGTTACCAATTAAGCATAAACCAAGCATGGGTTTTATAATCTCAACCTCAACACTGAGTTGCTTCTCTGGTTAATTATTGGTCAGGTGGCTTTCTACCTGCCCTTAACTCCCCATAAGTGGTTAACCAATGAGCCCATCATTACCAGCTTCATGAGGATTAGAGGTTAAGCATAAGCTTGATTATAAGCCATAAATGTGAGTAATTTGAAATGTTATTGGTTATTACAAAAATATATGATAATAATTTCCTCTTTAATGAAAGAGAACATGTTTATAGTGGTCCCAAGCTCCTTGTTCAGGCTTTGGGAAAGAGATGAGAGCATGATAAACAGCTCAGCCTCAGGATGGGCATCTGGGGTGAGGTGGCACAAATGAATGCTCACCACTTAGCAAGCTCATAAAAATGCAGACACATCCCTGCATTTGTATGATAAATACTGAGTTTATGGGCCCCTTCCTTGCAGGGGCTGCATGTCACTGGGGAGGGTTAGGTGTCAAAGGAGTCAGAGGAGCCAAAGGAAAAGGATGCCAGAAAGACCCTTCCTATTCACAGCACTGAACATTAAAATGAGGATTTGTCCAAGTAAATTCTACATGGCGGTAACAAATACCTACAGAATGCGTAAGACATGAAATAATAATACAGAGTGTATTTACTGTGTATTTTAAACCTCCCAACCACATAATGTGACATGGAGAAAGGATAATGTGAAAGAGAAGCCGAGGAACAGCTGGTGAAATTTAGAATAGATGAATAGACGCTAAAAACCTGAGTATTACCACTGACTAAGAAGGGAAGAAGAGTCTTCTTTTGCAAGAAATGGAAGGAGGAGTAAGCGGTCTGCTGAGAGTAAGCGGTCGTCCCCAGCTTTCACAAGTGGTTTGTGGTCTATACTGCTGCCCTATCTGGGAGTAGGTGGGGGGGGGGGGTGTCCTGGTGTTACCAGATTATAGGATTCCCTACATTTCAGGAAAGGATCCTTGATCTCAAATTCCAATTGATGACAAGGCAGTCCAAGGCCAATCGAATCATAGCTCTGATCAAGAGGTTGTGACACAGAAAGGGACCAGAATGGCACCATGCCGAAGAGATGTTGGCATCTTTCCTAAGCCCTTTGAGCAGGTGAAAAAACTCCTGGGGGAGCCAACCATAGTGCCAACACCAATAGCTAAGAAGCCTCAGGAAAGCAAAGTGGTGATAAAAGCTTTACAGCTACCCCTCCTTACGCTGAGTGCTCTCTTTCTAAATTAAAAGTCGTTTTCCATTTTTAACAGCCCCAACAATAACACTTTATAGAGCACTCTCTTTTCACAAAGCACTTTACAGTCATTAGTTATTTAATCCTCAGAGGTGTCTTAGGAGGCCAACGGGCAATGGACTCACTTACCCCCCTCTCCTTGTCCAGAAGAGCCGGAATGGGCCAAGGTGGTGGCTGGGCTGGCTAGAGGTGCTGGTGCTCTCAACATGGGAGTGAATAGCTCAATCAAAATCTTAAGGCAGCTAGTTTGCATTTGCTGAGCTGATTGATATTCGCAGAATTATTTTTTTCAACATTGGCCAATCATTTTTGCCCATAGAAGCACTTTTTGCCTTTGTTCACCCTTAGCAGACGCCAGCCCTCGTTGTTCAGCGTGGTAAAGGTTTTATTATAAACTTCAAGTTAATAATCCCTCCAAAACATGTTTGTTGCCTGGAGAGGCAGGCGGACATCTCCAGCCCATCCAGATGTAACAAACCCACTCAGCGAGATATCGACACAAAAGTAAATTGGTATTTCATGGAGGCATTTCTATACAGCAGATCAAACTTTAGACACCTTCAAAAGCCACCCCCCACCTGAATACAGGCATCCACAACTATAAACTTCCTAGCTCTTCCCTGTGATTCCTTTCATTGAATAAATATTTACAGAGTACCTACTATGTACAAGACACTGCTGAGTGCTAGAAGGATGAGATGTTAACTGCACACGGTTCCTCTGCTTAAGGATCCCATAGTCAAGGAGTAGAGATGAGGTGAACATACAAATTACTAGAACATTTAAGACAAAGAGTGCCAAGGTCCAAAGTGGAGTGAGCATGGAATCCTGGACAGGCACCCTGAGTACAAATGCTCATTTTCAGCCGGAACCAGAACGGCTCCACAGAGGAGATGGTCTTTGAGCTGGGCCTTGGAAAAATGAATGGAAACTACATATGTGGGGTACAAGCCACTTTGGGTCTTCCAGAACAGAGTGAGCCCAGACACAGAGATAAGACAGGGCAGGGGTATGAAGGGGAGCTCTCCACTCCAATGTTTGTTGTATAGGGTAAGAATAACAGCCTTTCCAGACCACCCCAATTATAGAATCACCTCCCCACCCAAGCCACTTTCTATTCCAATGGGGTTTGCTTTTTTTTATGTTCTTCACCGTTGATACCAGAAGCTGCCCCCATTTGTTCATATTCCATCCCCGCCATTACCCCCTGTCATTAGGATGCAAACTCCATCTTATTCAACTGTGTGTCTAGACTACTGCTTGGTATTAACTTAGACACTCAATGAACATTTGTAGAATTAACTGCCTAATTAATTACTGTGTCATGGAATCCAGGATATGTATCTGGTACCAAATTCTAGTTTTAGGAGGTGTAGGATTCTCTTTTTTCGAACCTTTGTTCTCTGACTGCTCAACTCTTTGCGGGGGGTCGTTTGCTGACTTTATCTTCCTTCTGCTCAAGGCTCCAGTGTTGCTATAAATATGTGAGAGGGTCTATCAGACATCAGATGTTCTGAGGTCCCCCAGAGATGGTCCTTCTTCTCATCAGAGGCCACTGGCCTGGACAGCATGGATAAAGCTGATGCAGCATAGAAGGCAGAAGGTCAAGGGCCAAACAGCCACCTAGGCCAGCCTAGCCAAGCCTAGCAACAAGATCTGGTCTACAGAATGACCTCTGAAAGTAACTACTACAAATTCATAGCCCAGGTCATGGAATAGGGGGCAGGTGCTAAGGGATGTTGAGAACAAATACTTAGTATTTTGAGAAGAAATAAAAAGTGAAGCGTAACCTTCCCAGATTTTATCAACATTCTCCCTTCCCGCAAGCCCAAATTCTTCCTGATTAAAGCTCAACAGATTCCAAGGAAGGAAGCCCTATATCCAAACAGGATAAGCACAGATCTTTAGAAGGCCTTTACATTAAAACCAAAGAACGGGAAGCCAAGCCCAAAATACAGAGTCCAAGATGCCTTTTCTTTCTTGGAGATCATCTCTCCAAAAATCTTTAGAACATCATTTCACCACAAATAGGAAAAACAAACAAACAAACAAACAGCAACTAAGTCCACTCCATGTCGGGCAGGGGCCCCAAAACTTGGTGCTGTTCCATGAAATCCAGGGAGCAAACCTACATCTTTCCACTGGTCACACTCCAACGCATTCATTCCAGCCCCTTTGTGTGTAAGGCAGCGGCCGGCCACATACTCACACCTGGCGTCCTCATCGGACCAGGGCCTCTCATGCCTAAGAGAATTTACTTTCACGAAATATGTTTTTAGGGCCACAAGGATAATTGAGACAGAACGCTAAGCCGGCGTGATTTGGGGGGGGGGATCCATCTAAAAAGCCTAATCATGGCTAATTCACCATTTGCGTCCACCCTGGGATTTCATGCAGAGCACTGGTTTCACTAAGGTAATTGGTGCTATTGAAACAAGCCAGTGCTCTGCAGTTCCCTGCTTCCCTCCTCGCCTCTGGGCACAGAGAGGATCAATATTTGTTAGGATTGCTTCTTGTTCCAACAATGTAAGATTTACAATACTAGCTGGGATTCTCACTTTGTCTTCACACAACTCATCAGTGGAACCCAATTACTAACCTCAGACAAACAACATTAACATGAGCCTCTATGCTGCTTTATTGCCCTTCATCCAAGTCTCATTTCAGGGTCTTCAGGCAGTGCCACTATAACAGATACTACACTTTAAAGTGTGCTCCAAGGAATAAATTCTCAGTCTTTCATTACTCGTACCTTGATTTACTTCATATCATCTTGCCGCTATAGACAAAGATAACACACTGTAAATTACAGCCATCCTGTCTCGTAGTTTCAGAGGTAGGGGGAAGGCAGGGAGTGAGGCTTTCTTTGGCTTCACAATTAGCAGTGGACCAGGCGCTATCGCTCCCACACTGCCCACGATTAGCTGGTGTTTATTAGAACCATTTGCAAAGCGTGGTTTGGACACAGATCCCTGCCCCCAACCTCCATCCTCCCTTCTGCCAGAGAGCCCATTAAATTAGAAAACCTTCAGAGCTAAATGAAAATATGGTTTCAACCACTCTTTATCACACTCTCTCACAGAGGATCAGCTCACGTATGTCGGTTCAGGAGGTAACTCGGGAAATTTATTTAGCACAGAAACCCTTCCAGTAATCAAGTTTGTGTTACTGGATGGCTCAAAGTCTCCCAAATCAGATGTAATTCTCAGCACTTCCCTCTTCTCTCCACCCCAGACCCCTGTCCAAATAGAGCTATCTGGCTTCGCCTTGAATTTCAACTAACAAGAGAGCCTGAATAAGGAGAGACCTAAGGAAACAGTCATTGGAAAAAGTCCTTCAAGTTAGCTGTAGCAGTACCCCCTTATTTGTCCTCCAATTTCCTCCATCCTCCATCCTATTCCAGTAGCTGATAACTAAGAACATTAGTTTTATGCGACTTGTCAAGCTCAAATGAAAAGAGAGCTAACTTTAATGACACTGCAATTAATCGCCCCAATAGACAGACAGCTAAAAGACAAGATATTGACTTCATTAAGGATAATGTATTATGTCATTAAGTTGGTAGGGTCACCTTGTGTATCATACACGCCTGCTAATATATTGGCATTTTCCTCAAATAAGATAAATTCAGATATGAGTGATAAAGCTGATTAGAAAATGTTTAATCTAAAGAGGCTACTTTCCTTCTACGCCCGCTCTGCAGCCCCAGGTAGAAGTGGAGTCGTAAGAAACCATTAGAGACCCAAGATTACCTCAAATACCAGATCCAACTCATTTATAATCCAGTCCTTCCCTCCTTGATTTCTGCAGTTAAAAGGCTGCCTTCACTGATGGGAGTTGGAGAGATTTTGGCAAATTGATGCTGCGCATGCTTTAGTTGGCGGGGTGTTGTTTTTAAACACAGCACTTGTTTTATTTTGAACCTTCACGTGCTCAGACAATTCCAGTGAACACAGCCACGTGCTCTCAGGGACATGGGGCTAGGGGGTAACCCTATCCAGGCAGGCCTCCAAAGCCACTTGGGTAAGAAGAGGAATTGGAAAACACCGCAGCTCCGAAATGGATCATTCCTTTTAATGAGATAACTTCTCTTCAAGGCTTATCTAAAGGGAGTTAGTTGACTTAAATAAAATCATTTTTCATTTAGAGTGGAGTATTCACAAATTATGATACATTTGGAGAAGCTTTTCCTGGCACTTCATTTCACATAAATAAAATAAGCTTTTTAAACATTATTTATCTCTCGTCAACTAATTCAGCAAAAATGTAATCATGGTTCCAATGTTGTCTGAAGCTGAGGAATTCCCACAGAGAGTACTTTGTCATTCTCTAAATTGGTAACTGGTGCCATAATACACTTACTTGGGGAGTATGAGGGCTCCTTGCCCCCACCTAAGTGTCACCGTTTTTACCCAGTAAATAGAATGATGATTTTACGACATTTCATTTGAGCTAAGTAAAACACTTACTTGTAATTGGGGTCTCAGTCCACAAACAATGTTTGGATGAGAACAAGCCAAAATCAAGACTAGGCTGCAGTGTCCATTGCCGCCTAAAACAGTGACAAGTGTGGCTCCATAAAAGATATGTATGTGTGGGTGTACGTGTCAGATACACACTCGTATATACATGGCAGCACAAAGAGACTTCATACCCACAGACTACGCCCAGATAGGAATATTGAATCCTCAGATCATACCCACAAAGGGACCTCAGCAACTTCCCCCCACCCCTAAGAGTGTCCCCATTTTACAGAGGGGCACAGTGGGCTACAGAGAAGTGAAGCAGTTTGTCTGTATTCACACGTAATTGTCATTGTTAGCAGTTAACAATAATCCAGTTCTGATCATTCCCAGAATGTCTCTTTCCAGTGCACCTCTCCACACCCCTTCCCTCCTTACACGTTTATGTATATTTTTAAGTCGACTTTCCACATCCTCAGAGAGAAATTTCTGGGTTGTGCGTCTCTCACTGGAGTATAGAAATACAGGATTCAACACACTGTGTGCCTTATCAACAAAGATAATAAAAAATCAAGAGACATCTCACCAGTCTTGATCAGGTGACCTACACCTCATCACCTTCTCCCTTAGAATCAGTCTCTTAAACAAAATAAAACAAAACAAAATAAAACAGCGTACCACAGTCTGGAGGCCAGAGCAAAACATCTGATTTAATGTCTCTCATCAAGAATCTCAAGCATCCCCAGCCCACAATTTTCCCTTCCTGCTGTTGCTACTGACATTAAAATCACGTGCTTGATGGTCCAAACCTCGGAGAGGAGGGCAGGACTGACAGCCGCAGGAAGCATCTCCGAGGCTTTTGGACAGATGCCTTCACAGTGGTGTAAGGAGGACTTCCTGCCACGCCCTCTCCAAACTCACCACTAATTACCAACACCTGCAGCCCTTCATGCCAAGCCATCCCTTTTAACCTGAACCCTCATCTTTCCTATTATTTCCATTAAGGTTGTCAAAACGAGAAGTTTGGGAACCTTTCTCTGTGACCTTGGCATTTCTTTGCAGGCTTAACGTATTGGCACTTTTTTCTCTGACTGCATCTCTTCTCATTTGTCATGATTATTGCTGAATTTTTCAACTGTCATTCCCAAACGTAAATCAATGGTTGTCTACTTCCCCTTTGTCATATCTGCACAGCAAACAGCCTTTCCCTTCTAAATGAAGCTTCCTCCCTTTCCATCCATTAAAAGGGGCCTGTCTGCAGGAGAAGTCAATCCTTTGTTAGGTCATTGCATTTATCACGCTTCCAATCAGTGCCTGACACACTTATTCAGCCAGGTCTTCAACCACACAATCATTGTTCATCTGGGGGTTGTGCTGTAATTTATGTATGCATGGTGTTTTCACTATCCATCTTGGGCAGTTTCAAATTTTTCACCCCTGCCCTTCTCTTCCTTGGGACCCTCAGTGCTTAGAGGAAATCTGGAGAGTAGGAGGGGACGAAGCACAGTGATGGGGGCAGGGGAGAGGATGGAAGGGAACAGAACAAGGAGCTTTGTTTCTGCCTGAGTGGCTATAGGCAAGTTCCCTTCTTTGTGAGAAACTGAGAGCACACCAAGAGAGACCTCACATCGAGGCCTGGAGCCCTAATTACAGAGCACCATTTAAGCCAGGAGACTTTCGAGCTGTGAAAAGTGCCCAGGAGGGACAATTCTTGGGATGTACTAAATGAACGTTAAGTCCCATCAAGTTTAATAAAACCTTCTTATAAGCATATTGGATCCAACGGTCATATGGAACTTCTTTTAGAAGAAACTAAGCTCTAAAAAGGAATAGAAGTAACCCACTTTCTAAGAATTCACACTTTCTCCAGGTAGGTTCTTAGCTTCGAACAAGCCAGTGTGTGTGTCCAGGAAACTCCCAGCTGAACCTGGGACCGATACCAACACCATGAGTGGGCACTGACCGAGGCTTCCAGAACCAGCACCTGGATCCTGCGCACTCAGCAAGCTGCTCCTCCCCACTTGCCCCAGAGGAACCCAGACGTCCTCCCTGCCTCCTCGCGGTTCACGTTGTCATCGGAGGCTCCGGCACTGGGATGGACTCCATCTTCCATAGGAAGGAAAATATTTCCACAGAAGAAATTCAAGCCTTCTCTTTCCCCATATAGGTTTTCAACTCAGGGTTCGGAGAAGGGCTGCCTCCCAAGCCGGCTAGGGCCCTACCAGCCGTCCAGACTTCTCCTGGCCCCCCTGTCTTTCCCATCAAGATATCCAAGGCAACGAAAACAGGGAATGCCAATGATTCCTGGGCATTTTTCGTGCCTGCTTCCCCCTTTTATCAGGCAAAAACAGAATCCTAGAAAACCAACAAGTTCATACAAACAAAATAGCTAAGGGGAAAAAATACTCTGAGGTGTTTAATGAGCATAATTACACATGTTTGTGCCATAAGTAATTAATGATAAAGACACTCATCCCGATTTCATTCTCCTCAGATCAGTATATGTTGCTTTCCCCCTCCCCAGGACCCACAAACACAATTAAGAGACGAAGAAATAAAGCCCGCTGTCATTAAATAGCTTGTGTAAGGCCAATACATTAACCTAGAGGACAGGGGTTACCTGGTCCACCAATCACTAATTCTACTCAGAACCCTGAGAACTTTATTGCCATAGTTGTGGTTGATGCCATTCTTACAGATGCTGCTTATACTTGTGCAGTGTATTACCTGCACAGCTGAACAGGGCAACCCTTTATAAGTTGAGGAGACAGGAAGGAGAGAACAAGGTTCCTATAACAGCCCTGATGTAGGCAAAAGCTTCTTTAGACAAATCCAACAGAGTAGGGTACAACTTGAGAAATCTAAAAATACATCCTTTGCAAGAATATAAAGTTATCAGAAACTACTGTATCCCTGCATTCTTCTCTTTGCTAACACCTTCCCATTCATCTCACCAATCCTCTACAACTTGTGAAGTTATTTCTGGGTGATGATAGTGAGTCTTAGATACACAGTTCTAGCAGATGCATGACCTGAGAAGAATTATTGCTTCATTTATGTGATGGCCCTAGAGCCCCTTAGCGGAGCCTATATTGTACTCTGCATCTTCTGTGACCTCAATTATTACTGTGTTAGGAAACCACCCTGGGCTGGATCCACTGCTCTTAACAAAAACTAAGTCTTATTTCATTTTCCTGCAAACACAACATTGCAGCCATCACAGTAACTGGACTCTGTTTTGTCCTCGAAGTCCTCGTCCAGGTCTGAGTGTAGGCATTCAGGGAAAATGTTCAGCTATTTCCCCATTAGTGATGCTGCAGACCAAACTTCTGCGGTTGAATGTGAAATGACAGGATAAGGGATTAAGGGTCTGATGACTCCTATTGGCCAGTCTCCTCTAGCACCCTCCTGAGACATCCCAGAAGCCCAACTATCCCTTTAGCCTGATCATTTGCTTGAAGGTGATGAAGCAGAAGGGTGACAGCTCAGATAAGGTTCTTGTCCACAACTTCCTGAAATTCAGACCTACTGTCAGAAATGATAGCATCTGGAAAGCCAGGTGTTGAAAGTACCTGTGATTATTTTTTTTTTTTTTAAAGATTTTTATTTAATTTGACAGACAGAGATCACAGGTAGGCAGAGACGCAGGCAGAGAGAGAGGAAGGGAAGCAGGCTCGTTGCTGAGCAGAAAGCCCGATGTGGGACTCGATCCCAGGACCCTGGGATCATGACCTGAGCTGAAGGCAGAGGCTTTAACCCACTGAGCCACCCAGGCGCCCCAAGTACCTGTGATTATTTTAAAAAGGGCTGGAACGAGGGTATCTGTGAGCATCTTGAGTCATATTGCGAAGAAAGCTATGCCTCGATATTTCTGCAGAATTAAAACTGATTCTTGGTGAAGGCACTGGTCAACTAACTTCATGGTTCCCAAAACACCTTCCCATAGTTACCAAAACACCATTTCCGGCGGCTTATGCCAAATGGCTTGATATGATCCTTAACAGTCTACAACATCATAATCCATTCTCGGCTCCTAAATGTAACTTCTAGTCAGCTGTTTAATACATGGAGTTCACGAAGTATTGTACAGAGAGTGGCCAAAACCAAGTGCTGACTATCCTTAGGAATAAACAGTATGATTTTTTTGTGTTTGTTTCCTCAGGCAGGTTGCTTGGAATATTGAGCTATTCCAGAGTCATCCCTTCCGCTACAACCAACTCGAAAGAGAGCCCGAGATATGTCACTTGTAGTTGTGTGGCCAGTGTGTCAGGCTGTGCAGATCAGAACGCTTTCAATCACAATCAATGTGGCAAAAGCACATCAGGATGAATTAGTGTTTCAGGCTTGTGCACTACCAGAGTCACAGGAAAAGAACGAAAGACCTTACGTGTGTACTGAATTATCAAACTTGGCAACGAGAGCTCAGAACTTGTTACTGGGACCAATGACAATGGTTGGTTATTGAGAGAGCTCAGAACGTCTCCCTTCTCACAGGAAGAGCGAAGTCAACTTCACGTGTCCAGCTGTTGAACCGTGCGGTCTGTGTGTGACTAAGGCCCCTGGGATTGTGCAGCCAAACGCAGGTTCAAAACGTGGTGAGGTGCAGATGCCATGAGGTGAAAGCCAGTGGCTTTTGGCTGCTGTGTGAACGCAGACTCCTAAATCAGTAAGCACTGGACACCCTGCATGTGGTGACACAGGCGGCAATGACAGCTGCATGGACAGGATTGCCCCAGGAGGAGAATCGGATGGCCCGATAACGCTGACGAGGGAGGATGTGAAGAGCCCCTGAGAATTTCTGACTTCTCTCTGTTCAAGAGTCTCATTGAGGCACACGCATTCCCTCAGGTGCATTTCCTCCAGAGGCAGCTCAGACGAAGGTAATAATGCAGATTCTGGTTTCGCATGTTTACTTTCCATTCAGATCCTTGTCTTATAAGAACAGCATTAATTGCCAAAATATTCTGGCAAGTCTATCTCCAGCTGGGAAATCAGGAGAGATAGCTATCATCGTCATCGTTTTAGGTGGTAGCCCAGCGACATCCCCGTAATTTGCGTCTCCCTGAGGTTATAGACAGAAATTCTAAACGGCAGGCCCTAAATATAAAATGTCACTCACGTAGTGGTAACAAGGTAGACACAGAGACAGTAACTTTTAAGTTTGAGCAAGGTGGAATCTGGCACTGACCTAGATGACTTTTTCCTTCCCCAAAAAACCCTGGGAGAAGGCTGACCTTGGAACAAAGAAGTGGGCTCTGCTCTCCTTATCCACAATGCCCTTGACCCATCCAGAAAATCCTATCTTCTTCTTGGGTAGAGGTAGGTGATTCACTCTGGAGAGGCACTCAGGTTCTTAAACTTGTTTGTAACTTAGAGTAAAAGATAGTTTTGGCTGTTAAGCCAATCAATGCAGTAGGGATTGGAACTAGAAGAAAGAGAATTACATCATCTTACCTTTGTCTATTCCCTAGAAAATGCCTAAGGAATTCACCTAACAAAATCCTGCTACTTGGCCTAATAATGCCAAAACTTGGAACCTAATTATTTGTTCTTGCGACAGTCTCTAAATCTGGAAGTGGCAAATGCCTCGGTACTAAGGAGAACCCAAGTGGACCACCTATAGAGAAAACTATAAATGGGATTTTTTTTTTTTTTTTTTTTTTTTTAGGCTCATGAGTTGAATTAAATAACCTCCACTCTTGAATTTAGGAACCTGTTCTTCTATTGTCAAAGGTTACTTGCCGTCTGAGAAATAACAATTTACATTCACAACACAAACTCCAGCAACATGAACTAAATGAATATTGCATTCTGAAAGAATATATACCAGGGAAAATGGCTATGAATTAGGGTGAAAGCAGTCTCTGCAACTTTGACAAATGGCTTACCAAGAATATACCTGAGATGGGTCTTGACCAATTATCAATAAACTACAACCTAAATTACCTTCAGTCTAACAGTCATGATCATTGAAACAAACAACAATAACATCATCATCGCCATCATGCCTTGTCCACTTACTGTAGAGCTTTTTCTGAGTTAAAAATCCAAGAGTAAGGGGGCACCTGGGTGGCTCAGTGGGTTAAAGCCTCTGCCTTCAGCTTAGGTCATGATCCCAGGGTCCTGGGATCGAGCCCTGCTTGGGGCTCTGTGCTCAACGGGGAGCCTGCTTCCTCCCCTCTCTCTGTCTGCCTCTCTGCCTACTTGTGATCTCTGTCAAATAAATAAATAAAATCTTTTAAAAAAAAAATCGAAGAGTAGGACTGTTAGGTCATAGAGTACATATATTTGGTTTGGTCAATACTTCCAGATTTCTCCAAGCGGCTGTGTCGGCCTCTAGTCCCACCAGCAGTGTGTAAGCATTCCACTTTCCCCTCACCTCTAAATAAGGCACCAACAAATCCCAAGAAGTGTTCACTTCTATGAAAGGCCTAAGCTTCACATGGCAAAAAAGCTTGCCCTTCATCCATTCTCATTTTACTTGGTAAAATTTCCATTTCTAAACCATGATTGTTGGTTCTAGCGAGAGATGTTTGTAAAAGATTTTAGTCTTAAGCCAAACAGGTAAAAAAAACCCACAAAAACTATTATTAGATATGTTTGGGCTTCTGGAACCATCAGAAGCAGAGCATAAATCTACTCAGGGCTCTCCGTGATATTTTCTTCAGAATAAAAGCTTCTCTGCATATGAATCCAAGGAAGGAGAATGATTGACAAAGTCTCAAATGTGCTTCAAGGTATAAATAAAAGATAACAAGATTTGCCAAGGTCTCCGGGTGGAGATCGTACCCAGATACTTTTCAGTAATACCTAAGGGTGGTTTTGCATAGTACTTGTGACTCTTGGCCTTATTTTAAACAGGCTCCCAACTCTGTCACAATAGAAGTATGCGAAGGGAGGCCTCAAAGAAGCAAGGCCTGAACTAACTCCTGACAACGACACATTAGTATTTTTTCTGGGGAAAAAAAAAGTGGTTAGGATGGGATAAACCCTGGTCATCCTGTGCCATTGTAAACCTCAGCTACTCAACTACAAGATCCCCTAAAAGTAATAAAACAGGCACTCCAACAAAGCAAAGAACCCTGAAAGACAAAGCTACTGTTGTCTCTGGGACTTTAAAGACACACGTCCTCATCCAGAAATTGGATGGCGGTGGAGGTGAGGGGCACTCTGACGTTAGGCTTTGTTCCCTCCACCCTTGGCTTCAAAATCTCAACAGGAAAGAATGAAGCATCCTTACTTCCTTGACAGAGGGAGGATACTAAGCTGGTTACCCACTATCAGAGAGGAAAGCCAAGCCAACAGGTCAGTGCAGGAAACGCGCCCACCTATCTGCTGGAGGCCGATCCCAGTCCTGGAGTAAACAGAGACCTTCCATAATCCCGCCACGCTGCAAATTCTCAGCTGCATGGCTTGGGGGGGGGGGGGGGAATTACTCAACCTCTCCAAGTTTCCTCATTTCAGACAAAAAAATAAACACTAATCCACCAGGGCACTGGCCAGCGTAAATGAGACCAGCAGCAGCCCAGAACAGGACCTAGCGCACAGGCCTCACAGGTATGGCTGTGCTCACATCTTCTTTCCAGAAACAAGTGAGATGCAGATTCCTACTTGGGCTGTACCAACTTGTGCACAAACTTATACTCATCTATTCACACAACTACATCATACCTCGAAATGCTCAGATATGCACTCATACCCATACCTACGTCCCACCACGTTGCACGTGGGTTGACCCACGTCCCAACCACCCCCAAACACACACATGCCTGCACCCACCACACTGATGGAAGGTTTTGTCACCATTTCTCTTCCCTGATCACACTTGCCCTGTGCTGCACCCTAGGGCACCACCCTGCCCCCTGGGCATGCATATTTTTCTGATCCCAGATGGTGGTGGAGCGGAAACAGGGCCGAGACGCCTTCCAACGCCAACTCAACTCCTTGGGCATCGCAGAACTTTCCGAAGTGAGAATGGCAAGCCTTCTTGGAAATAATCCGACCTGGTGGTTTTGACATCCCTTCTTTAGCAGGGCGACACTTTCTTCAAAGAAAATCTCACCCAGTGACCCCCATACGGAAGGCAGGTACAGGCAGTGCCGTACCTGTCAGAATAGGGTGGGTATCCGGAGCCCCGTTTATGGGCCCTCTCCCCAGAGGACCCTGAGACCCTCCAAAGAGACACCATTTAGCATATGGCGGAAGTGGGACTCAAGGTGTTAAAGCAAATCACGGGGTTCCACACGAGTGGTTTGTGGAAGGGCAGGACCTGCACCTACATGTACTGGCTCGGAAGCCACCACTCTTTCCCCCCGAGTTGCCAAAATATAGCCATCTAAATATCAGCACTTATATTAAGCATTAAATCCATTTTACTAAACAGTAACTACCCTCGTTGTATATGACGCACCCAGCTTTCGATGTCAACTAATTTGACTTACTCTCCTTTTCATTGCCCTTATATCTTGCTTAATAAGACATTTTATTCAGATACTGCTGAGGTAATAAAGGAAGGAGCGTGGTTGCCAAATGTACTGCCATTTTTATTTTTAGCTTCACTGGAGTAAGGGGTTATTTTCTTGTGAAAAGGATGAAATGCAGCTGCCGGCCTTTTAAATTGTATCACGCAATCCTGCTTTTGCCCGAGCAATAGATTTCCAGATAACTGCAGCAATCTTCTCGAAGTGTTAAAAAAAAAAAAAAAATAGCCACTGCCACCCTCCCCAGCCCCTGGCCAGCCTCAACCATAATGTGTCGCCATGGAGGGCTGTTTGCACCCGCCCCATGAATCTGCTGACACCTGCCCCCAGTGAGAACCAGGAGGCTGCCCCTCAGGCTCTGTAGTCAAGGGGGAGAGCTCTGGTACTCCCTATCACAGTTTAAAAAGTGATAGTGGTGATGAGGAGGAGGATATTAAACGTTTACCGAGTGGTTTGCACAGACAGGTGCTATGCTGGGCGCTTTATGCACATTATCTCATTTCAGTTTCACAATAACCCTCCGAGGGAGGCGCTATCATTATTGCCATTCCACAGAGGAGGACACCAAGGCAACAGAGGGGTTAGGCAACTCACCCAAGGTCACCCTTTAGTATGTGGTAGAGCCAGGATTTGAACCCAAGCCTGCCGGGCTCTGGACCCTGCACTTAGAACCAGGACTCTAGACCTGCCTTGTAAATAGTCAGGGCTTTGGAGTCAGAAGACCTGAATCCAAATCTCAGATCTACTCCATTGTTCACTAGCAGTGTGTCCTCAGGCAAGAAACTTGACCTTTCTGAGCTTCTTCGTCTTCATTTATAAAATAGAAACAGCAACACCAGCTTACAGTGTCACTGTGTAGACTGTGTCTTGTTCCCCTTACCTCAACTCAGGAGATCCTTCCCTTAATATTTAAATTCTGAGCTCAGGTCCCAGGTTAATGAAAGGACCTGAGTCCTCGTGCAAGAGTAGTGAGTGAGGCATAAAAAATTGCCCAGCACAAGCTTAGAGAAAGCAGCCTAAGGAAGGGAAGAGGAGGAGGAAGAAGAGTTTTGACCGAGTGTCTCTCTGGCTCTGAGTGTCTCCAACAAACACAGAGGGACCAGCAAGGGAGGAAGAAGACAGACAAGTGTCCAGGCTGAAGATGTCATGGTTTTACATGGTTTACATGGTTTTACACGCATTTCACACTCGCGAGCATCGTAGTCCCGGGAGTCGGAACAAGGAACAGCGGATGAAAGTTTCAGGGGGAACATATTTGGCTCATCTTCAGTACAAACTTTCTACTTGTCTCAAGCTGGTTTGCACTGCTCCTGATTCTAGTGAGTTCCCTATCACTGGAGACCTCCAACAGGGGACCCTGAAAAGGCTGGGTAAGGTCCATCCACTCTAACTCTGGAATTCTTTGATTCAAAGGTCCAAATCCCAGTTAGGTCCCTGAACATCCAACTTGAGCCAAGCCACTAGCTAGACTAATTGCCGTCCAGCTCTTAGATTTGCTGCAGCCACAGGGCAGCACAGAGCTCTGGAGGAAGCTTCTTTTTTTTTTTTTTTTTTTTAATTTATTTGACAGAGAGATCACAAGTAGGCAGAGAGGCAGGCAGAGAGAGAGGGGGAAGCAGGCTCCCTGCGGAGCAGAGAGCCCGATGTGGGGCTCGATCCCAGGACCCTGAGATCATGACCTGAGCCGAAGGCAGAGGCTTTAACCCACTGAGCCACCCAGGCGCCCCTGGAGGAAGCTTCTTAAACACACCTGAGGCCACGATGGCTCCCACGAGGTGCAGAAAGACAAGGACAGGCATGTGTCCTCCTATGCAGCACTCTGGAAGGGTCATGGCTTAGGCTCAGGAGAGAAAAAGAAAGGCCAGAGATTCCCAGGAGAAAAACCACAAAATCTCCTGCTGGGGCGGGAAAACCGTGCACCAAATAGAAAGCCGCTCTGCTTATTTTGAGCCAAGTTACAGGCCCGGGAAAGAAGGATGATGGCAACGTGACCGGGCAATGAAGTGTGGCGGCAGAGCACAGTCCCCCATGCAAGATGCCCCGGCAGCCCCAGAGATGTGGGTGTGACCACAGATGCTTCCTTATGCCCACAAACACCCAGGGGGAGACCCCAGCAATTAATCCGTTTAATGAGCAACACCCTACTATACTGGGTGAACTCAAGATCAAAAGGGCAATCTACTGGGTCACACTTCCAGCCAGGCCCTGGGAAGACCAAGAGCAGAAGTGTCTACCTCCTGGAAACCGGTTTACTACAACCCAGAACTGAACATGATGTGTGAGTATGTATGTGTCCTCAGAGCATGAGACTCAAGATTTCAGATGAGTGTTTTCGTTGTGGCTTGAAAGCTGGCTTGCCTTTGTGACCAGGACAGCTCTTCCTCCTCTCCTCGGATCTTTTGTCTCTCCTGCCCCCACTTGTCAAGCTAGGGATGACACAGAAAAGAGACCTCCTTCCTAGTCAGCTCAGCCTGCTCTGTCTGTTGTTGTTGTTGCCTGCTCCCAGCAACATCCATTCCAAGTGCATCAGACACCCAAGAAAAAGTGAAGTGAACCAGGAACCAAGCTGGCATCTAAGTGTGTTCCCACACACACTCACACAGCCATGGCACGCCGACTGAAAGCATAGTCCCTGCCGCCCTGCTGCTAAGATTGAATCCTAATTCCAGCCCTTCCTAGCTGTGTGATCTTGTCCAAGTTACTTAACCTCTCTGTTTCCTTATCTGCAAAACAGCAGTATAAACAGAACCAACCTGGTAAGGTGGTTATTGGAGTTAAATGGCTTAACATACATAAACATTTCGATTACTGCCTAGTACAGAAGAAGTGCTTACATAAGTATTTGTTTCTTGCTGCCGCTCCCATCTTCTTCCTCCACAACTGGCACAGTCATCTCTTTGGAAAGAAACTCCCCACTCCCCCCCTCCCTAAACGGCTATCGCAAATCTATACTTGCATTGGGACTATATGCAATTCAAGAATTTGGATGGTTCTCGGAACGTATTTTTTTAAGGTCAGGTACACAAAGGATTTTTGATAAGAAAAACGACTATATTGCAACGCCTCCTGGACTCTTAATGCTCTCAAGCAACCGGGGCAATTAAATCGTCAAGACGTGATGTGTGTATGGAGGAAGCACTCCAAGGCCTGATATAAAAATGTTCATTACCAGCCAGGCCCCTGCAAGATGACCAAATTAACCTCATCGCCAGGAGTATATTAAGGAAGAATAATAAATTATTCAAAACCTAATGCTGATAGAGCAAAAAAATATTTATGGAAAAATCATCAGATTATTGCATTTTAATCACGATCCTGTTGTACAGCTAAAGTGTTAAGTCCTCAAAGCACTTTGGCAGAAGATAAGCTAGTCCCAGAGTGACTTGATATCAGCGTCATCCCCAGGAAAATGGACAGCAGACCCCGAAGGGAAGAAAGGGTCAGCAGATGAGGCTGGAGATTGGAAAAGCTGGAAGGCGGCTGGGGCATCCCTAGGTGTGCTTATAAGAAACCCACACGCTCGGCCACGGTGGCAGGCAGCCTTTCAGGACGTGCCCGCGCCTTCACTTAAATCACCCTTCTCTTCCAAAGCAGCGTGGAGCCCCCAGCCCCTCAAATTTAATTCAGTGGTCCTTGAGAGAGGGTAAAAAAAATCATCACCGGAAGGAAAATCTTCTGAAACGTGCAGGAGACGCCTCCCCATCCCCTTCGCGCTGCCTGCCTGGGCTCCCCGCGCAGGCCCCCGCACCCCCCACCCTGTTTAATGTCTCTAACTTTATGCCATGTTCTCTTCCTCTTTCAGCACGGCTGAGCAAAGCTGACAGGCGGATTCCTTTGCTTTTCAGGGTATTAAAGCCACTTTCCCGCTCTGACAGCCTGTTCTACTCTGCCACCTTATAGCTCTGACTTCACACTCCTCTGGGCAGCCAGTCCTTCCTGACAGACCACTGTCACTTCCCATCATCCTCTCTGTATATCCTGTTCTCTCCCCCTCAGCACGCATCCCGACTTTCCAACCAATGCAATTATTTTTTTTGACAAGCCATCCATCAGTTTTAACTTTAAAAGCACTTTCTGCTGATATCCATTGTTAAATCCTTTGCTTTTTTATGGGGCTTGCATGAGAGAATATGATATCAGACATTCAAACTACCAAACCATGTAAATTTACTTTGTTCTCAGCTATGTTTCCAATTTCACGTCCAATTTTTCGGTACATTATGCGTAGTTGTTGTGCTTAATATGATGTTGTCAAATCCCATTAAAGTTCACTGCATTGCACGGCTTTAAAAACAGGTTACAATTTGCATTCTATAAAGAAAGGAAGGAGTGCAGTCTGAAGTCAAGCTGAATCTTATTAAAATTATCTGTTCAATTGTTACATTTGTAGATGGAGTAATTTTGAGGCATTAGCTGAGACACATATGAAAATGTCAGCGTGCCAACTAACGACAATGAGAGCAAAAGGAATATCTCTGTGAAACTCAATAAAGCTCTTTTGCTGGTGACATAAATTTGATGATAATCCGAGGAAATGAATAAGGGACCATCCCGTTTGAATAGGAATTACCTTTTCTATTAAATCACTTTGGTGTGTTTCCACTTGGCCTACATCTTGGTCCTAGGCCACAGTGCGCCTCTGGAGACTGATCCCGGTACAAGCGGAGTGGGGAGGAGGGCAAAGAAGGAGAATTTGTAAAAGAGAAGGTCAGTCCTTTGAAGGGCATGGTACTTGGAGGGACCTCGAGGCATCCTGCAAGAGAGTCTTTAAAAAGATTTTCCTCCCGTGTGGAAAAGCACAAAGAAGCGCGCTCTCTCGTGCGCCAGCAGCGCATGGGTGACTGCCCTGATCTGCAAGCCGGTCTCCGGGCAGAGCAAACCCACGGGGGAATGCAAACACAACGCACAGGGGGAAAGGCTTCGGGTGCTGCTGGGACGGGTGGGGATTTACAGGAAGGGCTGGAGATGGAGATTTATGAGACCGGAACCAATATGTCAAGCGGTTTCTAGGGGTTTTCCTCTCCCATGGAGTTTCCCATCCCAGCTATATTTACGACACCACTGATTTCTGCATGTCTTGTCATTAAATCTAGTCTCTGATTTTAAAGGTATCCATCACTGGCACTGAGCAGAATTATGCCATTAGGGGCATTATTAACTGAACCATTGACTTCATTGACTATAACAAGTTGAATTTTTGTTTCACACACAAAAAGTATTCCCAGGGCAGACATCTACACCCCCTTCGAAGTTATTTTATTAAGGAGACCATAATTTTAATTTTTCCAATACAGTCAGTATTTAGGGAAGCCATGATGATAAAGAATAAAATTCAGTGACTATGGAAGATGTAATGAGGTGATGAGGAAGTTGGTAGTGAGGCAGGGAGAAAAGGACAGAGCATGTTTTAGGTTCAGCTCAGACAATGACTTACTGTGTGACCTTAGGAAAGTCACTTAACCTCTCTGGGCCCTCGTTTTCCTACCTGTAAAATGAGGGTAAGTATTCTTTACAGTTACTACAGGGATTGAAAGAATTAATCCATGTACAGCACCCTGTACATTCTGGCACATTGTAAGGGTTTAATAAACACTGCTATCCTCATCATCAACACCACCAATAATAGATCAAGAACAGAATGCAGAAAAAAAATGTTAAGAATCGGAAAGAAAAGGCCCATCAAGAAGTCTAGGCTGCAGATGAAAATGAGTGCTTGGGCTAAATGCAACGAGAGCAAATAGGTTTTAATTCTCATGACACATCTAGTCATTTGGTGGTTACTGTCAGGGCACTGTTGAAAAAGATTCTGAGGCCTCCTCTGAGTTCTGGGAGAAGAGTCGTACAGTCAATGACTTGTACCCATGGTGAAAAGTATAGGTGGCATAAAACACGTAAATTGAAAAGACAGCCAAAATGTCAGGACCCTGCATGGAAGGGCAAACATAAAGTAAGGATGGGAGTCTGGACAAGGACTCCATGGTTAACCACACAAATAAGAAGATGGCAGAAGGCAACTTCCAAAGGGGCCAATAAAAACCAAGCAAACGGGCAACAGGGCTCCCCACAAGGACAGTTCCACACCTTTTTCCTGGCTTCAGACACCTGATCAGCGCGTCTGTGCCCACTGTCCACCAAGCAAGGTCATCCGAAGCATCCTGAAATATCAAGGAAGGCGAGCCAAGCCATAGCCCACGTGGCCAGGTCTGAGATGAAGGAGAAAGACCATGAAGGTGGTGACCATTGAAAGCTTCGGAGCAGGAGTAGCTTCTTTCTGCAGAGTTAAGAGATCTGCCTGAAAGGGAGGAATCAGCCCTTACAAAGAAGTTTGCTAAATGGAATGTGGAAGGAATGATTTCCCCCCCCACCCCCCCCACCCCCACCCCACCATTGGGAAGCCTGGCCTCCTGCATGCAGAGGAGACAGGTACCAGCTCTGAATCAAGACCTGTTCGAGTATTGCATTTGGTTCCTCTTACCACAGCGGAGGAACCAGAAAAGAAATAAAAAAAGTAAAAGGGAGATCCATGGGGAGAAAGGTAGGGTGGGCAGAACAATTGGAGGATGAAGGAGTTTACTTCTAGGGCACATTAATCAGTGTGGATGACAGAAACTGGGGGTGGAGCCATGGAACGGGAAGCTTATCAAATATTAAATGCCTCGTCAGGAAGGATCAGAGGGAGGAAGGGGATATTGAAACAGAGTTGTAGGAAAACTTCCTCCTGAAATTTTAGATCTGGAAAATAAAACACGCCGATTTGGTTTAAAGGTAACCTCGAGGAGCCTCGCTCTTACTGCAGGAAGTACCTGTGGGACCTAAAAGACAGAAGCATCTGTACCTGGGTGTGGGCGCGCGTGCACACACACGGCTCTTTCCCACCCCAATGAGACATCTTTCATGACTCCTCTGAAAGTCCTCCAGATAGACTCCTACAGGAACATAGATTCAACCTCACACGCTACAGCCAGGTGAAAATATTTCATGGCCTAAGTTTCCTTGTTTGAAGGGGAATGAGCTCTACACATTGCCCATCCCTTCCCCGAATGTTTGGAGCAGAGAGTCCATCTAGAACCAGGCTGACATCTGGCCCCTCCTGCTCTGTATTTGTGTTCGTCTTCCTACCACCGGAGTGGACGTCCTTTGGGAGTGAAGACCGTATATTGCACTATTTTATGACCCAGCCTTGAAAACGCACCACCCAGTATGAAGTAGGACCTCAATAAATACATCTGTCTGAGAAAGCTAACGTCAGGCAGTCATGATTGAACCTAAAATAGTGCAAAAGAACCAGGGCTCCAGCCACTTGACATTTTTGTTTATTGTTTTTTTGTTGTTGTTGTTTATTGCCAAATCTCATATCCCATTAAAGATTTACATGTCAGTGACAGCAATATTCCTGTTTAAATATCTACGGAGTGACTCCATTTGCTTCTCCCTACATTATTAATTTGATTGGTTTTAAAGTTATTGGATGTGAGAGGCATTAGACAGACCACACACAAAACCCGTTCCCTTCTCTCTAGGAAATCACTCTAGCGAAACGAGATGGCCCAGCCGCCCACCTTCACACCGGCTCTGCAGGGGGGAGGCCCTGGCCGCAAGCACAGAAAGCTGCACGCACCACAGGGGGAGAGGCACTTCCTGGGGACGGAGCACGTCAGCGGCACCTCCCTTGTCTGCTACTGTGAGACCCTGCCTGAGCTCTGCTTCATTTCTCTATTCATTCTTTTGACATTTTTGAGAACATGATAGATCTTAGCGCCCAAAACAGAGGAGGATCTGGGATGTGGTCCTAGCTAAGGAGAAGAAAATACAGCTCCCAGACTCAGCTGTGCCATCACCAGCTACAGGACTATCCTTAGGAATTTTCCTCTCCATCTGTTGGCCGCTTCACCTGTAAAATGCACAGAGAAATTTGGATAGGAGAGATGATAGCACTGACCTGTTGTCAGTCAAACTCTTAGCCTCACCAGGCCCAGGGGCTGGGAATGCCTGAGCAGGAGGAAACAAGGGCCCCAAATGCCACTCACGATGAGAATCAGGCTGAGTGTTCAGATTCAAGCAGAAGAAAACAAACCAACCACATGGAGGTCAACTCCTGGGATTTGGTCAAGATGAGGCTGACATTCACAAAGAGAGAGGGAGAGTAGCAGGGAGGGTGGGAAGAAGAGAGATATAATTATTAATAATTCAGGGACACTGCATCTTCAAAAATCAAGTTTTTAACATCCTGTCTACTTGGGCACAGCAGGGAAGCATCACAAGGACCCAGAGAAAATTGGACCATTTCTCCAGGACCATAGGATGCCTGTGCATCTTCTCCAGGCCACAAGTCCTAGGGAGAAGGAAGACGTAACCAATCCAACAGATACCTCCACAAAAGTCGCAATCTTATAACCGTAGCAACAATTTTTATAGAATGTGCTAAGAATTCGAAAAAGCTTGTTTTGGTGAACGTACCCTTGAGTTTTCATGAGATGACCTCCAAAGACTGCCTGAGATTCCGTGAGTCTAAAATCATACTATCCCTCCCTCATATGGAAGTATTTCTGCATCTCAGAATAATAAGTGGGCTAAGCCTGGCAGTACCAACAGATGAAATGACCCACAGTGCTAAAAGATTTTTTCAAACAGTGCCAAGAACAAGGATATGCAGACCCGTGAGGTCAACAAATTCTGAGCCTAGACTGTCTTTCTCTTTCTTAGCCCAACAAACTCAAACACCCATCTTAACTTCAGGACTGTTGACAACAGGCCCCCACACAAGGCCATGTGCCGTGAAGGGTTAGGAGCAGGAATCCAGGCCATGTGGCCCAGGTTGGTATTCTAGCTCTGTCCCTTCTTAGCTCTATGACCTCAGCCAAGTTACTAAATCTCCCTCCGGACCTCAGTCCCTCCTCTCAAAACTGGACGTAATAACGGTGCCAGCTTCCCAGGGTCATCGTGAGGATTAAATGAGTTAAGATATGTGGGGCATGGAGAACGATGCTTGACATTCAGAAAGTTCCTCTTTTCTCTCTTCCCTCTGTAGGACACATGCTCCTTATCAAATATGTCATGGTCTTCACTGTCCTCTCCCAACTGTTGAGGGAGGGACTGTCTTACCAGGGACCATCCCCTTCGTGCACAGTGCCGGGCTTGAAGTATAACAGGTGTCTGATCAAAGTCTGTAACCTGAACGGGTGAATAAAAGCGAGAAGGGGGCAAGTCCCCAGGAAGGACCCCACACTCCTATTCACCTACACTACACAGCTATCCCCCCAAGATCAAAGCCCCTCTCGTCTGCCTGGTGTGATGCTTCACCTTGTTCCTAGCCCAGCTCAAGACATCTGCTCCACGAGGCTTTAGGAGGCATCATAGTGTGACAGTTACGGCGACAGTTCCACAACCACACTGTGCGGTTTGATTCTCAGCGTTTCCACTTCCTGGACACTTGTGAGCCTTAATATTTATCCAACAGAACTCAGAAGCCACACACGGAACTGAAGGCCCTACTTCCTTAATTCATTTTATCCTTACAGAAACCCAGAAGGCACATACCCTTGTTCCCACTTTACAGGCAAAGAAACCGAGGCTTAGGAAGGTTTACTTGCCCAAGGCCACTATGTTCAAAGTCAAGTCTTTCCTTCTTTCTGTTTGTGTTTGCTCCCAATGAATCCCTTTTAGTTTCACTTTTTCTTTTGGTTTCCTTCCTTGCCGTAAGGTATGAAGGACTAAATGTACCATTCTGATGCCAGTGTCCGACCTCAGGTCGAGTTGCCTCCAAGGCTGTGCACTTTCTTAGCACCTGGCACAGGGCTGGCGAGAGAGATCACATGAGATAAGGATCTAGTAACTGATATTTATTCTCCTCTCCAGAGTCCAGGCACAACCTTGGTCTGACCACACTAATGTGCCCGCATACAGGAAGCTAGTTCTCCGTGGAGAAGGGGCATGGGGGGGGTGGGTCCTTCTCTGAGCTGAGCCCCAGGCCTGCCAGCTGGCCGGCCAATTCTAAACTTAGGGGACAGCACAGACAGCAGAGAGGTGTGTCTGGAGCGAAGCAGTCCCAGGATGGGCTTCTGCCAAAACTCAGAGAACATGGCCAGGGCTACCCTGGAGCCCTCAGTCCCGTGACTGTTGACAACCCCGCTGCTTGATATGTTGCTGGGTGGGAGCGCTCACAGGCCAGACTTCACAGACACGGAATCCAGGAGCTGGACCTGTCACCTGGAGACAAGGGGTGACCTGTCACCTGTCAGCCCAGGTGGCGCCGACATCCCCTCTCTCCCCCAATCCTCACGTACCGTGTAACTCACCCACAAGTGTTGTTCCCTGTTTGCAACCTGCAGAGCGAAGCCTTCGATCCTGCTCCAACTCCTTGGCAGAGGAGACCGTCGGCCCTGCCACCGCTTCCACACAGCAAACTGTTGCTAGGTTTATGTAAATACCATGGAAACCAGAGCCGTAACACAGAAAGACTCGCGAAGAAGCAACTTAACATAAGGTCAACAGGCCCCCTGGCAGAAAGTATATCTACTGTTCCATCTTCAAAATATGGCCAACTCAGTTTTCCTCCCTAACCCCTAGGCTACGAAGGCTAATGAGATTCACAGACAACGGATTAAATGATGGAATTCTCCACACAGCTCGATTTCTTTCTATAAATAATTTTAAAACTATTAGCCAATAATGTATTGTAATAAAAAAGCTGACAGGGTCTTGTTCAACAAGTAATCAGCGATGTGTTTTCACACCTGGAGATGTAGAACTTTCTTATTATGGGCCCCTGGTGATTTTTAGGTGTTTCCATAAAACTGTGGCCATTATTTATAAGCCACGGATTACTTCCCTTCGCCATAAGCTAAAATTAATGAAAACTTATTTTAAAGATCCAGAAAAGCAGGGCAGAGTAAGGGATGTGTGCCAGGCTGCCCCTGGAGGGGTGGGGGCAGTTTTCGGAAATCAATGGCGGCCTTCCTGAGGGCAGTCCGGATTCCATTCGAAGGGCAGGAGGCAGGACCTTTGCAGAGGAAGTGACCTCCTGGGGATGAGGCACTGGGAAGCAGCAATCCCACCCAGGTATGGGCTGTGTCCTCCTCTGCTGCCTCAAGCTTGCCAGCCCAAAGCTCCAAGCGTGTCCCAGACCACAACAGCTACCATGCATCAGGCAGTTCTATTGACGAGCACTGACCATCCTGTCCACACCCACTGCCTTACCCCCTCGGGGCTTGGTACCCACAGGGTCAGCATCCTACAGGGGCAACTTACGGGCTGCGGTGGTCAGTGTGCACGCACACACACACACCACACACACAGGCCCAGGGTTCCCCACACCCATTTCCGGCACCCCCAGGTTAAATGTCAGGATGAGGAGGAAGCAGGACGATGATAACAACCAGGTCCTTCCAACTCTTCTGCACATTTCCGGGCTCAGGGACATGATTAATACCAATGGATCCAAGGAGGCCCACTCCAGTGTCTAGAAAAGCCCTGTCTATACTTCCAGACCCACTTCAAATAGGGTGTCCTCCAAGAAGCCTTTCCTGTTACCCACCATCATCAGAAAGGGATGGCTCCCTCATGACGTCCAAAGCAAGTGTGGTCACCTCCATGACACCTACTCACTGGCCTGGTGGTCTGGCCACTTGTATTTTTACCTTCACCCCCCGTAGGACTAGATGGGTAGGTAACAACTTGGGTTGACCACATCTACTCATCTCTATAGTGTCAGTCACTCAGGCCCTCCTAAATCCGGGAGAACAGCCAAGTTCAGTCTAGGAAGGACACCAAGGCTGGACACTAACACATGGGAGTTCGGCCACAGCAAGTCACTTAGCCTCTCTGAACCTCAGTCCCATCAACCATCAAATAAAAAAGGTTAGATGAGAGAACTGGTAATGTCCCCAATCAGCTTCTCAGACTTTATGATACAAAGCTATGGTCTTTGTAGCCAGGAGTGACATCCTAACTTAACCCAGCCAGATGACAACTTATTTTTTAAATGGCCCAATGTGCATGTGTTGGGCGGGGGAGGGGAGAAGGGTGTATTCTGAGGAATTTTTTTTTTTCTTTTCCCACTAAATTGCACCATATAGATTGTGACCTCTGCCCTGGGCCACAGTCACAAGAGGTGATGCTGTCCCATGTTTCCCAAGTCACATCTGTCTCCTGATATATCTGGATGACATTTAAACTAATTAATTAGCAGACTCCTCATCCGCTGAGAAAGTTACCTGTAATTAAGGTGCCAAATACGCAATTACAAGCCAACCCAGTTTACAGAGAAAGATCCTTTGAAAAGAAGGACACAACAGACGTGAGCTAACCGTGAGATCTGCACTGCGGGTGACGTCTTGACTCAGACATGCTGACCACAACTTCGAATTCACAAAGGGGAAATAATGCGTCTTCTTTCTCACGAGAAAGTGGGGCTCTGATAGCTGGAGAGAGCATGCGCTCACCGAATTGTGCTTCCGAACTTTGGAAAAAGAACTGAACGATGCGTGTGTTAAAATCTCCCCTCGCTCCCCCAAATCATCATTTTACAGACTTACAAGGCAGCACAAGGGCACTCTTACAATGCAAATCATGTGAACAGAAAAATGCCGCAGCTCCGCTCTCCCAGCACATGGGAGAAGGCGCCCGCAGCCCCTTAAACATGGGGTAACCCCCACGTTCCCGCACACTAACAGCAGAGGTGGAACGCGCAGCGTTACCAGCTCCCCATTCCAACAGCTGGAAACTACAGAGCAACCAAACCACAGTGGAGCCAACATTTTCTTAAAGGCTGCAATTTTCTCTCCCTTTTTGATCCCTTCGCAAGTGTGGGTTGCCTGTGTTTTGACTATTTTTGAAAAGGAGGAGGAAAAAAACAAAACAAACCAACAAAACCCAAACCTTGGGCAGTCCTCGCCGTGGCTTCTGCTTGCAGGCCCGCTGCGGATGCGATGCCTTCACGCAGCAAACCTCTTCTTCTCTGTCGTCATTTTTGAAGACACAGAGAGACCGCGGGTTATTTCTCCAGCAACAGGGAGGAGTCAGTGCAAAGGCACAGGAGGGACGGCGGAGCCCAGGGTGGAGGAGGGGTAGGCCTTCTGCAGGATAAGGTCACGAAGGTTTCGGGAGAGAAATCAAGCCAAGATGACCCTGCTTGCCAGAGCCCAACAGACAAAAAGCCAGACATAACTCTTTGGGCCTGGGGACTCTTTTCCACCTGCTACGTTCCTCTGGGGCTTCTTGACTTGAACCCCCAATCGGCCTGGAATGGCTATCCTGCCCGTGCCCTCAAGTCGCTCGGTCTCTAGAGCACCAGTGCTGAGGTCTCCCTCCTCCTAATGCTGGAAGTCTGCCGCTGTGTGAGCAGCACTGAAAGGACTTAGCCTCAGAGAAGTAGGTAGAATCATGATGCCCCCCTCACACTAAGCAGAGCTAACTTCTCCATCAGGAGCAAGACGTACATTCCCCAGAGCCCATGAGACTTCAGGAGACCACAAAAAATGTTTAAATTTCTTTTAGAAGCAGAAAGAAAGAATATAACTTTAGGTTGAAGAAAATACTAAGAGATTTTTTTCTATGCACCAGTAAACTTTAATATACTTTATGTAGGAAGGAGCCCCTGACGTCCAATGTAGCTGGAGCCCATGAAAGTCACCGTGGGTCCCTGATTCCACGTCTTTCTGCCCCTGAGACTTCTGTCCATCCTGTGCGGGGTTCCCTGCTTCAACCTTCTCTGAATCCAGTCAGTATAGACTCCACTCAACGCTCACCTTCTCCCTGATACTTCCTGGATTGTTAACAGTTTTCTCTCCTCAGTTTGAAATTCTCCAGCGATTAGGGACCACACAGTAGCCTCACACTTACTGAGCTTCTGCCTCACATATATGCTCCCTGAGCCTCAAGACACACCCTATGCCCTCACTGCTAGGGTAACTGGAAGGCTCACCAGTGCCCACAAAATCGGTTGCCTGTCTTAGCCTCACATTCCAGCCCTCAGTAGCTGGACCCCCCCCCCCCCGTAGCCTCTCCTTACATCCTGCAACCTACACCAGTGTGCCCTAAACCACAGCCACACCGGATACTCACCATTTTCCAACACGCCTCCTATTCTTCCCACCTCCAGGGCCTTTAAGAAGCTGTTCTGTCAGGGCACCTGGGTGGCTTAGTGTGTTAAGCCTCTGCCTGTGGCTCAGGTCATGGTCCTGGGGTCCTGGGATCGAGCCCTGCATCAGACTCTCGCTCAGTGGAGAGCCTGCTTCCCCCTCTCTCTCCACCTGCCTCTCTGCCCATTTGTGATCTCTCCCTCTCTCTGTCAAATAAGTAAATAAAATCTTTAAAAAAAAAAAAAAAAGAAGCTGTTCTGTCAGCCTAGGGTACCATCTCCTTTCACAACTTCCTAACAAAAGCCTGACCCATTCCATTAAAGCCGAATTCAGATGTAACCTCTTCCAAGAAGCCTTCCCAGATCCTCCTACTTGGAACTAAATGCCTCATCTCCTACTTTACCTCAGCATGTTGCATGTCTTCTACAGACTTCCTCAGAGCCTGACTTCTATCAGAAGGAGTGTAGACCATGAAAGACTTCTTACTCCGAGTTCCCCCCCGAAGCAGATACTGAGATAAGGATTCCAGTCAAAGGATCTGGGGGAAGGGACCTCAGGAGTGGGGGAGTGTGGAAGTGAGACAGGGAAGGGAAGGAAGTGAGTAATGGTGCCCAGTACCTTACCAAGTGAGTCACCACTGCGGGCAGTGGGAACTCACTGCAGTCAGGGAACTCTGGGACACAGAAAAGAACGTGCCTCAGAGCTATCCCAGCTGAGGAAGATGGGGCGTTTATCCACCAGCACCTGTCAGCCTCTGGTGCAGGGGAGGCTGGACCCAAGGGTTGTTAATTCTCTGGCATTTCTATTGCCCCGCTACAAGTAAAAACAAAACAAAACAACATGCTCCAGCTTTTTTTCCCTTGCAAGACAAAGCTTGCAAGGCTAAGAGATGAGGAAGCTTCTGGCTGGTGACGGGCAGCGTGCACAACAACTGTAACACTGAAGGGCACACTACCCACAGCTTCTGCAGCAAGGGGCACGGACTTCCGCGGTCTCGAGCATCCAGCAGGACCCTGGGCATGCTGCAAGCACTCAGGAAATGCTCACAGAAAGGAAACCATCTTTAAGCTCTTGGAAGGCAGGGGCCACATTTTATTTGCTACGGGCCACGGTGCCCAACCTCAAGAGACTCAAATCACGCACGCCGGCTGAAGAACGGTGAATGATTTAACAGACCACCCCACCTCCCAAATGAGACCACACCAAATAAATT
This sequence comes from Martes martes, assembly GCF_963455335.1. Lineage (NCBI taxonomy): Eukaryota > Metazoa > Chordata > Mammalia > Carnivora > Mustelidae > Martes > Martes martes. The sequence continues at coordinate 50,754,215 of NC_137902.1, forward strand.
GAATTCACAACTTATTAGCTGTTCTCTATTTCACAAATGCTATCTAATTCATGCAAGCATTATAAACCAACCCTGCCCTGTGAGTTTTAGCAATGAGGACAGTAATGAAGACATAAGGAGTTAAATAGTCTCTTGAGAAAATGCACCTATATCCAGAGGAACAACCCAGAAATACTACAGGACTCTGGGCAGCTCCATAAATTTCCAGCTTTTGTGAAGCCTCTGGCACCTCGCCCTCCCAGGTGGTACTGCATGCAGCAGGTACTGGAACGGAGAATATACTAGAGGTGCTCAGTGGCCCCCATCCCATCCGCCAGCTTCCTTGTGATCAGAGCGTGTCACACGGTGCACCAAGAAATGGCCTCGGGGCCCCGCCTTCACCAGACATAGCCAAACACTCGAACAAAGAGAAATAATGTAAGCTCATGCAATAGCATCAGGCAAGGGAGGGACAAGCCAGCTTGTCTTGCCAATTTCAGAGCAGAACAGATGTTTCTGCATCTCCAAGTTATCCGCCCTCCTAGGACAGCAGACATAGGTCACCCATCAGTCATTCATCTTTATGATGAGTTGCCGTGGCCAACACACAGTCAAGATTAATGCACATCCTTTCCAAGAAATGTTGTTTAATGGCAAGGATAGACTGAGGGTGATTGTTCATGCCAGATCTTTCTAGTCAATACAACCAACCCAGTTTCAATACTAGGAAAAGAAAATCCCACACATTGTCTTGTTCCGAGCAAGAGACAGAGTAACCCAGGGGCAGTGTATGAGTTGTGCTTTTCCTGTGAAGAACTACCCCCTGGCTGAGTTCCATGAGGGCTGGCCAAATGAGGACCTGTCTGGAGACCACAGGTTTATTGACTTGACCCAACTATGATACCCCTCAAGCAATATGGAATCAGCACACAAGAGACCTGGCTCCTTCTTATGGCTCTGCTCCCTGCTGACAACATCTTGAGCAAATCACTTCTCCCCTCTGGACCTCAGTTTCTTTTTATAGAAAATGAGGGGACAATTTCCAAGTCTCCCCCTTGCAGCTTTAACATTGTATGAAGTTCTAAGAATCCTCAAGCTAGAGTGCCCAATGTTAACTTTCATCCCTGGAGTGACAACAGTAAACTGGGCAACAACAAAAAAAAAAAAAAAAAAAAAGAAAGAAAGAAAGAAAGAAGGAAAAGAAAAAACAACAAAATAAAACAAAACAAAAAAACCCTCCAATATGTGAATACCATCACTAAAATATTTTCCTCTGGGTAAAGCAAACTGTCCTACTACTATTTTTTCCCTGAGACAACTTTAGAACTACAACATTCCAAAGTAAATTGCTTTCTACTTTAATTAGAAAAGGAAATCAGCAAAAGAGAAAAATGGAATTTGAACACAGCTCTTCCACATGAACTTGATTTTATTCCACTCATCTGTTAGGAGCCACAAAGGAATTACTTTGACCACCAGAGGGCTTTCCACACTGACAAAATGCATTAATAAGACATAGGTGGTGAAATTAAAAAATGGAAAGTTCCAAGTTACACTATTTAGGTCCATAAAGGCCTGGGGTCTGAAAAGAAAGGGAAAAAAAAGTCAGAGTTGCTCCTGAAGAGCATGTACTTCTTTACAGGAAAAATTCTAATCCCTCCTAAATTCCAGAAAATCATCAGAAGTATTTGGTACATAGAAGCAAAGGAAATCACAACTTAGCTATCAGAGGCAGAAGAGTCTTGTTACAAAGTTATCATTCCTCAAATGTTGAACTGGGTTCTTGTATCCTGGTGCTTATTCAGTTTAGAAGGGCTCACAAATACAATGTTTTTAACACATGGGTTGGGGAGAGCCAACACTGTTGAATATTCACCATAGTACAGCCTGTGACAATCCTTTATGTGTATTAACTTGGCCAATTCTCCTAACAATCCTATAGACAGACACCATGATTATCCCCATTTTACCTATGAAAAAAACTGAGGCAAAAAGAGGTCAAATAACATGCCTAAGGTCAAGCAGCTAGTAAATGTCAAAAAGAGTTCAGGAATCAACCATCTATCTGCCAACAACCAACATTCCACTGACTACAGACAAGCATTCTATAAAAAGAGCCACCTAGAGAATGGGTGGAGGGAGTGAGGGAACTGTCTACTTTTGGGTTTGACTCTCTCTCTCTGTCTGGGTTCTCAGATGATGTTACAAAGCCCCCAGGGTTCTGAGGGGCAACTCCCAGAGATGGCCAAGTGTGTTCATGGCCCCCATTTCTACCAGAGTCTGTTCACGTTTTCTGTTTCATGAATTAGAAGTTCTTACATATGATTTCATTTGGAATAAAAGATTCTATTAACATTAAAGTTTAAATCTGTTATTTTACTAGACATTTCAGAACAAAATTTCAGAAAAAAACAGACCTCTTTGGGTTCTCTTGTCTTACAACACTTAAACTCTACTCTTGTGATGGGTTTCTACTTAGGTAGCTCCCTTTCTATATGATTGAGAGCTCCCTGAGGTAGAGGATAATATCTGTTCTCATTTTTCTTTCTTTAGGTCCTCAACCCTTAGCCTAAGATTGGGCCCAAAATAAATTTTTCAGCAAATATTTGCAGAATGAATGAATAAAGTGGAAGGCTTAGGTTAGCTTCTGTGATCGATAAACTATGAAATTTTAGGGACAAAACGGAATGGATATTTATTTCTTGCTTACGAAAAGACCGATCAGGTATCCATTAGAAAGCCTTCCACACAGTGATCCAGGAACTCAGCCTCCTACTTCATGGTTCTACCAACCCTTATACCTCAGAGTCCCTCCTGGCAGATGGGGAGAGAAGGCATCATGGAGTCCGCAGTGGGAAGAGCCACTGGATTTCCCTGGGAGGGAGAAAGAGTTCCAGCAACAACTGCTCACTGCAGAGGAAGAGAATAACTTTGGTGGATGGTTGGCCAGATATTTGCTCCACAATGACATCAAGAGAAGCATCAGCCTAAACATAAGTGCATAAGAGATGGCTTTCAAAGAAAAAAAATAGTCCCTAACCACTTCCTACCTAAAAATAAACGACGACATAAATATGGCTACAGAGATACAGAACTATAATTTCTCAAGGAATGTTCATTGCATTTTACCATGACAAACCAGATTTGCTACCTATTGGCATACAAATGGGCAGAAACTAAAACCCAGGTCAGCTTCAGAGTCAACATTCCCACCATTTACAAAGTGTCTTACATTCACAAGTTGTCTAACATTTACAAAATTACAACATTCCCACAACTTACAAAGTCTCTCCTTACAGGAGAGCACTGGTGGGCAGAAACAAAAGGGGAAATGAATGTGTATTTGGAGAGGTCTCACTGCAATGCTGGAACACACGGAGAAGCCCAGAGCCCCAAGTCTGCCAGTATCCACACAGGTGACCTGGGATAAACCAGCCAAGTTCCCCTGGGCCTCACCTGTCAAAAAGTAAAGACAATCCCTACCTCTCTTTCCACAATATCCCAGGCAGAGTGTGAGATCGTATAGTAAGAGCTGTGAAAAAAAACATAAAATGTTTAAAATCCTCCTAAGCATTTTGGGACAGGGCACAGGACTATCACAGGGTCATTTTCCCAGCCGGATGGTGATTCCTGCAGCTCTTGGCCATTGCAGCTGAGATGCTTCTGGAAACCTCCTCATCAGTCACTCCAGCGTTTCTACTTTCACTTCCCTGAAAGTCATGCTCAACTCCATCGTTCAGAGTCAACATGTGAGCAAACCCCTTAACCTCTCTGGACCTCCATAACCACACCTGTTCCCTGGGTATCGGCAACACTGGGGAGGCTTAAGGAGGGGCCTGGGCCGTGACTCCCTGGAGGGTCCTTCTCCTGAGATCCAAGCTCCCATTCTCTAGTAGATCCAGTGGAATCAGAGAGAGGCATGGGGCCACGGTGCAGATCCCAACCTTCCCCTCTCCATGGGTCTTACAGCAGTCTGACCGTGTGGGAGGTGCAGATATTAGCAGCAGCTCGACTCCAATGTTACTGCAAAGTAACAGCAGAGTACCATGCAATCAGTCTTTAATGTCAGCCCTAACCTTCCTAAATGGGTTTGTAATGAGAAACCCTTGTTTGTCACAGAGAAGGTATGATTGATGCGGCCTAGGAGTGAAATGAAGCCACAGTGACCATCTCAATAACATGAACAGCTGCCAAATATTCATTTAGCAGAATGAGTTTAGAAAACTTTGAGCAGATTGCTTTCACAAGGCTGCCTTCAACAAAAGGAAACATAATTAACGAGCTAATATCAGCATGTGTCTGGCTAAGCTAATGAATATCAAATTACACAGAAACCTGTATAAATCATCATTACCCTGAATTTTAATTGAACTTGCAATTAAACATGACAAATTTTATATACACTAAACCTTTAATTTATACTTTCAAATAAGGAATAATTTATCATTTTTAGTATTTCATAGTTAATTTCCCAATATGTGCACTTCTAATTAACAAGGACAGACAGGCATTTAAAAAAACATACACACTCTCTCTCTCCTATGGCTCCGTTCATAACCATAATTTTCCCTTTTGTATACACTAGAAACTATGTCCAGGAGTTTGAATGCCAAAAGGCCTACTGGCATATTCAAGGAAAGATCTTACAGCCAGAGAATGAGAGGGATGGCTTCCCCTTTTGCTCCTTACCTCTCTCCTGCAATAACAGAGTTGAAAGAGGCAAGACACGTTAAGGCAACCTGGCCAGCCTCTCAGCCACCCGCTCAACCTTGCCCCCAAACTCTGGTCATGTTCAGAACACAGAGTGCCCTGTGCTGGGTGAGCAAACCATCTCGTTCTTCAAAGCGGCACCACCTTCGGAATAAAGCACCTTGCTTCAGCATCAGCACCAAGCCCATTTGTTTACCTGGCCAGCGGTAATGAGCTCACTCTGTGGATGGATTTGTATTTTATTATTATAATTACGCCACCATTATAAACATACCTCGAGCAACCTCAGCATAAAAGGCAGGGAGTGCTATTAAAACATACATATAAACGCACAGGGAAACAAGACAGGATTGTAAAAGGGCTGCAACAGAAACTAATTGGGTTTGCTTTTCTCGGTAATCCCAGCCCATTAATATGGTAAACCGTGTGGTCTAGGGAGTCACATGCTGGGAATGGGAAGACAACAGTTCTATACCTGGTTAGGCCACTAATTGGCTGTGTGACCACAGGCAAGATGCTTCACCTCTCTGTGCTTCTCTGTGCTCAGGGGGCCACACAAAGACAATGAAGACAATGGTGACTCCTTTAAACATGTGAAAATAATTTGAAAAAGAAAACACTATAAAATGTAATAGCATCATTTTGTAGCTATGGAGAAGACACACAAAAAGCAGACAACAGCTGACGAGGCTCAGGCATGCATATTTTTTTAATGCAATGATCATATTAAATATTGGCAATTTAATTCCTATTTCTCATCTGATGTGTGAAGGAGGCTAGACAGATATTATCATCACCATTTCAAAGATGAGAAAACAGAATCATGCAGAGGCCCACTCCGCGAGGCAGAGTCGGGAAGCTGGGCTGAGAATGGGGAGTCAGGGCATCTCAGATGAGGCTCTTCCAACCTCAACATCCTGCCTTTCTGCACACTCCCTGAGGAAGACTCGCACCCCTGTCCTGATAGGATTGACAGCTCAGCAGAATGTCTTCAGTCTGGAGAGGATATAGGCACCACTTCCCAAGAGCAAGCTTGGAGAAGGCATGCAATCAACAGCATGGACGCTGTCTATGCATGGCCAAGAAAGCCAGGACACACATCAGCCAGATGAATGAGGACAGACAGCATGAGAGATGAACAGAAATATGGTGAGAGTAAGAGAGAGTTGGCTGTAAGGGCCACTCTAGACATCCACCCCTTCCATTGTAAATCCCGAGGCTCTGGAAATTAGATTGAACCGAAAGAAGCTGGGAGTGGGAGTCAGTTAAGGGAAATGAGAAGGAAGAGTCTTTTTGAAATATTAATTACTACATCATTTCCATTGCAAATTTTCACTTTTGCTTCCAGAGGTCCTCTGACCAAAGAAAACAGAGCAGAAAAGAGGCAGGAGAGAGGTGGGAAGTTTAATGCATTTACTAGAACACAGGGCTTGCCCCTACCCATGAAGCAAAGGGACAAATATTTTCACACATTATCAGATAGCTGAGTGAAACAGGCTCTACCAGAATTTACAACTTGTGAAATCGTGCCTGTCCGTATTTTCTCATTACATTGGATGCAGGTTGCAGATAGAGTGTGCACTTTCTGTTTCCTCTATTCCCTCCTGCTCCCCTCCTTCCCACTGTCTCACTACTTCCTAGTTAAACCTTGTCTCAAGTTATCAACACTCTCTGGAGAGATAAGGCTCCTCTCACTTACAAGCTGTCACTAATAATCGAACTTTCAAGACTCCATCTCTAAGAGAGACTCCCTGAGCCACGCAGGTCACGAGAATTAACTGCCACCAGTCCTTGCAGAAAACTCGGCTCATCAATCTATAGCTTTCTCGTCATAATTAGAATAACGGCTTCGAAAATTTGGGCTGATGTTGACTTGGTCTCAGGCCGCAGAGAGCGCTGATTAAAATCTTGGTGTGAAAGTTAATGGTAAGTGCTGGTGGCGTTGCCGTGGAGACAGGGACAAACAATTCCCTCGCTGTGACATTTTCAATGTCCTGGAGAAGAAAAACTGTCCTCTTTAGTGTGGCAGCGTATGAAGCTTATTTATGGCTACAGGGCTTGGTGGATTGATGACTGTCGTAACATACTGTCAAATCCTTTACTGACACATTCATTTTTTTGGAGCCCCTGGAGCAGAAATAAAATAAAATAATAAAAACAAAACCAGAGGGAAAATTCTTCAGCAAACCATAGACGGCCACCAGCGGACCTTCCTCTCGCTAGAGGACCTCGGATTTAATAGACAAAAAGACTTTGTACTTCTTGGCTCCGTGGCCAAGGAGAAGAAACAGACATAATCGGAAATTGCTGAGTAAGAGGCGAACAGTATCGCAGCCGCCACATCAGCCCAGGAAGGTTTGTTATCAAAGTAAGCTGTTTGTAAATATCAAAGGTTGGTAACCGTGATAAGTTTTCCTCTCTCCTTATCTTAGAGGATAATAGCTTAGAATCTAAGGAAGGTTTTGGAAAATTCTCCCAGCCAATGAGACAAATGAGTCCGGCTCCTGTCATCATTACTACAGAGCCTGCCAGCCACAGCCGTCACTTCCAAGTTCAATATAGTGACACTGGTCTCTGAAATCCACGGATAGCTTCATGGTCTACAGAACCTGTTCCCATTTGCCATCTCTTTTGGTCTTCGTTACACTGCAAAGCAAGCATCTTCATCCCCATTTCACGGATGAGGAAACTGAGGTTCTGTGAGTCGCCATTCCCCAAGAGACAAAGCTAGTTACGTGGCTGAGCAGGGACCCCCAACCTGAATCTTCAGTAGTCACAATGTGCAACCAGTCACTCTTTCAGACCAGAAATCCAGCCCCATGGGATCCAAACTGGTTTAAGGCGAGGTCTGTGAAAAGCTCCCGGTTCGCTCCCCAGAGGGGCTGTGTTTCCGAGGCAGATAAAGGGACTCTCGGTGACCGCATGCAGTCCATAAACACTGCTCCGGGCTGTGCCGTTTTTCTAGTTCCTTTCATTCAAGGATCCTAGTCATCATCATTATTGTTGTTGTTATTAATAATGATAATGAAATAAACTATGCAAATGTGGGGAATGGCTTTAGCCCTAAAATGCAGGCAGTAATGTGGTAATTTATCCAATAATGGAATCGCAAAGTGATTTTATTTGCTTTTATGGCTCCTTTCTTTCAGAGGAGCTGGGCATCAATAATGGCGGTAGTAATGAAATCAACTATGCAAATGTGGAAATCGTTTTTACCCTAATGTACCAATTTAGCCAGCGAAGGAAATTCAACAAGGTCTGCTGTGCTTCCCAACCCGGAGAGCCAGGCCTCGCATGCTGACCTGTGCTCAGTTCCCCTGATGTCATCATTGGCTTCCTAAGAGCATGGCCCCAGCAATGTCGGTTTGATAATGACCAACACCTCCACTCTCCAGGGAAAGATGTAAGAAACACCCTTACTGATTTAAACATAAAGAGGAACTTTAACATGGGAGCAAGATGCATTCAACAGAATTCATTTTCTAGGAAGAAGCCCCACAAAAGGACCCTGCGACAGGCAGGGGCTGGCTGCCTGGGCCACCAGCTTGAGCAAACCCTCCTTGGACCCACCCATTTTAGCACAGCTGTAGGCTTTCTGTGGGATAGATGCCCCCTGCCGGGGTCAGCCTTGTATCTGTCTCTAGTCTGGAATCAGTGGGGGCACGTATCTGGCTGGATAGTGGGACCTTGGCACGAGCCCGGGGAACACCAAAGGAGACCATGAGTACAGCATTCCCAATAGCCACTCACCTCTCCTAAGCCCAAGGTATTTACCCCTCACTTCTCTCCAGGATCCGTAATACTGGCCGCCAAGATAGGGAGGATACAGGTCACCGAGAGAACAGGCCACAAGTAAAACCTGGAAGGCCAAGAACTTCCGACAGATTTCCATTTAGCACCTATGATGAGTTACCACTTAGAAAAGCCTGGGAATTCAACATCTATTGGATCCCTGAAGCTAGAGGCTCCAGAGTTTGGCCCAGTAAGTATTCAACAGATGTTGAATAAATACAGGAATGAAGGAACAGACAACAAAGAAAAGTGAACAAAGTAGACTTCAGTGAGAGGGCACTCCAGATGTACACATTCAGGTACTCAAAAGTAAAGAACATGCCTGTGCAATCCTGCCCTTCGATCCAAGTAACCAGAGCCCTTGACCTAGGCTCAACTCTTCAGAGGATCCCTCCCAGACCCCCCTCTATCTGCCCCCCACCCTGTGACACAGGGAATTCGCGGTCCCAGTATATGTCTAGCCTGCAGCCTATTCCCCAATTACTAGACCATGTTACAGGTATCCAGGACCCCCAAATTCCTTTTTCAAACAGTCCTGAGCTTCTTAAGGGACTGTGAGAACTTCTTCTCTGGGTCCTACCTCCCAACGTCCACCCGGGCCATACCCCTAAGTTCCAAGGGTAGCCAAAGGTCAGCGGCCAGTGGGTAGAACCGGGTGGGCCAGTTGGACATCGTGCATACATGCAGAGGCCTCTCATGGAGGAGAATGGAGTCGGGCTGGAAAGACAAGGAAGGGAGACTTCTTTCATTTGTCCTCTCACCCTCAGCCCCACAAATGTCCAGGGTAGACTTGCCTAGAGACATTCATGTCCATCCTTCAGTCTAATATGTTTGCTGTCAGTCGGGGCCCAAACCCTGGGGCTGGTGAGGGATACCCGCAGTATGAGAAAACACAATTACCTTCTCACTCCAGGATGGGCTGAGGACTTGTGGAGGGAAGAAAAGGACCACATGAAAAACCTCAGGTTCTAAACAGATTGTCAATATTTAAATAAATAAATCAAAAGGAAACCCTGGCTGTCAGTTCTAATTAATTCATAGCAATCAGTTCCTCTTGTTCTATTAGTCACCATTACAGCAACACACTCTCGAACAAAATACCAGAAGCTTTCATTAGAATCATTAACATGATTTGATAACTGATGGTATGTGATTTCTGACTTTTGCACTTTGACTTGAAGCTTGGTACAAGATGTGATCTCACCGACTGGCTGGTGTTCTGTTTTGTTTTGTTTTGTTTTCTTCTCTCACCCACCACCCCAACCACAAATACTTCACATGACATTTCTTTGTTAACTGTAATTAATGTTCACATTTGTCACAAGTTGTATTATTTGGAAAAGCGGTCGTGATGATAAAAGATGTGACAGAGACACACACATGTCTTCTTATCCAAAATGGCTTTATCCTAATTTAGGTTTGGGGGAAAAATAAATGAAATAAGTCAAGCATGTATTTGTTTTCACAGTCAGGATGGATTGTTTAAAGGGATGCCTCTTGAAGAAACCAATGTAATTAGCTTTCTCAAAAAAAAAAAAAAAGTGTCATTAAGGCATGAGTGAAATCTAAGAGACAGAAAATTTGCATTGAGGGTGAACAAGCCAGATTGTAAATCTGTCTCCCTGCCATTGACCACAGGTGCTGGAGAAGAGAGGCTGTACTCAGACCACCAGGGTTCAAGATGACTCATACAGAGGTAGAAGCAGCCTCTCTCTCGCTCGCTCGCTCGCTCGCTCTCTATTTCCCTCCCTCCCTTCCTCTACCCCACTCTCCCATTCTGCTTCTTTTTCTATCTTTGTCTCCTGCCCCCTCACTCTTTTCCACATGATCTTGAATTTTCTGCCGTTGACCAATGGGAAAAATAACTTAGGCTCTATGTAAGGAATCAAATAAACATTCCTAGCCAAGGACTATCTTTTTTGGCTTGAAAGGCAGGCACCAGATATGGGGTAATCTTTGGATAAACATGCTTATCAAGCAGGTACTTTCTCATTCAGCCGACAGGACAAATAAGGTCTTTTGTGGTAGGCCTTTATGATCTCCATGGGCACAAGGTAGGCAGACAACAGTGTTCTGTTTTTAAAAAGAAAACATGGGTTGGGGGGGGGGGCAGGCAGGCAGGAGACATGTTCCAAGAAACCCAAATGCCCACAAAGACTGAGAGTTGGAGGGGAGCTGCAGGGAAGTCTACCTGGCCTAACAGGAATGTCCACTATGGGTACAAGAAGCACCATCTCTGTTCACACACCACCCCAGAATTCTACTGCTCACGGAGCATGCGCTGTACTGGCAAAGCTGAGAGTGGCCCAAACCAATCTCCCCTGGCCTGCCCTTCCCCCAACCCAGTCTCAAAGGGCTTTCCTCCATCACATACTAATGGTCTGCAATTTATTTTAAAGAGGCTATTTTGATCCTCAAGAAGTACTTAGGGGAGCCGGGAACCATAAACACCTCCTTTTTAAAAAATTTGTTTCCTTTTTCCCAGCCTGTAATTTAACTCTGACTGGCACCATTCAAATCAAGCCGTTCCAAGCACAGACCCCCATCAAGTCAGCTCCAACTTGGAGCACATTTTTACGACCAAGTTAGAAATCCCTTAAAACAAGGTTTTCAGAGGGAAACGTTTGACAGACTTAACTCTTGTGGTGCAAATATGCCACAATGACATAGCAATTAGTTATTCAAAATACGGGAAGGGATTACAAGCTTTTTCAAGTCGCTTCATAAATATGTCCTCTTCTGGTATACAATCAGTAATTATACCATTCTTACTCAACTGTAAACTTCCTGGGTATGATTTATATCTCATTGAAATCAACACAAAAGTATTTGCTTTCTCAAAGGAAGGACCCTGGCTCTAATCTCCAAAGCTCACACACATCAAAGCCTGGGAACTACTGTTCCGCCTCACCAGTGTAAATAAAATCATACACAAATGTTTATGCAAATTAATAGAGAGAGGTCTGTCAAGAAACATTTATCTTCGGGGCCTGATGTAGATTTACAGAGTGCTCCCCTAAGAACATTCCTTCAAGGGGGGAGAGTCAACTATGACCCACTGAAGAGGAAGAGGAAACTAAGGCAATTCTCTGAACCCTGCCCTTGTTCCCTGCAGGACTAGGACCTCGGGGATATCACAAGACTGAGTTGAATTGGGCCCCAAAGGCTGCGTGGATGAAATGTCCACTCCCTATCCATCCCATCCCAAAATCCAAGAGGCTACACCAGCTGGCCTCCATTGGGAAAGAAATGAAGAGAAGAGATAAGGCCTCTTTGGCTGAATGGATGCCCTTAGCTGCTAATCCCAAGGCCCTGGCTCTGGCCTTGCACGGAACAGCTACCCCTTAACTGCCTATGAACACAAAAGATGGGTTTACATCGCAGCTCAACGGATAAGACGAGCTACAAGAAAATCTTCCTCTTAACACTCGCCCATCTACGCAATTTTAGTCATTGTCTCTACACAGCACACTGGGCACTCACTCCGTCCCGGAACTCAACATATTACACAGAAATGATGAGGTTCAACGTCTGCTTTCTTCACTGGACTACAAACATCTCCATGGCTAGACCAACCCTAGCATACCTGGTAAGAAATGTTTACCATTAGATCTGTCCCAGAAGATTCTGTATCAAGTTTGGTAGAAGTGACCCTATTGGAAAAGCAAGCACTGATTTGAGAGGCTGGGAGTGTGAGAATTATTGGCCTACAGCCAAAAATCTGGCCTCCCTCAAAATCCTTGTTTGCATTGACTATTTCATTCCACATGAGAGCTCAGAGTCCCCCACCTCTGAACCAGACCAAGGCCCAAGCTGCAGGAGGTCACAACATTGCCATTCTGTCCACCTCTGTGGAACCAATACTCAGCACAGTACCAGGCGTAGAGTGTCACTCATAAAGGTTTTCTGTGGGGAAGGACGCAGAGATGGGTTACTTTAGTGATTCTGAAATAGCAGTGTTTCCAAAGATCTTTTTATGTCTGATCTCCTATATTGTCCCCAAATCCTGCCATAAGAGTCACACGTCAAGGTGAAGGCCCTGGACCGGCAGGTCCCTATTGAAGAGAGAAAGGTGAGCAGACCAAGTCTAGAAGTAAATTGCACCCTAAAGTTGCCTATGAATTATTCTGTAACTTGGAATCTATTTTCTCACAGAAGCAGATTTATATAGCCTGGTCGGGCCTCAGAGTGACCCATAAAGCTTTTTGTCTTGGATATTTTTCAACTTTCAGACTATTTAAAACCGCAACCTCTTTTATCTTGTTTTGGGGAATTCCCCATATGCAAAGCCTTGGGGTGGGCAGTGGCTGCACTAAGTCCCAGTAGAAGCCAGCAAGTCCACATCTGCCCCTCCCTGCCTCGCTGGCAGCCAAAGCGTTGGCAAATCCCTCAGCCCCGTCCTCAGACTGAGGATCGGGACCAAAAAAGCAAAAACACAGGGTGATGACAATTCATTTGTGACAGAGCTGTGTCATGTAGGGAGGGAAATGTTCTTGCCTCCAGAAAGTTGCCCTGTGTCCTCCTTTTGTAACTTCTGGACCATCACCAGGTCCTCCAGCCCACAGTCCGTACGAAGAACCCGCTAACAGGTCCCCCGGCCCCCTTTTATTAGATTGAGATTGAGGCAATATTTTTTGTTTTGTTGGCAACAAAGAGCCTCTGTTGATACCCGACAGACCAAGAACAAATGAGCTCCATTTGCCTTGAAAAGTAGTAGGAAGAAGTGATCTAAGAAAACCAGATCATAAATCCCACAAGTCACAAAGAAGTTCTGCTTTTCCTTGAGTATGAGTGCTCACGGACAGACCATTGTGAGCAGAAGCAGATGGCCCAACCTGAGACGATCTATTATTCTGGTCCAAACAACCCACGTGACCACTGACACATTCCTTACTCACTTTGCCTCAGTTTCCCCAGCTCCAAAGTCAGAGGACGGATCAGATGATCCCTCAAGTTTCTTAAAGCTCAAGCATATTAGAAATCCAAAGTTTGGCAAAGGTGAGGAAGAAGTACCACGGGGCTAGGAGACATTCTCCAGGCTCTTTGTCAACTCAGAAATTTCTAATCACCCCTAGTCCTCTCCCAGCTCTCCCCAAACATCCAAAGAACAACTGTGAGCATTAGTCCCCCAGTTCTGTAAGGCTGTTGACCCTAACCCATGATCTTGATTAGAAAACAGAAGACAGGAACCCTGTAATGTTAAAGGCCTAATTAACTCTGTCATTAAATCAAACACTTCAACTTAACCTTTGGTTCTTAGGGAAGGAATTGTTGATAGAAAATTCTGCTCCTCATTGGAGAGCCATTACCCGTTCCAAGAGGCATATTTAAACTTATGATTGCCCCAAACACATAGCTAGATATTCTTATTATACACGGGGGGAGAATGGCCACTGGTTCAGAGCAAGGCTGGGTGTCTGCTAATGTTGAATACATTTCAGCTTTTCTATGGTAAGACCTTAATTTCAGAGATTTATAACCAGCGTAAATCTGCCTGGAACAGAAGCCTGACACAAAATTACTTTGCCCAGTAGCAATTTTTTAAAGTTTTGGACTAAGTGCCTTTTATTCAACTTTACAACCAAAAAAATGAAACCAAGCAAAGCACCATAAGAACTATCTTTCGACTACAAAAATTGAAACACACATACATACACACACGTGTGTGCAGGCATGCACACAAATGCGTGCTTCCAGAGTTCATGCTGTTTTCTCTAGGCTTCTAGTGGAATAGGGGCCATGTCTCAGTGCAAGTGCCAAAGAGGGAGGAGAGGGTAGAAACACGTGCAGTGAGAAGATGGATCTTCCCATAACAGACGGGCTCGGGCCTTTACATGAAATCGTCATCCACATATAACATCCCAACAGTCACGGTCGCTTTGCTCAGTAAAGGATCTATGATCGAGGGCGCATTCTTAATACTTAAAGAGGACTCAGCCGGGAGAATGCCATGAGCCCACAGGTCCCCTGCGAGGGACGACCTGAACATCTAAGTCTTTCAGAGGCAACAGGCAGTGAAGAGGCGGAGCCACAATTAAAAAAAGAAACAACTTTCAAATCACTGAAAAACAACTGAGAGCACAAGGCACCACTCCAAGTGCATGTACATGCTAACTTACATAATCATCATCAGAAACCCACAAGGTAGCTACTACTGTTTTCCTGCAGATGGAAAAACACAGACGGGTTAAATAAATTACCCCAAATAATACAGCTAACAGGTGATGGGGCCAGAGTTGGAAACCCAGCAGCTCCCAAGTTCATGTTGTTCTCATTTGTGCCAAAGTACTCTCTCCAGAGAGTGCTGTCATTATTTCGTCCCAAGACCCATGAATTATGGTAAGAATGATAACCTCGGGGCGCCTGGGTGGCTCAGTGGGTTAAAGCCTCTGCCTTCGGCTCAGGTCACGATCTCAGGGTCCTGGGATCAAGCCCCGCATTGGGCTCTCTGCTCCACGGGGAGCCTGCTTTCCCCCCTCTCTCTCTACCTGCCTCTCTGCCTACTTGTGATCTCTGTCTGTCAAATAAATAAATAAAATCTTTTAAAAAAAAAAAAAAGTGCATTTGTTTAAAAAAAAAAAAAAAAGAATGATAACCTCAACAGTAACAATGGCTGGTATTGATATCAAACATATTATGTCATGTACTTTACATACCTTTTATATCCATTAGCTTGATCTTCACAACATTCCTCTGAGGGGGGTACTTTTATCATCCCCTCACTATACAGATGAGAAAACTGAGATGTAGAGGTTATGCGAATTGCCCAAGGTCACAAAGTTATTAAAGAGGGGACTGGAATTCACATCCCATCTGCCAAACTCCAAAACCAATCCTCTACCCATTTCCCAATGCTCACATCTCAAACAACCTCTATGACTTCTTAGCAGAGGGCATGCAGGGCCTTTGTGCTAGGACTTTCCTATTCTAACTTCTCTCCCGTGTTCTGAACACAGACCCACTATTTCAGAAAGACTTTCTGCTCTCCTGCATGTGTCATTCTAAAACCTACTCCATTCCTTTGTGCAACATGCTCTTCCTCACTGGGGATTTCCTAAGCATGCCTTAGCTATTCCAATATTGTAGCGCACTTGACATTTACTCTTTCTATCCTCTATCTCAGGTTTTCTTTTCTCCTTGTCATTGCCAAAGTCCCAGGAGTTATGGGAGCCTGTACCAAGATAGAATCCAGCAGTCTGGCTGCAATTCCAACTCTGATACTAGCCAGCTACATGACCTTGGGCAAGTTAGTTCTCTGGACCTCAATTTCTGCATCTGTAAAATGGGCATTCTATGAATACGTACTTCTCAGGTTTCTGTGACGATTTAAAAAGATGATCTGTGTGAAGGACTTAAGAGAGCACCTGGCACATACTTAGGATTCAATCAATAGTTTTTTTAAGATTTTATTTATTTGAGAGAGAGAAAGCAAGCAAGCAAAAGCTGGGGTGGGAGGGAGGGGTGGAAGAAAGGGAGAAGCAGACCCCCACATGCGGAGCAGGAAACCCAACGCAGGGCTCCATCCCAGGACTCTGGGATCATATCCTGAGCTGAAGGCAGATGCTTAACTGCCCCAATCGATATTTGTTTTAGTTGATGGTGATATTTTTGGAAATATCTTAGGTCCTAGCTAACTAACCTCTACTGCCAGATATTCCCTGGTTGAATCCACCCAGCATCTGACAGTCAGAGGTCAGCTAAACACACCACTTTCGGACACCTGGGTGGCTCAGTCGGTTATGCCTTCAACTCTTGATTTCGGCTCAGGTGACGATCTTAGGGTTGTGAGATCGAGCCCCCCTTCCCTACTGAGCTCCGCACTGGGTGTGGAGCCTGTTTGGGTTTCTTTCTCCTTCTAACTCTACTTCTCCCTGCTGGCACTCTTTCTCTCTCTCTCTCTAAAAAAAATAAATAAAAGGTAAAAATAAAACCCTGCTTTCTTCCTGTTGCTCACTGGCTCAAAATCTGCCTATCATGCCGTGGATGAAGTTCCAATACTCACTACTGAACATTAGGTCACATCAGTGGTGGCAGCGACCATGGGATTTCCCTGTAACTTTCAGGGTAAAGTTCAGTCTCCTCTGCAGGACTTTAAGGTCTTCTGAAAGCTGCCCCCTTCTCACTGAATTTCTATTGTTTCTCCAAACAAGACTCCCTATCGAGGCCAGGGAATGGCGGTCACTGCACCAATGAGTCTCCCTGCCCTCACCTTGTGCCACTGCCAGCATCCTTCTCATGTCAGCTTGTCATTCCCACCTCCGTCTCTACATAAGAAGCAGCAGGGCTTCTTATGCCTCCTTGTGCATCAGAATCACTGCGGACATGTTCACACACAGGTGCCCACCAGGTCTGGGCTGAGGCATAGGCATCCTTGGTTTTGATCACTTCCCAGGTAACTCTGATGGGCAGCCAAAAGGCTCACGTGTCCTCATGACACCTGGAAGCTCTGTCGCCTCTGCATTCAAGTTAACGTTGAGCACTGCTCTGCTATTTGACAATTCACACAAGTGTGCCCTGCCTCCCCAACTGGACCGGAGACCATCTGAGGGCAGGAAATCAGGCTAACACGTTGATAAATACCCGGGCCCATGTTGTACCCCACCCCTTAGGTAGTCACACACGTTTTCGATATGGGTATTAGTCTTGATGTGCTGGAGAACAAAATTTCATGGCAGATGGAGATGAATGACACATGTTTTGGTATCGATGTCCGTGCCCAGCACCCACAGAGCACTGGATAACCACCCCATGGGAGCACAGCCGGCCAGCAGCAGGTGCTCGGTAGCGACGGGAAGGCTGTTTGCGTAACCAGGTCATCTTTAAGAAGCCAATGTCCATACTGTCCAACACGCACACTATATAAACACCACCAGTAATGTAATTCCTACACAAGAGTCCCATTCAATGAACCCTTCCTGAGCGCCAGTGACCAGGATACTGAAAAAAAATGGGCCACTTTGAGGTACAATGGCAGCGGTTCTGAATTCTTAATAGGCATCTGTGATGACCAGTCATAATCCGAATGTCTATGCTGCTCCGACCCTCCCCACCAGGGCTTTACACTTCCACCAGTCCCGGCTCTCCAGTGGGGGCTAGAAGCAAGGCAAGAGAGCCGTTTAGCTGGATGAGCTCCTTAAGCTTCCCTGAATCTTCAAAAACAGGCAGTGCTTTAAAGGTTAAGAAGTTATCAGTGATCCCTTAGGCCCCTCAGAAGCAAACCAATCCAGGACCAGTGAGTGGGGCCAGGGGATCGGCCTGATCCCTGGGCAGACACTTCCCTCCACGCTGGCCACAAGTGCCAGAGGCAGAACTTCAAGATGAGTCCGTGATCCATTATCAGCTGCTATTACCATCCTACCATAGCTGAAAGAAAGAGGCCATTACACATAATACATAAAATAACATTTAGTAAGGAAATCTGGATAATTACTTAGTAAAAAGGACATTGAGCCAGGTTCTAAGCCATTGCCCCGAATTGGGAATGGCATTACTTATGTCTTAAGTTAAATTGAGTAAAACTTCCTAAGCACTCCCTTAAAGAACACCTGTAAGTAATGAGTTGGCCTATCTCATCCATCCTGCTTTGTGCCGCAGTCCTGAAGAGTAGACAGAGATTACTGGGCCCCCACAACCCACCGCTATCTGGCCTGGGCCAGTTCAAGGGGACAAGCTCATCCAGACCCCCGGTGGAATTAGGGTCCCTCTGGTGTGCACTGGAGTTGGCACAGACAGAGAAAAGCCAAAGCGTTCAACTGATAATGTATTTTCTTTCCTTTGCTACAATTGATGGACATTAAAACGTATTCAGAATTAGAGTAGACAGAATACAATGAGAGAGTGTGCTGTACGGAATCAGAGATCATTACAGCTGATTGTCTTCCAGTAATACCCACACTCACCAGAACCCAGTGATCATCACCATCATTGGAATGCCTTCCGGGTACCTAGTACAGGTAAACGGAGCTCATCCACCCATGACTTCAAATATCGCCTACACACTGACAGACTCCCACATTTTTATTCCCAGGCCTGACTGCTTCCCAGAGGAGCCTCCCAATTCAGTTGCCTTCCCGACATCACCACTTGGATGGCCAAGAGGTACTTCAAATTTAACAAGTCCAGAACTTAACTCGTGATTAACCCAAACCTGCTCATTCATGCCAACAAGGGGCACCTGCATTCTTCCTACTGTCTCTCTGTGTCTCTCACAGGGCCCTTCTCACCAGCAATTCCTTTCAATCTCTCCTTCTAAACACCCAGAATGTGACCATGCCTCGTCACCCTCGTGGCAAGCACTCTAATCCATACCAACCCGAGCTCTCGAGTTCGACAGGTGCAACTTCAGCTTCCCTGCTGGTTCCTCTGCACACCATCGCCACCGTGATCAGTGTGAGATTTAACTCAAGAAAATTCTGCTCAGTGCCTTTCAGGGGCTTCTCTTCTAATACGGAATAAAGTCCCAAATCCTAGCCAGAGCCCACAAGTCCCTGCATGACCCAACTTGTGGAACAGCGCCTGACTTCCCGAGTCACACAGTCCTCTCATTTGCCCACCTCTCCAAACAGGTGGCTGGCAAGTTCCCACCCCAAGCCTTTGCGTGGGCCAGCAGGCCATTCACCCCTCACCTCCTCCAGGTCTCTGCTGAGACACCACTCATCAGAGAGACTTTCCCTGAACTCCCTTTATGAAGCTCATCTGCCCCCTCCTTGTTCTCTAGTCCCCTCACCATGCCCTCCCTAACTGCCCTCCTCCCCCTTACTGCTCCTTACAGAGATGTGCACGATTAGCGTGTCTCTCCAACACACTACGCGGGACGAGGTGCACATTTGATTTCTGGTTTGTTGTTGTTGTTGTTGTTTGTTTTGTTTTGTTTTGTTTTCCGTTTTAGTCGCTGCTGTCTGCCAACATCTAGAACACAATAGGTGCTCAGGAACTATTTGTTGAAGGTATAAATGAGAATGCACAGCGTTAGCACTCACCAAATTTACCTGGTCTTCTGTGAAGAGGCTGTGCCTCCATTTGGGGTCAACTCCCGACATGAAAGTCAGTATTCTTTCATTACATGATTCCACCACTTCAAGTTAACCAAGCATACTTGTACGCTTTTATAGTATTTTATAGTTTGTAAAGCACTTTCACATATAATTATCTTGATTTTAAATGCTTCTCACCATGACTGTCCGAGTAGTTCAGACAGGGAGAAACAGTAAGAAAGTGCTGGCATCCAACCTAGGCCTCCTGCTCCTTGGCCCCACGTCCCTGCCTCACACATACCCTCCCTGCTTGGGGGAGACGCTGGCAGCAGCAGGTGGGAAGGGAAGAGGATTCACAGGATTCCAGGGTTCACAGGGCTCAGCCTGCACCAGGACAGGAACAGACATGTGCAGGGTTTAAGGATGACAAGTCAAACGTGCGGGTAAAATGCTCCCAGCAGTGGCACTTCAGGAGAAATAGGATATGCTGGTCCTCATCCACAGAGGAACTGGTAGGAACCGACCACTCACCCCACATCCTACTCCACTGCTATGCACACCAACCCTTCAGAAGGTTCTGGAACAGAAGCTGAGAGGATACAAACAGTTAAGATCAGAACAAGAGCTGAATCCTGGCTGCTGCCCATGAGAATAAAAAGAGGGGTATATATATATATATATATATATATATATATATATATATACTTTTTTTTTTTTAATGTAAAAAGGGCTGGCCCCACCCTTGACTAATTAAAACAGGAGCCAGTGGAGCTTGAACACTGGCATCTTGTTTCAAGCTCCTTAGGTGATTATAATGGCAGCTATTGCTGCCAACCCCGGTATAGGGCTTAACCATTGTAAAGGGCTTTCTCTCAAATTATCTCCTTTAATCATTCTCTAGGTGGGGCAAGCATAAATATCCCCAAGTTAGCGGAAAAGAAACGGATTCAGAGAGATGGACTGACTCACAGTCCCCCAGTTAGCTAATAAAAGACAAACCTGGGACCAAGCCTGGTTCAAGAAATGAGCGGTGAAGTCTGAAGCAATGCTCCTCAGACTTAGAGGACAAACAGATCACCTGGGGATCTTGTTCAAACACTGATTCTGCTTCAGGAGATCTGGAGTGGAGCCCAGGAAAATGAATTTCTAATAAGCTCCCAAGAGCTATTGACGATCTATGGACCACACTTTTGGTAGCAAAGACCAAACAGACACACCTCAGTAGTGACTAAATGGAATCCATTGCTGTTTCCCCATGTGGGGAAGGCCAGGAACATTTCAACAGCTTCCCGACAGCTTTCCCAGTCCCAACAGTTTCTCAGTTTCTCTACTACACTATGTAAGCTCTATACCACAGCCAAGCAGCCCTCCCAGCCTCTACCTGGTACACCAAGTCAATCTTGCCACATTCTATGAAGCATCACACAGACCCACTCACCATCACCACCAACACACACACACACACTCCAAAACTACCAAGGTCAAAATGACTTCCTGACCCATGCACCACTCTCCAACCTCTTCTGTCCACTCAGAGAACACTGGTGTTAGAGTCCCATAGCAGAGCAAAGATGGCCCTTACCATCATTTGTCAGGCTGGAATCGATTACACCTGACACCTCTCCATTCCCCAATATTACCCCTTTATTATTCAGGGCAGGGTATACTATTCCTGAGGTCATTTTTAAATGTTTTGTGTGCCTTTTAAATATCAGCTGCCACATCTATAGAGAGACTTCAAATGACTGTCTAAGATATTCCATTTTAGCCTTAAATCTTTAAATATACTTATGAATTTTTGACTTTAACAGATTGCCTAATGTCTCTTCCTTCATAATGGAAATAGATCCCAGGGAATCCTCATTAACTCTATCTCTTTGGGGCCCTCTCCTTGGGATGGCCTTACATCTCAAGATTCAGCCTCACAGTTGCTCACCATGAAATGTACTTGGGTTTCTGGTCCTTGGTCCTAAGCATGGACCTGGGCCAGTCTACATCAAAGCACAAGGGAGCCATGTTTCCGCTTACCTACAATAGATTTTTCTCTCACAAGCCTTTGAGCCACCAACAGCTGCAACCTCCAGGCAGCCAAATTTTAATTACTCTCCAGGTTCCAGTCTCAAAGCCTTGGTCTTCCCTGCCCAACACAGCCCACCTTGTTGAATCTCTGCAGTCCTTAGTTTCAACCAAGCACTTTAGCAACTAATTAAACACAACCGTATCATAGAAAAGTCTTATCTCCCCAGCTGGGGAGGGTATGGCCCCTATCAGATCCCTTCACAGTCTGGTTTGATGCTGTGCACAAGCAAATGTTCAGCACCCAACTGCCGATCGACTTCGAGAGCTGACAGTGGCTATGGTCAGTACCAACACCCCACCACCACACGTCCAGCTCTGATCAAGCAAGTTACCAGTCTAAGAACGCCCTGGCACAACCAGCAAACCTCACCATTCTCTGCTGCTGCCAAGTCCCCTCCCTCTTTACCTAAGAATGACTTCATACCTAAATTTGATCCAGGAAAAAAAATAGAGCAATCCAAATTTTTCCAGCTCAACATCACTGACACCAAGCAAGGAGGGGCAATGCAAGACAGTAATAACCTCTAATCAAAAAAAGAAGAGGAATTCCTCCCATGTGTGCTATCATGGCAAATCTTCCCGACCAAGGAAATAACTGAAGGGGAAGAATCTCCATTTTTTTCCCCTAAAAGCTTGACAAAGGAAAGAGGAGTTCTAGTATTCCCAAGAGGGGTCTTCATTTTGGGTTTAAACCTAAGGAAATCTGGCTCATTGTATTTACCCCTAACACCTGCTTCTGAGGTTACGTCACTTGCTAACATTTCAGTGCCTTACCCACGCCAGTTATGACGTTTCTTTAACGGAGGCTGATTTGGTCTCAGCTTCTCATACCTCCACAAACCCCCGTCAAGGGGGTGTTTCTGTTTCAGGTCACTTAACATACATAATTCCCATCCTTTCTCAGGAAGTTCATGTTCAGATGCTTCTATTTATAACTATTGATCTTTCTGGTACTGTCTAACTTCCTGTGCCACAGTTAGGGAAGAGGGAAAGGATTTTCCCAAACAAATGGGGAGTGGGGCATTTTTTAAAAAATTCTAAACCATACTGTCACAGAAAAACCCATTTTTATCCTAATATTTACTTGTCTGCCTCTCGTCTAAGTTCCCCTTAGTGTTTACTAAAATCTTGACAAGTGGACCTTTCATTTTCCATCCCTCTACTGAGATCATATTAAATATCCACCCCAAAATGAGCAGCATATGATGTTCCAAATACACGTATACAGATGACCCAGCTGCTATTTGTACATTTGAAGTATGACATCTCTTCTCCTCTGTCATCAAGCAGAAGTAATTAAGAATAATCAAGTGGGTGTTAATTGGATATAATGAAACAATCTCCAGTCAGCCCGAGCCTACTATTTGCTTCCTACTAATAATTATGAACACTAAACACTCGTGCTAATCTCCTTCTTCTTACAGAAGCCAAACAGAGATACAGTATTTACTCAGCTAATGGCTTGTTTTGTCTGCAATTTAGTCTATTTTAAAGCTAGGAAACTCATAATTTGCCAAGCTGTCACCAGCTGCTGGGCCCAGACCAGGGGATGCAGGATTCTTAGTGACAACAGTTCAGGGTATGTCATCTGAGATGAGAGGACAGATATGAATTAAGCCGACCTCCAGTTGCAACTATACCTAGATAGGTCGATGCCCAAAAAAACAAAAAACAAAACAAAACAAAACAAAAACACAAACCAAAAAAAGTACTTGTAGACCACGCACTCATTATTGCCCAGGGCTTCATGAAACAGAAGAGTTTCCACATGTAACTGTCAGGAGGTCTCTATTCTTCTCCTCAGAACTATCTCCAGAGGCCTCTGCCACTGCAGAGCTGGGAACTGGCCTTTGATCATAATACTTCAGGAGCGTCTTGGCTGTCGGATGACTATTACACAGTAGCGAACTGAAAGTGTCTTATCGAGAGTGACCATTAGAAACATATTACTGGCCATTAAGCAGATGGTTAGATGTTTTTAAAGAGCTCTTACATAGTAATAGAATCAGAGTCGCTGACTATATGTATTACTCTCCCAAGAAAGTGGAAAAAAGAAAAAGATTGAGTGTTTGTTCCAGAGGTGGTTAATTTCAGTCTCTCAGGATCACCAGGAGATCACATGTAGACTAAAACTGGCAGCTGGCGAAAGGATTCTAGAACAGGCTTCTGAACAATCTGATTAAATTCCTTCCTTATCAGAACTCAGGCGGGATTCCAAATCAAGATCCTTGCCTAGCAGAATCAGAATTTTAAAACAAAGACGCATCTAAACCGTATGTTAGCAAACTTCTCCTGTAAGGGGTCAGAGAGTAAATATTTTAGACCTTATAGACCACAAAGCACATGTCACAACTACTCAGATCTGAAGTTATGATGTGGAAGTGGAAGTAGCCACAGATGCTAGTAAATGAGTTGGCATGGCTGTTTGACAATAAAACTTTATAAATACAGAAGGCTGCAGGATTTGACCTATAGGTCATATATATTTTTAAGATTTTATTTACTTATTTGACAGACCGAGATCACAAGTAGGCAGAGAGGCAGGCAGAGAGAGAGAGGGGGAAGCAGGCTCCCTGCTGAGCTGAGAGCCCAATGCGGGGCTCGATCCCAGGACCCTGAAATCATGACCCGAGCCAAAGGCAGAGGCTTAACCCACTGAGCCACCCAGGTGCCCCTAGGTCATTTATTCTTGACAACACCTGAGTTGGACCACACTGAAACCTGCTTTTCCACTAATACACACTTCTGTGTGAAGTTTTATCCTCATTTGCGGATGGAACTATAACGAATAGGGGTCAACACCCTTCTGCTCAGCAAGTATTATAATAGGACTGCATATTATTTTACTATTATTTATATATTTATGTGTATATAGAAATACGTTAAACATTATGTATTACATATTATGTATGAATATTCATATATAAATCCCCTCTGCTTCTTTTGTTCATAACTTTAAACACTGAGTTTTCTTAAAGATAAACCACCTATAATTATTTGGTAAACAAAATCTGTCCATTCCAGGTCCACTACAAATAGGAGTGCATAACTTACAACAAAATATACCCTGGATACAGCAAAATCTGAAAGGATTTTACTGACCTTCAAGGGAAAGTGGAAAGACACAATGACCTAGGGGATGAAGGACCCTAATGTTTCAATAACTAGATAACTGTGAGCCCTCAGACACATTATTTAACCCCTCTAAGCTTTGGTTGCCTCTGAAAAAAATGAAGTAGTTATATCAAAGGATGGCTAGAGTCACCTCAAGCTTTCATATTCTCTGATCAGTGGACAGAAAATAGCTTAATTAGCTCACTTGATTACAGGATGATATTAACGAGGCCAAAAGAGCAAGTTAAATAGCCATGCAAGGCTAGCTAGTTTTAAATAGAGCAAAACACTGTCACACAGGTTATAACTCAACTTGCTTGACTAACAGGGCATGGCTAGTTCAGTCCTCCTCCAATCAATAACACAGACAATACGTGATAACAATAAGCCAGAAATAGCTTTATGTAAAAGTATCCTTAATATTGTTCTAGAACTATGACTACTAGACTGGACAACCAGGTATTTCACCCTGCTTCTTTTCAGGGATGTGGTGAAGGACCATGTCTTTCCAGTGTGTCCTGGGCCAGTCCGTGGTCCTATCGTGCATGACCTGAGTTCAGGGTAAGCCATGTGGCATTCACTATGGAAGTCTGACAAGATGTGGACTTGTCTGCACACTGCTTAACAAGACAGATCTAGTGATCACATGCTTGGGAGTCAGGCAATGCCAAAGTACTGGGCAAGTTCCTAAATAATTACGCTCCATTTCTATACTTCTCTTATTCTGGACTGGTAGCCATTTGCACACCCCGTCAACAAATAGATAGGGTCTCCCGGTTGCCACATTCTGGTATGTAGAGGAGAACAAAGCTACAGCTTCAAGGAGGCAGGAAAACCAAATTACACATAATATCACCATGGTTTTTTCTGCTTTGTCCAGGTCTTTATTCTCTCGCTATTTCCCAGTTCACCTTGAAGAGTCCAACCACCCATCTCCCAGGTTTTAGATGTATTTGCTCGGCTATTCAGCAAACATTCACTGAACGACTTCTATGTGCCTGGTAGTATTCCAGACATGTGGGAACCAAGGGTGGCTAAGATTTGGTCACTGCTCCAGTAGAGCTAAGGAGCTGTTTGGGTTTTTGTTTGTTTTTGTTTTTTTGTTTTTTTGAAGAGGCATGTCCTAGACATATACGCTTCTACCATATCTATGTTAAGTACCTCAAGTGTAGAAAAAAGTATATCTTATCTGAAATTCAACATCTTTACTACTTTTTTACATACTCAGTCCCAACTTATTAAACACCAGATATCCACCAAACAATCTGATGGCTTTGGAGGTTGAAAAAAAACAAAACAAAATTGACCCTGTCTTCAAAGAGCTTACAGCTTAGATGACTCTTCCATGGGATACTTCAGGTTGGTGAAAACCAAAGTTTTAGTATCAATTTTATTTCCATTGGTTCTGTGAGGCTGACTGTAATCGCAGGGATGGCTACATCGAGAGCGCCTAACTGGGCCTACTTAGATACATCCAATAGTTACCCAATATACTATACTTGAGCTCAAAGGGTCCACAGGGACCTTCTAACATTTTACTGATAAAAATCTGAAACCTGGGAAAGTGAAGTCACTTGTCCAAAGCCACACAACTAGTAGGTAAAATTAAGCTCTAAATAGGATCAGTCCAAAGCAGGCTTACTAGGCCTAGCTCCAAAGTTAGCCAACACATTCACGAAATGGGTCTGCCAGATCCGTCAGTAAAATAAATGGAAACAGGATGTTGTGGTAGCATCGCTGCATAACGAAGTTTGGTGATGCTCTAAGGGGCTTGGGTAGACCTGATGTCCTCTCCAGATCTTCTGACCTCATGATTTCTATGACATTAAACGTCCCTTCTGACTCCTAAACTCTACGGTACAAACATGACTCCACTACTTTGAAAATCTAGACAGCCTACTAGAAGAAAGCATAAGTGGGTGGAGGTCATGCCATTACAGTCAGGCTCTGCCTTACTCCTTTAAGTAGCCATGGTCAGGTTCATTTAATAATGGAATCCAGAAGCTTCCAATACTCCTGGCTCTAGGTCTAGACACAAACCTATACATGATCTTTCATCCAAGTCCTATTGGTTTCTGACCTTCTTCTTGGTTCTCCACCTGCTGCCTTTCCTAGACCACAGCACTTGTTACCTGGTGCTGTACTCCCATTAAGACCTTGGACATAATTCCTATTATCTAGTCTCCAGCAGCCCTGAGAAAATGGGTCCTTGAATCCCACCTAGACCACAAGACTCCATCTCAGCTTACACCTCCCATAGGAATTTGTTCAAATTATCCACACTTCACATGATAACACCCCTGCCCTGCCCCACCCACCCACCCACTCAGACACACACAGTCCTTCCAGTCACTAGCATAATGGTGGAGGGGAACTTTCACCAAACTCTATGAAATTTTCTACTAATTCAACACCATGGACCCAAATCTAAAAGCTCTTCAAATCCATTAATGAGCTTCAACAGTAGACATACAAATGTTCACGTATGTCCTATAAACTAGGAATAACTAGACTGTCAAGATAACCAAAAGAAAAAAAAATAAAAATCCAAAACCAGCTCATGGAAGTTCAGAATTCCTCTAATTAACAACAAACGCCTCACAATGAATAGCTTGATGAGGGGCTCTGCACCGCAATGAGATTTTTCTTTTATTTGGCGAGCAATGAAATCATTAAGGTAATAGATCACCCTTCCCGCTAACAAAATCTTTTCGTGTCATCTCCTTCCGTGCGCATGCGAGCAGAAGACACACATCTATTGTCTCTTACTTCTGGAAGTTGTAAGTGGAGGGAAATTGTCATCATTAAATTGAGTATAATGGTCCTCCTTCCCCACTCCCCCTTTCATTCCCTCACATTGTTCCTTAGCTCTGTCTGACACATACCTTGTAAATGTCAACACACAAGTATGTTCTGAAGACCAATGGGCAGAAAGTTCTGATTACCAGCAAAAATCCATCATGAGATACCGAACAGTCACCCCTGCAGCGAGAGGAAATGAAAATTGCTTTGCCATGCAAGGTGGAGAAGCTGACCTCAAAGTGTCTCTGGTGGGATTAACATGTAATGAAGGTGGTACAGACAAAGGCCACTGCTAAGCACACCAGGGACCCCATCAGCAGTCCTCACCTCCGTGGTGTGTCGTGGAGGAACACAGGCAGCTCTGATGATAGCCTACTCTTCATCCTCCAACATCTTAACCCAGGGCCTACTTCATTCAACCCCAGTGGGGAACCAGGACCCTCTCAGTGGGCCAAGATGAACCCTAGAATGTTCCCATCCAGGACTCAGGAGGGTTCACACCAGGAAGCTGACCCCTTTGGGGAAAGACGAAGGAACAGGGCAAGTGAGCTCTGCCCAGAGAGTGCCCAGCTGGTGTGCCACCATCCAAGAAGGATGTGGAGCTTTGATGCCATGGGCATGTACCTTGCGAGGTCACAGACAGAGCTCCTCCAAGCAACCAGCCTGCTGAGCCAGCAAGGAGAAGGAGGTGGCTTCCCGACCTGAGGAATTCTGCAGGAGGCCTTGCTGTCCATGGGTTGTCAGGGGCTGTCATTGGGCCACAAGGACTGTTTGGCCTTGAGCATTAGTTATGTTATGTAAATTACCCTTAATGAAAGTGCGGCCTTGGTCCATAAAAACTTAACACTGCATTTATCTTCATTTGAGCTCTCCCCAGCAGCCACCGCCTCCCTTTACAGACCATATTAGCTGGGCTTTCACTGCCGTCCCTGTCCTCCACAACCCCCGTCAGGAGGGCCCCAGAAGAGGGAGAGGAGTTGGCTTACACTTAACAAGACAGATGTGCCATTGTGGAGGTGGTATCACGCGGCCCAAGCGCACATGCAGAACAGCGGAGCAGGTGCAGCCCTGCCCGTCCCTCGTCCCCGGGCCCTCTTTGTGAATAGCGTTCAGATGGCGGCAGCAGATAAAACTTCGTTGTGCATTCCTGAGAGTTGGGTGTCACCTCTGACGCCTCAGCAAGCATTTATTAAGTGCCTCCTGTGTACACAGCACACAGCCAAGACATCTCTCTCTGCCTCTCCATGCAGGGAACAAGCAGGCAAGTGTCTGACTCTGAGACACCCCAAGTGAGATGCCCAAAGCAAAGTTCTAGGTGCTCCGCCGCTGCTGCGATAGCTCCTACGCCAATCACCACCTCTGAAGAAGGAATTAAAAAAAAAAATTTTTTTTTTAAGTCAGTCTGAAATCCTCAGCTGTGAGTTTTAATACAAGTTCCCAGAGTTGAAGAGGAAAAGAATTGGGATTATGTAGGAATTGGGAGGAGAGGAAGTTTGGGTCTGGCTTACTTTGAATGCAGTCTTCATAATTATCAAACATTTTAAAAGCTAAATGCCTTACTGCTGCCTATTAAAACTTTCCACGGACTGATGCTGCCCGTCTGCCAGGCTCAGCTCTATCCCTGTCCTTCACTCCCCGATGGACACACAGGCCTCTTCCCGGTGCCTCACAACCACCAAACTCTGTCCCTTCAAGAACCTTTCACAGGCTGTTCCCCTCTGCCTGCAGTGTTCTTCCCTCATTCCTTTCCTAATTAGCCCTGCCTCCTTCAGCTCCCTGGGGAGAAATCCCTCATTGGGAAAACCCTTCCAAAGCACCCTAAGTCAGATTAGGTCTCACCCGGTCCTTTTCCTCCTCAGTCCCTGCCCAACTATGATTGAATGTCTGTTTCTCAGTGATGCCCTCACCTCCCCTGGACCATAAGCTCCCTGAGGGCAGTGACCATGTTTCCTTTTCTGGACCACCAAATCCTGAGCATCAAGCACATCGCAGGCAGCTAAAGCAATTACTGGATACACGTGCATCCATACACACTGATCTACACTGATCACTTCCTCTCCAGGACGATGCGAAAAATAACCAAGAAAGGAACTATGCTCACATTCGTTGGGCGGGAAGAATTCAGAAACCCTAACAGTGACTGAACATTAGAAAGAGCTGCCAGGAGAAGCCAGGGAGACACTAGGTGAGAACATCTTCAAGAACAGATCACCCCTTCCAAACAGGACAGCAGGCAAAGGGGTGAGCTGACCTTCCACACACCCGGCCATCCCCGTGGTTTCTGTCCTGGCCGCCTGACTGGTGAGTCATGGCAGCTGCATCTCACTGCCTGGTCGGGAAGCATTTCTACTCCAAGTTCGAGTTCAACCTTTATCCCCACTCCTTGTTGTGCCACTTGGCTCCCAGGAAGAAGACGGCTTTTGTTTTGTTTTCCAGGCAGCAAAATACAGGAAATGACTATAAGAAAACACTGGGCTGGCAAAGACTGGTTTCCTCAGAGTCAAGGGCCAAATGTGTTGGTTGTCCTGTCCCAAAGCCCAGGAGAGGAAAGGGTATAATTCCCGATGAAGGGATGTACTTGCAAAATTCCTCTCTCTCACCTAGAGATCAAAGGAGTTGTGTATTTGAATTAGTCGGCCACAAGTTCCTGGAAAAGAAGATTATCCCAATTTGTTCACCTCACAAAGGAATTGTGTGAATCCTGTTTGACCCCTGTTTTTCCAATCTAGGGTATGAATTTAGCTAGCTTTGAAAATGTTTTAGGGCTTCCACAGAAATTTGTAAAATGTCAGCGTGAAAATTTTAATTGAGTTATTAGCAATATCTCTTCTTTGAATGACCTTTTAGTACTCCTTATAACATATCACCTCCTTTTACTACCTTCTGGCTGACAGTTTCTAATATATTCCTTCTTCCTAGATGATATCATCTGTCCTTGGGTAGAATTAACTAAAGCACTCTACATTCAGGAGCTGACATTAATCCATAGCCCCAGATTTGTAACAGCTGCTGGTATAAACACTATTTCCATACATTGGGTTTTAGCAATGACTGGAAGAAAGGCATAGTGTTCGCTGGACACTGACGGCATGCACACAAATGAATCAGGGTGACAAACATCAATGATTTTTTTTAAATTTTAATTGACTTAAACAGTATACATCCTGCACAAATCTAAAGGAGTATTTCTAAGTTCATGGAAATTTTGTATTTCTCTTAAGGATCACATGCATAGGTGCAGCTAATCAAGAGAAGGCATTATAAGGATGAATGGCAAACAAGTTGTTTGTGCAAGTAACTTTCTGATACTCAACAAAGGAAATGCAGAAAATACAGCCCCCTATTCTTCATAACTCAGACATTCTGCATCATTCCAAGAAATGGAAAAAGTAAATCAACATGGCTTATGGACACAAAAAGCTCCATTCAGGGCTGAGAATCACCAAACAGGGAAAAGATAAATAAAGCCCACCCCCTCCCCCAAAATTCCTAACTCTAGTGGTTTCTCTTAACAACCTCAAGGCACCCAAACCCATGTCCTCATGTGAAAACGACCAACACAAGAGCAGGAGGCCCCGGATCTCTTTTGACTCCTCCCGGTCTCCTCCCACAGACTATATTCTGTGGAAAAGAAGCACGTATACATCAGCGCAGCCAGAAGCAGTGACATCTGTAGGGACCTCACTGGCACTTTCTATCAGCTCAACCATGTTATTTAGAATCTGAGGCGGTAATGACCATCGTGAATGCCAGACTGCTGAGGCAGGTCCCAGGGCTCGAGGTGGCTGATAATTAAAGTGTTGCTACCCTCACAGTGTGGTGAGAACCCAGTGGTGGGAAAAAGAAATTTCCAAGGGTAAAGGAATCTGCAGGCGGGGCTAGCGGAAGCAAAATTCTGCAGAAGCCAAGCGGGGGTTCAGGAGTTCCGTCCCTTTTCCTGGTGCCTCACACTCTGCACTCACTGACCCTTAGGAGAAAACGCCAACCCCCTCCTCACACCCCGATACCTTGCCTGACTCAAGTCGCAAGAAGGCCATGGCCACCATATTAGGATATTGTGAAGTGCGGCCATATGTGACAGCTCGGCGGAAAGGGGACTGAGCATTCACCTGACGACCGGAAGGTTATCGCTGCTAGTATTTCACCTGGGGAACAGGGGGGTCTCCAGATGAGCCCCAAGGTCCGGGAAAAGCAGACCTAGGTCAGTGTGAGAGAACTACCTCCCCGGTCTGGATTTAAAAGGTGCCAAGCGCCTAGGAGGGTGTGTTCCTCATGCTCTGGATTAAGGAAAGCAGCTACAACACGGAAGCAAAGCTGCCAAGGGAGGACTCAGGCAGACTGGAACAAAGTGGACAGTGTTCAGAGCCCTGAAAGGCAGCTGGTCAAGACAGAATTAGAACCCTGGGCTCTGCAAGCCGGGACTCAACTCCTGGTACGCCCTTGGCCTCTCTGTGTCACCCCCATGAACTGATCCAGTCTGTCTCAGTTGTGCCAGCACAGAGAAAACAGCTTGCCCCTGGGACCCGCGGGACTGCATCAAACACGGAAAATCCACGCAAGGGGATCATCAGCCCCTCCCCTCCAACAGAGTTCTGCTAATCGTGGAAGTTTCCATGTTTCGCTTTTACTAAGTAAGTAGTACTTTCTCCTCATGCTACCTCCAGTATTCAAAGCTTATCCATCGTATTACTCTCTAAGCCAGTTTGCCTGTTGGACTGATCTAAACCCAGTTAATAGGTCTAATTATTTATATTCTCCAAGTAACCTATTTCTTTTACTTGTTCGTCCACTCAGCTTACTGCCCATTTAGCATGAGCCCTGCACGAGATATAAGAGCTAGAAATGCAAACAGGGTGTGGCCCATGCCCTCCAGGAGCTCACACACTCTCTAGAACACAGCCTAGTAACAGAAACTTAAACTTATGCCAGCCCTGGAGAGGGAAACACTGGAGTTCAGGGGGATGTGTCGGAGGATATCTAGTTACACCAGGAAAGCAGATGCCTCCTCTGCCCAGGCACGATGCCAGCCCCCTGCACAAGACTCCCTTACAGGAAGGGATTCAGGAAGCACTAACAAGAAAATCAATTTCCCTCTGTGAGGAAAGGAGACCGGAAGCCCAGCAGGTAATG
The DNA here is from genome assembly GCF_963455335.1 of Martes martes. Classification (NCBI taxonomy): domain Eukaryota; kingdom Metazoa; phylum Chordata; class Mammalia; order Carnivora; family Mustelidae; genus Martes; species Martes martes. The sequence goes on from NC_137902.1 coordinate 50,786,794, forward strand.
AGTTCCACCAGTCCTGGCCTTGCATGATGGGAGGTTGACCTTGTGGTAAAGAATATGAACTGGAGAGTCAGACAGACATAGGTTCTCATTGTAACTCAAGCAGCCTGGGCTAACGATTCAGCCGAGGCAAGCCTCAGGTTCGCTCACCAGTAAGGTTAACAACGCATGCCCTACCCTTGTAGCAGAGCAGTGGTTCTCAGGTGTGGCCAGCAGCACCAAGATCCAAAGGAACTTACTAGAAATGCAGATTTTCAGGCACCATCCCCGACCACTAGAGTGTGAAACACTGAGGACAGTACAGCTGATTCTCACACTCTTTAAAGTCTAAAAAAGACCAATGCCTACAGTTAAAGGACTGATGCTGATTACGTGCTTTGCCAAGTGCCCGGCACAAAGGAAGCCCACATGCATGGCAGCTGTGTCATGAGGTCCTGGGAAAGTGACGTAGAAGAAGACATGAAGGGATTGTTAATCTTTGCTAGATGTCAGAACCCAAGGGGAACGTCAAGTGCTCCAGAAGCTTGCATTGGAAACCCCTGGGTGATTATCAAACTGCAGACCCCTAAGCCACACTTCAGGCCCAGGAATATAAACCAGGGCCCTCAGAATCTCATACAGGCATCTCTGGGGTAAGTGCTCTCCTACTGGTTTGCTGTGGGATGGTGGACAGGGGGTGCTTCTTATTTTAACTATACACTTATTTAGTGATCGCTTCTGCCTGCATCTACCTCAAGACAGCTCCCACAAGAAGCCCCCTCTCCAGCTCTTTCCTCTGCCACCGCGGTACGGATTCCTCTCTCACTCCTTCTCCTTTCCTCCCCCTCCTCTCTCTCTCACCTTAACGTCTTCAATCCGGCTTCGTCATTCGTGCCCCCATCTCTAGCCTTCTTTCCCTTCTGGTCTGTTCTTCAAAATCACTTCCTGGGGGGTATTTCTAAAATATGACATCTAAGCATTTCACTTCGCACTTGAAGACGAAGAGAAACAGGAGGCAGCCTTCATGCTTCCCCTCCCCCACGGGAGGCTTAATGGCACAGAATTCCAAGTCCTTGGTCTGCCCCTATCAGAACTTCCCCAGGCTGACTCGAGGCTCCATGCACCCACTTCTCATCAAGTATCATCGATCACCACCAGGGTCCAATTCCCACCCCCCTATCAGGACTCGCTCTTCCCCAGACAGAAATGACCTTCTGCCTTTTCTTCAGAGGAGGAACCTCCTGTCCTTCCCCAAATTCCTCCATCACTGATTCGAACATGGACGTGTTTACTATTATCTTTGCTAAACCAACAAGTCTAAGAAGGAAAAGACTCATTTATGTAGAGTCTACATGTGAAAAATCCCACCAAAATAAGCAGGGAGGAGTTTGGAGAGGCAGCAGTGGCCCTCCTCACTGCCCTCCACCTAACCAAAGGGCTGGGGTAACCATCACTCCCCACTCCCTCTCTAAAACACACAAGGATGTCAAGTGAATCTGGACAGCTGCAACCATTGTCAAGGGGACTGGGGTGGTGGGTGGTCAAGTAGTTGATATTGGTGTGCCAGAGCTTCTAGGGACATGCGGGTCTGATGCCGAGTAGTTACTCAGGATTACACTCCCTGCCTGGCTGCACAGGCCCACACTGGTACGGTGCATGGCAGCCTTGGGCTCACAGAACTGAACTGACAGAAAGATGGAAGCCAAAGCATGAGTGCAACAGTGGTGCGTCTTCCCATTCATCACAGTGGGTAGAGCAGGAGAACTAACCTTCTGTCTTTTACCCTCTGTCATTACTGCATACTTCTACATATTCGGTATCTACATTTCAAAGACCTCATCTCACTGGGTGGTTTGGATCATCTGACAGCATTATTAAGAGTTGGGCCAACATTGTACAGCATAGTATGACGGGAAACGCTTTCAATTCTAGAGACAAAATACCCGAGTCTCTTTGAAACTTAACTCCGGCTTCTATTAGCAGTGTGACCTTGGGCAAGTCACTCAAAACTCTTGGGCCTCAAGCTGTAGAGTCGAGTCACGGCTCCAGATCAGACCAAAATCACAGAGTCGCTATGAGGATCATCTGACTTAAGAGAAAGGAACATGCTCGGTAAATACTACTCATTTTTCACTGACCATTGTGCCCCATTCAAAAATCTTATCCCACATAGTGAGGCAGGTGTCTAGATACCTTGCCCTTTTCTAAGAGTATTTGTGACAGAACTACCTCAAACTCCTCTTCAGCTTTTCTGTCTTTCAGAGTCTAGGCCCATGAGATCACAGCCATCCTTCTGAAATTGTTTGTTGAATGGGTGATATGCGATCGTCTCCTGTAATGCTTCTAGTCCAAATATGGGCTTGAACTCCTTCTTTCCTCCCTCTTTCACTTAATTAGTTCTTTCTTCCTGATCTGCTTAATTCATTCACATGTTCTCTTCATCGAAACATCTCTTGAGCTCAAGGCTTATTGAGTGTGCAAGGGAAACGGTGAGTGTGGAGTCGGAAAAAAGGCCCCAATGAGCACACGCGTGGGTCTCTACAACACTTCCATAAATCCTGCCAACCGGCCGACAGAGGAATGGTTGCTTTGTTCTAAGCACAAACATGCCACTTGGTCATTCTGTCCCTTCCCTGGACTTCCCGGCTGCCATCCCCATGTCAGATCTGATGCCCTAGGAGGACAGGAAAGTCCTGGTTAGTCACGGTCCTGCCACAATTCTCTCCTCACCGCTACTCCCTGCTGATGACACCAGCTGGAAGACTGCCAGAGCTCAGAGAGAAGAACTCACCAAAATGATCATAAAGCCATTTAGGAAGATATGAGCATGATCAACACACTAAATAATAATTACTCACATTTGTATTCCCTGCCAATCTTCATATACGGGGTATAACTGTAACCTGCTCCAAATGAATCACCTGGTTCTAAATGCCTGAGAGTCACAGTCCTATGATTCTGACAAAGTAACCCACATATCTCATACCACGAGCTTATAACAAAGACATTGCTGTGAATTGAAACCCCAAGAACAAAGCCGATTAGAATTTTTAAACATTTACTCCAAACTTTTCATTATGGGTTATATTCTTCTCAAATATTTCTTCATGCCTTTTTCCTCTCTCTGGTTTAAATCTCAATCACTAAAAGGAATGATTCGAAGGCAATAATGTAGAAACAAAAGGGGAGATTAAATACAAATTAAGCTTTCATTTGTACTGTTTTTCCAGACTGAATTAAAGTGATTGAGCTAACTTTGGTGTAAAGTAAATTTTACAGCTGTTGGAAATGATAGAATGTAAATTGGATTATACTATTTAAATATTTTACAAATAATTGAAATGGCATTCTTATAAGTTATATTCAAATATTCACATTCAAACATAGTAGATCATGCTGACTGGCTCTAGATATATATCTTTCCTTCTGCTTGGTATTTCTTCCATTACCAAAATGAAACTTAAAAAAAAAAAAAAATCACACAAAGATAGGTCAGGGGTACCAGTTAAGATGGGAATGAAAAGGCATGATGGGATAATTTACCCTATTCAAATTAACTCGTTCTAACAGATACTTATTGATTACTGAGCAAGCCCCTGGATACAATAAGGAAGTAACCAGTCTTGCCCTAAAAGTGCTTACCATCTCCCAGTAGGAAGGAAAATAAGCCAAGTTAAATTATGCTACTTAAAGCAGAATAATGCAAATGCATGCCATACAGGAAGTGTGGGGAGAAGTTAAAGAGGGCAGGTTGGGAGAAACTATGAAAAAGGTATTTAAGCTAGGTTCTGAAGGATAGATAGAATTTCTACTAGGTAAACACTTTTAGAAGCATGTATAACGGCAAGAGAGGAATAAATAGCCCCAGTTCATGGGAATAAGAAAACATGGGACATGTCTGGAGAACAGAGAATAGAACAAATCAAAAGGAGCTAGGATGCCTAGAAAAGTAGTGAGAAATTTTCTCAGTCATTCACCAACATTTATTGATTATCCATGTTCCCTTAAGCTCTATGGGGGAATATAAAGAAAAATAAAGATCACTTCCCTCAAGGAATTTGCATTTTAGCAGATAAGGCCTGTAAATAAATACCAAGTAGAAAGCAAAAAGTACCACACAGAGGTAACAGATCTAGCGCCTTGTCAATTTAGTGCAGGGAAAGGTCACCACTAAGCAATGAAGAGGAGAAGAGACTTGAAGGATGAAAAAGCAAGGATAAACACATTCATCCATCCATCCATCCATTCATTCACCAAAAATATCATTTATATTTACTTTCCTCCTGTCTTGGATATGGAGTAAAATAATGGAAACAAAGGTGAACAAGACACAGGCTCTACCTCAAGGAACTCAGTTCGACCGCCACAAAGGATAAGGGTGAATAAGAAAATACCAGCAAGATAGTCTCCTGTCAAACCCAGATAGCCTAGGATTTCAGGCACAAACAGCTCTATATCGTGAAGGTTTGTGAAACCACTGATGGTGTCTGGCAGCAGCTTTCAGAAAACCGGTCTTAGTTTGAATCCCCCTCAAAGCAGAACCTGAGATGAGCACATAGAGGCAGGGAGTTTATTTGGGAAATGATCCCAGAGAACAGAAGAGGGAGAGGGGAGGAGGAATGTCCAATGTCAGGGTGCATTATCAAGGTCACTTCTCTGGCACCAGGGCATGATCTGTTCTCTGGCATGCCCAAGATGCATATTAGAGTCCTCCCAGAACTGTCTGCATGAAGGACAGGTTACTGTCACCTGTAGTTCCCCACTGACTGAGGGTTACCCCTATGGGGGCCACTGGTTTCCTTGCACGTCAGACTGAACTGAGCTTAGGCACAGACTCTCAGAGCTCCAGGGAAAATCCTTGGGCAGAAAACCTCACAGAATATCATGAAGTGAGACACCGTCAGCAAGAGTCTGAGCTCTCATGAACCTGAGCACCATGACTGCAACCATAGGTAGCCGGAGGAGTTGGGACAGGGGCCTCACAAGTGTCTGGTAGAATCAGGCAGCAGCCAGCACGCAGGGTAGGGGAGAAGAGAAAGAGCTAGAATAACAGCCATTGTCTAGAGTGGAGAAGAGAAAGATAATGGGGAGCCGAATAAAGGTGGCGAGACTGGTGAGAAGGGATGGATCATGAAGGATGAAGCAACCGATGACCTGTGTGGAACTGGGGAGATACATCACAGATCCATGAGGCTCTAAAGCTCCATGAGTGAGAACAAGATGGCACCACAGACAGGAGCTTAAGTGAATGAGAGAAGAGCAGCTGAGAGCAGACGATGCGCAGGAGGAAGGTGGCCATACAGGACTAGAGTTTCAGAGAGAGTGAACTAGAAATTATCAGCAGAGAGACAACAGCTGTATTCACAGTTTTGCTAAAAAGACGGTATAAGAAGGGTTGGGGGAGAAGAGCTTTGAAATGCAAGAAACCTCTCTTCCTGATGAACAGGAAAGGAAGGCAGATGATGAGACAGGAAAGGAGAGATCACAGTGCCAACGTGAGCAGAAAACAGACCTTCAGGAATGAGAGGCTGGTCAACAGGGTGAAATGGTGCAGAGAGGATGAAATTATAAAGGCCTAGAACGGCCTACTCAACATTGGGACCGAGAAGTCACAGGAGGGCTTTCAAGAACACAGTTTGGTAGAGAGGCAGGCTAGCTCCAGGATCTGGTTGACGAAGGTTTAAGGAATAAGGGAGAGAGAGTCAGTTCTTTTCAATGGGGATACTTCATCTGAATCACACGATGTGCTTTCTGTGACTCTTTTCTCATTTCTCCCAAGAGTGGTACCTAACTAGTACCTTTCTGAACGCACAGAAGTTACCATCAGGGCCCTAGACCAGGGGTCAGCAAGCTCTTCCCACAAAGAGCCACACATGGCATCTTGCGACTACTCAGCTCTGCTGCCATAGCATCAAAGCAGCCATCAACACCACTAAAATGAATGGCATGGCTTTGTGCCAATACGATTTTATTTATGGCCATTGACATTTGGATTTCTCATATTTTTCATGTGTCAAGAATTATTCTTTTTAAAAATGATTTCAACTTTCAAAAATGTAAAAACCATTCTTAGCCCATGAGCCCTACAAAAGCAAATGCTGAGGCCACATTTGGCTTTCAGAAGATAGGGTACCCCTACTGTATGACTTTAGAGCTTAGTGATCACCTCAGTTATCACCTGAAGGTCACAGAGGCTTGTAGACACCTCAGATAAACGAAGAAGAGAGAAGACAATAGCATGAGACAGTGCTGGCACCAAGAATTTGTTTTTTGTTTTTGTTTTTGTAGTTAAGAGAGAGGAGGTGAGGGAGGGGAAGAGGGAGAGAGAGAATCTCTGAGCGTGGACCCCAAGGCGGGGCTCGATCCCATGACCCCGAGATCACGGCCTGAGCTGCAAGAGTCAGACACTTAACCAACTGAGCCACCCAGGTGCTCCTCACATCTGTTTTTAAAGAGTAGGAAAAACACATGCATCGTGACAGGCTAGGAGGAAGTTACCTTTGGAGAGGGAAAGTTGAAACTACATAAAAAAATGGAAGGAACTGGCAGATCCACATCCTAGATGAGGGAGAAAGGGCACAGGATGAAGGAGTGATCTGGGCAAAGGAGAGGCAGACAGTGTCCTCTGAGAGGGAAGGTGAGGCGGGAAAGGCTGGAAGCAGATTACTGAGGACCTAAAATGCCAACCCAAAGAGTTCACACTTCATTAGGTGACCAATGAGGAGCTACTGAAGGTGTTTAGGCCAAGGAGTACAGCCCGGGAATCAGTAATACACTGGGTCTCCCCACTGCAGACTGAATAAATAAGCCGATACTCTGTATACATATTTACATAATGGTGGAATGAGCAGAACAGAAGCTGAAAATATGCGATAACAGACTCTCTTGCTCAGAAACCTGCTCCACCAGTGCATTCTGGGAAGGCAAGATAAGACCAGCTGACATACTCAACGATAGCTAGTTCAATATATCCATATATCAATGTGCTCTTACCCTCAAGTATTTGAATATTGGCTATAGCAGGAGCCCAGAGCTTGGGGTTGGGAGTAGGGTAGAGTATGGTAACCAGGGCTAGGTTCCGCCCCCAGCTTCCATATTAACCATCTGTGTGGTGCTAGCACAGGTAACTGAGCATCTCTGGGCCTCAGCGTCCACAGGGTGAAATGGGAATTTGAATACCAGTCCAATATCCCAAAGGTTCATAACAAGGATCACTAGGATCAATAGTGGACATTAAAACACTCTAAATCTGCAACAGTCAACACAGATATAATACTGTAGCTTAAAAAAGAAAAGCATGGTTCCATGAGTTCACCTGTCCGAATCACTTCTCTAGACCTTCCCCTGCTTACATACCTGAATCTTTCTCACATTGGGCAACAGTAAATGACTTCACTGAAACTCCTATCCTTTGATGGGGCTCTTTTTCTTGATGGTTCTTGGAGCACAGGATGTCTTTCTAGAGTTGTGGTCCTGGGGTAGTCAAGCCATTTACACAGGATGCTACTGTGGGGGTTGGGGAGCTTAGTGAGGACCTTCTTTGAGAAGGTAGCACGTCAGGTGGGCCTTGAAGGCCAGCTGGGATGGGAGACCCAGAGAGGAGGCAAGGCTTTCTAAGCAGTGGCCCAGGTCAAAGTGCACACAACTGCTTCATTTAGGCCAAGTATCTAGATGCCCTAGGAGCAAAAGCCCAAAAAAGCCACCAGGAGAGGCTCAGAAATACCCAGCCAACATCAGAGTCTAAGATGAAAAATGAAAATATTTGTTATCTTCCTTGTACAATTCAAATTCCACTTCTGTTTTCACAGCTGAAATCCAGGAGATATAATCCTTTAATATGAACAATAATCATAGTTACCGAGAGCCACCTCTGTTGGTGAAGCGGTGAGCATCCCACCAGACTTACATTCACGTTTATTGTTTATTAAAACTCTCACTTCTCTTAACTCTTTGATCTGTAGGAGAATTGTGTCAGATGGGTATGGAAAATAAAATTTACCCTGTTGCATAGAAAACAAAACAAAACAAAACAAAAACAAAAAAACTGTGGCCCAGAGAGGTTAAGGGACCAGTGTGAGGATACACAGCTAGTAAATGATATGGGAGGGTGTGGGAAAGTGGGCTGCGTGCCTCCAAGCCCAAACTAATTGTTTATCCAGGTCCATGATAGGCTTTCCCTGCTATCAAAAAGTGGAGCCTTCCAATGAAAACTTTCATAAGTCAAAATGGTATGACATGATTACCATTACTTTATATGGAAGGATTTCTGAGCATTCCCTGATGCACCAAGACAGAGCACAGAGACTCACAACACAGTTCAAAGCTAGCACGGCTCGATACTGAGCTGCCCAGTGCCGTCAGGGAGCAGGAGGCCGACTGTGCCTCTCTGGCTCACGAGGCGTGCACTGCCTCCCCAGGCTCATGGCCAAGCAACTGCCGAATGGTGCGCCCACGGCTCACCTTTCCATCAGAGTGAAAATCCGCTTTAGATTTCCTTTGGCTCAAGGAAACAGATAGCACGGAAGGTCTTTCATGCACGTGAAGCAGCGTAACACAAAGGTCTGAAAAGTGGGGGTACCTGTGAACCTCTTGGATGAATCCGGCCAGGACTTCATCTTTAGGTTGGCAATGACCTCCTACCAAAAGTCACGGTCACCGTGTTTACACACGGACAAAAGGAAAGCAGCAGGACAGAGCAAAATCGTGAAGTCAGAGATGAGCAGACTATGGTCCATGGGCCAAATGCAGCCCACCGTCCGTTTCCGTACAGCGTGCAAGCTAAGAATGGTTTTTATATTTTTACATGCTGGGCGGGGAGGAGGCAAAACAATGATGACATGAGAAATTACGTGAAACTCAAACCTCAGCGTCCATACTGACACTGAACAAAGACTCGCCCGCTCACTTATGCACAGACTACGGCAGTTTCTGTGCTGTAATGACAGAGCTGAGTCGTCACCACAGAGCCTGCGTGGCCTGCAAAGCCAAAAAGACCTACTAGGACGGCATGTATCTTCACAGAGGAAGTGTGCTGACGGCTGTCCTAAGTCATGGGTCTGCAACGACGGTAAGGATAAAACACAGTAACCGGAGAGGGGGATTGCAGGAGAAAATAGGACCGAATCTCCAGATATTCCCTATCCCACTTGCGAAAACAGGATTTCGAGGGAGAAATTCTCAAACGGCTGGTACCTCGCCACTGGGTGTTGTTTGGGTTTGTGCGACAGTTTCACGACTAGAACTGCTTCTGACAGTGCCTTTAATTTCTCTTCCCCGCCCCACCCCCCCACCATCAGGCTCACACGGACCGAGCCTCATTGCCACTAAGAAATGAAGAGACTCTGGTGTCAGCTCTGAAATCAGTATCTCACTTCCTCAGACAAGTGGATATTTATTGACAGGGTGTGGGATGGAGAAAGAAAGGAGAGAGACTGCCTGTCCAGAAGGCAGTAACCTTGGTGGAGATGCAATGTCGCCGGCCCTAAACCATCATTCTCGCAGATGTACAGCATATTATTTAAAGGGAAACAAATATCAGCCACTGAATGTCACGGCAAGGACACATCTCCTGCCTCTTAACTAAACTTATCAGAGCTGCGGTTTAATATGGTTCCTTTTTCATCCTCCCTTCAAATTCATCTTCCAGGGCAGCTCTTGACACCACCAGCAAACAGTCAAGACGAAGATTTAGTGATGCGAGTTTCAAACAGATCTAGATTTATTGACATGTGGGACTGGCTTGCTTTCTCGGAGCTGCAGTACACAGGATTAATTGAAACGGTTCCCTAATGTTGCGCGCTGCTTTGCGAATGCCCAAATGTCTGACTACTGCCCGGGGTGGGGGGGGTGGTCACGGGGGACGTTAGTTTCCCCCAGGAGCATGACCCTCCCTGGTGGCTTGCGCTTTCTCTCATCGGGCTGACCATTCTGTCTTTTCCTAAGAGAGCAGAAGCTCAGCAAACCTGCCGCCAGAGCCCCTTCCCCCTCCTCCCTGTCCTCGAAGCCACCACCCCTGCCTCTCCCCGAAATCAGTGAAGAATCAGCGGAAGTGGCAAGCCATCTCAGCGGCTACAAAAGCTTTGCATCTTGTTGTTTTCGGCCTCCCTACGTGCCTCCTGACACTTCGGAGTCTGAGGCTAGAGGCAGCCAGCGGCAAGCCAAGCCAGTCCCCCTTCCAAGCCCGCTGCGTGGTTTCTGGGTCTTGGGCCACAGCATTGATGAGCTCGACCCGCTTGCTGCTAACGTGTTCTGGGAGCTCACTTGCTGTGCCACGATTCGGAGCCGGCCATGCCACGGACGCCTACTGGCCACGGCAAAGCCGGGTACCCGACTCGCGTCCTTCCCCGCTGGCCTTTTGCTGCCCAGGCCGTGTTCATACCAGGACACGGCGCAGACCCGAGAATGAGGGCCACGTGGGAGCTTGCAAGCCCGGGGAAGAGGGGGGCAAAGAAACCACATAGGAGGAGAGAAGAAATAAAAATCTCTGTCAATCCTCTCCTAACACGCAGCTGAAGAACAAATTTGCCGAGCTCCGTTAAAAGATTAACTGCTAAATGAAAAAAGAGCTACTAAATGTAAATTTAAAAGTCCAAAAACACCCAAGAGGCATAACTATAATTATTGCTGAGGGAAGCTCTTTAAGACTAAAAATACATTTCCATTAACAATCAAAATTAGTTTTCATTGCTTTTTTTTTTCTCGAGCTTTCAGTGAATAACCTTTGATGGTAGTACATGATAATGATTCATTAGAAAAAGTGGATTTGTGTTTTAGAAGTATGCACCAAAAAAAAAAAAAAAAAATTAGCCAAGAGAGTATTCCTCCATATAAGTCAAACGGCAGAAGAAGGGAACATTTTTAGAATGAATAATGGCTCCCTGTAAAAGCTAACCCAGACAGCGGTACCCACTTTGAAAATCCTTGGCTAGGAGAGATGACAAACACATTTTCCCCTAACTTTCAATGACTTAGAAGAACCGGTAGTGTGGTAGAACATCTTTTTCTTTCAGCCCCAGCTAAGAAGGGATAAGCAAAAGGCATCATACTGCCTCAAAATTTCCACAGCATTCAATCATCGTTAAAGGTGCATCTAAAATGACATGTGTAAAGGACAGGTAATTCGTAATTACTTTTTTTTTTTCACGTTTCTATTGAGATCTATTTACACAGAGTGAAATGCATAGATCTCAAGTGTACAATTCAATCTGTCTTGACAAACCCTTGTGCCCATGTTTAACTACCTCAGTCATGACCTAGAACATTTCTAATTTCCACCATCTCACCAAATTAGCTCAGGCTCCCCAAGAAGCAACTACTCCTCTGATTACTCCCAGATTAGCTCTAGAATGTCATGTAAATGGAATCAGAGAGTAAGGACTTATTTGTGCATGTCTTACTTTGCTCAGCTTAATATTTTTGAGATTTAATTTTGATTAATTTTTTCCCTAAAACTTAGCTACATAAAATTTTCAGAAGCCAAGTGATTGGGGGCATAATTTGACAAGCAACAGCATTTTCAGAAAGAGGGAAAAGGAAAAAAAAAATCACAGGGTTTTCCTAGAAATGTGTTCAGCGACAGGACAAATTGGAGATTTTCCTTTAAATGTTGTAAATCATCCTGAAAGGCTCTGGAAATCGTGCTATCATCTCTAATTCACTCACCTATCCCAGGGAGGTGTAATGTGATGGTGAAGTGTACATAATTCATAAGTCTAACCCTAATTATGATAAGTGGCCTAGAAATCTGATTAAAAATCATTAGTTCTGCTAAAGAGCCTCAAAACAAAAATGAATATATAGGAAGGATAAACTGCTCTGCTAGATGGATTATTCTTTGAAACTCTAAAGCAAGAGGATAAAAGTAAATTATTTCAAAGAATCACTGCCAAACTGTGAAGTGTGAAATGTAAATGCTGAATACCAGGGCAGAATGTATGGCCTACATTAAATGGTGGGGACAGATACACAGCCTTGCTTCCAAAAGATAAACAATAAAGAAACAACAAGAGCAAGACTAGTGTCTTTTCTAAGGACATGGCCAAACAGTAGCACATGAGTTGAATAAGGGGTAAAACTCATTGCACCCAATGACCCAGGGAGCCCGGGACTCCTCTGAGCCTCTGTGTCTCGGGAGGAGCTGGGATTCCCACCCAGAGCATCAGGAGGTCTAGAGCCGAGTCTTTTCTGTGTTCAGAAAGTACATCCGGCTGTTGTCAGAGCCCTTTCACATCGATTACAGCATCTCTGTCTCTGTGAACCTCTGTTAGGTGGCATTACACATAGTGTTCTAGAATATCTGAAATTATGTCTCTAATCTCATCTCATCAGATTCTTAACATAACCCTGGAAAGTAGGCAGAGTCTGTGCTTCTCTTCAAAAATAAAGTCTTTTGCCAAGGTAATAAGGCTATTCGGTGGCAGTCTTGGGGCTACAGAATTTCTCTGACTTTAATCCAGTACCCACGTAGCCATAATACCATGCTCTAATGAAAGCCCAACGACAGACAAGAAGACTGAGGCAAAGTAAGGTTAATCCTTAAATACTGGGTTATGCCAGAACTCGAGACACTTTTTAAGATAATGTATGGGAGGGGCGCCTGGGTGGCTCAGTTGGTTAAGCCACTGCATTCGGTTCAGGTCATGATCCTGGAGTTCAAGGATCGAGTCCCGCATCGGGCCTCCTGCTCCATGGGGAGTCTGCTTCTCCCTCTGACCTCTCCCCTCTCATGCTGTCTCTCTTTCATCCTCTCTCAAGTAAATAAAAAAATATATATATACTGTAGGGGAGAAACTGATTTTCAGGACCAACTTTCAGACCTCAAGACATCCTTCTCTTTCTTGGCGAGGGCATACCTTCAAAGCATTCTTTCCCCGCTGAACCAAAACTGAAGTCAGAGCCCGCCCTGAGAATAACCAGGCCCTCACAATACCCCTACCTCACCCCCTCCTCACTGGAGTTGCAATGACTAGCATGTAACAGGCAATCTCTCTGCCTAAAACAAATCCCAAGTACTCGCCAATGTTATTCATTCAATCCTCATGACAATCTGATAGGTAAGTACTAATACCATCCTAATTTTACAGGTGAGCAAACGGAAGCACACGGAGGTAACTACATTGAACCAGGCCACACAGTAGGAAGCAGTGCAGCTGGGATCTGAACCCACGCAGTCCGCCTCCAAAAGCCATACTCTTCACCATGAGACTGTAAGGAAAGTACTCATCTATGCAACACTGGATCATCCCCAAATTTTCTCCTCCAAAGGGTAGGAGGGTGACAAGAATGCAGCTGAAATATAGATTCAGTATATATTTTTTATTTCAGAGAGTGGGCTTATATTTATATGTGCAAACAGATTAAATAAATCATGATTACAACAGTAAACATGTAAATTCTGATCAATAACTACTTGCCTTCCCCTCCCCCCAACGCTAACAGCTGCAATAAAGCTTTAACTGTAAAGCGATGCACAACCAGCCATAAAAGTATGTAAAATAAATGAGGATAACATAATGAGGGAATCCAACATTCATCTCATAAATATAACATAACGACCACAACTAAAATGTCAGAGAATCTAATAAATCAATATGGTAGGACAGAGCTATCTTTATGTTCAGAATACATAAAAAATATATTTACATGCAGGGTGTTTTCTTTCTTTCTTTTTTTTTTATAAGCCAGGACCAAACAAAAAGAATTATAAGACATTTAACCCTTCATTCACCTAGACGCTCTGGATTGACAATGATATTTTTAACACTCCACTGGGTTGTCCCACATGGTTGCATGGTAAGAAATGGGCTCTCGTCTAAATGTGCACCAAAGGCCTTAGATGCCAGGCTCGTATGCAAATGGCACTGGAAGGGAACCAAGCAGGAAAACATCCTGAGGGTACTTTGAAAGGATCAATTACAGGCCCTGGCTTAGAATACTTCTGATCATGGTGATTTCTGGAACTTCCAGCTCATTTTATTAGCACCAACAAACCCTGGGAGGTTTAGTTATTTCCCTGTTAATGCACTAGCGATTGATGTGGATAAATCCCATAAATACTAATGAGGGTGACACAAGTAAATCTCCTCTGAATTAATGAGAAGACAGTCTCCTGTACTGACCAACGTGCCGCCTAATGACTTGAAATGATGGATTTATAAATTCTTCCAGGTTCCCCCGTGGACTCAAGCTGCAGAAATAAATATCCTTACCCAGCCACCTCCTCCCATGGGCCCTGATCTAGGGAGCCTTGTGGGAAGGGAAACGGCCTAACTGGGAAAGGGACGAATACTTCCTCCACCATCTTTTCCTTACTGAACCGGACAGACCCCAGCTCGGGGAAGGACAAAAATCAGGGCAGTAAGTGAGAGTTAAGAGTCTTCTGATAAAATAGCCTGAACCCAAGTCTAAAAATGCCAACTCCCCAGATAGGAAAAAACAGTTAATGCTCATACATTAAACTGAGTTTACTGTGTGTGTGTGCGTGTGTGTGTGTGTGTGTGTGAACTCTGCTTTTCAGGTACCTATTGCTATGGGACAAACATAGTCAACGTAAACAACAACCACTTAATTTGCCCATAATTCCGTGGGTTAGTAGGGGGCTCCCCTGGGAAGTTCTTCCATTGGTCTCACTCGAAGTCCTTCCTGTGTTTGCTGTCAGATGGTGGCAACAGATGCAATGTCCAGGATGACCTCACTCATGTGTCAGGAGCCTGGGCCGATGCCTCAGAGCTATGACATCTCTCTCTCTCGCTCCACGGCTGGCATGAGCTTCTTCACTGGGCAGGTGGCCTCTGGGAGCAAGCACTCTGTAAGTCTCTGCTTGCATCCCACATGTGGTCATACTGCAATGGCCGAGACCAGAATCATTGCGGATGGGAGTTACACTGAAGTGTGAATACTGAGACTTGTGGTTTGTTTGGGGTCACCAAAGTAACAGTTTCCCACAACTAGCGCAGTTTCCCCCCAGAGAGGAAAAAGACTGCTGCTGCTCTAACAACAAGCCCTATTACTGTTTTTTGTTGTTGTTGTTCTTCTTCTTCTTTCTCTAGTCTTTCACTTTAATGTTCAATGATCTCACATTCCGATTACTGCTTAAGTGTTGGCAATTGGGGTTCCATGTAAAAGTTGGGCAAAGCACGGCAAGAAAGAAGGAAGCGTTCCACGATTGACAGACAAATAAAGATCAAATTCCCATGTTTTTAAATAAAACCAAAATGGGACACAGCCACTCATGACACAGGAAATCTGCCACCAGTTGCCCTCTGGCCCTTGACTCCCTTCGCACAAGAACCTCATACAGCATTCATTGTGCCTGTTATTCACACTTAAAAGACTGTCCACACCCTCTTAAAAAACCAACACCATACCTTTTTTCACTCAAGTGGGTAAAGACTTAAGGGTCCCCATAAATCTTGCTCCAACAATTCTCCCCTGAGGATATCCTATTAATATGACCCTTCTTCACTGCAATAACCCCATGGGCTTGGTTAATATTTGCCAATTCCAGTCCACCTGTTGGGATTCATCAGCAATAAATAATTTGTATGGCATTTTCAATTTTATCAAAGCACATCCCATGTGATGCTCGGAATAGCTCTCTGAGGTAGGTGAGACAAAGATTTATTATCTTCATTGGACCAAAATAAAAACAAAGCCTGTATACATTAGCATGTAAGGCTAGTTTTTGTAGTGTTTTATAGTTGGCAAATGTTCTCTTATACATTATTTGTATGAGGATTCCTTAAAGCCATCCTGAGAGAGACATGGTAATAGCCCTACTAATAGAGGGGATAGAGAAGTTAAGCCCTTACCCCAAAACCCCAAGGTGACTAAGTAGCAGGCACAAGTCAAGTCACTGAATCCAACTTCCTCTCCAGCTCGTAACAGGAAGCATGAGTGATCTATGGCATAAGAGTCTATGGCAGAATTAAAATTAGAACTCCTATGTCCTGATAGGCGTCCTCCTGCCTAAACTCATGCTGATTCTTACACCTCAGTTAGAATCTGCAAGATTATCCCGATGTTAGCAATAAGATGGGCCACACAAGCAACAGTGAGCTTTGAAAAAAAATCTAGGAATACTATGATGATCTAGCTTTCCAAGAACCCAGGAACCTAACATAGTCCATGGGCTTGAGAGAATACATTATGGTTGATTCCAATGCATGACAACAAGGCTTCACAAGATGACCTCTCAGCCTTGAAAGGTTACTGAAACACAGCTCTAGTTAAATACTATTTTGTTTTAACATTTCTAACAGTAAAGCAAACAGACAAATAGATCAGTGAACAGAATAGTGTTTAATTAGAAATTTTGTATGTGAAAAAAACAGTGTTTCAAAGTGGTTAGCAAATGGCCTTAAAAACAAATGGTTTGGGATCAACTGGCTAACCACTTGGAAATAAAAAATATATATATATATATATATATATACACACACAATATTATATTATATTATTATATAATAATGTATTATATGTCATATTATATAATCATATAATATATATTATAAAATATAACATAATACAATATTATAATTATATATTATATATTATATATTATATCAATTTTTATTTCAAAAGCATTCATAAACAAAAACAAAAGCCTCCAATGGATCAAGACCTAAAAGGCAAAATTAAAACAACCAAAGTTTTAGAAGAAATACAGGAGAGTATGTTTATGGCTGAAGGATGAGACTCTGGGTCAGACCCAAGACACATATAGCATATAAAGAAAAGACTTGTTAATTTGACATTAAAATTAAAAATCTGTATGTAATAAAAAGCACCATAAAGTTGAAAAGCAACAGAATGGAAGAAACTATTTCTAATATATGAGAGTCTGAGGCCAAGTATGCCTGAATATATAAAGACTTACTAGAAGTCATTAAGTCACACAAGGCAATAGAAAAAAAAACTGGGCAAATGATATACACAGGCAATTCAAAATAGAAAAAAAAAACAGACAATAAATACATGAAATGATTCTTGAACTTGGCAGGAAAATGAAACACTTTAAATGGCAGTAGAACATGCCAATAGATTGCAATAATTTTTGAAGAGTACTAATACCAAATGCTGGCAAGAGAATGGATCAAATGGTATTCTTTCCACACATCACTAGTAGGAAGGAATATTGATAAAATCACTGTGGAAAATAATTTTACGGCATGTATTACAATTTAAAATATGCATACACCATGAATTAAGCAATTCCCCTTCTTAAAATACAGCCAAGAGAAACACTTGCATGAATCCACGAAAGCCCATAATGAGGACTTTACTGAGGGGACAAGGAGAAATCAGTAACAACCAAAACGCATCTCAGAAAACTAACAGCCAAATAAACTGTGGCATAACTGGGGCGCCTGGGTGGCTCAGTGGGTTAACCCTCTGCCTTCAGATCGGGTCATGATCTCAGGGTCCTGGGATCGAGCCCCGCGTCGGGCTCTCTGCCTAATGGGCTCTCTGCTCGCTCTCTCTTCCTGACTCTCTGCCTACTTGTGATCTCTGTCTGTCAGATAAATAAATAAAATCTTAAAAAAATAAAAAAAAAAAAAACTGTGGCATATCCATACCATGGAATATGACACTCAAGTCAAAAAGCCCAAGTCTGTACCTACAGGTACTGACATGGAAAGTCATCTGAGACACACCACCGAATAGAAACAGCAGGCGGCTGAACCTGTACACTACTATAAATTCTTCAGTATTCATGTGTGGAGATCTGTGTGTCTGAGTGTATACATTCAGGGGAAGAGGATAAGCAAACACAGCCAACTCCTCACACAGCTCCCTCTGAGGAAGAACAGGGGTTAGGATGAGAGGCCGCCAAAGCGGACCAAGCCTGAGCAGTCAGCAGTTAGCATGGAGCACAGTTTACTTGGGTGATTTTGTTTTCAATAAATAAAAAGACATGGCGGCGCAAACCTTCCCGCCAGAAAATTCTCCCAAGCGTTCACAGGCTTTTATGAAATTTATAAAAACACAACAAAACCTAGCAGAGGTTATAAGAGAGGCGGATGAGAAGCGACACAGTGCTCTGGTTGGGGCGGACAGCCCTAGGCGCTGCCAGACAGCGCTATGACATTAGAAGGAAGGTTTCTGTGGGTAAAAAAGAGGAAGGCGTCTTCCTACCTTCCTTCCTACCTGCTCATCTGACGCCTGCCTCTGTGGAGTGGACAGAGGGGCCAGGACACCGTCAGTGGCCAGTCTGGGGCAGGAGCCCCAGAACCCGTGCCCCCAGATGGAAAGGAGTCACACGGAACCAATCACGGCAGAGGGCCAGGCCTGGCCACGGGCTCCCGGCAACCTTCTCCAGACTTGGAGCCATCTGGGCTAGAAATCCTGAGGAAAATAAACCTCTTTTTGCTCTTTCTAATTAAAAACGTGAACGGGAATAGTAATCTCCATAAAGTCACACAATTTGCTTTAAAAATGCCAATTCCTGTCGGGCCCGTAAAACAGAGTCGAGCGTGCCCTCCTGCAACTTCACAGAAAGAGAGCAAAGTATTAATGAGTATCGCTTTAAATACTTGCGAATCTTGTCATATGGAGTGGTATTGCTTCATGTGGTCATTTTACCCCTGGGCTAGTGTTCAGGTTGTCTGGTTACCTCAGCTCTGTATAAACAAGAAAAAAATGATTTCCCACATGTGCCCAGCACTCTGCAGCTTGCAACAAACCTTTACGTTTATGACCCAATTTAATTCTTCCTACAAGCTTTTTATTCCCATTTCACAGATAAAGAGACAGAGGCTTCCAAACCAATGGATTATTTTCACCGTCATATTACATTGGAAAGGCAAAGGCATTTATTGCCTCTCTTGTCAGCATCCTGCTCTTTTTGCTAGATGCTAAATCAACCCTTTTGTTTGACTGAAGAGCAAATTCAGCTTCTCTCTCTTATGTGACTATGTTTTTGCATCTGTTTTTATGGGGCATTCCAAGAGCCTTTGGGGAAAGCATCTTTCCTCGCATTCTTTCTCCACACTAAAGTGGCAGGGGGAATATTTTCTTCTTCTCTTTGTTACGCTGGGCTGATGCTGACTTAACTATTTGCATCAGTGTCAAAGTCAGGTTCAGAAATCAGGCAAAGCCTCTGCCCCCTCACCAGGTTTCTTGGCTTATTCTGAGGAAGAAAGAACAAGTGTTTAGCCTCTACCTATCCATCTGCCCAGAAATTTGCTAAGTTCATTACATGTTTTATTTGACCTTCAGCACGAATCTGTAAAGGATGCACCATGACCCTCATTTTATAGATAAAGAAACACAGGCTCCGAGAAGCTAACCTGCCCAAGGTCACATGCTAGGGAATAAGTTCAAAGTCTGCATATTTCCAAAGCCTTGGTTAAATCTCACTATGCCACAGTCTCTGCGGGACTGGGGCAAGAAACAAACATTCCTTTCAAGTCCTATGTACGGGATGATCATCTAAATCTGGACAGTTCTGAGAGTAAAAGGTAGAGAAAGCAATTTCAATTAATATTTATACCAGGAAAAATAGGCATAAAGTGAGACTATTCCAGGGAAATCAGGACATATGGTCACCCTGCTCATGGGCCACACAAGGGAACATCACCCAGGAAAAAAAAGAATGTTCTAAAACCCATAAACCGTGAGTGATAAATGTTTCATTCCAGGAGGACACGGTTGTGCAGATGGTGAGGACCTAGCTTAACCTCTACAGACCTTACGCACAGAAGGACATCTAACAAAGACTAGAGCTACTAACTCAGATGAGCTCCTCTCCCACCCTGACTGTGTTTCTAACAATCAACAAATCTTTACTGCGTGCCCCCATCATGTAACAATAATTCTAAAAGTGAAGCCAGGCAACACCAGACCGAGAAAGACATACAGGACACCCACTTTCAGGGAGGAGTCACCATGGAGGTCTTGCTTTACCTGGTAACTCAGAGATTTCCAGAATTAGTTCAAGAAGACCAAAAGCTATGTTTTCTTCTATGACCCCTCTCTTTCACAGCAAGTAGAATTGTACGATTATGAGTAGGAAGCTGCCAAGACTCTGGAGGTGTCCAGAGGATTAGGACATCCTCTCATCCCTCTGGTAAGGAACAGCCCACAGAATCTCTGTGAAATTACAGACTTGGCTGCTTTCAAGGACACAACCCAGAACATCTCTACATTCAAGATTCAACATCCTAGGGAATAATTGCTCCTTCCTCTTTCATGACATACTACTCAATTATTTATCATTAAGCTTAGTTCTCAAACTGGGTTATTCAGATTCACATACGACCCAGCACTAACGAACCCCAACATCAGAACCCACTCACACAGGAAAGTTTACACCACTGCACTCACTTTAATACTAGGTTGGTTTTTTTTTTGTTGTTGTTGTTGTTTTAAGATTTTATTTATTTATTTGACAGAGAGAGAGAGATCACAAGCAGGCAGAGGCAGGCGGGGGGAGGGGAAGAAGCAGGCTCCCCGCTGAGCGGAGAGCCCGACGCGGGGCTCGATTCCAGGACCCTGAGATCATGACCCGAGCCGAAGGCAGAGGCTTAACCCACTGGGCCACCCAGGCGCCCCAATACTAGGTTGTTTTTGAATACTAAACAGGTGTGCGTACACACACACACACATGCATGCATACTCATTTCATTTATGTGGAGGATTCAGAACAGACCAGGACACCCAAACGATCACCACACAAAGAAGTATGAGAATGTGCTTCTTACAATCCAGAAGATAATTTCCATTTTCCAAGGCTAGTCTTTACATTTACTCTACTGGCCACCAGGGGAATCTGGCTGGGCCGCAGCAGATGGTAAGAAGTTTTATAAAAAGGAATAAAGAACGCTTTTTCCTTTAAAACCGTTTCCCCACTCCACCCCCTTCTGTGGAGTCCATACTAAACCTCCAGTTTGTGGACATTCACTGTACACCTGACTAGTACCCAGAATTCCCAAGAACTACTTCCCATTGCTATCTTCACTTCCATAAAATTGCCATCCGCCTCTCCACAGAGGCCAACAAAAATCACACATGCACTCAATGGAAAGCAGAGAACTTCCTTGTGAGTTCTGTCCAGATCTGCTAACGACTCAGGGTCACGTGTCTAAGCCAGACCAAATTTTTGAGACCACCTCCAGGAGGGTTTGGTTTTTTCATTTTGTTTTGTTTTCGTCAGCAGTCTCAACTCCAGAACCTCAGCTATGACAGGTAGCGGTCCAAAATAAAACTAATTTACAACATTCCCTACCATGCAATTAACCTCTTTTCCAAAGAATGTTGCTTTTTTTAATGCGTGTTGTAAAATAGGCTCCTAAATGAATATAATTTCCCACCCACCTCTTAGCAAAAATTATGTGTCATTTCACACCTAATATATGCAGATTGCAACAACTCTTGGAAAGGAACCCAAGAAGTCAAACTTGTCCATCTCAGTTTTTCCCCTCAGTTTTCAAAATCTTGGTTTTCGCTGAAATCAGGCAAAGTTTGGCTTCTCGGGCCTGGCCAGAAGTTGAAGTAAGATGCTAAAAATGGCCTGGGACCTACCACCCGTCTCTGCATCCTGCCATAGAAAACCACTCCCACAGTGCCCGACCCTCATGGGGGCTGAGTCCTTAAATAAGGACCCTGGGGAGATCCCAAGGGTGGATACTTGCCCTCTCTATTTTGGCCCTTCCTAAGGCCGCATTCATGGATCTCGACATACGCGGACCTTCCTTGCCTCCTGAAGCCATGCCACAAAGGTGGATTACTTAAGAAACAATTAGGTGCGTACACAAAGCAATTTGGAGGCAGCCGCACTCCTTCAGCTTTCTAAGTGAAGGGCCTTTCAAGGCTGATTTATAACACTGTCGTCTTCAGAAGGCAAAATAATTAATAGGAGCACGGACTTCTAATTTCAGTGACTTCCAGAGAAAGTGGATTTCATTTGATTTATGACGGCCGGTGACTTTGCATTTTATCAGTTCATTCACTCATTATTTATGCTGATGGCCAATTTCAATGGGTCGCTATCATCTAACTCGCTACTAATCAAAGAGAATTAGGGTTCACTGCATTATTTAGAAGTCGCTAATTTATCTTCAGAACAAGTAGTGAGGAGTTTGGGGCCTTCCACAAGAAAAAACTGAACAGCTGGCTGGAGCCAGAAAATTTGGTCAGCATTATAAATGAGTTTTATCAGGGGTATTGCAAGTTGATGAGTTTTGAGTCAGAAGGAGAGAATGAAGAAAGGAAAAGAGAAGCCAGGAGATAAGACCAAATGGAATGAGGCTAAAAGAAAGTAAAAACAAACCCTGATTTACCACCTTGGTCTGATCAGCGGCCCCTGATCACAAAGGGCCTCTCTAGTCATACAACCCTGGGATTTGGGCATCTGTCTAGTCTTAGTATTCAAATGTTCCCAGCACCCTTCAGTTTAGTTCAATAAGCAAGTATATTTGCACTGAAATAAGCCGAGTTGCCTTGTTTCTCATTTTAAAGTCATTTTAATATGTTCTAGACACAAGATAATGGATCACATTTAAACACGAGAAAATTAAGTCCCATCAGCAAGTAATAACACCCAATCATATTCAATCATGTTGAACAACCACCTCTACCAAAATGATCCTCTTCTAAGCGAGGTTAAGAAAACAACAATTAAAAAAAAAAGAAAAAAAAAACAGAGACACAGAGAGAGAGGTTGTTGTTTTACTTTTAGAAAGACCCAGCTTTAAAATCTCTCCATGTCATTTCCCCTAAGGCAATATATGCTCTCGTGTTCATATCTCCAGACTTTTGTATACTCTGGTCCCTCTTACCAGAATATTCCTTTGTCTTAATGCTTACCAAGTAAATTCCTCTTGTCTTTCAGATTTCGGCTTACCTGGTCTAACTAGGTATCTTTTCTCTGTTCTCCAAACTCCTGGGACTCCCCCTGGTTATTGCCCTAATTGTCTGTACCCTTCAGTGGATTATAAGCCCCATGAGAGTAGGAGCTGAGTGATGGCTTAGTTGCTAAACGCCAGGACCCCATATATCTGCTGAGTCAATATGGTTGATTATGCTGTTGCTTTGACTTTCATGTTTTCTATACCATTCAACAGTTATTGTCTCAATCCAAAGTCTCCCCTTTAGGACAACTAAATGGTAGTACATGAGCAACAGTAAAACACCAGTTTCTTACCCACCCAGTATTTCTTGGCACCTTAAAAACCAAGGAGGGGAATAAAGAAAGTAGAAAATAATATCAATTTTTGAACACTTTCAAGTTTGAATGGGAATGCCCAACTCCTGATGCTAATAAGGGCTTTGCCAGATTGTTGGGGCAGTTCCAGCATAATCCCAAGGGAATATAAGACTCCTAAAATAAAAGGCTCTGTCATTTGCAATTTTCATAATAATCCTACTATGCCTTTTTATCTTAAATAAGATGCAAAAATGGCTAGAGACTAATATCAATGCAATCTGTAGAGTTTTTAAACTTTCTAGTCCTAATCCAAACACCACCTTTAGCTTCAATCAGGCTCTCCTTGTAGTTTGTACCTGGCCCAGTGCCAGACTATCAAGGTGCTCATATAATAAATATGGCCTTATTAAACTGGATGGGGTAACCATGTGGAGTTATGACTATGGGAGTTTCTGTAACATGAAAAGCCATGTTTATCATATTGATGATCTAAAATAAAGTCTGGGACTCCAGCACTTATTTTCAACCAGTGTGACAATTTATATGCTACCCCAAGTAAAATAAGACTCATGAAACCCAAACCAGTTCACTTTCACTCTCTCATCAATTGCTTTTTCCTCTGGCTACAGACACAGCAAACACCGTGTTCCTGTAAACGGTATTGCCATGTGTGGCCCCATCAAGTCTGACGCTGTTAGTTTCCAAACCTGCTTTCCTTCAGTCGATGGGTTTTTATGCAACCCAACTGTGTCGGGCTCTCGAAAGGCCCACGGACTGCCAAGAAGTCCTCAGACACCAGAGAACTGCATCATTTAAGGTCAAACCTAAAAAAAAGGAGCTACCTGTTTCTAAATATTTACAACAGACGGCATTTCACACACAGGGAATTGGAGGCACAAATGATGGGGAAGCAACAGCAAGAAACCACAACCACCCTCGGGCTGAAGAGAGAGCAGAGGGCAGGGACAAGATCTCCCACCCACGTGAGAACCTTGGTGGGCCATATCCCACAGGAACTGGAACTAGGGCAGAGACTCAGCCCCAACAGAGAAGCCAGCAGAGGCGGGGTGGAAACAAGTGTCATGGCTTATCCTTCCTCCCTCCTTCCAGTCTCCTGCCAGCACCTTCCATTGGTCAAACCCAAGAGGAAGCCAGCTGATGAGGGAAACTGGGAAATGTTCCTGCAGGTGACAGCTCCTGTGACAGAGAGAAAAGCAGGTCAAGGGCAGGAATGGATCTGAGAAGGTGTCTGAGCCAGACAGAACTTTAACAAAGGAGATGCCGCTTGTTGTCTACACTGCTTTCACTTTTCGTTCCCAATGAGCATCTGAAGTGTGAGTACACAGGATAATTAGAGAGGCGTTAAAGTAACAACTCTAGTGGGTAAAACTGTAATTCATTTGGGGTTTCCTAAAGATTTATGAGCCTAGTTCTCCTTTGGAATTTGAAAGTAAATAGGCAGATGCATATGGAAACCTGTAGAGAAGCAAGCAGGACACGAGGTAGCTCGGCTGGGATGCGGACCACTGGACTGCATCGGTGGACCTCAGCAAGGCAGAGGCACGTTTATAGGCCTGCTGAATAGGTAGTGATGTTGGGTAGAAAGCTGCTCATTTAGCCAGGAAAGCAACGGACCTCCACTCCATTGCCCCCAAGAAAACCCACACTCTATCTCAGCAGCATATTTCAAAACACGAATCACTTTACCAATGGCCACAAGGTGAAAAAGACCTACCAAGTAGACTAGGGGCTACAACTACCAAAACTCAAGACCTACCTCCTCCAGGAAGCCTTCCCTGCTCACTCCCTGACTACAATAATTTCAATCACAAATAAGCTAAAACTATATAGTTTCTGACTCGATTCCAAGATCCCCTAAGGGTAGGGACCAACATCTACTTTGGTGAGGGTGACTTCCATTGCGATAAAAACACATAACATAGAAGTTACCATCGTAGCCATTTAAGAGTAGAGTTCAGAAGTGCTAAGGATATTCACCTAGATCTCTAGCACTTTTTCATCTTGCAATGCTAAAAATCTATACCCACTAAACACTAATTCTCCCTCATTTTCCTTTCTCCCTAGCCCTTAGCAACTACCTTCCTATTTGCTTTGACATCTTTAGATGCTTCACACGAGTACAATCATACAGTACTGATCCTTGCGTGACCAGCTTATTTCACTTGGCACAATGTCTGCAAGTTCATTCAGGTAACAGTTTCCTTCTTGTTTAGTGCTGCATGATATTAGACTGTATTGCCTGTACCATTCATCTGTCAGTGGCCACTCGGGTTGCTTCCACCTCTTGGCTATTTTGAATAACACTGCAACGGACACCTGTGTGCAAATCTCTCCCTTTGAGATCCTGCTCTGGATTCTTTTGGATATAAAGCCAAAAGGGAGATGGCTGAATAATAAAGTAATTCTTTTTCTACTTTTTTTAGGAATTCACCTTTTGGTCTTCAACCCAAAATAAAGGCCCAACGTTACTCTTTTACACATGTACATCCAATTTGGCCAACATCGTTGGCTGAAGACACCGTCTTTTCTCCCCTGCACTGTGTAATCTGAGACACTTGCCAAAAAATAATCTGAGCATATACCCAAGGCTTGAGATCTCTATTCTATTCCCATGATCTACACGCCTGTCTTCAAGCCACACTATCCTGATTGCCTCTGCTTTACAGTATGTTTTGAAACCAGGCAGTGTTTTCAAACCAACTTTGTTTTCAAAATTGGGTTGGCTATACAGGGTCCCTTGAGATTCCAGATGATTTTAGGGTGATTCTATTTTTGCAAGAAAGAAAGAAAGAGAGAGAGAGAAAGGAAGGAAGGAAGGAAGGAAGGAAGGAAGGAAAGAAGGAAGGAAGGAAGAAAAAATGCTACTGCGGTTTTGATAGAGATTATAGTGAATCTGTAGATTGTTTTGAAGAACATGAACATTTTAATAATATTAAGTCTTCCAATCTACCAACACCGGAAGTCTTTCCATGCACTTGTATCTTCTTTGATTTCTTTTAGCAATGTTTTGTCATTTTCAGTGTATAGATCTTCCAGCTTCTTGGTTAAGTTTATTCCTAAATACTTTATTCTTTTTGATGCAACTGTAAATGAGGTTAACTCCTTTGGTGTTTGTTGTTGTTATCATTTCTTGTTGGTTCTGCCTCTCTTTCATTCTTAATATCGTGATTTTCAATAATATTTGATGAACAAGAAATCTTTTTTGAATGACAGACTAATGAATGAATGTATTTGTCTCCAGCTAACCTAAAAAGGAATGTTAGAAGGGTTGAGGTTCCCTCTCTCTTACCCATAGTAAGACCACCTTGGGCAGTTCCTTCCAGGGACATTGGTACAGACAATAAACAATTTGTTATGCTCAATCCTCAATTTCTGACCTGTGTTGATAAAAACAATTTTACCAAGTGCAATGCAAACGAGACCAAGCATGAGTTTTCTCATTATTTGACTATTGCCTTTTATTTGAGACCTGTTCTTTATTCACTTTACTTATAAGTTCCTCTTTCCCTTTAATTGATTTGAATGGCTGGAATGAATTTGCTCAGTAAGCTGGGTGAACCCTCTTTGTACCTTGCTAAGCTTAAAGAGAGAAGCTCTCACCCAACACAAATAAAAACGTTAAAAAGACAGCAGCAGCATTACTATATGAAATAAAGTACCCTTGGCATTTGAGATCCCAAGAGGTATAAAATATATAAGTATATTACATATATATATACATATTATATATATGGTAGGAAGAGCCATAACATAAGTCCATATTAGTGAAGATATGAAACTTTGGGGGTGGGCCCCAAGTTGTGACTATATACCCTGAAATGCCAGGGAGAACTACACAGATTAAGAGAGTTTTTAAGCACTAAAATTCTACCATCATTTCCTTCTATTTCCAACTTCTTCTCTCTCTGCCCCCCTGTGGTTCTTTTATTTATGGATGTAATACAGGAGGGCCCTTTCCCAGTTTTTCTTCTCTCTATCCAAGTTACGGGAAATTCAACAAAGCAGGTCTCCCTGGGACACAGTTACAAAAAATTTAGACATACCTGCACCCCCCCCCCCCATCAAGAACTCAAAACATGAGCCACGCACAACCGACAGACTGATTCCTGGCTAAAATGGTCACAATGCCCTTGACATTTGCAAGTGTCTGGCACCATGACCTTCTCCAAAAAGAGAGAGAGAAATGCAAGAACACAGCCTCACGGCCACTATTATCAAATGCCCAACTCATGGTAGGAAGCGAGCATGGGACTGTCAAAGGCAGATGAGAGGCCCAGAAGCTGGGGGACCGCAGGACTCACTGCTGGCCTGTCATGACAGCCCGGCAAAAGCTGAAGAGTGG
Organism: Martes martes; assembly: GCF_963455335.1. Lineage (NCBI taxonomy): Eukaryota > Metazoa > Chordata > Mammalia > Carnivora > Mustelidae > Martes > Martes martes. The sequence continues at coordinate 50,814,279 of NC_137902.1, forward strand.
GAGTTTTTGAAACAAATGCCAGTTAAATGATCCATTCAGTTATACTTGATATGTCTGGTATAATATAGCTTGTTCCAGATGTCAAGTAATATTGCCAAACCATGCTCACTAATGTGAAAACCATTGCTGCTGATAAGCCTAAGTGTTGTTGGATTTGTACAACAGACACCCATCTGCAAACAAAATATTGCATTAAAAAAAAAAAAACCCACAAACCTGTGGCTCATAAATTAAGCCGACAAAGGGACTGACTGAAAAATATAATTTATAAAAAGCAGTTTTCCCCTGAGAAACTTTTTTTCAAATTTTCACGTTTACACATTTAAGTTATATTCCATTTTATACAAAAATTATAGTAATTGTCCTTCACCTAACATGAATGTTATAATTATACTTTCAGCGTTGCTGCATTTCAACACCCAGCCGTAAGAAAAGTCTGGTGTGTTCACAACCAACTCGGGAAGGAACAAATAGATTTGCAGCGTCTGACGTGACCCCTTTAAACATCCAGCTCTAAAATATCCATTGTTCATAAAATTCATAAAGGGCTGCATATGTACATCCCAACTCCCTTTGCCATTCGATATATATGAAAATGCAATTTACTGTATGTCAAATGAAAAATGCGGTTTTCAAATGCAGTGACAACAGGTGCTCGTTAAATGATCAGACGCTATTTGTTACCTAGCCCCTCACTCTCATTTGCAGCAAGATAAATTGCATTTTAGAAGAGTAGTGCGATCTAAGGGGTCTTGACATGTTTTTATTGATTTGCATAGGTTATATGCATGTATTCCTGTTTGTAGGCAAATAGTGCCACAAGTAAATTCAAGGCGCCGCGCCTGTGTTTCGAGAAAATTGGAGTCATCACAGGGGAGCCAAGATGGAGTGAGCCTGGGTAAAAGAGACACATCCAGCCTGCTGGAATCTCAGAACCTCTATTAAGATTTATAGGCTGTAGGATTCTTTTGGGCTTCAACATTATTCTTAGTAAACCCTTTCTGTCTTCTGTTGTTTATAAAAACTGGCAGCTTTAGCAAAGACAGAAGCTTAAGTTGTAGGTAGCACAATTTAACATAATAGTTCTCGCCTGTCCTCCAAATAGCCTAATGCTGATTTTGCAAAAGGAAAAGAGAAAAGGGGAAGAAAAGCCACATGAAACCACATACCATAGGCTGTTGCTCTGACACGGATGGATTTGGCTGTCACTACAGAAAAGCATTGGTGAAATTTGATTATATTTCTAATGTCAAAATTTACTAACTTTTTAGACTCCCGGGTTCCATTTCTCATTTGATTTTTCATTTTGTTATCTCAGCACCATCAGGCCCATCACGGAGAGTAATGCACCAATTAGCCCAGGGAGTCACTCACTCAGAAGGGACTTTTTCATCTACAGGGGCTCCCCTCTCAGCTGCCACTACCATGGCAGGGCCGTGCCTTCCCTTCCACGCAAGAAGCACACACCTCTCCCCATTACCCCTCCCCACCTCTACCCAGAGCACCCACCTCCCCTTTTAGAGTCCAACACTGAGCCGGCTATGCACAGCCTTATGGAGTCTCCTCTGCCGTGGTCCTATTTTAAATCTTTCATCATTACTGATCTTTTCACCAGTATAAGTGCGAGGACTGTGGTGTTCTTCCCTTAAGGACCTTCTATGAATCCTTCCAGTCCTCGCTGTAAAGCTGATGAAATGATTAATAGCAACTTCTGAACTTCTACTTGAACTTCTGTTCCCCATTGCACCCAGCACATGCCCCGCCCAAAGCAGAGGACAGGTACCAATATTTTAATGTGGTAGAATAATAAGCACCATCTCTGAATGGGGTCTGTATTTTCAGGTCCCTCTCTTACACAGTTCCCAAAATGGTTCTTACAGCTGAGGTGTACAGCGGTCATGACCGTCATCCTCCCCTCCCCCGAGTTGGAGGCATTTGCAGAGATGCAGTTCACGAGAGAAGAGGCACCAGAACTCAGGACCCCTAGTCCAGGGCTTGTCCCCTTTTTAGGCACTGCACTCATCACATGGTGTAGCTATCCTTTGCGATGATTCTCAAACCCTGCTTCTTATATAAAATCTTCTACAATAAAGAAAAAAGTGATCTGCCCACCCACTGATATGTCTGTTCTTATTCCAGGACCCAGCACTCTTCACGGAGCATGAAGATATGTCCAGAGCTCGTCTAGTAGCTGGGTCCACAATAGTCAACAACCATGTCGTTACTTCCCCCCTGAACTCATTCATTGCCTCAAAGCACTTAAGAAAGCCTGTTTTTCCCAGGCATTATGTCAAGGCCTAAGGGAACAAAGATGAGTAAGAAAGGTTCTCTGCCCTCACAGAGCAGACAGTCTCGTGCCATGGTTTTCCAACTCTGTGACCACAATCCACTTCTAATTTATTGTAATGACTCATTATATGTGTATACATACACGCACAGACACTCCACACAGCCCTCTGAAAATACTTCCTAAGGCGATAATTAACCCTACTATGTGCAAGGCACTCTGGTATTTTCTCTTATTTTATTCTTTATTTCCTCTCTTTATAAAATGGTATTTGCACCCATCTAAGTTAATCTCAAAACAAATAATGGATCCATACCCAGAGTTTTTGAAAAACACTCATCTAGTGAGAATGTGGAATGACTGAGATCAGGGGTTAGCAAACAAATTCTGTAAATGGCCAGATAGTAAATATTTTTGGCTTTGAGAGGCAAGCAGTAAAATCAAGGATATCATGTAGGCACTAATAAGAGAAAAAAAACTGTTCTATACTTATTTTTTACTGATAAAATTCAAAAGATGATAATAATAGTAGAATGTAAAATTTTTTTAAGATTTTATTTACTTATTAGTGAGATAGAGAGAGAGCCCAAGCAGGCAGAGCGGCAAGCAGAGAGAGAGGGAGAAGCAGATTCTCCACTGAGCAGGTAGCCTGATGTGGGGCTTGATCCCAGGACCCTGGGATCATGACCTGAGCTAAAGGCAGCCACTTAACTGACTGAGCCACCCAGGGGCCCAGAATGTAAATTTTGGTAACACACATTCAATAATGACCAGGGTAAAATTTATTTATGGATACTTAAACTTGAATTTCATATTTTCGTGTGTCACAAAGTATTATTCTTCTTTTGATTTTTCAAACTATTTACAAATTTAAAAATTGTTTTTAGCTCATGGGCATATGAAAAGAGGGAGCAGGCAGGCAATAGGCAAACTCCTGATTTACAGCAAAACCAATCTTTATTAATATTCCTACAATTTTAATTGTTTTCATTACAATGCTGGGTATAGAGAATACTTTCAACTCACGCTTGAGAAAGATCCTGAAAAACGTGAGTATCTAAATAATTGAGGAACTTTAAATTTAACCCTCTTGACATACTATGAGTCCGATCCCATTATCTTTATCTTACCAAGGAAGAAACTGAGGCAGAGAGGTTAAAAGGACTTACTTAATAACTTCCAAGCCCAGGGCTAGGTGCACCACACCCATCTAAGCATAGATAGGGGCTAAGATGACCAGGAAGGGGAGACAAGATCAATTCTGAAACAACAGCCCTCACTCCTGTAGAGGCACCAGGAGAAATTATCATGCATTCCAATAAACACATTTTCTCTTCTACCACGCAGATTACCAAAGAGGGCCAAGGCCAACTCTATCTGCCTCTCGCCCATACGCTGATAAGCTACAGGGGGCTTGGACCTCAAAGTCCCTGAACGGTAATCACTTAGGCTAGAACATAAGTTACCCTTGAACCTCATTCACAGGCAAGTCATCGAGTTTTAAAGGGTATTAAGCAGTAAGAAAGATCCCAGTAGCCAAAGTCTCTACATACATTCTCACCTTTCTGTGTATTTGGCCTCGTGCCCACACAGCCAGAGGGAACAGCAGGGTTCTCAAAGTTGGGGCAGCAGCATGTGGCAACCACAACCTATGACCTAGGCTCCTGGGACTGGCTCAAGTCCATACTGTGCGTATGTTCTTCCTGAGGGCAGTCGTTCACAGAGACAAAAACACAGCGTTCCAAACCTCAGGTTATATTTATGTGCAATAATAAACTGTAGGAAATCCAGGGCTACTCAAAGTTTCCAAGAATATATGTGCCCCACTGGGGAGTTAGGGGGCCCATGGAAGGAGCAGATTAAAACACAGCCACCATGTGACTCCATTATTTTGTCCTGATAGTAAGGCTTTGGGAACCACGTGTGTTAATTTGAGGAAGAATGTGGATTCAACATTAGCTAAAATAATGCTTCTCGTTCCTTCAGACTGAAACTCCAGTCTATGAACTCAGCTGAACATGACCCCCAGAGCTAGAGATTATATGAGCACAGTCACAAAGCCTTGGCAACGTTAGCACTTACAACACAAAATGCGTCCTTGGACAGTAGAGATGTAGGTCTTTAACACACAAACACTTAAACTTAACATATCAAGTCAAGGCATAGGCAGCCAGCCAACAACTGTTGAAACAATGTAAAAGTATCAAGTTAAACGCTTGGGAATATCTACCAGTAGATATTTTCTAAAATGACTTACTACAGAGTTCTTCAGGTCTGCCTCAAGGTACTGGAGGTTTTAAAAATACACAGTTTCTGGGGCACCTGGGTGGCTCAGTGGGTTAAGCCTCTGCCTTCGGCTCAGCTCATGATCTCGGGGTCCTGGGATCGAGCCCCACATCGGGCTTTCTTCTCAGTGGGGAGTCTGCTTCCCCTGCTCTCTCTGCCTGTCTCTCTGCCTATCTGTGATCTCTCTCTCTGTCGAATAAATAAAAATAAAATCTTAAAAAAAAAAAATACAGTTTCTACCCAGAAGGGACAACTAAAACTGTGTGTTGTATCTTTCACAGTGCATTACCAGCAAGATAAAGCAGTATCTGGTCCTGGTCCTGAGGTCTATATTCAAGTTTCAGGGCTTTGTCTTGGTACCTTCACCCCATCTAGTATGATACATACATATGAGCACGCGCACAGACACATGCAATGGAAACAGACTTGAAGTCATGGACCCAGTATCTCTGGCACTAAATGTGAAGCTCGAGGCAAGTAAACGTCAGGAATTTAAGTATATGATAACTCTAAATGAAAACTCTATAAAGAGAACTCACTGCCCATTAATCATAAACTAACATGCATAGGAACTGTAAAGTGCTTTTCAAAATTCCCAAAACACTTTTGTTTGGACCAACCTAGGGAAGAAGGCATTAGTATCTTCATTTAACAGACCAGAAAGTAAGGCAACATAAAAGCCAGATCCCCAGGGTGCCTGGGTGGCTCAGTTGGTTAAGTGACTGCCTTCGGCTCAGGTCACGATCCTGGAGTCCCGGGATCGAATCCCGCATCAGGCCCCCTGCTCTGCAGGGAGTCCGCCTCTCCCTCTGACCCTCCACCCTCTCATGCTCTCTCTCTCTCTCTCTCTCTCTCTCTCTCTCTTAAATAAATAAATAAATAAAATCTTTAAAAAAAAAAAAAAAAAGAAAGAAAAGAAAAGCCAGATCCCAATTTCCTGGTGGCACACAAGGGGCTGAGGCATTAAGACCAGCAGGCTGGACGAGGCACCGAGGTAGAGGAAGGCTGAAAGTACGTGTCCGCCAAGACCTCTGCTCTCAAAGCCCTAAAAAGAGGAAGGAAAGACTAGGAAGGAAGGCGAAGAAGTGGGACTGCACAATGCAGGTAGGATTGATGACGTTTTGCCAATGGGGAAAAAAAGCTTCTGGCCAACTGATTTCAGAAAATAACTTGTAATGTATCACTGCAAAAGTTGGATGCATCCAAAGAAAGTAGAATTGCAAAATATCAAGGTCAAAAGCCATAAATATTTTCACCCTCCAGCAAATCTAGACAGTCTGCTGGGTAGTAGGCAGGATGAAGGGGCCGATAGAGTTACTGCAGAATGAGAGAAAAGGAAAAATGAAGGTACCCCACTCTAGCTGTCGCCCCAAGGCTGGTATCGCACTAAGGGTGCACGGAGGGTTGATTTGTCCGCACACCCTCCCCATCCTTGCATGCCCTTACTTCCAGGGAAAAAGAAGTGTGTTCAGCAGAATCATAGCACATGCACTTTGTTTGTGCTTATTAAATAAAAAGAAAGGATCACCTTCAACTATATTAATGATGGACTGGTGGATGAAGGATGCCTGTGAAAATTCACAACATCTGTTTGCTCCACTCTCTTCTCAGCATGCTGCACCTATTTCTCATGCTTAATGATGCTCAGCCACTCTGCAAGTTTTACGAACAAATGTGTGTTTAGCCACATTCATCATTCTGAATGAGCGTTCTTGATGAAGCCTCCACTGGCCTGTTTCGCTCTTTCTGCTACACTTTAACAAATGACAACGGCCCTACGTATTTTTCATTTGTTAAAAATAAAAAGCTAAGTGAAGGATAGGCCTGGAGGATTTTTTTTCCCCTTCCCTCTGACTCCCCCTAGAAACTTCAGCCTGCCATCCATTGGATTCCCACACCCGCCTGCCCTGGCACAGAAGAGGGCGTGCTGGGAGAGCTTGCCTAGAATCTTCGGGGCCCAAGTGCTCCTGGCTAGACCCCACCTGGAGAATCCTGTCTCAGCAACGGATCTTTCCTTTCTCTAATTAGCTACCACTCTTGGAATCTCTATCACACAGCATGGTATTTAAATATATGCCTTTACTCTTCACTGGGCAGGACTTTCAACCAACAAGTTGTCATGAAATCAGGAACTGCTCTTTGTGTTACCAAGAATGTGTAAAACATATTAGATCCGAAGAGAGGAAATAAATACGTGTTAAATTGAGCAGTATTTCTCTCCAGTCCTCCAGGAGAAAGCCAGGGTGCTCACTTAGTTTTGACAAACAAGGTAATATTTACATGATCACAAACTCAGAATCTTCAGCCAAAGCAAAAGGCTCAACTTTTTCATCCCAGAAAAACCTGAACTCACTGTTTGAATGACCTACATAAATCAGGTCAACTGGCTAGAATCCGGGAGATCAAAAGAGCAGAGGTATTATAATATGTTAAGAGATAATCTTTCAGAATTTATTTTCAGGCGATTGTTTTTATTCTGATCATTTAATCAGGAACATGGAAAGCAAAAAAATAATAATGATAATAGTAAGTTATTTCCTCTGTATTAAATATTCAGAATCATTGGAAATCAGTTTAAATTCTATTTCCTAAGACAATTCATTTTTCTTTGTATTTGCAATGCTGAATATTATATTAGTATTTGTATTACATTTGACTCAGCATGCATGGCAAAATACCCTACAAATAAAATAATATTATATATTCAATAAAGCCACACTGTCATATCACCAGTTTTTATCATGGTGGTTTCTGTTTTTTCCCCTCTTCCTGATAACATTATGAACATTTGAAAAGGACAATGTTTCATTCATCCAGTCATCAAATTTAATCATATCTCTCACCGCTAACCTTCTTAAATGCCCCATTGGTGACTGTGGTTTTATGTACCTTATTAACTGAATTGTTAATACATCTCAATAGAGTTGGGGGACCGAAGCTTCTGGAATCAGGTACAAAAAGCGTTTAGGATATATCTACTCAACAACAGAGAAGCTAAGCCTTAGTAGTTAAAAAATGGTTAAAAGCATAAAAATCGAGTAATCTTAAGCAGAAATCCATCAACATTACCCAAGTATTTATTCAGGTCCTACTTCACAGACTCCCTGAGGACCCCAGTCTACCAAGGAGCCTCAAAATTTTTGAGCCCTCAAATCCATACTCGTTGCAAGCTCAATTAGAGAAAGAATTAAAAACATACATTACACATATGTGTAAGTTAATCTTGAACTTGTATCACTTTCTGTGCATTCTATTTTATTTCATAAATAACCAACATTAAAGATACAACTATTACTGTGTGGGCAAATGTGAACATGTTTGACATTGAAGACCTTCAAACTTGGAAGTGTTTGATGTCAATATCCAGCAAGAACCCAAGCAAAGTCTACCTCCTCCATTAAGAGCTCTGCCAACTATCCCAGACCACAGAGACCATTCTCTTAAGCATGGAGTGGCCATCTGCGCCGCACAATTTAGGCCCACCCAGCACTACTCCTGATACTTTGCTCCATCCTCTCTACAATGAGAAGATGATCTAAGGCCTGGGATCTCCTTTTATACTTCCCTCGTGTCTCTCCTGTGCCTATAGTGAGCACTAAATCATCTCTAGCTCTATCTATATGGATATCATTGGCAGTATGTCAATACAGAAATCCACACATACTCATCAATTAGATCTTCTATCTCTGATGAGTTTATGCTTAAGTGTGAAGTTAGATCTTTATTCATTCTTTCCACACAAATTTGTTAACCCCTCCTTCTGTTTTAGGTACTATGACAGATGTAAAGAGAGGTAAATTCCTCAATGAAAAATATACTGTAACTGGGAGAGAAAAAGTATATTGAAATAACTACTGTGGCCAATGCCATTAAAAAAAAAAAATCAAAGACCACTAACACAACAGAAGTTTAAGACAAAGAGAGGATCATATCAAAATAGAGAAATGAAAAGTCTTTATCTACAAGGATGGCCCTGGGACCAATCCTTGAAGGTGGTTAGCATGGGGAGATGTGGGCACAAATTTCCAGGCAAAGGAAATCACAGAAATGAAATTATAAAGTCTTAAAGGTTGGGAGGCTCATCTGAGTGCAGAACAGAAGATTCCTCTTTTCAAAAACACAAGATTTAACCTACCCTTGTAACCAGTTTAGAAAATCCTATGGCCCTACCAAAGGGACCTCTTTTCAAAGTCTCATGGTCATACTTATTGCTCTTTAGAAATAAGAAAAATATTGCATATGAGTCCCCAGGGGCACCGAGTCCCAGAGGAGAAGCTGAAAAAATAAAATTCCTCTTCTGAAATTTCCTAGACTCGGGGTTCCAATTCTGTGACCCGATTTCTTCGAAACCTTGGCTACAATTAACTTCCCTGTTTTCCTGGTGGAGGGCTTAGAATCCATGATTGCCTCCACCTCCCTGGAGCTCTCTAACACGTGTTGGCTCCAGCCGCCTTCTTTGCAGCTGCAAGAATCCAGCAAAGCCCATGCACACTTGCTTCCAGGCTCCTTCTTCCTCCGATTGGAGGCATGAACCTTTGGGATGCTTTCCCATCCTTCCACAGTCTTGACTTCCACCCCGAGGGCATAAGGAACACTTTAGTCAGACTTACAGATTTCAGGATTTGCATCATCCTGACCTGCCTTTCACATTAGTCCATGATGATTCTTTTCACTCATCTCATCTAACGACCATCTAAGAACAGCCACGTTTGGTGATACTTTTGCTCTGAGTCGATGGATTCTGACTAGAACAGGGCCACGATCTGGCAAAAGCAGCCAGAAACTCATCAGTGGCCACAAGAGAAACTCACCACCCAGGTGCAGCGCCGGTATGGCTAATTCACTCATAACTTGGGACAACTGGAACTCATCATCTCTTCTTTCTCAAGAAGCGTTTGATTGCAGTGAAATCCCAGAACCAAAGAGCAGGAACAGTGGAGCCCTAAAGGACCGCAGCCATCACTCAGTTTAACCCCCTCGTTCTACAGCTGATGAAATTGACACATGAAGAAGCAAAATGGCTTGTTCTGTGTTTTGTTACTTTTTAGTAGCCCAAGTGAGAGAGAAACCCAGCTTTCCTAACTCCCAAATGAGTCCCACTGCTCCACGTTGTCTATCAACCTTCTAAAAGCCGGCAGTGAAAGAACGGCAGGTGGTACAAAAGTTAAACGACTCAGCTAAGCAATACCAAGTGTGCCGACATCTTCATCCCCCGAACCTGTGAGTATGACCTTATAGGGAAAAACGGACTTTGGAGACGTGACTGAGGATCCTGAGATGGGGTGGTTATCCTTGGTGGGCCCAATGTTTCACGGCGTTCCTTCTCAGAGGGACACGGTAAAAGCCAGAAGAGAAGGGGGTGTGAGGATGAAAACAAAAACAAAGTGATATGCTTTGAAGATGGAGGGAGGGGCCACGAGCCAAGGAGTACAGGTGGTCACCGGAAACTAGAAAAGGCAAAGAAAGAGATCCCCTGCCCCATAGAGCCTCCCAAAGAAATCAGCCCCACTAACACCTTCATTTTAGACTATAAAATTCATTTTAAACTTTTGACCTCCAAAACTAGAAGAAAATTAATTTTTGTTGTTTCAAGCCCCTCATTCCACGGTAACTTGTTATGCTGATAATAGGACACTAATAGAGATTTCAACACCTAAAAGTGGGATGTAGCTGGGACAAATATCTAGAAATACGGAAGTGGATTTACAGTCTCCTGATGGAGAGGAGCTGGAGAAATTCTGAGGAGAACGCTAGAACGAGACCTCCATAAGCAGCCTGTTACCGGAAATACTGGCATTCCTGACTACTTTAGTGAGGACCCGGAAGGAAATGACAAGGGTGGAAGGGAAAGTCAATATTCCTTAGAGAATTCCTAAATTATCATAAGCAGACTTTGTTATAAGTGTAAATGTTAAAGGTGCTAGTGAAAGCTCAGAAGGAAATGAAAACATGTCACTGGACAAGAAAGGTGGTCCTTGTGATACAGCGACAGGAAGAGCAGCTCAGCTGTGTCCTACAGTGAGACGGAAAGCATTAACTTGAAAGCACTGAAGTTGGCTACTTAGCTGAGGAAGTTTCCAAGCAAACACTGAGATGCAGCCTGCTTTCTTCCTGCTGCTTATCGTAGAATGCAAGAAGATAAATTGGAGAAAGAACTACCATGGCAAAAAGAACCAAAGCTTGACAATTTGGGAAATGCTCAGCCTATTCAGATGGAAAAAGATACTAAAAATTAGGAGAAACACTGTCAGGGAAGGACGCTCTTGGGGGAGGTCCTGAGGTCTAAGTAGACCAACCTCTGACTAGTGCCTCAGAAAATCACAAGATCAGAAGAGTTATTCACAGAGGGGGCTTTTCAAAGAGATCAGGCATAAGACTCATGAACCCCCCTCAACCATCTCAGCAGAAGCCAGAAACAGCAGGATTTTCCAGAAAAGATCTCCAGAAGACTTTTGTCTCATGAAGTGAATCCCATGACACACCTGGGAGATCACAAGGTCTCTGTACAGGTTCTATCAGCATAAATAGAGCCACCTTACACTGGCAGGAACCAAGAAGAGAGGACATGAAAGAACACTGTCAGGTAACCAAAATTCTACAGAAGGAGACAGGCTGATAAAAGCATTCAGCTGTAAACACATGCTACTTTTCAGGGATTAAACAAGGAAGGATGACCCAGAGGTTGGAGCCTCAGGCCCAGAGGGTAGAGCTGTAGACCCAGAGGACAGATCCCCAAGCTACACAGCTTAAAAACCTAACGGAACTTGCCCTCTTGGATTTAAAAATTGCTTGACACTGGTAGAGGACTCCTTTTTCCTTTCACTTTCTTCCATTTTGAATGGGATGTCCAATGCTGCTTTTCTATGACTATTCCACCATTGTGTTTGGGGAGCAGATAACTTACTTGTAGATTCCCAGGTCCACAGATGGGAAGAAACTCTGCCCCCAGAGTGGATTGTACTCACAGCCTCATCCCCAGCTACTGTAGATTACCGCGGTCATGAGATTGGTGCCTTTGAGCTGTGATGGAGATGAGATTTAGGACTTCACGCAGTAATGGTTGAGATTTTGGAGACCTTAAGATGAGATGAATGTATTTATAGGGCATTGAGGTGAATCTTTGGGAGACAGAGAAAACATATACCTGTTGTCTTAGCCTACTGAGTTTGTGGTGAGTTGTTGTAGCAGCAATAGGACCCTAATGCAGCAGGGAGAGAAGAGATCAGGGGAAGCCTCCACCACAAATGATCTTACTTATGGAGAGATCACAACCCTTGAAAGCAGCAGGGAACAATCTGTATGTTCTTGCTACACGGCTCTGCTGCGCAGAGGCCCCCGCGACATGAGGTCTTCAGGGAGGCTTTTGTGTTCCAATACCCAGTCACACTCTCCCTGCAAAACCCTTCTTTTTCTTGTGCTGGTCAAGTATCCCATGACATGCAGGAAAAGGACATGAGATAACATATTTGGTACTATTTTCAGGTGCAAGAGATCAGCTGAGCGATTCGAAAACTAGGTACCCAAATGTTCAGATTTTCTAGACGTTTCAATAGTTTAAGAACAAAAAGACAAGATATTTTAAAATGAGACTTCCCCAGAAAACGTGTGACACATGCTCACCTTATGTATCCAAACAACGAGAGAGAATGTGGTGATGTATATAGGATCTCAGAATCACAGTTCACAAAAACGCAGGCCCCTGAAGACAAGACCCAAGTCCCCGGTAAGCACAAGACCAGCAAGAGACAAAGGGTCAAGGGCCACAGACTGAAGCAAAATAGTGCATCTCTGTCTCCTGCACACCTGCTCGGCTTCCGGAGCCTCACACACCATTTTCTCACAAGAGCCCCTCAAGGGGGTTATTGAATGAACACTTAAAGAGATTTGGGGTGCCTGGGTGGCTCAGTGGGTTAAAGTCTCTGCCTTCGGCTCAGGTCATGATCCCAGGGTCCTGGGATCGAGCCCCGCATCGGGTTCTCTGCTCAGTGGGGAGCCTGCTTCCCCCTCTCTCTCTGCCTGCCTCTCTGCCTACTTGTGATCTCTGTCCGTCAAATAAATAAATAAATAAAATCTTTTTAAAAATTTTTTTAAAAAAGAGATTAAATACATTTTTCCACTTAACTTCGTGAACAGGTAAGTGGCCGGGCTGGAACCCTAAAACACTTCCCGCTCTACCATGTTGTCAAATAACCGGATCCCACGATAACTGATCAGAGAACATCTGTGATGAGAAGAGTTGGAAGGAGAGAAGCCTTTTGTTTGGACATGGGATAAACAGACACTTCTGAAGGCAGCAGCAGAGAAAAATTCTTTTTATGATGAGATAACCAAAAAAAAAAAAAAAAAAAAGAAAGAAAAGTTGGGATACAACTGACATCCCTTAGCAGCAAAAGGTTTGGTTTATTCAAAAATTGATGCATTCAACATTCAGTCAACAAACATTTATTTTACGGGCCAAGTGCTGAGCTAGGTACCAACCACAATTTAACACCCACAAGGTAGCACCCTTGACCCCCAAAGAACTCACAGAAGAACAAAGATAACTGATCCATTTATGTGACTATGTTTCCCATCCAAGCACTAACCGGGCCGGACCAGCTCAGCTTCTGAGATCAGACGAGATCAGGCACGTCCAGGGTGGTACGGCCGTAGATGATTTGATTATTTCTTCTGGACAACCTAAGACAGCTAATGAATGCCTCATAAGTGTCACTAACATAGTCTAAGGAGGAAAAAGGCATCAATCTATTTTATTCTTTAAAAGAATACAGTTGACCTTGAAGGTTGATTCAGAATGCCAGAATTGGGTGAAAATAAAATAAAGTAGAAAAAGTGAGCTTGTTTTTTTAATGTCCTAGAAGTGTTCATTTTTTCTCTTTAAAATGTGATTTTTTTAAAAAAGCTCTGTACCTCCAAATTGAGACAAGTGACGAGAAGCTGCAGGACACTGCAAAATACGGTCACAGTAAAGAAGAATGATCCCAGGAGAGCTGTTGATCAGCAGGGCAGCTGCTGCTCGAAGAGCTCGGCTCCCCGCCACTGGAAGGATTCAAGCAAGGGACTGATCAACTGTCAGGGGTGGCGGCGGACAGATCCCTTCTCAGAGATGGGCAGCTGGAAAGGATGACCTCTCAAGTCCCACCTTCAATTTCTGGAAGTCCTGGACCACCTCCCTCATTGGGAAGGGCTCAGCAGACCATCGGAAGTCATTTGGCTCAAACGACATTCAAGGCATGTTCATTTTGCCAGGACTCGCTTTCAAATCTAGTGCTAGAGGTCATCTTGTCACAGGAACTCTAGGTGACACAAGCATTCCAAACAGAACTCAACTAGTCCTTCACCTTGACTGGTCACCGTAGCTAACCCCTCAGGCTGAGCGGCAAGGACCGGCTGACCCCGAAAGGCTTCTCCCAGCCCCGTCTTTCCACAGTTCCACATCTCACTTCTCTGTCTGGCTGAGTAAATTACCACAAGAAATACCTCCCTCAAAGACCTATAATAAAAAGATTCAAGAGGACAACAGCGAAGCGGAGCAGCATTCAGGAGAACTCGGGGATGGAAATTCCCCGTCGGCCTTAATGCTGGAGAATTTACTTTAGGATGTAAAAATAACGCGTACTGCTATATTTCTTCACTTTATTTGCTCTCCTCTGCAGAGATTATGGCTGTGTGCGCGGCGTCATAAGAGTGGAGAAGGTCAGGTTGACAAAACTTCTTGGTGGGGAATAATCGTTAGCCCTCCAAATATATGTGCCTTGCAACTTCCAGGCCACAAGAGCAAACTCTGGTTTGGAAAATGCCAAGTCTCATCTCCAAGGAAACTCAATAACTTCCAAATGGCCCCACGATCACGTTTGTGCGGTTATAATAAGCCATTAAAAACATTAAGGAATAATTCAGATTGAATGGGCTTTCAGGGTTGTGATTTTTTTTTTCCCCTTCGTTTTGGCAAAGACAGTATAAACCCCAGTGAGGAAAATGCCTGCTAAAGAAAACAGGAAAATGATAAAATTAGACCTAGTTGAACTTGCTTTTCATCCACCCCAAAACTTAAGAGAAACAATTATCCTGATGCAGAAAAAAAAAAAAAAAAAGGATATTTCATAGCTTCTCTGTGAAAGAAAATGTACATGCTTTCAGGTTGAAAATACTCTGGGATGGTTCTAAAGAACGGGATTCTTTTTGTGGGGAGCACTATTGTCTCAGACCAAACACGGAAACAGATTGTGAGTCTGGGCAGGTTTCAAAGGAGACAGTATAGGGGCATACAAGGCGTGCTATTCAACACATCGGTCCCCAGGCTGTATTTAAAAGCCAGAAATGAAAATGGCTTAAGGAGTTTGTGAGCAAAGTTACTGCGTTCCCTGGGAATAATGGCCCATCCACATCACCAGCTCTCAGACTGCCGTTCTAAGAAAGTCCAAACCCTCCGAAGCATTCTGGCCCATCCCGGAATCCAGGCCCCACTGCAGAATGTTACAACAGCTGGAACACCAAAGATCACCATCTTTCAGACCTCATATGAAGCCACAGCATGATAAACAAATTCAATAAAATTACGAATTGGCAAACTGTTTGCAACAAATGTTATTTCCCGGATAACAAGATGGATAACGTACATTCTGCAACATATGCGAGGAATTATTGAAAACAGATGTAAATGTTCTCAAACTCGAGTCTTTCTTTGGCACAAATCTGAATACGTTGATTTCACACTTTGCTTTGCAGCAGTGCCCCCAAGTCCTTCCAACAGTAACCCTTGCACGGAACAGGGGACGTTTCTGCTGCCCTCCCCTAGCTCCTGATCCTTGGGATGGAGAGGGTGGGTGTCTGGTCCAAAAGCCCTTCCAGAAGACACCAAATAGAACTTTGAATCCCAAATGGAAGAGCAAAAGCAAAGATGAACTGCAAACAGAGCCTGACACTTACATTGACATGACCCTGGTCCGGAGGTCCACAGCTCGCACACCTGCTCTGCGAGGCATTGCTCATGACAACCCCGCTTGGAAGCCAAAACCCATTCCCCTTAGCTAGGGGCCTCATGCATATTAGTCTTCTGTGTTTTTCTCTGGCATCTCCGCTGACTTGTCTATGTGGCAAAAGCAGCCATGTCACTGTATCCGACCTGCCACACAATCGAGATTTTTCTAATTGTAAGGAAAACAGTCTCCTGAGCATGCACAAAAAAACACGCAATGTGCAATCATCACATTTTGGAGATGGGGGCCCAGAGAGGTATTTTCCATGAAAAGTAATTTACATTTTTCAGCTACAAATGCATCTTTTCTTCTAAGAAGAATCATCTGTACAACAGATTTGTATCTGAAAATAGAAGGCCGGATTTATGCAAAAATGATCTCAAGGGATCATCTCAGAAACACAAAAAGTAATTTTCTGCCAAAATTATACAGAGCACTCACAGAGATGTTTTTCAAATATGACCACTAAACACATAAAATACACAAATGAAATGGAATTAATACAAACCAAGAGTTCCATGGCAATCTTAAATTAAAGAGTTTGGGGGATGTCAGACAAAATATCAGAACAAAATTCTTGAGAGTTTAAAAATTACAGAAATGTCAAATCCCATATATCTCACACTAAAAAGAATCTCTTTCGCCTTTCCAAGGATCAGCCTCTCTGGGTTATTTAAATATGCCGCAAGTGCATTGGACAGTAAAGTTAAGTCTCCAAAATTCCCCAACTGTGTTAATCTGCCCAAATACAAAACTGTTACTCTCACCCACAGTAGAGATGAGTAAGTCGAATCATAAAACTTAAAAGACAATAGTTTAAAAGAAAGAGCTCCACAGGCCCAGAATCATAAAATGAATCAGGAGTGTGCGCCAGCCTGTGGTTTTGCTGATGATCACGCACGCCATTTGCAAATCAAGTAACAAAGGGTTTAGAGGTCATTCCTAACTACCCTGTTCCTTAAAAATCAGCAATCCCAAGTAACTTTGTGCGCAAACCAAAACAGAAAGGTAGAACAGAAGGAGCTCTGGGCTAGGACTTGAGATATTTGGGTGCTTAGTACCAGCCTGGCACTTAACCAGCATTTAACTTTGGCAATCCCTTAAACTTCCTGGGGCCTCAGTGTCTTCCTCGGTGAAAGCACAAAGAGTTGCACCAAAAAGTCTCCTAAGATTCCTTCTGGCTTCAGTATCTAACATGTGGCAGATACATCATGGTTGGATTAAGCAACACTCAACACCTTAATTTTTGAGGAGGTCAAATCCCATCTACATTTTAAGAATGAACCCAGAATCACTTCTGAGCCCCGCCCCCAAAGCCACAGGGCGCTTTTTCTTCTCCTGGAAGATTGGAAATAAGCTCCATTTGATAGACTCGAAAGGGAGCAGGAGACAGAGAAAGTCCCATCTCTATTTGTCTTGACTTTGACGTTCCACACACAGTCTCTGTTTATGCGGACTGTCAGCCTTTCATTTCCACTGTAGTTTGCAGCACGGGGGTCACTGGGTAACCTCTGCCTCCAAGAATCTTATGAGCTCTCAACCCCCAGGCCAACAGTGCCTATGTATCTGGCGGGCTTTCTCTGACAGTCTCCAGCACTTGGCAAGAGAAGATCGAAAAGATGCAGAATAATGTCAACTCGAATAGTAATCTGTTAGGTGAATGGTTCTCTGGCTTACTACACAAGAGTAGGTTATGGTTCCATATATCATGTTCAATGTGCAATAGATATTTTTTTCAACCATTCATATTAAACTGGTGTAAATGTTTTTATTCCTTGCCACATTTCTGGGTGGTAAGCTCAGGCTCTCCCAGGAATTTGTTTGCTTTAAAATGCCATGCATCTCCAGGCGGCCTTACCTCATAAAAAATGGGCACGTCTTCTAAATGAATTTCCCCTTTTTTGCAGTTCATAACTAACCAGCACAGCAGAAATACACCATGTGTGAAGCCCTGTTTACTATAGGTGGTAAATCACGTGCCTAACGTCCTGTAATTCATTCCAAATACTGTAACTCCATTCACTGCAACCCATTCTGCTCTGTGCTGGGAGGCATTAATACCAACCCAAAATTTGCAGTGAACCTGATTCAGATTGAGGGTCTTGTTCTAGGAAGGGCACTTAAGCTGGGGGGGGAAGAAAGCAAAGAGGGCTTTTTAAGGCAGCATCAGGCCAATCTGCCCTCTGATGAAACAAAGACTCTGTTACCCTCCCATGGCCCTTGCTCATGGGGCAGCCTCAGGAGAAGACTGTGATGTAGGTAAGGATGACTGGCTGCTTGCACCATTCATCCATACGTTCCGTCCCTCCTTTCCAGTCTTTACCATTCTCCACAGCATACAGTTAGCCAGCTCAAGGTTTCTGCTGACAACGTGTAAAATCACATACCCCCTTGAGATAGCTTCTTACTGATGCAGTTCTTAGGTCTAAATGTCTTTAGGATCCCCAACTGTTAAAGTATATTAGGGCTGCTCAGAGGTCCGTGAGCCTCTGAACTCACTTCATAAAGTCGTCCCTACTTAGCAGCCATCACTCTGTATCTAATGGAAAACATTTAGAAACCCTGGAGTCAGCCCCCAGGTTTCCACACTCCTCCACTGGAGGGTAAAGGGTTCCAATCCTGCCCTTCAACCCCAGTCCATTTTCTGGCTCTACATTCACTCTCTCCAGACTTCTTCTAACACAGAGTGGGGTGGGGTTGAGGTTGACAACTTGTTTAGACAGAAGAGTCTGGCGATAAAAGGGGGCACATGCCTGAAGCACCTCTAAGACAACAGGGGGATCCTCGGTTCTCTCTCCTTGCCTACAGGACCGACTCACAGAGCATGTACGAGGGCCTCCTGGATGGCTTTTAGGTCCTGCCATGTCTTCCAGAATCTTTTCAACCAGCGTTCAGCCACCTCTTCCTGTAAAGATCCAGATGATGCATATTTTATGCTCTCTGAGCAATACAGTCCCCATCGCAGGTAGTCATCTCTGCCACCATTGCACGCACACAGTCACAGACAACATGAAAACAAATGGGCATGGCTGTGGGCCAATCAAATTGGACTTATAAAAACAGGCAGTGGGCCGCCATGTGCGCATGGATCTAGAGGGGGGCTGTCCAGTAGAAAACGAGCCGTGGAGAGAATTTAAAATTTTCTAGTGGTCACAAAGTACTTCTTTACAAGTAACAGTTTTAATAGTATATTTTACTTAACCCAATAGATAACATTATAATTTCAAAGTGCCATCAAAATAAAGAGTATCGAGATATTTTGCATTCTCTTTTGACTAATTTTTGGTGTGTGTTTTAAAACTTATGGCACACTTCAATTGGCCATGTTTTAAGTGATGAACAGCACACATGGCTTGTGCCTACCATATCTGGCTGTGCAGGTCTAGACCTGCCACTTTCTTGCCCATTTCAGCACCATGGAAGAAACAGTCAGGGTCCTGATCACCAGAGGGCTACTACATCATCTCCTCCAGAGACGAGTCCCAGGTCTCTGATCTCTAGGACATCAAAGGTGCCACAGGTGCCAACACAATTACCCACCAATCACCAAACATCACTGGAGAATGTTTAGAGGAAACATGTTCCATAATTGGCACATCTCTATAAGAGCCTCTTTTTGTTAGTCAAAAAAGGTAAGGCAAATTTAAAGGCATTTGAGGAGAGCAATTGAACACTAAAAGCATTTTCTCAAAAACAAAACAAAAAAAAAACAAAAAACTTTCACTTCTATAAGTTTGCTTTCTCTACTCTCCTACTCCTTGAAAGCTCGTGTTACAGATTCAGAATGTTTTCCTATTGGATCTAGGGGTAACCCCCTCCCATGACTGCCAGTAGCAAACTCTAACTCTTAAAGCACCTCTTCAATTTTAACAAATGCTCAGGAAATGTCACTGGTAGTGACCCTTTCAGTACCAGGCCCCCCAAAATAACACCATTTCCCCATCTATCCTCCTGCTGTTTAAGCATAATCCTCCTCCCACAGACAAAGGTTTGTTTAGTAGGATGGAAGGAGGGAGGAAGTTGAGAGAACTTTCACTACAATTTTTATTGTAATAAAAAACCATCAAGACATTTGCTTTCTTTCCCAATGTTTTCAACTTACACGAGATTCTTTTTAAAAGCATTCTCTAAAATGTGCCTAAAGTAATCTTTTCCATAGGGAAACACAAACCCAACAAAACAGCCCTTTGTTTCAACTAACATTTAGCAAATAGAAAATAGCAGTAGCTGGCAGGGTCTCCGGCTTGAGGAAGTTGGGCCCCACTTCACTCATGAGGGGACCTGAACACCCGCTAATGGATTTCAGCATGCCCTACAATGCCAGCCGCCATGACATCACTAGTACCAGAGCCAGTGTTTATAAAAGATCTTTCCCTGGGACTTGGGGGAGGGGGAGACCACAGAAGAAAACCAGGAGTTCTCCTCTATCCCATGACAGGTCTGTAGTCCACCAGGGATGCAGACTAGAAAGAACAGTGGCCCAGTAGTCAGGAAACTACCGTCCCTACAAGTAATCAAGGGTTGGCTTCATTGCCACTTGGCAGGGATGGTGGAGATGGGGGTGGGCACCTTTGGAGGAAGGGGGGATGTTGGCCTAAAGCTCTCTCAACCCTGAGGTTTTGACTATGATTCAAAAAGATTGAATCCCTCTAGACACTAACTAAAAAAGTCACCCACATGTCACTGTTTTGTCATCAGTAAATGAGAATGGTACCACCTACCTAGAAGGGCGGTTGTCCAGAGGAAAAACAGAACATTGCAGCATATAATCAAAACTGGACATATGACAGTTATTATATATTACTATTATCTGAGAAACTGGGTGGTCTATAAGATGACCCACACAGGTTGGCTAGGGGAGACTGGCAGGTGACCCCACAACACCTACACAGGTAGCCCCCTCTTTGCTAGCACAGTTTGCCTTCCTCTGCCTCATCTTCCCTAAAGCTAAACTGTGGGCATGTGGTGAATCGCGGCCAACAGGACATCAGGGGAGGTTTTCCCGGGGACATTTTGAAAAAGGATCTCTCAAAGAAAATGGGACGCAGAGAAGGAAACCTTCTTGTCACTGCTCCAGCATGGCTTTGTTGGGACTATCTGTGATGCATAAAACCATCACACCCAGCCTGTGGCCACGAGGAAACAAGCACTCGCACCAAGTCAACATGCTGAGGTTGGCAAAGAAAAAGACCCAAAGAGGTTTGGTCCTTGGAGCACCTGGATGTCTCAGTCGGTTGAGAGTTTGCCTTCAGCTTGGGTCGTGTTCCCATGGTCCTGGGACCAAGCACTGTGTCTGGCCCCCTGTTCAGCAGTGAGTCTGCTTCTCCCCCTCTCTCTGCCTCCTCCCTGCTCATGCTCCTGTTTCTCTGTGTCTCTCCCTCTAATAAATAAATAAAAATCTTTAAAAACTAAAAAAAAAAAAAAAAAAAAAGAGGCTTGGTCCTTGACGTCAGTTGCTAACCAATTCCTTAACTGCTCAATTCACTTCTGCTCTTATATGAGAGAAGAAAATGTCCTCTGCTTAAGCCACTTTTTCTTGAGTTTTGTTACAGTAAACAGGAATCTACCTGCAAGAGCCCTCTAGTTCTACAATATTATAACTATAAATCCAACTTCCTAATCTCAACGTTCTAACACCCTCTTGAAATTCAACTTGTCTTACCTTCCCAAACCAAACAGAGCAACTCTTCTCTCCTACACACCCCACACTCTCGTGTCCTTACACATTCTCTGTGTCTACATGGAACACATGCTTCATGGAACACATGCTTGATCTCTTCACAATTTTCCCCTTTCTTTAGGGCCAGATTCACATCCCAAGTACTCCAAAGTGCCTTTTCTGAACACTTTTAGCATATAATGTTTCTTCCCCATTGATTTCTCTAGTTCTTATAGTTTGTGTCACTTCATTTATCATAAAATCATAGAATTACAGAACAAGGTTCATCTCATCAAACTTGTTGGGCGAGAAGAGATTTCTTCAGATAACATCTCACAATAGAAATCATCAAGTTACTTTGTATTATAAAATTTTAGCATCAGGGAGAGTTTGCCATCTTACAAGAGTAGCTCATTGCACTACTAGAAAAGTCCTCATATCAAAACAAAATGTGACCTCTTGTAACTATTAGGCATGGGTTCCCTTGGATTTTCTGGGTTGAGTTGTGGCCTCAAATCCACTTCCGGAGCAGAAGTATCTCAAGGACAGAGGCATTGCCTTATTCATATTCATGTCCCCCACATTTAACACTGTGACTGTCATATCCTAGGCATTCAACATATGTTGCTGAATAAATGACAGATTTGATCCCACCACCATTACTTATGGGGCTCCAAGTAGATCATGACTCAACACGGATCAAAATTTCTCTTTATAGTTTGTAGAACTGGGAATTAGGCCTCATGTTCAGTCTCTGACAGTTATGTAAAACAAAGACCCATAAGCTCAGGAACCATATTATGGCCATGACTCCCCATGAACATGTGGCAACAGAGAAAGCTAATGGGGCGGAGTGGGAGAAAGCAAACATACTGAAAGAACAGAGAGAAGCCCTAAGAATCGAAAGCACTATGACTCTAGAGGGATTTCGGGTTCTTGTTCCAGTCCCCCATGAGGCCTAAGTGCTTAGTCTCGGGGTTCCATGGATGACCCTATGCCAGTTGCTGTTTCTCTGCTTAAGCAAGATTGAGAAGGTGTGTCGCTTATAACCAAAAGAACCTTGGCCGAGGCATTCAGCTAACTCGGTGTAAGACGAGGTGTGAGTGTTTATGAAAGCTGTGTCTGAAACAAACCAGCTGGAGGCAGAGTGGAATGGAGGAACTACTACCCTTGCCCAGAACATATTAGAACAACTGAGCAAAATCACACCCCTTGCAGTCCCCTGCCACACCATGACTCCTTTCTGCCAGTGTAGGAAAATTGCCCCACACCTTTCCAAAGCAATAAACAGCTGAGCAGACCTGTAGTCATTCCACCCCCCCACTTCTCCCTGGAGAGTCTGCATCAACCCCATCCATGGGGGTGTCCCTAAAAGATCAGGCTTCTCTGAGTTCAGAGCACAACTCAGCAGACACTAGCCTTCATAAGGGCAACCCTCAGCCCAAGGGTAACTCTAGCCCTTATTTCCTTCTTATCTCCCCTGGAGCCGCCGTCTTCCTTTCTGGTGACTAAGGTGCAATTTTGGAGCACCTAGCCTTATAAAATCTTTATAGGGTGTTGCCAACCCTAACACCATTCAGCTAAAAGACCTAAAAATAAGTGACCATAATGGCAAAATGACTGGCAGCTGGAAAGTCCTGGGACAGACGATACCAACCGGTACCCCTGGCACTGAAACCATGTGGAGCATCATATGTCCCAGCAATCATAGAATGCCTTCTGATCTTGATTTATTCATTTACCATTTACTGAGTGTTTTTTCTAGACTCAAATCTCAGTCCATCTCCTTACCAACAGTGTAATCATGGGCAAGTGTCTTAACATCTCAGCACCTGTGGGACCTCTCCTCCAAGACCCAGATAATAGCAGTACTTTCATCACAGGGTGTTAGTGATCAAGTGAATTAATACATATAAGGTAGATTAAGTTCCTGGAATCCAGCACTGAATAAATGTTAACGTTCATTGGTGTTACTCATTCGGTCGAGATAGGCTAGATTATGCTGCAGTAACAAACAAGTCTTAAATCTCAGTGGCTTAAAACAACAAAGGGTTCTCTCTCTCTCATCCTACATGTCTACTGTGGGTTGGCTGGTGGGGAGGGGGCTGTGATCACTGTAGTCACTTAGGGATCCAAGCTAACAGAGTCTTACAGTGCTGGTCTCTCAATAAAAGCCTTTAGGGTTTCCCATAGCGTAAGGAGAGGGCACTGTTTACTGGGTCTTAAATGCTCCCATCTAAAAGTGACACAAGTCACTGCTCCTGCTGAACAAACCACTGCCAAGCACACTGAATCTCAAGAGGGAAAGGAAGCCTAACTCCCCTCTGCACACAGGAGAGCGGCACTAGAAATACTGGGGAGCACTAATAACATCAACCTCAACAATTATTACTACTCTATACCATGCCCCCTGCTAGACTTCCACACTCTAATAAGTATGTCACATATTTACATAATTTTGATATGATACCTTAATGTAACAAAATCACTCATTTATGCTGGGCATTTGGCTTTAAGTTCTCTGCACGTGTGTGTGTGTGTGTGTGTGTAAAGAAAAGAATTCATTTTTGAGACTGCATCTAGTGAACATGAAAAATCCAGGTTGTTTAGTTCAGGGATTTTATCAAACCAGCTGCTTGGTAGCAGGCAGAAAAGCCACCTGGAAAATGGTCTAAACTGACTTGTTATTTGGTAGTAATTTTGAATAATAGATTATTCTCTCTGTACTCGGAAATCCAGTGGACACAAGATTTTTTGTACCCACTTCTGTTTTGGGGAAGATATCACTATAAACAGAAAGGGCAATGCTACGACACACTTAGGAGCTCCAATAATGTGCAACAATTTTCTTAAAGCTGCAATAGAAAAAAAAAATCAACTGAAACATGAAAATTTAAAGCCCTATTACCCGCATTTCACTCTGTAACATCCCACTTCCCATCATCTCTAACACGCATCTTAAGTGTGCTAATTGGAAAGGCTCTGCCATGTATACAGCTCTGTTTTCAAGATGACAACTGCTTCTCTTTTATCACTGGGCTCAATACCAAGAGGGGAATCATTTTCAAAATTCAAAGCATTTTGATCTGGCTTTGTCAACTGGCTGCCTGTGCTTGGTTGGTATCCTGTCTTAGAGAGAGAAAACATGAATGTTTCAGGTTGGTGGGGCTCAGGCTAAGGGAAAGGAAAGCATCCCTGAATGGCTGGGTAGGAAAAGAGTGTCCTAAGATTAAAAACAAAAGTCAAATAACACTAAAAGCCTGCCAAATTATTTCCTTCCCCCTTTAGGGGGGAAAAAAAACCCACTAAAGATGCTACAACATTCATTGAAAAGAAATCATTAACTAATAAATCCCAGAAAGGAACATTCAGGCAGCTAAGTCCCACCCAGGAAAATAAGCCAGCAGACTTGCTCAGTTTACGCTCATCTCCTCCAAAATGACAAAAATCTTGGGCAGATGACAGTTGATGTGTGGTCTGGTGACTCAAGCCTAAGAAGAACTCTCAAGAAAACAAGATTAATCCATGTTTCTGTGAGTCATTCCATATTAAAGCCACATCTACCAGACAGAAAAGCAGGATCTTCAAGTTCAAGGGCCCTGAGCCCACGAGAAGGAAGCTCTTCACTTTGTACCCTCCAAATCTGGAGCTCCTAAATGGTTCACACATGTAGGATTAAGGCTAAAGGAAGGACGCCAAACAGTCAAGTGAAAACAGCCACGCAAATGAAGAATATCGGTGCTTCCCAATGGTGACAAATGGAGTAAGTAGGTATCTGTACTGGGGAGCACACACTTGCTTCCCTTTTCACCCAAGTGTTGAGCACGATGAAGATCTAACATTTCAACCCAGCAGAGCTTTCTCTGGGATAATACCTAGAGGTCCTAATTTGATCATCCCTCCAACACAACTGCTAGAACAAGGCTAGTGTGTTTACTGGAAGGTCACTAACGTTTCAGCACAAGGTTCCTGATGAGGGAACTTTGCACAACTGAAATCACAGGCAAAATTGGTCTATGAGATATCACACGTGAGCTAAAGAAAATACGTGTTTCATGTTTCTCAAACACAGCTATGGAGTAAAGCATCTCTGTTCTAGATCCACCCAAAGACTATCACTCTCTCTCTCTAGATACAAACCCTAAGCTCTTCTGGAAAAACTAAGAAGGAGATCTAAGCTTGTTCTAACTTGGTAAGAAACCCTCAATCTAAAGCAGCGGTTCTAAAGTTTCATTGGTTTCTACGGAACTCACCCAGGGAGCTTTACTTTTTTTTTTTTTCCAAGATTTTATTTACTTATTGACAGACAGAGATCACAAGCAGGCAGAGAGGCAGGCAGAGAGAGAGAGGAGGAAGCAGGCTCCCCGCTGAGCAGAGAGCCTGATGTGGGGCTCGATCCCAGGATCCTGGGATCATGAACTGAGCTGAAGGCAGAGGCTTTAACCCACTGAGCCACCCAGGCACCCCCCCACCCCCAGGGAGCTTTTCAAAACACAGACTCTCAGCTGCCCCATAAGGGATTCTGACTGAGGCCCTACATGACGGAGATGCAGGCTGTCCCACCCCACACTTCAGGAACCTCTGGTCTGGTGGTTTTGCCCCAGGGGTGAGGCACTGCAGACAACTCTGGGCGGACCTCTTTTAGAAGAGAACCTCATGAACAGTAGCAGCCCCAGAGTACTCCTTGGTGCTGTAAGCAGCAGCACTGTCCTCTTCCCAGCACGCTAGACACACGCCTCGTTTTGGATTACCTGACCTCAGATTTGCCTGGCTCAGTCTCCTGCCTTTCCCTTTCTACCAACACAACCCATGCTATCCATGTCTGACATCCTCACCTGTCCGATGTCATTCTGGAGAAGCCCGCCCTTACTCCAGGAGCCACAGTGACTCCTCTAGGAAACCTCTGGATGCTCGCTAAATCCCTGAAATTGCCACAACCTGTGTCCATGTGCTCAACCCAGTCATTTCTGATCGATCAGCTCTGCTCCTACCTGGGTTCCTTGTTCACCTAGAACAGAGCCAGAAAGAGATGGAATGATCATATAACCTACTTACAGTGGAATGAAAATTCCCCCAAGTACTGGGGAACAGGCATGGGGGGCAAGGTGTCCTGCTTGTCCCCAAACACACAAAGCATACGTCCCTGAACTTCCAAGTCTCATACTCAACTAAACGAGGAAACAGAGACTACACAGATAATCGGGCCCCAACAGAAAGTGTGTGTGAATAATGGAAGCAAACAAAATATAGATTCTAGAAGCTCTGTCAATAATCGCCGGCTGGATTCCCACTTCACCATTTAACTATAAATCCATACTCACTAAGGATTGTATCATAGATCATAAATACCTGTTTATATCATGTCACCACATTCAGAATTGCCCCAGAAAATCATTAACTGGCAAAGAAAGTTTGCAGTTTGGAAGATAGTGGTAATGAAATGCTCCTCTCTCTGCATTTCCTACTCACAGTTGAAAGAGCAGAAAGAAATCTCGAAATTTTATATATATATATATATATATATATATATATATTCAAATGCCATCATAAATATCTACCACCCTCCCAAAGACACGTTGCACGTGCTAATTTATACCAGGCTGCTAACTTTTTGTTTCATGCTATATTGATGGGCTTGACAGTTTTTCGAAGAGTTTATAACTGCAGCAGTGTTGATCTTATTTAAAGAGAATATTAAATCAAATCCCTTGTCATCGGCATAAAATCTCCTATAGCATCAACAAAAGGCGGCAGTTTTTATTGATTCCCTGATACAAAGGACGTATGAAGTGGACTGATGCTGTTCTGCCCTCCCCCCCCAACCAAAAAATTCACAATTAAAGCCCCATGAAAACTATTAGTCATTGTAAAGGTCATCATTGACTTTTAATGGCATCCTAAAGGGAAACAATATGTTTCATTTGAACATCAAGGGCAGAAAGAATAAAAAGCTATATTTCCAGGGTGGGTATAGCAGAGAGTACACCAAGAAGCCTTAAATAAATACTTGTTGTATCAAAAGGCAACCTAATAAAGCATAATTCACACTGCTCAATTCACTGTCCACATTCATGATCGGGGAATTTCCAGGGGAACGGCTGATGAAAAATGCATGTGCACAACCAGATGTGCTCAGTCTTGCTGAATGAGCCAAAACAGGGAGAGGATCTGCTTTGTGGCCCAGGGTTTTGACTCTTCCAGACCAGAGGAGGGACCACGGACAAACCCGGAAGCAGAAATGTGGGTGGGAGCTGCATTTGCCACACATGGGCAGGTCACTGCCCCCTCAGGACCTCAGCTCCCTCCCCTGTGAGAGGACTGAGTCTGACCTCTTTGATCCCTCTCAGAGCAGCGATAGCACACAGACTTACTCTTGCCTGCTAACTCTTGACTAGTGGACTAACATCTCTCTAGATCTCCATTTTCTTCATCCTAAAAGGAGGGGAGTACTGTGTGGAGGAGGACTTGGAGTCAGCGCTCGGGCACAGCCACCAAGACAGCCATGGTGATGCCAGAGGGAACATGGCAGCAGCCGAGCCAGCTCTTAGCCCCAAAATGTTAAAATCCTCTACCATTCACCTCAAGAACATCGTCAAGACAGCCTCATTGATCATCTATTGACTGACCCAAGACAAACTTGTATGTCCTCAGCCAAGGCTCCTACAAAATTTAGACCTCAGCAGGGGTTGGGGATGGTACTTACAAGTAAGGAGAAAAAGTGCCGTGAATAAAACCAGGAAGTCAACCATTTAAATTCTATCTAAGTTTGCTCACATTTTGGGTCCTTGGTAACTCTTCCAAAAATGTCCTACTCACAAGGGAATATGTTGTTTTCATCAACTGTTTTATTTATTCAATAAGGAATACCTGAGGACCTACTCAGTACAGAGAGCTGCATAAAACAGCTTGAGGAAGCCACCAGGGCGGGGGAAGGTAGTATGCAGGGGGTAAGAACTTGGCCCTGGACTGAAATCACCAGGATTTGAAACCCAGCTACCCAGGTTCTCCACTTGCTAGCTGTGTGACCTTGGACAAGTTAATTAATCTCTGAGCCACAATATGTGAATCTGAGAAGAGTATAAGAGTATGTTCCTCCCTGGACTACTGCAAACGATAAAAGAGGTAGCCCTTGCAAAGTGCTCGTACCACACCTGTTTTAACCACATCCTACCTCTGCTCACTCCTGGAAGCTCCACAGCCGCCTAGGCAGCAGCCCCCTCCAGATCAGAACCCAATTTATAATCCCCTCTCACATCTCCCCACCACCAAAGCCCAAACAGACCAAAACCCAAGCGTTCCTCGAAGTGCTCCCCATCTAAGTGAATGTCCTACCAACTGCCCATCTACTAGATGGTATCCTATGAGGCTGCTGTTTCTGAAGATCACGGCAGAACGCTGGCAGTGTCATGAGTTCCAACTCAACGGTCCCAAGTCAGAAATCTAGATGTCTTCTTGGGCATTGTTTGTTCCTTCAGTGCCGCTGGGCCAAGCCCTGCCAGCTGGGTCTCCTCAGTGTACTTCCACCTACCTTTTCCATCTCCGCCAGCACCATCCTGATTGAAATCACCATCCTCTCACCTAGAGGGTTACAATGCCCTCCAAATGGTCCCTCCACTCTCACTGCTACAACCACTCTGTCGTCTGCCTGTCTTGTACGATGCGGCCAACATGACTTCACAAAACCCAAACTTGACATCTCTAGCTACCTGCTGAAAACACTTTAGTAGTTGTGTGTGGCTCATAAAACAAACACCAGAAAGCTTCAGGGTTGCACTTGATCTTACAGGTTGCCTTCTCTACCTCCTGAGCCTCATCCCATCCTCCACCTGCTCTCGCATTGTAGACCCAGTGACCTCCATCCAGTTCCTGAATGTATCCAAGACCCTGTTCATGCTGTTTCCTCTGCCTGGAACCATCTTCCCGTCCTATCCTGCACTCACATCTCAGCACAAACATTGCTCCCTATAGGCCTATTGATGGGAGGACGACTACTCAGCCATACTTAGACCCTCTTAGAAGGACCCCATATGTTTGATTTAACGCTCTGCTGTTACCATCATGAAAGTCATTATTTGGAAGAAAAGACCTTGCATTTTCATGTTGCACTGGGCCACAGAAATTCTGTAGCCAGTCCTGTCTTCAGGGGAGCCTTTATGGACTTTCCTAAATAATTCAAATGCCCCTTCACAATCCCTCTCAGGGCCATGTACCTACCGTCAGTGCCACCTTCCACAGTCGACATTTTTACATTGACTTGAGTGACTGTGAGGGTCTGCTTCCCCACTGGAACAAAACCACCACAAATCCAGGATCCATGTCTGATTTTTGATTACCACTTCACCCCTGACACCGAGCACACAACAGGCAATCAGTAAGAGCCCGCCGAATAAGCATTTATATTATTCCCATTGTCATTACTGTTATTACCCTGTGCCATTAAGGCTAAGAGCCAGCAGGGAAGACACAAGAGCTACACAACATGGTAATGGATAAGAACGGAACACGCCCACTGAGAGGGGAGGCTGCGGAGGGCTGGCACAAGCCTTGTCTTGGGGCACAAGTGCATCTAGGGGGCCGGGGGCAGGAGAACGTGGTCCCTCCAATAGAAGGACTGGTGTAACCAAAGCCCGAATGGGAATGGGAGCTCATGAAGGGTGGAACTTTCTGGCACAGGGGCTTCGCTGCAGAGCAGAGTCAGTCAAAAGTGGGGATAGCCTTGAACTTTACACTTTGTGAACTAAGTGTGGAGGCAGTAAAAGCAGTGTTTTAAGAAATTAGAGCAGTTCCCTATGAAGCCTTAAAAAGTGTGAACATTATTACTCAAATAATTGCATAAAGGTGATTTTCCAGCTATGTACGGAGAGAAAAAAAAAAAGAAAGAAAACAAAGTTGGAGCACAGTGCAACACCTTCTTCTTTCCTGGAACCATATGTTAAAATGTGCCTAATAGAAATATGCCTTCCTATTATATACAAACGCACGTTAAGCACACTATACTTTTCAAAGTGCTTTCAAACACACTGCATATAAATGGCTCTCAGCCACCTTTGACGCACTCCTTGTCAATTGATCAAGTGTTTGGTCATCTCAGCTGACATCTCCCAGCTGGTACTGCCCTAGAAAGACGTTTCCCAGATGAAAGACACATATGTGTTTCTCCAGAAGGCAGGAACATCTCCTCTGCCGCTCGCTGCATCAAAGACGGATCCTGAAAAAGGTGTTTATTCTACTCAGGCCTGTGGTTGTTACTGCTTAAATTCACCAAGACAAAGGTGAATTTTTGAGAAATAAAAAGAATGCCCTTTAACAAATGAATAATTCACAAATGCCCACATACTGTGCACCTCTTCAGCTGAACCCAACTGAGCAAAAATGCTCTTACTGTGATGTACAATAAGATCTGAATGTTCAAAAACTGCACTTAACTCATTACACAGAAATCTGTCCACTGTCCAAAATGGATAGCTATTTAATTTCAACTCAGAGACAGTAGGAAAAATGGCGTGCCTCTGTTTACACACTCCCTATTTAGAATCAACGTAAATACAGATACATTATGTTTTCCATCCGAGGCAGATCAAAGAACACCACAATCCTGAGAAGCCTCAACATTATTCTGCTCCATCCCCACCGTCTCCTCTATGAATTCTTGTCATTACATCAATTTAATCCCCTGCCATTTTAGGCCACTGTTCGTCAAGCTGAATGAAAAGCACAATAGCCAGCATTTAACGTGATGGTGCTCCTTTCTCCAACCTGCTTCCTTTCAAGTAAAAGTTTGTGGAACGTATGAAATTTTCTTTACAGCTCATTTGAGATGCATAAACAATCCCAGAGACAGAGAAGAACAAAAATAAGAATTTGCTGTTTCAAGGAGCTGGGCTGCTTGAGGGAAGCACTGAATTCCGGACCCCCTGTTGATGGCCAGGCCATGCAGGCCACTCTGCCCCCCTCACTCACTAGGCGAGCCCGAGGCGGCCCAGGCCCTTGCTCTGCCTGATTTGCTGTGTCTCTGTGTCTCCTTGGAAGGGCTCTACCTCTCTTGACAATCCCAGAGGGGAAATAGTGCTCTCCTCCCCGCTCACCATCACTTGCACGGCACAGCCCTCCCCCCCACCTCCACCAACAAACCCCAGCCATATGCTTACTGTTTGCTCCATCGTATATACGCTCCCACCACTTGCTGGGATGTGGAGCAGTGATGGCCTCAGGACAGACCTCTGGGCTAAAGTCACAGAGAATTGAGAGGTGAGAACATATGCTGCACGCCCACTCCCTGAAGGGATTCCAGAGCTCAAACAGGTAGAGGCCACAGGCAGTTTGGGGAAAATCCTATTATGTGTCAACCGAAGCATAGCAATTCTTGTATAACCCTAAAATTTACCGAGTGATACCTCTGTCAGCCGGAGGTGCCTTGGTGGGGGGGTTGGCGAAGATGGGCACCGAAAGGAGACACATTTTGAAAGCCTGAGACACCCAACAGAAAAAACCATGGGGTCCAAGAATCCCAAAATGCATTATTTTCTTTAATCTCCATTGTCTAAATACATCAACTGTGGTTAAGATAGTGGACTTTGGGCACACAGCAGAACACCCATGTCCTATAACCACAAGTGATCACTGTTGCCCGTGACTTGAAAGGGGTAGTCAGGACTTCTAAGTTGAAGCACCTGTCAAATCAAATATTGGGGGTTAAAAAGGGAACTTCAATAGCTGGGTTACCTTGATCAGTCACCCAGAATCTTCTGGTGATTCTCTGTTGCAGTAACGTTAGTGTACAAAGGAGTCCGCACAGAGACATGTTTAGTAATTATTAGAGAAAGGAAGAAAATCCATAATCCTCCCAGAAACCTCAAAGATCCTTCCCATATTTGCAGAGGAATGTCTCCCC
The DNA here is from genome assembly GCF_963455335.1 of Martes martes. NCBI lineage: Eukaryota > Metazoa > Chordata > Mammalia > Carnivora > Mustelidae > Martes > Martes martes. The sequence continues at coordinate 50,846,381 of NC_137902.1, forward strand.
TTACCCAGGGCCATGGATAGTTTGAGAACTAGTCCAGATCTAAAGAGACATGAACAATTAACACAAAATGACGTATATGAGATTTCTTGAGGTTTTCGGGAACCTACTAAGTTGCATGACGGATCTAATCTTCAGGACAAAGTAGCATGACCCCCAGTCATAAGACAATGTGCCCTCAAAGATAACAGAGATGTCTTAAAACCTCTGTATTTAAAAAAAAAAAAAAAAAAAAAAAAATCCCAGTCGTGAGAATACAGACTCGAATCAGAGTCTGTGGTCTTGTGCATGGGTGAGCTTTCTCACAGCAAATTAGTTATGTCTTTGATATTCATGCCTCTCCCTCCCTCTCCTTCTAAACATCTGAACTGCAAAAAATGCCACACACAGAGGTTCATTAAGTAAGAACTGACGGTCCCAGAGGTCACACAGGGTCTCTGGCTTCCAGGAAAGCAGCCTGTCTGGAATCAATGACCTCAAAGGTCCCTTCCGTCACAACATCAGCTGTCCGGCCCCTCAGGGTCCGGGCTCCATGGCACAGCCCCAACCACCCACCAATGTCCAAGCCCAGTTCTACTCGTGACTCTTGCTACCACCAGGCCAAGTGCACTGCCAGCTCAAGTGCCTAGAAATGCCTATCGTAACTGGCCTTAACCAGATGTCCTGTCCATATCTGCCACTCACTGTCGCACACTCTAACACACGTTCACCTGAAAGGTTTCTGGAGTCTTGTGTGAAGTAGGGAGTGAGGCATTTTCAATGAACCACAAACATACCTACTTTTTTCTGGCCAGCGAATTCCTTTGGGGGAACCACACAGAGGAACAACTTCACATTCTCCAAGCCCCTAAATGTGCCGAGTCTCAGTATTTTTGCACTAAAAAGGATCCCTGCTTCATTTTACAGGTGAGAAAACTGAGGCCCCTAGAAGCTAAGTAACCTGACCCTTGGCCTCGCGGAAAACCCATCACTAAACCAGCACTGGAGAGGTAGGTTCCCTGAAAACGGAGAGCTCCTGAGGGACATTTGCCAACAGCATGAGTAAAAAAGGAGTTGAAGCAGAAAGGAATTTGTCTCACACCGGAGTGGGTTGCTTAGCCCACGAGGCCAGCCCTCACCACCTGTCAGCCTCCTACACCTCCCCAGCGCTCCTGCCCGGGGCTGCTGAGAATCCCCACCGGCACCTCAGAAAACACTGCTCGCATGTGGGGACTTGCTTGCCACCCTGCACAGAGCAAACGGCCTCCCCAACCTGCAGCCGTCGTCTCGGAAACTCAAACCGCCGTTACAAAGAACAAGCATTCTGTCAAGCCACCTATCCTCCCCGTGGCAAATGTGGGCTCCTGCCTGCCCCAGTTCCACGAACTACCTCTCTCCCGAGCCACCAGCGAGCCCTCGCGCAGCGAGCCCCCGTGGCCCCAGTCCTTGGGAACAAGGGCGCACACATCCTGGGGCTTTGAGCTCGAGGAGACGGGGAAGTGGAAAGGAGGAATCCTCCGGCGGGGCTAGGAGGAAAATCGAACCCTTGAAAATTGCAAAGCAAAAGATGCCAAGAGAGATTCTTCACTGTCACAGCTGCTTACCACAGAAATCTCTCCTCATTTGGGGATGACATCGGCAGCCCTGATTTTTTGTCACCAGTCATTCCGCACTTGCTTTAATTATGCAGCACACCAACAGAAATTTTCTTTCTGATCACATAAATCACAGCGCTGTGACACGGGGCTCAATAGGCACGGCTGGGACAATGTGCTGAGAGCTATCGGCTCCATCGCTCAAGCCCACAAGGTGTATCATTTAGCCGGGAGTGATAATTAGACGCAGAATATACTGAAAACTGTCAATAGGCATGTCAATAAGAGAACTCTTAGCATCTAACACCCAGTGAATCAATGGTGTTTTTCAGCTATAAAATCAAGAAAATGATAGCTTTCAAATGAATGGTGGAAAGGAAACAGGAGCCTCCTTGGGGAGGAATAAAACAGCTCAATTTTCCCTTACTGAGTGCCTCTCCAACTACCTCACTCAATGGAAAAGGTCACAGAACATTACAGCAAAATATCTCTGAAACAAGATGTACAACAGCGCTGGGACATGACATGCTGCCTGGGCGCCCCGTGGAGGCCTCGCTGTCTTAGCCCTGACGGGAGCCGCAAGTGGGTCGGTAGATGGCAGACCAGAACCAGAGGGGGAGGCCGAGCGGGGGGCGGGGGAGCCCCCAGGGATGGAGCTACGGGGGGGTGGTGGGGGATGCCCACTCACACGGAAGGGAGACTCTGTGCAGGGCCGGAGGCGGGGAGGCGTCTCAGCCCCAGCCAGCGCAGAGGAAGTGAGCACGTGACCAGGGTGCTGCTGGAAAGCTAAGCTCTTAGCAACACTCAATTACATCCCACAATCGACACAGATGTTAACACACGGGACTTACATGCTGCTTGCCATGGGCCACTCACTGCTCCAAGGAGGCCCCATGTGTGAAATCATTGAATCCTCACAACAGCTCTAGGCGATAAGTAGTGTTATCAGTGTCATTTTGCAGGTAAGGAAACTGAGGCACAGAGAGGTTAAGTAACTTGCCCACACGCACATGGCTAGTAAGGGACGGAGCCAAAATCTGCACCCAGGGAACCTGCACTCTCACAGACCATGCTATGCTGCCTCGCGCAATGGCCAGGCAGGCCCCCAGTCATACCTGCCTTTTCTCTTTTAAGAAAGCAGGTGATGGGTGGACTGGATCAAAGGTGGAATGGCCTTACATGTCCCTGGGCAAGCCTTGGGACTTCTCAGGGTCTCTGTTTCTTTCTAGGGATGGGGTAGGGGCGGGGGATGGGGAATGAGCATGAGACCTGTGGAGTATGTTACCGTATCCTCAGCTCACAACGTGATCCTATGCTCTCATCTTCATTTTACAGCAAAGTAAATCAAGTCTTTGAGAGGTTTGGAAAAATGCCGCTGATCACATAGCCTATAGAGCTGGGTTAGAATCCAGTGGGTCCCATTCTTGGGTTGTGTTTTCAATGCCCATACTAAAATGAAGGTGCAATCTAGGAGACTTGGTGCATACAGTGCCAGGAACCCTGACTAGTACACTTGATCAGCCCTCAATACATGACAGGGTGGGGAGGGTTTGCAGGGGACGGCAGGGGTAGGAAGGAGAGAGGGGAAACTAGAAGGCAGAAGTAAAAGGAGCTACGGAAAATATACACATTAAGGCACACCCTTAGACATACTGCAAAAAACTCCAGCAATTAAAAAATGAAGAAAATATACAAAGTTGCTACTTCTGGTTTCAATCCAATATACTACTTATTTAACTCATTACTGGTACTCCCTTTAGGGGTTCTTTATATATTAAATTGGTGGGTTTTTTTTTAATCATCAGAAAGACAGCAAGCCTAATTTCAAGTAACATTTATTAAACACTTACTATGTGCCAGATTCTGGGCTTGGTTTTCTTATTTAATGGCGCTTAATATTCTTTGTTCTTAAAGCTGTAATTTATATAAAACAAGAAACAACACTTTTTTGATGGGATAAAAGAACTCTACCAAAGACACTGCCTTCAGTAAAATAAACTGACTGCCAGACCAAGGACAAAAATGGCAGCCTCGTAATTAATTAATCATTAATGGACGTTAGCCAGATGACATTTGCAGTGACTTACCCAGTGAATTATGTGGCTATGTGCACACATAATCAAGTATTTCACAACACTCTAAGCTTCATTGCTAGGGCTGACTTCCCTACTCAAGCTCCCTTCCCTATCCTGTTTGTTTGCTAAGTAGCAGGAGTCTGCAAGCTTTGGTCCCTGCCAGGACAAGAAGGAGACCCAGAACACAACTGATTAGGAGGCAAGCATCATACAGAGGACAAAGCAAGCTCTTAACAACCAATTTTGCTGGACCCAGATCAACCATCATCTTCCCTCACCAGTCACAACAGCTTCCCAACTGCTTTCCTCCCTGCTTCTCCTCTTGCCTTCTGGAGTTCAAGACCTACGTTAGACTATGTTTTGCCCCTACACAAAACCATCCAGTGCTTCTATCTGATCCAGAGCAAATATCCAAGTGTCACTGGGACCTCAAAGGACCCCCAAATGGAAATCACTCCAGTCCACAGGCTCACTAGTTGCTCCTCTGGCTCATTAACCACACTCCTGTTCAGGGCTTCCCATTTGCTGTTCCCTCTGCCGGGAGTGCTCTTCCCTGACGTGCTCCCATGACAGGCTTGGTCTCATTCTTCTGTTCTCAGTACAAACATCTCCGTCACCAGAGAGTTCCTACCTGAACATGCAATCTTATGTAAAGGAGACACCCAGACACCCTCTCTCACTCTTGATCGCACTTAACTATCTTCAGAATACCTACCATAAGCTCAGAGTTGTTTTGTATTTATTTTCTGCAGCCTCGAATTACGAAGTAAGCTTCAGGAGGTGGCAACTTTCTTTACCGATGGCTGAACTGCAACACCTAGAACTGCGCCTCATGCACAACAGGTTCTCAAACCACAATTAATGACAGTCTGAATGAATGAATGACTGAATGAATTCCCATGTGCAGTGAAAAATAAAACTGAAAATCTGTAATAAAATTAGTCACAGGTTTGAGCCACTTAATTCCAAGCGTCTTCCTGAGCATAGTTAGAGGTCCCCCCAAAAAGTAGGAAGGTCATCCTATTAGAAAAACAGAGTAAGGTGAGACAAAGATTCAGCTGAAAAGCCATCCTCACTGGAGGGGGGGCTGCTTAATTAAAACATCCTTAATCACTGAAACAAACAAACAAAAAACCCAAAAAAAAAAAAAAAACAGTGAAGAGAATAGCAGAAGCACATCTCTATTGCTAGCCCCATTTCCAGCATTACAGACAAATCTAAGAAAGCTATTTGTGGGAGTTCCTGTCCAGGTAATAATGAAGTAACTCATATCAGACTAACTCTCCAACAGATAAACATTTTAAACTCTGAGAAAAATATAAGCAACAGCTAATTGAAGCCACTGGAGAGGTACCAAAGTAGGCAGGAAAGAGAGGAAATTCAATGACCTTTATAAAAGCAGGGAACCATATTAGGTAACGTCTGTGTTTAAATGGCTTCTCCTCTGTGGCCACTTCATTGTCTATACTGCACATAGCAGCCAGATCTTAAGAAGAAAGCTCCAATCTCACTGGCTTACACAGCCAGAGGTCAGAGTCATCAACGTTAGTTGAAAGTTGTGAAGGGAAATCCCAGAACAGGGGGAAATGACAGAGGTAGTAAATCTGTATACACTATCTCACAGATCCTTAGCTTTCTCCTGAAATGGGGATGCACCAAAGAAGTCCAAGTAGCTTGGCAGAAACTATCAGGTGAAAGGCTAAAACAAAAAACCAAAAAGCCCGACCCACTACATATTTCACAAGATAAGATGCCATCATGGGGAGTCAGATTTTGCAAGGTTTAAAAGGGTGTGGTAAGAACCTTAGGTTTTATATCAAAACTCCTAAAGAAAGATACCTTAAAAATATAGACTATGCCTTAGAATTATGATTTTGCACTAAGACCAACAGCAAAATTGAAACAGAGTTGCCCTAATAAGTTTTACAAATAAGACTCCTCAAGGTCAAGGCTATCAGTCAGTAATTTAACTGTAAAAAGCAATCTAGAACAAAAGTCAACAATTTTCAAAGGAAGATAACAGAATCCAGAATGCAATATATTAACACAATGTCCTACATACAAAGAAAATACTAGATACGTAAAAATATTACAGTCAAGAAAACTCAGGCAAGAGAAATGGACCATAAGATAACCCAAATGTTTGAATAAAGCCTTTAAAAAAGCTATTAGAAATATTTGCAAGGCATTCAAAGAGTGTCCTAATGAAGAAACAAATGGTGGGATCTCTATATAAAATTTTAAACTACAAAAAAATAACCAAATGGAATTCTATAATGAAGGTAAAACATCTAAAATGAAAAACTCATTGAATGTTCTTAACAGCAGACAGAAATATTAAGGGAAGGGGGGAAGGACTGTTCAACTTGAATAGAGATCATTAATATTTATTCAATATGAAGAACAGAGAGAAAGTTAAAACAAATGGTCAGGGACGCAGTCAAATAGAACAACATCAAGTGGTCTAATACATGTGTAATTGGAGCCCCAGAAAATAAGAAGAGAGAATGAGGTAAAAAACAGTATTCAAACAAATAATGGACAAATATTCCCCCAATTTAGGGGACAACAATAGCAAAGTGATCAAAAAGGCTTCATAATCTTGAAGCTGGATAAACACAAAGGAAATCTTATCAATGCTCTGATAACAAAAAAATCTTGAAAGCATTCAGAGGACAAAGATACATTAAATTCAGGGAAAAACAAAACAAGTGATGGCTGGCCTGTCAGAAACAATAGCTGTCAGAAGCCAAATGAAAACTATCTTTAAAACACCGAGAAAATATAAAACTATAAATCCAAAATTCCTTATGCCACAAAACTACCCTTCAAAAACAAAGACTAACTATATGTTTTTGTTTTTTTTTTAAGATTTTATTTATTTATTTGACAGAGAGAGATCACAAGTAGGCAGAGAGGCAGGCGGGGGCGGGGGGAAGCAGGCTCCCCGCTGAGCAGAGAGCCCGATGCGAGACTCGATCCCAGGACCCTGAGACCATGACCTGAGCTGAAGGCAGAGGCCTAACCCACTGAGCCACCCTGGTGCCCCTAACTATAGGTTTTTAGGACAAATGAACACAGAGAATTCATCACCAGATGACCTTTACTATACTAAATCATGCTTCTATTAACACTTATCAGAAGTATTTCCAGATCGAAACTTGTATCCACAGTAAGAAGTATCTAAAGTGGTAAATGTGTAAATTAAAATTCATATAAAAATTATTTTTCTCTTAATCTCTTTTTATTTTTTAAGATTTTATTTATTTATTTATTTGACAGAGGAAGAGAGAGAACACAGGCTGGGGGAAGCAGCAGGCAGCGGGATAGGGAAAAGCAGACTCCCCACGGAGCAGAGAGCCCAATGCAGGGCTCTATCCCAGGATCCTGGAATCATGGCCTCAGTCAAAAGCAGATGCTTAACTGACTGAGCCAGCCTGTCCTAATCTCTTTAAATGTAAGTTGACAGTTTAATACAAAAATTTTCAACAATGTATTACACAGTTCATTGTATAGATGCAAAATATATGACAAATGGCACAAAAAATGAGGGGAAAGTAAATAGATTGAAATTAAAGTGCTGCAAATTTGTTACATATATTTGAAGCTGCACAATGTTAACCCAAGTAGACTGCAGGAAAATTAAGCAAAATTGAGAATGTAAATTTCAACTTCAAGAGATAACACAGACAAAAAAGAATAGTTAAGAAGCTTTAAGATTAATTAAAATAAAATACTAGAAAGTATTCCATTTATCTAAAAAAAAAGGCAAATAAAAGAACAAAAGAAGTAAAAGCAGATAAAACAAATAAAAAATATTTTACAAAATGGTAGACTAAAGCTCAAACTTATGAATAATTACGTGAAATGTAATAGCTAAAGCTATGATTAAGAGGAAAACATCACAGGGCACCTGGGTGGCTCAGTCGATTAAGCATCTACCTTAGGCTCAGATCATGATTTCAGGGTCCTGTGATCTAACCCCACATCAGGCTCCCGGCTCTGCAGGGAGCCTGCTCCTCCCTCTCCATCTGTGTGCCACTCTGCCTAATTGTGCTCTCTCTTTCTATCAAATAAATAGATAAAATCTTAAAAAGAAAAGGGGGGGCAGATTACTGAACTGAATAAAAAATATTAAGGCTCAACTGAATGTAATCTACAAGAATGCATTTCTAATACAAATACACAATAGGGTGAAAGTAAAAGGTTGGAAAAATAGCTGCTGTGGGAAACGTAAGCATAAAAAAAAACATTGTATGGCTACATTAAGATCAGACAAAGTCAACTTTAGGAGAGTATCAACACAGATTTAAAGAGAGATATTTCAAAAAGATTAAAGGATCAGATCATCAGGAAGACCTATGGATCATAAATGTGTGTGCACTTAAATACACAGCTTCAAAATAGATGACATACAAACAAGAAAACCCTAAAAGAAAAAAACTGACATACCCACAATCACAGTTACAAAGTTAACAGTCATCTCTCAGTAACTGATGGAACCACTTGACAAAACAAAATCCAGTAAGGATAGAGTAGATTTGAACACACTAAACAAATGGTCTGGTTAATATTTATAGAACACTGCACTAAATAATTGTAGAGTACACACTGTTTCCAGGTACACAAGGTATATTCATAAACATACACCATATGTTGTGCCATAAAATAAGTCTCAATAAATTATTCTCTGGAAACAACATAATTAAGCTGGAGTTCAATATATAAGAAGATACCTGGAAAATCCAAAATACTTGAAAATTAAGCAACTCACTTCTACAAAACCATGGATGAAAGAAGAAATTACAATTTGAAAATATTTTGAATGGCATATTAATATGCACTACAGCATAATATAATGAATGCAGCTGAAGTGGCACTTAAGAATATTTATAGTTTTAAATGATTATATTTAGTATATTAAAAAGTTTAAAATCATGATCTAAGTTTCCATATTAATAACCTAGAAAAAAAGAGCTAAGTAAAAAGAGCAGAAGCCAGTACAATTAAAAAGCAGATTAACAAAAGAGAAATGAAATCCAAAAGCTAGTTCTTTTAAAACATTAATTGATAAACCCAAGAGAAGCCTTCATGACTTTGAGTTAAGCAATGATTTCTTATATAGGACACAAGCAACATCTTCATAAGAGCAAAAAATTAATAAATTGGACTTCATATTAAAATTTTTCTATGTCAGAATATATTCTTGCAAAAAAGAAAAAAAAAGGTAAGACACCACCTGGGAGACAATATTTGCAAATTCTATATATCTGTTTAAAAAACTATATCCACAATAAATAGGGGAGACTTACAACTTAATAAGAGCCAGTTTTAAAAAGGGCAAATGATCTAAATAGCTATTTCTCCAAAGAAGATATACAAATGGTCAATAAGCACATAGAAAATGTTCTACATCAACAGTTATTAGGAAAATGCCAATTAAAACCACAATGAGAAACACAAATGCTCATGAAAATGGCTAAAATTAAAAGATGGACAGTAACAAATGTGGGGAGGATGTAGAGAAACTGCAACTCTCATACACTGATAACTGGTAATGGAACATGGTGCAGCCATTTTAGAAAACAGCCTGACAGTTTCTCAAAAAGTTAAACATAAATTTATCATACAATCAGGCAATTCTATTCCTAGGTATCCACCACTCAAGTGAATTAAAACCTATGTCCATACAAAGAATTGTACATAAATATTTACAGCATCATTATTCATAATGGCCCAAACTGGAAACAACCCAAATGTCCATCAACTGATAAAACTAAATGGCTTATTTCCATGCAATGAAACCCTACTGAGCAATAATAATAATAAAAAGAGTACTGATACATGCCATGCATGGATGAATCTCAAAAATATTCTAAATGAAAGAAGCCAGACACAAAAGACCACTATATTATATGATTCCATCTGTATGAAATGTCTAGAAAAAGCTAATCAATAGAAACAAACTAGTTTATTGGTATTACAGCAGGAGGTTGGAAGAGGTAGCGACTATAAATGACTATGAGGAATTTTTTAAAAGGTGACAAAAACATTCCCGTTCTAATATCAGATTGTGGTGATGGAATATTAATGCACTATTTCTAAAAATCCCTGAACTGTACACTTAAAATGGGTGATTTTAATGGAATGCAAATTATACTTCAATAAAGCTGCTAAAAAAAAAAATCCATAAACTACTAGCAAGACTGATCAAGAATACAAGAAAAAAGTACTCAGAAATGAAAAAGGGCTATCACTGAAGTCTACAGACATCAAAAGTATAAGAAAATATTATGAATAACTCTATGACAAAAAATCAACAATTTAGATGAACTGGACAAATTCTTTAAAAATATCCAGCTAATGAAAATGACACAAGAAGAAACAGAAAATCTCAATAGCCTAGTATTTATTTAAGTAAATTTATACTAATTTTTATTAACCAAAAACTATAAATAACCTTTAACAAGAAAATAAGGTATTATATGTTTATACAATGGAAGAAACTCCTCATATGTACAACACAGGTAAAACTCAAACATTGTATTGAAGAATGGACACAAAAAGAGCACATACTATGTGATCCCATCTATATGAAGTCCATAAACAGGACAGTGGTCACCTATTGAGGGTATGAGGATTATCTCTCTGTAAAGGAGCAAAAGATAAGTTTCTGAAATGATGGTAATGCCCTATATCTTGATTAGGGTGTGGTTACACAGTATACACACTTATTAAAATCATTGAACAGTACACATAAGATCTGCGCATTTCATCTCACAAAAATGTTTTCTCAACTTAAAAAGAAAAACTAAAATAATAAAACAGAATTTGCTTGGGAAAAAAAAACAAACAAGAAAATCTAGTTGGGTAGATATTAGTTAGGATTAGCTCAATTAAGCTGTCTTAACAAACAGCCCCCCAATATTAGTGCCTTAAGTAAGAGGTAGCCTGCTGGCCAAATGCAGCCAACTGTCTATTTTTGTAAATAAACCTTTAATGGAAGATAGTCATCCCCATTTGTTCACAGATTTCCTACGTGTAACAGATTTGAGTCGTTCTGGACAGAGACCATATGGCCTACAAAGTAAAAGCCCAAAGTATTTTCTACCTGGCCCTTTACAAAGTTTGCTTTTTTGATGCCTGGCCTGGCTTTAAACCTTATATGTAGCTTTTATATAAGGCTTTTCTTGCTCATGCTCCACGTTAATCAGGAGTCACTCGGGAGTTCTGCTCGACAGTATCCTCATTGTGGGAGCTCGCTGCTGAAGCTGTCTCTACCTGGAATGACACTGGTCACTACGACAAAGGAAATGAGCAAGCTCTGAAGGACCTTATACTCGCAATTAAATGATCTGGTTCCAAGGTAACACATCACTTTTCCTTAAAACTCCTGAGCCGGAGTTTTCACATGAATTGTTCACATGACCCCATTCACACAAGGGGACCAGAAAATACAGTTCTACCATTTGTTTATACACACGCCTGGCAGTGCAGGAGAACTGGGATATTTGCCAAAGAGCACTAATGACGACCACAATTAAACTGAGAATCAATCAGTCCAGATGTTTATTTCCAACAAACATATATAACCCTGCTGAAACACTGCCCTACTGGTAGAAGTCCTAATCATAAAAATTCCAAAAGTGGCCCTGACCATTCCCTTCAGCTCCCATCCCACTGGTTAGAGCACACCAGCTCTGCCTTCTCCCCTCAAGATGGATCTAAATTACAAATCCACCTAACCATCACCTTCATATTTAATATCCTTCAATGCAGGGTCCCTGCCAAAAAAAAAAAAAAGGTCAAGACTCTTGGACCCAGACTCAGTCAAACCTGAGACCCTGTACCCTCACCTCTTGTCTCCACCAGGTCAACTGGGTCATGCTAGAATATGGCTTACATTTTCCCAGGCAGACGGCAACATCCATGTGTCCGGATTCTACCCCATACCTTCGCTCCTGTGGTTTCCGTGGTGAAGAACACCCATTCCTATGGCTCTCACCTTGTACCACTCAACACAGTCATTATCTTGTCCACATACTTCCCATGAGCACCAGTCAGAGAGAACTATGTTACTATTGCATCAGACCCAAAAGTATCCAACTACCCAACCTGCTGCTATGTGCACCAGACCCCAGGCACTTCATCACAGGACTTAGCCCACGTCCAGTTAAATGACAGCTAACTTAGCTAGTACTCACCATGCCAGGCACTTTTGCAAGCACTTTTCATGTAGCAAGTCATTTAGTCCTCATAACAACCTATAGGTAGGCACTAGTATCCTCTCTGTTTCACAGATAAGGATACTAAGACATGGGGGGATGTTAATTAATTTCTGTACGGTGCCACAGGTGGTAAATACCGGAGCTGGAACATGACTGGTGGGTTGTTGCTTTTTTTTTAAGATTTTATTCATTTGAGAGATGAGCAAGAGAGAGCAAATGTGCGAGCAGGGGGAGGAGAAGAGAAGGGGAAGAGGGTCGGAGAGAAGCAGACTCCCCGCTGAGCAGAGAGCCCGATGCAGGGCTCAATCCCAGGACTCTGGGATCATGACCTGAGCTGAAGGCAGATGCTTAACAGACTGAGCCACCCAGGCGCCCCACCCTCAAGGTTTATTCTTAACCGTTCTGCTACCCTGCATCTCAGTGCTGAGAGCAGACAGGTCTGTCTCTGAGACTGCGAGGTGCACTGTGGCAAAAAATTAGTTGATTAATTAAATAAAATAAAACGGCATCTCATTCCTCTTTGCATCCCCAGGGCCTGGATCATGGACATTCGAGCAATAGTAGCTGCTTAATCAGGGTTTGCTCAGATGAAATAAATGAGACACTGTGATTCCCTGACCCGACCTTTCTGCTAAATAAAGTCCTCTTGACTAGCGACATTTAGGAAGTGGACAGATAATTACCATATATACCTTTTCCTGGATCCCAGCCCTTCTTAAAGAGTCACTGGCCAACTTTGAAATGAAAAGGCAGGAAGGGCCCAAATTAAAGATCATTAGAAAATGAGCTACCCTAAGTTGGGACAAGCATCTATCCAATCATTCAGGAATGTTCACAGCGTCCTGACTACTTGGAAATGTGAGAATTTGACTTCTCTGTGCAGAAAACAGCACAAAGCTTCCTAAAAGTTTTTCTTCCTCACATAATTATGCTTTAAATTGTTAATAGCTATAATTATAGAAGATGGCATTGTTGTGCTTGTAATTTTTCCTATTCCCGTTGGTATTTATTGATGATAAATGGCTTTATTAAAAAATAATGATAATTACCTTGTTTGGTTGTATATCAATATAGTTTCAGTTTTTCTTTATTACCACTTATGGAATTTTATGGATTGCCAACATTTAGTTCTTTTATTGGCTTATTTTCTCTTGATGGTATAAACAGGGGGTAGAATTAACAATAATTTTATTCATTTCCTGACCCCCTCCCAACCGGCCCCAGCTCCATTAAGAGCGCAATGTAGTGCACTATTCACACGTGGCTACAGGAAGTTATAACTTTTACTGCTGCATAATTCTAACAATTAGCTTCACACCCCAAAGTTCTCTTCTATGAACCAGTGCCTCCCCAAATGGTAGAGAATGGAAGGCTCTTCCTCCACACTGCACCCTACAGAATCAGCTCCAACAGCTCCAAACTAAACCCCTTCTGCTATAAGCAAGGTTTAAAATCTAACTACAAGAAGATCATAAAGGCAAACAGCTGGTTTTAGTGTTCCCCAGAAGAAAACCCATTTGGTTTACGAAATACACTGGAGAACCAGAGCAGCGAAAGCCACCTTCCTCGCCGACAATGTCACGGTTCTTGGAGAGTTCCCTTCCGAAACATACTTCCCCCTGGACATCGTCTGAGTTCTCTTTGGAGCCCTCATCCCTAAGAAGGCTAAGAAGGCTACACACCCCTTTGTTTATCTGTGAGCCTCCACGGGGGAACAGCCCAGCTCGTATTCTCTGCAAAGCATAAACCAACTCAAATCAATGACCCAAATGTAAGCAGTCCATGACTCTATGCAAACAGTGCATTTGGCAGTGTTTTCGTAAGGAAGTCATGTCTGAGTCTTTAGTGCCAAGAAGAGGAACAGTATGAGCCCTCATGGTACTTGATGTGTGAGTCTGACTGTGTTAGCACGGAGACGAGTGCAAGCGAAAGAACGTCACGTTTGGGATCAGACCCCATCTGTCCGTCCAACCTTGGTCCACGGTCTTAATCTCTTTCCACCTCTCCTTCCTGCAAAAATGGTTTTAGCAACACCTGCAACTCAGAATTGGTGCGAAGATGAAATGCGTTAAACATCTGGCACGTATGTATTATTTAATATATATTACCTCTTTTCCCTTCTTCTAGTCCAGTGGTTCTCGACAGAGGCAATTCTGCCCCCCTCCCCTGTCAGGAGACATGTAGCAATGTCTGCAGGTATTTTTTTGTGATCACAACTTGAGGAGGGCCATGCTAGTGGCACCTCGAGGGCAAAGACCAGAGATCCTGTTAACCATCCTACAATGCACAGGACAGCTCCCACGATAAGAATTATCAAGCCCCAAAAGTTAATAGTGCCAAGACTGAGAAATGTTGGTCTAGACCAGTGTGTAAGAATTATTATGGTTGTTTGTTTTCAACAGAAGTATCTTTAAATGAGCAAAGATGTACTGAGAACTTACCATGTGCAAAGCTCTATGCTAGGCACATCATTAACTGGCTCACAGATTTGGTTGCCTCCCGCATTTGCCAAAGCAACTCCCACCCTCATATGTTGTCCAACTCTATGAGCATCAAGCTTTGGCTTCCCCTCTCTTCTTGCTGCTGCTCTCAGCGGCCCTGAAGTCAGACATGCTGTGTGTCAGAGCAAAGACCTGTATTAATCAACAATTCCAAATATAGCAACAGCAGTTTGAAAATCAAAGAATGGGCCTTGGGGACATCAATATTTGCATGTTCATAATAAATACTTAACTACACATCTGTGCAGTGTTCAATACAGTTGGGGGAGAAAAAGAACACTTATGTTGATTTTTGTCAACTTCTACAACTCAAGCATCTGATGTGCTCAAGAAAGGTAAAACGGAACAGTCATAAAAACAATTTTAAATATATTTATAATAAGCACTTATGAATTGGAGCCATGCTTGATTTACTCCGAGGCTTTTCTAACCAATTAGCCTACACCTGCCCCTTGGGTCAGTGGTGTAATTTCCAATCTATGTATTAAACGTCCACCGCTTTCCTATCTGATACTAACCTCTACAACTCAGAATGGCCCTAGTTTTAATGTTCAAGGCTTGGTTTCAGGTCTTTGTCCTTCCCTTTACCAGTTGTGTGTCTGAATGAGCCTGGCCCTGTGTGTGCAGAAGCCCCAGGCTCGGCTGTAAAGTGCTCCATGGTGACGGTCTCATCGCACTGTCACAGAACCCATACAGCGGTGGAGGGTATACCCCCATTTTACAGGGGAAAAAATGGAGGCCTACAGAGGTTAAGCAATGTGGTCAAGTTCCATAGCTATGAAACACTGAACATTCACGCTGTGTGTCTGCTTCCAAAATCCATGCTCTTCTCCACCACACTGCATTTGGAGGAAAGAGATCTTCCGATGAGCTCTCTTGGTAAAGAGGTAAGCCATGGGCACACCCTCTGGTCCAACGAATCTCCCTCAAAGAAACTGCTGTCCATAAACACTAATTCATTTGCAGAAACATACATGTAAAGATGTGCAGTCTTGCATAATTTGAAAAGCAGAAAAGGGCAAATGGGGGTGTAGACTCATGCTATGGAATGGGAGGAGTCCACACAAAGGAGGGGGACGAGGCAAAGAAGACTTTGCTGACCCATTATTCTTCCTTTGCAACAAAACCCTGACAATTCACCCAGCTAAAATATTGCTTTCCCCAGCCTACCTACCCTGCAGCCAGCAATGGTTGCTCGGTGCTAAATGTTTAATAACCAGCTCGTTGTTACACCAATCCTTACGATACAAATTTTTCCACTCTGGCCTACTTCAAGCTACCAAGTTGAAGTTCACTGGCTCACACAAAAAAATTCCTGAGAGTAGAACAATCGGTTCTCACAACCAAGGATGAGCCGGTTTGGGCCTGAGTGGCTGGCAGTGAGATGTACACAGATTTGTCCCTCCTCACAAGCGGGACAGACAGCAAGCACATGCTCTTTCTTCGCCTCTCCCCTTGTTCCTCCTTCCTGCCATAAATTTGGATACTAGGATTTGAAATCCAACAGCTACTCTGAGCCATGAGGCAACGTGGAGAAATGATGGCAGTACACCCAGACAGAAGGTGCAGAAAGAAAGGAGAAAACTTATCCCTGTTAACATCATGAAGCTAACGTAAGAACTCGGGCCGACTTACCTCTAGGCTTCTCTCATTGGAAAGAAAATAAAACTCCTGTCTCTGTTGTTTTTGCTTTCTGTTACATCCTACCCAACTAATACAGAAATCTTCAGCCTTTACTTTCATAGCTCTATTCCTTATTTTATAATAAAAAGGTTTTATTCCAGTATTATTTTCAAATTTTAAAAAAAAGGCCAAAAAAATGTTTTTTAATGAGTCAAGTGGTTGGGCCCTTACTAAGTATTTCCAAGTTGCCAATTCTTCCAACAGTATCCATGGATCACAGCGGGGAAAGAAAGGAGACCAAGGGAAATCACAGGCCTGGCACACAAATCAACAATGTGGGCATGTCCTGGAAATGAAAGGGATAGACTGGAATCCAACCAAGTTAACAAACTGCCAAAAAAGATTTCTGGCCAAGTAAGAGTCAAAGTCCTCCTGAGATAGGCCTTGGGTGAAACACGGAACAGGTGATGGGAAAGCACATGATGTACTGCCAGGCTTGCGTCTCCAATCCAGGGAACTCCCGTGCAGCCTGCCGGATGGAGAATGAAGGCAGCTCCTGCTCAAATCGCAGGGGCTCCACCATTAAGGTGTCCCAGTGAAGGGGACCCCGGAGACTGGAACAAGGAAGTAAAAGACAGAATATCAAACCAAACATGGAATGGAGCAAAACCATATGGGAGCCACTGGAGTCTCTGGGCCCAGGGCAATATCACAGGGAGGGCTGCAGACAGCAATCTGGTGGCTAGCAAAGTTCTTAGGGAGAGCACAGATCTATCTATAAGGGTCTTTGTGGTCACATTCCTTAGATGGTCACGGAGATTACACTGAGAGTGACATAGGGCAAAATCAATCACTCTGTGATCCTTCTGCCGTGTCTTATGCGAGATAACTGCCAAGCCCACTTAGGATCCGTCTTTGCAGACCACAGCAAGTCACTAGGCTCTACCTACATCCTGTGTGCCCAAGAGCAGGCTGTGTACTGTGGAAGACATACTAAGCAGAGGTTCCTGTTCTTGAAGCTACTGACATCTGAAAGAAAAGTGAACTGTATGCAGACAAAGATATCTAGAGAACCTAGATATCTTTGCAATGTGTTGTACATGTGTTTGCAATGCATGTGTTCATGCATTGGGTGTATACACAAAACTTACTGGTTAAAAATTCAGAGAAGATCTATACCCAGAAGTAGGGTTGTTGGCTCATTTGGTAGTTGTATTTTTAATTTTTTACAGAACTTCCATACTGTTTTCCAGAGTGGCTACACCAATTTATATTCCCTCCAACAGTGCACAAGGGTTCCCTTTTCTCCACGTCCTCGCCAGCACTTGTTACCACTTGTCTTTTTGATCATACCCATTCTGACAGGTGTGGGGTAGATAGCTCATTGTGGTTTTGATTTGCGTGATTTGATGATTAGTGATGTTGAGTACCTATGTCAACCATATCTCAATAAAGCTGGGAAAAAAATTTTTAAATGTCAGAGAGGTAAAAGCAAAGAGGAATGGAAATGTCACGCAGAAAATATGGGTAAGAAAGATACATGTCTTCAGCCAGGCTCTAAAGGATATCATTACAGCCAGAAACAAAATTAAAAAGAAGGTACTACATACGGGAAAAGGGCAAACAGTGTGTGCTAAACAAATACATATCCAATAAAGGATAAGAGAAGTTAGCTGAAGTGGGAAGGATTCATTATCAGTGGATAATAACACTGAAAAGGAAAAGTGGGAACTGTTCATTCTTTCATTCATAAATTGAAGAAATACTAATTGAATGTGTGCCAGTTCAGTGCGTAAGCACTTGTTCTAGGGCCCTGAACACCAAACCAAGGAAGGGCTCCTGGGCCAGAGGGAGCTCCTGGAAGCTAAGCAATAAATGACTTCTACACACAGGAATTGGGGAAAATCTTTTTCATACTTCCAAAAATGGAAAGATGTTGTGAGGAGAAGCCACCCAGATCTGAGGCCTCATCAGCTCAGAACTGAAAAAAAGGTAACAACCAACTCAAGAGTAATAAGGCTGCCCCACGTGCTAAGATCTCGCTTTTCCAGCATTTCACTATCTGTGAAGTTGAGTCCCCTTAGTGCCCATCAGTCTCGCAACCCTCCCAATGTCCACCGTGCCTACGTATACAGAGCGCCCACCCAGTAAATATTCATTCATGGATCCTGCTTCTTGTCTGCGAAGGTCCAGGCAGGGTCAGGGCCAGGACTGGTCAGTTGTCTAAGGGACCAGAGAATCACAACCTAAGGCTAAGTGCATGACAGGCATCCCCTGGGAGGTGGTGGCAGATTTCTCACAGTGGTTGATGAAGCAGAGGGCAGGGGTCAGCGATGCTTACAGCGAGAAACACGTAATGGATATTGGTATTTAAAACAGAAAGCAGCACTGGCTTTAAGTTAATGTTTCATATCCAATAAAGAAGGCTAAATATCTATCGTTTTGATAGATTGCTATAAATGAAACATTAGAGGGGCTCTTAACCACCTTGTTTCAGATCTTCATTACATGAAATTAATCTTGAGCAGAATATCATACCCAATATGGCTGACTCCTATTAAGTCGCCAGTTTAGAAAACATAGGCTGTGCTTTGTCTCCTAAGGACAGAATCAGGAAGGAGTCTAACAGGACCATCTCACCACTTCTGCAGTCCATCAGTACTGCAAGCCAGAGCAGCGGAGAAGGTTTTCTAGAAATTCTCCAAGTGGCCAGCATGCCCCGGGAGGAGATAGGGAATAAACTCCTAGGGTCTTTCTAGAAGCAACACAGTGACCAGGCTCAGTGCTTAATGTCACATCATTGAAGAGTCGAGCCTGCAGAGATCTCAAGTGTCCACTCTCGACCCAGCAGGGAAGGGGAATTTGCTGCCTCCACACCCGTTGGTGGACTTCCACAAATGCATCAATGTTGATGAAAATAGACTCCGAATTGTCTAGTAGCCACTTCCCTCATTACGCAGAAAGAGACCAAAAGCTCAAAACGAAATAAATTCAGAAGAAAGGGAAGGAAAAGAACACAAAGCCCAAAGAACAACTGAGCCCGTCAGGTGAAAACCGCCAGGGAAAAAAAATTCAAATCTCTAGGCACGGAGAGAACCCAAATGGCCGAGGAACAGAGCTACTCTGCTGGCAAGACCTGTTCATTTATTCAGGTGCGGGCCACATTATGTCACCGCAGCTCCCACATGCCCATGCACGTGCCCACTAGGAGACTGCAGGGGATTTGTACCATTAGAGAAGCATGTGAGGAACCTAGGTAAGTAGACAGTGCTCCTTTCATCTTTGCATTCAATATAGCAAGTAAAGACTGTTTACCAGACGACCCTACAAAACCTATTTCTCAACAAGTTAGATAGTTAATCAATAAATTTTTTTAACTAAGCCAGAAAAAAAAAAATCCTCTTCTGTGTTAGTTCTGTCCCTAAGATCATCTTGATCAGATTCCATTCCTACAGCGAGGAAATAATCCGCCAGAGCATGACTGCTGGTCAGCCACTCCCACCACACTTAAGGGCCAGCTATCATAAGGATGTTCCTGGAATCATCCTGCCTCTCAGTTCCTCCAAAACGAAGCAAGCATTTCACCCCAGTATACCATCATCATGGACTTCTAGATCTAAATAGGTTTTGTTCCTTTGCTACTTTTGACCCACTTGAATTTCAGCAATACCTACCTTTCTCAACCAACCAACCATTCATAGGAATTCCATGCACTCTTCTACATGTACGTGTAGGTATAAATACGTATAGAAAATCAATCATCCTAACTCCATGCGATCAGTAAGCAACCTGAGACTTAGGGAGACAAAAATTACTATCTTGCCTGCAATTACAGTGAAGATCTGGGATCTGAACCCAGCTCTCTGGCTCTACCAGCCTTCCTTTTTTTTTTTTTTTTTTCATCTGAACACCACATTCAATAGCTTTCACTCATCTACTGCAGAGTTGAATAATATGAATCCAGACACATGAACCAGAGAAAAACAGTAAGAGAAAGAATTCTCCCCATTCTTGGCCACATTTCTCCCCCTGTTCCTTCTACCTCATTCCCTAACTCCCAGTATGTAGCAATTAGGCACTTCTTCTGCCCCTTGAAACATGTTTTTGGTATAAAAAGGGCCGTAAGAAATCCCAGCAACCACAGGAGTGACCAAAACATCCAGTCGGTTATATATGGTTACCGTGAGGTTGTGTCCTTGATAATGACACCTTAGCTGGGCTTCTAGATTTTGGGTGTTTTGCTTTGTAGAAAGAAAAAAAGAGAGAGAGATTAGCATTTACGGAGCACTTTCTCACCCTGTGCCATATAATATGCCTGGTGCTTTCACCCACATTGTTCTCTTTAATACCAAAAGGCAAACCCACCTAAGTAATGAACAGAATCTCCTTTTGAAAGACAAAGAAACAGACTCGACAAGGTTAAGTCTCCTGGTCAAGGAGACTCACCCGGGAGTGATGGCATGGGGATCTAAGCCAAAACCCAATCTGAGGCTGAGGCTACTTCTGTGACAGCATGCTGGGTAGTACATACTCTATCCTTTAGAACCAGAAACCATTCTTAGATTTTTTTTTTTTTTTCCTCTGAGCCGTGAGTCTTTACAGATTTACTGGTTGTTAAATGCTCCTGACTCTAGCTAATTCCCAAATTAACTGGATTCCTTTCGGAGCTTGTAAAATGTGCTACACACTCAACTTCCGAATTTAGCATGCAAGATGATGACCACAGCAGTTAAGGGCGGTGCAACTTTCTTGTTAGGACAATGCCCGCCTAAAAGCCTCTTTTTAATTTCTACCTTCTTTTATGAGGACAACGTGAACGAGGACACACCTAGGATACTGCATATTAATTTCAACACAACTAATACCCAAAATGTCCCACCAATTTACTCTTCACTGACAATGTTAAAAGAAAATGATTTATGCAGATCAATCATCTCGCTCATCAAGTCCTACCCTGACAGCCAGCCTTCATCATTGCTATTTAAAAGGCACTGCTGACAGAAAAGACCGACTCTTTGATTAAGGGCCCTGTCTGGCTAACCTTTTATTTGAAGAATGATTGCCGCTGAGTGACAAATACTTTTCCATTCATTTCAAGGCAAAGATATTGACATTCAAATTCTTGATGGCTACCCTGAGCAGATGCCACTGTTAGCAAGAGGCTGGTGAGCTACAGCAGGTACGCAGTGGCTCTGGGGGAAAACGGGAGGAAAGAATAAAACGGGGACACACGGGCGGGCACTGGCGGAAGGTCCTCCACAAGCGAAAGCAACGGTCTCGCTGCCACATCCCTTTTCCTCAGTACTTATCAAAGAACATCTGTTTGTAGTTTGGGTCCAGTTCTCTTCTTGAGAGTGCCCTTGCATTACCTTGACCCTCCTTGGAACTGTGCAGGCGGCGAAGACTAAGAGCAGAAAGGAGCTCGAGGGCGTGCAGTTTCCAGCCCTGGGGTGAAACCTCCCCCACCCAGCCAGAGCTCCACGAGCCCGGCACACCTCCCGCTAAAGGCACGGGCCGTCTTTCATCCTCACGGGACCTCCAGCAACGACACACAAAGTGGAAGAAGCCTCTGAAAAATCACCTACAAAAACAACCAAAACAGGAACATTTTATCCCATCTGCTAAGGAGACCGGGGGGAGGGGGGGGCAGAATACAAAAATGAACCAGGGAATGGCAGAGAGAAACCGAATGACCACAAAAGACAGAAACTGAGCTTCAACAATAAAGGGCGATTTTTCTAATCCATTTGGGGTACCTTTCTACCTTGGTTAGCGCCACAAGCATATAATGTAAATACACTGTCGCAGCAGGATTATGTTGCTTCTTTTTATTTCTTAGATGTAAAATATTACCTTTAAAGAGAAGTGGGGAAAGTATGGATTAAGGGAGGCTGCTTGTGACGAGAGCCATCACAAAGCCTCAAGATTCATCGTTTCGAGGAACAAAATGAAATACCTCAGCAGGGCCTCAGTGATTCCCTCTAAATCTTCCCGAGATGCGATGTGCAGGTCTCACAAGGGACAGGGTATCCAAAAAACTGTAGCTGTGATCCTTTAACAAATTCCCACAGCAGGAGAGGTGAGGGGACAGCTGAGGCATGGACAGGAACTTCTTGGTTATCCCAAGGCCCAACAGGTGACCCAAGCAGCAGAGGAGAGGAGACAAAGAGACAGGAGCTTCAGAGAGGAGGAAAAAACAAAACAAAACAAACAAAACAAAACAAAAAAACCCCAGGTCTGATTCTCATCTCTGCTGCTTGGTAGCTAAAGGATCTGGAGCAAGTTCCTTCCCTTCCCCAGGTCTCTGTTATCTCATCTACAGGATGGGGATGATACAGACTACACTGCCAAATTATTTGTGGATATTAAAAAAATGCATTAAATAAAGTCACTTTCCTTTACCTAAACCCATTTTCCCTTCCTTTCTTCTCCTCTTCTCTTCTTTACTCACTTGCTTGCATTCAAGATGGGTCCAGAGAAGCAGGGGAAATAACCCAAGATTTATAGCTACAAGGCTAAGCTACAACTCCTAGTGCAGACGCTTCCTACCTGTACAACCACATAAGCTTTGACCCAAGTTACATGTTGAACCACGAGTTCCTCAGCTCTAAATGAGAACAGTCATAATGGTCCTACTTCCCTTCCTGTGTTACAGTGAGGACAAATAAGATAATGTTAATGCTAAAACACTTTATAAATTTTACATCAGTACAGAAATGTTTGCTGTGGTTGCTGCTGTCCTCCAGAAATGGGACACTCCAACCCATTTTGATCTTTTTCCTTATTTATTTCTCTCATGTCTATTTTTCATGGCAAATAATAAATCATAACCAATTAATCAATAATCATAACATCATCTCCATCCCATAGAACTATTAGCAGTGGCTTCTGCAGCTGTCTGGAAGAAGTACCAGGTAGAAGTGATGTTTCCTCCATAATAAAAATTTATTGGAGGTTATTATGAGCCAGGCATTGGGACAGGGAGGCAAATGAAAAATGCAAAATTCAGTCAAGTGGGGCAAACAGACAAATAAAGAAATGATTTCACTATCGCTGTACAATATAAATTAAGTACGAAGGATGCCGAGGCTGCCAATGAGGGAGGGCGTGATTCCCTGGGGAGTCAGGGAAGATTTCACCTCGAGAATATGAGACAGCTGGACCTTCAAGGGCAAGCAAGTCCTCAGCAGACAGAAAAGGAAGAAAAAGGTCATTCAGGGAAAGAGAAGGCCAGGTATAAAGGCAGGGGGGCCCGAGAGAGAGCACAGGCTCTGGCAGGGATGAGGGTAAGTTCAAGACATTTTATAGATTTAAGACTTAGTCCTTTAAGCAATGGGGAGTTTGAGCTTGAAACTGCTGTGATATGATCCATGGCTTACAAAAATGACCCTGATCAAAGGCAGACACGGAAACATTCACTGGGCACCCACTCTGTGCAAGAAACAAGAGACAGAGATGGAAATAAAACCATCCCGACACTCCCTCTGGGTGGGGAGCTAGATGTTCTTACTTGCTTTCATGTGACACCCATCCGAGTGGCTGCCGAAATATGGGCTGTGAGCCACCGTGGGCCCCACTCCCACCCACGCAATACCCATACCTGGGACTTCGGGACCTGCCCTTCATACCCAATTCACTGATGTGGGTTCCTGCTTTTGTACTTGACCCTACTGTTCCGTGTCTATGAACTCTGGAGGGACTGTGGATCACCCCCATATGTGTTCAGAGCTCTGTCCTCTGGCTTCGTCTCTTCCTTCCTGGATGCTGGCCTCTTGCTGGTATGCTCTGACTTGCAGCAGCCCTACCGATGGCCTGGCTCCTGCAACGGTCTATAAAAGTGGGGAGGTCTCTGTGCTGTCCATGTCCCTTGCTCTGTGCATGGACTCCCAGTACAACTGTGCCAAAGGGGATGCTCTAAGTTCACCAAAGCTTGTTTCACTCTCCCCTTCCTGGGTACACAGAAAGACATTTGACGACCTCCCTTACTGTTAGTTTGGGTTCTGGGCAATCCAGGAAAAAAGAGATGTAAGCCACCCCCAGGCCTGGCCCTTAAGAACATGCTAGTGTAGACCTCTTGTATTAGCTTTCCAGGATACTCTTAACAATTACCACAACTGTGGTGGCTTAAAACAACAGGAATTTATTCTCTCACTTTGATGGGAACCAGAAACACAGAATCAAAGCATCAGTGAGGCCACATTCTACCAAGGCTCAAGGGGAGAATCTTTCCCTGCCTCTTCCAGCCCCTGGCAACCCTTGGTGCTCCTTGGCTTGTGGCTGCTGCCCTCTAAACTCTGCCTCTCTCTCTGCAGGATCTTCTTCCCACTGTGTGCCAGTGTCCAAATCTCATTTTCCTTTCTCTTAGGAAGAAACCAGTTTTAGGACTTCTATCTCACTCTGAATCTAGTGTGATTTAGGTTCCAACTCAAGGTCACTAAGTAATTATATCTGCAAAGACCGTATTTTCCAAATAAGGGCACATTGAGGTTCCAGCTGGGAATGAATTTGGAGGATCACTGTTCAATCCACTACACCTCCCATGCAACCTTGGCGGCCTCATGATCCAGGCAGGGCAGTCCCCAGATATCAGAACTAGAGCCTCGAATGACCATGTGAACCAGAGCCCCCCCACCGCCCCAGCACTAACCCTCACTGGGTGTGTAAGGTAAGCACAAAACAAAACCTCATGGTCTTAAGCCACTGAGATTCCAGGGTTAATTCGTTACAACTGCAGAGCCTGGCCTGGCTTGGCTACCACTCCAAGCCTCGTGCCCTTGCTCTGCAATCCAAACACCATTTAGGGGCTCAAGGCTAACATGCCATGTTTTCATTTGGGTTCAGTTTTTGCTCAAAAGCCCTTTTAGGCTGCTCTTGCAGAATGTCCCAGGAATTTCTCCCAGAGCTTTGCTTGGCCTGGATATGGGTGTTTGGGACGTTTCCTGTTTTCCCTGAGTCGTGTCATTAGGCTTTTGCTGATAACATCGCTGTTTTCTCGCTGGTCTCAGAGGAGAATGTGGTAGCCAGTATGAATTAGCTCTTGCTTTTACTGGGGTTGGGAGAGGGAGAAAAGGGTTGATTTGAAGGCTTCCTGGCTCAATTTACCCAAAAGGGAATCAAGAAAAACAGTGGCTAGCGTCCCTCTCCTACAGATGTGGGAAGAGCACAGGGTTTTAGAGTCATGCTGACCTGGGTTAAAATTGCTCAATGCTGCGAATTCAACAGCTATCATTGTTTGGTACTTTTTATCTCAAAGCCGTAGTCCTCTTACCTTTTAAAAAGGGGGGTAAACATGCCCACCCACAGGGTGGCTGCGAAGATTATAGGATGTTAACTATGTGATGAGTTCCGTGCTCTCACTGTAGCAGTTACTAGATAAATGCTAACTCCCTTTGCTCCTATGAAGGCGCCATTTTTTCCCACTTAGATCCCCTTCCCTTCTGCGGCAAGAGGAACTAAGTTCATGTAAAACCACGTTCTCCAGTACTGGTCTCGATAACCCCCACACCATGCATTTTCTACCTTTCCCCCACTTCATCTTTCTAGATACTATTAGTCTATGCCGCGGAACTGGCTTACAAAATAGTGGAGAAACCGTCCAGTCCTTTTAACCAGCTGAGTTTTGCTCTTAAGCATTTCCTGTGAGTTCATTCCAATACTCCAGGGAGACTGAAAGCTCTCTGAAGGCAGGGACTGTGGCTTCCCCCATGTCTGTAAACCCCATGGCAGTAAGCACTGCCAAACTGCCCACACGTGCCTGCCCCATTCTCACCGACTACGAAGAAAAGGGATGATGGGAAGTTCCCAGGATTATGACACAACTTGGCTTCCAATAACGTGGATGATCAGCAATTAGTGGGCTAGTGTTAGAGTTAGCTGGTCTACTCACAGAGCAGAGGGAAGGTAGAAGGTGAATCACTGGAGAAATGGAGCAAAAGAAAGAGGATTCGTCACCGTTTGGATCTTGGTGGATCGCCCACTAATGGTTTATCACCCCCTTCCCAGCAAGATCAGCAAAACTTAACAGTCCCAGGAAGACATCATAATAAATTGTGATGCATTGTATAGCATGTGTTATGTAACATATCTGTCTTACGTATACATTTGTGATACATATCTATAGCCCTTGCTTTGTACTGGACACTGTTCTAAGCGTCTTATCTATATATTAATTCACTTAGTCTTCACAACTCCACAACACGGATGCCATTGTTATCACCATGTTATAATGAAGGAACAAACCCAAACGGGTTAACTGACCCAAAGTCACAGAACTATGAAGCAGCAAGGCCAGAAGCCAGATTCTGACAGCTTGGCTCCCTCGGCACTAGACAACACTGCCTCCCACGTGGGAGAGCCGAGGGGTGGAAGGAAAGAGGACCCCAGTCAAAAGGGCACCTAAGAGAGGGGGCTTACAAATTAAGTGGATTCTGAAGAGCCAGCCCTTCAACCAAAGAAGCTGTTGCAAGAGCAGGGAGCTGGTGTGGCAGCTACAGATGCCAGGGGACAGCCCTACAAGAGGGATGGGAACAACCCACCGTCACAGTAACAGGACCCAGATGGAAGCAACCCCCTCCATGTATACCTTTGGTCTGAGGTGAGACTAACTCCTTCATTATGGCCCTGAACTGCAGCAGCATTTGGGGGCCCGGGAACACACAGCTCTAGGAGACTGAAGACAAAGGAGATAGAAGGAGCTGGGGACAAGTTCTAGAAAGCTTGTTTTGAGTTTTGTATCTCTAATGTACAAACTGCTAGGGGCAAGAGACAGCCAGCTCTTCCACCAGCCCTACGAAAGCTCCATAACCCAGACCCCTGCATTTGCTGGCCATTACCGAATACATCATTTCAGTTTCCCCCAGCTTCGGCCCTCCTCCACCGTCGACGGAGACTGAACCGGGACTCCCCACTTGAGGTTGTCATTAAAAGCAGAGAGGGCACTGGTGTTCTCCCCCAGGCTCCGCAGGGCTCGTGGGCCACGGCCCTGACTCCCTCCTTAAGCAGAGTGGAATGAGAGATATTTGACGGGTGATTCTTTCATCTCTGCAGCTTTGAAAACCTCAAACGTCACGTCGGATCCACAACAAAGAACAGGGACTTCAGGGGCTGACAGCACGGCCATAATTAAAGACGACCATCAATAAGCTGCCATGTTCAACAATGCCACGTTATAGCTGCTCCAAAACCAACTGTTTACCTTTCAGACATTTCCATGGAAAGGTTTAAACAGGTGCAGTGTGGATTGTTTTCATGAAGCTAGGCAAACAGGAGATAGGAACTTCTAAGACCGAGTGTAATGTACAGCACACTATTCCCTTGCTCATAGCGTCCAACAGATTTACTCAGGGGAAGTAATCTCTGGTAACTGATAAGAATAGAAACCCAAAAATAGCACTGAAAAAATTATGGGGACATTGCCAAAGAAGAAATGAGAAACACTCCAAAAATTTCCATTCTAAGTTCCTTCTGGCCCATGGACCTCAGTTCATGCCTCTGTAAATTACAAGAAGGTGCACTTCAAGCTTATGTTGACAGGCAGGACAATTTCCTTAATCCAATTCCCATAGACATGACAATTCAAGAGTGTTTGAGGGGTGGATCAGGGTCCCTCTTGCCCCACTATGCCCCCAGAAGAGTCTTAGATCTTGGAGAACCCCTGGATTGAATCATCTCCAGGAGTTCTTTCCAGGACCAAAATTCTATGATTCTCAAGATAAAAAAATGTTTTAAAGTAGCTTACTCCACTTTTACCATTCCATGTTTTCTCCACAATATTTTTTTTCATCCTTCATGTCCTAAATAACCCTGAATGTGGTCTGAAGTTGAAGAATTGTAAAGGAAGTTTTAAATAACTTCTTTCCTTCTCCTTGAGTCTGGTAGGGTCGACTATATCAACAGCAAAGAAAAGAGGTGGCATTAAAACAAATTCTAAGAATCTGATTTGAAAAGTGGACTCCTGAGCCGGGTACCCACAGCCGGTTCAGTGTCCCAGTTCCCAGACAGGTCTGATGTGACCAGAAGAAATGTGTTCCCCATGCTCCTCTTCAATGTATGCCAGCTTCCTCAGGCCTGCATTTCCCAGACATCCAATTCTACCCGCATGCTGGAGACCCCTGGAGGTTTCTGGAGCTGCTGAAAATTAGTCTGTTTAAAGACAGTCAGGAACTTTGTCAGTCTTGAATGATTTATTAAAAAATGGAGGAGGGCGCCTGGGTGGCTCTGTGGGTTGAGCCTCTGCCTTCGGCCCAGGTCAGGATCTCAGGGTCCTGGGATCAAGCCCTGCATTGGGCTCTCTGCTCAGCAGGGAGCCTTCTTCCCCCTCTCTCTCTGCCTGTCTCTCTGCCTGCTTGTGATCTATCTCTCTGTGTCAAATAAATAAAATCTTTTTTAAAAAATGTGAAAAATACATTTTTTTTTTTAAAAATGGAGAACTAAAAGACTCTTTTATGGAGCTACCAAGAGATCCTTTTGGATCCCCTGAAGCAGAGACCCCCTCAGTGGGATTTGGAGGTTTCCCCATGGGTAGGGGCTGCTTATCACTTCATGTGAACAACTCACACATGGTAGGGGGACCCCTGGGCAAAGATCACAGTGGCTGAGCTTAAGGCCCCACATGCGATGACATTGTGACTCATGCTGACAAGCAGGAAATTTTCTCATACCGGACAACATGACACTGTTGGAATAAGTATAAAAGGCCGTGGCCTGTTCTTCTGCAGAATGAAGCTCATAAAATTTCTAACGAGATGAAAATCTCTGGTACTTGTTTGGGACCCAAAGAAATGCGAAAGCTGCATCTGACCTCTTTCTATGAAAATCTCTGGTACCTGTTTGGGACCCAAAGAAATGCGAAAGCTGCATCTGACTTCTTTCTATGAAAATCATTTGGAGAATCCTTGACTGGGTAGATCTGATCTCGCTAGCACCACCCCCAATGAGGGCCCCACGAAGTCTCCAAAGAGGAAAGCCAAGCCACAAAGTGTCTCACTTCTGTGAAGGGGGAGTTGATGTCCGGCTAGTTTCAACTGACTAGAACAGAGCCAACAAAAGTAAATAAAATCACTCTTCCTGACTGAGGCTGGGCCACAGGGCCCTCCCCCACCACCCCCTACCACCACCACTGACATCATTCTTGAGAGCCCTGTTTCCTTCTAGCCTGGAGAACTCCATTTTGAAAACAATGACCCTTTATGGAGGGCTTTCAACCCAGCTTAAGTTCTGAAAAATCAAATAGCCAATAAGTCTGAGCTGGAGAAAACGTCACTCAAGAATCTGGGAAAACTGGGTTGGGTGGTTTGTATTTAGTGGTATTATCTTCTCCTTCAACTTGTCAGACTTTGTCTTGCTGTTTTCAGAATGAAACCAGATATAAATCAAGAAAAAAAAAAAAAAGTGTTCGAGATAGGCTCCTGATCACTGGTTTATTTTTTGAGCTGAGAAGCCACACAGTTTCCAAGCATAGTTACGTTATGGTAATAGGCTTTGTCATAAGTGTACTAGATCCGTCTGCTCGTCTATAAAACAGTCTGCTCCTCGTCTTTCGAAACTTGGCCTGGATACAGAACTTTTGACTTAAAATATCTAACAATATGTCATATCCCCCAGAAGATACATGACAGCTATTTCGAAGACACATAATATTATTAATTGTTTTTGAATGTAATTGAGCTGTTATGAACCTTGAAAGTAGAAAAATGACATCAACAGTTCTTAAAACATTATAAACACACAAGAAATACTAACGAGTCCAACAGTACTCATAATTTCAGAACTATACCCTCTAAAGCCAAAATGACATTAAGAGAAATAGAAAAAATGTAAAAACTTAAAAATAAAATTGACACGCTTGAAAATATTAAACTTACCTTTTGATAAAAATGAAGTGTGAGCTAAATTATTTTTTATATTTTCAATTTAATTATTTTAAAATATTTTTTATATTTTTGTGTTTGCAGAACTGTCAAAGTGTGCTGTCTCCTTAAACTATCTGAAGGGCAATGGCAGGAAGGTAGGGAGAGGGCCTGGAAAAGACAGTCATCCCAAAGCAGAGGAACGAGAGCATTTGCTTCAGTTTACTCCAGTGTACTTGGAATTTACTGAGCACCTACTATGTGTTCATCCTATACTATGCGTCATGGAGAATTAAAAAAAAAAAAGGATACAACCAAAGTCTTAAAGGAGCTTGCAAACTTGCTTATTTTTAAACTTTAAAGTGACAAAACCTTCTTTGATTAAACAGCCAAATGAAAGTTCCCTTAGGTAAGTAATTGTGGCATTACATCAGGAAGCACTCCACATGAGTCAGGGTGGTTGAGGAAGCTCCACGGAGGAGCTGGAACTTAAGACCAAGTCCTAGTTAGTAAAATATAAAGAAAGGCCAGAGTATTTACAGAAGGAGAAACAGCTTCCGTGATGGCCAAAAAGCTGACACCAATAGAACTTGCTAGAAAACGGGCGAGCTGAAAGGAGAGCCCAACGGCTTGCCCCTCGAGTTACCCACAACTCGGGCACATGGAAAACATTCACCAGACTCCTTCCTTCCAGCTGTTTCCCAGGGCCTGCTTCATCAGAGTCCCACCTGGCCTAGGAATTCTTAAGCTCCCAGGGTCCCTCAGCGGCTTGCTCCACTGAACCCACACAAGAGGCTCCCCACTGAGTTTGTTATAATATGAGTCAAAAACTTTCCTCCCCTGGCTCCAAGGACAGTGCTCGTTTTCAGAACCAGATTGGCTAGAACTGGAAGCAGTCCCTCCCCTCGTGTACTGAAGACATTATGACCTTTCCACTGTAGCTTTTTTGCACCATCCTATAGTCAGTGATTCTCAACCAGGGGCACCTTGGTCCCCGAAGGAACAGTGGCCCTATCTGGAGACATTTTCATTTTGTTACAAATGACAGGAGAAGGTGTTACGGCTTCCTAGTGGGTAGTGGCCAGGGAGGTTGCTCAGTATTCTAGAACATATGGGACAGCCCCCACAACAAAGAACTCTCCAGCCCCAAATGTCAGTAATGGCAAGCTTGAGATGCAATGAAGAGCCACATTTTCAATATCCTCTGAGCAAATTTATTTGAACAAGATGGAGAACTTTCTTTTATTTTCTTCTTAAACCTAACCTTGATTTCCAGAAGCCTCAGCCCACATTCTAAGGTGCTCTTCAGGGCAAAGCTGCCTGTACCACACAGCATTGATGAATGCCGCCAACCCCACCTCCCCGTTCCCACTCCATAAGATTTGTGCACTGAGAGGAGTGTACACCCTGGCAATGAACTGTGTCCTCCACTCAAGCCAATACACTCAACACCTAACCCAACTAGGAATCAGAAGACACGGAAAGCCAATACATGTTGTATACCCTTTGTGCCTCTCTGAAGCTAGACGTACTTTACATATGTAAATTTTAATAGGGAACAAATGCAATATGCAAATATTTGCTATTTGAGTACTTTCTGTTTTGAGTTTGTGCAGAGAAAAAAGTCCTCTTAACCAGAAAAGATTCATTCATGAACTGACCATGTATAAAACTGGTTCCCACTCAAATATCCCTTCCAAGGAGGACACAGCCCTAAGGCATGTTATCAGCACAGTTTAGGCCTGTATGTGGTCAGGGTTATATAAGCCCCCAGTGAAAATCAAATGAAAAATGAAACAGAAAGTTCTGCAAAAGGTGTGGGGTTTCATGAACTCAACTGACTGAAGTGATTTTGGACAAGTGTTCACATTACACTGAAGACCATTTACTTTGCATCCTTAGCCCAACTGAAGAGGAGAAAGGAAAGAGAATAACACAACGGGAATTTTATGAGATTCATTTCAATATCGAAGGATTAGAAAGGCTCACATAAAATTGATCAAGCCTGAATTTGGCAGAAACAAACAACTCTTATAATTGTACAATAAAAACAAATAAGAAGTAAAAGAAATTTGGTCCCAGAATGCCATTTTATCAGAAAAATTAGGGAAAAATTAAAATGATGGTTGAATATTTTTGTTCTAAGAATTAGATCATAGTAGCAATTAAAACTGAAAATGTTTTTGATATAACATATATACATATAATTTTGAGTTTTGGCATTCATGATTAAATCCCTAATCTCTTTCACCCACAGCTACTCTTAAATTTTGCTTTCTAGCTCATTTACCTTAGGCAATCCTTTTCCCTTCATACCATGGGTCACCCCCTAAAGATCCAGAACCCCTGAAACAAAAGCAAAACCACAGGACAGGCTAAATCTCATTCCCAGCCCCACCTCATTGCCAAACTTGCCTCTCCCACAGCTGGTGATGCTTCCTAGAAGTACCCAATAGCCTCCCCACCTTGTCTGCCAACCACAAATGACTTCCAAAAAGGACAGACTAGAAAGGTAAAAAGTAAGTCTGAAAATGGAAATCAAAGGCCCTTCAAAACCCACTCCCAGGGGCAGGTGTGTGGCTCAGTCAGTTAAGCATCTGCCCTTGGCTCAGGTCATGATCCCAGGGTCCAAGGATCGAGCCCGGCAGCCTGCTTCTCCCTCTTCCTCTGCCCCTTTCCCCTGCTTACGCTCTTGCTCTCTCTCTCCCTCTTTCTCAAATAGATAAATAAAATCTTTGATTAAAAAAAAAAAAAACCCATTCCCAAATCCCATTGTTCTTAGAATAAATTTCCACCTCCCGTCCAGAGTCCACCAGCCCCTGAGTAGTCTGGCTCCTGTCTTCCTCTCACAATCATCTTAAACCTCTTCCAAGTCTCTTTCACCCTTCTAGCTACCCAGCCACATGGATCCCTAGGGCCCTCAGACCCACCAAGCCTCTGCACACCTGGTGGCCTTCGTACCTGCTTCATCCTCTGTCTGCGATGTTCTTCCCAGTGCTTTCCATTCTAACCCATAAGTGTCAGCATAAATGTCCCCCTTAAGAGAACTCTTTCTCAGCAGCCTATTTAAAGTTCCCTCAATAGTCCGCATTACTTGGATGTTGAAAAATTTTCTGAAATGGAACAATAAATGGGTGGATGGATGGATGGATGGATGGAGTTCATTTGTGTGGCAGAGTCAGTCAATATTTGCTGTCAATAGCCATTATTCCCTAAGGCCATTTTCCAAGCAATTGTTTCTCTCCCTTGGATCATTTGAGATTGAATCAGTGAATCCAGGGCTAGGAGGAAAGAGCCTGATTAAGGTCACTGCACCAACCCCCAGGGACAGCTCCCTATCATCCATTTTCTCATGCTTTGTGTCAAGTCCTGTTTTCAGCCCCTCCAGTGGCAAGGCTTCTCTTATGTCCCCATGGACATGTCTATACACTCTCCCCATTGTGAAATTTGTCCTGATTTTCCCAGCCTAAATTCCTCTCTGCTTAACTTCACCCCATTACTCACAGCTATCTCCCTCTGGACGACAGCAAATGACAACTCTGTGGAACTCACTTTCTCTTCCTGGCTTCCCACAACTTCCCAATTCTACCACCTATTCCTTGATGGACTAGCATGGCAGGAGATCCATGTAAGAGTTTACACAAATGTTCTGAATTAAAACTTGGTCACCACCAGCCTCATCTCACCCAGCCCTCTCGCTCATCCATCATTCCCCCCGACCCCTTCCTCCCTCCCCAGCCTCCACAAGGCCAACCTGGTTTTATTTTCCCATTACACAATTCTTTCAGAATAGGGTCCTGTCCTTGAATAAAATGGCAAGTTTCTGTAAGGCTGCCCAAGAAGCTGTGGATGATGGTGCCTTCTGGGGGATGGCACCATCTGGGGGACAAGACTTATATTTACTGCTGATACCTTTTTGTGTTATTTGCCTTTTTAACTGTGTGCATCCACCACTACTTTTTAAATTGTGGTGAAACACACAGAACATAAAATTTTCCATCTTAACCAGTTGTACATGTCCAGTTCAGTGGTGATAAGTACATTCACACTGTTATACAACCATCACCACCACAGATACAACTTTATTCATGGAAAGTTTTTTAATTACATGTTTAAAAATGCAGTTCTTGGTCAAGTAGCTAGACTAGACAAAGGACAGAGGAGGAAAGAGGATGCTACCCCTGACGTGAGCCATAGAAAACAAACATCACTGTCACTTGGTCATTTTTTATATGTTAAAGAGGCAACCCAAGGAATGGGAGAAGATATTTGCAAATGACACTACAGACAAAGGGCTGATATCCAAGATCTATAAAGAACTGCTCAAACTCAACACCCAAAAAACAGACAATCAAGTTCAAAAATGGGCAGAAGACATGAACAGACACTTCTCCAAAGAAGTCATACAAATGTCTAACAGACACATGAAAAAATGTTCATCATCCTTAGCCATCAGGGAAATTCAAATCAAAACCACATCGACATACCACTTCACACCAGTTAGAATGGCAAAAATTGACAAGACAAGAAATCACAAATGTTGAAGAGGCTGTGAAGAAAGGGGAACCCTCTTATACTGTTGGTGGAAATGCAAGGTAGTACAGCCACTTTGGAAAACAGTGTGGAGATTCCTCAAAAAATTAAACATAGAGCTACCCTATGACCCAGCAATTGCACAACTGGGTATTTATGCCAAAGATACAGATGTAGTGAGAAGAAGGGCCATATGACCCCTCATGTTCATAGCAGCAATGAACACAATAGCCAAACTGTGGAAGGAGCTGAGAGGCCATTCAACAGATGAATGGATAAAGAAGATGTGGTCCATATACACAATGGAATATTACTCAGCCATCAGAAAGGATGAATACCCAGCTTTTACATCGACATGGATGGGACTGGAGGAGAGTATGCTAAGTGAAGAAGAGTAAGTCAAGAACAGAGAGTCAATTATCATATGGTTTCACTTATTTGTGGAACATAAGGCATAGAATGGAGGACATTAGGAGAAGGAAGGGAAAAATGAAGGGGGTAAATTGGAGGGGGAGACAAACCATGAGAGACTGTGGACCCTGAGAAACAAACTGAGGGTTTTAGAGGGAAGGGGTGTGGGGGGATGGGTTAGGTTAGCCCAGTGATGGGTATTAAGGAGGGCATGTATTGCATGGAGCACTGGGTGTCATATGCCAAACAGTGAATCACGGAACACTACATCAAAAACTCATGATGTACTGCATGGTGACTAACATAATAAAAAGATAATAAAATAAAATTTAAAAACTTAAAACAATAAGGTAGCAGTTACTCTGTACAAATAAGGGGAGAAAAGGAATGAAATACAAAAAAAATTTTTAAATACGGCTTTATCCCCATATACATACTAATAATAATGACGGACCAAAATAAGTATGTGCGTTTTCAGTCAAGTATAGAGAACAGACGCCTTAACAAAACAGAATTATGGCTATCACAGCAGTTTGTGAAAAAAATTATTAGCTTTATTACTGCAAAAGTAGTTTGAATAGGAGTCTTCCAGCTGTTAAATCTGATCATCAGAACACTGCCAATTTTCTCTGCCACATAGTCTTTTTGTGCAGTGGGGAACTTGTGGCAATTAAGGGATTTTCTCACTTAATAATTCTCCGATTTGGAAGGTTTTTCGTGTAAGTAACAATCCAAGCAGTGGTATCATACTCAGCTCCTTTTACATAATTTCATAACTTGCTGGAAGTGGCAAAGACGGCTACATAGGAGGATGGTGATTTCGGTGTCTCTAGTAGCTGTATTCAAAATTAAATGTTCCCAATCTGACAGCATGAAGGCTGAAGCAAACCTCTGATTGCAATTTCTGCCATCAAAACTCCCTCAAACCCCGTATGTTTCACGGGACAGGCATGCTGTGCCTGTCCCTGGTGGCTTCCAGCTCCCATGAAGCCTCATTTCTCTTTGGGGTAAGTATTCTTTCAACATTGTATCTTAGTTCTGAACTGCAGGTGCTAGCTGAGTCTAGAAAGGCTGAGTGTCTGAAAAAAGAGGAGCTCTAGGAGACTAGTTGTGTTTAGTAATTCAAGAAAAAAATCCTCCCTAAACCGCTTTTAGTTTGCAACTCAACACAGTGAACCCTACACGTCCGTTCTAATTCTCCTCCAGCTCCCCACCCCACACAGTTGTTTTGTAACTATAACACAGTTGCTTTTTGCACACACCCATACCCAAAGAGCCACCTGGCTATCAGAGTTGAGTACTCTGACATAAGAGTCATCTTTCCT
The DNA here is from genome assembly GCF_963455335.1 of Martes martes. Lineage (NCBI taxonomy): Eukaryota > Metazoa > Chordata > Mammalia > Carnivora > Mustelidae > Martes > Martes martes. The sequence continues at coordinate 50,882,495 of NC_137902.1, forward strand.
AGGTCAAGTGAGCTTAATTTAATGTAAGAGAAGCTGAGACTGAGGGGCCACAATCAGGGAATAGGGGAAAAAAAAAAAAAAAAACAGAGAAATACCTATGTGTCTGACCTTAGCTCAAGACTCTGAAAATGGTATGTGAACAAGAATGAAAAATCATAGCATACTATGAAGAATAAAATCCTAGACTAGGATCTGGGATCTTTACATCCAAATCCCAACTTCAGTGTTTACTAACTGGGCGTCTTTTCTTCTATAAGTTGCCACCTGAACCTTCCCTAACCTATAAAATGGGGTATTACACATTCAATGTGCAAGATTCTTATGGTAATAAAGGTACAGTGGATAGAGTACTAAGGATACCTGTACAAAAATTTGTCCCTTTTCTATCCTTTAGAGACAGAAAAATAGATCAAGAAACCCAAAGCAAGAAATTTATGATGTCTATCAAAGTGGTAAAATGAGCTGCCCCATCAATACTGATGCCAATCCAGCTTCTATGATGAGTAAGATACCAGCAGCAGGGCCAATAGAGGCTGAATTAGATCTCCATTCCTGCTGTAAAAAACCACCACAAACGTGGGGACTCAAAGAACAGAATCTTCTTTCTCCCACACTTCTGGAGGCTGAAAACCTGACATCAGTATCACAGAGTCAAAAATCAAGTTGTCAACTAGGGTCCACTCCGACCAGAAACTCTAGAGGAGAATCGGCTGGATGTCACCTCCCACTCCTGATAACTGTAACACTCATTGGCCTGTGGAGTCCAATCTGCACGTCGCTCCAGTCTCCAAGGCCAGAACCTTCCTATGTGCTCTGTCTCCACATTACCTTCTCCTCTGTGTGGAGGTCAGATCTCCCTCAGCTGCCTTCATAAGGATATGTGGGATTGCAACTAGGCTCTATCCAGATAACCCAGGATAATCTCCCCATCTCAAGAAACTGAATTTAATCACATCTGCAAAGAGTGCCATACGGGGTGACATCTACATATTCTAGGAATTAGGACATGACATCTTTTAGGAGGCCATTTTAAGGACTACTAGAAGTACCCCAAAGACACAAAGCACAAATCAATCAGGAAAATAAGCTAACCAGACAACTTTCAAAATCTCAAATTACCCTTGCTTTGGGCCTAATTTACACTGGGGTATAAGTGAATGATTCCCATCTTCTTGGCCACACTAAGCCAGTCATTAAATGGAAACAGATTTGGTTTATGGGAAAAAAAAAAAACAGAAAGATGAGCCCAGCCAAGCCCCAGAGCAGGTGTGTGAGAGCCATGACAAGGCAACTTGAAAGCATCTGAATCCCTGGGAGGAGCCTGGAAGTGTGAAGCCAGAAAGCTTCCCTCCCACCTCCCACCTGAGCTGAGAGCCCACACGGGAAATAAGCAAGCGTGTCTCCCAAATGTCATCCTGCCAGTTAGTTCTTTCACCCCTTTCAACAAACGTTTATCGATCACATACTATGTACCAGGCACCGCATACTTCCTCCAGGGAGGCCCCAGCACAGGTGAGTTAAGTCAACTCAAGTCAACTCAACTCAACGCAACTGTCTACTGAGGACCTACGACGTGTCCGACACTTTGGTGCCTGTGTCGAAATCTATTCCTGCCCTGAACTCCCTTTGCAAAAGTAAGCTGGTGATCTTTCCAAGAAAGTGGCTTATATCCTCTGAGGCGGACACCCAACCCTCCAGATATTCGATTCCGCGGAAGGTCGGTGCGGAAGCCCGAGGCATCTCAGACAAGCCCCGGCCGCGGGGGGACATTTTTTAGAATATGGAGTCGTAGCCGGAGCCACCATTCTCTACTGCCTCCTCACCTTGTCAGCCTCGCATAATGGATTCTGAGAGCTCCTCCTGTCTATCTGATTACATACTCCATGCTTCCCACAGGAGGGTTGTGTGATTAAGTGGCATTCAATCTTCTCTGCTGGGTGATGTCAGGCTCGGCGGCATCGCCACACAGAGTGGGCACCCCGGTGGCTGGAGGGGGAGCAATTCCCAGCAAGCGAAGAATGGGGATGCAGGGGTGGAAGAGGAGAGGGGAAGGCGGCTCCTTTTCATTCTGCACGTGAGCTTCTCTGGGTCCCATAAATTCCTCTGCCCTGTATATTTCACTCAGCTGTCTAAATGAGGTTTGCTCATATAGCCACCACTGTGCAGAATCAATCATGCCCTTCCGCACAGAATGTTAATTGTGTGCCTCTCAAAAAAAAAAAAAAAAGTAAGAAAGAAAGAAAGAAAGAAAGGAAAAAAAAAATCGGAGCACACTGCAGAGAGGCCTTAGAAAAAATTCAAAACCATTTTTTTTAAACCCACAGTACTTTTTAAATTGCCATGTGAAGTCAACAGTCGCAGACCCAAAGCACGATCCAGCTGCAATCCAGGTGCCTTTCCCAAGGCTGGGGAGAGAAATATTAAGAAACCTCTTTGCACTTCCATCAATTGTTGCACACAGCACTTGCACAGTCAGCTGCTGAGCCGCCCAAATAAAGGAGCTCTGAGCGCTCCAAGCAAGTAGTGTCCTCGGCTAACTCCACACAAAATAGCCCATTCAAATTAACCTGGGCCACAAATCTCGGGCTGTATCTGACAGGGATTGACTCATCTCAGAGGTAAAAAAGGAAAAGAAAAACAACTAACAAAGAGCCTTCTCCTCCCTCCCTTCCCTTATACCCAAAGCAGTAAACACACGGGCTGGCTATTACCAAAGTCAATGAAGTAGATGAGTGACAGTGAAGAAAGTCTTTATCAAGTCACCATCTAAGTGCCTGGGACCCAACAGACACGTCTGTTTCAGCTAATCCTCTATTTTTCATTCTACAGAGGTCACATTATTAAACTACAGATCATGAGATCATATGCTTAAAGAGCACAGAGATGCTTTGAAAACACACACACACACACACACACACACACACGTCTCTGCACAGAGGGCAGAGCTGACTCCACATCCAGAGCCTTCAAGGATCCCATTGTTTCCTAACCGGCCGGATGGACACCGTGACAACCACACTGCCTTCCACCACCAATTTTGGGACCATGCGAAAAATACAGTATGCTGCTTGCTGGTATGTGGTCCGAGATGACTCATAAATCTTCCTTTATCTCCTTCGTGGTGTTAGCAGAAAAGGATGAGTTGCTTTTTTCCATCTCATTCTCCCGTCTATCTGTCTGTTAGCCGTGCCCTTGAGCAAAGATTACTGATGCCCTGCCTTTGATATATGACACATCACCTACAGCAGCTTTTCATCAAGTGAATTAACCTGGAAAAATGCAAACCCACCTGCCAGTTGCTTCCAAACTTTGCACAATTCCTTTGTGTACTTCCTCTCGAATGTGCATCAGGCAGGAAGGTAGCAAGGGCAAGCCAAAGAAATGTGGAAAATTAAGAGACTCTAAACTGGGGGCTCTGTGAAATAACTCACTTGCTCGAACAGGCTGCTTTTGCATAAAGACTTTGTGGGGGGCGGGGGGCTGTTCCATGAAGAACTCAGCTAAGCCACAGTTTAGAATGCTTTGCACCTGAGCTGGAAAATGCCATTTTCCCCCAGCCATTTACTCTGTGTGGCTGGAATAATGACAAGAGCCTTGGCAGCCATTGATGACATGGTTACGAAAACTATTTGGTGATTTCCAACCAATAATCTAGAGGGGCCGGGGAGGAGTGAGGAGTAGGAAGGAACAGAAAGACATGAGAAAGAGAGAGGGAGAAAGTGAGAGGCCAAGGCAGGGAGGAGAAAAAGCTGAAAAGAAAGGAAAGCAAGCATGAAATGAGTCTGGATTCTTCTGCCGGCCCGATCGGCAACTAGGGCTCCATGCGACCAGATTCACGGACAATCCGTTTCTGAAGCCTCCTAGTTATCAAGAAAGAGTAAAGGAACACAGCAAGATGGATACCGTGCAGGAACTCAGTCTACGTGTTCAAGCAGAAGGCACTGTGGAAACCACCAGTAGCACCCCGGCATGGCTCAACAGGAGAGAGCGGGGGTTCAGAGAGGACCCTCCCCTGCCGACCCATCCAAGATCATACAGCTAAGCAAAATAGGAATAAAGTTGGAAATCAAATTTCCAAACTCCAGGGCTCTATCCAATCAACAGGCCACTCCCAACCCAGCTTAGACCCCACCCCAGCCCAGCGCACACTTCCCCCCTCAAAAAGCTGTTCCTACTGACTTGAAATTGGATAAAACTCATTGCATGGGGGAATAAGAAAGATTTCGAAGCTGGAACAAAGGTAGACTGTGCATCTCTTGTTTAAACGTTTTCCTCACACTCATCCTTGATTCTGATAATAAAGCAGTTATTCTTTTCAAGGTGACACCCACTGTGTGTGACTACAAGAAGGCTTCTGATGAGATCTTCCTGTAATATATTCTTAAAAAAAAAAAAGCCTTAAAACCAAAGAACCCAAACTATTAATCATAATTTTTTGCCCATATTCTAATTTTAAAGGAAAGTTACAAAGACTGGGTTTTTTTTTAAGGACATTATTTAAAAAAAAAAAAAAATCTGGGGCGCCTGGGTGGCTCAGTGGGTTAAAGCCTCTGCCTTCGGCTCAGGTCATGATCCAAGGCCCTGGGATCGAGCCCCACATCCGGCTCTCTGCTCTGCAGGGAGTCTGCTTCCCCCTCTCTCTCTGTCTGCCTCTCTGCCTACTTGTGATTTCTGTCTGTCAAATAAAATAGTAAAAAAAAAAAAAAAAAAAAAGATCTGTCTGGGTGGTCCTGGGCTCAGCATACAGGCAGTCCAATCTCCTACACCTACATTTATATTTCTGGCCCACACAAACAGATTTTCTGAAACGGCTCTGAAATCTTTCATTGTCAAGGAAAGATTAAATTTTATTATCCACTATACTTTCTAAGGAAACAAAGGACATCACTGGATTTTAGAAAGACTTTTCACAAATAAAACCTGAAATCAAAGCGGTGTCTTGTAGGCATCGGTTCGTCAGAAAATTCAATTACACAAGACGCCCTGTTTCCTGAGCATTCTGGCAAACTTGGGGGGAAAAAAAAGGCAATGAGAAAGGGATAATGTATGCACACCCATTGAGTGATTAAAACAAAAGAGATCTCAGTCCCCTCAGGGAGTCAGTTCCTTTCCTGATGGGAAGAAATGAAGCTTCTAGTCTGCTTGGTCAAACCAACACTTGACAATGAAATGATGCCCACCTGGCAAAGACAGCGACAGGAAGCAGACAAAGACATTTTGCTGCATTGTGTCCTCAATCTGATTATGACTGAAACCATAAAGAGTCATCCCCAAAACAATAATATTTAGCGAGGGCTTACTGTGTGCTGATCTGCGTTGTATCATTCAAAGTCCCCAACAACCCTCTAAGGCAGGTACTTGCATTAGCCCCACTTCACAGGTAAGGAAACTGTGTCTCAGGTTAGTACCTGTGTCCAGGCACTGCAGCTGGTAAGTGCGGGAGCCAAGATTTTAAACCCAGAAGACCTGTCTCTAAAGCCGGTAAGAGTTTACAGGGGGAACGTGACCCAGGTCTCTGGGCCAGCGTCTGGCTCCCGTGCCTGGGCACCACACATCTCTATTTGCAGGAAAAACAGAACGTTGATCTGAAACCTGCCCAGTGTCAAAACCTAACCATGTCTAAGCCCTCATGCTGTCGTTGTGCCTACTTCCCTGCCACTCTCCGTTGGGGAGATAAAACCTTGATAGCCTTGAAAGACGTATGCCAAAAACTGCCAGGCATTAATTTCTTCCTCTTTAAAGCTACATTGTCGTAACATAGATTCTTCTGAAATATCCCTCCATTTTTTTATTGTGGTGAAATATACACACCGCAAGACTTACTACCACAACTATTTTTAAATGTGCAGTTCCCTGGGATTCAGCACATCCTCATCATTCACCCACCCCCACTATCCATTCTCAGAACTTTCTCACTGTCCCAGACAGAAACTCGGCCCCCACTGAATGGTAAATGCTCCCCATTTCTCCCCCCGCTCCCCTCATCACCACCACTTGTAGCTGCCTTTCTACTTTCTGTCTCTATGAATTTGACTATTCTAGATACCTCATATAAGTGGAATCATACAAAACCTGTCCTTCCTAGTCTGGCTTCTTTCACTTAGGATAATGTGTTCAAGGTTCATCCATATTGAAACAAGTATCAGAATTTCTTTTCTTAAATGCTCAACATCACTCGGCATCAGGGAAATACAAATCAAAACCGCAGTGAGATATCATCTCACACCAGTCAGAACATCTAAAATTAACAAGTCACAAATGACAGATGTTGGCGAGGATGCAGAGAAAGGGGAACCCTCCTACACTGTTGTTGGGAATGCAAGCTGGTGCAGCCACTCTGGAAAACAGTATGGAGGTTCCTCAAAAAGTTGAAAACAGAGCTACCCTATGACCCAGCAATTGCACTACTAGGTATTTACCCCAAAGATACAAATGTAGTGATCTGAAGGGGCACCTGCACCCCAATGTTTATAGCAGCAATGTCCACAATAGCCAAACTATGGAAAGAGTCCAGATGTGCATCGAGGGGTGAATGGATAAAGATGTAGTACATATATACACAACGGAATATTACTGAGCCATCAAAGAAAATGAAATCTTGACATTTGCAATGACATGGATGGAACTAAGGGGTATTATGGTAAGCAAAAAAAGTCAATCAGAGAAAGACAATTATCCTATGATCTCGCTGATATGTGGAATTTAAGAAACAAAACAGAGGATCATAGGGAAAGAGAGGAAAAGATAAAACAAGACGAAACCAGAGAGGGAAACAAACCGTACAAGACTCTAAATCACAGGAAACAAACGGAGGGTTGCTGGAGGGGTGTGGGGTGAGAGGATGGAGTAACTGGGTGACGGGCATTAAGGAGGGCACATGATGTGATGAGCATTGAGTATTATAGAAAACTGATGAATCACAGACCTGTACCTCTGAAACCAATAATACATTATATGTTAATTAACTAATTTTAAAAATTTGTTGTTGTTTTTTTTTAAAGATTCTACTTATTCACTTGACAGAGAGGTCACAAGTAGGCAGAGCAGCAGGCAGAGAGAGAGGGAAGCAGGCTCCCCACTGAGGAGAGAGCCCGATGCGGGGCTCGATCCCAGGACGCTGAGATCATGACCTGAGCTGAAGGCAGAGGCTTAACCCACTGAGCCACCCAGGAGCCCCCCAAAATTTGGTTTCTTTTTAAGGCTGGATCATATCCCTCTGGGTATACATATCATATTTTGTTTATCCATTCACTGATGGATGGACATTTGGGTTGTTTCTACCTTTTGGCTATTGTGATTAATGTCTCTATGTACAGACATGTATAAGTAGTATCTGTCCATCTCTGTGTCCAGTTCTTCTGAATATATAGTGAATCGCTGAATCATACGGTAATCCTATGTTCAACTTTTTTTGAGGACCTCTCCTTCAATTTCTGGAAACATGTCTCTGTAGAAGGTGAGTTCCCAATGGACAAGAGCCTTATCCGAGGTACCGTTGGATTCCAGAATAGTAAGAGTTCTCACTGAATTCTCAACCACTGTGTTTATAAATGCATAAATGAATCAAATCAAGTTCTCGTTCTCTGGAAGGAGGGCAGAGCAGGACAGCACCTACTTATCAAGTCCCTCCTCCCCAGGGAGCCACCAAAGTGACCCAAAGAACACTACTTTCCCGCTCCCCGATTTTCCTCTACTGCAAACACACCGAAGCACACAGATGCCCTGATGCTAAAGAACATCAAAATAATCCAAGGCAAACATCAAAAGGGTTAAAGCATCATCTGTTTCACTGAGGATCTGAGGTCTTTACCCACCGCCCTTATCCTTCTATACCCACCCCATGAGGAGCGAAGAGCCGGCAAATCAGAAAAGACTTCTTTGAACTTTGCCCTTGTTGAGATTTCTATTATAAAATATGGGGACAGGGGCCGGGGAGGGTTTGTTTCTACCACGGTATGAACAGCATTACCTCTATCAAGAAGGTATTTTTCAATACATTAAATTCAATTTCAAAAAAAAAATGAGCCAATGCAGTCATACACACATGACCAAAATCCACAGCAGCCTTCCCCAGCTGCCCTTTCCAGCCATTCTCACTCCCATCCTGGGGGGGGGGGGGGGGCGGTGCAGGCATCCATTACTTGGCTAATTGTCAGGCCTGACTTCAGAAGGGGAAACTCCGGCCCGTCGTCCGGGCAACTCATGACTTAAGTGCACACTGACTTGAATGATATTAATGGGGCTCCAAATTTTAGCTATTGATGGCTTTCAGTAGGAATTTACATTTCTGTCCTCCCGGGGCCCACAAATCACTAAATTCTCACCTGTGGTGAAGACAGCCACGAGGGGGAATTGGTTTCAAAGACAGAAAGCAGTGATAATATATGCACTGAGCCTTCCTATGAGCAAATACACATAATTGTCTTTTCCCCCCTTTTTCTACATTAAATTTTCAACTCTTTACTACATCTTTTAATGAAAGCAGTGACTGAAAAATATAAACATGGATACATAATTCCCAATGAATTGGTCTAAGTGTAACTTGTAAAAACTGGATTAATGGTACAAAGCATGTACTTTATAAAAATAGCCTGTAGAAAAAAGCATTAAGCAATTACAACTCCGGCTCTGAAGGCTCCAATATTATAGGGTAATATTTCCTTAATGTTAGACTTCATTAACCCTAAGATAATCTCTCATAAATTTTGCTGATTTTTAAAGAGAAAAAAATAAATTATGTTTATTAAACTACTGAATATGTTTATGAAAACAAGACATAATCTGGTGCCATAAACTTCTTGTCTTTATCTGAATGATCAAGGAGCTCATAAATAAAATATCACATAACAAAGTGAGTGTTAAAATTCATTACTGTAATAGCTATGTTCATGATCTATTTCATTAACACTCCTCCTCTCCTTGGATAAATGGGCTTCTTAGCCTACGAGAGGAAAGCCATTTACAAGACAAAATACTAAGCCGCTTTTTCTCATTTTCCCTTATCTCTTCTATTCCTAACTTTCTAAATTAATTCTTCTCTTAAATCTTATTGTTCCTTCCAGTGTAACTCACAGCACATTAGAGAGAGTACAGAGAAATAGCAGCAAAGAAATGGGTCTATAGAGTATAAGTTAATTAGGGATCTAAGTGACTGGTGATGAGATTTGATGACATGGAGCCCCAAAGTGAATTTAGAAGCTTATCTTCTTAAAATATTTGAGAATGAAACACAAATAATAGAACGGCAAGAAATATTCAGTATATCAAGCAATCTACGTGAGCTTAATAACTGAACTCCATTTCCTGTTTAACTATATATTCCAGTACCACTGACTGTTTTCCACAAACAGAATTTTCTAACCTTTATCTTCAGCGATTTTGCAGGTGATTTTATTTTTATAGATGTGTGAGCATACAGTCAGAGAGAAAGGTGAATGCTTTCCTAGGAGTTACCAAAAACAGACAGATGTGTATGTAAACATGGGACTCTAAACCCACCAGTGAAATGCACCAAATTCAAATCACCAAGTGGGATCCCTAGCTAGGAAAACGGGGACAAAGCAACAATGGTTCTGTGTCCTACCCTGACAATTTGTCTAATCTTAACTCAGCAGAGTCCTAGGATGCTGTATCCTCTACCCAGATAATAAGCAGAGGATGCTGTTTATGATAATGGCAGAAATTAAAACAGAATTTTACAACCGCTGAGCTGAAAGAAGGCAAAAATCCCCACACGAATATTAAACAGTGTAAATAAAAAAGAATCCACTTGTTTTTGTTCCAAACTACATACCAATTTATCTGCCACTGATTCCGTGTAAAGCCCACACTCACGGAACTCTACATGTGGGGCGATAATGAAAGTAATCGTTGAACTCCACACCCATTTATGGAGCATCTTCCCCAGCGAGGCATGAGGGGCAGATGAAGGAGGACACAGTGCCCACAAGAAGCTTCCGTTTGGGGGATCCAGTGTGATGGGCAACTCAGCACGCTAAGAGATGGATGCAGCCCAGTGCCATACTAGAGGGGTAGCACAGTGCAGGTAGGGAGCAGTGATGACCGGCCCCTAACCAGGGCTTTCGGGTGAGAAGGTACTGAGCCAGGTCCGCAAGGACAGATGAGACTCCGACTGCCTGAGATTCCAGATGGAAGGCATTCCACGGACATGGTTCCTTACAGCAGGCAGAAGACTGGCTCTCAGAACCCCATTTGTAATGCCATAAACATACCAAGCACCAGGAGGGAGCCCCATCTTGCCCTTCAAGAGAGGCTGGGAGTGTTCACATGTGGGAAGGAACAGCAAGTCTCCAGGAGCTGCTCTCCTAATGTCCCCACACCACTGACCCCAGAAATAACTGGAAATTAGGATGTGTGGTTCTCAAAGTCCCTCCTCCCTGGCTCATGGGCTATACATGAACTCAGTAAGAAAATTCTCTGCACAAGGAGATCCATGAACCTAAGTCTGAGTAAAGTGCCTGGCTTTTTCTTTCTTTTCTTTTCTTTTTTTTTTTTTTTTTAAGATTATTTATTTACTCATTTGACAGAGATCACAAGGAGGCAGGGAGAGAGGGGGGAGCAGGCTCCCCGCTGAGCAGAGAGCCCGATGTGGGGCTCGATTCCACACGAACCTGGGAACCTGGGATCGGGACCAGAGACAAAGCCGGAGGCTTTAACCCACGGAGCCACCCAGGCGCCCCCGGCTCGGCTTTAAACAGATACCTGATGATTACTGAGCACTTCCCATGCCTCAGGCACTGCTCTAAGTACTGCGCATACCACACTACTTCATTTAATTCTCACAACTGCTCTAGGATAGCCGCCATCCATCCTACACACAAAACAAGTCAAAGAGGTTAAGCGATTTGCCCAAGTTCACATAGCTGATAAGCAGCAAGGCTGGGATTTAAATGACAAGTGGGCTGCCACCAGAAACCCCCACTCCTGACAATCGTATGTGGCAGAGATTGCTGTGTGCTCGTCAAAATCCGTTGCCTCTACCTCCTGGGCACACCGCTAGGATCGATGTCCGGGCCTCCTTGCAGTCGGGTGTGACCACGTGACTGAGAACCAGCCAGGGGATGCGGGAAGGGACTTTCACCATCTCCAAGCCCCGCCCATCAAAACCCGCTTGTGTAGTCCTCCGCATTTTCTCTTCTCTGTGTGCTGGGGGTGGAAAGCAACCGGAGAGTTCTGAGAGGCCCTGTGGAATGGGGAAGAGGACGCAGAAAGGAAGGGAAATGGAGTAAGGTCTGGGTCCCTGAATGACCGCTAGAGCCTAGCTCCATCCCCAGTACCAGGTGGATTTTATGTGACTGTAAATAGATAAACTTCTATTGTGTTAAGACCTAGAAATTTGGTTATAGCATTTAGCCAATCATCCCTCTGGTCTCACCCTCTAAATGATTACAAAAGAAGTTTCAAAGTCATCATCAAAAATGTGGCCATCTAGCAAAGTGATGAAGAAAATAGTCTAGGGACGCCTGGGTGGCTCAGTCGATCAACTATCTGCCTTTGACTCAGATCATGATCTCAGGGTCCTGGGATCCAGCCCTGCGTTGGGGCTCCCTGCTCAGCAAAGAGTCTGCTTCTCCCTCTCCCTCTGCACCTCCCCCTGTTTGTACACTCTAATAAATAAAAATAAAATCTTTTTTAAAAAGAAAAGAAAAAAAGACAATAGTCTAGAATCAGTTGAGCCAGAATTGGAATCTAGGTCCTCCAATTTACTAGCTATACAATCTTGGGCAAGTTACTGAACATTTCTGTGTCTCAGAGTCCCAGATATAATACCTACCCTATAGGACTATTGCAAGGCTTTAGGGAAAACATGCATGCAAAGGACTTAGAACAGAGATGGGCACATAGAAAGCAACCACTAATACTATTGTCATTCTTATTGTTAATTAAGTCTTCCACAAGATGAACATCTGTATCAGTTAGGATGTTTAGCGGCACAGAACAAAGAACAAAACACTAAAATATCAAAGACCTAAAAAAGACAGAAGTTTATTTCTCTGATCCCCAGGAAATGACCAAAGACAGACAATCCAGAGCTGGTATGGTGGCTCCAAGAAGTCATCAGGGACACAGGCTCCTTCCAACTCTGTGCCCCCCTATCCCTAGCATGTGACCCTAGTCCTCATTGTCCAATATAAATGCTGGCATTCCAGCCATCACAATCAGCTCCATGCAGTAGAATGGGAGGCAACACACAAAAACCCTCTCCTTTTCAGGAACACATTCTGGAAGTCATATGCAATACTTTCATTTAAGCCACATGGCCACACCTAGCTGCCAGCTGCAAGGAAGGAAGGGTGGCAACGTGTATAGTTAAAAACCAGAAATTCTGTCTATAAAAGGTCAGAGAGAATAGATGTGGAATGCAACCAGAAATTCTGCCCCAGCGCAAGAATCGGTAAAGAAAGCAAGCTAACACTCTTCCTCCAAAGATCTAATAAACTTTCAAGAAAAAAAGAAAAGAAAAAATTCTTCTAAAAAGTAAATACCTAGTCCACACCACTGTATTTTCTACTCTTGCTTCTCTCCAATCCATTCTCTACACACAGCAGCCATAGGGATATGTTAAAAATGTAAGCCAAGCCCCCACTTAAAATCCTCCAAAGGCTTCCTGCTGCAAATCAAGTTAAGGAGTATGGATTGTATTTGTAACATAAGGTCCCACCTAGTCTGCCCCTGTGCACCACTACCCTCCTCCTCCCCAGCCATGGGCCAGGGCTGTCTGTTCCCCACAGCAAAGCCCCTTTGCTCCTCTGGTGTCCTGAACATGCCAGCTTGCACCTGCCTGGAGACCTCGCACGGCCTGTTCTCCAGCTCACCTTTCCCTGATCTTCTCCACTAGCTGCTGCTTGTTGCTCAGATCTCCACAATAAACACCACCTTATCAGACCTTCCCTGACCCCCAAGTCCCACCCTACCTCACACATAGCACATCACCCTGCTTTCACTCTCAGTGAAGCCTCGTCTCTATTTAATATTTTTCTTGCTTCTACATTTGTCTCTTTCCTTCTTAGAATGTTCCCGTCGGAGAAATGTCCATCTTATTCACCATTCAGGAAACTCCCCCAATCCCACCCACTACAACTCCTAATTGTCATCTAAACTGACGTTCACTCATCACACAACTATTTACCAGACACCTGCTACGTGCCAGGCACAAGCGACCTGGTGATGAGATGTAGCCCCATCCAAAACCTTGTTCACTACATGAGCTGCCCGGGCAGATATGGACACTTCTGTTTCAATGATGGTTATTTAATTATAGGCTTTTCGTGCCTGAGACTCTGAGCACAATAAAATGATGTTCAAGGAGTCCCAGAAAGTAACATGCTGAATCTTTTAACAGGATATGGAAGGAGGGAGTAGAGGTGGTTTTAGGGCATCTCAGACCCCCTAAGTGAAGAGCAGCTAGAAATTTTTTAAAATTTGCCCATGAGATTCAGGAACAGGTGCTTCTCCAGACCATAATCCACTTTATTATTATTATTATTATTATTATTAATTATCATTATTATTAATCCTGAGAGGATAGATCTGTACCCACAGATGTTCTCACAGGAAATCCAAGGAGCACAACTGCAGGAAATGTGGGTCCCACACGCTCTGGCTGGATGTGCAGATGAAGTCAAAACATGAAGATGCACGGAAGTCATGATGGAGAAAGAGGAGAGAGGGGTATATGGAAGGAAAAAAGTGCACGCCCGCTGGAGGAGGGGAAATGAGGAAAGGCAGAAAGAAGGAAAACAAATCGAAGAAAGAACAGCTATTAAAAATGCTGAGTTGAAAATGTTTCAGATGGCCTCTGACATCTAATAAGTCATCTGTCTTTCTCAATACAGAAAAGTCATTACTTACTAGTGAACTAATACCAGCAACTGTGACAAGTAAAAACAACAAAGCCCATAAAAATATAAAAGTTCACCCCTTGCAGTTAGGCGGAAAAAAAAAAAAAGAATGTATTCAATTTTTCAGATGAAAAACATTTGAACTGACTGAATTTATTGTAATGCAACTTGTATTATATGTTGGGAAAATGAAAAGGGAAAAAATAGCCACTGCTCAGCCCGTCTTCAACTTTTCCTTGGAAAACAGAATACAATACGTTTTTTGAGAGCGTGAGCTCGTCATAGAAACCAGTCATAAAATATCAACCTGGCATTCTGGCTGCAAGCCATCCATTCTCATAAAAGACGCATGAATTACTAGCACCTGTGCCCTGGCCACAAGGCCCCCTCTATAACCACCTCCTCAGAGGTTAGAACCTGGGCCTTAGTGCAGCATGAGGAGTGCAGGTCAGAGAGAGGAAGAGCCTGAGAGCCATCGGGCTAACCAACGACATGGGAGGGGTCTTTTTCCCTGGGAGAGGCTGCAAACAATCATGTTCCTAAGCAGACCAGCCAATGACAACACAGGATGTCATCAAAAGCAAAAGAAGCTTTGCCTTCCCATAGCCATAAATGTCATAACCATCCCAGGACTCATCTTTGATTCTTCTCTTTCATTTCTGCAGACAATCCACCAACAGTCACTGACATTGTATTAAAAATATAACCTGAATCTCCCTACTTCTTTGCACCTTTTCTGCCCACTCCCTAGGTCTTACCACTGCATTTATCTTCACAGGCCACCACAATGACCTTCTAACTGGACACCCAGCTTCTATTCTTGCTGACCAAATTTCCAACCAGTAGCCAGTGTGGTTTTCTCAAAAATACAAATCAGATTCCATCATCTCACTGCTTAAAACCCATCATTTGGCTTCATTGGTTTCCCGTCATGCTTTGAATCAAATCCAAACTCCTTCCTCGGCTCAACATCTCCAGAGTGGGCTCTGGCCTCTTCCTCCTCTATCAGCACTCTACTCCCACATTCCCAGGCAGTCCCACCAGTCTCCTTTGTCTCCCTTGAACTTGCCTGGGGCTTTGCACCTGTTGTTCCTTCGACCTGGACAATCTCTCCTGAGTGTCTCACAGCTGTATGCCCACCATTCCATGCTCTCGTCAAGCGCTGCCTTTTTGAAGAGGCCTTTCCTAGCCAATGTATCAAAACTGGGCCTCTTCCTCCAAGTCACTCTCAAGCCCATCTCCTGTTTTTTAGGGCCATAGGAAATTGTCTCCTGTGAAACTTTCAAGTACCATCATCATTCCCAACAGGATGGTAAGTTCCCCAAGTGTAATGTCGTCATCAGCCTCATCCACAGGTGTATTTTCCACTGGTCCCACCAGAGCCTGGCATACAGAAGGTGGTCAATAAATGTCTGCAGGGTAAATGGGTAAGTGACATGAAAGGGTTATAAAGATGAATGGGCCTCTTGAGACTCTACAGAGTCAACTCATGACTCCACCTACGTCACATGTGGAAGAACAAAGGCACAGCGAAGTCAAGCCAACTTCAGCCACAGTGAACACACAGCACGGTCCACCTATCCTATGCCCGTGTGCCCTTCCCCTTCCACCCAGGGCTTGGGGTCTCAATTGAGTAATCCCAGACCACTCCCAGTTGGCAAAGGACAACATAAACCTTGAGGAAAGATACTGCACGGCGGGGAGGACTGCAAAGGTAAGGCGGGTGCAGATGCACGGCAGTGAAAGTGGCTACCCGTGATGCCACTCAGACTGGAACTGGTCTCAGAACTGCGGGAGTGCACGGATCCAAGGCAAATCACAGAAGCAATGAACTACACAAAAAAGCGCATCAGAAAAACCAAGTCCATTGTTTTAATACAGTCTTCCGCTCACATGATCCTGGAGGATCAACACGAACAAAATGTTCACAGGGAGATATGAAAACACACCCAAGACAAGGTCTCTGGTCCTATCTGGCCCAGTTGTTTAACCTCCCTGCACCTCATTTAGGATTAAATCAGTCTGGCCCAGACTTGATGTCATTATCATATGCTTCCATGACTTTACTAAGATTGGGTAAACCACATACACTATTTACTGAATATTTTAATGTCAACAAATTGATTTCTAGAAGAAACAGTATATCATCTCCACAATAAAAGTATCACTTGCCAATGACCCATAGGACATACACACCCACATGTAAGAGGAAAACAAAATCCCATTATTCAATCCCACCTAACTGTCTTTGTTAAGTAATCAAGAGTCTGAGCCTGAGACCTCAGCTCTGTTCAAAAAAAGAATCTGTCAAGCATTAGAAAGGTATGAAGGAGAGACCAGCACCAAACTGGTGCTTTGTCCTAAATGTTATGCAAAGGATTGAAACAAATCTGAAAAGGGAGTAAAAGTCTCATTGCATGAGTCCATATTGGCCCATGCCTTGTCTGTTTCCTATGCCAAACCAACATGCACACCTAGGGACCCATATGCCCCTTTGGGAAATACTGGTTTGAGCACAGAATTCTGAAGGCCTCCACTAATGTCCTACCACCCTGTGACTGAAGATCAGTGTGTGTGACCCACATGATGAAAGAAGCAATGGATTTAATAATGCTGACAGGGCTGAAAGAGAATATCCTAGGAGTAAATGAGAAACAAAGATCACTGCAGAGGATGGGGGGAGGATGATAATGGAGATGATAATGACCACCGTAATAGCAACTAACATTTATTTGGTGCTTATTGTGGGCAAGAGGTCATGCTCAGGAATTTGATCTTCACAGCTTTTCTTGGAGGTAGGTGAGATTCTTTTTTAATAGCTTAATTAAGTAAGGTACAATGGATACACACCAAAAAAAAAAAAAAAAAGAAGGAAAAAAAAACACACATGTTGAATGTATATAATTTGATGAGTTTCGATATAGTCTTACATCATACTATCACCACGATCAAGATAACATCCATTCCCTCTAAAATTTCCTTGTGTCCATTTTTTTCTGAGGTAAGTACAATTATATTCCTATATTAAAGATGAAGAAACTTAAAGTTATCTAAGAAAACAAAATGTTTATTATTTTGATGTAAGAGAGCTAAGGCTATTTAAATGTTACCAGACTTTTTTGTCCATGACCCACAATAAAACACAGTAGGTTAAACCACATTCAATTCCCAATATTTGGCTGTGTCTTTCTTACAGAAATGGCTACTTCATATGTCCAAACCTAATGTAATTTATGTTGGGACTCAATACACAAAATGAATACACACACATATGTATATATAAACACATAAAATCAAACATTCTGATATTAATATATCTGTATGTGTGTATGCATGTGTGTATACACATATAAATGTATATATCTGATTTTAAAAAAAGGTTGTATAAACCCATATTTATCTTAATTCTGTGTCATAATTAAATCTCTTCATGGCTGTATTTTACTTTAGAAAGACAAGTTACATTGACCGTTTCAAAAACTGAACTCTGATATTTTCTACTCTGTTCTATTTTTTATAATGTTGGTTACAACCCACTAAATTGATTTTACAGATCACTATTGGGATGCAACTCCCAGCCTGAAAAATACTGAATTAAAGGAACTCTAACCATCATCAAGAAGATCACAGAATAACCTTGAGCTAGATGATGGCTAGCATTTCATGCCATCTCCTTGAGTTACAAAGCAATGAGAAGCACAGGGCCCGGCCTGCCACGTTTGTTGAATAAACAGAATTTCTTTAATTGGACTCCAAGAGTATCATGCTAAATAACGTATCATAAGTTTAGTTGCATAAAGGCAATATAAGGAAAAGCAACTTTGATAGATGTCTCTTTTCCCTTTAATTACTTAAATATTTAAATAAGAGGCTTTTATTGCTGTTAAGTATGAGGATGATAACAAATGATAGTTTGAAAAACTGCAGGTGGTTTCCTGCGGGCACAGGATTCAGAGCTAAAAAGGAGCAGAACATGAAGGGGAGCTGCTAGTTTCTTATCCCAAGTCTTAAGCCTGACAATGTCCTTTGACTCTAAATGGGATTCACATTTTACACTGGGGGAAAAAAATATATATATATATACACGCACACACATATATACATACATACATGTATGTATACACACATATATGTACACATACACACATATATAATGTATTTTACAAAATTCAATCTTAGTAACAATTCAGTGTAGTAAACACTAGTTTGGGGCTCTGAAGACCTGTGAGCCTAGGAAAGCCAACTTCTTGGATAAGGGTCAGACCCTGAAGCTTCCTCTACAATTTTAGGACTTCATGACCATAACATATCTGGGGGTGATTTTCAGAATCATTTTAATGAAAGGATATGGCATTCCAAGATCACCCAAATGGTGAAAGCTCCCAATCTGGCACATAAAAACTCAGATCAAGCCAAGGGCCCTCACTACACAGCAACTCAAGTAATCCCAGTGCATCCCTTTAGAGAACCCACTCAGTTGTGTTATTTCTTCTCAAGCACGGTCCCCATCACATTTCATAAGTTATAATTTTATGTATCACATTACTTTTTTCATGTTAACCAACCACCTTTCTTGGAGTTTCTTTCTTGAGTGCTTTCAGTGTAGAGGCAAAATTTATTTGAATAACACCGTAATTAAATCTCTCAGTGGCTGTATTTTATTTTAGAAAATAGGAGTTACATTGAACTTTTTTTTATTAAATTGTCATTTTTATCTTAACTGTGGCTTAACCTAATCTAATTATTTTTTCTAAACCTACTTTACAGCTAATAAAAGAAAGTTATGAAAAATTAAATTACATAATAAAGCATATAGCAGGTGTAGCTATCATGAGACTCTCAGATTGAAAAACTAGCATGAAATAATTTACACTATTGAAAAGCTGGGGGTTCTTTATTCATATTTTAAAAAACATTAAGTAAAATGAAGAAACCGTTTTAAATGGAATAGTAAATCAGGCTACTCTAATTCCTATGTATACCTTTAGAAAGGTTAAATCATCATAATGTTATGCCCACTTTTCAGTCACAACAGAAAGAATCAATCCTACAAGACTGACTAAGTAAGGTCCCTGCTAAAAGGATTTATAGAAGAACTACTACCACTTCCCTCTTACTCCACTTTCAAAGCATTTAGCTTTCAACTTATTTAAAAAAAAAAAAGGATTCTTATCTCATCCTTGTTTTTCCCTAAATGCTTTGTTTTCCATGAAGGCCCTGACAAAATTTAGTCTTCCAAAAGTAGGGTGCCCATGCCCTCCAAAACACCTGCACAGATAAATGCTGTGAAAATAACTACCATGATGAAATAAAATGCATTCAGGAATCCATTAAACAATACCTTAGCTCCAGGATCATCAAAATCTCCAACAAATATTTGTAAGACTCAGCAAATAGGGACACCCTTGCTGCAGGTCAGCAGAAGCTACAAAAGTATATGCATGTGCCTCCCTCATTTACACTGGGATTTTACTGAATCCTGAACTCAAAGCTCTGATCTTAGCCAAGATAGCAGATAATCCTGTCTTCATAGCAGTTTGGCCAAGAAGAATTTTAAGTAGTTTTACCAATTACCCCTTCAGTGAAGTGAACAAAGACCACCAAATTAGTTACGAGGAGAATTCAGCAGGTTGGGATTTTGTTGTTTTGGTTTGCTGAAGCCAAACGTCTCTTCCAGTCTGAAATTAAATCACTTATTTAATGACCACTCAACTAACTTCGGTGGAACACTTACTCTGTATAAAACATGGCATGGAGGGGTGCCTGGATGTCTCCGTCATTTAAGGGTCTGCCTTCAGCTCAGGTCATGTTTCCAGGGTCCTGGGATCCAACCCTGCTCTGTGGGGAGCCTGCTTCTCCCTCTTCCTGTCCTCCCACCCCCAACCCACTGGTGCTCTCTCTCAAATAAATAAATAAAAACTTTTTTTAAAGTGGCATGGCATTAGGTACAACAAAAGACACAAAGAGCATTAAACAATGCCCCTGTTCCCAAAGGAGAATTGTTCATCTGTCTGGTGGTGAGACACTGCTATGGCCTATTAAAGAGGCCAAAGTAAGTCTAGAATGTAGAAACCTGGCAAAAAACTACTTGAAGTGATCGAGGTTAACCAAACTACTTGAAGTGATCAAGGTTAACCAAACCAGCCAAGTTCACAACATGACCCCTCGAGATCAGGTGATAATAATTCCTGTACGGTATTTTCCCCAAAACCTATAACCCCATATAATCATAAGAAAACAAATCAGACAAACCCAAGTTGAGAGACCTTCAACAAAATACCTGAGCAGTACACCTCAAAACTGCCAAGGTCATGAAAAACAAGGCTGAATTGTCACAGACCAGAGGAGACCAACAAGACATGACACCTAGGTGCAGTGCAGTGCCCAGGACCCTGGACTGGAGGCTAGCCCAGAAAAAGGACATTAATGGAAAGAGTGATGGAATCCAAATAAAGCCCAGAGTTTTAGTTAGTAATGTTCCAATGTCGATTTCTTACATTGGACAAAAATACCATGGTGCTATGAAATCATAGCGATAGGGGAAACTGTAAACTGGGCTGGGGTGTAGAAAAAGTCTATACTATGCTTGAAACAGTTTTGTAAATCTAAAATTCTAGCACAGTAACATTTGTTTTAAAAAGTTGATACCTACTATATACATATATGTGTAACATTAAGAAACTGAATAAAAAATGTATGTAGTACAAAGGTTTTCTAAAGATTACCTTTAGATTGAATTTGATGAAATTGCCGATACTTCACTTTTTTTTTTTTTTTAAGATTTTATTTATTTATTTATTTATTTAGAGAGCTCACGCATAGGAGGAGCAGAGGGGGAGGGAGATAGAGTCTTAAGCAGACTCTGCACTGAGCGCAGAGCCCAGCAGGGCAGGGGCCTCAATCTCATGACCCTGAGATCACGACCTGAGCCAAAACCAAGAGTCAGACACTTAACCAACTGAGCCATCCAGGGGCCCCTGACATTTCTGACCTATGAAAGAGCAATTTTATATAATTAAGCCTAATAAATGGCTATGAGCTGGGAAGACCTCACGATGAAACGGAGCTTATTTATTCTGGATATGGAAGCACTGAAAGGAGAAGGGGACAGTATCAGTGGAGGTGGGAACACACATGATGTGGTCAAAGACAGAAAATCCACCCATGCGTTTAGGCCAGGAAGTGGCAGAAGATTCTTTGTCAGAGGAAGGGCACTGAGTAGGGCCTTACATTTTAATACCTTAAAAAGATCCGGCAGGGGCAGGAGGTGGGGTGGTACCTGGGTGGCTCAGTCTGTTGAGCGTCCAACTCTTGATTTTGACTCACGTCATGGTCTCAGTGAGGCCATGGTATGGAGTCCTGTTCCCTTTCCCTCTGCTCCTTCCCCTCCTCTCTCTCTAATAAATAAACAAATAAATAACTTAAGGGAAAAAAAAAAAAAAGAATGAAAGAACTTGGCCCCCAATCGACCAGGCATGTCCTCTGGAAAGGACTAGAGCCCCTTGTGACATTGACACATGAGCTGCTCCTACTACATCAAGGGCCTCATTTTCCAGCCCAGAGTCAAATTCTAGCACAGTGGAAAGATCATTATAACACCGAATGCCAGACAAAGTCCTACTTCTGGCTCTGCTACCGACGGGCTAAGATACCCTGAACAAATCTCTGCCCCCGTCTCCACCTCAGTCCCTACCCAGACAGAAGGGGAGGTGGAGCGGTCATTCTGAAAGGCCTCCTCCAGCTCTAGAATACCAGCTCCAACACAGACTATGCTTCCTGGCTCTCAGAAGCAACATGTGGTTCACTCAAGTAGAATGATGCAAGAGCCGTGAAAGAAAACACACGGAGAATAAAAGGGCTGTGTTTTTATACACAAGAGTCTATTCTTTTATGATACATGTCTAGACCCCTCTAAATATTTAAACAACAATACTCTAGCAGTACGAAAACTCCCTAAATCAGGCTCTGTGGTTAAGGAGGATATATGAACAGATGTGATCTTATTAAGGCCCTAATGTAACTCACAAACAATTTGTCATATCTGACGGGTATTGTTAAATTATGTCCACCTGCCAGAGGCAACCAGAGAAATTACCATCCGCCTTTACTCGGCTTCGACTCAAAATTCCCTAAAAAGCTCCCGTAGATGTGTCTAGGATATGTATTTTTTAAAGCAGTAACCTAATTGTCACCGGCACATAACAGCCCATGTCTCACAATTCCTTTTCATGTATATTTTATTATGGGTCCAACTGTTTCAACACCCTAGTGGTTCAACTTTAATGTAGCTCAGGAAACCCCCTAAGTAATATCACAAAATGCTTAACATCTGTGAAACTTGGACCCAAAAATGTTCCAATTTTTTTCTTTGGTTTGGGAGGGGGGAATGGGGGGCAGGAGGGGGCGCTGCACTGGCCAGGGTTTTCATTAACCATCATGCTGGAGCTCACAGTTTTTCTTGATCACCTCGCAGGCAGGAAGAAGGTTTCGAGTTTACCTCACTGAGCGCTCAGGATCACTTCAAACCGCAAGCCCCAAGCTTGCTTAGAGTCTGTTTGACATGAACCCATTTCCTTTCCTTTCTCTAAATATTTGCCTCCTCGCCCCTTCTTGCATTACGATATTTTAATTAAGTGAAACAATGAAAAGAGAGAGGGGGGAAAATGAAGTAGGAAGCACGTGGCACATTTCCCAAGCTATTTCAAAACTTTGCAGAGCTCTCTGGCCTCCAGTGGTGTTTGAAATATTCTTTATCCCACTAAGGAAAGGATGAAAAATTGATCTCCTCCAAACTTCAAATACTGCATATTTCCACAACTGCAGACTGCAGGAAAGAAAGGCAGGCTTAGGAGTTACCAGACCAAACAGGAAGCAGTTCTCAGAGGACCCACGGCTCATCCCAGGCAACTCCACCGGCAGTGTGTGTACACAGAGCCGCTCAGAGAATAAACACGGCTCCACTTCTGAGAGAAATCAAAGCACATCTTAGAAAAACCGAACATGGAGTCAAACCTCAGTAATTCGGATTAACTAAAGGGAAGGGCAGGTTGGATCAGGACAAAGCCTTGATAGTAAAGGAGGTTTTCGTTTTTGTTTCTGTTTTGTTTTGGGGGGGTTTCTTGGGGTTTTTTGTTTTTGCTAAATCCAAGAGCATTCATTCCAAGTTCACCCCAATCCCTCTTTCCAGCTTCGTATCTTAGCAGCCTCCTCTGAGCTCTCCATCTCGTCTATGCTGCATCAGCTCGGTCCTCACTCATCTCCACGCAGACCATCAACCTCCTCCATCCCTAAGCTCCCCACCTTGGCCTGCAATGCCCCATCCCCCCACCACCTAGTTGGTAATCTCCTTCTCGATGTTGAAGACCCCACCTTAAATGTCCCCTCCCAAACAGAATGAACAGCACAGACCCCACAGCACTTTGGGTACACCTAGGATATAGCGAAGTGGTTCTACCCCCGGCTGAGTGGTAGGAATATCATCCCACAAACTTCTCCCCACACCCCATCTCTAGCAATTCTGGTGCAAAAGTCAGAGGTACTGACTGAGCAATGGGATCCCTTTCAAAGCTTCCCAGGTGATGGTTACGTCAGTCTTGTAAGTTGTAAACCTTCTGTACAGAACCCATCGCACTGTGCAGAATGACTTACCCATACCCCAAAGACAGACAACCCTTAGAAAGGCCTGCTGGAGGCAGGGCTGGAGAATGTGAATCCTTCAAGAGGCTTCTTTAAGAATAAGGAATTTTTTTTAAGATTTTATTTCTTTATTTGACAGAGAGAGAGGGAACACAAGCAGGTGGAGTGGGAGAGAGCAGCAGACTCCCTACCGAGCAGGGAGCCCAATGCCGGGCTCCATCCCAGGACCCTGGGATCATGAGCTGAGCTGAAGGCAGACACTTAACAGCCGAGCCACCCAGGCGCCCCAAGAATAAGGAACTAGATGTGATTTCAAAGCTTTTCTCTCCATGCAGCTCACCATAGGCACTCATTTCCTTTCCACGGTGTGCCTCCCACCCACCCCCACAAGGGGTAACACACCTAACTTGCAAGCGGAGGGGACCTGCTCACTCCAGCTCCACCTGACTTCCCACCATTTCCCCAACACAGTAGGCGCTTTGCCACTTGCATTTGCCCGCCAGTCTCCTCCATCTGGTCCAACTGTATGCCTTGTTCAAGGCCTGAAAATCACTTCCCCTCTTGAAGTCTCCTTCTGCCCACTTCAGTTGCCAGAGATTTGCTTTGCCCGCTCAACTCCACTTAACTCAGCCCCTGTCCTCAGGTGCCTTGCTTGGTGAATGATCTCACGGGATACATATGAAAACACTTGTTGCGGAGCAAGTAAGGAACAAGTCTATTACAGAGATTTTCACTTCCTGATCCTAATGCAAGGCTACACCTAGAGAAGGCACTACATATGTATTTGTTGCTAGAAACCACAGAGTCGGCCCTCTTCTTTCTGGGCCAGGATGTGGGACAACTAAAGAAAGGCAAGGACTAAGATCAGCACTGCTCTAGAAAATCCGCACCATAAACACCACACCAAATGCTTTGCCCCAGGGTAGAAAGAGTTCTAGTCTGACCCCCATAACCTTTGCCCAGAGGTATTGCTTCCGTGGTTCCATTATGCTACATGGCAAAAAAGGATTTTGCAGATAAAGTTAAGGATACTAATCCATTGGCCTTAAGTCACAGAGAATTATCTGGCTGTGCTGTGTTTAATCACATGAGTCCTTTCTTAAAAGTAGAGATTTTCTCCGACTGGTAGCAGAAGGGTAAGTCCTAGAGACTGCAAGTAGGAAGGGGAGTCGAGCAGACAGAGAGTGCACTGTCTGCTTGAAGATGGGGGGCCCGCCAGGAAAGAGCCTGACAGTGTCCACCAGAAGCTGGGAGTGAAACCTACAAAAAAACCCGCAGGAAGACAGGGATCAGTCCTACAAATGTAAGAAGCTCAGCTCTACCAGCGCTCTGAAGGAGCTTAGAAGCGGATTCTTCCCAGACCCATGAGAAGAGAATGCACCTCGGCTGATTTCAGCCTTTGTAAGACAGACCCTAAGCAGACAAGCCAGGCAAGCCTGCCCAGAGTGGCCAGCCTACAGACAGTAAGTGGGTACCGTTTCAACCAGTAAGTGTGTGGTAATTTGTTACAGAGCAATCCCCAACCTCCTCCCTCAAACTAGTCAAATAAGAAAAGTCCATCTACTCATTTAAGAAACATACCTTAACATGCTTACTCTGATCAACATACATTCCACACACATACGAATGACAGGCTTCTGAAACAGTAGAAGGTGCTAGAACAAGGCAAGGTGCCCTTATGATGCCTCCCAAAATCCACGCCTCCATTCTACTCTTCTATCAGGAAAGCTGGCAAAATGTCACAATGGTCTCCACTGTAAGTGCTATTAACGAGCGTCATTCATCAATGACCAGAAATTGAGTAACACGCCGTGTCATCCATTTCACATGCTATTTACTTAGTACAGTGTGTTACTGACCACCAGAACTTCAGATTCTTAGCTGAAACTCCACAAGCCTGATTATCTGGAGAGTACACAAGCAAGCATGGGGTAAATATTCTTTGTCTCTGTGTAGGGCGAAGGGAACCTGAGTGCTCACGCTTCCTGAAGCTAATAATCCTACTGCTCCTTGGTCCCCCACCTCGCCTGCTAACCAGGTGGTGAAAGAGAGGCTTTGGGTGAAACCTTCTCTATAGCCACTCTCCTGGGGTCTCCCTAAACCCACACATCATGTAGGGCTCCATCAAAGGCCACAGGAAGTCAGCCTCAAATACCCGACTGGGGCTGAGGGAGGACTCGAGCTGTGACTGCCTTGCTCCAGCAGCCTCCCCCGCTGACGGATGGTGCCGCGGACACACGTGCATTCCCAGCAGCCATTCCTGATGTCACCTGCTAGGCCACCGCCCCTCAGCTGAGGGCTCCCATCTGTCTGCGTCAGCGTTTGTCTGAACATCGCACCTCCATCATCTACAGGGGAAATTGATGTTGACGGCGTGGCAGAGGAATGTAGCTACAGCCTATTCTAAAAGCACGCATTTATTTTATTTTATTTCAGAAATGTATGCATTATGTATGGCTGTACATAAACGTTTTTATAGAGCCTCTTAAATGATTTACCATGAGGTATGCATTGATTATAATCTCTGCTTATTTAAGTGAGCCTTGTTTACCCCCATAGTAGTTAATACATTGAGACATGTTTCAACTAACAGTGACACCAGTAAACAAAAGTTACTGATCTACCTCGTGAGTTATAAAACTTGTAACATGTTGTAAACAGTTCTGTCATTTTACTTAGCATATTGCATTGTGTGAGCTGCCTTATTTATCTCGTGGTAAATCTTTATGTATCAAAAATGCTACAGAAGGCACCACAGATAAATTACAGACAGACACTAACATCTGACTAGTTAATCAAACAAATAGGACGTGTAACAAAGAGAAAAGCTATAAATATTGACAACAAGCTGCTTCAGTCACAAAAACATTCAATACTTCAGTTCTCAAGTGTGAGTTTTATATCAGTCCCCTGGAAACAGTTTGTATCCTCCAATAAATTTTTACAGTTGATTCACCTGCCTGATACCCCTCAGCCATTTCCTTCAGAAGCTGTCAAACCCGCCAACGATAATATATGGCCCGACCAACAAGAACAGCTGTAGCCATTCTCTCTGCAGGTTCTTGCACCCTGTTCTGCATAAAATAATACATCAAGATTAATTGATTTCCCGTCAGTCTCACAGAACAGAAAATTAATTTTCATGTAGCTATTTTCCCCAGCATATGAATTTTGTACATGGCAAGTAATTTAAGTTTTTAATTATTCATGAGCAAGGAGGGGGTGGGGAGAAACATGATAAAGGAAGCTTGCAAAAACCCCAAGGCCAATCCCTGGGCCTGGGTTTGTGCTGAGGCAACAACAGCATTCGCTAATGCCCATATAAATAATATATGTATTAACATACATCTTAGTACAACACCAATTTCTCTCACTCTGACCCAAGACTACCAGGTCACCCTGCGGTACTTTGTCAAAGTCGTTACGCTGGTTACATGTGACATGCTGTGGGGAAACACAGAACATGTCAGCCATATTGAATTGACCTCTGCCTGCCTCTCGGCGGCGGCCACACAGCCCAGGCATGATAGGAGGTAATTTAACGGTCAGTGTGTGAGGGGGACCAAGCAAAAGTTGCTAATCAGCCAGGTGCTACCTCAGCAAGTCTTCCATTTGCAGGTGCCACTGACTTGTGAACAAGAAAAATGTAACCAGAAAATATAAAGAAAGCATTTGACTCACTCAGGCCTCATCTTTCACAGACTCTCAACAGACCAGCACGAGAAAAACTGTAGCCTCGGAAAGGGAAAAACCACAACGTGAGCACCTCTGGCAATCAAGTATATTTGCTAAAACGTGAACTAAAATGCTCCCACAGTACCTCCTTAAAAATTTCATTGGCATACTTCATACAAACTGCAAGACAGGCAAATGTGCAGAGCCGGCCTCAAGTCACAGAGCTTGATTTAACCCCGTGAGGACCAAACCTAAAGCACCTCAAAAAGCAGGACTCTCCAGCATGGAGGAAATGGGCAGCCGGCGTCAAGGATTTCTGGTCACTGGTTATCTGAGGCCTTCTTCTGCCCTGAATATCGTTTCTTGTGAAGTCAGGAGATCACCATAAACAATTGATCTTCCCCCAGTTAAACAATAAGACCCCACCAGCATAAGGAAAAGGAGAGAATCTGACCAAATCACCACACTCATATGGGGCAAGAGGAGTCCAAAAGCCACATGAGGAAAAAGGGGCCTCTCCAAACCCAGTGAGTGGTACAGAAAGAACATGAATCAAGTACTGCTGAGAGGAGAACTTGTCTTGGGTAACCTGAATAATAAGCAGCTCTGCTTTGGGACATGCCCCAGACCATTCCCCGACCCCTGACTCCAACCAGCAGAGGCCCCAGGGTAGGGGGAGTCCTCTGGTAGGGAGGAGATAAGCTGAGAGGGTCAAAGATAAAAACGAAAGGAACTCAAGTCAAAACAAAGAAATATTTTTTACTGGGGGTGGGGGCAGGGGCAGAGGCGGAGGTAAGGGGCACTTGGTTGGGGGAAGTGGTTGGGTTTGATGAATTTGATGAAATATTAATCAAGACACAAACACAGAAATTTCTATGAACATCCTTTTTCAACACCTGATACAAATGGACACTCAAACCAAACCAGAGACAGCGAGAAATTGCTTCTCTGCTTCAAGTAGCCATGTCTCCGGCTGGAGAGCAGAGCCAAATGGTGCTCACTGTCATCTTTCCATCCTAAAACCTGTTTGCCAGTAACCAGTAATACCTGTAAGGACTCACTTCACCCAGAAATCTGGGCCCCACGCAGCAGTGGGGTGCAGGTTGTTTAAATACTGTTTCAGAACAGGCCTTCGGGTTTCTATTTCTATTACCCTGATGGCTCCAGACAAAGGGGTAACATGATACATCATGTCACGCGGCTAATTATTAGCACCAAAGACCAGCGAGTCAACTTAAGGCTCGGTTAAAATTAAAAGGAGGAGAGACACTCTCCATTGTTTCATGTGGCATATTTGTGAAGGGAGGGTCAAGGAGGTTTGCCCAAGTCTTTGTACCTCTGGATTTGAAAACAAAACAAAAACAGGATGAGGAAATTATATATACCCAGCACTGAGACCCCAACAACAAAGGCCTCCCTCAACTGCCGCCAGACAAGACCAGACCATGGTGCCACAACAGGGTCCCGTGCCAAGCAACGTGTTCGGGGCCCCCCGCCCCGACCTCCTTGAGATGCCCGTGGCCACATTCCTGGGATAGCCTCCCAACACTCCTGCCCAGCCGTGTCTGGGTGAAACCACAAGGCCCAGGGAATGCCAGGGAACTTCTCGGCTAATTATTTCTCACTCCCGAACATACCTGACACACTTCTCACTTCGCTAAGAGTTCTGCCCTACTAGTGGATTGAAAAGGGTTGACGAAGCAAAGCAGCAAGGGAGAGCTGCTCCTGTTGGGACGCCGTGGGTTTGGTTGGCCTCTGACTGGCGATGGAGCTCCAGGAAGGCAGCCGAGGGAGCCGATCCAAAGAAACAACTCTGGCAATCAGGTGTGTACATGCACCAACACCAGGTTGGAAGAAAATGTTAAATGTTCAGAATGGCTCCAAAATCCCCATTAGCCATGCTCCCCTGTGCAGCCCTGCTCCCCGCCCCCCCCCCCCGCCTCCCCTGCACACCCAAGAGCACTGCAGTTGCCATCTGCACGGTAACAAAAGTGCATTTCTGATTCTACCTGTGTTTGTAGGTTTTCTTCATCTGATGGGGGAGGAGGTGGTGTGCTTTATCTCATCTTGAAAATAATCCTATCGAGAACATAAATGAACTCATTATACACACCGTAAAAAAAAAAAATATATATATATATATGTGTGTGTTGGCAATTCTGTAACTAACAACGTAAAAAACTTCTTGAAGTCGATGCTGCTAGTGGCATAGCTTAAAGGTCTTTGTTTCTGTAAATTCAATTGAGTGTTTCTATTTCCAAGTCTGGCAAGAGGTTCTAATTATTGTTAGAAGCCTAATTAGCATTTAGTATTACATTACAACAACTGCAGCAAAATTGTACCCATTCTCCAATAAACAGTATTCACAGTATGCAATCAAGCCGCTGTACCGAGCAATGAGAATTAATAGCACCACACGACAATGGTAAATCCTCCATCTCCCGCTGTGTGTGTTTAATAATTTTTCACTCCTTCCAGATTGTTCCCATCAAGCACAATTCCCAAGGTCCTAATCAACCACCCTCCCCATCAATACTACACAGAGATCTGAGCACTGAAAATTATCTGCAATTTCAAAAAGTGCTTTGTTGCATTATTAGGCCACTGACCTAAGAGGTAATGGGTAAATAGTTTCTGAAAAATGTCCAAAGCACAACATAAATTAAAGCTTATAGTCTTGCCTGCTGTTCTCACCATAGCTATAACTGCGAACTATTACGGTTTTTACACAATATTCCTAACTATAATTTTACGCCATAATATTGGTGCAAAGCGCCAAATGTTCCACTTTCACGTGCCTTCATTTACTAAACAAGGAGACTTTGGGGAGGAAGGTGACGTATTTGGTCCTTTAGAATTACTCTTGGCCGCCTTCCTTCCACCGCCTTGCCGCTTTGCCCAGCCCCCCCCCATAAAAAACAATGTTCATAATCAACGTGTGAGCATTTTACAGCAGGCAGAGGTAAGACATTTATAGACAGTGCACGTCAGGCTTTCTCACCTCACACACACATAGGTAAGCCCATGAAATTAGGATATGATGCTTCTGATGGACTCGAGGGTGAACTAGGTAATCTACACTGAGGGATAGTTTCCAGTGCCTTCTGTGGCCTGGTGACAAGTCTAACAGTGTCACACAAGCCTACGGCAGGAGAAACACTTTGTTTTCCACAGTCTGAAAAGCATACTTGGGGCTACTAGGAAGAGAAGGTTTTGACCACAGAAAACAGAGCGTGCAGCCTCAAATCACAGAATAAGGCAGGAGCAAGCCTTCCGGTGTGGCTCACCCAGAGGCAACACACAGCACAGCAACCCCCACCGAGAACACACATCAGTACTAATGTAGGAGTCTGGCCTGGATACTGTTGTTGTTGCTGATTATTTGTTTGTTTTACACAGGAGCGAGGAGAGAAGGGATTTCTGACAGCTCAACTCAGCCTAACCAAGTCAACATCTGAGGGCCTTCCCGAAGCAAAGCTAGATGCTAGATTGCCCTGTGGTTGGCCACACTCTACCAATACAATTTTTTTTTTAATTTTACCACTATGCATCACATCCTTCAAAACAAAAGTCTCCCACAACATTGGTAGAGGAATGCCATCAGTTTCTCAAGACTCATGACGTACCGCATACGACACCATGTTCTTTCCACTACGGTTGGAATCTTCTGCTCCTTGGTCATACGATCGTTTATTAATCGATTCAACAAATATTTACGGAGTGCCTACTACTGTTCCCGGCATTTACAATTCCCTGTTGAACAAAGCGCAAAGGTTCCTGCCCTTCGGAGGGTGTCTTCCAGCGCGAGGTAGGCAGATGGTCTCCAATTATCCTAATAAATAAGTAAATATATCCTATGTGGGAAGGCGCTAAGCCATAACAGGAATGGATAAGAAAAAAGAAGAGGAGCGTGAGAGCAGGAAAGTTTCTCCCAGAGTAGAAACTGCAGTATTACAATCAGGTGGTCAGGGTAGGCCTCTAGCAGAAAGTGGTATTTGAGCGAAGACTCCAAAAAAAAAAAAAAAAAAATGCTTGATAAATGTCTGAAACCTCTTGAATCTCCTCTACTTCCTGGCACTCCCTCCATCCTATTTTCTGACGCCACGGCCTGCCGGGCAGTCTAGGATTCACTGAGCGGCCAGGCTGTCCCACAGGAAGGTAGGTGCTGCTGGAGAAAAATCACCCTCTCCTCTTCACCGTGGTGTCCCCAACAACGAGCACTGGGTCCAGCCAAGAACAGCGCCGGATCTAGTCAAGAACGGCTCATCAACCAACATTCACCGAGTAAATGAACACAGTGAATTGACAGTAACTCCTCTATTTTCAGAACCTCAAGAAATACACTGAATATTGGTATCATGGAGGCCTTCTGAGTAACAAACCCTCTTCTCCCCCAGCTGTATGGAGAGAAAACTGACCTAACGTTCTAAAAATTTAAAGTGTACAATATGGGGGTGCCTGGGTGGCTCCGTGGGTTAAAGCCTCTGCCTTCGGCTCGGGTCATGATCTCAGGGTCCTGGGATTGAGCCCCACATGGGGGTCTCTGCTCAGCGGGGAGCCTGCTTCCCTTCCTCTCTCTCTGCCTGCCTCTCTGCCTGCTTGTGATCTCTGTCTGTCAAATAAATAAAAATAAAATCCTTAAAAAAAAAGTGTACGATATGATTTGACCTAAGTATATATTGTGAAATGATTACTACCATAAGTTTAATACACCCATCACCTCACATAGAATTTGTGTGTGCTAAGGACTTTTTTTTTTTTAAGATTTTATTTATTTATTTGACAGACAGAGATCACAAGTATGCAGAGAGGCAGGCAGAGAGAGAGGGGGAAGCAGGCTCCCCGCTGAGCAGAGAGCCCCACACGGGGCTCAATCCCAGGACCCTGAGATCATGACTTGAGCAGAAGGCAGAGGCTCTAACCCACTGAGCCACCCAGGCGCCCCTGTGCTAAGGACTTTTAATATCTACTCTTAGCAACTATCAAATATATAATACGGTATTGTTAGCTATAATCACCACGCTGTACATGATGTCCTGAGGACTTAAGCAGCTTATACATGGAATTTTGTACCTTTTCCAGTTTTTACCATTCCCACCACCCCACCCCCTAGTAAACCATCAATACACTCTGTTTCTCTGAGTTTGGTTTTTTAGATTCTACTATAAGTGAGGTGATACAGTATTTGTGCCTCCCTGTCTGACTTATTCATACTCAAGGTCCATCCATGTCATCAGAAATGGCAAGATTCCCTTCTTTTTTCATGGCTGCGTAATATTCATAGATAGATTGAGCTATGGATAGAGCTATGGAGAGATACAGGTAGACAGATGAAGCAGATAACCTGACATTTTCCTTATCCCTTCCCCTCTATGGACACTTAGGTTGTTTGCATGTCTTGGCTACTGTAGATAATGTTTCATTGAATACAGGGGGTATGGATCTCTTGAGACAGTGATTTCATTTCCTGTGGATATATATGCAAAAGTGGAACTGCTAAATCAGAATAGATCTAATTTTAAATTTCTCAGGAAACTGTACCTTTTTTCACAGTGGCTACACTAGTTTATATTCCCACCAACAGTGAACAAGGGTTTCCATTTCTCCACATCCTCACCAACACTTGTTAGCTCTTATCTTTTCGATAATACCCATTCAAACGGGTGTGAGATGACATCTTACTGTAGTTTTGATTGTATTTCCCTAGTGGTTAGTGATATTGAGCACTTTTACATGTACCTGTTGGCCACTCAAATACCATCTTTGGAAAAAGGTCTGTTCAGGTCCTTTGCCCATTTTTTAAATGGATCATTTGGGGGTTTTGCTATTGAGTTTTAGGAATTCCTTATATATTTTAGATATTAACCCCTTATCAGATACATGGTTTACAAATATTTTCTCCCATCCCTCAGACTGCTTTTTCATTTTGCTGACCATTTCTGTTTGCTGTCCAAAAGGGGGGGAAAGCTTTGTAGTTTGGTATAGTCCCATTTGTTGAGTTTTGCTTTTGTTGGCAGAGCTTGTAGTGTCATATCCATGAAATTTGCGCCAAGACCAACATTAAGGATATTTTTCCTTATGTTTTCTTCTAGGATTTTCATGGTTTCAGATCTTAAGTCTTTAATCCATTTCAAGTTAATTTTTGTGAGTGGTGTGAGGCAGGGATCCAGTTTCTTTCTTTCACATGTGAATATCCAGTTTTCCCAACACCATTTACTAAAGAGACTAGATTCTCCTCATTGAGTATTTTGGATCCCTTGTCAAATATTAGTGACCATATATGCATGAGTGTATATCTGGGCTCTTCATTCAGTTTCACTAGTCTATATGCCTGTTTTTATTTCCGTACCGTACTGTTTCAATTACTATTGTTTTTTCAGGAAGTGTGATGTCTCCAGCTTTAGTGTGCTTTCTCAGGATTCCTTTGGCTATTCAATCTTCTATGGTTCCATATGAATTTGGGGATTATTTCCATTTCTGTGAAAATGCCATTGGAATTTTTATAGGAATGCACTGAATTTATAAATGGCTTTGGATTGTATGGACATCTTAATATTAATTCTTCTACGAACACAAAATATCTTTCCATTTATTAGTGTCTTTTCTCTCATCAGTGTCTTTCAGTTGTTAGTGTACAGATATTTTACCTGCTTGGTTAAATTTTTTTCCTACATATTTTACCAATTTTCATGCTGTTGCAAATGGGTTTCTTCGGTTCTTCTTCAGAGTTTGTTGTTAATGTATACAAACACAGCCGATTTTTATATGTTGATTTTGTATTCTGTAACTTCATTGAATTTGTTTACTATCTATTTTAGTTTTTTAATGAGGTCTTTAGGATTTTTTATACATGATGTCATCTGTAATCAGAGGCCATTTTAATCATTCCTTTCTGATTAAGCTGCCTTTTATTTCACTTTCTTACCTGATTGCTCCAGGTAGGATTTCCACTACTGTGTTAAATAGGAGTGGTGAGAATGGGCACACTTGTCTTGTTTCCGAACTTAGAGGAAACATTTTCAACCTTTCACTATTGATTATGGTATTAGCTGTGGGCCTGTCCTATAGTCCTTTTTTTATGTTGAGGTGCATTCTCTCTGTACCCAATTTTTCAGATATTTTATCATGATTGCATGTTGAATTTTGTCAAATGCTTTTCCTGCACTAAGCGATCATAAAATTTTAATC
This sequence comes from Martes martes, assembly GCF_963455335.1. Lineage (NCBI taxonomy): Eukaryota > Metazoa > Chordata > Mammalia > Carnivora > Mustelidae > Martes > Martes martes. Next base: position 50,916,856 of record NC_137902.1, read on the forward strand.
ATTTGTTCTATTAATGTGATATGACATTGATTCATTTGAGTATATTAAACCATCCTTGCATTTCAGGGATGAATCTCACTTGGTCATGGTGTATTATCCTTTTAATGTGTTGTTAAATTTGACTTGCTAGTCTTTTGTTGAGGATACTTGCATCTATATTCGTTAGAGATATTGCTCTGTAGTTTTCTTGTGGTGTCTTTAACTGGCTTTGGTATCAGGTAATGCTAGCCTAGTGAAAAAAAAAAAAAAAGGATGTTTGATGGAAAGGAGAAGAGAGTTGGGGGAGACCAGAGGGGGAGACAAACCATAAGGGACTGTGGACTCTGAGAAACAAACTGAGGGTTTTGGAGGGGTATGGGGGTGAGGGGTTGGGTGAGCCTGGTGGTGGGTATTAAGGAGGGCATGTATTGCACGGAGCACTGGGTGTGGTGCATAAAAAATGAATTTTGGAACACTGAAAAAAAAAATTAAATTGATCTTTTTTTAAGAAGAGTTTGAAAGTGTCCTCTTCATTTTTTCTGGAAGACTTTGAAAAAGAATGGCATTAACACTTCTTTAAAAATTTAAATTCACCAGTGATACCATGGGTTTTTGTTGGGAGATTTTTTGACTACTGATTCAATTTCCTTACTTGTTTTTTGTTCTATCCAGATTTTCCATTTCTTCAAGATTCAGGCTTGATAGGTTGTGTGTTTCTAGGAATTCACCCATTTCTTCTGGGTTGCACAATTTTGTTCGTATGTAAGGGCTCATCATAATCTTCTATGTACTTTTGTCTTTCTGTGGTATCAGTTATAATGTCTCCTCTTTTGTTAATTTTATTGATTTGGGTCATCTCTTTTTCTTAGCCTAACTAAAAGTTTGTCCATTTTGTTTATTTTTTCAAAGAACCAACTCTTAGTTTTGTTAATCTTTTCTATTTCATTTATTTCTGCTTTAATCCATTTTTTCCTTCCTTCTGCTAATTTGGGGCTTAACTTGTTCTTTTTCTAGCTCCTTATGTTTAAAGTTAAGTTGCTTGAGACTTTTGCTTCTTGTGGTAGGCATTTATCACCATGAAATTCCTTGCTAGAACTACTTTTGTTGCATCCCATAAATTTTTGCTATGTTGTGTTTCCATTTTCATTTTCCATTTTGTCTCAAGATTTTTTTTATTTCCCTTTTGAGTTCTTCTTTGATCCACTGGTTGTTCAGGTTTTTAGCTTCCCTCCTGTTACATGATTTCTAGTTTCATACTATTGTGGTCAGAAAATATACTGAATATAATTTCTATTTCCCTCAATTTGTTGAGACTTGATTTCTGGCCTAACATATGGTCCACCCAAGAAAATGTTCCATTTCACTTGAGAAAACTGTGTATTCTATTGCTGTTGAATGCAATGTTATGTGTATGTCTATAAAGTCCACTTGGTCTATAGTATTATTCAAATACACTGTTTCCTTACTCATTCTTTGTCTGGATGATCTGTCCATTGTTTAGAGTGGGGTATTCAAGTCTACAATTATTACTGTATTACCATTTATTTCTTCTTTTATTTCTGTTAGTATTTGCTTTATATATTTAGGTATTTCAGAGGTCGGTGTATGAATATTTATATTGTTCTATCTACTTTTTAAAAAAGATTTTATTTACTTATTTGACAGAGAGAAAGATCACAAGTAGGCAGAGAGGTAGGCACAGAGAGGGGAGGAAGCAGGCTCCCCACTGCTTTCCTCTGGTTACCATTTGCCTGAAGTAGCTTTTTCCCCATCTCTTCCCTCTCAGACTATGTGTACTAAAAGCTAAAGTGAGTCTCTTGTAAGCAGCATGCATTGAATCTTGTTTTTCTATCCATTTGGGCATTCTCTGACTTTTGAAGAATTCAGTCCATTTACATCTAAAGCAGTAGCAGGAAAGGACTTACTATTGCCATTTTGTTCACTGTTTCTATTTTATAGATGCTTTAATTACTTGCTTCCTTTGTTCCTGCCTGCCTTTGTGGTTTTATGACTGGTGGTGGTATGCTCTAATTCCATCATAATCTTGTGTGTCCACTATAGGCTTTTCCTTAGTTTTATATAGTTTTATACGATGTATCTTATATTTATGAGTAACAAATGCTTAGCTTTGAAGGGAAATGAAAGATCTTGTAGTCTCAACATTGGGGAAACTGAGACCTAGGGCAGAAGCAATATTTCCAGGACTACAGTCCAGCTCTTCTGTATACTCATTTCATGACTTTCCATTCTTCACCAGAGATCAAGCAACATGGCAGGGCAGGTTGACAGTTCTGCTTTATCCCTCCAAGGTCACCCTGGTGGTTGTTCTCTCTGTCCCCATGTGTATGATCTCATTCTTTTTTAATAACCATTGGATATTTTCTCCTTTCAGCTCAGTCCCATTATTTTAAATCACTTTTTCTTACTCCTCCAAGTTCTTCTCATCTGGTCCCACCAAACGTAACAGTTAACACAAGTAGCAAAGTAGATGACAGAATATTCTAGGTTCTCACAGTCAGAATGAGCCATCTATCCAGGCTCCTCAACCAACTTGTAAATCCAGAAACCATCTCCCTTGCATATCCTGGACACTAGAAAGAGTGAGATGAGGCCCAGGCAAAGGTAAGAATCTTCAAAGTAAACAGTTTAAGAGGGTCTCCCTCTTTTAAAAAAAAATATCCTCCCTCTATTTCCAAGGAAAGCAGAATATTAACAGTGAAAGCCTACTTCTGTACCTCCCGTAGGCCTCACAACCCATCTCCTACTTTGCAACAACAAATCCAACAATATACAGACATCTCTGGTTATCCTCAACATCCCTATCCTCTCCCTCCTACTTAAAGATACAGGACATTAAAAGAGTCTGTTTTATAAGTAAAAACAGTTTCCCTCATCACTACTAACTCCTGAGAAAAGAATTCCCCTTGCCCTTTTCTTTCTAGCAAAGACAAGGCAAGAAGAACTAAATTTCAAGATAAGAAACAAACACATGACCCCTCATTCTGCCTCAATCACAGGCTGCATTATCATCTCAATAAAATGTCCTATTAATTTTCATTCACTCTGTCTGAGAAAACAGTCAAACCATGGCACATTTAGAAGAGCCAAGAGAGCTTGCTCAGGAAGTTAGGGCAAGGGGATGAAAGAACATATTTTATATATAGAATGGGAACAGTTTACCTGATGCTGACAGATAAGCCTGACAAATATGACACTGACAAATGTGAATCATATATACCTCTTCCCAGTTCTTATTCACACAAGAGAAAATTACACAATCTAGATGGCCTTTCTTAGATGGTAAAACATGGGAATCAATTCATAATAACTGTAGGAACACTAACAGTAATGGCAGCTACCATTTATTAAGAGCTTACCATTGTACTAAGTGCCTTCCACACGTTTGGTCTTCCACGCATGTTGGGAATTTGGCAGTGGCCTGGGCACGGCTGTCATAATGCATGTGGGCATAGGTAGTTCATCAAAATGTAGCCCAAGTATTCATTTTAATCCCTTCCTGAGAGACCCTTATATACACTGAAATTTGAGACCACTAGATATTATGAACACTGGTCCAAATCTAAGATGGTATTTGTGCCTGTAATTCAGGAAAGATGAGCTTGTCCCTAAATTGGAAGCCACAAAGCATTGGTTTTCCAATACATATCTTTGATCACCAGCAGCACCATTCTCACACAAGAGCTGAAAGGAGACCCTTTCCCTGAGCTACCTCAGCCTTTTTCAGGCTATGTCTCTCTGCATGGTATATGAAGTCCTCGGGACCCAGGAGCATACCACAGTGTACCCTCCACCTTCGATGATCCATTTTGGGTATCCAGAGCCCTGAAGTTCTCTGCCCAAAGGGCCTAGAGTCCACTTCCAGGGGTAGAACATCCCTGGTCCACTCAGTAAACCAGTGTGCCCAACTCTAATTTGCAAGATGGGTGTTCATGACAGGTTGAGGACAGACATGCAGTGCTGACATGCAGGCACATCCTGACACATGCAGTGTGGACATGCAGACACATCCTGCAAGAGGCTTTTTACAGGACAAGATACAGCCAGGGGTAGAAAATGAAGGTGGGTGGGCCAAGGACCCAGGGCAGGCTTTCTCTGTGCTACCATGTTCCAGCTTCAACTCCCAAGGAGGTAGAGAATTCTACTTCGAAATCTGGAATTCCAGATTATTAATGCAAATATATTTGGCATGGTAAAAAGACAGAGCATATTTTAGTTATCATGTTCAGTTTGATTTGTAACTTTAAATATGTAGAAATTTGGTATGTCAACTTCCATTTGTACTCTTGCCCCATATCTATAAATGTTATGGATAAGCCTGATCATTGCCCCAGTGTTTCTTCCTATGGTTTAGTATTCCATACCAATGAATGCTTCCTTTTCAAACATAGGTATGCCTCTCCTTAAGCAAAACCAATAGTTAAGTATCCCAATTTATACCAAAGACACATTTGAGAGTAAGTGCTCCATTTATTAAAGGATCCCATTATTCAGCAAACTCCCCTGATGCATTTGGTTGAACCAGCTGATAAAAATTTATTACACACACACACACACACACACACACACCCTAACAAATTTATCTTTTCATGTGTAAAGGCATTAGGAAAAAAAAAAAACTTTAATGCCATCTCCTTTACTATTATTTGATTTCACAGTTAATACTTAGTCACTCTAGAAAAATTAGAAAAAGCAGATAAACCAAAGGAATGGCATAAAAATCATCTCCTCCAGTACTTGGCAAGATGAGCACTATTAGCATTGAAGAGCACATTTACTTCAGATTTCTTCAGTATCATTATGTGCATTTGAAAATACAGAGATCTAGATGGTTAATTTTCTAAGAATTATGTCATACCATGACTACAAGCAATTATTCATTACTACCCATGTGCCAGGCATGGCAAGTCCAAGGTTAATAAAGACATGGTTTCTGCCCTATTAGATAGCGCTCATGCTGTAATTGAAGAGACCAACATATAAACCAATAATTACATTACATAATTACATAAGAAAGATGCCTTACCAGAAATCCATATAAAAGACTATAAAGGACTCTAGAGAGAGTCCAGAGAGGGGAATGACTTTTTCTGCCTGTGAAAAGAGTTCAGGATTTTGACAGCACTGATATTCAAACTCTGGGCTACCTATTCTCATTTGGTAAGTATTTATTGACCATTTATTATGGGCCTTATTGAACATTTACTATTTTACATACTGGATATATAGTGATGAACACAACGAAATTCTCCCCTCACAGAGCTTGCACAGACTAACAAAGGTACAAGTAAATAGATACAGCAGAGTCATACCTTCCCCTTGACTGGTATACAGCGGGGGCTCAATAAATGGTTGTTGAATGAATAAAGCAAAGAAGGGAAATGATGAGCACACCTCTTTCCACTTCCATTTCAAAGGCAGATGCTGTCCTGGAAGTTAGCATAGCAGACAGTTCCAAGTTTCAAAACACAACTTGGTATGGTTGCTCTGTTTCACTTAAAAATATGAATCCAATAGGCTTAATCCAAAATCTCTAGCTCTGAATTGGGTTACCATGTGTTGTATTTGATTTGTATTTCCATCAGTATCAACCCAAGCATCCTTAGACACCAGCAATGTACATGATTTATAGCAAGTCAGTCAAGGCAAAGCCTATAGCTTCCCTTCACATTTTGACGTTATCAGATTACTTCAGAAGCTGGCAGCAGCTACCATAAGTAACAAGCTGTCAGTGTAAATAAATCACTCTCTCAAAAAATAACTGCTAAAAAGTATAGATTAGTAGGAGCGGAGGTGGGCTTGGACTTTTTTTCATTTTCCCCTTCCCAACAAGACTCCCATACCTTTAATTTTATACAGGAAAAAAAATAAAGGAATTCCTTTTCTGTCTCTAAAAAAAAGGTTCCAGGCTTAAGATCTGTATAAGAAACTCAAGTCTCAAAAGCAAAGTTTGTGGCTCTTGTGTATAAATCATAAGACAATCAATTTGCCATCACCTAGAGAAGCCCAAGGTATAGGGAATAACTAGCGAGTTTTGGGAAGAGCAGCCCATGCAAAGCCAATTTAATTTCCTTCTGTGACGGAGTGACAGGCTGTGGACCACAGCGGGACTCTCCATCTGGTCCACATGATGCACTCGTCAAAGAGCTAGAAAACCTAACCTTAGTTGTTCTCAGGGATCTGGAGCATCCCAGATGGGATGGCCGATGTCTACACTGCCTGGGATGGGGAGAGACAAGTCATCACCATCGTGAAGGGGTAAATAGTGGGGCCGTGGCCGCTGTGCGAAGAACAGCACACCACTGTTCTTGGAGACACTAAATAGGACAGGGGTACAGAAATGAGGGAGGCATAAACAGCTTTAAGTCCATGAGACAAATTCTAGAAAGGTCCTAGAAAAAATAAATCACAGTGAATAAGACAAAGATGGTGCTCAATAGAAAAATCCGAATGCATATCATCCCCAAAAGTAAAAGGCCTATGTCACTAAGCTCTGTCATGGCCAGTGGTAATGTGGGTCACAGTGGCTTCTGGCGGAATATGAAAGGAAGTTTTCATTGATGTGTTATGAGAAAGTTAGGATGACACAGGAATGAGTTCAAAGCAGCCAAATGCACGAGACTGAGGACTCATCCCATCATTTGGTGTGTATCAATCTGGAGTGCCCTATCCCTGTCCCATCATCGTATGCTACAGAGCAATGTCCCAGAGAGTCCACAGAAACTAACACCATACATGCCCATAAACCCCCTCCCGCCATGGTTTGTAATGTTTCTTTGCCGGCCCCTCACTCCCCAAGAAACTGAACACTTTGTGGTCTCTGCAGCCACATTTAAATTACCAAGGGCAGTTCGGCAGTCAGACTCTCTCACACCATAAGTTCCCATTCCAGGACCTCCACCATGGAGAAATCTGAATGAAACAGCTAAACGCTCTCACACTGGTCAAAGGCTACGTCACACATTCCTGAGAGAACAATGAAGGATGAACCTGGGAATTGTTGACAAATCTGTCTTATTTGGGGGCTACGCCCCACTCAGCCAGAACATCATTAAACAAACCAGCCTTCTGAGTTCAAAGGACATATGGAACTACCTGGCTTTTCTAGTTGGCTAGTACAATATAAAACATATTTACTTGTTCATTAACTCATTCAGAAATGATGTTATCACCTACTAATTCTGTGCCTGATTATCTATTAACTGTCCTCCCTTCATTGGCATTTACTGTCCAGCGAGAGAAACATTTATTTGAGTTGTTACAATAAAATTCAACCGATGTTAGGACGGCAGAAGAAAGATGGCTAAGGGAATTCATAGCAAAGGAACCAGACCCAGTGGGGAAATCAGGAAAGACTTCCCAGAAGAAGCAGAATTATGCTATAGACCCGAAGAGTGGTAAGTCAGTGTCATCTTGAGGGAGCAGTGGATGGAGAGGTTCAGAGGGGAAGATAGGTTGAACTTAGACACACTGAGAGGAGCTCAGCATGTCTTGGTATACCAAGGATGGGGAAGAGTGCTAAGACCACCACCACCCTTCACACACGCGTGCACGTGCGCACACACACACACACACACACACATCTACTTCTTCACCTACCCAAAATATAAACTTCACTTCCATAAGCCACCATCTCACTACCTCCCTTTCGCCACACGGGCCTCCCAACCCCAGAAACACAGCACACCCACGGGCACATTGTAACACCTGACACTCTTTCCTAAGGCTCTGATCAAGACTCACAGTTCCTACCATGTTATCCACTCCCCATGCACCCTCTCTTCTAAACTACTACACTCCTCCATCCCAACTCACAGGGTAACTTAGCCTTCTTCATGTGTTAACATTCATCACTCATTCAAGTTTCAGATTAGTCTTTCCTGCCTTTCTTAAGGACCTGAACCATGTGTTCAAGTTTCTAACATCATTCTGTCATCACCCGACCCAAACACATACACACCCAGCACTGCTTCAAGCACAGAAAGAACTAGGCACATAATAAATATTCAGAAACATTCAAGAACTTTTTCAATGATGAGTGGTAATTTCTTACGAAAGGTTATATGCACGGGGGCACCCGGCTGGTTCAGTCGGTTGAGCATCTTACTCTTGACTTCGGCTCAGGTCAGGTTCTCATGGTTGTGAGATGGAACCCTCCATTGGGCACCATGTTCAGTGTGGAGTCTGCTTGAGATTCTCTCTCTCCCTCTACCCCTCTAATGGCTCACACACATGCCACCCCCCCAAAATAAATAAATAAAAACTTTAAAAAACCAAAAGGTTATATATACAGTCTCTACCACCTTTCAGTATTATGGGTCATTGTTATTTGGGGGCACTTTTCTAGGGTGGCAACAGATGCATATTTAGGAGTAAGACTGTAGTCTAGGAGCATAAAAAAAGCACAGCTGCTGGAGTCAAAGTTGATTTGGAGTCAAACCAACATCTTTCCCCCAGTCTCACTGACTGCTCTATGTGTGGCTTTGGGCAAGTTATTTAACCTCTCTAAACCTCAGTTTCCTCATCTGTGAAATTGGGATAATATCCTCAGAGGGTTATTATAAAAATTACATAAAATAATGTGTAAGTCATTGTCTGGTTTATTGGAAACAAAAAATATTCAAAAAAATATATTTTCTTTTCCTTTTCTCTATTATTAAGGGGCAAAGAAAAAAAAAATCAAAGAGAGCCTTCGTGCAAATTTGAGTCAAGTGTTCCCCCCCACCTCCCAAAAAAGAAAAAGAAAAACCCAGATAACTCCAGGAAACAAACCCATCTCTGATGCAGACTGAAATGTAAGACATATCTCCTGGCAGACAACATTAGCATTTTTAGAGGAGACAGGTATACAACAATAAAATTAAATTAGAAGAGCTTACCATCACTAGAAATGTCCTTTTTCAATTCCGCAAAATAAAAATAGAAAAGAAATTAACCGAGGGAAACAGAAACACCCACAGATTATCATCTTCTTTTGTAATGTAAAATAACTTGCTAAAATCATATTTGAAGATTTTTTTTTTGCACTGTCACGTTAAAGAACGTGTTTGCTCGTTAAAATAAGCATTCTCAAAATGTCCATGGGGTGGGCATAGAACACACATTTTTTAAAGGCAGAGAAAATAAAAGCAAGCTATAACCATACACACGTGTTCCTGGGGAAAAAAAAAAAAAAAGCCTGTAACCTTTCCAAACGAAGACAAGAATAGAAGTCTTCTCCGGGATTTCCAAAATGATGCCCTAACATTCACATTTCCCCCAATAGCTATTTTGTTTTCAACTCTCAGGCTGTCGAGGTAGCACTCTTCACATTCCTTATTTGTCTTCCGTGGTCAGCTGAGCTCAGCTGCCCAAACACACATACACACGCTCCGCCAACAGATCTGTCATGCTGACCTTTCATATCTCCCACGCTTTTGAACTGATCGAGATTCCATCCTCCGGAAACACGCACACAACATCAGCACACAAGAGAGAAATCAGGTAAAGTCTGGCAAAGATAAATATCAGAGAAGAAAGCTAGAACCTGAATGCAGGGGACATTGTTCACCGACTTATTCAAGGGAGGAAAGCTAGTTGAAAGTTAGCGAAGCAGGCAGTACACAATGCAAAATTAACCAGTGACCTTTACCTGAACATCAAAGGTCAAAGCAATTTGTAAGGTAGCACTTAACCACTTACACGTGCTGGCCTATGCATGAACTAGAACCCTGTATAATCAAACACCGAGAAAACCAACACAATGAAGATGTCTTCCGCATCGGAAAGCGACTGGAGCTCTAAATGAGGGATGATTCGGAGTGTGTCATTACACCCACAACTGGCTCCCCAACTTGCTGGCATAGGGAGGTACAGAGGCCTCGGGAATCCTGCCACGTGACAAGCAATTTGCCTCCTACTCCCCAGCAGGCTTATCTTCTCCGGCTACGTAAGATTTCATTCTATGAAACCCCCCCAGTCTTCCAAGGGAGGGCTAAGGAGCTATATTGGTCCTATTTAAAACACTCTGGAAACCCCTGTCTCATGATGCGTTTTACCCACTATATTTTCCCTCCACGTGAGATGAGAGCTTCCCTCCCAGTAGGGGCCTTGGTCATGAGAAATGAGTGTGTTTCCCTTTTGCCAGTAAGAAATCTTAAGACCTGGTGTAAAAACCATTCAGGCATAACAACTTATAGCCCAGCGGGCGCACTGATTAGCTAGGTTCTATAACCATAAAGTCAACAATAATCTACCTACATGCCCTTTCTGCAGGTGGTTGACCTACGAATGCTAAGTAAGTCAGCAACAGTTCAGCCGAAATTACATTGGAGAGCGTTATGCGTAAACATGAATGCTCCAGCTTGTCCTTAACTATACCGCTGGGACTCCAGACCTGCAAAATAATCCATTACCCCCACTCGCCAACAACCCCATTGCAACTTTTTTCCTTCTTCGTATGAATTTTCCCCACTATAACTGTATTCACGCTTACTGTGTCTCCCCGGTTAACGGAGCCCTTCCTGCTGTCATTTGTGTCCTCTACTTACAGGTTATCCTTTATACCAAAGAGGAGGTGACGGTTCCTCCTCCACAGTACATCAACTCTAAGTTGATTTTTCCAGTAATGTTGACTGATCACACTACACTGTTTACACTCTCTTCACAATCCCCCTGCAGATATGAGCCACACATTGGAAACCCAAGTCCCTAGACTATAGGACCACAGGGCACGGGATATATACATACATACACACACACACAAACATACACATGCACCTTTTCTTTTCAACTTGTAAAGGAAAAAATATTCAACTACGACCACTCATTCAATAGGTCTAGTCTAAACGTCTGGGAAACATTCCCTAAGTTTTGCTAAAATAAAAAGAGCTTTAATAATCAAGCAAAAACCCTTTCACCCAGTCAGACAAGGGTAGATACAGTCCTTGGATGTTACTATAAAAATATCTTTTTTTTTTTTAATGGCTTAGAATTTAGACCAAGTTAAACAGAAGCAACTGAAAGGACAGTGCATCTCTTAGATTCTATTAGGAAGGACTAGGAATCCAAGCCTACCCTTAAGAAAAGCCATTACCTCCTCTGAAAGCAGCAGGTATACGGCCTAATGGCCTATCATAATGAAGGGTCAAGTATCTGACATTGGGACTAACATCACTGGGTAACACAGTGATTTACACAACCTCCACTCAAAAAAGGTGTAGGAAGTTGGACAATTCATAAAATCATAAATTATAAATCAATTACTAGAGATGGAGAGATTGATTTATCCCCAGGCCCATTCATTCCCAAGGTGTGAGACCCTTTTACGGGACCCCTTGAGCGAAAGGAGACAAAGCAAAGAAAGGCCCCTCGGGCCTCTTCTACTGTCCCAGCCTTGTCTTGCAAACCCAATGCTCCTCTAAGTCTCATGTCAATCCAGTAATGCCCACATCAAGAGATAAGCACTGGGTCAGAGGAATAAATTGAAAGAAGACAGAAGTGGTGCTGGCCTTTAGGAAAAAGGGACCTGGATTTTCCCAGATCCCCAAACCCAGGTGAAAATGGAAAAAAAAAAAATCCTATTAAATATTTAGGACATTGAGCCAGACAGCTTTGTGCATCCCCACATGCAGAAACACCTGCATACATAACCAACATTTTTAGGACTCGTCTAACATGATTTATGAATAATGTTTTTCTAAAAAAGTTCATCAAATATGCTGTGTCCCTAAATTTCTATAGCACAGAAGTAGCTTTTTCATTCTTTAAAAGAGTCCGTGTGCTTACTCTATATTTGAGATGATACAAATAAACCCATCTAATTTGGCAGAGCCCTGGGTTCCATTCTGGAGACAGGCATTCACAGACAGGTGCAATCAAACAATACACGCTCAGAAGGAAATTCTACCACAATCACAGAGCTGAGCAAGCCTCACACTTGTCCACCTTGTGGCTCTATTTCCTGAAACCAGCAGTTTAACAACAATAACAACAAAAAAAACAGCTGACAGTACCCTACCCTCCTAACTTCTCCAAATTATTTGTCCAGGGGCTCAGAACAACACTGAGAACCACTTATCTTCACTCTCAGGCACAGACTCTTAGGCAGGAGTGTTATAATCCCCAATTTAGAGAAGGGATAACTGAGGTCCAAAGTGAGTCAGTTCACAAGAGGCATCAGGAGACAGGCCAAGGGGTGATTCTGACCACGATCCAGGCCTCCTGCCTCCACGTGCCAGGCTTTCTTCACCACACCATGCTGTTGTTTAAGTCAATGAAAATATCAATATTTCTCAGGCTGCATAGCTGAAGAGATAAATCTCTCCCACCATACCACAGATAAATTTTAAAACTAAGAGAATAAATGGCAATGCAAATACTACTATTAGATATTTATTATGTTGCAAAGCTTGAAAACAGTCAGGAAAATGGAAAAGTTACTTTTTTCCTACACAAATTTGTTAATGGGTGGCATAATGGGGAGCCCTGTTTGCTGGCACTCTGTGAAACGTCTACAAATTGCCTCTGCAAAGCATTATAGGTTGTCAGACTAATGTAGTTGAAGATAATTTGGCCTTTCAGTGAATTGAACCTCACAGCACGATTATACTCCACAACCAAGTAGAGTGTCACAATTATTCTTTCATGCTGAATTACCATATAATGTCATGAGTCTACCTGTCATAAGTCCTATAGCCTAGTTTGAATTTTTCCCCCTAAATCTATGGTTCATAGCAAAAATATATATTTTTTTTCGCTTCTAATGGAAATCTGATTGTTTTTATCAACAATAAATTTCATAGCAAATCAAAGGATATGCTTGGACAAACAATCCGATATTCAAGGTTAAAAAACACACAAATAATAAATTGCTGGTGTGTCATGTTCAATTTTTACTACGGCATTACACCGCAATAACCATAACAGGATCTAAATTGTTGTCAGAACATTAAACAAACCCCCATACTTCACAAAGGCATCCTGTCTGAGTAATTCATACAACGGAAACAACTATCAAATTTTCCACTGTCCCACCGCTACACCATACATCAGTGCAATTTTATGTATTTGGACAATTCGTTGAATAAATTACTTCCATCCTGCCTGCTCTTGCCACTTCTGTTAAGAGTCCTATCAGTTTTAATTGTCTTTCTGTCTATATGGAGCCACTGTTTTTCTGGCCTTTTCCTGTGCTATTTCCTGAGCCCCAAAATAAACTACGAACACCCATCAGAGCTGGGCGCCAGGGACACACGGCTACAAGAAGGGGGGGTGTCCTGTCGGAGATCAAGAGCTTCTTCCCTCTCCCTCTACATAACTGTGGCTTGAAGGTATGTTTGTGATTCCGGATGCGGGGTGGGAACACGGTGTCTGTTCAAAATCATAGCTCTACCTAAAAGCTAAAGGTACTCACCACTCCACGTTCTACTGTTTCCACTCGTGTGTTTACCTTCTTGGTTCATGACCACATCTAGCCTGGCAAAGAACATGGGCTCAGCCAATCAGCACTTCCAGGCTGAGTCCTACACAGAGGCTCTCAGGCCACAAGTATAATTGTAGGACAAGTAATACCGTAAAGGGTGCCAATAAACTTTTTCTGTACAGGGTGGGGTTAATGACTTCACCAACCAAAAAGAACCGGATCAATCTGATGCAACTCTTTCCTCCAGGAAATCTTAGTTTTGCCTACAGTCCAGCACATGTATTTGCACAGCCCAAGTCAACCTACTAGGTCAGATAATTTCATGGAAAGAGAGGAATAAAGGCTCCTAGGGACGCCAAACTAACTGGGGTGCCTTTTTAAAATTATCCCATCACCAATGTCACCATAGCCAAATAAATAACCACAAACTGAAATCTTATCACACTGGTTATTTGAAGCTTGATGCTGCCAAAGAAACTATTTTATGCTGAGCTTCTTTGAACCGGCTCTGGAACAGACCGACTGCACACTAAACCCTGACCTCTAATACCACCTTGGGTTTGTGACTCCAACTGGCCTGGTTTTGCTTCTCAGGGTGGTAACACAAGGAAGCCCCATTCAGAGAGGTTATCCTGGACCTGGTACCCCCATGTTCACTCAGTAGCCTTGCTGGGTAGTAGAAAGTAACTCCTTATTTATAATCCCAAAAGCAATAATAAACACAAAACTATGATTTACTCTGAACCTTCCTATTATTAAAACACTTTGTCTTATAGTTTTATTGATTTACAATCTGTCCTACTTACTTTTTTAGCATCTGAAAACAATCAAGGCACAAAGCTGCAAAATGTTTGGACATTAATTGTTAGGAGACAGCATTTTATTCCAGGCGAGGGGTTTGAGGCCTCGACAGCGATGCATTCTGGTACCAGAATGATTTATGGTCTTGTAGCAATAACGATGCACCAGGGCCATTAACATATTGGCAGGCCCTAGGATGGATTAGTGGCATTGATTATTTCATGGGCCACTGATACCCATTTGTTACGAGGAGCTCAAAGATGGCCTCTCCCTAACTGAAATCTTTTTATGAGCAGACAGCATTTTAAGTATTAGGAACCTGGGATTTGGGCCATTTTTTATAATCTTGCTGTCGCCTCACCTTAGTATGCAACCAAAAAAAAAAAAAAAAAGTCAAAAAATTAAAGTTCATTCTTCACCACCAGCCTTAATTCCTCAACTCGTCATAACCATGTCTTCTTTAAAAATTAATGATTGCCAGCATTTAGCCACTGGTTGTTGCTATGAAGATCTATGCAAAAAGCAAGGTTCCCTATAGAGTGTGTGATATATGGAATACTCTTTATTACTACAATAAAACTTACTGACATTTCAATACTTCTGCAAATAGCATTATAGTATCAATCTTCTGAATTAGGTTGAAAATTAAGTTGTAAATTAAAAGAAAGTGTACTTTGGAATACCACATGATATGTCACCTAGAGAAGGACCTTTGTGCATAACTGAGCCGAGCTGGGAACAGAGAGATGAGCACAGAGCCTCGGCAGTGCAGCTCGCATTCTAAAGATCTAGGTTACACCAGAAGAATTCAGAATCCAGAAATCCTGATGCCCCATCTCTAGGGACATTTTCTTTCATTGTAAAAGTCAAAGGATTTGACAACAGCCTCTTATGAATACAATGAAACTCCCAATCTTACTATATTTTTCCTCCTTTGCCATACTCTTACCATACATTTCAAATAGGGCATACAGAATTATAGACACCTTATAAAACACACAGAAATTATACTTCAACTACGCTTATAATATGTATAGGCACATACAAAAAATGCTTACCCTCTCTGTCTCACCAAATACAAAATTACTGTCATCCCCACCTACCCCCAGCCTGGTCTTCAGAGATGCTCAAAGCAGAGAGCCATCCAGGACACTAAATGACAACTCCCATAGCTGGGACAGCTTTGAAACTATTTGGTTCGAAGGCTAATGTCACATACTGTAAATTGTAGAAAGCCTCACATCGGAGCCAACACAAAATGGTGATGCGAAAGACTATTGACTTTCAAATGTGTTATTTGTTGAAAAGTGTCTTAAATCATTTCCACCTCTCTTCCACAGCACTCTCTGTACCCATAAGATGTGACTACAGAGTTAAAACAGAGCTGTTCTTTGAAACATCTTGATGAAAATCCAGACTAGCCCATGATCACTTCCCATATTTCCTTGCCTGTTTCTTTAGACTAGGGGCTCTTTCAAGTCGGTGTCTACCTCTCTTAGATCCCACCACCACACCCCTCACATCTTCAGAGTTCGACACGTGCCAGGCCAGAGAGAGTAAAGAGCTCACTCTGCTCCCTTGGGAGCAGTAGGCAGCAATGAGAAGGATTCCGAAGCAGAGTTTTGACTCAATAGGAACAGATGCCAAGATTGGCCATGTGGCCTGAGACTACGGAAGTGGAAACGATGGTCCAAATGCTGCTATCTGTGACTGTGAATTCAGAAGTCAATACGCTTTCCTTAGCTAACCAGAAGACTCAGTTACGCTGGATAAAGACTAACGCTTTGAGAGGATTTCCACTCACAGAATGGGCCTACGGAAATAAAGCATCTTCTTCAAGAGAGCTGTAGCACAGACCGCAGATCAGAGGGTTTCAGAATGAAAATGATCACGAGGTGGCCCAATCCAAGTCTTTTATCTCAGAGGTGGAGAAGCCAAGACCTGTTGTTAAATGACTCACAAGAGGTCACACCAGTAGCGGTCTCCTGCACACATGCTCTCCCCACAACACTTCCTTGGTGTGTCCTCTTGCATCCTGCTTATTTTTCCTTCCTTCCTGTGTATATAATTTTCATATTTTACTAAGGCTTGATGTACTGCTGCAGACTTCTCAGACACAGGATTATATGATAAGACATAAACTCAATCATCTACATTACTGCAAATTTAGGGAAACAATCTTGGAGTATGATGTATAGTAATTCAAGGTTAAGTAGAAAACAACACAAAGAACTTGCCACTTGTGAATTTTCACGTTTTATTTTCAATAGGCGAGAAAGACATCGTAAATGTGTACTTGAATGCAAAGAGGTGCTCTGGGCTCTAGCCTCTAACTTACAAGGCCTTTGTATAAAATACCCAACGTTGAAATACATAAGGAAAAGAACTTCTCAAAACTCTTACATCAGCTCCTCCCATATCCAGCTTATAAATCGACTGGTTAAGTGGACCTACCATTTCCCACGGAAATTAAAGTTCTCACTCTTTACAGCTCTCCATGACAGAGTCCATGAGTAGAATGAATAGATCATGGCCTTCCCTGGATAACAAGGAGATGAAATAAGACTAAGGGAGACCACCTTCATTATTTCAGCCAGAAATCCTAAAAGGCTGTGCGCAACCCTACTTCCTCCTCAACATCCAGACACAGATTTTCAGCAAGGTTCGAACTCCCTGACTCTGGGGAGAATAATACGTAACCACCTATAAGAGAGGGTGCTTCTTTCCCACATAAAAGTTAAATAAATAAATAAATAAATCCTCTCTGGAGAAACACTCCACAACTCGGAAACAACCCTGGGTCACCACTACAAAACTTAACAAGTGAAATGGAGGTCTAACTTAATTTGAACAAGCTGAAATGTCAACCTTTTCCTTTTTATTTACTTCCTAGTTAAGATGGAGAGCATCTGGTTACCTGCTCACATAAAACCACCATGGTACACCAGAAGAGTATCATTCAAGCTTCTCTTCTTCTAGGCAAATAATGCCAACCCCATAAAGCTCTTCAGATACATCATTTTGCAAATTACTGTTATCTCTATGGTTCCTCTGGACTTTTGCCAAATTTCCCTCATCCTTCGTAAACTCGGTGGTCCAGATGGCATTGCAGGGCTGGGTGTTAATTGAAGAAGAGCTTAACTGTTTGGACATGTTATGCATCTATTACCCTATTGTCAATCTTGTAGTGTTTGCTGTATGAGTCTATCTTTGGGGAAATGAATGCCAAGTGAGAATTTACCCTAATCTATTTCTCTTTTTATTCTCTTAGGGCTCTTTCTGATGATTTGTTAACCTGCTTCACTTTATTCTACAAGCTGAAGTCAGTCACATAACCAAAATTAACAACCAAGACCCGGGACAGGGTAAATGGTTATTGACCGAGATACTTGTACTCTTTGAAATATTTATCTTTTTGTCTACAAGAACCATTCATAAACGTGACTGGTCACAGGTACAGTTACAAAGGGCACACAATGATGGAAAGGATTCTCAACATATAGTATTCTCCTGTTTCTAAATTCCACATTTTTTTTTATTTTTTTTTAAAGATTTTTATTTATTTATTTGACAGACAGAGATCACAAGCAGGCAGAGAGACAGGCAGAGAGAGAGGGAGGAAGCAGGCTCCCTGCCGAGCAGAGAGCCCGATGCAGGGCTCGATCCCAGGACCCTGAGATCATGACCTGAGCCGAAGGCAGAGGCTTAACCCACTGAGCCACCCAGGCGCCCCTCTAAATTCCACGTTTAACTCGTTACATGCTTTCATGAAATACTCTATTTTTACAGTAAAACCTTATTAATTTGCCTAAGACATTAGAAATTTTAAAAAATACTGAACTTGGGATACCTGGACGGCTCAGTCAGTTGGGCAGTTGACTCTTGGTTTTGGCTCAGGTCATGATCTCAGGGTCCTGGGATCAATCCCCACATCAGGCTCCTCACTCAGCTGGGAGTTTGCTTGAGGATTCTCTCTCTCCCTACCTCTGCCCCTCCCCACGCCCTTGCTGGCTCTCTTTCTGTCTCTGTTGCTCTCTAAAATAAATAAATAAATCTTTAAAAAGAAAAATACTGTAATTAAACTCCATCCCATTTCTGACAGAGAACAAATCAGGCTCATGACAGGTGCTTAGTAAATGGTATGTTGACTCAATTAATAGTTGATTGTTGTCAGTTCTTCACCTTCCCTGTTCCTAAGCCACATGATGTGGTTGTTCCTACCACTGGAATACTTATCCCTAACCCACTGATGATGCTTTCGACTGCAAGATTTCATTATAACCATGGAATGTGTACTGAAATCACAATGGGCCAGTTCTGAGTCTATACTTCAAAGCATCACGTATTTCCTCTGCCCTCTGTGAGCCTGGAACATCTGAAATCAGAAGAGCTAGGCTGGAAAGTCCACTGCTTCCAGGCAAAAGAGAGACACACAAAGGAGAGCAGTACAACCAACGCACAGATCTGCGCATGAAGTGTGGCTCTGTCCATCTGCAAACCTTTGAGGGTGTATTAACTGCTCATCACTGAGTGCCACTAGATGTCAGAGGATTTTTTTTAAAGAGAAACATTATTGTGGCAACTGATCCACAACAAATGGTGCAAAGAAGATTATAGGGTCAGATTTGACCACCTTGAGAAAAATCACCCACTTATACAGGACAAAAAATTTAAAAGCTAATTACGTTTTGTTGTTGTTGTTGTTGTTCATTTAACACATCCTCCAAGAATCTTTCACTAGCAGTGGACTGTATTTTGAAGCAATAAAACATTTCAAAAATCAGGGCACCTGGGTGGCTCAGTGGGTTAAAGCCTCTGCCTTTGTCTCAGGTCAGGATCCCAGCATCCTGGGATCAAGTCCCGCATCGGGCTCTCTGCTCAGCAGGGAGCCTGCTTCCTCCTCTCTCTCTCTACCTGCCTCTCTGCCTACTTGTGATCTCTGTCAAATAAATAAATAAAATCTTTTAAAAAAATTTTTTTCAAAAATCAAAAAATTAATTTTTTGTCCAATAACTAGGACAAACCTTGGCCCCAAGTGTCTCAACTACTGAAGTTTTACCCAGCGGTCGGAGAACACATGGAGAAGAACTAAATAAGGAATGAAGGTCACTTTCATAATCCCCATCAGAGGAATTGCTAGCAGGTGCCTATTTCAATGAACACTCTGCTGGTCCTTAAAATGAACATATGTTCTCTGTTTGGAAGGGCAGGCCGGCCAACCTATAGGTTCTGCAGTGAGACTGAACAGCTAAGGGAAGTTGTCTGGTCAAGTTAGCCAGAGGAGGCATCTCTGACCACTCATCACCCTCCACTTGCCCCCCAACGGCCTCCTGCCCCATGGATGTCACATCAAGGGGACAGTGAGGTAGAGCAAACCCAGAGAGAGCAACTACAGCAGGGAATTCTCCTCCAAAAGCACTTCCAGGTGCCACCAAGGCGGCCTCTGCCGCTTGGCTGTAAGAGCCATTGCCATTAAAGGCAAGTTTCCGTTTTATGCGCTCAAGCCCTTTGTGGCAGGATCCCACGATTCCCCCGGAAACCTGATTTACCATCCCATCTCCCTGCTTTTATAGGGCTTGGCTCTGCAAACGGAACTGATGGAGACCTCAACCGCGAGTCACTGAGTCCTCAGGTATAACTGGAGATTTACAATGCCCACCAAGTCATTCTGTCATCCTCTTGTCTTCTCAACATGCCCCTGGAAGGGACTCCCTAAGGCTTCAGCTGAGGTCCAGATGCTGCTCTCCCCAACCCCAAACAAAAAAAGATTCTCCTCCTGGGACCCCACTTTCCCTCACCCCGGCATTCACAGTCCGAGAAGCCCTGTATGGATCTGATGACCGCTAGTAAAGACAAGGCAGTCATGTGGAGGAAAGCTCACTCGAGGGGTGGCTGACAAGGGATTATGGGGAGAAGTGGGGTAGGAAAAGGGAGAAAAGAAAATGTGTACTCTGAGTCATGCTGGTGAGATTTTTCACAGCTAATCACACACAAGAATGATTCACTACTCACTCTGCTCTGCTCACTCATTTTTCATATCATACTTTTCGCTGCCCCATCAGCCTGTTCCACCAAGGTCAAATGAAGGGAATGATAGCATGTACACCACTCTGAGATTTATTATAAACGGAGTCACTCACCTTTTATGTGGAGCAAATGGGCTCCTGAAATCACCATTTATGAAGATGGACCTGAGCAAGAGTCGTGTGAGGAAACAGCAGGGGAGGGAGACTCAGTCCAAAAGGCAGTGTGGAACTCCCATGGTCCCCTTTCCCGTGAGCAGAATACAGACTGAGGCTACCCACTAGCTTGAACTTAAGCGTATGCAAGACTTTCCATCAGCGTCAGAGCTGAAGTTATCCCTCTGTCCTATTTAATATTTGACGTAGCATTGGAGAGGGTCTTCCAGAGAAGGTAACCTTTGAGCAGACCTTAAATGAAATGCATCAGACAAAGAACACTGTGCCAAGATTTTTATAAAAGTTACTTGAATGATATAGCTTTATTATACAACGGAAGTCCAAAGAGAAGAGGCTTTCCAGGGTTAATTCACCAATCATGATCTCACTGAGAACCCCAGTACTTCCATCTTTCTGCTCTGCCCCCTTCAGTTCAAAACTCCTCCTCATGGAGATAAGATGGCTGCTACAGGCATCACATGCAGATACAACCACACCCAGAGAATGGTCTCTCATTATTACACGGGAAAACTTTCCCATAAGTCCCCACCACACAGACCACACCTCATGACCACTGACAGTAGGACGATCACATGCCTGTGCCCAAACTAATCACAGGAGACTGGGGAGGAAATACTGCCAAAGATTCTAAGACATGAAGGTCATGAAGGTCCTTCAGTGACATGAAGGGTTAATTATATGAACGGGGCTCTGAGTATAAGCACAAGGGAGAATGGAGGTGATGACTGGGAAGAGGTTCTATACCCACCCTCAGGACTTTATATTCACATTTCCCCCTACTTTTCTCATTATAAGCTCTTTCAGGCATATAAAAGATACTCAAGTATTTGTTCCATGAATGAAGAAAGAAATGGAATTCACTAGTATATCTCAACCTTAGTGTTAATTCTGTGTTTGCCATGCCAGCAAACAGTCCTCCTTGCTTTTCTCTACTTTCCTGCCCCCATCTTTTTGCTCACACTATCCTCTTCCTGTAACGTCCTCTCCACTTTTCTTCTGTTTCTTTAAACCCTGTCTTTAAGAGCCAGCTCAAATTCCACTTCTTTCATAAAGCCTGTCATGATGATCCAAAGCTCACATGATCTCTGAACAGTACGTTCAATTTGCAAAGCTCATATTACTCCTTTCATAGTGTTTTCCTTGAACCCAAAACTGGAGCTGTCTGTACGCATAGATCTTGACTCATTCAACACTATTTTTTATAACTGAGGAAACAGAGTCCCAGAATTGCTTCAACCTGCCCAGAACATGTACTAAGATTGACAGTCCCTATTTGATAATCAGCCAGTACTAAAGTTTGTAGAATATTCTCCAGGTGGTAATTTTTGATATTTGCTACGTAACTGGGTGTTTGGGGAAAAGGAATAGCAAAGGAGTATGTAACTCTGTGCCAATAAGCACAAATAGATCACTTCATCAGCCCCAAAAACGTGGAGTAAGGTTCAACTGAATGAGAGAAAAATTTCCTTACCCTTGTTCTTTCATGAACCTGAGCTCACTGACGCAACGGAGCAGGATAGTGGGGTTGCCAGTAAAGGGAAATACAACATGCCAGGGGATGGAGAACTGTGAAAGGTGTCAGTCACTGGACATTTCTAAGCTTCAGTATCCTCATCTAGAAGAGGAATGGAATTAGACTAGGTCAACTAACTAGGAGGACTTGCATTTAAAAAAAAAAAAAAAAGCCGACCTCAAACCAAAAATCCCTAACTACTTTGGTTGTAGCGGGTACTGCTGATACCCTCACCCTCTGAACATCTTGCTTATCCCCAAAAATAGGTCCTTCACCATGGATGGCTTCATCTTTGGGGATGTCTCTTCTAGCACTGAGATATGATATTTCTAAAATAGGTGATCATGATACTAATAGTACTAAGAATACTAAAAGACTACAGTGACTTATAGAACAATTTATACTCTCTACAGCCCCAGAAGCAGTTATTAATACGGGGCAGATACTGGTCTTCTGAAACCATAATAAATCAAGTGTTCATAAACCAGGAATGGATAGATGGATGAATGGATGGGAGGGAGGGAGGGAGGGAGGAAAGGCAATCTAAACTTTCATTAATTTTAAAAATAATCAAATTATCATTAATTGCCAATTAGACCAAATTTCATCACACTTATATAGGAAACAAATGGAAGTAGCCTAGATGCCCAACAATAAGAGACTGGCAAAGAAAACCGGACCAATCACCCTGTGTCTCCACTAGCCACCAAGTTTCAGAAGAATTATCAAGGGTAGGAGAATATATTAAAAACATACATTGATACATACAAAAGTTGCAGAAAAGATTATGGAGTGACCCAAGTTTCCAAAAATGTACTGTACTTTGCTTTTTTTCTAAAACGACTGTAAGATCCAGAACAAAATACTAACAGCGGTAACTTCTGGGCGGTGGGATTACAGGTATCTTTTTTCTTCAAAATTTTCCTATTTTTCTCAAAGTTCCTACAGTAAACATGTATTTCATTTATGATGAGAAAAAAAGGTTGAAATACATTAAGAAGTAGAAAATAAAATTGAGTGAACATTCTGTGTTACTTACCCACTTAAAAGCTCAAAGGTCTAAGGGATTTAGAAGTGATGTACCAGAACTATCCAAATGGACCCCAAAAGAACAAGAAGGGGAAAGCTGAAATCTCTCTAGACCATGTGTCAGTATCCTCGGCATGGATCTCACTCCATCTGACTATCTCAGAATCTCTAAGGAGAGGCGCCTCGGACACCTATTCTCTGCCCCTGGGAAGCACAGGGGCAGTGATTCTTATTAGATGTGCTGGCAAATAGGATGTAAAGATCATGGAAGCTATGACAATTAAAGGCAAAACAAAACTCAGTTCTTAATCTGCCTCCACAAATCAGGGATCCCAGTGTGAGAAGAGTTACCCTTCTTTTCTTGAAAGTCTCCTGGGATCGCCTTCGAAAGCCCAGGTTCCCATACTACAAAAAGGACCAGGATGCTCTGTGACCTGTTAGAATGAACTGTACCTCTGAGCCATGTGTGAGCCAGCCTTAGTAAACTTAATTTTATCACTTGTCAAATTCTTCAACCTTTGAAAAATTACTCAATACCAGAATTAATGTATGATATAATATCCAAGCAGTTAGCCAGCTCTGAACTCAGATGATCCTGACACGATGCCGGCTCTGTACCTGAGGGTGGGCAGGGCTGCCGGGCTGCCACAGCCTTGAGTCTGCATGAGGAAAGTGGGTGTGAGCATGAGGGCAAATCCACTTTTCAACATCGGCAGAGTGATAGATAATCTGTGCCATACCTGAAAATATGTCTCATGGATCTCCATGCAATAGACAATGTATTAATTTCATTTTTTTAAACTCCCATTCATCATTTCTAGCAAGTCAACAGTCCTTCTCCCAAGACCTTGCTTTAATTGTGAAGGCAGCTGATAGTGCATTCTGGGCCAACAATTCTTAGAACCGTGTTGCTACCTCAGACACAGTTCTATGTGGAATCTGAGAGATATAAGTGCAGTCTAGAGGAAGGTCACAGGAAGATAAACCTCAAAACCAGGTGTGTGCACATTAAACCAGCACCCTTAAAGGGGTTTGTTTTTGTTTTTGTTTGTAATATAGAGAAAAAAAAAATCAGAAACTCTTTGTCTTTCTGGGCCATTTCTTTGAGGGGAGAGGGAAGAATCGTTGGGGAGGGGAAGAAGGAAAAAACAAACTTTACTTTTGGATGGAAAATGTGCAAAGGATGCATTAGACCCCTCAGCATCAATTCTGAAATACAAAGTTTCCTTCAGCGTATTCCAAAATAAGAAAGAGATTTTCCGAGCTCCATAAGGTCCCAGGTTCCCTGAAAGAACCAAAAACACAATGGCTTATTTTGAAACCATCACACTAAAGGCTGGATAGAATTAAGTTGGGGATAAGTTACCTTTTCATTTTTCCGACAATGTGTATGTGTGTTTATGTTTCTCTTTTAGAATTTTAAAAACACTAATTCTTATCCAAGACTCCTCCATCAACTGGTCTCAGAAAGTCACTTTATTCATACAATGAAACAAAATCCTAGAAATATGTAAGAGTATGGTACTCAACTATAATAATTTGATTTACCTTCTATTGCTTCATACAATCACTGACTGTATTTAAAAAGAAAAAAAAAAAAACCTCAAATAGATTTTGGACCATACTCCACACTGTTCTTTTCTGAAATAACCATTTCATAAATAGTAAACCTATTGTACCATACCCCAAATTACACATTTTTCTCAGGGGGAAAAAATAAGATTCACCTTTTTTCTGTCCTAATTAATTTTTTTTAATTTGATTGTAGTAACACTTAACATGAGATCTAACCTCTTAAATTATTCCTTTGCCTAATATAATATTTCAGGGTTTGGGTGAGGGCATACTTCCTACCTTAAAGTAAAATGTTACCAGCATTAAATATTGAGTCACTCATTAACACACATGGACTGGATAAAGGTAGAAAGACACTAAGTTTTTCCTGCACAAAGGAGGCATGCATTATCATGGCTATCACACTCCTTCATGAAGCAACAATAGATCTCCTTCTGGAAACATCATTTTCAAAAGGAGCAGGTAAATATTATTATTTACTACACTAAGGCAACAATAACTGATTAAAGCAAATTTAGTGGAAACATTAAAATAATGGCAGGGGAAGAAAATTTATTCTACAGAAACACTGTGTGAACTTATTGGAAATAATCAGCCGCTCAGTTTGAATTAAATGAGTGAGAGGGAGTGTGGCGGGGGCGGGTGGGGGGGTAGTGTGTGGTACAGAGGGAGGTTGAAAGAGAAAGCCTGGCACACGGTAGCGGGAATCTGCAAGCTTCCCTCTGCCAGGGTGGCTAGGAAAATCTGCAAAGATGCAAACAATCCTTGGGTGTTCAGTTAGCAGTGAGTAAATTGCTGTGGGATCTAAGGGCGGGCATACTTTAGCAGGCAATTCCTCTCTGTCTTTCATTCTGTTTGTCTGTGTTAAATTCCCCCTCTGCCCTCATCCATTCTCACATCCAGTTGCCTGCTTTGTCCATCCATCAATCCCCTCACTTTGTCAGTGCTGACTTCATCTGGGCTCTGGGCTCTCAGAGCCGTGTTGCAGCCATCCCGAGGCCGCGGGGGAGCCCCCCGCCTGCCGCAGCCTGCCTGCTTCCCGATCTGCTGACAGAGGACCCAGTCAGCCGCTTGTCGTTTTCTATTGCTCAGGCCAGCAAAAACACTAATACTCAACCTGATTCCTATCGTCCTGCTTTTCACCTTTTCTATTGAAGAGACTGGAAGAGAGAAAGACACAAGGAAAGAGAAAAGGAGGGAGGGGGAGAAATAGGGGTAGCAGGGGTTGGCGGGGAATGGAGAGAGATGTTTGCTGAATTTTCTAGAACAATTTGCACACCAGTCAGGTGGAGGCTCAATCCAGCTTCCAGTACCACACATCAATAGAAATCACAGGGAGAAAATGTAGCACTAATTAAGGGTTGATAAGCTGTAGTCAAGCGCAGGTTAGAAGGAGGAAAAAAAAAAAGAAAAAAGAAACAGCAGACTACCCAGGCCTGTGCAAGCCCAGCCTCATACAGCACTTTCATCGCCAGCTTAGGAGGCAAATTTTGCAGTGGATTTTTTTTTTTAAGTTTTACCTTCAAAATCAAACAGATATGCTGGGAGAAAAATATTAGATGATTGTTCTTATTCAAAAGATCATTTGCAAAACATTTCGTGGAGGGGGGAACTTACTAAAGAGGAAAATAGTTACCTAGCAACAAAACTATTTTAAAACATTCTTCGGTGTACTGCCTGATTATGTGCTCTTAATTCAAAGATGTATAATTCTGAGCACCTGCCAAATTATTAAAATATTTCTTCCCTGAATTTTGAACTCCTCCTCCCCCACTACCCCCCCACAACAAACAGGGCAAACTTCACAATGAGCCATAATCAGGATGATAAAAAAAACTTTTCAATGTTACACATTTCTTTACATTTTACTCTTAGGGTGGAAAGCAGAATTTCACTTGAAATATGAGCAATTAAATTAGTAAAACTATTTATACAACTGAGTTTAAAATGACTTTAAAATAAAGCAGCTCGGTGGGGTAGGTTTTTCTGTAACTGCTGATAATTGGAACTAGCATTTGGGAAGCTTCCTACTTGCAAGGCATTTTCATGTATGTTATTTGATCCTCGCACCACACCATTCCCCAGGGATGGGCCCAGGGATTTTTGAAACTGAGAAAGCGGAAACCCAGCAATTCATTAATGTTCCCCAAATCATCCACTGCTAAGCAAGGGCGTCAGAATTCAAACATAGCTGTTGGAATTCCAACTCTTTGCCCAACAGATATGCACATCCAGTCACCTAGCCCCAAAGCGTCTTTGTCATTAAAGAAAAAAAAAAAAAAAAAAAACCCTGAAAGATCTCCTGGGACAAAGGGGACTTAACCGAGCCCATTTCTCTGTCCAAAGTGTGACAACAAAATATTGACTCTGGTGTTTTAGTATAGCATCCCCAATTCTTATTTGGGGAGACTGTTCGCTTTCATAGGGAATGAAACTGACAACCTGTGGGGACAAACTAAGAGAAGTTTCCAGAAGAAATTCTCGTGACTTAGGAATAAATGATGTGTTGCCTTTCCAGGCACCAGATTTGAAGAGCGAAGGCCTGGCTCAGATGCTTTAAGTTTCGGTGTGGGATAGGAAATCAATCGCAGCACCCTGTGACCCACCACCCCTCGTATCAAGAAAGATTTGGGAGGGGAACTGCACATTACCAACCCCGGGCTGTGCGGGCAACAGCACGAAGAGAAAAGAGGACCGGAAAGCCAGCAAGGCCTTCCGGCCCTCCAGTCTCCACTCAGCACTACCGCCACGCACCTACTCCAGAACCTTCACCCACCCTTCGCTCCTCATTCCTTTTGTTTTCTCGAACCTGCATGCCCAGATGGGCTTTGGCTGTGACACCAGAGATCAGGGGAAGGGGAGGGAAAAAAAGGCAGTGGCACAAAGTCTCCTCTGCGTTGCTCCTCTACACATCAGACATCTCTAATTAGACAGCAACAAAATTTTATTAATAGGATGGACATTATAGAATGAGCTTGTTATAAATGGGCCCTGTCAGGGCCTTATTCAGCTACCAAATGACTATTCTCAGTTCAGTGCTCTCATCTGAGGCGTCGCGCCTAGTGCTGGATAACAAATGATTGCTATTAACCGTATTGTTAGTAATGATGGCTGAAAACAAACAAAAACCCATAAATAACAGTCTGCAGAAAAATTAACCCATAAACTTGATAGATATCCAGCTGAGAAATAATAAATGACACTTTGGGGCCTGCTGGGAGAAGCTAGTGGTTTTTGTTTTCCTCTGTGTCATTAACACATTTTCTGTGCTAAAAATTAGATTCTGATATATAATTATCAACGCTCCCAGATATTAATTCTGCTATTGCTCCCTCGGTTTCTCTCCTGGCTGGGCTCTAATGTTATTCACAGATTACTCTGAGAAAACACATCAAACACTTAACAGAACAGGTCAAAGTGACAAGCAGCTTCTGCTGACAACACCAACCTGCACCGTCTTTTTAACCAGGGACACAAAACAAATTTCTCATATTAATTAACTAGGGTTTCCTTCCAGCCACAACAGGCCCATACAATGTGATGTGGGCTAAGCAAATTCCCTACTTCTCTACTGAAGACGGCCAAGGGAAGCGAGGAGTGACAAAATTATCTTGCGTTGATGGCATTCAAATCCACATTCATTAACGTCTTTCAGGGAGGAAACAGGCTTCAAAAGAACTTTCCGGCAGCAGAGCGTCTCTCACCTTGGGCCCCTTCCTCTCACAGGGCTCAGTGGAAGGGCAGGTACATACACCCGCAGAGAAGCATGGAAGCATGAGACCTTCCCCGAAAGGGGCTGGAACTTCAGGCACAGAATCCGAATTTGCACTGTCCCTGAAAAGGACTTAAACTTCCCAAATGCCATGACTTCCACACAATTAATCGACCTTGATGGGAGTATGATCTCACCTGTCGATGGCTTGTATTTGCCAGGAACTACCAAGAGGAGTGAAATTCACCAGGCTCCTCCATGGACTGACAGGTACCCTGCAAGCAGACAAGACACACACACACACACACACACACACACACACACACACAGAGTACTTTCACGCACATACATAAAGTCCTTGTCTCCAGTCTGGGCATTGTCAGTGCAATCTACTTTATGAATTTCTTCCACTAGCTCTCTGAAAATTTAAATTTTAAGGAAAATAACTGGGGGGAAACTTTTTTTTTTTTTAATTCAAAAAGATGAAAGTTCCCAAGTAAGAGAATATATATTTAATGGTTATGTTTGGTTAAAAATTAAGATAATGAGATTTGAGAAGACTAAAATGAGGCCAGTGGGGGACGACGGGGGGTAGGCAGGGGGAGTAGGGGGGTGCAGGGGAAGATCCGTACAAATAAGCCAGTGCAAATAAGTGAACGAATTAGCAGATACACCCTCCATTTCCCAAGCCTAGCCTTCTACTGAGGAAAAAGAGGCAGCAACCTCCTAGTCTATAAACAAATGCCTTTAAATACAAGCTCTTTCCCCAGTTAGGGGAACTAAACCTAAGAATAGGAAAATTATTTAAAATTAGGCAATATGACCAACTCTCTAAAACACAGAAGCAAAAATGGAGGGAGGACAGGGATGAATGCAAGAGGCAGAGAAGAGAGAAGAGGTTACCCTCAAGAGAACTGAAGCCGCTATGTTGAAAAGCTGAGGAAAAAAATAATAAGTGAGGCGTTTTAACCCCCAATTTAGAAAACCTTCCTAATTCCCAGCAGTTGTGGGATGTTCCCTTTCTCCTTTCAAGCTCCATCGAGGAACCTGAGCTGGCCACAACGTCCATTTTTAAGACGGGATTTAAAAATAAGTAAATAAGCAAATGATCTCCCATCTCCCACGCCTCGTCGTTAACCCTCGCGCCTCCTCCCTGTGATCACGCTGCCTTGATGACAAGCGCCGACGCTGCAAATCCCTCACCCTCCATGCACTCCATTTTCTCAGTATCTGGCATTGCGATATTAAATAACTATAAAACTAGAAAGCCAAAATAACTAAATCACCTGGCAGCCAATTTCTGAGAGTTAAACCACAAACCCGGAAAATGGTGGAGTGTGTTGAAATAATGTAAAGGAAACCCATAAATTCAAACTTTATGTTCTGTAAAGAACAAATATGAAAAAGGCATCAAAATAATGAAAGATTGTTTATGTATTCTGGCATGAAATGGGAATGTGTTATGAGAGAGAGAGCAGTGGTGGAGACGGATCGACAGAGCTGACAGTGTGGTATTCATCCTGCCCGGCGCGGCAGACGCCCCGCTAGTGGCAGTAGACAGCACAATAAATCAAGGGCTCTCGAAGCTGTACCTACAGCTTATTACATCCAAGATGACAAATAAATAATAATCCCTGTCAGAGCGGCCCTTTGCTCAAGGATTGAGCCTGAAACCTTTGGCTCATCACTCCTCATCTTAAGTGAAAACACTAGAACTAGGGAATTGGAGGCCACGGTTTGCTAAGCTCATGAAACACAAAACAAGCGGGACCCGGGAACTAGGACTGAACGAGAAAGGTCAAGAAGGAAGGAAGGATAAACATTTAAATAATCCTGACCGAGAGGGGGCAAAGCAGCGGAATGAATGCGGGTTAACATGTCCTCATCATCGGGGGGTAAGAAACAAAAAACAAACAAACAAACAAAAAAAGAACGTGCGACACCGATGCCTTGTCCCCACCCCGAACACGGAGAAATGCCAGGCTTCAGGGGAAGTGCAGTACCAGGCAGTCAAAGAGACAGGGTCGGAGAGGCACCAGGAGCCAAACACCAGTGGCCACCCCCCCCCCAGCCCCTCACCACCCCAATCGTCTTCCTGCCTTATTTAAAACCCAACCAAGTCGTGAAAAACCATCCTCCCCGCGTAGTAACTCCAGCCCCCTCCCAGCCTCCAAGGAGAAGCGACGGTGCTGACCAGGGCCAAGGCAAGAGGAAGACTGAAGCGCAGAGCCATTCCTGTTTCTCGCCTCGGCAGCTTAGTCACCCCCTCTCACGTGCATCCCTCACCGGCTCGTCAACACAGGGATGACAGAGCCCTGCCTCCAAATTTGCCCGGCATCCATGAGCATGATGACCTTGAACTCATCTCTTAGCTTTGAGCATACTTATTCCCTGTTGTTCCTGAGTGCTTAGGTGGAAGGTTTCTTCCAGACCATCCGTCTGTCTGGGCAGACTCTACACCGACAGCTCCCAATCTGGTTTCCACGCAAGGCCACCTCTCCTTCCTGTCTGACACATGCCCATCCCCTCACTGCTTTCAGGAAAGCACACAGACAGAATCGGAGAGGGCCAAGAGGGTTTGGGCTCCAGCTCCCCCAGCAGCCCCCCCACCACACACGCCCCATCTTAATAGTTCCTGAATATGCCGCCCACTGCTATTCCCCCGGTATACTGTGAATCCCGACCACCTCTGGGCATTAAAACAAAATTCTGTTTTGTCATTTGAGAGATGCACATAAAGATGGCTCTGCCGAAGGGCACAGGAAACATTACAAAGACCTAAGTCCTAGGGGCGACAGTAAGTTTCTGATGTTACCAAGGGGGAATGACCACCATTTTCCGCTCATCTTAGAGTATGGCGGGGATGCCCCTCGTGCTTCACCTGCCCACCCTTCTTCCCGACAAAGGTGACATGGCCGACTGGAGCAGGTACTGGCTTGGCTCGGGTGGATCTGAGTTCAAATTCTGACTCCACCCAAACTGGAAGACCTCAAGGGGATCACCTAACCTTGATGAGTTTCCATTTCCTCATCTGGAAAGAAACAGCTAGGGGTACAAATTCCCAACCTATAGGATTGTTTCGAGATTCAGTGAGATCAACACAATTGACAGTTCGCTACAGATTCTGGCTGCCCAACAGAGGCCAGTCCTTATTCCAGTTTGATTTTTTCCTGATTTGCTGTCATCTGCTAAAGCAGAATTTTAAACGGAAGGTATCATCTCCATGGCTTTAGATCCTCATGAGCACTCAAAATATCCAAAATTCCCTATAGAAACACAAGCTTCTTATAAAAATCATTGGAGTCTAAAGCATATACCTAGCCCAGAACTTGGAAGAAATTTATCTAAGGCTTTTAAGAGGTTTGGGGCTATAAGTAGGTAAGTGATACAATAAAATGCAATCACCTCAATCCAATAATTCTATACCTGGGACTCTATTCCGAAGAAAATAAATGAAAATATGGATAATTCATATTCACAAAGACATACATGACACTGTTATTATGGGGGGGAAAGCATGGGAGCAAACTAATCAGTCCATAGTAAGATTTTAAAATATGTAAAAATATGTTTGAAATTATTTTTTAAATTATGGAACACTTATTTGATGACATAATATACAGACCTCAAAAATGATGATCATGAAGACCATGAAGCAACATGGCAAAATGCATATTATTTAATGTAACATGAAAAAGGCTGAACATAAAATTGACACTTGGCTCTCATGTTAACTATGCAGGATTATGCCTCTGGAAAAAGAATATACACACATAATAACAGTTGTGCCAATTTGGCAGAATTAGAGGGTTTTTTTATTCTTTCATTTTTTTTTTCAAACTTTCTATGATCATGTTTCACAATACTTTTTGAATTTAAAAAAAAAACAATTTCAAAAAGTCAAAGTTCAGTGAGTTAAAATTGGAAATCTGGGAGCAAAACCTACAGCCACCAAAATTTTGTAGGCTCCCACTGCTTCCTGTCATCCAAGACACCATTGTGGGCACCTCTTATGAGCTGGTGGGCAAAAGATGGAACAAAAGTCTTTTTGAAATGTTGCCCTCCTAGACTGACCTCCCACAGGGTGCAACCTACCCTTCCAGCCAGCCTTCCCATCACTCATGCACAAAGTCAGCCTCACTGCTGCAGTCACTCAGCCACTCCTGTTTAATGAAAAAACCTCAGTCTTCAAAGTCTCCTCCTGCTGCCCCTTATAAGATCTTGCTTGTTATTGCCCATTTAATGTTCCAAAAAACTATCTCTAAAGTGAGCTGAAAACAAGACGAGGAGAGATGAGAAAACACACACACACACACACACACACACACAAGAAAAGGTTGTCTTCTAACTATCTCAAGCCCTGACCCCCCTTTCCTTGGCCAGCATACAATTTCCATCCTTGGATTTCCCTCCTTTCTTATTCCATGAACTAAGTGGGGGAAACTCTCAAGTTGGAGATTACTACCTTAACTCTCCATAAACATCCCAACTCAAACTACTGGCTGATACTTTGGAGAGTGGGGTTTTGCTACCAAAAGACAGCTAGGGATGCTGTCCTTTCATGAAAACATGGAAAAGAGAAAGCCATGCTGGGGTCCTCTTCTGCGGTAAGTCCTTCAGTAGACACCTTAACGCAGCTGCAACAAATTCATGAGATGACTGGACCTGCCCCAGCCCACTGCTCCCCTTCTGTCATCCAGGTAAGGACACTGTCCTCCGGATGTTCATCTATGCAGTCTAATACAGAACCCCTTTACCTGAGGGAGCTTGAATTTCAGGTCCTAATTTATTCTCCATGTATTCTCCTTCCTCTCTTCCTCACCGCTTCTTTGAAGGCACACCTAGTCCAGTCAACCAATTCCGTTTACAGTCCCTTATCTTTAACCCAGAGAGGTAGGGAACCTGTCCTTGACCGGAAGTTCCTGTCAGGGCTGCAACTGACACTCGAGCTGCTGGTCTTTCCAACACACCATGTTTGCTGCTTCCAATTACTGGTTTCCATATAGCAGAAGAGGTAACACCCCCGCCCCCAGTATCTTGTAAGAAAGTGTGAAAGGCAGTCCCACATGGCCCACATGAGACCAAGACTCTCTCACTACCCCTGAAAAAGAATGATCTCCCTAAATTGAGGTGCATCCCACAGTCAACAAAAAGTCACCGCAAACCTTTGGTGGGATAGAGGAGGGCGGTACCACACAAGGCCAAATTCTTAAAGCATGCCGTGGTCCAAGATTAAGTTTTAAGACATGTTGCTGAGATATGTCTGGGTTCATTGGCTTAAAATGAGTTAACTTAACAAAAGACACAAATAAGCAATAATGCAATCATTTAATACAATATCACTGTCTAAAGATTCTTTTTAAATATAAACATGGCAATTCTGCTAATACGTATTACATACATTTGCAACAATACACAAAAGCTGAAAGGTGGTTATTGTTGAATTGAAAAAGTCCCAGAATCCCACTAAGAAAATAATGCGAGACAATAATGCATATTTCAGGTACACACTATAACTGACTTAAATTATTATGGATGTACTTCATACTTAATTACCTTTCTAAAATATGTCGGGGTATTTTGTCATAAACTCTGCAGAGTTGGCTGTACCTCTACTAAATACTGCTCTGAAATGCAAACCCTTCGCTAATGTTTTTATTTGAATAACTTATTACCCAATATAGCAAGCATCAACACATTTTATAGAACCAGAACTTGGCTCTCTGAAATTCCTCCTACCCTAATGCCAGTCACTGTTGGGAGCATTTAGTTATAAATTGTCTTTCAATAAAAGTAAAAGCTCCCAAAACAACAAAATGAAAAGACACAGCAGCTTAAATCAAGGGAAGTCAATTTCCACATGCCGATCCTAAATATTTCATGGCCCTATTTTATTCTGACATTTGTAGATGACTAAAGTGTTACAAAGGAAATAAAATGCTGATTAAAGAGTTCACTGTCATAAAGGTTACTGAATTGTAAATGGCCCTTTCCATCTTCCTGTTAATAGGTACCCAGCTGTAAACATCATGAAGGATGTGACGGGAGGGCGGCTTCCCTCCTTTAGGAGCTGTATATACATTAATCACTGAATCACCAAGCCATGCTTAATTGCAAGCTGTATATCACACAAATCCATGGTAAGTAGAAGGAAACTCATTATTGCTGCTTCATAACTACTGGGTACTTCTCATTTTAACCTCCTCACACCTGGGACACTTTGTTGCTTTATAACAGGAATGCAGAAAAGGTATTACACCACTAATTACAGCCCACACCGCCACCTCCAACTCAGCTGCCTGAAAGAAAAGAACAGAATAGTCTAGATCTGATGCCATCCCGGCTTCTGCCTCATTGCCACTAAGTGAGTTTTTACATGTGGCTTCCCGCACCCTCCCTCCCCTGTTCCCTTCCTGGGGACAACATGTTGAAATCCATTACTCCTTGAGAGTTTACAGAACTGTTTAAATGATAAAGAGAAAAAAATAAAACACCTGCAGTATATTTTGCTTTGACAAAATTATTGATTTAAATCCCATACAATAGCACAATACTATTTAAAGGTCAACCCAAGAAAAATGAGTTTACACCCGAACAGAGCTGAGCTTATCTGTCATGAAAGTGTAATGATGTGTTTATTCCCTCACTAGGGTGTATATATTTTTCAGGAAGATATAACAGTCTACTTGCAGGTGAAATCTGCTCTTAAATGGGAATTTCAGGAGATATTTACATTTCAGATGGTGGAGCTGATATCCGAAGCCCTGAGACCCATTTCTGCACTTACTAGTCAGGTGAGTATTTATTTTCATCGCCTAAAAATTATTCTTCTCACTCCCGGGTCAAAAACGAGACGTCTACTTGAACACTATAACCACAACTCATATGGGAATCTTTCAAGAAGGCTAAGGTTGCAAACAGAATGCAAAGGTTGCCATGAGAACAGCCTCTTCTCCTGTTTGGTTTCTCTTTCACATTTCAAACACATGGCAATAAAAGACCCTCAGTTCATTATTTCTAGAAATAGTTGTTATTAATGAATCTGTATATTTGTCTTTTTCTTTTCAAAAGGCCAATTGATATATGTTTAACCCCCAGCTACCACCATCACCCTTCCCTACTTGACCTCTACAGGTAGTCAGACCTGGGCCTCATTGGGATGGAGTGAAGGGGATGAGTTCTGATAACCCTAAAACCAGGTGACAGCCCCTAAAGCAAACCTGTCCCACTGCCTCTCCGTTGAGTTCCATTCAACCAGTATTCATTAGGTGCCAGGTACAATGCTGGTTGTAAGGGTATAAAACACAGTACCTTCTGTCTTAAAAAATTTCATTCATTCATCCGGCAAATGGAAGGAGCACCTATCATGTGCGTGGCACTGTGCAGTGACATCTCCGAGACTATGGTCTTACAGGGCCCACAGACTCTGAATACACAAATATAAGTTAAATAAATATCCCAAAAGTGGACTTTCAGGATGCTAGGGCTGCACAAAGCAAGGAAAGTCAAACTAGTCGACATGGTCCAAGGAGGGCCTTCCTTATTTGACCAGGGACTTGAAAGATGCAAAGGTGTCTGCTAGACTGAAGTGAAGAGGGCAGATGAAGGCAGTGGGAAGGCCAGATTCAAGGTCCCCAAGACAAGACAGAATCTTCTGCAGAGAACGAAGAGAGTTGCCTGTGACATACGATCTGGCTGAGGGGTAGAAGGGAGGGGGAAATCTTGCCAACAGTAAGAGTTCTAAACCTAAGGGAAACCACTGGAAGGTATCCAGCCTGGGAGTGCCATGACCGAGGACAGTATGGAAACCAGATCAGAGGAGAGTGCAGGTTACTGTTGGAATTCCCCTCCAGAAGGTTATTTAGGCCATGGGAACAATGACAATGGCGATCAACGTCAGTGACCTGAGGAACAGCAAAAAAACTACTCTAACACTCCATCAGCACCAATGCACAAGAAGTACATCTTCAAGAACTGGCCTTTGTTCTTGTGTTGCCAAGACTAGACTCATAAGTCAGCTAGTAGAGACTTTGTCCCCTTCCACAGGTTCAGTGGGGCTGGTCCAAGGATTATAACAGCTCTGAGGTTCTTATTATCTGCCTTCAACATTCCCCCAACCCCAGCTCACTGGATATTTTCCTGTCATTGTTAACTCTATCAAATCATGAGCTGGAAGACAGATCACTTTCAAATCTAGGTAGTATCTTGCTAACACTTGGAGTGAAAGCTGTTTTTGTGTCTTTGGTCAAAAACAAGAACAAAGATATTGACCAAAACTAGATCTGAAGGTTGTCGAAATTTAATTTATCCGAACATCTTCTTGTTCCCCACCATCGTGGGTGCTGGCATTTTGGTTGTCTAAAGATCAGTGTATGAATTTTCCTTCTCTTCCAACACTCCTTATAGGGAAGAGGAGTTGGTGTTCATGAATCTTCGATTGTTGGCAGATCTTCAAAGCCTCTCACATTTAGGCAAAAGCCTAAAGCTACCTGCCTTGCTGGGTGAACTGCAGGAAGACTGAGCACAGTCCCACAGCCCACCCCACCATAACTACCTCCAAATCCCCTTACCACCATCCACCATCATCACCCCCACTACAGTCAACACAGTCACACCCAGGGAAGGAATCTCCTGCCTTCTCAGGAAATCTGTGACATTGTACTTCCCACTCCTCCTCCCCCCATCCCAATGCTGCATGAGTCAACCCTACATGCTCACCACTAAGTCTCACTTGTACCCTTCATGAAATGGTGAAACAGAAGCTCTAACAAGCATACTTCTTCACAAGATGGCAAAGGGGGAAGATCACCTGTTTTGGAATCAAGCGCACCTGGGCCCACAGCTAAGCCCTACTATCAGTGATGCTTTTCTAGGCCTATCGCTTAGGGATCCTCCATCTTTTCATCATCCATCCGTCCATCCATTCAGTAAATAGTTTCCAGATGCCTATCCTGTTCCAAGACTTCTCACATGTGTCTGGTTTAATCATGACAGTAATCCTTTAAGGCAAGTGCCCCACAAATTTGTTTTATCATGTACCCCAGCATAAGTTGACTTACTTATAAATTATGTAAACCTATATTAAATAGGTACTTTAAGGGTAGGAAAGAAAATATCAAGATTTTAAATGCAATTGTACTCATCAGTGGTGTCAAATCCTCTTTGAGCTTACTGAAAAACAGGTAACTATATATATTAATTTTTTCATTACAGAGACGTTACATATTTATGCCTCATTATTTTTTTAAATATGGGCTTAACACTTTGTAAAAAGCCCACTTAAAAGTTTAGTTCTAATTTCAGTTTAACACAATTTTAGTAAATGAATCATAAATTTTAAAAGGTACTTAAGTATATACATTGGTTTCTTGTGGCTACTGTAACAAGTTATCACAAACCTGGGGGCATTAAGAAAAATGCAGAAAGTTATCCTCTTAGAGTTCTGGTACCCACAAGTACCACTGGACCAAAATCAAGGTGTTAATGGGGCCACACTCCTCCTGAAGGCTCTCGGAGGGAATCTGTACCTTACCTCTTCAAGTCTCGGAAGGGTGGTGGCTTTCCTTAGCTTGTGACCGTACCACTCCAATCTCTGCTTCTCTGGGCACCATTGCTTTTCCCTCCTACATGGTTGTCAGATCTTCCTCTGCCTCTCTTACAAAGATACCTGTGCTTATATTCAGGGCTCCCCAAGATAATCCAGGATAATCCCCTCATTTCAAAATTCTTATTTTAATCACATTTGCAAAGACCCCTTTTCCATGGAAGGTTAATATTCACAAGTTCCAGGGATTAAGATAGGATACTTTGGGGGGACCATTATTCAGTACCACAGTACATATGGAAGAAACTAATCCCAGGTTGAGTTCATTGAATCACAACTCTTTCTCAATCTCATTAGCCAGGCGTGCTCAGTTTGTTATTTGAATTCAGTGGGTAAATTTCCACATTCCTTGATGTCAATTACCCAAAATGTGTGGCAATTTTATTTTTCACCAGTGAATTCAAAACCCACTGAAATTCTTCTTGGGAAGACTTTTTAAATAGTTAGAAAATTCATTTTCCATTTTTTTTAAATGTGCAGAGATGAGCATTTTTACAGATAACATACCAGCCACAGTTGGCAGGAAAGAGCTCATAGGATGATGGAAATCTTTCCAAAAATCTGTATTCAAATGTCCTCTCCATAGCATTAGTTTCTTTCATTAAGCATTTCTCAACTGCATTTTTTGCCAAACATATCTGTTAGGATTTATATTTCTGCCAGACATTAGGAAAGAAAAATTTTAAAAGCTTGAATTTCCTAAGAGAAAAATGGAGAACTCATATTTATAATATAAAAAAAAAAAAAAAAAACCCTTCCAAGTTCTTCCTGACATGGTCAAGGAATCTCTATTGAAACCAAAGATTTTTGTACTCCATCCCCAACTTAGAATTAAGCAAGTATAACGTAAGGGTTCTGTTATGAGGATTTTTTAAATAAAATTAATCACATCACTGATATCCTGTAACCAGAGTCAAATTTGCAAAATGCTAAAGACAAAAAAGAAGGGAAGACGTTAGTATGAAATACTCCTCAAAGAGAATTCCCAGGTGACCTCAGTAATAGCCCCCCATGGTGTGTGGCAGGGGCTCTTGTGGGAGACACCTGCACCACGTGTGGGCTCCAGTTCAGTCTGAATACTACATATTGCTTTCTTGTTTTTAGATTATAAAAACCAGGAAAAAAATTCTAACACTCTTCTAGCATGCCAGTGGTTCTTATGGTATATTCTGCGGGCTTAGCTCCTTTCTCTAAAAACTGTTCCCTGAGTTATGGGGGAGTGTTCTTATTATACTGATAGGGAAAAGAAGCTGAGAAAGGCTGAGGGAGTCGCTTAAAACAGCACAGACAGGAGGAATCAGAGCCAGGTTTTGATCCAAGGTTCTGATTCTGTGTCTGGCTTGTATTCCACTGCTCTGTAATTCCTCCCTTCAAGAATGGGGCATGGAAGGTGAAGAAGGCAACCCAGCAGGGTGGTTCAAACCAACTGGGGGGGTTACCACTTCTGCCCGGGTTTGACTTTGGCTTCATCATATCCCAGCTACGTGACTTTAGGTATATTGGACACTACACTTAAGTTTTCTCTTTTTCTTTTTTTACAGATTTTATTTATTTGACACAGAGAGAGAGAGAGCATACAAACAGGGGGAGCAGCAGGTAGAGGGAGAAAGAGCAGACTCCCCACCGAGTGGGGAGCCCAATGTGGGACTGCATCCCAGGACCCTGAGATTATGACTTGAGCCGAAGGCAGCTGCCCAACCGATGGAGCCACCCAGGTGCCCAGTTTTCTCTTTTTCAAAATGGGGAAAATAAAAGTATCTGTTCCAGAGGGTGATGGTAAGGAAGAAATTAATTAATTCATATGAAGTACATAAGACAACAACAAACACATAGTAAGCAAAAGTAAGCCCTCAGATGTCAGCCATGTGATAATACCTATTTCGTAAGGTGGTTTTATAAAGCAAATGACAAACACATACACCTAGACAGATATGTGTACACACACGCACAAAATATACAGAAAGAAGGTAAGGGGAGGAGTACACATGCACCTGACATATCACAGGTACTTAATGATTAGTTCTTCTTGAGCTTTTTTTTTTTTTTAGGATTTTATTTATTTGACAGACAGAGATCACAAGTAGGCAGAGAGGCAGGCAGAGAGAGAGAGAGAGAGAGGAGGAGGCAGGCTCCCTGCCGAGCAGAGCCCGATGCGGGACTCGATCCCAGGACCCTGAGATCATGACCTGAGCCGAAGGCAGAGGCTTTAACCCACTGAGCCACCCAGGCGCCCCTCTTCTTGAGCTTTTATTAATTGTGAATAAAATATGAGGATGACTTATCTGTCATCAAGCTGATAAGGGTCCTCCACGGGCAAGAATGCATCTTTCTGATGCCACATAGGCACACCACCCTCTGCCTCATCCCCCAGATATCTGACACTTAAGAATCCAAGGCTGGGGTACCTGGGTGATGGAATCGGTTAAGCATGTGACTCTGGATTTTGGCTCAGCTCCTGATCCCAGGATCGTGAGACCAAGCCGAGTGGCCGGCTCAGTGCTCTGCGAGGAGTCTGCTTGACGCTCTCTTTCCTTCTCAC
The DNA here is from genome assembly GCF_963455335.1 of Martes martes. Lineage (NCBI taxonomy): Eukaryota > Metazoa > Chordata > Mammalia > Carnivora > Mustelidae > Martes > Martes martes. The sequence continues at coordinate 50,957,228 of NC_137902.1, forward strand.
CCTCCTTTGCCCCCACTCCCTCTCTCTCTAAAATAAATAAGTCTTTTCAAAAAATATTTAAGAATCCAAGGCCAAAATCTCAGGCTTTGGGTTATAACACATGCCCTGCTGATACTGTTTGTGTCTATAATTGGGGGCATAAAAAGGCAACTAATATTCTGCAGGTTGAAAGGTCCAACCTGGGTCTATAGTAAAAATCAGTTGAAAAGTATAACCTGTTATGTGTTCACGGTGGCTAGTATTATAAGGTTTTCAGTTCCCATCTCAAAACCTTGAGTTTACCTACCTAGCCTCAATGTCCAAACTAGAAACTTGAACTAGTTAAAACAAATAAATAAAAATAAACTGGTAGAGGTGCGCCTGGGTGGCTCAGTGGGTTAAGCCTCTGCCTTCAGCTCGGGTCGTGATCCCAGGGTCCTGGGATCGAGCCCCACATTGGGCTCTCGCTCAGCAGGGATCCTGCTTCCCCCCCTCCCCACCTCTCTGCCTGCCACTCTGCCTACTTGTGATCTCTCTCTCTCTGTCAAATAAATAAAAAAATATTTTAAAAAATAAATAAATAAATAAATAAACTGGTAGAAATGCCAACCAAAACTTTGTCTTTTGACTCTGCTGACCATCACAAGTAAAGAAAACAGGCCACTGTCCACACCAAATTACAATTTCCCTCATTTTCTCCAAGTACAGAGGAGATACATAAATCAATACACATTTCATCCTGTGGAGTTCCTCTTGGCCTGACCTCCTCCCAAAAAGACCTAAGACCCCATCACTGTCTCAACACTACCTTATACACCCTGGGTCCTATTTCTGGAATTTGATAAAAGCATTCAAATTCTAGTACTTGAAGCAAAACGATCAAGTGAGCCTCTCGTTTCATAACCAAATATCATCCACATGAAAATGACAGGATGGGGACCAAAGAGTCGGGAAAGGAGAAGCCAGGAACCTAAGCAGACCCAGAACGTATGGACGAAGGGAAAGCTGTCAGACTAACGACAATGTGAAGGCAGGACTTGCATGCCAACACATTCAGGTTTAGCAGCAAGATGAGAAGAACCTCAAGGCTCCCAAGACTGCAGGTTAGAGAGACAGAGAAAAGAGATTACATTGAATTCAGGTCAAGAAACCTGCGTTTGCATCCCTGTTTTGCTCCTCTCCAATGCTGTAACCTTGGGAAAATTATGTTTCCTCTATGTCCTCCTCTGTAAAAGTGAGAGAGTTGAACCAGCTCATTTTTTGAGAGACTTTCCACTCAATTATTCCAGACTTCTTTGGTCATTACCAATCTGTGTACTGTTAAGGCCAATAACACGTTTCTTGGGTTCAGAGAAGTTTTTTAATTTAATAACTATCTGTTGGGCATAACAAATCAATCTTGTTTGAGCTATTTACCAAGTATGACTCCTCTACCCTCTTTGGATCCCAAGGTAAGAAGAGAGCTTTGTGATTAGTTCTGCCAAGGAGCTGTGATACATTTGGTTGCCAATGCAAAATCCTTCAGAACTCTTTCCCTTTGGCTCAGTGTCCCGCAGCACTCAAGGTACCAAGTGCTCTGCCATCTTAAATCCCTGTGTGGCTAAAATGATCAGAGCCCTTCTCCCTACCTACCATGTACATGAAGCATAGCAAGAAATACACCCTTATCGTCCAACACCTTTGAGATTTTGGAGTTGTTACGGCAGCCTAAGGTATCCAGCCCTAATGGATACAAGAAGTAGTCTGCAATTAAAATTACTATTACTCCCCTATTATTCCTTGTAACTATGGCCTATAATAAAATACGTTTTTAAAACTGTTTGTATTTCTCAAGGTAAAGCCTGGTACCATATACCTGAAGCTAATGACTCACTTTCTAAGGTATATGCCCATTACTCCAGCTTCTCCAGGGATCTCCTCAAAAGAACAATGACCATCTCCAGTAAGAATAAATAAGGTGAGAACACAGCAATCACACTTCGGCTGCATTCAGTATCAGGAAAAAAAACTTCCTTCCTTAAGGAAAAAAAAAAAAAAAAAGTCAGGCTACAGAGGAATATGACACAGTATCTTTTTAAAAAATGGCTTGTTGTTAAAAAAAAAAAAAATGGCTTGTTGTAGGTAATGTGCTCTTGCAAGCTAGAGCAGAAAGATTTTGCCGACAGAAAGCAAGTGAAAAGGAGCCACCTTCCATGGGGCTCTGAATGTAAATTACAAAAGACTTCAGGTCAATTAACAACTACAAGAGAGGGGTACAGCTATAAAAGATGACTTTATGAGGCCCTGTTGGAAGAGAAACGGGTAAAGAAAGAACAAAGACATGCAAGCATAAAGATGAAATTTTTAAAAAAAAGGTCTGGGGCATCAGAAATGTAGAAGCATATAAATGCATAAGAGATTTAAGCAGCAAACAAGCTAGATGGCTAAAAAAAAATCTAACTTTCAAAAGACACAGGAAGAGAAAAACAGGATAAAATAAAAGCAATCGTATTTTAATCAATTGATCATTTGCTATCTGAGGCTTTTGGGAAAATAGTGGGAAGAACTTTTATAGATAAAATACTTAAGAAAACTGCAATTTTTTTTTTTTTAAACCCAGAGTCAAACTCCTATAGTTATTTCTGGCTTTAAAACAAGCAAGACACCCCTCCCGTCTTGATTAGTCACAGAGCTGCTGCTGGACAGAGAGACGGACAGTGTGACCTCGACTCTCATCGACTCAACAGCCACCCCTCGGGTACCAGACACACAGGCCTGACTTACAAAGGGCGGGCAAACTCCCACCCGGTATGCAGATGCTGCGTTTCTCACCGACGGGAGGATGTGCCGATGAATTAGCAGTCAGACAGTGACTGTCATTGGTAATAACTTCTTATTATGTCAAGGAATTTACATGCAGATCAATGTGAGCAGTGCGCACTCGCTTATCCCCACCATAAATCACTATCGATTGGCACACCAATTCCTCGCCATAATTAGGAGCTATAGACAGGGCTGCAATATTATCTTAAAATACTGTGTCACTACCCTCCACAGCACAGCTGGCACCCACGAAACTCCCGCACTGCCACTCTTACTCTCGGCGACACGGCTGCTGTTGTTATCTGGGGTGAGAAGTGGGGAGATAAAGTGAATAAAATGTCCCTGTGTGCAGTGTCTCCTTGAGAGATTCCCCGTACCCTATTAGAGATTTTAAAAAAATGGGAATTCCTCCATATCCACGTTGAGTTCCTGTGTGCAAATGCGAAAGTTGGCAACATGCTGCTCTTAATCTGATTTATGCACCAATTTATTTTATACATTAGGCACACTGTATGCAGGCTGACTGATGCATAAAAATTTCATGCAAAAAAGGACTCACTCCCGCACAACTGCCTTTCAGTTATTATTACCTCTTGTGGTTCCCATCCTACGGTGGGTAGGACAAATGACTCCATATACCAAATGCATTTTGCCCACTATACAAACATTTTGATCTGTTTCTGTTTCCCCTCGGCTCCAACTCCACAGAGCTAAAAACGCTGTATCGTAACTTTCTGAAATCCTTTAATGCTACAAAACACCCGCTTATGCAGATAACTTCTCTCCATGTTCCCTCTCTAACTGTGTATTATCAACACACAAACATGCCCAACAGAGGTAAACAAACAGAGACAGACAGACACATACCCATGACACACCTGGGTATTTCTAGTTAATTTTTTTGGGGGGGGGGTTCAACATTTTTTTTTCTCTGCATATCATAACCTCCATGCATTCTATGTTACTTTTCTAATTACCTTCCCAGGGATATGTCCCCTGGAATATTAGTAACAGCAAAAATGCAAACAAACAAAAAAAGCTTTTCGGGTAGGGTTTTAGTTAAGGAAAAACCAGCTAGAAAAAGCATCTTTCTGTATTTTCCTTTTATTAGAAGTCTCCTTTCATCCAAGAAATATGGGGCCTGAAATAAATTGTACCATCCTGCTTTTTTTTTTATTCAAATCCTTGCCAGAGCCAGGCAGTATGCTAATGAAAACAGGTTGATAAATGACTCCCTGATATTTTCCAGACATTTTTCTCTCAGAAGTGCTCTAAACTGATGTAGCTCAAAGAGAATAAGGCGCATTAAGTCATTATATCAATTTTTGTTACCCAGATACTTCAGTCCCAGTTAAGCGCTGACAGCCAATATAAAACAAGGCAAGGGCATCATACGACTCCATCGATCAAATCTTGTCGTAGATAGATTGCCTATTACACAAATAGAACTAGCGGATTCAGTTTGTAGTTTTATGCTCTCCAATTAAAGGATAACAGGGTACTTTCCCATAAATCTGCTAATTGCAACTGAATTAATTTAACAAATTTCTCCAAGCACACAGGAAAAAGCGATTGGTTAAGCTAATGTAAACTAGCACAGGTTGTCACAAAGAGGCTCCCATAACATCCTTTTGCTATACCTTGATTGGGCAAGGTGTCACAAGTATTTAGCTACATTGTGGTTCTCTGGCAACAGACAGCTGACAAGCATAAAACATTGCACAAATAGGAGATAATTTATTTGTGGTACTTTTTTTTTTCTCTCCCTCACTCCCCACTCTCCCCCCACCCGCAGGAGGAAATAACTCCCTCTTTGCATCTAATTAATGTTTCCCTCCAAGTGAAGCTGTTTTTCTAAATCAGAATTACACCAGCCAAAGCACTATATTACGGCAAGGGGTCCCTCCGCGCCACTCAGCCAACAGGAGGAGTGATGGGCAAAAACCCGAACAGCTGCCTATTGCATTTCAAAGGAGGAAATAGCTCAGGGCTCCTCAACAGAGCAGGGCAGATACGACACAGGTGTGGCACCCACTCTCCCAAGTTCAAAACGCAGGTAATCGTGATAGCCCACGTGCCAGAATCAAAGCGGGACGATCCCAAGCCACAAAATAATGCATCACAGTTGAATTCGTCACCCGCTGTGCTCAGCATTGTGGAGACGAAGTTGTAATGACTGCAGGGGCACAGGGGCATTGAGCGACGACGCGCGTCTGCCTCTCTCACCTCTCCACCACTCCTCGTCATGCCTCTGCCAGGGATTTCCACGGACTGGCAACTCCCACAACGGCCTCAGACGGCTAAAGCTTGGGGACTCACAAGTGAGCAGGGGGTGAGGAAAAGAAAGCATATTTTCCAGATTTGGTGAAATAGGTCAGATTTTAAATATCTAGTCCCGTCGTACCCCCTGTTTAGACTGGATATTTTCAGTGTGTGCTTGCAAAATGCCGTTGCCATATCCACACTTGGAAGCGCCGCCACCACCTCCTACGGAAAGGGGATAGATTTCAGTTCTAGAAGAGGATGAGCAAGGAGAAGCCGCGGAGCCCACCGGGCCGGGGGGGGGGGGGTGGGGGTGTCAAGGCAGCAGTAAGCAGGATGATGGGCCTCCGACAGGTCAAACTGAGGTCGGGAGTCTCCGGCGCCACTCCCTTCTCTTGGGATCAGAGTTTCTAGCTTCATTGCTACAGAAGCCCATTCCTTTTTATAGGGAGGGGAAAAAATCTCAGTAGACCCTCTTTTCCAAAGCACATTTCTCACACCCTGTTTATCCACTGACGGTTCTACTGATAGAATGACGCCGGCCACATCACCTCAACCGGACGGCAAGCTGTTTGAAGACAAGAACCACATGCATCTCAGATTGTGGGCCCAGAGCAGTAGCAACAACGCCTGCTGCCTCTGGGTGTACAATGTACTCAATGACTTGAAACTGGCTCGTCATCTGGCCTAGAGGCAACAGGGTTCTTAGAAGGGAAAGAAGGTGTGGGTTAGGTCCAGGCAGGAAAGGATAGGGGGTTGAATCCTAAGGATTATCCGTTCGCCACTTGATAGTTAACCAGAAAAGACACACACACACACACACCCCAAAAAAGATATTTTGAGTAACAGATATTTAGGTAAAAATACTGCATCAAAATCATGACACGTGGGCGACAGCCCCAACTTGGCCATTAACTAGTCGTAGGATACTGGGATCCCATGTAAGCGCCTCTTCCTCGCCCATGAAAGAAGCTATCAGAGTAGATCCCACATTAGATCTGATGGAGGCTGGGAGATCCAGCCGCTGGTTTTCAAAAAGCGGCTGCAGGTGGAATGGCACCCCAGCCTCTGGGAACAGAACGTGACGCATCAGAGTACACGGCCCCCAGTGAGGCTAAGGATTGTTTCCTGACGCTTCCCATTCAGATGTGCAGACTGTAATGGGAAATATATTCTTCAGGGTCACATTAAAAAAAAAAAATTTTTAAATTCAAAGCCACAGAACCCGTCCAACCCAATGACTGCACATGGAGATCCCACAGCACTATGATCACACACATTCTCATTCAGAGCCGGCCGGCCGCAAGGGTGGGAACTGGCAGGCAGAACCTCCTCTCCCCTAGCAGCGTCTCAGTCACTTGTGATGAAAACGAGCTGGGAAACCCCTCATCTTGGGAAAGTCGCCTGCGTGCAGAGAACAAAGGGAATCCTTTCAGAAAGGGCCCCAGGGGCACCTGGGTGGCTCAGTGGGTTAAGCCTCTGCCTTGGGCTCAGGTCATGATCCCAGGTTCCTGGGATCGAGCCCCGCATCAGGCTCTCTGCTCAGCGGGGAGCCTGCTTCCTCCCTCTCTCTCTGCCTGCCTCCCTGCCTACTTGTGATCTCTCTGTCAAATAAATAAATAAAATCTTTAGAAAGAAAGAAAGAAAAAAGGAAAGGTCCCCAGCAAAGCCTCCCTCCTGGCTGGCCTGAGGAGCATACCAGAATGAGAGGAGCTGGGTCTGCCGCCCACGCGCTACCTCCCAGAGCCTGAACACCAGGCACCCCAGAAACGTGCAGAACTCTGACCAGAGGGAGAGCTCACATCTTGCGGCAGCAAAGGCTGGCTCCCCTGTCAACTGTGGGACAAATACTTCATAGGACACGTTATGATTCACGGGCGTGCAGGCGCAACAGCACGGCCTTGTTCCCCACGATGGACCTGAGAGAGGACGACCCAGAAGGGAAGCCTGTCAGCCTAAAACAATCAGCTGGCCACCTCTTGAGAATCCACAGAAGATGAAGTCGGATCTGAGTAATTCCCCAAACCCTCTGCCTTTCCAGCTATGCAGAGCCTCCTGCTCAACTATTATTTTCACTGTGCCTTGTTGTGAGTTACGATCTGATGTGCGGGTTGGAAGGAAATCTGAAATAAGAAGTGATTTCATACTACAAATATGTTGTGTTGAGTCAAAGCTTCTGGAAGGAAAATACGCCTTTAGCTAAAATATTTGCTATTATTTGAATACCTCCAAATGAAGATGGCTTAAGGTGTATGCCACCTGGTTTACAGAAGATGTGGAAGATATACTATGAAAATTAACAACAACAGAGGAGCTGGTAATGAGAAAAGTAAATAAAGGGTCTAGGAACTGAACAGGTAACCAGCCAACAAATATTTATTGAGCACCTGCTGTGTGCCAGGCACTGAACATTAGAATGCAAGGTGAACAGAGTAGATAGAGCCCCTTCTCTCCAGAGCTTACAGTCTGGTTGGGGAGAGAGATGCTGTTTAAGTAATTTTATAGATAAACAAGCACCAGGAAGGAAAAACAAAAATAAGAAGGGGATCTTATTTAGCTGGGGGGCTTAGGGACCACCCCCCTGAAAAATTGCCCTATTTAAGCTGAACCCTAAAGGGTAAATAGAAGAGTGGGTAGAGGGCAAGAGAATGACACCAGGCACACTCCAGTATGCACCTCCCCCACCCACTCACATACACCCAAGGGTGCAGTCACAGCGGCCCACTCAATCATGCTGGACTTCCCTTGGCCCTTCTCTTTCACACGTCCCTGCCCACCATTCCTTTGGCCGAGGATATGTTTCTGTGCAGCGTTCCTGCCTTCCAGCTTTCTCAGGCTCAAATGCCAGCGCTACGCCTTCGTACCTATGTGACCTTAAATGTCTTCATCTCTCCGCACCTCAAAGTCTTCATCTGTAAAACACAGATGACCCTGGGCCCTATACCTCATGTATTCAGCACAAGAATTAGATGAGATGATACAGGTAAAGCATTAAGGACCTGGCACAGAGGAAGCAGCCAATAAATAGGAACCACTGTTGTTGTTTTATGTGTTCTAGAGATTGCTGTGGCTCATGTTTCTGGTTTTGTTTTCTATATTCCATGCTCTCATACCAGGGTCAGATCAAACTGCCCTTCTACTGAAAAGCTATCCAGACTCCCTCTAGCCTATATACCCCCTTGTAAGTACACCGTACATCCTTCAACCATAACCTTTATCACGTGATACTGAAATTATTCACATATCTCTTTGTTCGCCGGATCAAAGCCAGAAGCCAAGTCTTATTTATCTTGCTTCCCCAGTGTGTGGAAATCAACAAGCTCTCGACGGACACACTATAAGACAGACAGATGAAGGAGTTGATAATGGGTGGCCAGATGGACGGAGCAGGCCAGAAAGCTCCCCTTGGCCCTCTTTCTTTCTCTAAGGACGTACCCCGCCAAGTACTAGAGCAAATGGGTGGAAATCCTCCTAGCCATCTAGTGACCTCTGGCTTGAAATGCTACTGTCCATGTTTACCGTCATTTGAAAGGCACAAGGGGGAGTAAACCTGCCCATTAGAAGCCAGGAGAAGAACCCTGTAAACTTTCAAATCCTCAAGGAAAAGAAATGTCTTTACTCAAAACACTTCTAAATATAGAGAGGCCCATTTGAAGCCTCTAGCTAAAAAGCCTGAGAGCATCTTTCTATTTATTGGTATCGTTATGTGTATAGTAACGTTCCCAGAAGCAGGGCATGACTGCACTAGCTTTATGTCTGGCAAAATCAGTGTCTGTATTATCCGAACTCAAAAAGACTATAAAATTAAATTTAAGTGACTCACTTAACTAGCAGAAGGAGAAAAGATCCAATTTCAAAACTGAAAAAAGAAAAAGAAATAATTGCTGCCGTTTGGTGGGAGTTTATTATGTAAATAAGTAAAGGGCATGTCAACAAATACAGATGCCCAACTGCATTTGCACGGTAATGAGGAACAACTTGAGATAGAGTGGGAAACAAACGTGTTCCCTTTGGTGGGATCAGAGATAACATCTCCTCTGACACTCCAGGCTGTTTTCGGCATCCGCACAGAGCTGGGAAGCCGGAGGCCACTGGGTTCCAACCCTGATATGCCACAAATTCTTTTCATGGCAGGACACAGGGTGCATTAACCCCCAGATAATTTCTCTTTGTCACATTCTTCCCTTGGCATCTCAACATGGCAGGTTCTGATGTCTTTGGGAAATGTTTTAGCTCTAATTAAAGGAAGAATTTATTATGTCTCAACTGAGTTGAAAGCAAAATTGGACCAGACTGAAGAAGAACTGACAGCAGGTTGTAATAGAGCCTTTGATAAACTTCTGCAAGCTTTCTTTTTTTTAAGATTTTATTTATTTATCTGAGAGAGAGAGAGCATGAGAGGGGAGAAGGTCAGAAGGAGAAGCAGACTCCCCATGGAGCTGGGAGCCCGATGTGGGACTTGATCCCAGGTCTCCGGGATCATGACCTGAGCTGAAGGCAGCCAGTTAAGCAACTGAGCCACACAGGTACCCGGATAAGCTTCTGCATTTTAATGCTACCTTGTAAGCACTAGGTTGAAACAGAGGTCTACAGAAAACCCCAAGCCATAGATGTTCTCATTTTTTCAGTCCTAGGAATTTGGGCTAAAAACTTTCTCACAATTAGTCCCTTCCTACAGTAAAATCTAAAGTTAAAGTCAGGGCCTCCTACAAAATGGACCTGGCAGTAAAATTCATTTCGATGACAGTTACTGGAAAGAGGAGGAGGACGGAAGTAAAAGATAACTCCTCCTATCACATGCCTAGAATTCTAGGTCTGAGAGAGATCCTTTGACCTAACTCAGCCTGAAGGTTCTACTAATTTTAAAAGATTCTCAAGGAAATTCCAGAATCCTTCATGTTTATCTCACTGGCTGGTAATTTTGGGAGTGGGGTGGGGACATTAATAATCCCTCACACAACTGTCTAGTTAATTTTTTTTTTTTTTAAGATTGATTTGAGGGGTGCCTGGGTGGCTCAGTGGGTTAAGCCTCTGCCTTCGGCTCAGGTCATGGTCTCAGGGTCCTGGGATCGATTCCTGCATCGGACTCTCTGCTCAGCAGGGAGCCTGCTTCCTCCTCTCTCTCTCTGCCTGCCTCTCCACCTACTTGTGATCTCTGTCTGTCAAATAAATAAAATCTTTAAAAAAAAAAAAAAGATTTATTTGAGAGAGAGAGAGAGAGAGAGATCATGTGTATGAGGGTGGGGAGGGCAGGAGGGGCAGAGGAAGAGGGAGAGGGAATCCTCAAGGATACCCCCTACTGAGTGTGGAGCCTGATGTGGGGCTCTAATCCAGGACCCTGACATCATGACCTGAGCTGAAATCCAGAGTCAACTGCTTAACTAACTGAGCCACCCTGGAACCCCTGTCTGATTAATAATATTAGTAACTAAGTATTTTTGGCCAAACTGGAATAGAATTGCAAAACTTCTCACCCTTGGGCACAGATAATACCAGAACTAATCTATAAAGATCTTTCAAGGACGCCTGGGAAGCTCAGTGGGTTAAGCGTCTGCCTTTGGCTCAAATCATGATCCCAGGGTCCTAGGACCAAGCTCCCTATCAGGCTCCCTGCTTCTCTCTCTGCTCCTCCCCCTGCTCATGCTTGCTAGCTCTCTCTCTGTCATAAATAAAATTTTTTTAAAAATGAAAATTTTTTAAGTTTAAATTCTGCAGGTCTACCTCAGTTAAAAATCAGACCCATAGGGGCAGCTGGGTGGCTCAGTGGGTTAAAGCCTTTGCCGTCGACTCAGGTCATGATCCCAGAGTCCTGGGATCGAGCCCCGCATCGGGCTCTCTGCTCAGTGGGGAGCCTGCTTCCCCCTCTCTCTCTGCCTGCCTCTCCACTTACTTGTGATCTCTGTCAAATAAATAAATAAAAATCTTTAAAAAAAAAAAAAAGAATCAGACCCATAAAAATCTATTAAAAGGGGTGGGGGACACATTTCAGAATTGCACTGAAATCCCTGCTTCCTACAGACCCAGTCAGAGGCAGCTCCATGAGGGAAGGAACTGAGTCACAAGCACCTTGGAATCCTCACACTCAGCACTGTGTCTGGCACATACCATGCATGTGATCAATCTTGCAAAAATGAAGGAAGACCTTTCATAGGTGTCTGCCCAGCCACAGATGCCCAGAGCAGACCTCTCCCACATGCCCAAGTCCACCGTGATGATAAATTCCAGAAAGACACAAGGCCCATCTCAGCCAACTTTCACACAAGGTAAAGGCAAAAGAAATGAACACCGCCTAGAAACCTCATCTGACGCCCTAAACAGAGTGCATGACATTTTACTCTCCATTAATTTGGATATACAGTATTTCTCTCTGATTACTGTAGCGCGCAATGTTCTTATAAGGTTATGAACTGGTTTTGCATCGTTCCGTCGCCAGAATTTAATACTGTACTAAGTGTGATATATCTCGGCCATGATTAATCCTGCCCGGTTCTGCAGCAAGTTTCTATAAAAACCAGCTTGAAATACAGGACTCTTAAAGCCCTTGCCAAATCTGCAAGATGTGATATGAACACGGCTCCCATCCAGGCGAGCACGTCTAACTTATGCTGAGCCCATCTCCACATTTCCCTTTGTGCTCCTCGAGCAACCCACTATTTATCCTAGCCCTGAAGCTGAGAAAATGTGGCGAAGGCTGCTCTGGCCTGGTTTACAACAGCATTATTAATACTGCTCAACAACAAAGTAAAATTATAGATAAAATCTGAATAGGCCCATTATTGGTTTTAGGGGGAGTTAAATAAGCTATATAATTTCTTTGGGCCTGCAGAAAGCTTAGCCCGGCAACGACAGGAGAAGAAATGTACACGGCGGCCAAGTAGCCACCGGAGCTCAGCGACGTGTAAATCCCTTCTTCGAACATCGTGAATTAAAGCAGATGAAAGTTTTAAAATGTCAGGCGAGTCCCTGGGGATGGATATGCTTTATGTTTTTTATACAGTGAACATTAATTTCAAATGGAAAGGGAAAGCAGTCCTCTATCTCCCACCATTTGCTCAGTTTTTCTTACGTTCCGTGTGTCCACTTTTAACAGGCCCCGTCTCAGGGGAATTGATGTGGCGCTGAGTCAAACAGTCAGGCTCAAGGTAAAAGCAAAGTCCTTGTGAGGAGGAAAATAAAAATTCACCACCCACTTCCGAGAAGCAGCCCTAATCTGGAACATCTGACTTGGGAGTCTGACAACGGACGTCCAAAGCCTACCCCCTCTCTTTCTCAGGTGTTTGACCTCTGCAAAACCTAGCTTCTCTGACCGTTACTTTCCCTCTGCACAGGTTTATCAGGGAAATTGAGTTCTTGCACATACGCTATGTGATATATAGCATGTATATGAGCACACTTACATATGTATATGTATATACATGTGTGTATATGTATTTGTGTTTAACACACACACACACACACACACACACACTCTCTTCAGGTTGCTGCTTTAACTCCTAACAGCTTTTCCTTCTATTTAACTTCTGTCATGCATTCCCAGCTTTATTTAACTGTTCTACAAAGGAAACAAGATGGTCCTTCATTATCCATTCATTCATTCGTACAATGCATACCATGGGGCTATGACATGCTAAGTCCTTTGGGACCCAACAGAAAACAAAATGTCCTCTAGAACTTCACAAGCGACAGTAGTGGTCTCTCCCTAAGTTGAATCCTAAGTGAAATTCAGAAGCCTTGTTTTCCCAGTTCAGGTGAAGCAGTCCGTTTGATACCATGACGATGATGATGACGAATAACTGGTGTAAGAGTTACGAGGCCAGACGTCCATGATAATTTGGATTATTGTCCAGCAAACTGTCAGTGCCTTCCTTTCCCACTATGGGCACAGTTTACCCCTCTGTCCCACTGATACTGGTCTAGACCTCGAGACTTGCCCAGGCCAACGACATTTAGCAATGCGACGTCAGCAGAGACTCTAGGTGTGCTCATGTCACATGGCAATTTGGCTTGGCCCCTGCATTCCACTGATGCACCACCATGAGAAGGACGTGCTTCCAGAAGCTTCTACCGTGTCAGCCCAGGCCCTGGAACAAACACTCATGGAGCCAACCTGAAGCAAGCACGTAGCCTGGGATCAAGGCAGCTTCCCCTACTGCCGAGACCAGAGCCACCCAGTCTAGATCAGCCACACCACAGTCAACCTGCTCAATGTGAACAAAAAGACAAGTGGGGCGGTTTCTTATGTAGCAATATTGTGGAAATAACTGACCAGTGTAAGGTCTAAGTGGATCCCAACCAGAAAACAACTGCCTCATCAAAAGCCATTTGGCACAACTTAACTACTGAAGCATTAAAATGAGATTATGGTACAAAACATGCTTTCCATGGTCAAATCAATCATTCTGTCTCAACTCCTCTGTGCTCGGTTTCAGCTCGCTCTCTGTATTGAAGGAAATTAACACAAAATAAGTTGATCTTGATGAGTAGGATTCAAATCGATAATGTTAATTGGGCTCCTGAGCATAAGATAAAATGAGTTCAGATCAACAAAAGGTTAATATAACTTTCCCTTCATGCAGCACTACCTATGATAAATCTATACTGGTCTGAAGTTTTCAATTTCATTAACAACACATTTAACATGCTAAAAAGACAGGGAATGTTCTCCTTACATAATATTTTCTCTGTGCCCACCAGCAGGTTAACTCACTATTGCAATGCATATCCAATTATGTAATTAAATTATACCTAAATAAGTGGGGGATGTACTCAGTGGTGAGCTCTTATTTTAAACTTTAATTTTATTATTGTCTTCATGCTCTACCTACTTTCCCCTCCCAATGGTAGTTTACAGAATTACTGGGTATTTTCTTTTACAGCATATTTCATTCTGGCATTATTATCTAGCAAAGAAAAAAAAAATCACTCAACATTCTTATTGTGCATATACAATACATAGGGAGGCATGAGATGAGGCGCTGCTGTAGATGAAAAGAGATTTTTTTTTTTTAAAAACAACAGTATTGTAAAGTCCTTGTCCTCAAGGGACTTTCAGTCTGTTATGACTTATAAATGACTAGATACCCAGTAAAATACACAACATAAGTGAGTCAGATTCATTGGAAAACTGTTGGCTACTTCTCTCTTACCCATCTCCCCTTTTCTTTTCCTAACATTCTCCTAGATTTCCCTAAATTCTTTTGGGTGCAATGGACCCCATTCTCCTGTCCCAGAATGGAGCGCAACTGCCTTACTCCTATCGGCAGAATCCCATCCCCCCAGCCTGCCACAGTCTAGGAGAGAACCCTTGCTTAGACCATGCCATCTGCTGTAACAAATTCCCCTAGACTAGGTGGCTTAAATGACAAACATTTCTTTCTCCCAGTTCTGGAGGCTGGAAGCTCAAGATCAGGGCCCCACATGGTCAGGTTCTGAGGTTCTGGTGAGAGCCTTCTTCGGGATTGCAGACTGCCAACCTCTCATTACATCCTCAGGGGGCAGAGCTCTCTGGGGTCCCTTTTGTAAGAACACTAATCTCATTCTATTATTATTACCATTGTTGTTGTTATCTTAGTCACCACACAGTACATCATTAGTTTTTGATGGAGTGTTCCATGATTCATTGTCTGGGTATGACACCCAGTGCACTAATCTCATTCCTGAGGGCTCCACCCTCACAACCAAAATCCCCATCTCCTAATACTATCCCATTAGGGGTTGAGATTTCCACATATGCATTTAGGGAAGGCAAAAACAGTCAGCTCACTGCAGACCCCATTTAGACCTATCTGGCCAATGAAATGCAATTGGGGGAATTTTGTTTGAGCCCTGAGGGAACTGAACTCTCCTGCTAGATTTGAACGAGGATGTACATATTCTTAACTATCTGCAGTCACCTCACCATAGGACAGTGCCTTCGTGGAGGAAGAGCCCCTGAGAAATGGAGAACAGCTAGATCTCATTAGACTCGGGTTCTGAAACCAGTGCCACCATGAGAACCAAAAATGACTCTTTTTGCCTTGATGACAGTTTGATGAGTTGTTTTTCTTTTTTTTCCTGTGATTTGCCACTAAAAACATCTAAACAATAGAACATGCAACAGAGCTCCAAAGAAGGAGAAATCATGATGTACCCCCCCCCCAAAAAAATCTAAATAAAATCCAAAGAGGAAGCAGGGTTTCTCTTGGGTCTTGAAAAATGGATAAACTCTCAATTATTGGGAAGAGGAGCAGTGGTGATAGGATAGAAAGAAAAAATAAAGCAAACCAGCCAACCTAGATAATGCAAACAGAATGATGGTTTGTGACCCTGATGAAGTTTATGATGTTCTTGTTGATGGAATGCCACACGTGTTCAGGAGGCACAGAAAACACTACACATGTCACTGTCTTGTTTAATCCTCACAAATATCCTAGGATGCAGGCATGACCATCCTCAGAATACAGATGGGAAAAGGGGGCCCAAAGAAGTTGTGTAACTTACGCACTGTCACAAAGGATTGGTTTAGCCTCCCACAGAACTGGACAAGAAGGCTGTGTGAGTCTTCGGCAAGTTACGCCAAACTTTCTGAGACTCAGTTTCTCCAAAGTAGGTACAACAGCAAACGCCTCTTCGCCAAAGTTGTGGGAATGAAGATAATGCATTTATAAGTGCTTACCTTAATGCCTCGCACAATGAATATGATCCACAAACATCAGCCGTTATTGTTGTAACTCTTTTATAAAAACCACATTATAAACTTCCAGCAACCAGAGAGGAGAATCAGGACCCATGGGTGACAATGACCAAGTGGAAGCTTTGGACTCAGCATAAGAAATAGGTTTCAAACATTTAGTGCTTTCTAGAGGCATAACAGAGTGATAGTGAACTTCCAGTTCTAGAAGTTTCCACTCAGAAAAGGAAGAGTCTCTGTTTAAGGACACCATGACAGGGGCTGAGCATAAGAAGCGTGATTTTAAGAATGTTATCCCAAGGGTTCTTTCATCACTGGGACTTTCCACCCTAGGAGAGACCATTATCCTGCCAGTTTAATTTCCAGTGTATCCCAAAACCAAGGATAGAGAACCAGACCCTCCACCCACATCTCTCCAGTCCTCGGTCCTTAACAAGACTTGCAATCACTTACACATTAAAGAACTGTGATACAAATTTGACCGGACTCACTACACCCGCGCTATCCTCCTATACTGTGAAAAGCTAATTTCAGCTGTCACTTACTGGAAGTAAAATGACAAATATCTGTAATATCTGTCAGGTTATGAACGCTTTAAAAAGAGTTATGCAGCTGTCAACATTCTGATGACAAGAGAAAACTCAACGAAGAACAGGAAACAGCACGTCTATGGAGTACCCAGTTGCCAAACTTCTCTGTGACTTAGATTAATAAAAATCAAATTACCTCCATAAAAAAATGCAAACAACAAGGGCTTCTAGAGGAAACCAAAAGAGGCAAATCTGTTAATAATGCTGCCAATGCAATAGATGAGATCATCAGAATTAGCTTCAACACTTCAGTAGAAAATGACTAATTCTAATAAGGGATGTGAAGTCTTTACTAAATTTCTCTCCACCATGATGGTGGTGGAATAAATGTGTAAAATCCCAGGCACAGAGTGACCAGTCTTATGGAGAGCTTCTTGTCATACTGGAAAACTATACATAAGTAGGTGACTATGCATCCCAGGTTGACTGGGAGAGTCCTAGTCTGTATCCTAGTCTGTATTTTGCTATCATTATAAACAAAGCATGTTAGTTTGGATAGTAAGTTACTATGGTGTGTATACATGCATATTTTTATGTATGTGTGTGCAATTGTGTGTTCATGTATGCATGTGCATGTATGTATGATTCTGTGTCCACATGTGGGTTTGTGAACTTAATTAAAATTAAATTGTGAACTTAATTAAAATTAAATTGTGAATTTAAATAAAATTAAAAGTTACCATGCCATGATACTTGCATATGCTTATATATGAACGTCCATGTGTAGGGAGAACTCATTTTCTTCCATTTCTATAGATCTCGTCTATAGTTTAGCTTTGGGGGACAAACACTACATTTTACAACAAGGATTTCCATTGTTACAAAACACTGAGTATTTGCCATCCAGTTAAAACAAAATAAATAGGAGAGGCAAAAATAACTTTATGTTTTATTCACATTTTTACAAAGTGAGTGCTACCAACCAATGACCTCTCTGGGAACAGGGATGGGTGCCTGATTTTTAGTTTAGAAGGAGGCTTTTTAACTTAGTGGAGAGTTGGCCTCAATGTAAAACTCTAAACCAAAATTCACGCTGTTCATCATTAAATGGTATCTGGTTTTCTAGTATTACTGCTGCTTCTCCACTGTCACAGAAGGACAACACAGCAAATAAGAACCATCAGTGGGAAAATGAAGTCTCCTCTGCGGACTTGAATGAACTATTTTTGCATATGAAAGCTGGCTAGTGCTGTCCTCAGTTTATATAACCATTTTCTCATATGCATTTTTTTTTTTAGGTACCTACTCTATGCATTTTTTAGGTATCTACTCTGTGCATTTTTCAGGATAATATACATTGTGGGTTCACTGAACTGTGACTTTTTTTTTTTTAAAGAAATAACTGAGAAAATCCCAACCATTCAAAATGTAGGCCTTATTTTTTACACCTTGATTCATTCCTGCTATGTTTTTTGACCTGGGACATCTGCACCTATATTTTTTTTCAAGCGTTCATGAAAATTCTCTTCCACCCCTCTCCCAGATTCAAGAAATTAAACCGGATGGGAATCCTTATAGCCAGCAGTGTCATTCTCTTAGGATACCTCCATACCAAGAATATCTAAGCCTCTTCTTGCCCTATAAATTAAGTCCTTAACAAATATACACAGTTTGAAGAGGAATGAAATGTTCTGCAACAAATCAAATTCCATGTAGCAGAGGGCACTGGCACTATTCCCATAGAAATAAATAAATTTTGTAACAAACCAACATCTTTTTCCAACACATTCCAGAGATAGCATGCACTTTTTGGTGTTCCTCATAAATCTGAGAAAATTAAAAGTTAACATGCCATGACACTTGCATTACTAGCTCCAGTGCAATAAATATTCAAACACCAGTAAAGGTAGAGCTGGGGGGCTATCGGGGAAAAAAACTCAAGGCTCTCACAGTTTGGGATTTATGGAATAATAGGTGGCAGTGCACAAGCAAGGGGAAACCAAAGGTGGTAAATGAGCATGTGAAGAGCCACACTTCCCTCATGGGTTGAGATGTATTAATCGGATGCCTGGCTTGGAAGCCATTTTTTATAAGAAAATTATAATGACAAGAATGTAGAGAATCACTCCTTTGGGGGAGTTTACTTAAAAGAGACATCATTCAAAAAAGTTAATAAAGAAAAAATTGGAAAAAAATATTGGAAAGAGGATGAAAAAGAGAATGGGTAAACAGAGCAAACAGAGTTGTGATTCACAGTCAAATATTATCAGCCAAGGGAAAAAAAAAAAATACCCTTTAGGAAAAAATGGGAATTCAATGAACAGCCCCAAAAGAAATGTTGCCCTTGAAACGAGAAGGAATGGTGAATTTGTGCCTGCCTGTTTCAGGGAGCTGATGTGATGTGGCCAGGTGTGGAGAAGAAACAGTTCAGGGTAAAAATGAAGTTCCCCCTCCCAGGAACCATATTTTCAGATGGGAACTAGATATTACAACAATGTCAAAAAATACTAGAATTAAAAGAAAACCCAGATTGTTTTCATCAAAACTGTCTTCAGTATTAGAAATTTGTCTCGCAATATCCTACTCAGCTTCTGTCTAGACACAGGCTAGTCGTGGCCACAGATTAAGAAGAATGTCCAGAAAACTAAGCAATCTACTTCCTGGAATCAGAGAAGAAAGTACCGTCCCTCAAGCCAAGTGTCCAGAAATGGGGCCACAGAACCTGCATAGACACCAGTCAGAGATACAGTAAAGCCTAGAGGCAGAGCCTGGGATCCTTTCCCCAGAAAGAGAACAAGTTTTTGAAGGACTTTAACCCTACCACCATACCTACCAGTGACAGCAACAAAAACCTTCCCCTGCCTAGAAGATTCCACGTCGATGAACATTCAGAACCTTTCAAAAGCCTTCCATCTTTGTAACACTCTCCAATTCAGCAGAGAGAAGGGTGGGTTACCGTGGGCCATGGGCCATACTTTGAGAATCAGTGTTCTAAACTACAGAGGCATGGGGCAGAAAAAAACACTGGGCCTGGACAATTATGCTTACATCAGACTTTGAAAAGTATCTAGGAGGTTTTCATAAAATGAAATGAATATGGCTGTCCTTCAAGAAAAATGGAGAACTAGAATGAGACCTTAAAAATCAGCTGGTATGATGGGTGGTTTTTCAAACTACAGGTCATGATCAATGTGACTCTGTGTGTGTTTGTGCTGGATTACAAAGTTAAAATGTTTATTTGTATGAGATGTGTAGTTTAAAAAAATGTTTGAGCAACAGTTTCCTGGTTCAACCTTTTCATTTCATAAACAGGTCCCCTGCAAGCCAGGAAGAAGACACAACATGTCCAATGTGAGAGAACTGGATAAATTCAGGAGGAACAGACCCAGCCTCCTAGAACTGCCCCAGGCTGCCTTTGTCAAATTAACTCTATAAAAATCTTCTAAGCCACTCGGGCTGCATATGTATCCTAATACCAAGGACCGCTGGTCACAGTCTGAAATCTTCTTCCAGAGCCATCCTTGGGTCAAGTCCCTACCCACTTGCCCACAGGAATCCCCATTAGCCTAAGCTGCAAGTGACCAAGGTCTCACCTTCTTTTAGGAGAGGATTTTGATGAATCATCAATTCTTTTGGATCCATGGGCAACATTTCACAGGAGAGAAGAGCAATTAGTAAATGTTCAAACCAAGATCCAGCTCACACACCGCCACTTCCAGGGTCGAGTATGTATTTGCTCCAAGTAAAAGGCTTTGCCTTCATTTGTGTCTGTTGTGCCTATAAATAGTAGACTTCATTTGAATTCCATAGATCCCTCTGAACACCACTCTGAGTTTAACAGGACCAATGTAAAATCCCACCACCATTGTCAAGGACTGAAAATTATGATGAATACACAAGCTTGCAACCAAACCAACACTGATTTATCCTTCACAACTATGTGGAAAGAAAAAAGCTGTTGCACTGACTTGCCAGCTCTTCCCATATAAAAAGAAGGTGTCCTCATGGTGACCTGATAGAGACTATGATGAGACTTACACATGGCAGACATAACCCCTGGCCGTCCCGTCCCGCCTACTGCCCACCCACTGAAATAGGGTGCAGAAACAGGATGCCTTCGCCCAGAAACTTCTGACCACAGATCCTCAACACCCATCAGTTCCACACCTCTGCAGAGTTAATAAAAGCAAAGGCAAAAAGTCAAGGAAATCCTGACCCATGAGATTCCCTCCCTGGTTACCATAAAGTATCATCATTTGGGCCGTAACCCCAGAATGGCAAGTGCTTGTAAGTGCACAGGAAGGGACAACTATCTGAGGCAGGGGGGCCTCTTTAAGGTTAACTTTATTCAAGACAGAAGAGTCAAACAGCAACATTCAATCACTGACTGAGGACACTTATTTAGATAGAGATAATATTCCCTAAGGAAAAAAAGAAAAATGAAACTCTAGGTTCTCCATACATTTATCTATCTGAACAAAGCCATGAGAAGAAACTTGCATGAGATGTAAGAAATTGGAGCTTTCAAACATGCTGTTTCCACCTTATCATTCTTATCTGCTATAAAAAAATACAAACAGCTGCATTTAAAGATAAGGTGTTGTGTATGTTGCCCAGATGTTTCTGAAATCCGTTCCCTGTTGAACTTATCTCCCCACAACTAAAGACACCTCTAATCTTTTCTAATGGCTTAATCAAATGAAATAAATGGTCTGGCATAGTATCTTCTTTAAAACCTACCCTATGAGTTGTGTGCACACCTATGCTCACCACGTGCACACGACACACAACAGTGGGGATGTTTTTAAATATTTGTTCAAGGAAAAGCTAGCACCAGCCCTAAAGCATTACTCACATAATATATTTTCTCAAAGACCAGAAGCTGCAAAATAAGTCAGTTATGATTTCCAAATCATGTTTCTTTTTAGGTTCCTAATCCTCAAACTTCACACTTTCTTCACGGAAGGTGACAATTCCTTTCATTCATTATTCCAAACATTTATTCCATTCCTACTATGTGTTGGGCAATGCACTAAGAACAGAGCAGAAAAAACAAATAGGAAAATAATATGAAGTTAGAGAATGGTTTGAGAGATAAAAGATGGAAAGTTGTAAAAAAGGGTTGCATAAAGGGTGAGGAAAGAGAATAAAGAAAGAATATTGACTATCTGTCCAAATGAGGTCCCAGCCCCTAGTAGCATCCCCAGACACAAAAGGTCAGAGTGCAGAGAAAAAATATTCTACACCCAATTTGTTACCCTTTTGTGAGCTGGTTTCACATTTCTGCTCCGCAATTTATCATTCTGGAACACAGAATTGAGAGTCAAAGGGTCCTTAGAGAATACAGGGGTTTATATCCATGTTTTGCCCCAAGACGAGGGGCCACCAGCGGGCAGGGTCCAGGTTTACCAAGAGTCTCAGAACAGACCCCGTCCTGTACAGGCACTGAGCACGGGCTTTTGTCATTCAACAATTTGTATTTATTGAATAACAAAGTCAAGATACACAATACCAAATATTATGTCTGTTTTCTCAGCTGAAAAATAAAGGTTTTAAATCAGGTGACCTGCAAGGTCTTTTCTAGTTCTGATAGTCTATGTGGCAAGGCCTAAGCAATTTTCAGATTTCCCCTTATCCCAAACTTTCAGTGGGTGAGGAAGCTTGGAGGACATGGCATGGCTCTAAATGGTTTTACCTGCAACTCTACAACCCACTCACTCACAAGGTTCCATAAAACACAACCTTAAATGAAATGGGAAATCCAGCAAATGCTTTTTTTTTTTTTTAACGCATACATCAGAAGCATGTGGCTTCTGTCGGGTCCCATATCACACACTAGAAGCAAGGAAGCAGTATATGAAATGGACTATACTTACTTACAGCATCATTCTTATGATGGCATCATTTCACCTCTTAAAAAGCGATTATAGTCTTTTTTTTTTTTAAGATTTTATTTATTTGTCAGAGAGAGAGAGAGAGATCACAAGTAGGCAGAGAGGCAGGCAGAGAGAGAGGGGGAAGCAAGCTCCCCGCCAAGCAGAGAGCCTGATGTGGGGCTCGATCCCAGGACCCTGAGATCATGACCCGAGCCGAAGGCAGAGGCCTTAACCCTCTGAGCCACCCAGGCACCCCGCGATTATAGTCTTTTTAGGCAAAAAGGCAAACAGTGTGTATTATCAGGCAATGCCTTGAGTGGAACTAGGAACCATCAAACGCCAATGGTGGAGAGAAGAAAGACAAGTAAGCATCGTAGGGAAGAAGAGAACAGAAGGCCCCGGCGGTTGGAGCTAACGGTTTCTAGAGAAAGAAACCATACCTCGGAGGAGAGAACCAGTGCCTTCCAAAGGGCCTGTCAGACAAGCCCAAAGAGAAATCATCTGTATCACTCTAGTTCCTTACCCACAAAATCTCAAAGACCCCATCCTCCACTTGCCAAAATGCTCCTCCTTCTAGGCTTGTCTACGTAAACCATGGAGCTCTCGAAAGGCCGCTCAGCGTGGAATAAAAACATTCTTCCCTGATGACCACACAAGAAAATAAAATAACCTATTTAAGATCATGCTAATAATGTTATAACCCATTAATTTGAAATCCCTTTAGACATGTGTTACTTCGAGTTTCTTCTGGGTTTCTGTCCCAGAGTAGCTTGAGGGAAATGGAGCCATCACAAATGAAATAAGGGGTCTACCTAACCCATAAACCAAGAGAGTAGGTTAGAAAGTTCTTTCTTGCGAATAACAAAAAATTAACGAGAAGGAATCAAAGGGCAGCTGTGGAGTAGAGAAAGTCCTTTTTAAAACATGATTTACTTCTGAAAACTTTATAATCTCTTTATTGCACAAGGAGTGCATGTAAAACCGTGTCCTCTGAAAGAAAAGTGAGACGGGAATATTCAAGGGAAGGTGCACAGAACACTGGGCTTTTCTTACAGGTCTGTTTTGTAAAGAAAGGCACACGATAATCCACGGGATCAAAGAAAACTCAGTAAGAGGAGCTGTCATGGGAATCCTGGCGGCAACAACCAGAGTCATGACTAAGGATCCTGGCACACTTCAACACTAACTACCCCTCCACGCATCAGGCAGCAGCCAAGTCCCTAAAGCCAAAGGACTAGACTGTTTGTAGGTACTGAGGCTACATGATAGGAACATGAAGTTTCATGATACAATTCCCCCTAGCTTGTTTTTAGACTTTTTTTTTTAAAGATTTTATTTATTTATTTGACAGAGATCACAAGTAGGCAGAGAGGCAGGCAGAGAGAGAGGAGGAAGCAGGCTCCCTGCCGAGCAGAGAGCCCGATGTGGGGCTCGATCCCAGGACCCTGAGATCATGACCTGAGCCGACTAGCTTGTTTTTATGTTTGAAGATTCTGATAGTAAGTTCAACTTGAAAAAAATTTTTTTTCAAATATTAAAGAGCCAAAAATCTCCCCACTTCCTTCTTAGAGAATGGAGTCAGGCCAACTCTGATCTAGAAACCCTGTATTAACGTCCTAAGCCGCCACCACCACCACAATAACAGGACGAGGTTTAGCAAGTTATGTCCGAGAAGCCCCAAGTGGACTTGCTCCCCTGAGTATCCCACATAAAGTTCCCAAGTCTCCAGGGAAGAAAAGAGGTCACCGAAAGGTGGAATGGGCACATGCCGATCTGTAGGCAAGAGCAGAGAAAGCGGAGGAGTCAAGAGAAGCCTGGTTGCGGGTCCACAGAATTCCCCGCAGGCAAAGGAGACCAGAATCCTCACCGACAGGCCAGGCTCACTCGCTTGTGCTCCACCAAGTCAGAAGGAGCAGGAGGGACCTTGGGGTCCCATAGTGTACTCCTTTAGGCATTCTTATCTCTGCCCTCTCCCCTCTTGTTTAGCCCGATTTCAGATCTTTGCAAATAAGACAAGCCTCAATCTACCACCAGGAGAGGAGCAGAAAGAACTAATCTAGTGACCCAAGAGTATCAAGCTGGAGAAATCAGCACCTAAAAGCAGGGCTGCCTGTTTCCCCTAGAGGCCTGCTGGGAGCCAGGATGAGAAGGAGGAAGGGAGAAGGCTAGGAAGGCAGGCTCTCCGCAGCCCTTCTTTCTACCAGGAACACCCCAGCATAGCCACACCTCTCACTTTTTTTCAAGCCTCTCAATTTGGGGGCAGAACTTAACAAGAGAAATTTATGCAGCAAATGGAAACAAAAAAGCTAGTAATGTTTTCCCACTTACCTTTTTTTCCCAGTTTTATTGAGAAATAATGGACATACATTTCTTTAAATTTAAGGCCTACCACATGACGGTCTGATTTCCATACATTGTACAATGATAACCACAATAGGGTCCACTAACCTCCACCTTCTCCATTCATTTTTTTTTTTTTGCACACGTAATGTTCTTTATTTTAAAGGTAAGATAATGAAAATATAAGTTGTTCCACAGTATACTAATATATTATTGGTACCTTTCTAGGTCAATATACATGTATCTCACTCATTTTTAAATGGCTGTATCATCTTTCATATAACTGATATGCCATAATTTATTTCAAGCATTTACTTACTGTTAGGTATTGTATCAGGAGTCCCATAACATGTCCCCTCAGGCCACCTCTGAATTCAGCTGCACTAAAATGGACAATTCCATGCAAATGCAGAATCAGCTTAAGCTGAGAGCATGCTTGTTTTGGGGTGTTTGTTTGTTTGTTTTTTTAAACATTCATGGCATTTTATTATTGGGATGTTTGGACAGAATAGACTCCTCCTTTCCATAACTGTTCATACATCCTTTCTACTGCTTTGTTATTGTAACTGTGACCACTCTGTGGACCTCCTCCCCGATTAACATTGTCGACTACCGCATAGCTCGCCCAAACATCACTGCCTAACTACAAGAGGGCCACTCGAGGACTGGGACCATCTCCTCCAACTGTTTCACTCCGTTTCCATCCAAGTTCTCAAGACACAGCAAGTGCTTAATAAACATTTCTCTATTTATTTTTAAAGGAAGAAAAATAGAAAGATTTGCTGTGGTAAAGGGAAGAGAAAGTGATGACAAGAAAGATCTTAAAGTCTTCTGCCCTCTGTGCTGCTTGGGGCTTCTACAGAAAGAGACCCTGCACATTTCAAAGTCACTTTAGAGCTTCCAAAGTAAACACGCATTCCAAGTTACTCCTTTTTTGCTAATAAAGGAGATTTCTCTTTCCTGCCGAAAGGTCATTTATACCCTTGATATTCTGAGAACAAGTAGCCAGTGACCAAGTGGGGACATTATGGTGAGGTTTTATAAAGAGGCAAATATTGCTCCTACTATCACACCAGATCTATAACATCAGACAATGTTTCATTAGCTAACAAGACATTTGCTTTCAATGAATGAAAACTATAATAAAGAGTTGCTATATTTTAAAAAGTAATGAATGTAATTTTTGCTCTATTTTATGTTGCTATAAAAAAGGGCCTTAAGTGTACTTCTCATCTGCTCCTCTTCTTTAACTACCATAATTTATGCAGATAAATGTTGGATGAATTACATCAAAAACACTACTCAGATTGCTAACCATAAAAGTACTTAGCTATCATTTTCTTTTTCTCCTATTTATATGTCTTTGTATTATAAAAATCAAGTTACCAACATTAAAAATGATATATTGTCACCAAAAGTACTGAGGCATAACACTGGATAATAAATGATTAGTCTTTGAAGGTTAAGACCAAGTTTAAGAGATAGCAAAGCATTTGTTGTGGCGGACCCTTTCCAAACTGCAGTTGTAGAGGGAAGCTTACAAGTGACAAAAATTGACACTGTGCGAACACTATCAGCCTGCAGATTTACTGCAAAACCCTAACGTACTGTCAAGGGCAGATCAATGTTTGTGATAATTCACAAAATAATTTGGCTTTACATAATAGATATAACGTTCTGTGACTTAGAAATGCAATGGTGTCTAGATGCAAACATGGGGAGGCGGCTACTGGCTTCTCCACCCTTCCCAGAACCTCAGCCCCTCAGGGGCTCAGGCTGAAGGAAGAGAACAGGCTCCCTCAAGGGGATTCTCACCTTTCCCGTTTTCTCACCCACCTACCGCAAAGAACTTCGTAGGGAAAAAGATCGATCCTCTGAGAAAGCACCGCTCCCTCCCTCATTATTTCCAAGAACAGACCCCAACACTAACAGTATGACAGAGTGAGAACCAATTTACATGCGTGGAAATGGGAATGATACCAGTCCATACATGAAAGGACCTGCCAAAGCAAAGATGTCTTTGTGGGGATCCCAAATGCTGTATAAGGACCTAAACATATGGAGCAGAGAACGCTGGGAGTTGACAGCACGCTGCTTGTCAACACTTTACACCAAAACAGAAGTCCTTCAGCGCTAATACATTGCTTAAGCCCTTATGTGCCTTAAGAGATATTTACAAACTTGACCCACCATTTAATCCTAACCCTATGACGGGCAAGAAGGAATCTACTAGACTCTAATCCCATGGGGGCAGGGAGGGGAACACTTGGCATATAGCAGATGCATTTTAACTATTGGTTAAATAAAATAGCAAAGCAGCAATTTCCAACTCCTTTATTCCCAGGAGTTCCCACATTCCTATTTTCCCTATCCTCATGCTGGAACACTTGAAGAAAGTTGACGTAATCTACTTTATTAACTATGCATTGTTAGATCACCAGTTAAAAGTTCATACTTCAGTGAAGTTTAGTGCAAAGGTTCCTATTCCTTTCAGTAATTCCCTCATGGGGAAAAAATTTATTAGGCCCCTAACTTTATGTAAGGCGTCATTCCAGGAGTTCAGGATATATCCACTGGGGGTGGGGGATGAGGGGGAAACACGGACCCAAAAAAAAGCCCCAAATTCATAGTATATGCATTTGGGAACTAATCTAAGAAGACCAATATAAATCACTGACCCCATCAATAAATGTATACTGATGGTCTGCAAAGACCACCAGCACTTCCTCCGCCTGTGATCGTCCCAGACACTGATGATCGATTAGGGCACACTCTCCAGGAGGCAAGACTAAGGATGCTCTGTACAAGCATCCCAGGCGGCCGCTTCACTGAACCACGGCCTGTGAGCAAGATGGCACGCGTTTACCAAGATACCATGCGAAGCAGAAAAAGCTTGAGGCATAGATTCACCCCACAATACGCTTCGGGTCTACTTGAGGAAAAGAGCCTTTCACAAAAAATAGTAATTCAGCCTGATACAAGGTGTTGCAGCGGTTACTGCAAAATAATTCAGACAAGAACGGTTCCGATCAGAGGTAAGGCTGGAACCACCACCGTGCTGCTCAACTTTCAGCTGTGCGGCCCTTCTTTTGAAGCAATTGCCACTACAGCCCCAGGAGAGGCTCTCGACGTGTTGTATATAATTTTGATTTTAGAATTAACAAAGGGAATGGAGGGGACAGGTGGTGAAATTAGTGGTATAGTTTTTGTTTTGTTTTGTTTTATTAACATATAATGTATTATTAGCCCCAGGGGTACAGGTCTGTGAATTGCCAGGTTTACACACTTCACAGTACTCTCCATAGCACATACCCTCCCCAGTGTCCATAACCCAACCACCCTTTTCCTACCCCCCTCCCCCCGGCAACCCTCGGTTTGTTTTGTGAGATTAAGAGTCTCTTATGGTTTGTCTCCCTCCCGATCCCATCTTGTTTCATACAGTTTTTAATGGACCAAGGATGGGCTTTCTTCTCAGTTATCTACTCGTA
Organism: Martes martes; assembly: GCF_963455335.1. Lineage (NCBI taxonomy): Eukaryota > Metazoa > Chordata > Mammalia > Carnivora > Mustelidae > Martes > Martes martes. Next base: position 50,985,174 of record NC_137902.1, read on the forward strand.
ACAACCCTGCCCCAAGTTAGCATTAATGGCAAAAGAAAAAATCCTACTTTAAAGACTGCACAGTAAAGAAATTCTAATTAAAGACATTCTAATTGGGACGCCTGTGTGGCTCAGTGGGTTAAGCCACTGCCTTCGGCTCAGGTCATGATCTCAGGGTCCTGGGATCGAGTCCCGCATCGGGCTCTCTGCTCAGCAGGGAGTCTGCTTCCCTCTCTCTCTCTGCCTGCCTCTCTGCCTACTTGTGATCTCTGTCAAATAAATAAACAAAATATTTTAAAAAAAGACATTCTAATTAAAAATAAAAGTAGTAAGTTTCTTCATCTGTTGTTAAAACAAGGAATTTGTACCAGGTACCCATGGTTCTCTCCTGCTCTCTGATTCTAAGCAATACAGGCTCTAAGGCTCCATTAACCAAAGTAAATTTCCACATCCATGCATGCCACTCCTCTTCATCTTCATCCCAGGCACCTTCCGGAAAAGAGGCAGTTACCTGCATTTAACATGCGTAACTGACTGAGCCAACCAGTACTTATTTCCCAAGCCAGGACCTGTGGATAAATCCTTGGGAATTTACAGACATGAGAAATTGATATTTTTAGGTATAGGTCTTAATGATAAGCCTAAAAAGTCAGTCCGTCATTATTCGGTTTAATTAAAAGTACAGGAAAAGAGAGGGGCTTGGATTCAGAGATGCTAAGAACTCTTTGGGCTCTGACATTTTAGGATTTAACTATACAGCCCAACTCCCAAGGGTGAGGCAAACAAGAAGCAAGAAGGGAGCGTGGGTGTTGGATTGTTTCAGGTCTCTACAGTGGTCAGAACGGACCCACCAATGATAACCAGAAATGCCCCTCACTGGAGCCTTAATCTCTATGTAAGATTTTTTTTTTTAAGTAATTTCATTGCTGTATATACATAAATAAATCTGGACGATCTGCCTTTAAAAACACCGTATCACAGTACTGCTATGCAAACTAGTCTGGCTTTTGCACCTGCTTTATTCTTAATGTGCAGATCAGCACGTTGGCCTATTGTATCAAAAGAACAACAAGCTACCAAAACACTGAGCTCTTACTGGTTTTCTTATAGCTGGTAACTTCTCTCTTGCCTGAAAATTCACAATTGAAAGATTTTTTTCATTTGCATTAGGTTTCAGTTTTCTCAAACTACTAAGTAAATTGTGACTGTATTGACCTGACACCAAGAAAACGATAATAAAAGTGACAATGTACCACGTCTATAATCTCCTGTTTGAAATCTTTCCAGATTTTATATATTCACACTTACACTATATATATACATATACATATATATATATAAAATATACACATACACAGATACATTCACACACAGATAAATATCTGTGTAGGTGTGTATATAAACATAAATTCAGTTTTTCAAAATGTAGGAATTTAATATGGTGTATCTGCTCTAGATGAGCTAAGGACCCTAGCAAGTGTTCATGTTTCTAAAGTGAAAGGGATAGTCATATTCTAAAAAAATTTCAGATAATGTAAAATCAGGACTCTCATACAAATCTAAAATGAACACAGGTGAATTATTTAACAAAATTCATAAATGAATCAACCAGTAAGATGTACCAGTTCGAAGGAGAATTCCAAGCACCACACATATACAAATAATCAGGAATGCTAAAACGATTTTACAAATAGATACAAAAGTGGTAGCCGCAGGGATATAAACAGTTGCACAATACAGGACGATTCATTTGCATGTCTATGGGAAGGAATTATTGGTATTATTATCAGTTTCTCACAAGTTATTTTACAAAATAACTCAAAGACAACAACAGGCATAGATAATCCAGAAAGACACGTTAGACAAAACACACAGGAATTTTTGTTGCCAAAGTCCTTCACAGTTTTTCCTAACATTACTAAGTGAGGTAGAGAAAGATTATAGTTTCACATTATTTCAGGTCAGACTTAGTTTCAAGCTAGTCCACCATAAATTTATTTTTAAACCTTCATTTCCAGAACCTTGGGATTTTTGTCAATGTCTCATGAAGATCAAAGGGTCTCTTACTCCTTTAACCGCAGTACCTTCTGATGGTTCCTATATGAAGACCTGACATGTAGTGGGGGCAAATGTTAAGGAATGAGGACAATCCCTCCTACCAATATCATGGCACGTTAGAATGGAAAAAACACCAGCCCACTCCAGCAGCCGACTGGGTTGCAGCCCCACCTGTCACATTACTCAACTCAGACAAATCACCTGTCCTCTCTAGGACTTGGTCTCCCCATCAGTAAATAGATCTCAACAGTCCCTTCTTATTCTAAAAGGCCAGCATTCTACCACTGAAAACATACCTTAGAGACCACGACTTGGCATAAGAAGAAACTTCCAGTAAGTGTCAGATAAAGAAACTTCAGGTTCCTCTCCTCCATCCAATCCCAATGCAAAGACCCATTCTGCTATGGAGGGGTTTTTTTCATTAAGTCCAAATATATGTTCAACTCCAGCTCCAATAAATAGTACTTGGGTGACCCTGAGCAAGTTACTAACCCTCTCGGAGCCTTAATTTCCACGTCTGGAAATTGAAAATAACACTTAAGTCTCAAAGAGCTGCTGGGCCTGACTCCCCATACTTTCTCTTCTAGTGGTTCCACTTTCACATTTCCCCTCAAGATTACTATACACAGTGGATATTCTTAAGAATTTATTGTTGAGGGGCACCTGGGTGGCTCAGTCGTTAAGCATCTGCCTTCAGCTCAGGTCATGGTCCCAGGGTCCTGGGATCGAGCTCCACGTCGGGCTCCCTGCTCAGCAGGAACTCTGCCTCTCCCTCTCCTACTCCCCCTACTTGTGTTCCCCTCTCACTGTGTCCCTAATAAATAAACAAAATCTTTAAAAAAAAAAAAAAAAAACACAACTTATTGTTGAGGGGTGCCTGGGTGACACAGCTGGTTAAGCATCCAACTCTTGATTTCAGCTCAGGTCATTATGTTAGGGTCCTGGGATCACCACTATGTACGGCTCCATGCTCAAGGGGAAGTCCACTTGAGATTTTCTCTCTCCCTACCTCCCTCTCCCTCTGTCCCATCCCTACACTCTCTAAAATAAATAAATAAATATTTTTTTAAAAGAATTTAGAGTTGAATATACTTTTTCCCAGATATTCAGGTAGATTTTCAGTATGTATATCCCATTTCCTCAAAACCAAGTACCAAGCCTTCAACTTTGTTTCACCTTGCCATAGTGTTCCAGGCATTTTTGCCTTTTCGCATTCCTCTACCCTGAAAGAACAAACCTCCCTGTTCCTTTCTTTTCCTCATTTCTCCAATGCGTCCTCCAAACCCCAGCTCAGAAAGTCCTTCGCCCATGCATACCTCCCTGCTGCCCTCAAATTGGGTTAGTGTCCTTAGTGGAGCTCCCATAAGCACCTTGCATCCCTTCCTTCCCAAACCCTCCTCCCACATCACAGAACACACTATGAGGTAAGTCCAAGACCACTAGGCTCTCTGTCAGAACATGAGTTCCTTCAGGCAAGTCAGAACACCACCCAAGTTTGTATTCCTAGTACCAAGCCTAGTGCCTGGCATAGAGTTGGTGCTCAACATTAATGCTTGCAGATGGGAATGCAGTTCCCTCTAGCACCTAATTCAGGGATTTCTCAATTATAAATGATGCTACCACGTGACTATACAAAGAAGTTTCTGTCACTTGGGGTCTGTTGATGTCGGTATAGAAAAGGGAAGTAGCACATGGTTTTGGACTCCAGTGGGAAGGCTGGTACAAAGAGGGGACATATGGGATCCAATGAGCTCATGGGTAGAATACGAGTCAGGGGTCTAAACTAAGCACAGAAACAGCTACATTAGCTAGAGTGGAGGCTGGACTAAGTCCCAGAGGTTAGAAGAGAACAGCATTGGCCAAAGTATATTTTTTGGATTATTAGACCCATAGGAAGGTCCCTGATTTAAAAAAAAAAAAAAAAAAAAAAAAAACCTCATGGGACTAAATCAGTGGGTGAGACTATATACCCTCCTCTTAGATATATGATGTGCACCTGAATACATCCTATGTTAACACAAATATTGAATTTTTTTCTACTGGAATTTCCACCACAGTCCTCACCACAGATACTATAAGAAGGAGGGATTCTATCACACCATGCTGTTGGGACCATGGGTCAGAAATGAGCCCAGAGTTAGACCTACAAAGAAAACACAGCTAACAGAGCTCAGTCACGCACTAAGTGGCAGACTGAGCCTACAGATGAGAACCAAGCCAAGAAAGCCAGAGACAGGACAAGACGGAAAAAGCCCGGTCCAAAGCAGTTAACCTGGTATCGTAGAGTACCCTTCTCCATAGACTGTGGGCATCTCAAGGCAGATGCCCTTCTTAGGTTATCACTTTGTCTTCAGGGCTTCAACAAGATAGTCTTTCTGATACGGCTCCAGAGATCTACAGCAGCTAGAGCATGAAAAGAGCCAAGTTGAGCAAAACAGACGGGAGCACCTACACTGTGGTTCACAACCCTGATGACCATTAAAATTACCTGGGGTAACTACTTAAGGAATTTCAGATTTCCTAGGCTCCCACCCCAAGCCAACTACATTAGATACTGATAACCAAGAAATGGACAGCCGAGAAATCCCTCTTTGCTAGACAGGGGGCTTTGATAAGCTTCCTATAGCAACCTCTCCCAGCATAGCAAATCTGGCTTCCACTAATGCAAGCAGCAGAGCCCTGGCCCAACGAGAGCCAAATCCTAGTGACGATTCCCCGCACCCCCACCCCGTCCCAAGGGTTCGCTATGAAAAGTGCCACAAATTTCCCCCAGAAAGTGCCACTCTAGCCTTTCCTTAAAAATAGCTTGGCTTCCTTGGAGGGGTCAGATCCATGGCCTTCAGAGGGAAAAGCGTAAACACAACTCCTGCCAAACCAGGCTCTCAACACTTAAATCAGCTCGCTCTCAAGTCCGTACAAAGTTCCAAGAACAAGGAGAGTCTTCTATAAAGGGTTTAACAGCAGACCCTGGTTATGCAAGGCGTCCAGATCTAGTTCTCAAAATGCTTCATGTTCAGAAGTTCTAATTAATTATTACTTTACCGAACCAAAGTGAGTTATGTACTTCTGTCATTTCGGCCAGGATCTTCTCCAAGCTGCCAAAAACACGAGCTTACCCAAATACCAAAACTATGTAGGAAGGCTACAGAATGTCCTCACCAGAGACAAGACAGAATTTTCACTTCATAAATCAACAACAAACTCTGAAAAGGCAGCCAGTTGAAAAGACAAGCTACCCTGATGAAATATTTTCTTAATTCACCTCATTCAGGGTAATTGATTTTTTTTTTTACTTCACGAACAAGTAATTTTTAATGTAAATAATAAAGTCAGTTAACCGTGTACTCTTATTGCATGTGGAATGACAAAGTTTTTATCTGAATTAATTAGGTGATTTTTCACTAATACAGATTTGTTGCTTTTACTTAAGACTTTGTTTTTAATCAAATCCCTTCTTGCCCTGACCCTCTCACCCCGCTCTTACCTGAAATGGAAAGCAACAAAAGTTAGTTAAAATGCGTTTCCGTGTGTGCTTCTTTCCAAATGACTACAAGGGCAAAACCCTTAGCATCAGTACAGAACCTACCCAGCTTCCCTCTGAGCATGTAGTATGCAAATCCCAGGCCCTATTTAGAATGTGTTTTGGGGTATCTGGGTGGCTCAGTTGGTTAATCATCTGCCTTCAGCTCAGGTCAAGGTCCCAGGGTCGTGGGATCAAGCCCCCAGCAGGCTCCCTGCTCAGTGGGGAGTCTGCTTCTCCCACCACCCCCCACCCGGCCACCCCAACCCTGCTCACGCTGTATCTCTTTCTCTCAAATAAATAAATATAATCCTTTAAAAATGTGTTTCACATTTATTTCATCCCTGGTGAAATTTTGGTGCGTCAACCAAAATTCTAACATGCACATTAGTGCCATACAACTTTGCACATCGTAGTTCCTGCTTTTAAGAATAAAATTAATGACAGTGGGTAGAAACTCAAGCTGTTTTGCCAGAGAGGGTAAATTCTTCCCCTTTAAGAGAAGAGCATCCAAACTGGCAAAAAGAAGAGACCCCCAGTTTACATTCCCCCCCATATCTTATCTCTAGGCTTCCCATCCTAATCAGGAAGCAGAAAGAACAGAGCCGATGGGGGGCAGGGGACAAAATTACTTCCACATCCTGTAATTTGTCTGGTATATTGGAACTGAGGAGCAGGCTCATGAAACCCACACCACAATCTTTTTTTTTTTTTTAAATCATTATTACTTTACTTTGGAGTGCTTCTTTTTTTTTCTGGAGCAAAATGATTTCAGCCATTTTAAGTGATTTTTTTTTTTTTTTTTACAAAGTTCAATGGAAAAGTAAAAAGTCCCCATCTCACTCTCCATGTGAAAGGCCAATCTTTATATCATGTGTATCATTTGCCCAGAGAAGGGTACCACGTGTGTGCATGTCTGTGTCACTTCTGTGAAAATTGTTTCCATGCACCAAAATCTCCCTGGTCTAGCCAAAGGGGTAATAAAGCACAAATGCATGTCATCCTCCTAGAGGTTCCATGGATCAGCAGCATCTGTGTCCCATGGGACCCTGTTAGGGAGGCGCAGTCTCGGGTCGCAGCCGGACCTCCTGCATCAGGAATCTACACTTTATCAGGGTCCCCAAAAGATGCACATGCATTACATAATGTGAGAAGCACTGATCTAGTAAAAACAAAAACAAAAAAACAAAACCAAAAAAAACCTCCCACTCAAGGCACATAGCATCTTCTCTCCGAAGTTCACCCTGCTTCTGCTCAGATCCTTCCAGAGTCTAGGGGTGCAGGACTGTAAAACCCTAGCGGAGGCCTTTGTGGTTTTCGGCAGAGTCAAGCAGTCATTCCTCAAACCAGGCAGCAAGGGAGGACAGGCAGGGAGAAGTGCCGGGAGGGGTGGTGGCAGGAGCACCCCCCCCCCCAGCCCGTGTGTCTCAACACAGCAGAGTCATTAATTAAGATGCGGCCGGCTGCTGGCGTAGCAGTCACTCTGGCGTTCCCTGTCTGCTTGGGACTGGCGTGAGGTGTGAGAATCTGGGTAGCCTTCTCCATGGCTCTGCCCCGCTGGCGTTGATTGTGTATGATTAATGATTTAAAGGAATAAAAAGAGAAAGGTCAACTTCTAAGTTCAAGACAGAGCAGCTACATAGGGAGTAATTAAGATACTTGTGTAAGCATGATTAATAAGCACAAACTGGCACTCTGGGCAGTAAACAAGACACAAGCAGATGGTTAGCATGGAAAAGGGTTTTTTTTTCCCCCTTTCCTAAAAGCAATTTTTCAGCAGCTTGAAACTTGGCTTGTGAATTCTTTTCCTCCCCCCACCAAGTCTCAAAAAACTCATTATCTCCACATCCTTTAAAAAAAAAAAAAAAAAAAGTGGTGAACCCCTTTCAAGGCTCACTCATTCTCTCTTTCAAAAAAGATACCTTATTATTTTATTTTATTTCTACAGATAACTAGAGTTTGCTTGTAAAATGGATGCAACTCATCTTTGTTTCTCACTGCCTTTTATGTCAGGCGTCCCATGCATTGCCAAGCCTGACAAGGTGGTTCACTGCAGAGTCTTTTAACTCCCACCCACCACTTCTGCACCCCCCCCATCCTGTGATGGGCAGAACAGAGGCATCAATGGTGGCATTTCTGGAGAGTGCTGGCAGGCAGGTGTCAGAGCCGTCCGGCAGGCACCCCTCACGAACACTAATCAGCCCTGGTGTTCTTTTACAATCCATATCTAATTCGCAAGTTTCATTCTTTCTGAAAAACAATTACTAGGTTTTGAAGTTCATTGTGCATTTACTCAACTGTCTCTTCACATTAACGTAAAGTGGGAACAAGAGAAAATAGAGTCAGCAGGGAAGGGACATCAAAAGATGTTAAGAGTGGATGAAGGCTTTATTTTAAGAGTAATATAATTACAGATGTGTGCAATATTTTACAATAAATGAAACACAAAAGGTGTATCCCTGTACTTTCAAGATTGTGTGTGTGTGTGTGTGTGTGTGTGTGTGTAGAGGCAAAGAGAGACAGACCACGAGACACAGGAGAGAGACACTCAGATTTACACACTCCTGTGGGGATGGGAAGAGAATAAGAGAGACAGGTCATTTAGGACTTCAGAAAGCAAAGATTTTCCCAGGATCAGAAGAGTAAGGTATGTACCTCAACTAGCAAAGAGGAAAACAAAATAATAATTTATCAATGACAGAGCAGGTAGACTTAGGGAAGGAAAGGAAAGGGAAGGACAGAGAGAAAAAGAAATAGAGAAAGAGGTGGGGAAGGAAGGAAGGGCAAAGAGAGAACAAAGACAAATGGAAGTTGGCTTTTAAGCCAAACTGGAAAGGGAATCGGCATACTTGATGAAGAAAGCACCAGCGACCTGGAGTCCTTCTCCCAAATTGTAGTTCTTGAACTTCCTAAAGACCACGATGAGTTCCTAGCCCCAGGACCACTGTCACCCAATTGTGAGGATGACCGGTCCTTGACAGACCCAGAAATCCACTTTGTACAGCAAGCTGCCACGCATTTCCCCAGGACGGCCTCGGTGCAGAGATCAGGTCTGAGCTCCCCACACCCCAGGCAGTGCCAGGGGCCACCCACCACCCCTCCTGCTCCCAGCACCATCCTGTTGAGCTTGTTCATCCAACAATGGACAACAATTCTGGTCCCAAACCTGAGTCCACATCACTCAGCTTCTATGTCCCCAGGACTGGAAAGCACCACAGGAAATGGCCCCTGCACCTAGGCCAGAAAAGGGTCTCCAACAAGTGGCCAACTATGTTCTCTTCTGCCTCACCACAAAAACAAAAGCAAAACCCTCAAAACACACACACACACACACACACACACCACCCCAAGCTTCCCCCAATAAAAAATTATAATATATTATCACCATGATGCTTGGCCTCATGCCTCAAGCCTTTTATTTTCTGTTTTATACCAAACACCTTGGTAATTCTTATATCAGCACTTTCTGAAGGTGTTAAAAAAATAACCGAAAATGTTTGGAACACTCTCATTACTCCAAGTAGAATGGGGTTCTTTTCTGTAGTAAGCTTCAGTCTCTTCAAGATGCTAATGTGCTTTGTGATTTGTCCAGAGGAGCATAAAGCACCTCATTTCCCAAACTGACATGACTTTAAAAGCTGCCCCTCTCCCCAAGACCTGGGTTCCATGGCATACTCTTTGAGAAACACAGATCTCCATTTAAAAAAATCTTTGCTGTTTGAGAGTAGTAACTAATTTACCCTCTGTCTTTTCTTTCTCTAGCCTGAACATACCAACTGTCCAAGATTTTCCCTTCAGAGATCTATTTTCTACCCCTTGAATCATTTTTCCACCAGCCTGCCCCACCTCCCATTTTTTTCCACATTCCCTTTGAACTCTGGGAAGCAGCTCCAGAGCTCCAACAAGGATCTCATTCATGCAGCATGGAGTGAAAAAGGCTGAGCATATCCCATTCCCTTTAATACAGCTCCAGATTATACTGGAGTCTTGCCTGGTCACCCCACTTTATCTGCGAGTGCAAACTGAGGGCTCTCTCCAGATAACTCACATCCATAATTCTATTTGTTCCAAAGTTATTTAGAAGTTTCTGGAATAGGTACAAGAAAGTCTCAACACTGTGGAGGCAGAGAGAAGGGGAAGAAAGGAAATGCTCACATTTGGCAGGGTCCACACTCCCAGCTCACATACACCCCTCTCAGGATGTACTGTTTAGAAAAAGGCATATAAAACTACAGCAGAGTATAGACATCAGTGTCCTCCACAGCCCAAGTAAAGGTAGGTAAGAAAAAAAAAATCAAGAAAAAAAAAATGTATGTTTTTTCTTCATTGGGATCCATCCTTAGTCTAAGACTCATCACACTGCACCTAACTTGCTTAAAGAGGCTCCCAAGTCAGCTTCCCTAATCCCATCTCTAACCCTAGAACTAAATTTGAATGCATGCCAAACACTACTTCCACTGTGCTCCTCCTCCACTCAAACACACATTTCACCTTCCCTACGAGCCTAAGACATATGTATGGTTATTATACCCATTATATGAATGAGAAAACTGAAGGAGGTCAACTCCCCCAAGATCACACAGCTAGAAAGTGGGGGAGCCAGGATTTGAACCCTGGGCCCTCTGGTTCCAGGATCATCCTGGCTGCCATGGCTCTCTAGTCCCTAGCCCCACCCAGCTGTTCAACTGGTACCCACCATGCTTCCTCCAACCTCCCCAACTTCCATTCTCTTCTCTATTGTCCCAGGATTTGTTCATGTGCCACAATGTCTAAGATCTTGCTGACCATTCTTTTTTTCAAGATTTATCTATTTGAGAGAGAGTATGTGTGCGCATGAGCATGTACAAGTTTGGCGGGGGGGGGGGGCAGATGAAGGAGGAAAAAACCAAGCAGAGTCCCTACTGAGTGTGGAGCCTGATGCCAGGCTCCGTCTCACCACCCTGAGATCACGACCTGAGTCGAAATCAAGAGTCAGAGCCTTAACCAACTGAGCCACCCAGGTGGCCCCTTTCTAACCATTCTAAGCACCACTGTCCTTTCCTGTGAATTCTCCTAACATATGGCCTATCGCACACAGCTTCAGGCTAAAGGACTTTATGACTTACATTTTTCACCAACGTTTTTAGTGTTAACGGTTGCTTTATCTCCTCAACTAGATTAGAAACTCCTTAAGGTTTCAAAGTAGCTGCTCACAGGCTGAATAAATAAACGGGCATCTTTCTACTACTACCCAACGTGGCCCTTATTGGGCAGAATACTTTTCTTGCTGCCCAATATGTCTCTGGCACCAAAGCTGCCTCCAAAATTTTCTCCCAACTTCCTTTTCCTTTCAAGCCTAAGCTTCCATTTTATTGTCTCCTGGGCTGGCCCACAAATTGAAATAGAATATGATGCTTAATTTTACATCAACCAGTTAAGCTGCTTTAAACACTTCAATATTCCCCAAATGTAGTTAAATATATGAACTTGCACTTAGAGTTGTCAACAACGCATTGACAATTTGTTTTATAGTTGCATGTTAATCTACAATCTGTTTAATGCAATCCAATACATTATTCGGGATAGTGATATATAAATTTAAGTCTTAGAGCATGAAATATCATTTAGGATTAAGGCTCTAATCTCTTAACAGAGGAGATGCTCGCTCACAAAGGCAAGCAGCAAAGAAGAGCCCCTGCATATAAAAGGCATCATCATTGCTTCCTGCACTGAGGAAACCAGCTACAGCGAGTGCCCCTCGTGGAGGGCAGGGGGAGAACGGAGACACAAGTGACCTTCCTTCCCACCCCAAAGCAAAATCTCTCACTGAATCAGCCTCACAAAATGGTTAAAAATTCTGACCCAGGACAGTGCTGTTGACCACCTCTTCTTCCTCCCCAAAGTCCTCAGATAAGAGAACAGTCGCAATGGCAGTGGGGCCTGACTCATGTCAGGCCTGACTCTTACTATTCCCACAGGGTCAGTGAAGAAACCGAGGCAGAGCCAGGAAGGGACCCTGTAGAGCCGGGCAGTCTGGCGGCAGAATCTGGTTTCTTCACACACTCTTTACTCCGCTACAAGACATTACAGCCCATACAAGACATTCGTTGTCAGGCTAACTTCCAAACCAAAGTCTGGAGACCACTACAAGTTCCTCATGATAAAATAATTGTTCAGTAAACACTGTGAGCAATTAAAGAAAACAAAAACTAAAAATATAAGATATTTGCTGTCCTCAAGAAGTTCACAGCTGAAGAAATGAGGCCAAGACTCAAGAAGAGATCAGCAGGAGGTCATTAAAATGCTAAAAGAGGGATCAGCGGAGAGGACCCAGGAGGAGAGGGCAGGCGAGGGGGCCCCAGCTCCTCCTTTAATGGGGGACCAAGCACCCCCATTAAAGACCTATGGAAAGGGCTAGCCTAAGACTCAGCTATAAAATGTCACTTGTCCATATGTGAAACAGCCCACCGACAAACAAAGATGCTGCAGGGCACCTCCCTTTCAGGCTGGGGACCCAACCGCAGCCTGCTCCCTACACACAGTCCATGCAGACATCTCCTCTGAAAGCATATATTGGTCACTCTGATGGGGCACATCTTTCCACAGAGCCCAGCTCCACTGTGATTAACTCCAACATAAGGACACCATCTCAGATGTTCCCTGTCTGATCTACCTGAAAACCCAGAGACACACCCCGACTCTAGCATGGCTGGAAGCCCTCAGGGACCTCAGACACATGGGCAGATGCTCTGCATGCAGTCAAACGAGCAGTAGGCTGGCCTCGAAAGGTACCCGCCCAGTGAACCAGCAATCCCGCTGGGGTGGTCAGCCTCCAAGAACTGGCCCCCTCACAACCTTTATCAACTTCGTGCTTCCCTGTTTGGAAGTGATATGTATTTCAGAAACGTCAAAATGCTTAGAAAAGTTTGGTGATAAAATGAATAGGCTGTTTGCTCTCCATATCGAAATACCTGATTTCAGACTGTCAAAGTGCTTTCCGTTATAGTAGGAAATGTACAAAGTTAGCTTTGCTAGTTTTGACAACCATTAAAAAAAAAAAAAATTTAGCAGTTACATGTACCCGTTTCAAAGTTAAACTTGGTGCTAGCCAACTTCTAATATTCTTAATGTTTTTCAGGATAGCAAAAACATGTAACTTTTCAGAGAGTTCTCATGGCCTCTCTGAGGAGAAGTTTTTGAAAATCCGGTCCACTTGCCAGAAATATTTGTTACTTTCATGCAGTAATTCGAAAGAAGCCCAAGAAAACTAGAGCAAAGTTAATTTTACTGTTTCGTTTCTAAAACAGGATAAGTGTCACATGACTAAAAATAGTGTCACTGTGACTTCAAATTCCTGAGCTGTAAGGATTTCCTTTCATTTCCCTCTCCTGTCTTCTCAAACGCATGCTTTTTCATTCTGGTTTTAATTGCTTCAAATATATGAAATTCCCACTATTTTTTCCGAAAGCTCTTACAAAGTCATTGTCAGATTACTCCCTTTGTCAAACTTTCTCTTAAGCTGCCTTTCTCTTCCGAGGCGCTGGTGTTCACATCTGCGGCCTGCACAAGGTCTGGCTTTACCTCCTGTGCTCAACTTATTCCAAGACAAGTAGTTACTAGCATGTCAGTAAATCTTTCAGAGAGAATAAAGAGGAAGAAAGGAAGGGGAGGGGAGGGAAAGGGACCAAAGCCAAACAATGAAAGAGTCCAGGTATTAAGGAAAATGCAGATGATTCAGAATTTACCAGTTACAGAGCCGAATGCTAAATCTGGTTGCCTCTGTTCGTCTGCCCGTGCATCTTAAAGGTCCATGAGTAAAACTCTTGTAGCGAATTATAGCATACTACCAAGTGAGAACTGTTGGTGGTTCCGGTTCAACTTCTATGAACTGAGTAGAATGACTAGCACGACCTCAGGAACCGCCAGGACAACCCCAGAAAGATGCGTTATCTCCAGGGTACAATAAGGCTCTAGAGGTTGAAAATCTACCGACAGTCATAGAGCTAATAAGCAAAGGAGCCAAGAACTAAACCCTCCTGCCATCTCCTGCTAAAACATTCTGATCCTGAATTACAATTGCTGCATAGCTAAGAGGGTAATCTTTCAACCCAAGACCTGCCTCCCAGCTTCGCCTTAGCTGTGTCCCTTAGCCAAAGAAAGAGGACACGTTCAGACAATGCCTTATCCCAAAGGGCGGTCACTGACTGCTGGTGTGACTTGCAGCCTTAGGAAGCCGAGGTCCCTATGAAAACCACTCTCAGGACTTCACTAAGCAAATCCTGGAGAACTACACGCTGCTTAGCAGACACAGAGGAGGCTGGGTCAGAGCGCTGTGGACAAAAGGGTGTATTCAGAGGACACCAAAAATTCAGCACGGAATGCTAATGGCATTTTTCTTACAACAGTGTTTACATTTTAAGCTTGATGTTCTGTGAAGCGGATGCCCAAACGTAGATATTGGGCTCAAGTTGCAAGGAGTACATTCTCACACAGAAGCATAAAACACTTGGAGCTATGAATAAAAACTAAATAAAACTAGGCCTTAAAAGATTAACAATGAGTTTGTAGTAAGATGAAATTATGTCTAAACAGCCAGGAGTAAAGCGTGTGAGCCCGTGCTGGTCTGAGTCTCTTCCAGTGTTAGCACACGCAAGCGGAACCCACGGACACTCTAGGAGTGCATCCGCAATGCTGTTTTTATCATTTATCTTGTACACAACTGGGTTTTTACACTGTCACCTTCCAATTCTCCCATACTCTCCACTTTTTCTTCAGCGAAGGGGCAATTTAATTAATTTTCATTTAGATTTAATTTAGATTCCTCTTCTGTAAGACCTGATGAGACCTTTAGCTAGGCAAGAGGGAGACGGGAACTACGAAATCCGACTTCTCCCTCAAGAGCGCAGACTCTCACCCATCACCCTCAAGTGACAATTAGCAGTTTCTGCCGCACATTATATGAGCAGAACTAATAAGGCAAAGGAATCGAGGGCAGACTTTTCCCTTCACGATCCTGTCTGAAGCTCAAAAGAAAGTCTGAAAACTAATGAATTCTGAATTCATGTCAGCTCAGTAGAGAGCAAAGTCTTTTATCTTCACCTGGAATAGAAATGAAAGAAGAAAAGCCCAATGGTTCATCCACTTCCCCTAAAACATGCGCTGCTTCAGTCCTATTCTTGGCTGAGAGAGTCTGGACTCCACTGAAGCTGGAACAGGTCTTAGAAATTGTGTGACCCGTGACCCACCTTATTTTAAAAGGGAGCAAATGTGAGCTCAGAGAAGTGAAGCACCTTGCCCAGAGTCACAAAGCCAGTCTTCAGATCCAACATCCCTGGCCTTGAGACGCCACCATGCTAGCATTAGAGGTTTTACTCCAAATGTTAAGAATGGTTTACCCAAATTTTTCTTCCAAGTGGTTCTGAAATTCTAAATCAACATATGTAATATGCATAAACTCAAGAGAGGCATTAACGGACTCAGACAGAAGCCATCAAAGGGGACCCCACCTCCAGACTATGCCTCCTGAACCAATATAAGGAACACGCTTCCACTCCTAGGCACAGATCCATGCCCCTACAATGCGTTCCTGTAAGACCCAGATAGAGCATCTCCCACGGATTCCCTAAAAGGAACACACCAGAACAGTTTGCAAAAGAGCTGACTGCACGTTCTCTGAGAAAGAAAGTCCTAGGCCCGAAGATTAAAACAAAGTATAAGCAGCTCAAAACCCAAGAGGAAAGGCTTAAGGCTTCACAGAACTACTCACGGACAAGTTTAAAGAAGAAGCAGGTTATCAGACAAAATAGTTCTGCAGGGCACTGTGATGTAGTAAGGAAAACAGCCAGTTCCTAACTAAGTTTATCTGCTCTGACAGCTTCTGTCTTGGCCTGGCAGAGGTTGAGTGTCTACACAATGAACATAAAGATAACCTATGATGGCTACACATCCCCATCCATTCGCCAAAGGTCACTAAGGATTGAGTATTTTGCTTCAGTGCCTCCGCTAATCCAAAGACGTGCCAATCTGCTTACTGTTACACAACATCAGGAGGTTCGGATTTTACTTACCGAGGGATGTCGGACTCGCTTTGTCAGAACTTGGTGACTATTAGCACAAGGCTGAGTGACCATGGCTGCAATGAATTTTTAAAAACTATTTGATTTTAGGATGCCCGGGAAAGAGGATATGACTAAACAAGATGGCGGGAACTACTGTGAGAACATAAAAGCTGAACAGTGGAGCATTGAGAAATTAAATTCATGGCCTGGAAAACAAGCCAAGATTAAAAAATGTCATGTTGATACAGTAGGTGCTCTTGAGAATGGGGGGAAGATGTCAGAAACTGGATTGATTGCATTTTCATAGCAATGTTGTGTGATGGAGGTGGGGAAGGGTCAAGTGTATCAACACCCTTTAGTGCTTTGGGGGCACATACCATAACTTTCATCAAAACCCTACGATGGAAAAAGTCTGCCGTCATACGGTTCAAATTTTTCAGTCACTGGGGCCAACCAAAGACCCTTCCCACGGAAGGCGAAGTAAGATTTGCTGGGTCCCATGCCTTCGCTTGGGGCCACCAGGAGGTGCTGTTAGCAGCAATGTGGTTCTCAACTCATGGACAACATGGAAGAACAAAGGTTACTGTGATCCCTCCCCTAGTGCAGCTTTAAAATCTCCTTCTATCCATGTCTAAACCAACATCCTTCCCACTCCTCACAGATCCTAACAGGAGTTCATATTTTTCCCTGAATGTCCAAAAAATAGGCATACATGAAATGACCTTGCCGTGAGAGGCCCCGAGACTTCCTGCAGACTAACTTCTAAGTCATCCTACTAAGACTGAAATGGGGAGAAAGATCAGAGGGGAAGAATCCAAGGGCTCACAACAGTCTACTTGGTCTTTATGGCTGAGCGCCAACCTCACTCATGATCCCTTAGGACAATATTTTCTACCCAGACTCAAGCTGGCAGGCAGATCTGTCCATGAGCCCAGGTTTAGGAGCTTGCTTGTCCTTAGAGGTATATGTCCTATCCTCCGCCATCAAGCAACACTTGAGTCAGTGGCACATAGAGCACAGAAAACTCCACTGTGAAAATATCCACCTGGGAAGGGAAGGGGAAGACCCGGGGCTTTCTAGGGATGAGGGATGATTATGTCAAGAGAGAAAAAGATGGAGAACATGAGGTAGAAAATAGCAAAGAGAACTGTCGGGGCTGAGTGGCTACTTTTTTCTCTTTCACAACAGTGTAAAAAAGACACAAAGAAGCTGCCCTGTCCTGAAGGGAGAGAGCTGCCCTTTGATGCTGGGACAACCATCTATAATGCTGATGAGAGTTTTCTCTGACCCTGTCTGCCCACCATGGGGGCTCATCCTCTGACCGAATTCTCACCTCTGGGGTGACCTTTGTTTAGTCATAGGACTGCAGGAAGAAGGTTCATCTGAGGGTCAGGAAGATGGTAGCCCTCACACCCACAGGAAACCTGAGTCTTTCAGTCAGAAGAGTATCCTCCTTCCCTTTCTTCTAAGGAGTTGAAAGACAAATCCAAATCTGTTTCCTCCTTTGCCTTCAAAAGTGCCAATATCTTCCTTGCTCTTAGGATGGGGGGAGGGGGAAGAGAGGCACTATGACCTGTTCCCAAAGTCACAGTCAAGATTAGAATGTAGGCCCCAAATCCTAATCCCAGAGGCTAAACTGTTCCACTCTGCTGTCTCCCAGTCTCACAATGAAGGTGAGGGGAAGTCAATAATTTGGGGGGGGGGGGGCATAAAAAAACAGTTGGGTTAGATAGGACCAAAGCCGCCTTTCTAAAGAAAGCAACTATCATTCTACAGTCCAGCTCACTAGGTCTGCAGCTTTCAACCACCCAGAACTTCTGTTCTTCATCTGTAAAATGGGGCCATGTCTAGCCCCAAGATGAGACACAGTGTCAGGGAGTAGCTAGCACCACCCGTAACACATGGTCAGCACTAAATGAATCTTAGTCACCTGCTCCTTTCCTAGAGCAAATACTGTCTATCACACACATGCAAAAATGAAACCACCTTCTTTCTTGTCAGATTTGCTGTGAGACAATTGGCAGCTCCCTTTAATTTCAGGATTACTCTGGGGACGCCTGGGTGGTTCAGTTGGTTAAGCAGCTGCCTCCGGCTCAGGTCATGATCCCAGCGTCCTGGGATCGAGTCCCACATTGGGCTCCTTGCTTGGCAGGGAGCCTGCTTCTCTCTCTGCCTCTGCCTGTGCTCACTCACTCTCTCTCCCTCTCTCTCTGACAAATAAATAATTTCAGGATTACTCTGGATATTTTGCACTGGGAGGCTCCAGAGTCTTCTTCGTTAGGCTTGATGGCCAGATCATGAGACTTGTCTTTCTGCTCACATCCCCAAGGAGACCAAGTAGACCCCAAGTAGACCCCAAGAGATCCACGTGGTCCCATATTTACACATGTGCTGCAGAAAATCTCGATGTAGCTAATAAACTTCCTGTAAGAGTCCCTTGCCTAGTCTCTACTTGGACCAAATACAACGCAGACTAGACTCTTTTTCTTGAGTTTTCTTTTCTTTGAATCTCGGGCAAATAACTGCTCCACGTACCAGCCTAAGTTACAGGGAAATGCACAGCATCCTGGCAAGAAGAGATCCAATAAAGCGGGAAGCGTCAAGTTTCAGGGACTTGGAAGAGAGCCCTGATTAAAACTCCAGCTCTGCCCCTTTCGGTAATGGAGGGGCAAGTTCACAAATGCTTGGTTTCATGTCCCTCATCCGTTCAGTAAGGAGAACACCTTCCTGATAGAACAGTTATGTGAAAAACAAAGTATCATAGTCACCATCAGCAGGTTCCTTGCTATATCCCAAACCACAGGAGCTGGGCCACCCAGAGGGAAGCTGAGCTCCCTTTCTAAGAAGTCTAACATTTTGACAAACAAAACATCTTCAGACAAACAAAATCTCTGAGGCCATGACTTACCTTCAGTTTCCTGGCTCTCATGGTTTGGTGGGGAGAGAGATGACTGGCAGCAGAAAGGGGCGGGATTAGAGGGTCAGAGAAAGAGAAATAGGTCAAGAGAGACTTAGACTAGATACCTTGGTCCCCCTTCAAGTCTGATTCCCACTTGCTGTGAGGCCCAGCTACATTGTTGATCTTAGGTTCCACAAAATAATTCAGCATCTTTATAAATCTTCCATGTATGCTATGCGACTTTAAATTGGTTACTGGTTATATGCAATCAAGAGTCTAGGCCAAGACAGAAATCTAGAACCCAAGCCCATACGGGCATCAAAAAATACTCTTGTCTCCACCTCCTTCACCTTCTTTTACCTGCCTTCCTTCTCCGTCAAGTCAGCAAACACCAGTGGGATGGCTGTGAACCATCAGACTCAGTCAACTCTTCAAGACCACACCTCTCCTCCTCCTGACAGTTCCCAGTTATTTCAGCCTCTTTTTCAGACAAGTCTTTCCCTCCCTCCCTCTCCTTCCCTCTCTCTCTCTCTGTCACTCACACTCACACACACACACACACCCCACTTCTGTCTTGCCTAATTATGCAAAGAGCCAAAGCGACTTGCTGGCATTGGAAGCACGAATTGGCACATCCCTCGTACCTAGTCCCCAGCCTGTGTGAGCCCTCATAGTCTCCTACACAGAGCTGGAAACCACCCATAACTGCCTCCATCACAGCCAAAGACTTTAGCAACAATAGAGCATTTACGCCTTCAGGGTCTTAAAAAAAAGAAAGGAAGAAAAAGAAAAAAAAAAATGAACATGGCTGCAAGCATTCCAGCTCCGAGTTGCACTTGGTGCAGCCAGCCTCGGGACACATTTCTATGACTTGTTGCAGCTCGTGAAGTTGGGTGAGAAGAGGAGACAAGAGATGCCTCGGAAGAGCCTGGCAAGGAGGACTGGGGAGGTTCTGGGGCAAAGAGGCATTGGGCAAACGTCGTCTCCCTAATCCGCGTGATGACTGCCGGCCAAGTTTGCTCTCAGAGCTGTGAGAAGGACCAATTAATTTATCAATCTGCACCTCTTTCTGCCATAACATATTTCCCTCTTGCCAACAAAAAATGTGTCCATTATCAGGCAGGTCCCTGTCCTCCCAAGCAGCCCATGTGGCTGTATAATTACACTTCTTTCCTTGACAACTTGCATGATTGTTTTCCTAACAGTATATTACTTCGTTAGTACTTTCCAATATACGTTATTTTTAAACTGTCACTTTTGCCCAACTCATCCCAATTCACACTCGTCTGTTTATCATAACAATCATTAATAACTGTCAGTCCACGCCATCATTGTAACGAACTCACTCCCTCATTAGCATGTTCTAGCATTTGTTCCGTAGAGGGGGCTGATTATTTTTTACAACAGGCCAAGCCAATTACTTTAGTGAAATGGAATCACATTAATCAAAACTTAACAAGGTGGCAAATTTAAAGATATCAGATTGCAAAAGACAGCCTAACTAATATGTCAGTGTCAGGGGGAACGTGTAGGTACGCGGCAGCTGGACTAAATATATCTCTTCACAGAGGCCACATGAATTTTGACGTTTCATATGATCTGACAACTACCAAAGTGATATTATAGGAGGAGAGAGCCCGGTGCCGCACGGCTCACGATGACTTTTGCAGACTCTGGCAAGGGCAGTGGGAGCAGGGCAGGAGGCGGAAGAGGGGCGAGGAAAATGGTGGCCACGCCGACCCAGGCTGGCAGACGGCAGTGGATCTTGTCTCTCTGTGCCAAGGCATTTTCTCTTACATTTTAAATGATGATAGTCATCCATCACCATCTGACAACTGCATCAAAACCAGCTGCAAAACATGCAAAGCCCAGCAGTCTAAAATATGCTGACACAACCAAGAGAAAAACAGAGGGGGAAAAAAAAATACATATATATATTTATTTATATATTCCATAGGAAAGGGAAGCAGCGGTGGGGGAGGAGATGAAGAAGGAACGGGGGTGGGGTGACTGCCAAGCCTTCGGGAATGGAGGAAAGGAAACACCAGGGCAGCAAAAGAAGGGGAAGAAAAATGAAAGGGGGAGCCAAAGAAAAGAATGAAAAGGAGACAAAGAGGGAGACAAAGAAAAAGGGCAAGTGATGAATGAGGAAGGGGGGAGGCAGGGAAGAAAGAAGAGAGCATGAGCACAGCTCGCTGTCAGTATCTGTCTACTGGGGAGGAAGGCGATGTGGGGGCAGAGGCACTCTTACAGGGAGCGGATTCTCCCCAGCAAGACTTCCCCAGCTCAGGCTCAGCCCGCGCCTTTCTTACCCCCCAACATTGGCCACAGGGCAGGGCTCTTGGGCCTGATCCCACCCCCTCAGGCAAGCTCCACTCTGGTCAGCCCACCAGCACGTGGGCTCCTAGGCACACAGGGGATCAAGTGTAACTCTCCAGGATGGCACACGTGGGCACCTCGACCACTAGGCTGCTCCCTGCTCCTGAGGCCTGACCCCCCACCACAACCCACCCTCCTCTCTGGGCTCTTCCACCACCCGGAAGGGGGTTCCAGTCTCCACCCTGACATTTACTGGCTGGGTGACCTTGAGTGACTTGACCTCTGTAAGCTCCCATTTCCTCATCTATAACAATGGAGATGATACTACAGCTCAAGCTTTATCTTTTACAGTCAAATAAAAAACACATAAAAAGCACCTAGAAAGATGCTTGACGCATGAGTAGGCCCCCTTGTTAAGAGTGGTCCTGGGGGTAGAGACTGTATGTTTATCCATCTTTCCAGTCAGTACCAAGCAAGAGTGCCCTGAAATTCTGTGGACATGAGCTGGAGTAGCGCCTTTCCTTGTAGTCCTCATTTATGGGGTTTACATCCTGATCCTAGGATCTCTCCGGCCATTTCTTTAATAAACTGGGAAACTGGTTGGCCACATGCAGAAGACAGATGATGGGTGACAAGGCCTTTTTGTGGGCCTTTCAAGGGTGAGCTAGATTGGAAGGACACCATGGTCCAGTGTCAAACATCTGGATGCTTCCTTGCGTGGCCCCACAACACAACTGGCCTAACCATGTTGTTGTTATTACATGTAATGAAGTCTATTTATTTACTTACTTATTCTGAGGAAGCCCAGAACCAGGGACACCAGGCTGGCAAAGACCCTGCTGTATAATGTGATTAGATTCAGTTATATCACACAGTTCATGAAATTGTGCTATGATTCATTTTTACAACTTAAATAGCTATTTGGTTGGGTTGCCAGGTTGAACGTGATGAATGTGTATGATAAAACAGAACAAAGAGAGGGGCCAGTGTCTGTAAACTGAAACATTAGTCAGTGTATTAACCCCTTCCCTCCTTAATTGTGATGCCTTCCTGGGGGCAGCTACCCCATGGTCACCCCCCTTTAGACCTCATGTCCAGGGTCAGATCTGCACCAATGCCAGAGGTGATCATCTAATCTCCCAGTAAGGAAAAAGCTTTCTCCAGAAGTTCACCGTCTATTCCAACCTAATCCTTGTGTCAGCACAAGAGGATAAGCCACAAGTGTTCATGGGTCGTACTTCAAAACCCAGTCATCTCCCAGATCCCCAACTTCCATTCCAGTCTTAGAGCCTACAGTTCAAACATTTAACTCATCTCCAAGTCAACATTCATGGCAATACTGGTGAGATAGGAGCCTACCACCTAACTACCCATAAGCCACGAGAAAAATAAAGCTGGAATAACAAAAAGAATCACTGTAGTGTAAAATTCAGTTGAAATAACTTAGGAAGGAAAAAAACAGAATCCGCATCCCTCCTATCAGTGTCCTTCACACTGCCTAACAGATTATTTTAGATAGTAACAGGGCACCCACCTAGATAAAGATATCCTCAAGTAGACTCTCAGAGCCTATCATCACTTTGAAAGTTATCATTTTTTAAAGGCAATTGGGTTTTTATTTTAACGGAGGACATAATTTTAATATTGAAAGAGGTCTCGCCAATTAATTCTCGCCCTAACCCAGTATTAGTCATTCTTAGAAAAGGAACCTGAGTGTGGCAGATGTTCCAAAGATGGCTACAACATCTCTCCCACCCAGTATGCTCTTCTGGAATGGGACGTTGTTGTTTCCTCATCACGTGGCAGACAAAGGCCCCTGGCCTTGGATCTGGGCAGACCCATGTTGCTTTCAGAGAGAGAGTGCGTGGAAGTCCCACTGTGGGGCACAGCTTCCGCCTCTGTACCAGAACCCTAATGCTTGGAGTCCTGAGTTGCCATGCAAAAAAAAAAAAGAAAAGAAAAGAAAAGAAAAGAAACCACAAATACCCCTGAGGCAGGCAGCCACAGCACAAGGAACTTAGCCACGTGAAGAGGACATGTACAAGGCTCCATTCAGCAGTTCAGTCGCCGAGTCATCCCAATCCAGATGCCAGACGTGTATCTGGATGAGCTTTCAGGTAGATGACTCCAGCCCCAGCACCAGCACACCCCCAGCTTTTAACTCTTTCCAATGGAAGCTCCAAGCTTGTGGACTGAAGACAACCCATTCCACTCTGCCCTGTCTCAATTCCTAATGCATGGACTCCATGAGCACATAATAAAATGGTTGTTTCAAGTCTCTACGTTTGGAGGTAACACAGGGACAGCTAACAAGAAGACTGGGAATCCAGGGAAGCAAAGGCCAAAGTCAAAACCAAACCCAGGTCTGCTGATTCTGTGTTTAGCGCCATGTTTCCTTTACCACTCTTCCCCTGCAACATTTGCATGACACAAGATACACCTATGTCAGACTCAACACATTGATTTACTATAATAGTAAATAAGGCAGGAGCTGAGAGACATTTGGCCATAATCTCATCAGATGCTCAGGGAATAACATGGAGGTTTCCACTGTCCTTGAAACCAGTCAAATCTCTCAAAAGACCAGACAACAGAAAACCTACATTTACCAGGAACAGCAAAAACTTGGTATCTGGGCATCCAAATAGAAAAAATATATATACCACCCAGCAGTCACTGACATTCACTGGCCCAATGATTTGTTCCCAAGTATAAAATCCCCTGAAAAGCAATCACTGCCCTAAATGGAGGCCCTTATATCACATCTCCCGCATATTCCATTTTACTCCAAGCTTGGAGAGTATCAACCATCCCCCCACCTGGTCTTCTGGCCATTTGGATCGGTGGTGATTCGAGTCAGGACACTCAGGATGGATCTGGCAGGGAAAGGTCTAGGCTCAGCAAATGGAGGATTCAAGACTAAGATTCAAACCGATGAAGGTAACTACATAACATCTGAGTCTTACGCTTCTTTGCACATCTTCCCCCTCCAGCCTCCACGTGGTGGCACACTTTCAGATTTGCCACCCTCTTCTTTTCCCCTTAATGAATCTGTTAAGAATGCCAAGTTTCCTGGGGCGCCTGGGTGGCTCAGTGGGTTGAGGCCTCTGCCTTTGGCTCAGGTCATGATCCCAGAGTCTGGGATCAAGCCCCACGTCGGGCTCTCTGCTCGGCGGGGAGCCTGCTTCCTCCTCTCTGCCTGCCTCTCTGCCTACTTATGATCTCTCTCTGTCAAATAAATAAATAAAATCTTTAAAAAAAAAAAAAAAAGAATGCCAAGTTTTCTTACCACCTTCTTGGGCAAGTGAACCCAATGTGATGGTCGTTCAAGAAGAGAGACATTTGGATCAGCTCCTCCTGGGTGATTGACCACCACCACCCACCCCAAGCTTGGCACCTCGGGAATTATGAATACGATCCACTTTCTCCCCAAGTCGCCACCACTTTTTTCTGGATTCGAAATGAAACCTCATGGTCTGACAAGAGATAGTTATCTTTTCTGAAGATTTATTTAAGTCTTACAGAGGCATAGAAATTAAGTCACACTTCGCCATTTAATAAACTGTCTATTGAAAATAAAAACCAAAATTTTAAACTGGAAAATTAACTTTAAAATAAACTTGTAAAAACTTTAAAATTAACTTTAATAATATATATACATCTATGGGATATATTGGCATATGCACATATTAGTACATCATTTGTATGTTCAAGACCATCCTGGGCCATCCAAGATGTAAAATTTACCATATGGATAGTCATCTTCTCTAAGACGCCTTCCCCAGGGTATCAGAAAAAGACTGATGGATTCTCCCATCATCTAACCCAAAAATATAGGAAAAAAACTTCATGTTTTTCTTCCTTTAATCTCCCAGCAGTACCCTGACCCTTTCTCCTTCCTAAGACAATTCACCTCCTCTTTCTTGAGCTCGAGTTTTACACTTATAACACACTCAGAGAGAGAAAGAGGCTTGTCCAAGTTCACAATGCTTAGCAGGAACTTCAACTCTGGTCTCTCCCACAGATTGTTCATTTTTACTTCTATTTCCTCATTTAACTGAATGCTTGCGTTCCGATGTCTCACGTCTTCCCTATTCCCTTCAAACTGCTGCAGCCCTGTAGGGCCCAAGTGAGGCTAAGTCTGGCAGAAGAAGAACAGGTTGCCTCTGCCCATCAGCACAAATGGCCTAGGCCCCAAAGTGAGACTCTCACTCACACTCTCAAATACCAAACTGGCAGGGGAAAAGACAAAAATACCCCCAAAAGGTTTCAAAGAAAACAAAACTTTCCTTTAAACTGAACACGGAAAGTCGCTTGAGGACAGAGCGTGTAGGTCCCTAACATCCTCACCTTGCACCAGACATTCCCCAGCCTGACCACTGTGCTAATGGAGAAGCTGCAGATGTGCGAGGGGCCTCTAATTTATTTCCCTCCCTGATTTATTTTCCCCCTGCACATCACTTTGGTATGACAACAATGCATAATTCGATTACACGTGATATATAAAATCATTGCAGCTGTTCAGAAATACTCACAACGAGAACACTGCAGATCCACACTCAGATACACACACAGAGAGACACAAACAGACTTTGTGACTATCTTGTTAAAAATCACACAGAGAGAGGAGAAAACCAAAAGCTCTCTCTTCCTGCTCATTAGGTATTTCCAACATTCCTTGCCCACATGCTTTGTCCATAGGTAGAGAATTAAAGGCACATCCTTAAAAAAAAAAAATTCAGAGGTCTAATGGGGGGGATAGATAGCCTTTTGGGGTGAAATGATGGCAATGCAACAGAAAGATGAGAGTGTGTATCATTTAATTTTATTTTAGGAGGCTTCTATGAAACCGGGTGCGTTTAATTCCCTTTTAACGCCACGTAAAAGTTTCTCTCCCGCCTGCTCACTCTGTGGGCTACATACCGTGCCTAAGATTAATCCCTCAGGAGTTTTTTATTTCCTATTCTGCCTATCTTTCATCTTCACCCCAGACTAAGCAGATGGATGTGAATTCAAAGTTTTCTGATCTTTAGCACAAGTTATGGAGGGTTATCTTTGGCTGTATATCTTTCCGCTGGCAGTGCTCCCTTGGTGATGAAGGATTAACCACCCCAGCTGTCTCTTCCCAGAATGATGCAGTGCCGTGCTCCTCAACACGACAGCATCACTTAATCTTAATGTCCGCTCTCCGAGCGCAGCCGCGCAGGACAAAGCCAATCAACATCAGATGCCACCAAGATGGACCTACTGCTTGGCCCTGGAGTCTCTCACCCTCTCACTCCTATTAATCAACATCATCCAACCCAATCCCAGAGTTCACTTCTCTCCAACCACAGTTAAACTAAGCTGGGGTCCATGTTAACCATCTGAAGCGTGCGGCAGGAGGAGGGGTGGTGGGCGACAATCCCCCGCCCCGGGAGCGCAACACACCAAGCCTCAACGCTGACTGAGAGGTCCGTCCGTCCGCCCACCTTCTCCCCGAGGTCAGCATCCATTCTGGAGCACGTGACCCCTCTTCACACAATGAAATTCACCCCTGTGGTGTAGCAGAGACTAGCTTGAGTGAAACCTACCTGTCTTCCAGAGACCCCACAAGATCTCAAGACATAGATGCGCCCATTCCCAAGTGACTTCCATGGCTTCCTTTGCTCACCAGTCCCCACACCTGCCAGCAGCTTACACATGCAAAACGGGGCCTAACACTTTAATTCCTTTTGCACAAAAACACTTAGTCTCACAACAGATGGCACAAATGAAAAGCCTGACCCGACCAAAAATAAGCGCCCAGTTTGTGTGACTGATACATCCATGAATACATTTAATCCTAATAAGTGTTCTACCTTCCCTCCTTCTCCTTTTTTAAGTTTATGTATCACAGGTGGGGAAAGCAAAATGGTACTCTTGCCTTTTTTTCCCTAGCTCTGAGCAATTACAGTAATGTACCTCCCTTTTCTTTCTTAAGGAAGGGAACAAAAAAGTCAGCCCAGATCTCAAAGGCAAACGTAATAAAACAGTAAATTATTGCTAGAGTTTACTAAACAAATGCAACCTAGTTAAATTTGGAAAAATCTTCACTTTTGCTTACATTTGCAATTTTACTGCTGAACTACTGGTATTTCTTACTTATGCAACATTAAAATGTATAAGAAATCCTCTTGTGTGCTATATCCAGCATCTACTCTTGATTTATAATACCCAATTTAGGGGGGAAAAAACACAACTAAACCTGATTTAAATCACAGATTACTCTGTAAAACACAAGCAAGGAACTATTCCAAATCCTAAATGTAATTTAAACATATTTATATTTTACAGTGATATATTTTCCCCATTCCTTGTCTTACGACTGTAAACTTTCTATAATTATATAAGCAATTTCCCTAAGGTCACAACATTGATCATAGTTATAAATTGCTAAAGTACAACAACACTTTAGCAAACAAAGTGAACAGTAAAATATATGCTGGACATCACGAACAGTTTCATCAAATTAGGAATGGGGAGGGGAAGAAGAAGGAGAGAAGAATGGAGATAGAGAAAGGAGAAAAAAGTAACAAACAAATTTTCTGAGAAGTCATTATACAATGTCACATCCCTTCCCCAAAGCCATTTGGGACACAGGGCTTACAAATTGTCCTGAGAAGAGCTTGACTTAATTTTTTATGATATTCTTAACCCTTTGCCATTTGAGAAGGTCAACTACAGAAGCCACTCAGTTAAAGCGCAAGTAAAAACCACCAGGAAGGGAAATCCTACAAGATCAAAACTGCCTTCTGCCGTGAACAGTAGTTCCCAAACTGTATTCCTCGGAACCATGCAGTTGCATGGAGATATTCTTGGGACAAAGCAGGAGAGAGGAGGAGGCTTCTCCTTCATTCTTTAACCCAAACAACGTCTCTATGATCTGTTACCTCTCTTCGGGCTCAGCCGAAGAAACCTTGCTTGGAAAAAGAGTTTTAAACATTGTAAAAAGAAAGTAATTTGGAAGCTACTGCTCCCGAGGCTGTCATAGTGAAGGATGGGATCCCAAAGAAGCTATTTGAGGGTCTCCAGTAGTCAGCGTGTCTGGTGTTTAGGGTAACTTTCCTCTTAATGAAAAAGGATGTGGGTGTTCTCTGCACAGGATGCAAATGGGGTTGCTGTCAGGCGCCTCCAGCGTCCAGGGCTCCAGCCAGCCGGGCTGACAGGCTGGTCACCCCTGATGGCTAACAATGCCACACTCCACTCTGGGCAGCTGCCTATTAGGAAGACAGCTGAGACCCAGAGGGGAGGGAGAAATCAGTGTGTGACAGGCACTGCCTTGCTCAGTGTAAAATAAACTTAAAAAGACCCATGTACTCTGAAGGCTTAGGAATGCAGCAGTTTCAATTTTTCCTTCGAAACATTTTCCACGTGAGGCTAAGCATCTCTGTAGCTCAGGATCCCGCTTCAGCTCTCTGGGCAAACCACAGCACTGTTAGTACAGGTTACACAAGCTTTCCAGGACGGCAGCCTGCGAGAGATGGACCTCCTGAGCCAAACCCTGATCCCCACACTCCTCGCATTCTGTACGCCTTCTCTGCACTCACCTCTGCTCCTTCTTCCTCTCCTCTCCCTCTCTCTCCATTTTTCTACTTATTTCCTACCAGTGGCTCCCACATAAATGGTATCTGGCTTCCAGCAACATGACAACCTCGCGTAATGTTTACCGGCGCAGGCATGGGCCCGTCGGAACAGAAGCTGGCTGCGAAGGGAGAACAGCTGCCCACAAAGGTGGGCAGTCTGGGCGCCGACATCAGAACACCGAGAAACCGAGAAACCGTGCAGCCCACCAGTTAACTGTGCCGGCTTCGCGGAGTTCAAATCTCCCCTATACCAGCTTCCTCCCATTCAACCCTTGCTGATTTAACTCGGAATCTATCTCCTCTGTAAAATGGGTGTAATAGTTCCTACCTGTGAGCAGTAAATGAGTCAACGCAAGTAAAACGGGAATGCGGCATCAGCCCTCAATAGATGTGAGATAGTTATTTCTTCCCCATTCTGTTCTCAGTTGGCTGGCTGTTTCCTGTTTATCATTTAGGTTGCCTGAATGTTTTATGGGTTCCCCAATCGACAAGTGAAACAACAGAAAAGCCTTGCAGATTCGGGTCTTCGAAGATGGGGAGCTCTCCAGACCCTGGGTAGACTCAGAGGTAGGGGTAAATCTTGGAACTGCTCAGTTAGAGATGATGAAGGTTGTGCTGCTGGGTTATCACGCAGAGACCCACGAGGGCTAAAAACTCTCACTGGATTATTTATCACTGCAACAGCTTTAAAAAAAAAAAAAAGACTATCAGTTTTAAAAATTATACTTATCATTTTGAAAATTGTACACATTTTTATCAGAGCAAAGCTTAATACAATCCATGAAAAAAAAATGAAGACAATTAAATTCACCTGTAATCCGGCAGCCCACAGAATTGATGTTAACACAGCTAGTATTTTACTAAGAGCTTACGTACGCCAGCATTTTGTGAGGTTTTTTTTTATTATATTACCTATTGGATTCTTACAACTCTTTGATGTAGATCATGAGTCTTAAGAGTAGCGAGGTCATTTGCTCAAGGTCACATGACCACACCGTTCCTAAGTGGCAGCACCAGGGTTTGAACACAAGTCTGAACCCAAAGCTATGCTCGACTCCACCTAAGATTCTCTCCAGGAAACCTAACTCTAGAAATAAGTAGACACATAAGTAGCTAGGTAGATGGGCAGATCCAAGAAACTCTCACTGAATTGAATTTTACAAAGGATTGATCAATATAAATACTGACACTTAAAATGTATTTGGTTCAGGTACAAAATCTTCAGTCCTATGAGCCTTGAATTTCTCTAGTAAGATAGTTGCAGTATGGGCCAGTTTCAGCAATCTCATGCACAAGGACTTTCCACATGCCGCTCAAAAAGGAATAAACACAGTGCGAGCACAACCCATGGGTTTCCCAGAAAGTAACAGAGCAATGCAGACCAAACATTAAAGAGAAATAATGGGGGGGGGGGAGAGGAAAAACATGAACTTGACAACACACAGGGGCAGGAATGTCTGCACAAATATTTTAATCAGAAAAAGCAGCTTGGGGCATCCTATTAAATGTCAAGAAGGGCCAACTCTTTTAATCCTTCAAATCAAATGCCTCTTGTTTCATGAGTTCCTCTAACTGCAGAACCAGAAATGTTCCCCTTGGGACCCATTCTTCACCTATTTCCTTGTGGGTGCTGGTGGTGGCCGTCATTATGGACAAAAATTAGGCCCACTGGGCACTTTTTTTTTTTCCCCAAGCCCAGAACCTTGAAATCTGTTCCTGCGGGGAGAATGGATGGACTCAAATCCCCCAGGAAACTGAAAGACTTTGAAAACAGAAAGCACCCAGCAATGGACAGACTCAACTCCTCAAAAGGCATTAAATAGAGAGGAAATGGGGAAACAAGGCCATAATCCAATGTGAGAGGCCAGACCCCATCCTCAGACACTCGGGGACAGTATCCCAGGACTCCAGTCTACCCTGGCCAGAGGCTGGTTTCTAAGAAAATTGAATAATCCTAACTGCAGGAAATGAGCTCCTGAAGGAGAATGGAGAGCCAGCCTGCCATTTACCAACTACTGAGTCTGCTAACCCCAAACACAAAGGGTCATCAGAGCCTGTATCCCCAGTTCCCCATTTCCTGGGAAACACCCCAGAGGAGCCCCAATTCCTCAGGCACCCATAGCAAAACAAGCCCACAACTGCTCTCCTTTCTCTAAAAAGGCAGCTCTTTGGGAATGGGTTTTCAGTTTGATAAATTTAAACTATTTGGGACCATGGCCATTTTTGCCCTTGGTCTTATCTTTTACCCTCTTGAGTAAGGTTTTATAGTTTCCAAAGAAGTCCTGTATTTCTTGCAAAATCAATCTGTAGGCATTGTCGCTGTTACTAATTCTAAAAGAGATCCCGTATTCCTTCTCTTTTGCTTTATGAATTTTTCTGTTTTGCCGACTTCCTGTAACTCTCATTAATTTAGGACTTTTCCATGGATTCTGTTAAGTTTTCCAGCTTCACCATCACTTACCCCCAAAACAGTATTTTTATCCCCTCTTTTTTGTTATTTATATAACTATATATATTTCTTAACTTCCTGCATTAACTAAGGCACTGACTGCAAACTCAAGAGCCTGCAGGGCTGGGCAGGTGAGGGGAGGCCCTTGTGACCTAGACAATGAGCCCCTGGGGTTACAGAGGAGGGACTTACCACTCTCTTCTGGCCCCCATGTGACATTCAGGAGCACAGGCCTCATCTTGCTAGACTTCTCAAGAGAAACCCAAGATAAGGATTTTTCTGGTGAAACCTTCAGTTCCTTTAAAGGTTCACAACTAATTTTTCAAATTTTTAAACATAGGGCAGGCCAAAACAGAGTACCTAATGGTAAGATTCAGCCCCAGAGTGACCAAAACCTACAGGTGAGACCTTCCAAGATTGAAGAAAATGATGAATTTAAATCATAATAGAAATGGACACTCTTATCTCAGTCCTGACTTTCTCTAATATTGCACCACTGAAGGATGTCTGCTTTTGACTCAAGGTAATGAGTTTCCATCATGTTAAGTCACTACATAAGACTAGTTTATCAGCATAAACTAAAAATAGTTTATCAGAAATGAATTTTGAATTCTATTAAGATGATCTGGTTTTCTCCTTTGACCCTGATGTCATTATTTTTATCAATAAATTTCCTTAGATTGGAAAAGAAAAAAAAAAAGAATACTTAAAATATACTGTGGGAGAATCCACTATAATACGTGCTTTCAAAGAAAAAATGTAAACAGATCTTTCTTAATTTTTTTTAACTCCTTGATTTTACTTTATTGGCTCAACCCTGAGTTGTGACTTGCTTTCTCACCCATATCCCAACAACTTAAGCTAGTCTGTCAAAATCCTAGTCATAAAACTGCCACTGACATCATCTGTTTCAAAAAATTATTCACAACTGGATCCATCAACAGCTCAGTCTACACAACCAGTTTCAAATTCCAAAGCAATTCCACAGCACCGTCTACATCTGTATTCCCAAATCCACTTTGATACAGTTTCCCAAGTCCACTTTGATACAGTTCCCTCTTTGGAAAGATGTTAGAATGACAAATTTTCTAGAAACAGGTTCTGTTGGGGGCGGGAGGTGAGAGGAGGCAGCTTTAAATAAAAAAGATGTAACCGGCTTAAGACAGAAAAGACATTCAGTGCATGAATGTGAAAACATCACTAAACTTGGCTTACAAAATTGTTAATTATGTATTTGACAGTGAAATATCACAAACAGCTGGGGCTAAAGAACACAAACACACGGGGAGTGGGGAGGAGTGGGAAAAAGCACATTCGGACTGGCAAGGCCATCGAAGAGGGTGTTTAAGTTCAACGTCGTCTACTCTAATGACTTTCACACCTGTGTAGCGGGGTCACCTACCTCCACCAAAATTCACAAGCCAACCTCTCAGCTCCTATTTCTGGGCTTCTATGTGCAGTCCCGGCTCTCGATGACATATTCTCCTCCCCCATTTAGAAAGTTGGGCCATAAAGTTTACAACCATCAGAGAGAAAGAGCCAGGTCACAATCTAAAAGAATGTGCAAACCAAGGCTGTAAAAAGAAAAGCCATCCCTTTGAGAAGTTCGATCTTATTTTTTTTTTTCAAAATATGTAAATAGTCGCAATGCCTTGGGAGACCACTCCAGAGAACTCCCAGAGCCTGACATCCCATCTCCCCTCAAACACATGCTCAAGCGCTCCCCACATCTTCTGCCAGGAATCCACTCTCCTGGGACTCCTCCCCCAACCCACAGGGAGGAGCCAAGATCAGAAGTATGCACATGGAGTTGTTCTGAAAATTCTCACCAGCAGAGTCCATGACAAGGCAAAGCCCAAACCTGACATCTTGGGGCGGGGCTGGGGCAGCGGGCAGGGAGCGGAATGCTTGCCTGATCCTCTGACACCAGGAGGAAAAATTCATAGCAGGAAAAAAAAAAAACCACCCTTTAGGGACCCCTTCAGCAGTGGTATGCTGTAAAAGACACAGGCTCTCCCCATACCGGACAGAAGGACAACTTGGTTCCTGCCCCACAAGACACATCTCCTGGCGAAAAAGAAAATCTTTCTTTAAACCCCCAACACATTTACATATGAGTGGGAGTCTGAAGGTTGCAAGCTTAGGAAGTATTCTAGAACTATTTTAATATTCTAATAAATCTAACACTGTATTAGTAAAGCCCTCCCTAATAATTCAATATTGCCTAACTAAGATGGTAAATTTCAAAGTCCAAAGGTTAGAGCTTTCTAGGAAAAAAAAAAGGGGGGGGGGATCACAACAGTCTCTTCTTTTTAGATGGGATGATGAAATACCCTTGTCTGCCTCCATGTATTTTCATAAAATGCCAAGGACAACCAGATTGTGAATTAAGCTTCTCTGAAAAAGACCAACTACCAGTGTACAGCCCTAATAACCTCCCCCAAAGATTTCCACATCTTGGACAAAGGTTTAAGAGGCTGATTTTCCCTCTGACTATATGTCATATTGTCTCTAAGCGTGAGAGGCACCAGAGGAACTCACCTTCCAGGGAAAGGTACCTTCTCTAGGGTACTGACCACCTTCTACTATAATGTAGAAGGGCAGAAGTGTTAAGGTTGCTGATGGGCAACGAAGGTCTTGGAATATTAGGAGCCCACACACCAAAAAAATATCTACACAAGGACAGAACACATTATGGTGTTCAAAGATGATTAAATACCCAAACAAACAAATAAAATCACATCTGAGCAATGTGCCCAGATTCCAGAACAAGGGGAAGCAGTTTAGGGTGGGTCAGTGGAAACAGCCCTACCCTCCAAAAGACCATGGCAAAACCACATCAATGCCAGTCATAGGAGATCACTCTGTTTTGCAAAATATAAAACTGTTTCATTGCAAATCTGTGGAAACAATGTCATAGGGGCCAAGGGCTGTCACTTTGAGTCAAAGAAGGCCCATTTCATTGTGGCGCTGATGGCCAGCGATGTCAAGGCAAATTACACCCCCACTTGCTGAGAGAGAAATCAAAGTCAGGAGAGAAATGTTCATCTGGAGACACACCCACAGGAGATCGGAAAGCCAGCACTCCTTCCAAGCCATGCTAATCTATCACAGGCTCAAACAAAGGATGTGTTTTTTCCCATTAAGAAATGGAAAGGACTGGTGATGGGACAGTCGGAAGAGAGTGTTAGCAAGCTCTTCTGAGGCCAAGACTTCACTCCTGCTTCCATGTGGGGGTGGGATGGAGGGGAAGCCACAAGGCTCACTGCCTAGCGGAACCTGACTATAAAAAGGGGAGTAATGAGCAGAAACTGAAAGATATGGATGTCCAAAGAAAGAACTGGAGTTCTTACTTCAGGTTGTACCCAGGTTCCAGGAGCTGCTTGAGTGAACTGGTAGGTGGTACAGACAGGATGTGTGACTTGGGTTAAGAGTTATGAGATCTTGGGCATGTCACAAACTCCCTGGGCCACAGCTCATAACCAATGAGAAGATTCTGCAATTACATGGTGTCGTGGTTAGCAATTTCTTCTCTAAGAGGACAGAAGGAAGATCAAAAGGTAAGAACAAGTTCAGACCCAGTTCTGAAGTAAGACAAGGAAGGAAGAGATGTTATGTCAATTCCACATAGGTAACAATCCCTTACACATCCATAGATGTGAGCCAGCATGAAGGACTGGGAGGGAAGCAGACTCCAATTACACAAATTGTGTTGATATCCGTCAAGTCAAACCTAGGGGTCAACTTCTAATGGGGAAAGAAGCAAGCTCCTCAGGCTTCTTGATGTAGACCTAATTTTTATTTAAATTCTTGATTCCAAGAACACAGGCTGTTCAAGTCTTTATTTAGCCTGGGACAGACAAGGAATGGCAAGTGTATGCCCATAATTTAAGAGGAAAAGGAAAATACAGGCTACCAATCATTAAGTGTCTTCTGGGTGCTAACCACTGCTGCGCGTGTGTGTGTGTGTGTGTGTGTGTGTGTGTGTGTGTGTTTATGAAGCCTAACACGGCCTAGCATTGAGCCTACTTAAAGAAAAAAAAGTCTGGAAAGAAAGGTGAGATTATAAAATTTTCCACACACACTCATCAACAGTTATGACTACTGGATGTGACAGAGATTAAGCCATTGAGAGCCACTTGGACGACATCTCTTCTAGAAATTCAGCATCACCAGGCCCTGGAGATCTCAGTTTGATGAAACGCGTAGACATCACTAGATAACTATTCATGTTATCCTTGCTTTCCAGAACCCCAGCGACACAGATGACATCTTGGTTTTCACCTCTCTCTCAAAAACCAGAGAAGTGACACCAGCTCCTAAAACTATGATTGTCCTTGAAAGAGTAGAGAAGGGAAAGGATTCCCCCCATAATCACCAATAATCCCACCATTCCCATTTACACAAGCCCGTGTGCAACGCGACAGAACCAGCAGCTTCCACTTTGATAATGAGCCAGAGAATGGCCAGCCCAGCGAGGAGGAAACGCGGCAGGAGGGACCACGGGTCTGCCAACCCCACAAAAAGGGATCATCCTGGGCTCAGTCCTTCCATCCGGCAACTTTTAACTTGGAACATAAAAATGAAAAAGTGCCTTTGTTTAAAACCCTCCTGAAGTTTCTGATCATGATGATTTATGTAAATAAAATGTTAAATTAAAATGTAGGTGTTAATAAAATTACATATATGATGGAATGGCTGTTCTTTTTAAAACTGATCTGCAATAAATTTTCTAAATTCTGATTGCAGGTGATTCAGGCCTTGAAAGCTTTGCCAACAATAGCCAGCAGAGGTCTATTACTGAAGTGGTATTAATATAGCTATCATCACCAATTCAAAGCAGATAATAAAGGACTGACACATTTATTATCATTATTAATTAACAGTTTTCTGAGATGGAATTAAATCAATATGCTGCTCTGATATCATTTTAACTAGTTATGCAAATCAAACATTTAGAGCCCATGAACAGATATAAATGCCATTCAAAATTCACTTCACACTTATTACTGTAATATCAGAACTTTCAGGCTTTGCTAGTAAAAAAAAAAAAAGGACTTAATGCTCATTTAATTACACTCAGACATAAAGCTTATGGAATGAAAGTTGAAATAGCTGATTAGTTAGGAAGTCGTAGGAAGGCTATAACACTCGGGATAGACAATGAGATAATAATGTGAAAACGTGTGGCTCAGCACAGAGTGGTTCTGGCTGATCCTATTAAAAAGAACAATGACATGTATAGGAGAATATGTTTTAAAATTACAAAGTTGAGGACCCTTCCTTAAGTCCGAAAAGGAGAAAGGGAGGGAGAGGAGAGAAAGAGGAAAAGGCTGGGTTGGCAGCAGTGGGGAAAGGACCTACAACTAGTCATTTAAAAAATACAAAACTACCAGGTTCGACTGCCCAACATTCTTCCAAACTTGACCACGATGCTGATGGTGACTGCAGAGTTCTTTCCATGCAGAATGCTACCTCGACTTCCCCACTTTTCTTTTTTTTTTTTTTTAAGATTTTATTTATTTATTTGACAGAGAGAGATCACAGGAAGGCAGAGAGGCAGACAGAGAGAGAGGAAGGGAAGCAGGCTCCCTGTTGATCAGAGAGCCCAATGCGGGGCTCGATCCCAGGACCCTGAGATCATGACCAGCGCCGAAGGCAGAGGCTTTAACCCACTGAGCCACCCAGGCGCCCCTTCCCCACTTTTCTTATCTGATGAGCAGAGGTCTCTTTCCACACCCAGGCCAGCTCTCTAGAGAGTCACAGCAAGTCCGAGTTCTTGGCTTCTGGTTCCAACAAGGGCAAGACAGGAGGCAAGCAGTCTGGCCCTTAGAGATCTGGGTTACTCATCTGCGAAAGCAGCTGAGCCCCCCCAAGGGGGGCTGCACTAAAAATTCTACCCGAAGGATCAGAACAGCCTCCAGCTGTGGCTCTGTGGGCAACGAGGAGGCTGCTCACAGTCTGGGGGAACTGAAGGCGGTGACGCCGAGAAGCAGTGTGCAAGGACTCCGTGACTCTCCCGGATCCCTCCATGACTCGGGTGGCCTTCTGGAAACGAGCTGGCCTGTCTACTCTCAGCACCACCGTAAAGAGGCAGGAGTTCTGATGCGCCAGGGCTGTGAGGTCGAGTCATGGACAAACTTAAAGCCCAGGAAGGAGCAGCCAGAGACTTTCAGCACTGCCCAGGTCCTGGCTTTGGCTTGCCACCAGAGGCTTACACTTAGCGCATTTTTATGAACAGGATGGAAATGTTTTTACAGAGTGAGTTATTCTGGGCAGTACCTGGTGCTCTTTTTTTTTTCTCCAAACCCTATCTCTTTCTTCTCAGGGAGGAGTGCACTTGATTTTCAGTGCGATCCATTTCAGAGCCAGAAAATGAATAGTATATACACCAACAGAAAACGTGGTGCCAGTGTTCTTCTGTGACCCAAAAGAAACAATATAAAAAGGAGAGAATGAAATGTTATTATCCTTTCCGCACCTTCCACCCCCAAACTCATTAGCATCTTAACATTCTTCATGTGTGTCTTAGAAATCTAAAGCTCAAGTCACAGACCAGTATCCAATGTTGTACTGCCATTTTCCATGGATTTTACAAACAAAAAATTGTAAAGAATTAAAACCTTATCCAACCAGGATTCTGCTGTGGGAGGGGGGAAAACGTACCTATCAGCATGAGTAGTGGTGGGCACAGGGCAATTCACAGAGAAAAGACTGGAAAGTGTACAAGAAAATACTTAACAGTAGTCTACTCAGAATAGTCTGGTAATGGGTGATATTTTATCATCTTCTTTGTGTTTTGATTTTCTCAATCTTAATATGTCCATTCTTCGCATGAAGAATATTTACCAAGGGCCAGCCACTGGCCAAGCACTGTATAGAATGCTAGAAACTCGACCATCGAACAGACAAGGTCCTGCCCTCTCAATGAGAACAACCTAATAGGGGAGGTAGAGAATTAATCAATGGCATATATGATGATTTGAGTGATTTACGGGGGGGAGGGGGGGAAGGGATTTACAAACCTGTTACTGCTACTTAAGTAAGATTCTACACATCTTTCCTGGGTCTTGAATAAATCTGAAATCTCACAGTTTGGAACGTTTGTATCTTCCCAAAATGGCAAGCAAGCCCATAGCGTGTGCCTGAAGCCTGAAAAATCACTACACCGCCTACGTTTTAATGGTAGAGTTAGACTTCTATCTGTAGCCAAAATCCAACCATCTAGATAAACTGCCTTGGTGGTTCGCTGAGCTGGCCCTTCAACCCTCTCCATCCTCACCCTAACCAAGATTTCTATAGACTATTTCCCAGAGATAACAGACCTGAGGCCTTCTATACCACCTGTAGCCCTCAGCCCACTCCCCCTTCTATACTGAGTGTCCTGGAAGAGCCAGACTCAACAATCCCATCTGTGGACCAAATCTCTTCCACGTCTGACTTTCCAAAAGCCTAAAATATGGAGCAAATTTGTCATAAATCATCCTCCTTAAATATATTAGATTTTCATTAAAAACTCGTCTTTTTCCATATCTTCAAATATCTGGAGAATACAGAACTCAGAATACTGTTACAGTGGAGAAAGGCTCCAAGGAAAATCCCTAGTGGCTCCTTCTAGTCTACCCCCTACCTCCCCCTTTTTTTAATTCAACCTCTGGGTCAGGAATAATATGGAAGTAGTATTTGTATGATGACTAATACACATATATGGCCAAATCTGAGGGTGAATGTTAAGACCTCATAGGTAGGTAAAATATACAGATAACAAAATACAAGCTCACCCTGGTAAGTAACTGTAGGTGGCATTGGAAATGGTGTTTGCAACCATGAGGTCATGAACCAATAGAGCCCACTTCCCAAGGAGGTAAGACCAGTAAGGGAAACATCCAACCATGAGGAAACCACTCCTTCAATTTAAGGAACAGTATCAGTGGCAGTAAATTAGGGACAAAGCCCAATGACTGGCACAGTATCTAGGACAGCCTAAAAACCAGGCTGGGTTGTTGTAGAAAATGCAGAAGAGCAAACCCTCTGACCCCAGCCTGTTTGCCTCCATATCAGTCAGCACAATCCACTAACTGGCAGGCCACGCAGGTAGAATACTGATACCTCAGCCACTGCATAAACGACTGTATATTTCACTCCAGATTCCCTCCCTTCCCTGGTTGTGGATATCCAGGGGAGCCTATGGTTATCCAGAGAACGCCATGGTTAGTAGAGGGCTCTTTGCCTCTGATCCCCTGTTTGCCCTGCAACGTGCCAAGCAGTGGTTTTGAAGACACATCTTTAGGACAAGAGATAAGGTAAAAACATCCAAACGTCATGAAGCCCCATGACCCTGTTCCTTAAACCCTTTCCAAGGGGACCCTCCTCCCTAGCAATTTAGCAAGATGCTCCCTCCCCAGCCCCCAGTCACATGTGAAAGACCACAGCTCTTCTCTCCTTGTGCCACTGGTAGTCCCTCTCCTGGTCGTCCCTCTACCTGGTCCTCAACCCCACCTTCTCAGCCCAGGAACATTTCTTTGGCCTCCTCAGCACCAGAAATCACTCAAGGTTAAAAGCAGCAAGAAAACCTTCAGCTTGTCAAAAGACAGAAAGGAGGAGTGGTGGTGGTGATCACATGGGACAGTCAAGGTCAACCAGTTCTCCTGCCTTTGGTGCTGCTCTAAGGGATACAGAGGCAGGTGGAAAGCAGCTAAAACAGAACATCGCCTCCTCTCTAAGCTGTCGATAGGAAATACAAGTTCACCACATACTAAAGAAAGCCACAGGATTTCTCTCAATATCTTCTGCGAGGCTCTTCTAAAAGTTGGAACTCTCCTGGAGAAGGCAAAGAATGGAAGATGGCAGGAGAGAAGAGGAATCACTGAGGATGTTTATGCGGAGGAGAGGGAGCAGATACGTGGGTAATCTTTAAAGCCTAGGGGGAAAAAAATAAGCAATATAACAAGAGGTCCACAAGTTAGAAGTTTTCAGAAGCTGATCAAAGTGGGGTATTCACGGGGCGCCTGGGTGGCTCAGTGGGTTAGGGCCTCTGCCTTCGGCTCAGGTCATGATCCCAGAGCCCTGGGATCGAGCCCCGCATCAGGCTTTCTGCTCTGCAGGGAGCCTGCTTCCTCCCCCCTCTCTCTCTGCCTGCCTCTCTGCCTACTTGTGATCTCTGTCAAATAAATTAAAAAACCTTTAAAAAAAAAAAAAAAGTGGGGTATTCACTTGGTAAGGTACCAAGGAAGACTCAAACTACTTTTTGGAAGTAGCTGGTGCCTTCCCAACTGCCTCCAACCCCACCCTACCCTGATCCATTACAGTCCGGGCTGGAGTCAGGAGCCAACCTCCTCCCGGGATGTGATGCTACATGTTGGATAAAAACACGGACTCGCCCACCAGTTGCACAAGTCACCTAAGAACTCCGTGCCTCAGTGTCCTCATCTTGAAAATGAAAACAGTCATAATCCTATCTCGGAGGTTTGCTACCAGGATTAAATACATTTGGTGCATGTAAAGGTTCAGAACAGTGCTTGCATACGGCAAGCTCTACCCTTCGGCAACGACCCCACCATCGCGGCTGGGGTGTCCAGGGTCGGCAAAGCTTCCAGGGCTGAGGGTAGCTATGTGAGCTTCACACGGGATTATCCTGACCAAACCCATGAAGGTGCAAACTTCCGTGAATAAGATAACTTGGAAGCAATTTTGAGGACTTGGTCCTTCCACACTTTACATAACCAATTTATAATAACAGAGCACTGTTTTTTCTTATGACCCAGTGGTCTCCTGGACTGCTATTAGCACTGCCTTGGTTAGGAAGCTGCAGTATGATCCTCTGACTAGAAATACTGGCATAATTTATTGCATTATTACTCCTCTGAACTGAAAGCAATTAATTACCTGGAGCAGGATGCACAAGTGAAAATTTATCAGAGGAAAGTGATGAAAAATGTGCCCACCGCTTTAAAATAATAGGTGCTTAATGGTTTTTTTGTTTGCTGGCTAATCTCAGGCATCTTATAAACAACTCCAGCCCAGTTATCAGTTGTGAATTCTGCCCCAAGCCCCTCCTTTTTTGCCCCCTTATATTGTTCTATCATCCCCTATCTTCCTTGGAGGACAGGAAGAAACATTTAAGATATTCACTTAAGAGCAGAAGAGAGACCCAATTCCTCTTCTGCATGGTACAATTATTAACATAACATGGAAATGCATGATAAAATATATTCGTATGTTTATCACCCACGTTGGTCGCACAAATGTATCTGCCTGACTGAGGTCTCTTTCTCTCCATCAGAGCACTGATTTTGAAAACTTCGAAAACTCAGATGAAAAGACATTCTATGGGACACGTGTATGTTAACTATGGTCTCCAGCAACCTCGTAAGTGACTTTCACAGAATCTGCATCTCCAAATCCTCAGATACGGTCTCCGAGAATGTTTTCCACCAAGCACTTTCCTCGTCTTTCTCCTATTACCGTCATCGACCGAGATCCAGAAAGAAAGAGGAAACAGGGCCAATAATGTGTGATTGTATTATTTATAAATTTCATGCACATGTGAAAGATAGGAATAGAGCTAAATTCATCATATTTGCTCCTACTTTTCAGAATTATTCACATCTGTATGATTCCGTAATTGTTTCTTCTATAAAGTTATTGGAGTAATTTTGCTCCGTATATCCCCGATCAATTCCCCCTCTCAAGGGCACAGTTGAAAAGTGATATTTGAAAACGGCCTCTGATAGATTGCATGGTTAGTCAGCAGCAGAGACAAACAACCTAATCCAGCACAAATTAGTTCAGCTGCCAGCAATAGTTTTATACAAAGATGTAAATTATGTTGTCAAAATCGGTCGCTTTCTAGCTTGCTGCTCAGCTAACAAGAAACCACTTTGGCTGATAAAGATGAACACTAAGCTTCCCTCTCTTACAAATTTGCAAATCTGCCATTTCAGCATTCTGTTAGCCACAAACAAACAGCCAGCTATAATTGCTTCTTTTCTTCCACGGTGGTATTTTTCCCCCTCGGGTTGTTCCTTCCAGGCTGCGCTTGAGAACAACAACAACAAAGCCCAAAAGCACCACGACAACAAACAGGGGCGACCCTCAGACAGGAATTTAGGGAAAAGCGGGCTCCGCGCGTACCCACCCCTCTCAACGCATCACCTCCCTCCCCACGGAGCCACCGGCCTGGCCAGGTCACCCATGGCCTTGCTGTGTGCGGACCCGGCCCGTGTCACTCCCCAGTACTGCTATCTGAAGGACTGCGAGGGCAGGGAAAATTCTTGTCTTAAATGCAAATGGAAATATTCTTATGGCTTTGAACCAGGATTGCCTCTGACAGAAGCCCATCCATTCTTCTTTATTTTACAAGCTCCGGTTGCGGGAAACGGAGGGGAGCAGAGCATCCTTTCAAGGGGCCTAAGTGGAAAGCTCCACCAGCCTGCCTGTGCTCAACTGGAATCAGATAGATCTTAGGCTGGACTGAAAATAATAATGCATTATAACAGTAATTATATCCAGCATAAGTCAAATAAATAAATTATAAATTACAATTACCCTTTAAAGTTGCTAGTCTCACTGTTTGCTTTACAATTAACTGCAGGTGCTTCCGCATGTTTTATTATGGTCCCAAAGTTATATATTTGAAAGAATGGTACAGATGATTCCTGTTTATTTGTTAAATTAAAGCATTGTTGGTAAAATTACGGCTTAATTAATATTATGGGTACTGTATAACAAAATAGTTTACCTTGTACATAATTTATTTCCACATGCGTATCTCAGCCCAGACCCATTACAGCTCTAAGGCAGCTAAAATAAAATATTCCTCCTTTGCTGGCATTTTTCTAAATAGCAGTTCACTAAATCAATATTATTCACTTGGTATTTTTAAAAGCAGTGTATCTTAATAATTACACAGCATTAGAGTAGGCAATAATTTTACTTGCTAAGCATATTAAATTTAGCAAACCATCAGTCAAATAGTTTGTTCTTTCTCAGAATGGGTAAGCAGTGAGTGAGTTTGGAATCATGTTCCTTTGGTATAAATGTCACATAGAGTTTAAGAATGCGTCTGTGACTCCCTAAGCCAGCCCAGTACTATATATCTTTATTAGTTTCAGTGGTCAGTGCAGTGACCAGTTGTTTATTCTCATTACTCAAGACAAGGTGAGCCACTCCGTAGTGCCTGCAATCAGGGCTAAAAACCTATGACTTTGCAAAAAGTAAAAACTGTAGACAAGACAACTTGCACCATGGCCTGCATGCCTGCTTATAACTGGGAGCTTGGGGGAAGGAAAGAAGATAATTAAACCCAACACACACCATTTTGGGTGCAGGAGCATTTGATCTGTCTTGGCCCCTCTTATCTTTGAGATCTCTTCCATCTTTTCATTGTTCTTAATTCGTTATAAAACAACATTAATTTCATGTCCGTCTTGTCTGTGTTCACATCTGCATTTATTCTTTCCCAAGCTCACACAGAACACTTCGTGAACCTTCTCTCTTCCCATGCCATCACCCCTGAAGAAAACAAATCCCCCTTAAAAAATCAAACCCCATTCACTCTCATAAACACAAACACACACACACACACAGAGTGAGCTTTTTTCAGAAAATCAATTCATTCACTGCACAAAACCAAAGCAGGCAAATTTTGCCTGAGCTGTAGGCAATTGCTAGCACCATCAAGTCAACATTTGATTGATGCAGGGGCCCCTGGATTATGTGTTTTAGGTAAATGGCCAAAACCACTTTATA
The DNA here is from genome assembly GCF_963455335.1 of Martes martes. NCBI lineage: Eukaryota > Metazoa > Chordata > Mammalia > Carnivora > Mustelidae > Martes > Martes martes. Next base: position 51,028,789 of record NC_137902.1, read on the forward strand.
ATCATGGAGCAGAGAAGCAGAGAGAGGTGGAGATCAGCAACCAGTGCCAGGAAATGGCCCCTCCATCTGCAAAGAACAGGAGCCCATACCTTCTTCATCTTCCTCGTTCCCTCTCTTTCAACTCAGAGGCAGCCTAGACTTTGCCTTCCAGGGGACTCAGCAGAGGCTGCACCAGAATCAGGCACCGGCAGAAGCTAGAGAAGCCTCTCTCTCTCCGTCTGCTATGGCCAAAGTTCTAAGACACACACACACACACACACACACACACACACACACACACACGTGCCCCCAGGGAGCACACTGGACATTAGTGCTCCACGCAGCTACCTCTGCGGGGGCAGCAATCCGCTTCCACCACTGGGAGAGGGCAGTTCTCTGAGTGTTTCCTCCGTGACTGCCACGGTACTTACCCACAGCAGGCAGAGTAGCGAGTCCAGGAGCGAAGAATGGACACCGTCTTGAGAGAACAGGGACAGATACAGGAGAGGAGGGACAAGTCATTCAGTCCAACCTACCACCAGAGAGTTTCTGAGTGTGCACTCTGGGCTGAACACTGCACTCTGGAGAAGGAGGTGTAAGACGGGACGGACACACGTGAAAAAGGAAAACCGTCAAGTTGAAGGTTATAGTTCAAAACAGCAAAAGAAACACCACGACGTCATATGGATTGATGCCAAATACATGTCCACCCAGCAGGTCTGACAGGAGTGACTCATGGTCACTGAATGGGGTCCTCAAGGAAGCAACCGCAAAGGGGTGTGATTAGAAGTCAGTCTTTAAAAGTAATTTTAAAAAAGCAATTCAAAGTTTATAGCAGCAATATCCACAACAGCCAAACTATGGAAAGAACCTAGATGTCCATCAACAGATGAATGGATAAAGAAGATGTGGTATATACATACAATGGAATACTATGCAGCCATCAAAAGAAATGAAATCTTGCCATTTGCGACGATGTGGATGGAACTAGAGGGTATTATGCTTAGGGAAATAAGTCAGTCAGAGTAAGACAACTATCATATGATCTCCCTGATATGAGGAAGTGGAGATGCAACGTTTGGGAGTTAGAAAAAGAATAAATGAAAGAAGATGGGCTCAGGAGAGAGACAAACCATAAGAGACTCTTAATGTCACAAAACAAACTGGGTGGTGGTGGGGAGGGGCGGAGGGAGAGGGTGGTGGGGGTATGGACATTGGGAAGGGTATGGGCTATGGTGAGTGCTGTGAAGTGTGTAAACCTGGTGATTCACACACCTGTACCCCTGGGGCTAATAATACATTATATATTTATAAAAAAATTTTTTTTAATTTAAAAAAAAAGGACTTTAAGATTTGAGTAAAGGGAAGGGAAGTGCACTCAAGGTAAGCAAGACTTTGGGTGCCTAAGAGTAGAAAAGGGGGTTGCAAAGCACTAAAGGCCAAGAAGCACTTTTGCCCACCCAGGACCAAACACAGGCTATGTGAAAGTGGACCACCCCGCATTACTGCTGTCATAGGCCAACCCCCAGCCAAAATCCATGGCAGGAAAAAAGGGGAAAAAAAAAAAATCAGTGAACTCCTTAACCTGAGATCCTTTACAACTGGGTTTTCAAAGCTGATATTTTTATGTGAGATATTCTGCCTATAGAAAGAACCTTAGGGCACCTGAGTGGTCCAGTGGGTTAAGCCTCTGCCTGCGACTCAGGTCATGATCTCAGGGTCCTGGGATTGAGCCCCACATCGGGCTCTCTGCTCATCGGGAAGCCTGCTTCACCCTCTCTCTCTGCCGGCCTACTTGTGATCTCTCTTTCTTGCTCTGTCAAATAAATAAATAAAATCTTTAAAAAAAAAAAAATCTTAAGAGCAAGCGAGTTTCGTTTTTACATTTGAGCCTGAATTGTATAGCAAACAGGTACAGCTCAGTCAGTATTTTCCTTCCCTGATACTTATAGTCAGAACTGAGGGGCACCTGGGTGGCACAGTCCATTAAGCCTCAGACTCTGGGTTTCAGCTCAGGTCCTGATCTCAGGGTGGTGGGATTGAGCCCCTCGTCAGACTCTGAGCTCAGCGAGGAGTCTACATGAGATGATCTCTTCCTCTCCCTCTGCCCCTCCCGCTCATGCTCCTTCTTTCTCTCTCAAAAAAACTTTAAAAAAAATACATAAAAATTTTTAAAAGTGAAAAAACTGAGGTGGAACAAAAGAATGACTGGCCTCCCCGATAAAAACATCAACAGTCCCCATCTGTGAACACACAATTCCTTCGAAGGGGCAGGCAACATGCACTCTTGGCGTTTGCACCCCTAGAGGACCTATTCCCGGTGTGCTGGTCCAGCACCCTCAAACCTGCTGCAGTGGGAAGCAGACCCTGCACCCACGAGGAACACAGACAACATGACACAGTGGGGGGGGGGGGGGGCGGTGCTGACGTTATTAGAACCAAACAGAACAAAATGAAGAGTAGAGAAGGAAAAAAATAAAAGGAGTGAATGAGCTCTGCTGGGCATCGGAACATAACGCTGCTACACGCACAGACCAGGACACTGGCCCTCAGGTTAAGCAACTTGCGTACACGGGCCGCACGGCTATCACATTTCCAGAGACCTGGGCAAACCCAGATCTACCTAACGTGAGCCCCAGCAGAGGCTGCCTTCTCCGGCTTTTACCTCAGGGAGAGTTGCCCTCTGACAGGGAGCTGGTGCACACGGTCACCTTCAGAAGGAGGAGACTGGGGTGCCCAATGAAGAAAAGGAGAAATAAAGGTGAGAAGATGAGGGAGAGATAAAAATTGGGAGAGGAACTCAGTGACATACATATTTTTCTCTCAGTCCCAGCCAAAGATTAGGAAAATCTTCAGGGCGTTGTTCACATCTCACCACAGAGCGCACATCCTGTAACATGGCGATAAACTACCCCAGTTGGTTCTGATGAACACCAGCAGCAAGTGCTGCAAACCCACAGTCAGCCCCAAACCATGGACGTTTCCCTGATACCTCAAGTAGCTTCCCTCCGAGTGCGCTCCATGACACACACACAGTGCCCTCCATGAACAGGACGACAGGATGGGAGACAGATACACAGACAGACCGATAATATGGTACCAGTGACCACATACAGATGGCAGCTTATGGTGGAGAGAGAGGGAAGGAAGGGGAGATGTGGACAGAATTGATCTTAAAATTTCTTCTATCATTTCACAGCATTATTTCATAATGAATAGCATTTTCCTAAGTCAAAAATGACTTGCAAAGGAAAGAAAAGGCCAACTTAGAGTCAAGACAGACTCAGGAAAAGTGAAATAATAATATAGCAGGTGAAAGGCATTATAAGACAGTTAACAGAAGAGCGGCCGCAAGGCAGCCCACGATTAATTCCCAAAGAATATCCCAGAGGCAAGTACAGTGTGTTGCTCTTCACAAAGCTCCTCCAGAGTCATCATCTCCTCTGACCTTCCTAGGAGATGGGGGAAGATGCTTCCTTTGGATGTTCCTGTCTTCTAACAAAGATGGACGCCCAGTGAAGTTCACTTGCCCAAGGTCACAGTCTTTGGTCTACTAACCTTCTCTCGCAGGGGAGCCCTAGGTTCAGACATAGACACAAAGTGGTATGAGGGTTTGTGGAGCCAACAGGAGATGGCATGTGGTTTCAAGAACTGTGCACCACGGAGGACAAGGGAATCCATGTGGTGACCCAGGGAGATGGAACAGAATGATGGAAGCTGGGAAAGAACAAGACACACTTGTGAGGCGGTAAGACTGGCTTGGCTGGAGCAGAAGATATAGACAAAGGAGTAGGAGGAGAAAAGTCTAGAAAAGAGAGACAGAGTACGGTAGTGAATGTGAAGCTCAAGAAGACTGCACCTGATTCTCTCAGCCAGTGGGAGCGAGTGAATGGGACACAGAGAAGAAAACTTGCATGATAATAGCAGTGTACTAGAGGGAAGAAATTACTTAATTAGAGGGTAGATATAATGCCACCACTTACCATAGAAGGAGACACTCAAACACACTGAATTGGCCAAATTTTCCTCGTAAGAGGAAGACACAAGCTGCCGACTTGCTCTGAGATCAGGTACTCTTAATCAGTCGTCTGTTAACTAATCCAGGCTCACTCTTTCTACTTATGGGTTATGACAGGGAGAACCAGGACAGCCTTCCCCGCGTGCCCCAATGCTGCCACCCTGGCCTTCCCGGACTATTCCCCGCTGCACAGTTCATCCAGAACTGTCCAAGATCAGGATCTTACCTGAATGCTTCTCAATACTGGAATGCACACACCTCGGAGCAGACACCACTCCTCTGATAAAATGACCCAAGCCAAGGCTGCAATGGCCATCGAAGCCAGGAGTGTGTCTTCCACACGTACGTACTTCTCCCGGGCACTCTCAGTGCCTTAACCCAGCCGTTGCCAGATGCCGGGGCAGGCCTGGGTCACCCCCGCCCCCACTCTCAGTGTCTGTTCAGTAGATCCCGGATAGAGCCCAGGTATCTGCATTTTTTCAATGATCAGGGGACTCTGATGCTCTGACACATGTGAAACCACTGAAACCCCAGAGAACAGAAGTACACTCCAGAAGGGCAGACACCCTGGCAGAGAAAACAAGGGGGTATATTCTAGCCTTTCTAGAGGTCTTCAAATGAAACCATGTAAGAGGGGCCCTTCCGAGCCCCAGCGCCATGTCCCAGACATTCAGGTTTCCTCAATGTCTAAAATCATGCTGTAAAGTTATCAGATTCTTATATATACAGCTATCTTCATGAATAGCTCGTTAAATCAGAAATTGAGATCAGACACAACCACACTAAAATTAACTTTGCTCTATTCATCAGAGAAGAATTAAACACAGTAAAAATGCTGAAGAATATGTTTAAACTTTTAAGATAATCTGTGTGTGTGTGTGTGTACACACACAAGCGTGCACACACACACACACACAAACAATGCATGAATTACCATTTAATTCATAGATCCTGATCATCGCATCTAGAGGGTCACAACTTCCGGTCATCTGAGCACCATACTATAATTTTAGCCCCACCTCTACAATAGATATTACGAACTATAGTTCTTCTTCTAATTGACTCATTTTTTTCTGCTAATTCAGAAATTAAAATATGATGTTATAATACAGTCATAAATAGATAGCCAATATTATTTAACATAAATACAAGTCAATTGTAATCATAAATACTTATTAAAATTTTAGAAGTCCATTCCATGAACCATCTAAAATTATCTCCTGTACCACCCATGATCCAACACTTTAAGAAACACTGATCTAGAACCAACCATCTCATTTGACAGGAGAATTGGCATTCAGAGATCAAGTAATCTAACTGAAGTTAGAAAGCTCCTACACAGAAAAAGCATAGCCATCCCTAACTCGTTTTTCCTATACTATGAATATTCAACTAATGCATTTGTAGCAAACCACTGCCATATTTTCATTAGAATAAGTACCTGAAGTACTTCTATTCAGCAATATTTAAGGTTCATAGTTCAAACATTTTAGGAAGTAACTAATGGGTCTTTTTCTTTTTAAAAAAAATCTGTCATACAAATTTTTCATTAATTCTTAGGCTTCCTCTTGTACCAATAATTTGCTACTTTTACAGCACATTCCATAAAATCAGACTTAAAATCTCACTTGTGTGCTCTATGAGGTTGGCCCTCATGTTTTACAAAATGCTATGCATATTTTTAAAGATACTAGTATATGAAGCAGACATCATGTCTAGGACTCAGTTACAATTTGCCATGGAGAGGCAGAACGCCAATATCGTTGGCCAGGCCTCTCCCCTCAAGCCTCAGTCTTTAGCTTGCAAAGATGAAGGAAAGGACTATAGCCACCCCCATCAACCGCTAAGATTCACCCAAGTGGACTGGGTCACATGCACTGACCATAAGCCATGGCTGCTCTTGAAGAACGTGCTACCCCCAAGACAGAGTCAAGGTTGATAAGCACCTGACCACACCTCCCCAAGCAGCAGCCTCCCCTTCCCCAGCCACCCAGCATAGATTCTCTACTATAGGCACATTTTCGCTACCATTCTGTATCCTCAGGTGATAAATGTAGCTCATAATTCAAAAAAAAAAGAAAGAAAGAAAAAAGAAAACCCCACAAATGTCCACAGAACCTCCTTGTATATTAAATAGTGCATCATGAGTAACATAGCTATTACTCGGTGAAAACATCCCAATTCTGCATCCCATGCTATGTTTTCAGATAAATGAAAACAACACAGGCACTGAAGAAGCAGTGAGAGTTGGGGCTGAGGTCCCCACCACCACCACCACTGACTTCTAGGGACAGAAAAGGCAGCTACATTGGGGTGGGGGTGAGGAGGAAGACGGGAGAGGAGGGACATTCTAGGAGACAGAATGAGGAAGGAGAAAAAAAGTACTAGGGTTTCTTTCTTCCCTTTTCTTCCCCCTGGTCTGTGGCATGAAAAAACAATGGCTTCTCTGAGGCACAGCGCAGACAAGGCAGCTCTGAAAACTAATGGCCGTGATTAATGACAATGGGCTGGAGGAGAGTAGGGACACAGCCGCCACATACATCATGCCTTCCCGTCAGTCTCTGCTCCTCCCTGCCCCTCTTTCTCCTACCAGCAAGACATTATAAAAACGTCTTATCTGCTCCGGACGCCTATTTTAAAGCTGAAATCGAAGCTACCCCCCCACCCCGAAGAAAAACAAAGAGCGAGCAAGAACAGCCAAAAACGAATGGCACTAGAGAGGGTAAAAGAGGAAAGAGCGAGAGAGAAAGCGAGAGGGAGAGAGACAAAGAGGTGATAGGGTGAACAAGAAAATGGCATGTAAAATAACTATAAGATATTCCAGGGGAAAATGTGCAGGCTGTAATCATTCAAGATTTCAGCAACTTGACTCCTCACATGCTGAAGCCACATTTTCAAGGTCTTATCTGCCATATGGTTCCCTGTTTGGATGATTTATTAGGTGTAGAAAGCACACTGATAAATTTTACTGCATTTCCCTGAATAGGCAACCTATGGTGTCAATAACAAAGCTCAGGCGACTTTAATGAAAACTGCAAGCACCAAAGGGTAACCATTTATTTATGAGTCGCTATAGTATTACTAGGACAAAATTTATCTTCCCTTCTCACGCACTCTGTAGAAACCAAATCTGGTCAAAGTAACAGAGATCACATCCATATGTCAGTGGTTTGCTAACATCTCTCCTGCAAGAAACGCTGGCTGTTGCTCCGGAGAAATTGTTTGGTGCTTTCAAGTGACCCATTTTGCAGAGGAAATCTTCTCTTTAGGAAAGAACAAGGCGAAACCTGAAGAACTCCACCAACACTATAGCCTTAGCCATCTGCACTTAAAGGCAACTGTGGAACCCTCTCATTTTTCTTTACCCAGAAAATGGGACAGCTGCCCCAGGGGTAGGGAGGAAAAAAAGAGAGGGTGGTGTACAGATGAGGAACAGAGAGATTTAGAGATAGAGTCCAATCCACACATATTTTAAATTTCCCAGTCCATATAACATCATCCCCCTCTATCCACTCTGGGTCTTAGGACACCAGTCATGACATAAGTCAACATCTGCATTCTTCACTCATTGCATGGTTCCCTGTCCCTCACTGCCCCCAAATGCCTCTGCTCTTGGCTAGTGGCTATCTGCAAGTCTGATGTATGTGTTATTTTTGTAACAGAGGAACAATCCAACTTTTTAAAACTCTGAAGGCAGCAGAAACGAATGACCAAATTCAGAAGGGAAAAAAAAATTACAGAGGAAGGGAGGAGGAAAGCCAGATAGCGCTCCCTTGATGTTTAATCCTGAGCCACAGTTAACGGCTGCAACAAAACATTTGGCCAGATTTTCAAGTCTACAGTTTTCCCCACTTGGGGAACATGGCTGTCCTGAGTGAAGACAGCCTTGCCCAGGAATGTCAAAAGAAGGAAGGGTGAAGAAGCAGCCCAACCACAATAGCGATGCTCTTAGCGCCGCAAACCAACAAAAGCAAAGTGAAAAAAAGTCCAAGCCAAGGCTCTGACCTGAGCAAATCCCAGCCTCCATTTCTTTTGCACCGAAGCGAACACTCTGAAAAATTCCTCCACTAGGTGATTTCACCCGGGGTTGTTTCTTTTCGTACTTTTTAATTTTATTCAGCTTTTTCCTTGTTATGCGTCCACACATCCTCCAATACATCCACAGTGAGAGGGCGTGAAAATTCCTTCTTATTTCCCAACCATGCTAAGGCCCCTCTTGACATCCACCACTTCGAAACAACAACATCAACAACATACATAAATAACCCAACTCTTTGTATATCGAAACAAAAATAATCAACAGTTTAGGGAGAAGTCTTTTTCACATCACACATAATAAACAATCAGAAGTCTTCTTAATCAGTTCAATTACTGCCATCCCTGCTTTTAAAATCTCCTCAGTAAAATGGCATCAATTAAAGTTTAATGCCTTATAAAATATCATCCGAGTATTATAGCAGAATTAGGAGGAAATAGGTGCTGCTTGGGCTCTGGCCATATTTTTAGAGTTTCTCAACCAGAGAGATTTACAAGAATATCCATTATTGCCTAGATTGCTTTCAATTCAGCCACTGCTTTATTAAAAGAGGTAGGGGCAAGGGCCCAGCACGGTTCAGAGCACACTCAACCAGCTGCTTTTGCAGTTTGCGAAATATTTCCACTAGTTTTCAGAGGCATCATCATTAGTGACAACTTCCACTTATTTTTCTACACATTTCTCCTCTTAATTTTTAACCCCCTGAGGATTTTCAAAGGAAATATAATCGACGTAAGTCATTGGCACTTCACTCATGCCCGCTGCCTTCAGAGAACATCTGAACAAACTGTGTTTTCCTAGAAGCCCCATCAACCTTCTCTGGTGGCCTCTGAAAGCCTTTCGATTCTTAGCAAGCCCATTCTGAGCAGAACGAACAAACTTAAACTTTAAACTGGAATGAGGGAATAAGAAAACGGGACTGGAAGAATAGAAATGGGTAACAGGGAAGGCACCCTGTCAGGGGCTTCAGGGCAAGAGGAAATATCATCTCCTTTTGAAGGCCTGATGGAAGAGTTGTTCAGGCTGTTGACTGCACAATCATGTTTGGCCACAGAGAAAGGTGGGGACTAAAATCTGTACTATGCTCCACTTGCCAAGTTCAGGTTCGGGCTAGAATCTGCATCTACCCAAGGAAAGGGGGTGACTTTTTCTAATTCCCCCAAAGACACCATATGGGCTAGCTGATAAAAGTCATGTTAAGAAAACCAGAGTAAATGCACAGAAAGGAAGCCATAACAAAATGAAAGACAATCTACCAAATGGGAGAAGATATTTGAAAATGATAACGTCGGTAAGGAGTTGAGAGCCAAAATGTATTTCAAAAACTTATACAACACCAAAAAATTTTCAATTAAAAAAATAGACAAGGAACCCCAACAGACATTTTCCCAAAGACGACATACAGATGTCGTCTGTATGGAAAGATGTTCAACATCACTAATCAGGGAAATGCAAATCAAAACCACAAGCTATTACCTCACACCAGTCAGATCTGCTATTATCAAAAAGACAAGAAATAACAAACCTTGGCGGGGGGATGTGGAGAAAAGGAAATTGTTGTGCTCCATCAGTGAGAATATAAATTGGTGCAACCATTCTGGCAAACTGTATGCAGTTTCCTCGCAAAATTACAGAGAGAGCTACCATATAACCCAGTAATTCCACTACTGGATATTTACCCAAAGAAAATGAAAACACCAATTCGGAAAGATAAACACACCCCTATTTTTATTGAGGCATTATTTACAATAGCCAAGATATGGAAGCAACCCAAGTATCTATCCACAGATGAATGGATAAAGATGTGGTGTATATACATGCAATGGAATATTGGCCACAAAAATGAATGAAATCCTGCCCTTCGTGACAATACGGATGGTCCACTTACTAAGTGAAGTAAGTCCAAGAAAGACAAATACCATAGGATTTCACTTATATGTGGAATTTTAAAAACAAATGAACAAAAACCAAAAACACTGACTCAAACGCAGAGAACTGGTGATGGCCGGAGAGGAGGCAGGTGAAGAGATGAGCAGAGTAAGTCCAGGGGGTGAAGAGACCTAGATTCCCAGTTAGAAGACAAATAAGTCATGGAGATGAATGTACAGCATAGAGGATATGGTCAATAATATTTTCATAATGTATGGTGGCAAGTAGTGACTATACTTTTCATGGTGAGCACTGAGTAATGTATAGAATTTAATCACATTTATGCACATGAAACTAACATCGTAGGTCAACTGTACTTCAGTAATTAAAAAAAAACAAAAACAAAAACAAAACAAAAAACAGAATAAGACCCTAGCCACAAAAGACGAAATACTAGATGATTCCACTTAGATGAGATGCCTAGAGTAGTCAAACTCAGAGACAGAAAGCAGGACAGGGGTTGCCTGGCACTGGGAGGTAGGGGAACAGGGAGGTGTTACTTAGCAAGCACAGAGTTTCAGTTTGGGAAGGTGAGAAAGTTCTGGAGATGGATAGTGATAATGGCTGTACAACACTGTGAACGTACTTAGTGCCATAGAACTGGACACTTAAAACAGTGAAAATGGCCAATTTTATGTTTATCTTATCACAATAAAACAAAAAAGAAAAGAAGACCCAAGTCCACCACTGCCCAGCTACACACCTCTGTGGACTCTCGGATCAAGATTCTGCTCTCAGACAGGCTTTCCACAAGCGTGGTGCGTTGGTACCACAACCGAGAGGGCTGTGCTCATCACCACAAACACCCATCCACAAGCAACCTGTTCAAAACCACCGCTCCTAATGCCCATCTTCGGCCCCCAAAGGACACCAAGGAGCCGGGCTTCTCTGGAAGGGTCCTTACCTCCACTGTGCCAGAGCCGTCTCACCCTACCCTGCCTGCATTCCTTCAATCGGCTTCAGGCTGTGCTAGCTGCCTCCCCATCCCAGCCTCACCCCTCCCTGAACCCTGCAAGAACAGAGGCATGCTTTCTCCCAAGTCCACTTCCCAACCTCCCCACCCCAGACACAGAACAGTTCATTATTTTACACACTTTAAGTTTCCACCAGTACAAGGCCAACTCAGGAAGAAGAAAAGTTCACGACTCCTATAATTTGGAATTTGTGGTAAAATTTAGCCTAAGCTGGGCCAAAGAGAGGGTTTGCTGTGAAAATTCACTATGTAAACAAGACTTGAGGGGAAAATATTCAAGCAAAGAAAGGAAATCATTCTTAAAGGCTTTAGTTCAATAATATGATTTATGGAAAATTTATTGCCAATTATGAACACATTGAAGAAAATCTATTGGGTCAGGACTAGGAACCCTGGTCCTGCCTCTGCCATGAAAGCATGGACCAGTCTTTAAATGCCTTGTCACAGTCATGGTCTCCTCATCCATACAGATGGACGGAGAACTTCCAATGTCATTCTAGGCGCCATCAGACTAAGAAATCCATATACTATATTTTCTGCATTTACATATGAGAGGGAGAGAACACACATGGAGTAACAAGGTCTGCTTTGGGTAGAAACAATTTGTCAGTTATTTTAAAAATATTTTCTATATTTAAAAGTGGTAAGGCTAGAACTACATAATGGTGATGATGATGATGGCACAACATTGTGAATGTATTAAATGCCACTCCATCACATGCCTTGAAATGGTTAAAATGGCAAATTTTATGTGTATTTTGCCACAACTTTTAAAGAGATAAAGCTGTATTTATTGTAAAATCTAAGTATGTTCACCAGTTTCTAATCTGTAACTCAGTCCAGTTCTTCCAAATTAGCAGGACTTTGCAGTACTAGAAATATACTACCCATTCCAACTTGATGGGCTTTTAATGCAGGCCTGAGATCTCCTGGATATGCCATGCTTGGGCCAAGAACCAGAGATGGGGCATTCTTTCTGGCCAACAAAGTACAAGGTCCTCACCTTCTGCCAACTAGTGAGGACACATCCCTGCCTACCAGTGACTTCCTTGGTAGAGAAGATGACTATTGAAACTGTTCCCACAGGAAAGCCACAGGGAATGGGCACATTGGTGCCCAATTCCGCTCGCCGCTCACACCATATGCTTCCCAATTACAGAACTCATCAATAGTATACAGTCAGGTCTTCTCACCCGGCTCACAGTGGGGCTCATTCCAATGCACCACATGTGTCTATGATGCTTAAGGCCATGTCAAAGCTTCTTATCCCAGTTTTGCAACTTTTTAAGCAAATGAAATGTTCCCATGAACTTGAATTGAGAATGTTCTCGCAAAGGATAAAGTTGCCGAATTCTCCTAAGACATCATATTTACTTCTTTCAGAGTTGGGTACTAGGATCAGAGACTGACAACTAAGAAGGTATTTATTATTATTTTTAAATTATTTTTTAATTTATTTAAAACTGGAGTTGTATTTCCCCAAAACTGGAGCTTTAAGTCTCATTTAATTGCCTTTGACAAGAACCAGAGTCCTTGACACTTCACTCATGAACGACCCTATAAATGAAGGGAGAGGGGAGGTGCTAGGATTCTAATAAAGCCCATTTTCAAGCAGTGGTCATTTACTCAAGCCTCCCCAGGGCTCATGGGTATCAATGGTTCTAGATCTGTAGCACAGATGTATCTGAAAATGACATAACCTCTTCTCATGGCCTTTGAATAAGTCTACATTATGGAGTAAATAATGAACTATCTCTAGCAATTCAAGTCTATGAGTGTTTCTTTGGAACTTCCTCTTACCAGTACTTTGGGCTTTTTCCCTTGATTCTAACTCCACCTACCAGCATGGAGAGGGCTGACTCCAAGCCACTAGCATGATCTCAGCTGATGATTAGCTGGAGAGCAGCCCTGTTCTGCTAGGTGCTCTGCAAAACTGACTGTGGCCTGTGAGCAAATGAGGATGGGCTAAGGAGAAAATGCAAGTGGGGTGTCTCTTTGAGGGGACAGCACTAGGCAAAATGAAGGGTCACTGCATTCAGACAAACAGCTGCTGGTGTTAAAGGTCTCTGAAGACCAAGGTTTAGAATGTGGCCCTTGACCAAGAAGGCAAAGCCAGGCAGAAGCGGTAACCTTTTACCAGGCAGAGAGGCGTCCTTTGGAAGAATCAATCAAAAGAAAGAACTAGACTCTGGTATGAAGTGCAAACATGATCTACCTCATTAGCTTTATCCTCAAAGGACCAGGTTCCCCACTTCACAGTTACTGGTCCCCACTATCCCAGCTCCTAAATCAAGCAGCTTCCAATCTGCTGTTCACAGATGAAAGACAAATTTAGGTCTTGTCAGCTCCTGGCTTCTTAACCCCTCCAGGCAACCTCTCTGTGTTTGAGTGCCCACCAGAAGAAACCAGAGAGTTGGTTAAAAGCAGAAATTCCTGGGCCCCACCAAAACCCACTGAATCAGAATCTCCAGGCGTGGCCTGTGAATTTACATTTTTTAAAGCTCCTTGGATGGTTCCCATGCATCCAGTCTCCAGACCAGCATGTAGGAATGAATCACTCGGGCTTTTCACCTGTTTTCTCATGAAGACTAAAAACCAGTACTATCATTAACAGAACCTAAGCACAGTCGGAATTGTCCCGTTAAAACAAAAAGATGTTCACCCATACTACTTCAGTGGTTGTTTAGAAATGACTCAATATGAAGAAAAAGAAGGCTAGAGATCCAGCAAGATGGTGTTTTAAAAACTAAAACAGGGGGCACCTGGGTGGCTCAGTGGGTTAAAGCCTCTGCCTTCGGCTCAGGTCATGGTCCCAGGGTCCTGGGATCGAGCCCCACATCGGGCTCTCTGCTCCGCGGGGGGCCTGTTTCCCCCTCTCTCTCTCTGCCTGCCTCTCTGCCTACTTATGATCTCTGTCTGTCAAATAAATAAATAAAAGCTTTAAAAAAAAATAAAAACTAAAACAGAAGGTACAAGGAACAAACTAGAGCATCACAAAATTATCACTTGCATCAAGAGAAAAATGTATTTCAATATAAAGACATTCTAAGAAATAGTGTTATGTAAGATGACTTCCCATCTGTATTAGCTTTGACACATAATTAAGACAATAAATCTTCTGAGGGAAAAAATATCATGCAGGTCAGTTTTGTTCATTCAAATCTAACAGATAGGAAATCAGCAGATATCTTAACAGGTGTTTATACTCCTGTGTCAAAAGTCGGGCAGGCCATTGTCCCTAACGTTAGAACGATCTATAGAAACAGTTAAAACTCTTAAGAGGAAAGTTTTGAAATGTCTCCATCACTTTGAAGGTAGACATTTCTGTGAAATTTTCCAATATTGAGCCAAATATTTTTAACTAGTCATTAAAAAGTGCCCTCAAGAATCTCTACTGTAGACTTTGATATCTAATTGAAATTACTGTATAAATTTGGAAGCTACAAAATCAATTTTCCATAAAATGTAATTTGGGCTTCACTAATCCAAACTGGCCTTCTTCCTAATTAGGTTGAATTCATGGGGTTTTAGTGTAAAGCTCTGCCAAATCAAATATAAATAACTTGGAACTTTGTGCTATTTTGGATTATCATACCATCCCTTCCTTCCATTAGCAGGGATGACCAGAGGTTGCTAATACGATAAATATTTAATGGATGGCAACACTGTCCCTTGGCCCCAGAAAGACATGCAGACATAAACATCCCTTTCAGATCTATTTGTAACCCCACTTTCTGCCCTCTCTCTTGCTCATGGCTAATACTGAATTTTCCCAGTACAAAGAGAAATGCCAATTAACTCACTCAATCTGAAGGTAAACAGAAAGGAAGAAGAAAGGAATGAGAAAAACATTGCTGCAGCTTTGGGAGAAGCAGCGGCTGTGCCAAGAGACCAGCACCTTCTCCAAACGTCCCCGCAGTCCCTGTACCATGGGAAATCCAAAGCACCAGTGGCAATCCAGGACCTCTGGTTGGGCACAGGGTGTCCAAACTACCATGAGCTGACAGGGAGAACTGAAGAAGCCTGGGGTGGGCCCCCCGCCCCTTAACAAGAAGCTAGGAGTCAGTGAGAAAATGGAACTTCACACCTAAAAAAAAGCTATTTTTTTTTCCTTTTCTGATTTTAAAACTCTCACTGCACCTTTGTTTTAAAGGCACTTCAGGAGTTCTGACATTTCTTTTTCCACTTCTGAATCAATGGAGAGGAAATTAAACCACGCGGCAAGAAGGCTGACGTCACCTCCTCATGCACTTAGTCCAGACGAACGCATGTATGAACATACAGACATGTGGCCTCAGTTTTGCTCTGTTTAAGAGAGGGGTCACCAGCGCTGAAACCTTCCTATCCCCCGGTTAGTACAGTCAGGTCACTGGGAAGAGACCACTTAATTCCCATGACAGCGCCACCACCTTCCTCCTTCAACTCATCACAGAACCTCCACACAGAAGCCAGAGAGATTCAGGTTTCTGTCCCAGCTTCGCCTCCTCTCATGCCACCTCAAACAGGTTAACTTAGTTCCGTGACTCAGTTTCTTCATCTTTAAAATGTTGCTAGTTTATTTTCATCCCAGTCATGACTATCTCACCGTCAACATTCTGGCAGAGGAAACTATAATGTGTCCACAAAGGATGCCTTAGGATAAGGTCCTGGCTGTCACTCTCAACGCAGATCCAAGTGTCCCACCAGCGGCTTCTCCTTTCCTCATCCTCCCAACTGCTGGGGAAGAAACTGTTTAAATACCCCATGGCAGAAAAGCCTTCTGGGTGCTACTGTGCTTGGGGCAAACATGGAAAACTTTGGAACATATCTACAGTGTGGGGCACACTGCCTTCTACCTGTGACCGCCAACCAGCCTCAGGAACGCCATCAGGAATAAAGGACTCTGCAAAGAAAACACTCACACCGAAGCTCGGGGAAATGACAACCAGGACTGAGAACTGAAGTCTCTTCCTACTCAGTTTCAGGACTTTTCCACTACACACTATTCACATGTGTCAAATGTTCAGCATCTCCTGTTTGTTTTTGTTACTCCTAGAAATAGAGACCCAAGTTGACACTAAGGAAGCTGTCCTCAGTGAGTCTCTCCTTCACTCTTCAGTATCCCTAATCTCTGTAAATAACACCTCTCATTTCAGTTCCCCAGGACTCATTTCCAAGGATAAACTTCAGGATAAACTTCAAGAAGGCAGTCGTCGTAACTGGGAGATGGCAGAGGGTTAATGACCAAGATGGACACTGCCAGAGAACTTGAGTGTCTGGGTCTTCGTGGGTCTGAAAAGCAGTTGTCACCTCATACTAGGATTCCCAGAATTTTGTGCTTGCTTCGGCAGCACATATACTAGGATTCCCAGAATTTTAAGTCTTTCACTGTATTTCACCCCAAGGAAGCTCAGCATTTCTACTGAAACAGATAATCTTTATTATTTCTTGACTCTCTTGAGATTCTCAAATTAAACACAAATCCTTTCTAAGAAACAAAATTAGTCTTGACCTCTTCTTCCTGGCATTGGGCTTGATCTTATAAAATACAAATAGGAGCCAAAAAAAAAAGAAAGGAATGGTTAACTGATTTAATTTTAAGATTGAAAGGCACACTATAGGTCACAATCCAACTACTCATTCTTATGGATATGAAATTGGGAAAGAGGAAAGTCAAATGACTTCCTTGTCATTACACTGTGTGGGTAAAGAGTAGAACCTGAGTCTCCTGGCTCGAAATTCATTGTTTTTCTCTTACATGACATTGCTTAGAATTCAAATAATTCATGGCCAGATTTCTAATGGTCCAGTGACAGGCATCAAGATCCTTGGCTATCCTCACCAATTCGGTGGCAGTGACATGGTATTTACACACATGAGACAATAATTTTACAATTTAAAACAAAATTATACCTAAATTTCTTTTAAAAGTTTGATCAGCGTATCAGTGACCTGAATTGCTTCCTTGCTCGGGCATGATTCTATAAGTGGGCTGCGAGGAACTCAATCTAAGGGGCTTAATCTGGGTTTCTCAAGGACAATGTTGAGGGCATTCCATAAATCTCTGAAACAAAAGGTAAAATTTTATGTTAATATACATTTTCTGGGACAAATGGCTGTAGTTTTCATCAGAGTCTCAAGTACTTCACCTTATGACATTAGGAAGCACTGTCCTGAGGCAATTATTTCCTCTTTCCAAAGTCACAATGCCTCTTGCCTCTTATGAATTTTACAGTATCTCCAACTCACCTTCATTCTCCTGAAAGTGCTTTATGTGGGATTAGAATTAGCTCAGCTTGTTTGGAGAGTTTTAAAAACACTCAGACCCTTGGTATATCTGGGTAGCTCGGGCAGTTAAGTGTCCAACTCTTTGATGTCAGCTCGGGTCATGATCTGAGGGTCCTGAGATCAAGCCTCATGTCAGGCTCCTTCCTGGGTGTGGAGCCTGCTTAAGATTATCTCCCTCTGCCCCTTCTCCCCTTTATGCACATGCATGTACTCATTTCCTTTAAAAAAAAAAAAAAAAAAGTAGGCATGCTCCTGGAAAAAATACACAATATTTCAACCCTCCAACATTCTTTACATGTCACAAAGAGAATTAATTCAATAAACATTTAAAACACACACACACACACACACACACACACACACTCAGGCCCTTACCATAAATCTGCAAGTCCTGGCTAGTAATTACTAGCTAAGTGTCTTGGTGGTTTTGGGTACTGCCATTAACCAGAGTGAACAGCATTCTACTAAAAGTACATTCTTAATGATGAAACAGACCCTACACTTGACTCAATTTAAAAGAGAAGCTCCTAAATGAAATTTTCATGATTTTCCTTCTTTACTTGAAATCTAGTTTATGAAATACTGACTTTTAAAAAACTTTAAGGTCAGTCTGACTGTATCTAGAATGGTAAGATCCTGAAATATATAAGCCATTGCTATTAAGCACCAAGATATAAGGGTCTTCTTTAGTAGAAAGCTGGGTTACTGTATATTTGAAACCTAACTATCCATCATAAACACCTTCAATACATTTGAAATAGCAGGGTGGACAGATTCTCTCACATTGAGGGTCATTTATGAAGCGATCAAAGGCTGTAGTGGGAAAAAGAAGTATGAAGAGGGACAGGGCTTTATAGAATGAATAACTTTTCTCATTCTCACTATTTCTTATATTCTTTTACAACAAATTGCTTGGCTCTTGAGAACAGACTCATAAAAGAGGTGAAATATATTTTTCTATCCTGAATCTGAACTTTTTTTTTAATAGATAAAGTTGTAATGACCCTTTCCAAATAATAGGAGCCAACACTTCAAGAAATTTCCATTGTTTCGAAGACACAAATTACCCTGCACATCTATGTCTATCAACTGAATAAGGAAGGAAAACACATGAAAGTCATTTGAAAGACAACATCTCCTAGGAGTTACGCTTGGAAAAGTCCAGTAATCCCCCTACCTAGATAAATAGAGATTTCCAAATGACTAGGCGGATGAAGGTCGGAACAGGGCCAAGCACTTGAATATTATAAAAGAGACTCCATATTAGACTTTGGAGAATGAATCCAACACACAGGTCCTCTATAGCTGGCCAGCCTCTCTGCGACACAGCCCTACCTTGAGTGGAAAGGAACCAAAACAAAACAGTATCTTCAAGCAATGTACACACAATTCAAATGGAATTTCTCCAAGCTCAGAAAATTTGAAGTTTATTCAGTCCATATGCTATCCCAGATTTTCATCCCTTCTAACAAATTCAACTTAGAGACAAGCAGCCATTTCTTAGTCACTCAGGATCAAAATCCCTCTTTCAATAACCACAAATCTTTAGTGACAGTAACTGTGCGTCATTTGGAATGTTTGGGGATTCTTTTTTTTTTCCCCCTTCTAATAAGAAACTCACTGGATGCAGTTTCAGAAGTGTCTCGGGAGCCCTACTCAACTCTCCTTCCATGAGCAGCAGACACATGGCATGTGATTTGACCCAGCACTGCAATTCCTTAAACCAGGATTTAAGGAAACTGACAATAGTTCCATAGGGTGATGATCAATCACACAAGATGGCATTCTAGAAAAGACATCATATAGAGCATTTGTCTGTGGAAAAAAAATAAGCTTTCCCAGTAGAGTACCTCACTTTCACTACACAAGTCAAAATTCACACCTCCACAGTGAAGATGCCGCAGCATATTCTAGTTAGAGAGAGCCTACATCAAATCCTACTTTTGCCAAGTGACCTGTACAAGTTAATCTGAAACGCAGTCTCATCATTTAGAAACTGGTAATGAGGATAATAGCAACACCTCGCTGTTGAAATGATTAAATGAGCTCATGCAGGTAAATCACTGAACACAGCATTCAGAGTACGATAAGCCTTCAATAAATGTGAACTTAGCTGTTGTTAGCACTACATTTTTAAGTACCAAAATCAAGGAATAGAGGGCAAGGCCTTAATGTTTCCTTCCTTGATTCTGCCTGTCTGTTCTTGTGCACCAAAGTTTTTATTTTTGTCTTTGTTGCCAACACAAGAAAAGCGTGCGTGCGCACGCGCACACACACACACACACAACAAAACCAAACCCCACCTCTTTCTTTTGGGTGAGGGAAGTACTAGAAACACACAGAACATTTTAAGAATGTCTAAAACTTTCTGAACAAGTGGATTGTTCTCGATGCTTTTTCATTCTCTCTTCACATCTTCCGTCCCGGTTCCCAGGGGGTCAAATTAACTTACAAGGGAATCAGCGTTCCTGTTCCCCAACTTAAAGCAGAAGAGTCAGAATTCCCAGGCCGGAGATGTCCCTTTGAGCAGCTCGGAGGCATCTCAAACCACCAGGCAAGAAAGAGCAGCCATTCATGGAACAAATAAGTGATTTGCATTTCCAAGGATGTGGGGAAACATATTAGTTATAATTAGCAAACACGCAGAGTCCCCGTGACAGCTTCACTTTACAAACCCTTGAATGTTTGACAAGAAAAGGTCATGTTTTGTAAAATCCTCAAAAGGTCATTCAATAACAAATCACATGAATGAAATCGCAAGGGTTCAGGGAGGTTAACAGAAACACCACAGGCAGTAAAGTGCGTTTTCAAGGTAAACAACGAAAGGGAAAGTGGCCTTGCCTCAGCTCTGGAAGGGGAGAAAGAGAAGCAATCTCTAATTTACCAAACACTATAATTTCAAGACATTTTCTCTGTGCTTGGTGGTTTAACGCTGAACGTTATTTCTCGTGTTCGGCACACTTGGAGGATTAGCAGATAACAGCCCAGCAACATTTCAATGGTTCTTCAAAAGGTCTAGGCTGACCTCAGCCAGGGCTTTCTTTTATATGTTTTATTTAATAAATGTCCCAAGCGGACAGCACTGAAATAGGTGGCCGCCTGTGCGGCAGGCACACACCCCCACGCGAGGTCCCCGTCCACCACCACCAACCCCGCAGCCCCCAAATCTGGAAACTTTTGCCCCAGAAGCCTTTTCTTCTGGCACTTTGACCTGTTCATGACCTCTCCCTTCCCAGGTCTATTTTCTTCTTCAACAAGAGCCAGCCCCACATCTCTCACAGTCAGGAGTAACAAAGGCTTGTTTATATAGGGTAATTTAGCTACAGGATCAGCAGGGGGGCGAGGAGGCCTGTGCATCTGATCCACTGGTGGAAGGCACAATACAGATGCAGGGCCCACCGTTTAAGGGGGGGTGCTCTGTCAGGGGAAGACCAATGGGCTGGCTGCTTTCCAGAGAGTTCGGCCAAGGCATAGGGAGAAAGGAGCTTCTCTAGGCTGCCTCGGACATGGGTACACCCTTGACACACGGGGGGAGGGAGTGTTCACGTTAAGAATGCTGTGGAAAGAGCCTGAGGTCAAGTGGACAGGTAGCACAGACCCCGGACTCCCTAGAAAGAGGTCATCCATCAGAGCCCTTGGAAAAGTGACCACATCTTCAGGAAGAGCCACAGGACATGGAATTGGCAGACCTAGTACCTGACGTGCTCTGTGACCTTGAGCAGATTTCTCTGACCCTCCTGGGTCTCCCTTTTTGCATTTGTAAAACAGGTCAGTGCTCATGCTCATTTCCACATGAAACATACGGATGAAACCCAGTGAGAAGGACCAGAGAAAGCCATGTGTGACCTATACCAGCAAGGACTTGATGCCCGAGTCCCGATTCTTATTCCCCACTCCTCTCCACATCCCACCCCCAGACCCTTCTCAAGACCTGCTCTGCCTCATATCCCAGACATGTGTGGTTTTTTTCGACCTACCCTTTAACTTAAATTTCTGTAAGATTTACAGATTTCTTAAATTTTTGTAAGATTTACAACGCAGTTCCTCGGTCATGCGAGCCACACTCCAAGGGTTCAAGAGCTCCCCGGGGCCAGAGGCTACCACAGTGGGCAGCGCAGGGGCATCAAGACTCCCATCCCTGCTGGACATGCTATGGGTTAGTGCGGCCTCCACGCTTGCCCCTGCCACCAACCACCCCTCCCTCTCCATGGACGGAAGACCATCTTCCAGACATGGCCCTGACGGATGGCTGGAGCACGCACCTCTCATCTTTACAGTTCCCTGCCGACCACAGAGCCCCACCAGTTTGGGGACGGTTTGATCAGAATGACGGTCAGAAACAGGACACCTCACTTTGTCTTTCTTGCCAACTATTTTAGCTTATTTGCCACGAGTACAGGGTATAATTAATATCACACAGGAGCCAGCATTGTCATTTTTCAAATCATTTCCCTGGAAATGTTCTACACCTCTTAATGGCCCTGCTAATGCTGTAGCTGTCATGTTTTGGACAGCTGCACTTTTACAAGACAAACTCTGCAGCGCCAGGAGCCTCTCTGCAGACTTTTTAGCTCAGAGGCTCAGAGGCCGTGAACGCCAGCCGGTAATGGCTCGATGGAAATCTTTGATTAATTTTTTTTACCTCTTGGTACTGACTGCTTCTCAAGTGTCACCTTCCCAGCTTCCGTCCCCAGCCACTTCACCCCTTCCTGCCCTCTGCCCTGGTCCCCCACCCCTACACCTCCTCTCTTCCATGCCACCTGATGGACAGGGAACTGGTGAAACAGGGCCAAAGTCCTACAACTGAAGAAAGCCAGGACACTCCGCCCAGAGGTGCAAAAGTTTAAACATCTGGATGAAAACCAGGCCTCCATGCTAAAGGCCACACACTGAAAAAGCGGGGACCTTCATGCCTAATTTTTAGAAATGTGCTTCTTCCTCCCTGGTAACGTAAGAGAAATGTTCGAACGTCTCTATGTCCTGGGCACGTATGGAAAGGACAGGGAGGGCACAGGGCCGTGAAAGCAGGGTTGCATTTGAAGTGTCCCGAGAGCCATGCACAGGACAACCAAGGACAATCTAAGCCACACCAAGCATTGACTAAGGGGCACGGAATTAAGCTGCTTTTAAACAAGACGGAAAAATTCACCATATTGTTTTAGGTAGTCATGGCGTTTTGTGGCTGCTCTTTATCGGTGAAAACTTTTTTTTTTTCCCTTTAAATCATCAGTCTCAAATAAAGGATCTTCTGAGCTCAGTCCAGCCACGTCCAGGAGAGCCCTCTCGGCTGAGGCCTTCTGTCTTAAAGGGAGCTGAAGCCAGATCCTTCTTAAAAGGAAGGTAAAGCCATGCTAGGGACTCAGCTCTCTTTTTTAGGCTAAACAGCGGCGTCGACTCACTGCTTCTTTAATACCGACTCACTGCTCCTTTAATACCGTGTTTATTAGTGATTCGCAGCCCATGGAGAGACGAGCTCACCACTTCCTTTCACGCTGCGTCTGCAAAATGCTACAGAAAGTTGGACTCATCAGTGAAGCAGCGGGTCCCTTGGTTGAAACCAGCCAGGCCAGAAAAGTGACATGAACAGGATGCTGCAAAACATGCACAATTCGAAAATACACACGGTATTCTCTTCTGCATGATTTGCTGCCATTTAAGAGACAATAAACAGCAACTTTAGATTGCTAACAACGTGTCATTTAAGGTTTGCTGTTGCTCAACATCAAGAAAAATCAATGCCGGCTCTACGGGGGCAGCAAACCCCGAGAACTGAGCTCCATTTCAGGTCTGTTTGAACTCATTTCCTTTCTCCACGGTTGCCCCCTTGTACTCCCCCTCAGGCGTCCCCTCGCAGCAGGCTGACAGCTTGACACATTGACAGCTCGCACTGAATGACAACTGATTTGTACAAATTTCAAGCCTTATAAATCTACCTGTCACAACAACAACATAAAAGCGCCCAGGCCCAGCAGGTAATTCAGGAAAAGCTTCCCTTGACAGCACTTTCTGAAAAGCAATGGCGTGCCTCCTGCCAAAAATTCCAACTATCATCCTTGTATAACTTTGAATAAAAATTCAGGGCCCATTTTCTTGCCAACAGGCTACCAATCGTCTTATTTAAAGATTAAAAAGAGCGAACGGGAAAGGGGGGGGGACACATCCACACTATTTCATTTTATACTGATATGAATGTAACACCACCTGCTATGCCAGGATTACCATGCCGGTTTTTCTCTCGGCTGCTCGGGAGTAAATGAGGGAGGCTTTTTACGGTATTTAAACAATATTCCAGATTGCAGGGGCTGTGCCTGCTAGGACCCTCCCCACTCACCTGGGGCCTGCCCGCTGCCAGAGCTAGGCGGTTGGACTAGAGATAGGCGGTGCTGGGAGGCAGAGGCTAGGGGTAGGTCCACCAGCCTCAGGATTTCTCCGAGACAAAGGTCCTTCATGTAACTGTTAGCCCTACCTCTCTTGACCACTTTCTTACTAAAATGATCAAACTGTGTCAAGGTAACCTTTTCTCGAAATTCTCATCTTATTCAAATCAACACAGAGCACGTTCTTCATGACTGCATCTTTATTATAAAATAATCACAAGTTGAGAACTTGAACTTGGTTTTCAGGCACGGTTTTATAGTCGTGTGTCCCATGGAAGGAAAAAAAAAAGTGTAGTAACATCAGGGACTTGAGAGAGGGGAAAACACTAAGGACATGAGCACTTCAACAGGAAAGAGCCCTTTATTAAAATTTCTGTTCATCTCCACCACTCAAGCCTTTCCAGCTCCACTTACTACGGAGAAAGGTCTAACTAGAAAGTGGCTGGCGTAATTTCTCATGTACCTCATTCGCTTCTGCAGAATCTCTCCAGCCTCACAGATGAGAAAATGAACTTAGTTCTGCCTTGGAGGCTTTGCTGCAGGGGTGTGCTGAACGGGACGCTGAGATAAGTCCTAAGAAAGAGACACGGGACCAAGACACAAACTGACCACCCATCCAGCAAGCCAAACTCTGAAGCAACAGCAATGCCAGCAAAGCGTCCTGTCACAGTGCGCATCACCTCTCCGCAGGATGGGTCTAGGGAACAGTGAAGAACTCAGGTGCCGGGGATGGACATTCCGCTTTCGAAAACTGGCTTCTCCGCTTACGAGTCATTGAACCTTGGGCAAGCTGTATTCATATTCTATGCTTCAGTTCCATCTCTGACACTTGTCTGCCTCACAGGATGAGGATAAAATGCGTCTAAAAAGTTCCGTTCATAGGAAACAATACCTGTTCATTTATTCATTCATATAGATACAGATATACGAATGTATGTAGAAAACATGAAGTGGTAAGTGCTATGGTTAGGAAAAGAGCAAATTACGATATTATAGTATTATCAGTACTCCCTTCAAGAACTTTTCTTCCAGTGGAGTGTAAGCTTACAATGTGGGGGGGGGGGGGGGGGAAGGATACAGTTCCCAAAAATGCTTTAAGTCATTTGGTTAAAATGTGCAGATAAGAAATCATGTAGCTGGACTGAATTTCTTTCCTACCCCTTTTTAAATAGTCTTTCTCTACTCTTTCCAAATCGCTTCTTCGTATACTCACAACTAATCAAACCAGCCAGTATGTGTTGGAAACAAATTAACTTAAAACACATCCTTTGGGGCGCCTGGGTGGCTTAGTGGGTTAAGCCTCTGCCTTCAGCTCAGGTCATGATCTCAGAGTCCTGGGATCAAGCCCCACATCGGGCTCTCTGCTCAGCAGGGAGCCTGCTTCCCCCCCCGCCCCCGCCTGCCTCTCTGTCTACTTGTGATCTCTGCCAAATAAATAAATAACATCTTTTTTAAAAAAACTAAATAAAACACATCATTTACACCACTTTACCACCCAGAAATACAATGACTATATGGATTACAAGAGGAGAGAACATAGACACATGCACATAAAAATGTGAACACACACTAATATATACCAGGAAAACAATTTTTAGCCCTAAAATATAGCTGATGTCAGTATTAGGGGGCTAATGTTGAGACTGAGATTAAAAGAATAGGATTATCATTTGCAGCAAAGCCCACTGTCAACATCAACTGAACCCTAAAATATAACCGAGATTAGGATTATCCCAGTTACATGAACTGACGTCCCCTTTGTAACATTCTTATCCTCCCTCTCCATTTGATTAACATTAAGACTGGCATGAGCTGACTGCACTTCAGATGCCAAGAGAAAACAACAATCAGCAAATACATAATTTTATAATTATTCATAGGATCGAGATCAAGTATTTTGATTATGAGCCATTAGCAGCCATTAGCACATAAAATTGGGTTTGAATTTCACAGGCATGTTTAACTGCCCAACAATTTGTATTTCATGCTAAGAAGCCTGAATCAACTGTTTTCATGTAACCAAAAAAATCGACAAGCCAAAACTGCACATCAAATCTTTATAGAATGAGAGAGAGAAAATATCTATAAAATTGATAAAAGAATGGTAATTTACATTAACTAGACCACTCTTTTTCATCTTTCATCAATCATAAAGTGAACAGGGGGAGTAGGTAAGGCAGGGATAGGAAAAACATCACCTTCAAGCCGGAGTAAATAAGTGAGATGTTCCTATTTTAACCCTTCCCTTGTCAACAATATGTGCTTGGCCTAACAAAATGATAAATGCTATTTTTGTTAGCTATTGTCTTCCTGACATCAATCACCAAGATTTAACAAACACTCTCACATATGCCAGGATTCCCCCCTACTATGACCAATTAAATAACCCAATCATTAAACAGAGAACTGCGGGGCTGACAAAAGCAGAAGCAAGCACAGTGCTGGTCAGTTAAGCTGCACACTGGCCCAGTGAGAGTTTACTTTGGAAAAATAGGGAATTTTAGATGCAAAACACATGACACCTTACTCTATACTTTTATCTGTGCTTCTGTTGTAACTACCTATTTCTCAAAGAGCAAGCAATGCTTTCAAGCCCGTTGGCCTTCAGTGCCTACAAAGATTTATTTTTTTCTTATTTTCCTGACCTCCTTATTTCTTCATCTCAGTAAGAGCCACACCTGGGATTTCAGAGTGCCATCACCTGTAAGCCAGGGTTCCATGGGAGCTGACAGGCTTTAAACCAAAAAGTCGTTGTCCTTGTGACCTAGGAGAAAGCACCAACTACCACTCACTGAGAAAATCCTCCAGACAGAGCAGCTTCACTGTGCTGTGCCCCAGCACTGGGATCCCGGACTCACAGCTTCCCAAAGTACATTCTACATCAGCCCATCAACAGGTGTGCCGATGGCCAAGACTAAAGGCTAAGTTCTCAGTCCTTTAACCACTTTAGAGAAGTGGCTGATTTTCTACTGCCCATGGGTCTCTGTCTACATTGGCTGGGACAAAAGGACCAACTTCACCCAATCTTGCCCACAGTATGACTGGTCACAAAGACATTTTCCTGCCACATGAGAGATCATGTGAGAAGCATGCATCATGAGTCATCATAGCCTTTTCAGCTCTGCTAACAAGAAAAGCCAAGTGTCTGAGACACTTGGTACTCAACCAGGTGCCACCACCCATGCTGAAGGCCTCACCAAGAGTCCAGGCCTGGCTGGTCTGGCGCCCCCAAGAGGCAAGATGGCAGAGCTGGCCTGGACATAAGGGAGAGAGGGATCCACGCAGCCTCTGGCCTGAACTTCCACGGAATCAGTAAATTTTTACCACTTAGGACAAGCCATGTTATTTGTAACTGTCAGAGGAAGGAAAATCTGTAATTGTTAAGGGGGATGAAGCCTGTGCAAATTCTTTCCTGTGCAAAGTGAACAGTCAATCACTTTTATAAGGACAGCAACAACTGAAACTATCCATTCGTATACTTTCCTTTAGTCAACAATATTACCTTTAGTAATCTGGGGAATGTGCATCCATAAATTACAGAAAGTGTTATTGCATTGCTGAATAAACAGCAACATTTCCATCAGCAGCAGCAGTGGCAGCCCCACAAAGGTATAACAAACAGACTCAATCATTTTCTTGTCAAGCTTTGCAATGACTGCAGAGTTTACTGCTGGAGATAATGTTGCTTTCCTCAGCATTGTGTGCCAAACTGCAAACTGCTTATTAAAACAAAACCTCTTTTTCGGAGCAGCATGAGTTGGATAATCACTTATTGCACTCAAGAAAAAAAAAACAGGTTTGGTGCCCAGAGGAGGTTAGCAATCAGGCATATGTGTTAACATTTGGTTGGTAAAAACTGGTTAAAAAAAATAAATTATCTGACACTGGGGTGGGGGAGGGAAGAAATTAACTTATTAACATCACTGTCCCCAGATTGCCTCTTTTCTCTATGATGTTCATTTGAGTTTTTGACAATGTGTTTCAAAGTACTAAGCTAGACTGTTTGATGGAAGCTTTGGGGACGGGGGAGTGCCGGGAGGAGGAGGAAGGGTGAGGATGATTCTGGAAGGAAAACCAGAAATAAAATGCAGCCTGCTTGTCTCCACGGGAAGAAACCTCTAGAAGAAGCTATACTGGGCAGGAGATAAAGCTGAAGAAAGGGACAGGAGGGAAACAAGTAAACTTTAAGAACTAGGCATTTGTGACTAAACTATTTCTGAAGACAGCACCTATTATTACTCTCCAAAGAAATTGCTTGACATAACTAAGCCAGCGATGGCACTGAAAAACCATCCTCAATTTTCCCCCGCTTAAAAGAGATTGACAGCCATTTTACTGAGCCTGAGGAACAGGTATGTGCAGACGGAGCCGGGGAGGCCTGCCCTGTCAGGAGCGCGACTCTGTGAGGAAACCCATTATACTTGCCGGCGGAAGAGCTGCCCCAGTATGGTTTCCGTGTTGTTGTCTTTCCATGCCCATTTAAGATGAATTAACATCAAAGTAGGCAGGCCCTCTCCCCTCGGCCCACCCCTCTGCAATCTTGATGTTGCTGATCGCCTTGTGGTCCCAGATATCAGCTATGGAAGAGGCAAACCTATACTTTGGACATCCCTATCAGTACAGGAAATGAGACTTTGAAGACTTTATTATAACTGTGGACAGCATACGAAGTCCGACTCCCTTCACTGCTCTAAAATGAGAGAGAGTAGAAAACAAAGGAAAACACCACAAATGTGGAGTGGAAAGGTAACCCTACTAACAGTCATTCAGCTAAGACAGCGGAGGGGAGGCACGTGCAGGTCGCCGATGTACCCTGAGTCTCATTCCTGGGAGGGCAGTCAGTCCCCAGCTCTCCCCCTCCCTTCCTGTGCTTCAAACCTGCACAGGAAGTACCAGGCCAACCCAGTTTGTTCCTCTTCGCCACCTCAGGGCCTAAAATCGTGCTGTTTCCTCCAACTGGAAAGCTTTTTTCTCCCTTTGCTCGCCTCATTATTCACTTCATGAGGTATTCCGCCTCCTCAGAGAAAGGCCTTCCCTCACCTGACAACCTAAACTAGCCCCTGCTCCCTACCTCACCCCCAGCCATCTCCTCCCACATTTCTTTTGATTTCTTCAGATCACTGTTTCTACCTCAAATTATATCATTTATGAATTTATTGAAATATTTGTTACCTGTTTCCTCCATGACCAGGTAGACTCTGTGAAGGGAAGATTTAATTTTATTCAGAGTAGGATCTCCAGCACTGAGAATAGTGCCCAGTACCTAGTAAGCAGAAGTTCAATAAATAGTTGAGAAAATACTCAAAGTTGAGGAAATATCCTTTGAACATAAATCTGAGACCTCTGTCGACTCAAAAGATGGTTTCTGAGTGGACACTAGGAGTCCTGATCATCTGAGGAACGGTAGAGAATGTTTAAGAAGTCTTTATTTTCACATCTCCAAGAATGTACAGTAATAAGTTACTGCTCCTGAATTAAGGGTGAACCACAGAAATTTGGGTGTTTTGTTTTGTTTTGTTTGACAGACAGAAATCACAAGTAGGCAGAGAGGCAGGCAGAGAGAGAGGAGGAAGCAGGCTCCCTGCTGAGCAGAGAGCCCGATGCGGGGCTCAATCTCAGGACCCTGGGATCATGACCTGAGCCGAAGGCTGAGGCTTAACCCACTGAGCCACCCAGGTGCCCCAGAAATTTGGGTTTTATTTGTTCAAAGTACAAAATAAAGGAAGGAAACTGCCCATGACCTACCTCCCTCAATAGAGGAGTTAGGAAACCTGGTGTCAATATCCACCTGCCATCAGATATAATGAAGGCCTGACGATCACTGGGGCACACTTGAACTATTTTAACAAAGTGTACAAAGACCTACTCCATTTGTTTTTAAATGCTATTTGCAATGCGCAGTTATTGGCACAAAGAAATAAAAATTTAAAATACTGGATCTACAACACCTGTGTACCACCCAAGTTTATCAAATCTTAACATGTGGAGCCATATTTGTATCAGATTATGTTTCAAGAAACAAATATTACAGAAAGAAATGATTGCCCATCTATTTCATTTTGCGGATTAGGTACACCTGAAGCCCTAAAAATATTTAAGTCACTATTAAATGCCATGTATTATAATAGTTAATGACTTCCAAAAGCATTTGTCAGCAATTCTCACGTCTCTCCTCCTGCCAGCATTTTAATTCCCTCTTCACTCCTCATCCATGCCCCTCACCATGATTTCTTTTTGTTCATCTCTCCTGATCTTTGCCTGA
Organism: Martes martes; assembly: GCF_963455335.1. NCBI lineage: Eukaryota > Metazoa > Chordata > Mammalia > Carnivora > Mustelidae > Martes > Martes martes. Next base: position 51,058,630 of record NC_137902.1, read on the forward strand.
TTCCATATACCAAAATGAATTCCAAGTAAGAAAGCATTTTGTTAAAAAAGAAGCCAAAAAAGTACTAAAGCAGAAAAACTAATGGAGAAGTCCGTTCTACTGTAACAAAAATTCCCGAAGCCATAAAAAATGATAAATTCAACTGCATAAAAATCAACTGCATGGGAAAGAACCTAGATGTCCATCAACAGATGAATGGACAAAGAAAATGTGGCATATATATACATATGCGTATGTGTATATATATATTGTATATATAATACATATGTAGTGGAATACTATGTAGCCATCAAAAAAACGACCTCTTGCCATTTGCAAAGATGTAGATGGTACTAGAGGGTATTATGTTAAGCAAAATAAGTCCATCAGAGACCAATATCATACGATCTCTCTGATATGAGGAATTTGAGAGGCAGGGTGAGGGATCATGGGGGTTAGGGAGGGAAAAAATGAAAGCAGATGGGACCAGGGAGGGAGGCAAACCACAAGAGACTCTTCATTTCAGGAGAAAAACTGAGGGTTTCTGGGGGATAGGGGGGTAGGGATGGGGTGGCTGGGTTATGGACATAGGGGAGGATATATGCTATGCTGAGTGCTGTGAACTATATAAGACTGATGATTCACAGACATGTACCCCTGGGGCAAATAATAATTATATGTTCATTTTAAAAATCTAAAAAAAAATCTAAAAAAATCAACTGCATGTGAAGCAAAAATTATGCATGAGAAAACAGAAAATGAAGCGGATGAAAAGCCACCAAGAACAAATGAGAAGGCAACCAGAAGCATGCAGAAAAAACCCACAACTCTACCCCAGAAAAAGGACTAATTACATATGCACAGGATACACAAATCCATATGCACAATTATATACACATATGAAAACACATGTACACAAAGCACTCTAAAAACAATAAGAAAAAAGACAAAACCCCAGTAGAACAGTGGACAAAGGATACACACACACATTCACAGCAAAGGAAATACCAATGACTCTTAAATGTATAATAAGATGCTTAACTTCATTCATAATAAGAGAACTGCCCATTGAAACACCGAGAAATCATTTTTTTAACCTACCAAGTTGGCAAGAAGCCAAAAATTTAATAATACACTCTGTTGGTGAGTCTGTGGAGAGCAGGCGTGCACCTAACATTGTTGGTAGGATATAAATTAGCTTAAGTCGGAGTGTAATTTGGCAATGTCTATCAAAATTACAAATGCATATGCCCTTTGATCCAGCAAATCTATTTCTGGGAATTTATCCTCTAGATATACTTGCAAACATTCAAAAGTGACAGCTTAAGGTCATTGATTGCAGCTCTGTAATAGTACATGGAAGAGAACAAGAACAATATCCATCAATGGGGCTGGGGAAGCGAATTATGATGAATTCATACAATGGAACACTACACACCTATAAAAAATTGAGAATGCTCTCTACGGACTGAAAATGGAAAAGTGTTTTTTGTTAAATAAGAAAAATAAGAAGCAAAATAATATGAATAGAATGGTATATGCCATATAAATGGGAAAGGAATAATGTATTTAGTTTTGTTTATACATACAAAACTACAGAAACTCTGAAAAAGGTATAGAAGAAATCAAAAATAGTTAGCTTTGCAGGTTGCAGTGGGAACTGGGGAAGATAAAGAACAGAATGGGGAAAAAAACTTTTCATAATCTTTCCGATCTTTCTTCAGCTTTCTTAATTTCCAAATACATGTGCCTGTTACCTATGCAGAAGTTGAAATTGGCTGAACCAGGGATAGAGGAATACTCAGCTGAAGAGTGGCCATCCATTGGGGGCAGCAACCTATCATGTTAGATTGGGGCCATCCATCTGTCCAGCCTGCCAGATGAGTGGACCCCAATTCTGTCATTGTCATTCAAAGTTACTGATTCCAGATTCCTCCCTGCTTCGGGTTATCCTAAGATCTGACCAACTGACTTAGTCATGGCAACCCTCATAGAACTACAGACAGAGGACCGTGACATACCATTACTGACTACAGAAATGCCACTGGATCTATTCATTTTATAACACACATGTAATTACCAAAACTGTATTTAAAAAGGTGTATGCAGAGTGCCTGGGTGGCTCAGTCATTAAGCGTCTGCCTTCAGGGTCCTGGGATCGAGCCCCACATTGGGCTCCCTGCTCAGCAGGAAGCCTGCTTCTCCCTCTCCCACTCCCCCTGCTTACATTCCCTCTCTCACTGTGTCTCTCTGTCAAATGAATAAATAAAATCTTTTAAAAAATAAAATAAAATAAAAATGTGTATGTATCTAAAAGATAGGTTAGCCAAGTGCTGTTAAATATGTGGTTTTAAAGACTGGAATTACAAGATAATAATGCATTATTTCAACATTATTTATCTTACAGGGTCTCTAAAGTACTCAGTGGGTTTCCTTTAAGTAGGAAAAAAAAACATACAAGCCTGTGTATTTTTAACATCCTTTGAAGACCACTATCAAAAGCTACTCTGAACGGTAAATTTCAGTTTAACCTTGTGTGCAGACCACCCCAAGTTCTCTATCGATGGCATCCCAATGAATGAGATTTTACTATAGGTGAAAAATAAATATTGACAAGTGTGTACACAACTGTGCTAATGAAAATATAATTTGGCACAACAGTCTGGAGAATTCTTGGCAATGCATACCCACAGTGAACACCATCACTCCATGACCCAGCAATTCTGCCCCAAGGTATGTATCCAACAGAAATGAGGATGGATGTTCACCAAAAGACAGACAACAGCAGTCATAGCAGTCATATGTAATAGCCAGAAACTACTGACCAACAACCCAAATGTCCACTCAACAGAAGAGCTTTTCACACTCTGGCATATCCATACAACAGAATACTATACAGCTAGGAGAATGCATGAGCTGTTCCTACACCAACAGGGATGGATTTCACGGACACAGTGTGGAGTCAATGAAGCCAAAACCCAGAAGAGGAAATCTTATAGGATTCCATTTAAGTAAAGGTTTGTACGGTGACTAACATAACATAATAATAAAAATAATTAAAAACAGTCCTCTGCTATTAGAGCACAGGACAACAGTCAGTTACCCTTGGTGGAAGAAATGGTATAAACAGCACTTGGGATGGACACTTGGGGAGCGTGTGGCTCTGGCTCCCCGCAATATTCTACAGCCTGATCTGAATGCCAGTCCCACTGGCATGTTCATACTGTGGTCATTAACCAAACTGGGCACTTAAGATTTGCACACTTCTTTGTATGTATGTTATACATCAAAAAAATAATTTTTTTAATATTTAGAAAAAAACTGCCTGTAATAACTCTTCAAAGCATCAAGTACCTGAACTGCTGCCCCAAAGTTAGAGGGACCCTTAATTCCTATCATTAGCTCCTGACATGTCCAAATGATTCTTTGGCTACTTGTTAATAATGGAATCAAAAGGCACTAATCTCATTATCGCCTGTCAGCAGGCGCTGTCAGAACGCTGTTGGCCATTAGTCGCCTGCTGCTGCAATCAGTCAGAGACTTGCAAAGCACCCAAAAGGAGACACAAAATACTGCCAGTTTAATTTTTCTCTTGTCCCACTCACCTTTCTGCAAACTCATGCCAAATCCTTGAACCTCCCCTACCACCCGTATCACAGGCTGCCATCTCCAAGAGACCATCCCAGAGCTCTCTAGCAACCACAGAACTCCTATTCTCTGAAAAAAAAATTGCTGCATTTACTGCTTCACTCATCCATCCATCCTCACATCCATCCATCCATCCATACGTCCATCCAAACATTTACTGAGCACCCACCATGTGCCAGGCTCTGTGCTCAAGATACTAAGTAAAGCTTCATTTCTTCCCAGTATTACATGGAAAACAGAAAACTAGGATTACAAATAAACACACGCACACACACACACACGAGAACAGCGGGAAAATGGGAGAGGAAAATGTAAGCCAGCTTTGGGGGTGGGAGAAAAGGAAATAATTCCTATAGGAGATTTCACATAAAATAAGTCTTAAAGGATGAGTGGAATTTGGCCCATCAAGTAAGATAAAGGCAGCTCCTAGCAGAGGGGATCTCAGGAGTAAAGACACATTGAACAACGTGTACACACTATGACCCAGCAAGTCTAACCCTAGGCACGTGTTCAACAGAAATGGGTATGTATGTTCACCAAAAGACTGTCAAGGATGCAAGAAAAAGGTGGGGAGGGGCTGATGTGGGATGTGCTTGCTGGCATGTGGGAACTAGAGGGAGTAAAATCTGAGTGAGGACAGAGGTCAGCAGGCAAAGAGCAGAGCACAAAGGTCTTTGCAAACCCTGTGAAACAAAGAAGATTTCATGCCAGAGAGGAAGGGCAGTCAGTAAGGGTAGTGAGCATGGGAATGGCAAGGTTAAGTTTGTATCAAGGCACTGCATGGAACATGGAACTGGAGAGAAAGAGGCAAGTAAATTTCAACAAAGATCTGCTTTGAGGCTAAATACTTGGAGTGAGGTTGGAAAGGAGAGAAATTCAAGAAATGTTTAGGGGGTAAAATCAGAAGAACCTGTTGACTGACTTGGTGTGGTGTTCGAGTAGGGAAGATGAAAGGGAAGTTGATGAAAACTGGCAGGTGTCTGACAGCAAAGGAAAAATACACAAGAGGAGGAGAAGGTTGGGGTGGACAAGAGGGAAGGTGAGGAGGTCAGCACTGGAGGCATTAAATATGGGGACTTCAGGGAGTTTGCTCAGCAGGCGCTAACACCTGAGTGTGACAGGAAGCAGCTCTGGTTAAAGGTAGAGATGGATTCAGCAGCACACACTAGAAACTGAAAGCCTGGGGCCTATGAAATCACAGAGTGCATGTGGTGAGCAATTAGAGACCCAAGGACTCTTGGTCCTACCAACATTAAGGAAGGAATGGAGGCAGAAGGGTCTAGAAAGAGGGCAGGAGGAGATGGGCAGAGAGGCACTCAGTAATCAGGAAGTATGATATCATCAATGCCAAGGCAGTGGGAAGTTTTAAAACCTGAGTCACTGATCAACAGTCCCAAATGTAGTAGTCAGAGGTCCAGGAAGGTCAGAACAGGAACAATTCCACTGGATTTGGCAATTACCAAGTCAATGATGACTTTAGTGAGAGATTTCAGACTTTAGGTCACTTCTGGCAACATAGCTGACTAAGCTGATAAACCCACATCACAACACTTAAAGAAATCTAGAAAAAATATAACCCTCCCCTAAAATCTTGATACATAGCAGAGCTTGGGATGGGGGAGGGGACAAAAGAGAAATGGTCAAGCAAGAGAAACCAAGGCTAAAATCCAAGCCTATACCACAGAAGACCATGCCAGTATCAGACTTTGATGTAAACCATAGGATCCTGGTGTTTAATGTCCTCAAAGGAATAGGACATGTTGCTTTGGGCCCACACAAGATGGGAAACTGCAACTAATAGTTCTACGTAAAGCTGAACATCTGTGGGCTGCCCAACATATAAAAAGGGGACAAGAGAAACTACAAGCTGTACCACGGACAGAGTCACTGTATTTCAAATCCAAGCTGTCAAATAATAAAACTGCTGTTTTATATTATGAAACTTTTTCAGAAGTAGTAACCCTTCCACAACCTGATATAACCCTTGACAAAGAGAAACTGAGAGTATAAAATAAAAATTATAACACAAGGAAACAAGTAACTATGAGGGCGAATCAGCCAATCACAAAAAAGAGAACGAGCAGTTACAGAAAAACCTGACAAACCATAAAACAGGAATTTAAAATGTATAGAAACTGTTATGGATAGATTTAGGGGAAAAATTACATAGAACAGAATATCTTAAAAAGTCAAAATTTAAAATCTGATGAATAGGTTCAACAAAATATTCTATACTAACAAAAAAGAGTTTATGAACCATAGGGTAAATCTGAAAAAAAAAAAAAAATTACCCAGAACTCAGCAGAAAGATATAAAAGGCAGGGCATGTATGAACCAAGATATGTGGCAAAGAGGAGAGAATAAGTTCCATGGTAGAATCTAGTCATAGTTCCAAAAGCAGAAAACTAAGAATGGAGGGAAAGGTAGTAATCAAGAAGAATTGCTAAGAATTTTCCAGAAGTGAAAAAAATTTAAATACATAAATTCTTAGATTATGTAAGGTCACAGAGTCCTGAGGATTTAAAAAAAAACAAATCCACACACTGATACATAGTACTGTAATGAAAAACCTAAAAGTAAGGACAAAAGTCTTTAAAGCAAGAGAAACGGTTATTCTGAAAGGAATTAAAAATTTAAAGCAGACTTCTCACTGTTAACAGTAAATTTCAGAAGACACTGAAATCCATTAGCCAGCTCAGGCTGCTATAACAAAATACAACAAACTGAGGTGGCTTTTACAACAGACATTTAGTTTTTCACAGTTCTGGAGGCTCAAAGACCATGGGCAAGGTATTGGCAAAGTTGGTTTCTAGTGAGAATTCTCCTCCTGCCTTGTAGACAGCTGCCTTTTCACTGGGTGCTCACATGTACTTATGCACGAATGAGTACAGAAGAAAGAGAGAGAGATCTCAGCTATCTCTTCCTCTTATTAGTACGTCCATTCTATCTGACTGAGGTTCCACCCTTATGACATCATATCACCTCAATTTTCTCCCTAAATGCCCTATTTCCAAATATAGTCACACTGACAGTTAGGGCTTCAACATACAAATTGGGTGGGAGTTGGGGGGAGGTGTGGTCAGACACAATTCATCCCCCAACAGAATATCTTCAAACTGAAGAAAAATAACTATCAGCTAGAATTCTATACCCAGATAATGTATACTTACCCTTCAGAAATAAAGCCAAAGTAAAGACATTTTCAGACAAACTGAGAAAATTCCTACATCTCAATCACTGAAGTATCTACTAAAACAGTGTCCTGCTTAGCATTACACTAATTGAAACTGGAAGAATAAATAGAAGCAGCAATAAATCAACTTAATTGGTAAGACAGTCTCTCAAATATTCACTGAACAGTGTCTCATAAGTGCCAGACACAGTTCTCTTTGCTGGGGATTCTACAACGAATACAAGAAATCCTCTGATTTGTTACATATAATCTGGCAAGTGGTGATAAGTGCATTCAATGAAAATAAAGCAGGAGAAGGCAGCAAGGAGTAAAGACAGAAGTTTTACCCTGTGCGCTAAATCCAAACGTGTACTGAATATTAAAAAGTAATAATAGTGGTGAATTTTCAGGGCTTAAAAATAAGGGATTCCGGATAGGAAGATAAAGGTAACAAGAACCACTTGGATCAGACAGGTTTAAGAGACTCAGAAATCATGCTGGAGAAAATAGAAAAATAATCAAAGGGATACATGCCCCTCAATATTTGTAGAGCATTATCTACAATAGTCAAATTATAGAAGCAGCCCAAGTGTCCATCGATTGATGAATGGACAAAGAAGATGTCGTGTGTGGTATGTATCCACACACAATGGAATATTACTCAGCCATAAAAAAGACAGAAATCTTGCCATTTGCAACACCATGGATAGGGCTAGAGATTATTACGCCAAGTGAAGTAAGTCGGACAAATACCATATGATTTCACTCCTATGTGGAAGTTAAGACATGAAACAAATAAGCAGAGGGCAAAAAAATAGCCAGAAAGAGAGAGAGAGAGAGAAACCAAGAAACAGACTCTTAACTATAGAGAACTGATGGTTACCAAGGGGAGGTGGATGGGAGGATGGGGGAAAGTGGTCACGGGGACTAAGTAGGGCACTTGTGATGAGCACCAGGAGTTGGAGGAAGTAAATTACTAGATTGTACACCTAAAACTGAAGTTACACTATATGTTAATTAACTAGAATTTAAATAAAAGCTTAGAAGTGGAAAAATAATTCACACTGGAAAATTGAAGTCAAGTTTCTAGATTCTTTATATCCCCTCTTAGATACCTCCTCAGAATGCCATATTTTCCTCAGACTATCAGACTCTATAGTTTAAGATGACTGGAGTTACAAAAGTTCTTGTATGAACTCAACAGAATCTAGTGGAAGGAAGAGAACCAACTCTTACTTGTAGCTCTTCATAATAACAAAAGAAACCTTTCCCCGAAGCTCCTTGGCAGGTTTTCCCCTTGCTAATTGACCAAGACAGTGTCACATGCCCCTATCTACACCAATCACAAGCAAGGGAAATAGGATCCCAATGTTGGTCTGAAAATAATCCAGACTTAACTCCTAGTGGTGGGTTTGAGTACATGAGGAAGGAGAGACAGCCAGACAAAATTCCACTTTTTCCATCAAGGAAGAAAGCAGTGTCTACTGAGAAAAGCACACACAGCATTTGCCCTACCTCCCATCTGCCTCAAAACTCACCACACAGTGGGGTACCTAGATGGCTCAGTCTGTTAAGCATCTGCCTTCAGCTGGGGTCATGATCTCATCAGGGTCCTGGGATGGTCAGGTTCCCTGCTCAGCAGGGAGTCTGCTCACCTCTCTCCCTCTGGCCCGTCCCCACACTTGTGCTCTTGCTCTCTAATGAATGAATTATTTTTTAAAAAATTCACAGAGTAATGACTATGTGACACTGTGATTACACTGTCATACAACATGGCAGAATATAACCCTGGAACTGGAAAAGAAACCTTATGTTAATCTCATTTTCTCTACAAGTCCAACTGCTTTAACCAAAGCATGTGCTCAGGAGCCCCACACGTGTTAACCAATCTGTTTCTTTATTGTGCTAATTCAATAACCAAACTATAGGGACAGCAAGGCCACCCAGATCAGCCCTTGAAGATGGAGCCGAACACCTCCCATGCATTCGCCAAACCACAGTCAATCTATGAAGATCTTTAAAGGTTCCCAGATGCCCCTATAAAAATTCTCTCTTCAGGCTATAGAGCCAGTTCCAGATTAGCTGAAATGTCAAAGAAATGCGCCTTTCACTAAAGACCATTTCCAAATTATTTCAACATTATCAGGTTGGAAAGAGATTGTGCAAATGACTGGCTAAAGTGGATTAAATGCTTTCATTTCTCTGAGAAATTGAAGTTATGATAATGGAATTTTCGAGCCAAAAGGGACTTCTCGGGGTATTTATAGGACTCCCACATCTTATAGATGAGACTTTGTGCAATGTGGTGGCATCGAGGCTGGCAATTTGATGTAAGATTTAATCCAAGAGAAACCTTTTAAATATATTTGTTATCACACTGTCCTGAGAGCAAGAAGGGATACATTAATTCAGCAGTTCTTTACCACCTTTGTGGCAAGTCACAGACCCAAAGTTGACGTCTAATTTCAAACTCTCCCTGAGACCTCTGAAGTTCACTGAGGGATCCTAGGATTAAAAGTCCCTTAGATAGAGTTAACATAATCAGTTCAGAGAGAGCCAATAAGGTTATGATTTTATCATTACTTACATGTAAGAAATAATTACATGTTAATTTCTTCTGCGCCTTGCTCAATCCTACTATGTTTTACCCAGTTAGTATAAATTTAAGAAATTCTATTTTTAAAGCACTGCAAGAAAAATAGAGTAGTACCATAGTGTGAGGTCAGTAAGTGGGAGCCTCTGCCCTCCTTCCAGTCTACCACTGTATCCCTAGGTTTAACAAAACTCCTTACAGAAAGTAAGCTTTAATAGTAATAAAATAGTAATAAAATAGCCTGGGTGGCTCAGTGGGTTAAAGCCTCTGCCTTCAGCTCAGGCCATGATCTCAGGGTCCTGGGATCGAGCCCCACATCGGGCTCTCTGCTCAGCAGGGAGCCTGCTTCCCCCCCCCCTCTCTGCCTGTCTCTCTGCCTACTTGTGATCTCTCTCTGTCAAATAAATAAATAAAATCTTAAAAAGGAATAAAATAATAATAATAATAATAATAAAGGTCTTTAAGTAAGTAACTAGATCAACCTAATATTTTTAACCTTTCAAGATACTGACATAATTATCACCTCAAATCCCTTACCTTCTAGGAAGGACTGGTTTGATTATTCCCACTTTAGAGATGAAGAAATACAAAGAGACTCAAAGACTTACCTAAGATCATGTCTCTAATTAAGAGAAAAAAATGGGGGTAATACCTGCGTTTTCTCATTGGTGTTTCCAGCTATTAAGTCAGTGGTACACAACAGCACTTTGACTGCAAAGAGCCATCCAAATATATTGTTAAGATGCTATGTTCCTCGCAAGCTAAAAACAGAACTTTCTGGTGGATTATCTGCTCACTCTGAATTACCCATGCAGCTTCACTCCACTAGCCTGGAGAATAGCACTGGCCATGCCTTAAATCAAACTGCCTCCATACGCATGAGCTATCCAGGCAGCAAAGGCATAAAAATTAGTTTTTCCATTGGCCAGCTGACCACAGCTAACCTCAACAGCCTCCAAGTAATCCTGAGTAAGTTTTGCATCACCGTGATCTGATTTGTGCGAAAACTAATCCCTTCAGTTTGGGCACAGTACAGAGAAAACAGTTGTGTGATTTGTCTGCAGACACTTCACCAACTTGGATCACTTTCCAGTTCGTTTTAGCTGGGTAAATAATAGCTCGATAGGTAGCACCTGCTAAGTGAAATGAAAATGGAAAATGTTTTAAAGGGTTTTCACTTAATGTCTTCATACTACTATAAATGTATGAAAATTTTATATCCGGGTTTTTATTACTGTTGATTGCTAAACTGACATGGGAAAATAATCCAAGCTGGCACATTAATGAAACATGATTTTCTTTTAAGCGCCCTTTTTTTTTTTTTTAAGAACAAAGCTAAACCCAATTAAATGGTAAAAAGCCACTCCAACTTTTAACTCTTTAAAGATTGCACGGTAGCTAGCAGATCGTCTTTACAGGCTTTCTTAGCCACTTCCCTTCGCCTAGAGAACACTTTCTTCTGACACAGGGGCATAGGCAAACCCAGCCTTGTGCTTGCGGTTTGCTCTCACACCATCACTATGTCCCTCTCCAAATAAATGTCCTTTCAGAGCCCTCAGAAACATGCCTACCCCTTCCAGAAAGCAATGACAATACAGGGAAAGAGAGTAGAAAAAGACTATCAAGACTGTGGGCGTATGCCAGGAGAGGCTCCACCAGGAGCAGACATGCCCTCGGGAGAGAGCGCCAACATTAATCCGAGTCTCTCAGAAGTGGGTTCAGCCCCACCAGTGACAAAGAGAAGTCCAAACTCTTCCAACAATGCTCTCTCTCACAGACACTCATGAACGACTTGCTTTAGAAGCTCACATTCATCCAAGAGGTGGTGTCAGTGGTGGAATTAGTCACACCTGCCAGTGAATAGCAAACAACAGCTGTATAGACACAAGTGAGTTATTGGTTGTAGGCTACAATCTCCCAGGAAGCAAACTATGCAATTTCTGCTGCTTCCAGGCCAACTGAAAGGAACTTAAATTTGCAAATGATTAAGTGTCTTAATTGTGTCATCTTAAAGCATTTCATTACCCTAACCAACACCAAAAGGCTGGGAGAAGACCAGCTGTGGTATTCAGAGGCTCTACCCTAAACTTTAGCTGCCATGACACTTTCCATTCCACTTCTCCCTCATCATCAGGTCCTGTCTGCACGTTCTAACTGCCTGATGCAAACTAGTTTGTGGAAAAGGCATCCCTAGAAACCAAGGCTTCCGATTCCAGGGTCCCCCCCTGCCTCACCACACTGTTCCCTTGTTTTCATGTAACAGCAAAGAGGAAATTTGGGGAAGAACTACGAGCTGTTTAATGGGTTTTTCCTAACATTTCATTTCATGAACTCACCCTCGATTTAAGTAGCTCTTGAAAAATCCAATCCCAAGCAAGATGCTGGGGACAATATACTAAAAAGAAACATAACATGTGTCATGTGCCCTCAAGAAAGTTATGTTCTGGGTCCGGAGGCAAAATCCATCATACAAAATTCATTCACCAATATTTATTAACAAATGCTATGAGCAAAGCATTGTGCTAAATGCTTTTGGAGAAACTACAATAGGACAGCAATTACCCTCCACCAAGGAGACAATAACTGAGTAAAGCTGGGCTTGCCAAGGAAGGCAAAGACCACCCAGTGAGCTCTCAACACTCCACCACACCCCGGCCTAACAACTCTGGTTATGCTCTGCCTAAGAAGATTCCAATTACTCTAGTCCCAACTTAAAATGTAGGGCCTAGAACTGAACAAAGAATTCTGGGTGTGGCTTTCCTCCTTTTTCAAGATAACATGCTTTGCTCATTGAACCTACAATCTCATAAGCTCCTTAAACACTCATGTTCAGATTATTTGAAGATGCCGAATAAGACTTGATTTTTTCCACATATCACCCCTATTCTGGTACTTTTCTTTAACAGTTGATTTGGGAGCCCAAGCCCAAGTATAATCTTCTTAAATTTAATCTCTTCTGATTTGGCCATATTCTGGATGATCAAATATTAGGTCATCGTGATTCTAAGATTTTTATTCTACTGTCTGCAGTTCTATCTCCTACAAATATGACACATGTGCTTTTTGTATCTTTTACCTAAGTCACTGCTAAGTATTTTTGCCAAGTATCAGCTATAAAATTAAGCTCTGTGGAAACACACAAGAAACATTCCTCCAGAATGTTCCTCCAAACATTAGCTCCATTCAGGTGCTCTCTTTTGATAAAGCTGTTTAGCACAAATTCAGAATTAAACTTCTTAACTTCCTTAAGTTAACTTCACATGCCTGATACTTAACACATTTCCCTTATTTATTAAGTCAGAAAAAAGGAGGGGAGGCATGGGGGAAGATCATATGACCCGATAATTCACAATGAACCCAGACTGACTTGGCAACAATTGCTGGTTTACTATCCATCCTTGTAATATGTATTAAAATCTCATTCCAAATTGCAAAGGTCACCTTGTATTGGTGGGGGAATCCCAAACAGAGGAAATGGGGCTTCAGTTTGGCAAAACACAGAGCACTTGTAGGGAATAGTAAAGGAAGGTATTGGGATCTTAGTACAGAAAATCTTGAAGCCTCTATTAAAAAGATCAGACTTAACTCTGAAGGTAGTGCAGAAACAGTAAGTGCTTTGGGCCACAGGAGGGGCAGGATTAGAATACCCAGAAAGAACAATCCGGCAGTGGAAGGCAAGAGAGCATGGATTCTAGGCAAAGGCTAGGATTATAGAGATCAGGCCTTGATAATGGTTTCAGAAAGTATTTTAAATAACTTGACTAAGATGGGAACGTCAGAACACATGACAATGACAGAGGTACAATCTGGTGACAGATTAGATGAGGAAGGAAGGAAGGGAAGAAATCAGTGATGACTCTGAGGCCCTCCAAGGATGTCACTAAGGAAGGAAGGCCAAAGGAGAAACTGCCTGCCCAAGTAAAGGAAAATGTTCATTAGTTTCAACAGAGTAATCATGAAGGGACATTCAGTGTGGACCTGCCCCAAAGTTAACTAGTAAAAATGGACCTTGGGAGAAAGATAAAGTGGAGCTGGAGACAAACTGGAAATATCTATATTTTGTAACTGAGAGGAGAAAATGAGCCAGGAAATGACCCAGAGAAGAAGGATCAGAAAAGCATGAAGATCTGGGTAGAGTTATGTTAGAGAAGTCAAAGACAGAGCATCTTTGAAAAAAGAAAACCAGGTCAAATGGCAGAGAGGTCAACGAGAAGCAAGACTGACAACTGGCCATTAGATTTTATGCCTAGAAAACCATCTGAGATCTTCCAGAATTTTTAACCCTAGAAGTGCTTCTCAGACTTTACTGGACCACAAATCATTGGAGGATCTTGTTAACATGAAGATTCTGACCCATTAGTTCTGGCATGGGACCCACAGGTGGGCATGTCTAACAATCTCCCAAGGGATGCCAGTGCTACTGGTCCACAGACCACACTTAGAAGACCAAGAGTGAGCGGTGAATAAGGGGGGGGCATGTGAAGGCTGCAGGCAGAAACACTTTCAGGAAGCTTGGTCAAGGAGACGAAATAACAGATGGGATAGAGCATATAGACTGTGAGTACTGTAAGGATTAGTAACCTGAGGGTAAAAAAAATCAAAAGCACTGTTTTTAAACATCCTGTGTCCTAGAAGTTCATCCTGAGAGCTTTGATGAATGTGCTAAAGAAATGCAGTATATGATTCAGCTCTTCTGTCTTGTAACCTGATTTGACCTGAGTGATTTAAAGTTTAAAGCTAAGTAGGACATGGAGAGTTTGGTGACCATGTTGGTCAGCAAAAAATTAACATAGGCCTCAATGACCCTACTCACTGGCTGATTAAACATCCCATTAGCTGCCCCATTCTCCTTCCAAGATTCTTCCTGACAAGCGGGCTGCTCCCACAATTCAGTTCTCTCATACTTCAGCCCTAAGCCTCCCCATCTCATCCACACCTGTTTGATTAGGACTTAGTCTCTGTTGACAGATTTTTATCTTTGGAAATGCCCCTGGCTATGCCAAAAAGACCAAGTTAAGCAAAGGATTAACTAACACACTCTCACTGATGCAGTCAAACCAGCACCCAGGTAAGAGACAGAAAACTATTTCAGGTAAGCACCCTGCACAAATGGCTGCCAAAATGCCCCAGTAATCCCCCAGTGAAAGAATTTAGCCCCTGTCTTCTGACAAATGTCTTTGTGCTTTTAAAATGCAAACTCTACTCTTGAAAGAACTTTCCTATTACCTTGATACGCCCAAGAAAACAAAACCATCCCCCACTAAGACTATGTGACTTGCCCTGGTCACGTGATGGTCCTGAGGCAAGTCCTAACCGCACAATCTCCCCCACTTGCGTGGTACCAGAGCTATTGCTTCTACAGGTGACTAGAAAATTTTTGTGAACCATTTCCATTCTCTGGGATGGCCAATCAAAATCATTCATTGTTGAGAGAGACTGCCATAGAAGGGGACCCAAAGGGTAGTAAATAAAAAGATCAGAGGATCCTAAATGGACTGTTCTATTTTTTTTATTTTTTATTTTTTAAGATTGTATTTATTTATTTGATAGACAGAGATCACAAGTAGGCAGAGAGGCAGGGAGAGAGGGGGAAGCAGGCTCTCCGCTGAGCAGAGAACCCGATGCAGGGCTCGATCCCAGGACCCTGAGATCATGACCTGAGCCGAAGGCAGAGGCTTTAACCCACTGAGCCACCCAGGCGTCCCCTAAATGGACTGTTTTAAAAGGGAGAGCTTATAGGCAAAACTCACTGTTCCTGCCATTCACGCAAAATCACAGAATCACAGAGTGTTACAACCTGGAGAGGCCCTTAGACAGCGAAAGGATCACCTCTGAACCTTGTTAAAAAACAGATTCCCAGGCCTCATCCCATACCATGGGCTTATTGATCCAGACTCTCCAGGGGTGTGCAATTAACTCTGTTTTTAAGATCCGGAGAAGTGGTCTTCCTAAGAACCTTGGTGTTTATTTCAAAGCATACTGCACCTCATTTTAAAAGAGACCCAAGGCTGAAATCATAGGGCTGCTAATGGTATCAAAGACTGAACACAGGCCCTTAAATAGGATTCCAGTCAACAAATACTTTGAGGACTAATTTCATGTTATCTAGTTCAAAGTCTTACTGAAACAGATAGTTTTGCTCTCTGATCCAGGTGCCTGAAAACAGCATTCCTCTCCCAAGCGAATTAGAATTCCACTGTGCCAACACTCTCTTGGTCACACGTAAACCCCAAACTGTCTTACAGAGCCAAATTTTCAGTCAGGCGCTTTCAAAGATTTTAGCGGATTCTAGGGAAATCAGACAAGAAGGAAAAAAAAAAAAAGAAAAGAAAACAAGAAATCATACCACTGACCATTCTCTAATCACTCTTTTCCCCCAAGCTGGATGAGAGGGGGATAGGAGTGTTGGGGAAAGGGTATGTGGGTATCAGTGCCATTTGCCCAGTGAAGCAGTGTATTTCATACCCCTTCCTTTATCACAAAACTAAAATCATGCCATTGTGCTGACTGTATCCTCCATGCCAGAGGTTTCTTGGAGCATTTAGACATCACTTAATAAAGTCACTCACACCAGGCTTCCTGCTTATCAGTCTGAAAGGACACATCAAAACACCTCCTCCTTAAAACCTCTTGGGGACCCAAATGGAAGACAGTCGGACTTAACAAATCAACACACAGCCCCATCCCTTTTATGGCTTTCAAGAGGGGACAAAAGAAGAGCTTAGTGAAGATAGGAACAGCTTGCTTAAAGATGGACAGGATGCAGCCAGGCAAGCAGGAGGAAAAATACACACGCGTCTTGCCCCATTCTCCGTTTCCAACTCCAGATGGCTCTTAGCGTCAAAGTAGACCCAGGGTCCACTCTGACCCAAACTGCGCAGCACTGAATCAAGGCTAGAAGATGCCACACTGTCTCCTGAAATCCCAACACACTGCCACGGCCATTTCAAACATTCCTGAGAACTAAAAAGTCAGGCATTATCAGTCCCATTCCAACTGGTACTCACTCCATTAATGTCTCATGTAACTGTTGATATGGGTGAGTCACGTCAACCATATTACCTCTGTTTTGTCTATTTTTTGTTCCTTTGTCCCTCCTTTCCTGCCTTCTTATACAATTATTTTTTTTAGAATATTATTCTAATTGATCTGTTGGCTTTTGGGTTGTATCCCTTGCATTTTTTTTAAGTTCCTCTAAAATTACAATCTACATCCTCCATTTGTCACAATCTGCTTACAACTCTCACTGTACCCCTTCATGTAAAATGAAGAAATCACACAACCGCAGGACTCTGTTACCCCAGCCCCAGACTTAAAGCCACACTTGTCACATATACTGTATCTACATACATTATCAACTCTAAAATACTCCATTAGAGTTTGGGGACTAAAGGATCATATGCATTTCTTAAAAAAACCAGAGGAGGGGCATCTGGGTAGCTCAGTGGGTTAAGCCTATGCCTTTGGCTCAGGTCATGATCTCAGAGTCCTGGGATCGAGCCCCGCATCTGGGCTTTCTGCTCAGCAGGGAACCTGCTTCCCCCTCTCACTGTTCCTGCCTCTTGTGATCTCTCTCTCTCTCTCTCTCTCTGTCAAATAAATAAATAAATAAATAATCTTTAAAAAAAAAAAAAAATCAGAGGCAGGGCGCCTGGGTGGCTCAGTGGGTTAAAGCCTCTGCCTTTGGCTCAGGTCATAATCCCAGGGTCCTGGAATCGAGCCCCACATCGGGCTCTCTGCTCAGCGGGCAGCCTGCTTCCCTCTTTCTCTCTGCCTGCCTCTCTGCCTACTTGTGATCTCTCCCTCTCTCTCTCTCTCTCTGTCAAATAAATAAATAAAATCTTTAAAAAAATAATTATAGAAAAAACACTCAGAGGAAAACGTCTTTTTCTGCTGACCACCTATATGTCACCTCTGATGCTCTTCTTTCTTCTCGAGGATGAGTTTCCATTCTTTAGCCGGGAGAACCACATTTGTTGTTTCTTGGCATACTGGTGTGCTAGTGATGATCTTAGTTTTCTTCTTAGTGAAAACATCTTCATTTCACCTTCATTCGTCAAGGGTAACTTTGCTGAATAAAGAATTCTCAATTTACAGAGGT
The DNA here is from genome assembly GCF_963455335.1 of Martes martes. NCBI lineage: Eukaryota > Metazoa > Chordata > Mammalia > Carnivora > Mustelidae > Martes > Martes martes. Next base: position 51,076,123 of record NC_137902.1, read on the forward strand.
TTTGGTCTGCCCCCCCCCCACTCCCAATGCTCATAAGCCCTTTAAACATGTCCTACTATTTTCTGGCCTCTGGTGGTTTCAGATAAGACACTAACGTGATTCAGGTTGTTGTTCTCCTGTAAACAATGCATTCTTTTCTCCATTTTTTTCAAGATTTTTTAATCTTTTTTTAGGAGGGGAGATGGGGGAGGGGCTATTTTAAGACATGCCTGGGTGGGTTTTGCTTTAAATTAATCCTGCTTGGTGATCATTGAGCTTCCTGAATCTGCAAATTTGTGTCATTCATCAGCTATCTTCAGCCATTATTTCTTCAATTTTTTTTTATTTTTTATTTTTATATATATATATATTTTTTTGCCCCATTCTTTTGTTTCTCCTTCCGGGACTCCAAGGTGTCAGATACCATCTCACAGGCCCTTGTGTCTCTGTTTGCCTTCTGTTTTCCTTTTTTTCTCTCTCTTTCAGATGGAATAATTTCTGTTGATCTTTACTTTCTTCCTCTGACATCTTCATTCTACCATTAACCTCATCCAGTGAATTGATAATTTTTAGGTCTAGATTATTATTATTCTGCTACTATTAGAATAGAATAATCAAATACTACCTCTCCTGAGGAGGTTTCCTGTCTTTTCCTACATTGTGAATATTTTTCTCTTCATGTCTTTAAGCATATTTGTAACAGCTACCTTAACATCTTTGCTTGCCATCCCATCACCTGGGTCATCTTGGAGTTGGTCCCTGTTACTTTTCATAATGCAATAAGTAATTTTAGATTTTTGTCTTGGATGTCTTGGATGATACATAGAAATTCTGAATTGTGTAAAGTTTCTCAGAATATCATTTTTTTAAGCACGCAGTTAACTTCGCTGAAAGAAGAATGCCAAACGCTATCTTCCCTGAAGCAGGCAGCAATGCCAATTTCAATTCAATTGTTTTAGCCTTATTAGTGGTCCATCTAACCTATACATGGCTCAAGGTCCAACTATAGATAAGAACAGACTTTATCCATACAATTTAGAGACTTCATGCATACAATTTTATACATGTACAGAACAACTGACTCACTCCTCTCAGGGATTCCCCTCTTTCCAGAGGCTAAGGTTGCTTTGAACTTTAATCTCTGATTATTCAAGCCCATAAAAACAATGCTATCAAGTTTTATCCTTCCCACACAGCATTAAACTGAAGCCTGTCTTCAAGATGAAACCTGTAGAAAATGAGAAACCCACCCTCTGCCTCTCCCTTCCTTCAATTGTCAACAACTTCTCTCGTATCTGCCTGCTTCTCCCTCCGCTAGTAGAGATCTTGCAGTTGGTCTCCAGTTTTCTTTAGAACTGCCTTACAGGACAACAGAGCAGAAGGCTATATAGCCACTAGACTCATCGCAGCAGAATCAGAAAGTGTCTCTCTACATTAGGTATATATGGATGCTGACATCTCAGACACTTGGGATTTACTGGAAGAGACCATCAGATCATCCCATCCTATCTCTTATAATGGTAGGAATCCCCTCCTACATATACTCTAAAATTTAGCTGACGATTGCTACATTATAATTATCTTTACTGGCCATAACTCATAATCCCAAATTGTGAGCCCCTGAAAGCAGGGACTATATCTTACTTGTATTTGCATCTCCAGTGCCTAGCACAAAGTAGAGATGAAGAGAAATGATGAGTTAATTGATTAATGTCATTTCAAACAACATCGATAGACGTCTACAACTACTTCATCATGGCAGTTTTACACCTAGTTTTAGGGGCTATCATTTACTACATTCTTCTCTCCAACAAAGTTTCTCTTCTCCACTCTAAATGTCCTTTGGTCATTTTAATTATTTCCCATGTGGTAGGATTTCTAGAATCCTCTGACCTCTTAGACACACTACCACTGACCAATGTCACTTAAAACCTCTCAGGAATTCATGCCTTCTCAAGATATGGAAAACCACCAAAGAATATCACTCCCACACTAAAGAGAAAAAGCCACATAACCTACAAAATCCTAACTTTACTCCATCAGAGAGCTTATGTCACAAGGCAAACAAGTAAACTGAATTCCAAAGTGTGACTTGTCCCTCTCCAAGGGGAGACAGGACACACAAACTATTTCATGTTTGGCAGAGCACAGGTTGAAGGGGACAGCCACTACAAAAGTAAATAAAAAGAAAACAGCTGAAATTTTAACACACTTGTAAATGCTAAATGTGAGCTAGCCAGAGACTTTAGAATTCCTGAGAGTCCCAGACACAAGAAGAGTCTTTAGTCACTCATCAGCTTTTTTCCATGCTGCTCACAAGAGAGACTAAGACCAAGAAAAAGACATAGGAGAATCCCCTACATTGTGTACAGGCTTGAAATCTTGCCTACTTCCCAGACCCTTCTCTTATGAAAAATGAAACAAAATGAAAGCACACACAAGTCATAAGCCTCTGAGGAAGAACAGTCTCAAGTAAAGGTCACTGCCACTAAAGGAGAGCTAGTTGCAAAACATGTCTGTCCCTGGCAGGAAGGAATAGAAAACCACGTTCAGGTACAGCATCTTGCATATATAGAAAACAGGGACCTGCTACCCCTGGAAAAAGGATAGCAAATGCTCTTCTACCCAGGAGTCCTTACCAATGTGAGAGAGAACCCTATTCATGTTCTGGGACCCAGAAACACAGCACCTGCCTAAGACTAAGCATGGGAAGAGAGCAACCCTGCCGACCACCACAAGCTTGACAGTAAATAACAAGCAACAGCAGGCTAGCCCTCAAGGAGGGGGAAAGAAACAGACATCCATTCTTTGGTGTAGGCACTTGGCCCAGTTGAGAGATAGGTAGAGGGAGAACATGAGGAAAACCCTGTTTCTCCAGTTCCCTGCTAAGTGCAGGGAACAGCAAGCTACCACTGGAGGAATCTGAAGTCTGCCCCACAACAAGAATTCACCTCTGGTTCAGTTACTGACTATATGGATTCAACTCCCCACAGTAACATCACAACACAAGTGTCTCTGTTTCCAGGTATCAATATTTTTACCTCAGTCTCTGCTCTTCTTTTACATACACTGTCCAGCATTTAATCAAAAATTACATGACACACAAAAAGCAAGAAAAAAATAAAATAAAATATGCATGGTCAAAAGATGAAGTAGTCAACATCACCAGAGCAAGAGGTGATACAGATGTTGGAACTAAGAGGGGCTTAATATAACTAATTTTTTTTTTAATCTACAAGATGAACATCATGCAAGAACAGATTGGTAATTTGCAGGGGGGAAAAAAGCCAACTATTAAAAAAAAAAAGTCAAATGAAAATGCTAGAAATAAAAAGGCATGATACCAAAGAAGAATTCCTTCAATAGGCTTATCAGTAGACAAGACACAGTGGAATAAAAGCTTTATGAACCTGAACTCAAGCAAATAAGAACTTATCCAAACCAGCAAAGAAGAAAAAAGCAGAAAAACAAAACAGCATCAAGAGCTACGGGATAATCAAATAGTATAAGATAAATTTGGAATTCCAGAAGTAAATGAAAGCAGAAAGGGAGTGGAAAAATGTTTTTTAAAAATAACCAAAAATTTTCCAAAACTACTGAAAACATCAAACCACAGTTCAAAGAACCTAAGAAATCCTCAAGTGGGATGTGGGGAGGGAAGAACATAGGCACATTATAACAAAACTACTAAAAAACAAGTAAGAAAATCTTGAAGGCAGTCAGAGGGAAAAAATATATATACAGAAAAACAAAGCTGAGAAGGACATCAAACTTGTCAACAGAAAGAATGCCAGGCAGAAGATAATGGGATGACATCATTTAAGTACTGAAAGAAAAAACTAATAGCAATTTTGTACACAGTGAAAATATCTTCTAAAAACAATGGTAAGATAAGAATGTTTCAGACAAAGAAAAACAGAATTCATAGCCAATATGCATTACCCATACTAAAAAGATATTAAAGTTCTTCAGGCAAGAGTCAGATACCAGAAGGAAATCTGGATCTACATAAAGAAATAAAGTGGCCCAGAAATAGTAAAAATGTGGGTAATATGAGAAACATTTTCTTCATTTTAATCTCCTTAAAAGATTACTGGCTTTACAAAATATATTTAGTTTGCAAATAGATTAAACTAGAAAAATTTTAATAGAATATTTTAATTTTCCTACTAAAGTAAACAAATAGAGAAATATCTTCTCTAGTTTTTAAAAAGGGGGTAAGTGCTATCTGAAGAAAAAAAAACATCTGGGAGTTTATAACATACATAGAAGTAACACATAAGACAACCATTAAAGGATAGGAAGAAGGAAATAGAAGTACACCATTGTAAGATACTTAAACTGTACATAAAACGATGTACTATTTGAAAGTTAATTGTGATAAGAGATATACTATACACACTAGTAAAACCACTAAAAATTTTTAAGAGAAAAACATCTAAGGTTTTCTGGAGATAAAATAGAATCATAAACATATCCAATCATAAATATAAGCAAATAATCTAAAAGGTAAGAAAAAAAGGAAACAAATGGGATAGACACAAAAGCACTTATAAAATGTTAGTTCTAAAACTAACTACATCAATAAATTATATTCAATGTAAATGGCTTGAACATTCCAAGTAAAAAGGGGAACTCATCAGATTGGATAGGAAAGAAATTCACTATAAATATAAACACACAGACACATTAAAAGGAAAAAGTAGGGGGCTCCTGGGTGGCTCAATGGGTTAAAGCCTCTGCCTTTGGCTCAGGTCTAGGTCAAGCCCCGCATCAGGCTCTCTGTTCAACAGGGAGCCTGCTTCCCTCTATCTCTCTGCCTGCCTCTCTGCCTACTTATGATCTCTGTCAAATAAATATTTTTTTTTTTAAAGTAAAAAGTAGGAAGACGTACCACATGGCACTTGAAAGCTTTGTCATGTAATACAAAATAGGTGTCAGAACAAGGAATATTATCAGGGACAAAAGAATCAATTCATCAGGAAGCTCTAACCAATATGTATGAATCTAAAAACAGTTCCAAAAACCATAAAAGTCTGATACAACTGAAATAAAAAACAGGAAAGCACAATTTTAGTGGAAAACTTCAATACTCCTCTCTCAGTAATGTGTATAAAAAGTAAAACCAAAAAGTCAATGAGGACATAGAAGATTTGAACAACACTATGAACCAACTTTATTTAACTGGCATTTACGGAAGATTCCAACCAACAAGAGCCTGTTCCACATTCTCTTCAAGAACCCATGGAACAGGGGTGCCTGGGTGGCTCAGTGGGTTAAAGCCTCTGCCTTCAGCTCGGGTCATGATCCCAGGGTCCTGGGATCAAGCCCCGCATCAGGATCTCTGCTTGGCTGGGAGCTTGCTTCCCCCTCTCTCTCTGCCTGCCTCTCTGCCTACTTTTATAAATAAATAAAATCTTAAAAAAAAAAAAAAAAAAAAAGAACCCATGAAACATTCACCAAGACAGACTCTTTTCTGAGCAAATGTTTATAGTTGCTTCATGTACAATAGCCAAAACTTTAAACAACCCGATTGCCAAACACATGGTGGACATGTCAGCACATCGTGGTACAACCACACAATGGAACAGTATTCAGCAATAAAAAGTAATAAACCACAGTTACATGCTACAACCCAGGAGCAGTCTCAAAAGCATCATGCTTATGGAAAGAAGGCAGGCAAAAAGGCTACATACTGTAGGATTCCATTGTTATGATATTCTAGGGAAAGGCAAAGCTACAGAGAGAAAAGTTAGATCCGTGCAGGCCAGGAGCTGGGAGCAGAGAACGGAGACTAACTGAAAGGAGCACAAGGGAACTTTCTCTGGTGATGAAAGTATTCTATCTTGATTGTGTGGTGACTGTGTGACCACATGCATTTGTTACAAATCATCTAAATATTCATTTAGAGAAGGAATAAGGGAATTTAATGTAAATCATATCTCACTAATCTGACTTTTTTTTTAAAGATTTCACTTATTTATTTGACAGAGAGAGAGATCACAAGTAGGCAGAGAGGCAGGCAGACAGAGAGGGGGAAGCAGGCTCCCTGCTGAGCAGAGAACCCTATGCGGGGCTCGATCCCAGGGCCCTGAGATCATGACCTGAGCCGAAGGCAGAGGCTCAACCCACAGAGCCACCCAAGTGCCCTCACTAATCTGACTTTTAAAATGAAAAATAAACTTAAATACCATCACGCAAGACAGAAAATAACAGTAATAAAGCAAGCTGATAATCATAAACTCTTAATATGGTCAGAGCAGTACAGGCCTTGACTGACCTTCCTGGACAAGAATCTGTGAGGACTATCTCCCCCTACAACCTCCCACAGAACTTCATTAAGGCTTCATCACAAGGAAGCCCGCACGAGGTACACATATTTCCAACACATACTTAGATCTATTTTATGCCCAGAGACCAAAGAGATAAGAAATATTACAGATTTCAATAACATGAAGGCATATGGAAATTTATTTTCCTATTTGTAATGGATCACCAGCATCTGGTTCTGAGCTGTCCTCCCTAGTGACAGTGAGCATTCAGTAGGGAGTTCAGGGAAGCAGAAGACCATCTGGGGAGCTTTTGTTGAGAACAGAAATTGTCCTTCACCACCTTGCATTGATAGCCTTGATATTCTATTGTTAAGATATTATGGGCTGTGCAGGGCAGAAGGAGTCTAGTTAGCAAGGAATGAGGCCTACGCTGGGTCCTCACCTCCTGGGTGCAGCCCAGGGTATTAAAATAAAGAGTTCAGTATGGGATGAGCACATACTCTCAGATCTCCTCGGGCAAAGCCGGGGAACAGAGGTTGCCTTTCTGCAGAAAATGAAGATGCTCATGAAAGCTGCCAGGGCTTTGCTGGTTCTTGCCAGGGGATGTCAGTACTGGGCACTCTTTATTGTTAAAGGTTAATCTGCAAAAATATTCAATGCCATCCTGCTCTGAAGAGGAGAGTCTCTGGAAAAGTAGACAACATTACTTCCAAACCCCAAAATAACTTTCTTAATTACCCGTTAAGGGCTCCCGACAGGCCACCTCTAGAGAAACATTTGTCCTCTGAATGTTTTTTCTTTTAAATGCTATCTTTCACCACTGTGTTTCTACTTGCCACGAAGATACAGTGTGATTAATGCAGGAAAAATACATATGAAAAGCCTTACAATCAAATTAAGGAGGGCACTTGATAAAATGAGCCCTCTTCTTGTGAGTAATTTCAAAGAATAACTGTTTTTCATTATAACCTCAGCTCCCAGCAGGTCCTACATAAACCAAGCCAGCTGCGGTTCAAGAAAAGGTCCAAAGGAGGACCCACTCAAGGTGTGGATAAATCACAATTTTGATCACAGACTAGGTTTCTCTCTTTTTTATCCCCCTTAATAAATTGGGCTTGACCTGAAACTCCAACAAAGTTAATTTATAACAGCCAACTTTTTTTTTTTTTTACATCATAGCTCACCTTTCTTTTTCTTTTAAATTTAAACCATTATGACAAATGGAGATTTATTATATACCATAAACACATGTGGCTTGAGCACTGGTATTTAGTCTGGAAACTCAGATGGGGCAGTAGGCCGCTGGCGCAATCAGGAAATGCCACGTGACGTTCTTGATAAAGATGAAACACACACACATTCCACAGCACTTACTGTGGCCACTGTGGTTTGGGCCATTGTGGGGGCACCACAGACTCGGGGCAGGCTGTGAACTGAAAGCTAATTCTGTTAGGTCAGGGAGAGGTACTTTCTCAGGCCACATTTACCTAAATCAGTGCTAAAATCTTCACAAGGGGGACTGGAAGTTTTAGAGATGAGCAAAGACAGACAGTTTCCCAAGACACTTCTCCAACCTTCGCCTGGTCTCTCCGGTTTTATCTGCTCCTAACATTAACCCCAGAAGTGGTACATGGGTTTCGGAGACACTCATTAGTGCTGCACAGGATCATCCTGAGACATCAGGCTAGGTTCACTGGTAAGTAAATGAAATCTTGGTGGAAGATGGGTTAGGAACCTATTTGCCATCATGTCAAGGTGAGGATGAGCCTCTCCTAATCCTTCTCCCTTCTCTGACCAAGCTGAAATGATCTGTTCCTTTCTGGGTCACTCTTACAGTTCCCCACTGGCGATAAACACTAGGTAATTTACCAACTAAACAAGGTTTCCTAGAAAATAATATCAATTTGTGGTTAAGGATATGAACTTTGGAGCCAATCCTGGCTCCCCCACTTCCCGAATTCACTCAACCTCAGTTTTTCCACCTGTAAAATAGGACTACTAGTAAATACTCCATGTATCCATTGGGAAGATTCAGTGAAATAATATATGTCATTCACTAGTGGCCATAACATATGATTAAAAATTTAGAGACTTTTCTATCATAATCTAATCAGCCACATAACTGTTCCATAGTTAATGATAGTTTTACTGAAAGCTTTTACTTTTTTTAATTTTTTTTTTATTCATGCCCAGCATGAAGCCCAACATGGGGCTTCAACTTACAACCCTGAGATCATGACCTGAGCTGAAATCAAGAGTTGGATGCTTAACCAACTGAGCCACCCAGGCACTCCAGCTTTTATTATTAATAAACTTTCCGGGGCGCCTGGGTGGCTCAGTGGGTTAAAGCCTCTGCCTTCAGCTCGGATCATGATCTCAGGGTCCTGGGATGGAGCCCCACATCGGACTCTCTGCTCAGCAGGGAGCCTGCTTCCTCCTCTCTCTCTCTCTGCCTGCCTCTCTGCCTACTTGTGATCTCTGTCAAATAAATAAATAAAATCTTAAAAAATAAATAAATAAATAAATAAACTTTCCATATGCCCAAATCTTCTTCCAGAACTACAATATAGGTTCCCTGAGGACAGAAACTCCATATTTGTTCTTCCTTTGCTTTGCTTATAGTTCCCAGGCATAAGCAACTTATTAATAATTGCTGATCACATCAATTCTACCAACCAAAAAACCCTTTAATTACTTATTAAAAAAAGAAACCAGTAAAAATACAGATAAAAAGGAGAATTAAAATTAATCTTGATCTCAACACCAGAAATAACCAGTTAGTACTCTGATGTATAATTATGGTTGGGACCCAGAGTGTATTACCCAGTTTCTTAACCTACCTTTTTTTTTTTTTTAAGATTTTTATTTATTTATTTGACAGAGATCACAAGTAGGCAGAGAGGCAGGCAGAGAGAGAGGAAGGGAAGCAGGCTGCCTGCTGAGCAGGGAGTCCGATGTGGGGCTCGATCCCAGGACCCTGGGATCATGACCTGAGCCAAAGGCAGAGTCTAACCCACTGAGCCACCCAGGTGCCCTTAACCTACCTTTTTAACTTAGGAATAGTTCATGGATACTTTCCCCTACCATTGACTGTTCAAAAGCAGGACCTTTGAAAGCAGCATGATATACCATCCCATGGCTATATCCTCCATTGTTCTCATCTGCCATCTTCCGAATAGAGAATACCTGTGAGCCTAAAGCTCAGTAAGACCACTGAAACCAGAAATCATGTATGGAATTACTTGGCACTGTGCCTAATACTGGTTAACAATAAATGTTCTCATTCTTCCTCTGGGTATCTGATGTCTTAAAAGGAATTTCATCGAAGATTTCCATTTCCACCATGAAATAATGTTTCTCAGCACTAAAAGAACTGAAGCCTAAGACCATCCCCATAAGACTTCTACTCTTTTCCTTTAATTCCAGACAAGATTCTGGATCTTAAGAGATTCCACATGATTTTCATGGTCATTATAAATGATAATCTTCCTTACCTACTCCAGTATCTTTCCAGAATCCAGATGTCTCAGACTGGAAATTGTCTCCCTAAATGTTTCTCTATTTCAGACATCAACCTTCCTTTAAACTAGACACTAGCCCACAGGCTTTACCTTATACTAATAGCCATCCTGTCACTTGTCCCATTCAGCAGAGAAGGAAACTGAGGTTTCCTAACTAGGGTTAAACAATAAGCCTGAGTTATGCAGTATAACCATCATCAGAACCCAGGTGTGTGTCTAAAAACCAGGAAGCTCTATGCTTCTCAAACCCTTTTGGTTCTGGGTTCCCCACAGCAGCAACAATCAACACTTGTTGATTGACAGATTGTGGTTTTTGCCTCGATTTGTGGAGTTTTACTGAGAGCTTATGTCCCTATGTCACTGTGCTAAATAATATTGACATATTAGACCTGAGGATTCTCCTCTACCCACCAAATGCCAGTAGGACTCACCCTCCTAGAAGGGACAATCAAATGTCTACAGAGGTGGGGGCGGGGGGGGGGGGTGGTTCCTGAACACATGGGAAAGACAGGCAAAAAGAATCAAGCATTAGACTGATGTCCATATAAACAGTAAGCCAAGAAAAGTAATCCAATAATAATGAGATTAACTACACATCCCTAGTTATAAACACCTACCTTCTAAGCATGCCCTACACGCCCTACATGCCCTACAGCTAGGGCAGTGGCAAGCATTTATACTCTTGATCCCATACCTCAAGTAGGGTTAGGGCCAATCCTTTTGCTGCTGGGATCACAGGAGAAGAGGGACTTTCTCCCTTTCTAAATTTTAGACAATGAGGAAGAAAAGAGTAACTGTTTTTCTAACATCCTACATCCTATATCCAAGTTAGGATTCTGAAGGTATTTTCCAGTAAAATCAATGTTACAAAGGTGAGGTTTTCAGGCTAGCCCACAAAAGTATATTTTAACTAACTGTTGTCTTACAGAAGTGAATTCTGTGAAACAGCCTAGAAACTTGCCCTCATTTAAACCCCCATTTCCTAAGAATTATTAGTTCTAAACATGCACCACCTATTAGTAATATATTTGGGAAGCAAGAGACTAAATGCAAGGGAAATACCACGACCAAATCTTTTCTCTACTACCATTCACCCAGAAGCCGCCATCAGTCTTAATCTGTCTCCTTGTCTCTTGGGTTCTCCATCAAAACTCATGTGAGTATGAGAACACATGTATGTACTTTCTTTTCATTTCTTAAGTTAATGTAAAGTTGAGTTTTAAGGATTTTTCCAGGCATTTTGTTTTGTTTTGAAGTTGGTTCTTCATGTGAAACTGTGTTTGGACTGAGGTGGGGTGAGGGACCCAAACTTTAAATACACTAGAAAGCACAAGCTACAGTGTGGAAACACACTCGGGGACCCCTATATCAGAATTAGTAAGTTTCTGTCACCAACGGGAGTGAAAAATCCAGAAGTGCTATAGATCATCAGGGACATTTCAGCTTACCATCATATTTTACAGACAAAATTACATTCCAGGAAGGGGAAGAGGGGCGGAAAGAGAACAGGTGGAGGGAGAGAGGAAAAGCCACATAAAAGTTCTGAAATATATCAATGTCCAGAAATGGGAAAGGAAAAAAAATTTAAAAAAAAAGAAAGAAACCTTTGGAGAATTTTAAAAAACATGAAATAAAATATCTATCTTATTTCAGAAACCTGGAGTAAATAATATTTCTGATGCCCCCATAGAGAGTCAAATGCAGCCAGCAAAACACACACAAATACAAATAAATACCGGGCTGACGAATTAGGAAAGGGACACAGAGGAATTTAAAAATAGGATGAGGATTTTGTTCAGAAATGGGATCCTTCCTCCCCCCCACCCCAATTTTTTTTCTTGAAGTAAAATCCATTATTTTGAAAACACCATTTGAAATCCTAAAGAAAGAGCAAAACACAGTATTGTGGTATTCCAAAGTAATATCTCTTGTTTATAACCATATAAATTTAGCCCCTGGCACTACAGGGCTTATATAATAGAATAGAGTTATTTTAACAGCACCCTGTTAAAGAAGAAGCAAAATGTTCAGCTCATTTTCTCCAGTGGGAGGGACACATGGCCTCATGCAAGAGAGGGAACATGCCTAAGTCATTACCTCGGGAAAGCAATCCGTCAAAGCCGGGTCGCTCTGGCATGGCCAACACCACTGGCGAGATCACAGAGGCAGCCTCTGCTTGCAATTACCAGGGAAGGACCTTGGCTCTAGGCAGCCTGCTATCAATTACTGGCCTGGCCTCGCTGCTTGGACTTGTCAATTTCCCAGTGTCTTCTGTTTTGTAACAGTAAGAAAAAGGGCTCCTCCTGACTGATTCTTGGAAGTTTCTCATGTGTTGTGTCACTCCTTGGTGTCATTAACAATTCAATTAAAATTTCACAGCACACAGGCAGGCAGCACCGAACAGGGGTGGGAAGGGGCCAGTAGTGGAGATTTCCAAAGAACCTGCAATGCAGCCACGTTGGATGAAGTGAATCCAATCTTGAAATTTCTTTGACTTCACGAGTCAAGCTTGCATGTGTCTCCCATCTGACGCGATGCTGGCTGTCATCTTGGCAAGATGACACGTTTGATGTTCTCACCCCGCTGGGGGTGTACTGATGGAAAGGAATTTCAGGCTGGCTAGAAACAAAATCTCACACATTATTTTACTAAAAGTTTTGGCTCCATAGTGGATAATTATAAATATTCATAATCAGCTCTATTAATCTGCAATGGATGTTTTCTCCGTTTGGTTTTGTTTTTTTTTTTTCTTCATTGGGTTCTCCTATCTTCCTGCTTTTCAGAGTGAGGCTGTCTCAAAGAATTTAGAGGCACAGTGTAAATCACAATTAAATTCTTTCGGAAGGTGGGTGACTGGGAATGCTAAAACGGGATGGCTGGAAACAAGAAAGACTCACTACTGTCATTATTAACTCTGTGAAAGTGCAAACACTCCTTTGTCCCACTGAATGATGGAGCTACACATGCTCACGTGCTTTTAAGCGTCCCAGGGGTTTAGGGCAAAACCAAAAAAAAAAAAAAGGTTTCAGGCTTAAGACTTCTGAGGCAGCTTTCTCTCTAACTCTCTCAATGAGTTTAGTCATGCAAGGAAAGATTCTTTAAAGTTACCAAAGACTTTGTTTAATGCCCAAGAAAATGCAGACTGTCAGCACCCTTTGTCAGGTTTTGGTGGCTTAAGTCCATTTCCCAATACACTGGTGACCCTCCACCCCTCCTCATTCACTAGTTTCTTTTTGACATCAAGCGCTCGATAATTGTTTGATTTCCTTCTAGGTAAAAGGAGATTAAATGCCCAGCTGCAACAGCTGACACACAAAAGGGAAAATATAGTTTAACCACCATATTTATCAAGATAATTTTTCTTCCACACACTGATTAATAACATTAGCCAACATCCCTTTTGGCTCGGGGGGAAAGGCGGTGGGGAGAGACATGTCCCCCTCAAGAGTATCAGAAACAGGAGTTGACAGTTCAAGGCAAAAATGATTTGCATGTAAATTCTGATCAAAAGCAAGTCTGCACCCTGAAGTTGTCAAGTTTTGCTACCAATTTGACACTTAAATGGGCTATAGCAAAACTTGATTTAAACCGAAGAGGAAAAAAACATGGCAACTCAATTACCCCCTAGCAGATCGGATCTGGCAGCTGAGGTCAAACTTTTCACCCTGCCATTACATTTCTCAATACCTGATGCTTTAAACAAACACTATGTATTCCTCCTACAATCCTAGAGGAAAATGCATTTCTCAGGACTCCCTACTGTGCCCCAGATTAAAAAATAAAGTTTCACTTGTGTGGGATCTGGGGCCATTTTCTCCATGTAAATTTCTGAATAAATCAGGACTTAAGAAATGGCCTTTTACACTGGGAAAAATAGTCTTGACCTTAAAAAAAAAAAAAAAAGAAGAAGAAGAAGAAGAAGAAGAAGAAAGAAAAAAAGGAAAAAAAAAACTTTGTGGGGAAGATTTGTGGAGTACTAAAAGATGATTTAAAAACAAATATTCCCATAGCATTAGAGGCAAAACATTGACCTGTTTTTAGTTTGCTTTTAATATATTTCATATTTGAGCTTCAGCTGAACAGCACATTAATTCAGCAGGGAGAAAAACAGCTAGCTAGTTCCAAATCAGCTCCAAATTTATGGAGGACGAACTATCTCATAAGGCCCTGGGATGAAGACTCAAATGCCGGAAAGACCCAGTCTAATGATCCAGCTGGCCCCTGGGGATTCCATCCCCCTCAAGTTAGAACGCTGCAGTCTCCTGGGCCACTTAATCCTCCATGAGTTTTCATTCCTGCAACAATTTTTAAACCAACAACTGTTTAAACTCTAATAAGCGCCCAAAGCAGTTCCAAAACTGTTGTTTTCATTTTTTTTTTTTTAAGTCTTATTTCCCTAAGTTGGTTTTAACCCGCTTCTGCAAAACCAAGGAGGGTATTGACTTTGCATTCACCACAGTTTCTAGTACACATATTGGGCAACCAGATAATGTGTAGAGAAAGGTCTTGCTTATTTAGCCAACAAATATACTGAGTATTCACCAGATGCCAAGCACTGTGCTAAGCATAAACATGAGTAATGGTTGCTTATGGCCTGGAAAGACAATCCCATACACAACTAATTATAATAGTGTGGGGTAAGCATTGTCAAAGAGTAATATTCAAAGTGTGAGATCAGATTTAATAGAAAGATTCGTTCTGAGGGAGTGAAAGTTTAAAATTCCCCTAGTGACTGAAACTTTATCTGTATTGGCATCCAGGGAATGGTGGAACAAGAATACCAATGGGGAAATGAGATATTTCTATGGTAATACGCAATGTGGAAATGGGAAAGCCTCCTCGGTCAGACTCTAGGTAGATGAAGATAGTATGAACAAGACGACTACATATCAGACGTATCAGACAAGCATGCAAAACCACAACCCACTTGTAACTGGCCTCCCTGGAAGCCTACCACGTCTACCCCTACACTTGGAGCACCCCCACCATTGCTTTCTCTGAAATGCACTGGCCTTTTCGCTATTCCTCAAATATGCCAACCTTGTTCTGGCCCCAGGGCCTTTGCTCCCTCTGCCAGGTACCTCTGCATAGCTCAAGCCATCTGATCATTCAGCAGTTTGCTTAGATGTCACTTCTCAGAGCAATTTCGTCTAACACCTCTGTCTAAAATCACTCCCACACCCACTTCTCTGAGACACTAACTCCTTACACTCTATTTTCTTCTTAGCATGTATCACTACCTAAAATTATATTATGTCTCCCTCTCTTTCTCCTTCACTTGGGTTGTAAGCAACATGGGGATCAGGACTGTATCCCCAACTCCTGGTATAACAGTACAATAACTCCATAGTAAATATGTTAATACCAATTAACTCTCTGGTGACATAAAGCTAATATCTCTGAATTCATGCCATGAAGAAAATTAAGGCCCCAAACTACAGTCACCACAGACCCTGACGTCTAGGCCCTTGCATCGGGAAGAAATAGCAACATGGAAATGGAACATTTTTTAAACTCATATACAGTCAGAAGAGAAATTATCAACACACCAAAAAAGAAAAAAAAAATAACCATTTATCAGAAATCTCTGAGATCCTTCTGAAAAAATACACATTTAACTTTAACCAGGTTCCCAGGCTTCCCACAAATCACCACCACACAAGGGGAAACCATGTGAGAAGTTATGTTCTGCTTCTGAACATTTAAGCATTTTTATCAATATTATTTGCCAGTGTAAATATTTTCACCATAACTTTATATTTAAAATAGGAGTGCACCAAACCGGGACTTATAATGTGCAAAGGAAACAGTTGAGTCGAAGGTATTCATGACTTCAGTCATTCCCTCATAAAACAACAGATGAAATAAAATGTATGACATTCCCAAAGAGGGAGTTTCTCGTGTAATTCATCTTAAAATGCAATGTTCTGTCATCTCAAGTAACACTTACTGAAAGCAACCATCAATACTTTTTGTCAAAAGCCCGTACTCTGTGTAAAATGTTCCATCAATCTCTATTTACATAAAAGAAAAAACTTCCAGTGTGACTCCAACACACAGCCGAGAAGCGCCTCTGTCTCCGGCTTCCACGCTCTGTTGAAAAATAATTTGACACCGCAAAAATAAAGATGACCCCTAAAGGAACGCTTTTAGGAAAGGAAAAGCTACAAGGCGAAACACCTTACTTTGCTGGGCACATGTCCTATTGGAGAGATTTTTTTTTTTAACCCTAAGGTACATTTTCTCTTAAAATAAAAAATGCCATTTTGCCACGAAATTCCCCCCAAAAAGCTTTCTTTCAACTGTATGCAAGCAATGTTCACCAACAACTAATGGAGAGATGGCACCCTGCCGACTAAATTTGAGTATGCAACCCATACCACTCTATTCCAAGCCAGGATTTTTAGCTTTAAGTGCTGCAGAATGTGAGTATCACATGAGGCTACAAGAAGGTCATTGCCTGGGGATGTTTATAAAACACACAAATTAAGGTATTAGCCTTTCACCTTGAGGGTCTGAAGATCAAATCCCAGCTTAGGTAACAAAACAGAAAGTCTTTCCAGCAGTCTTTTTCTAATACTTAGTTGTCGAAAACATACAGACCCTTTCATCTGACCCGAGCTGGTGAGGGCCTAGAAGAGAAAGCTAAGAAATTTCAGGTCAAAGCCAAGACAAACTACTCGGTGCCCAACAGAGACATTGAACTTCACGCCCAGTGACCCTTTCTGCCATTCTTCATCCTACCCCTAGGACTTGAGCCGTCTAGGGTTGAGGATTACACAAGAAACAACAATGCCACATACATTTCTTGAATCGCAAATGTAAGATCCATTAGAAAATCACTCAGCCTTTCCTAATTATTCCTTGTAGTCACGACCCAGCATGTGTGAACACCCAATATGTGAAATGCACGGTGTAGGGCTGAGCAGAGGGGCCACGGACTATTCCAAGTAGCACTGTGCTGCTTTGGCCCAACCACTGTCCTCCAAGTCCCTACAACTTAGCTTCTCCACCTATGAAATGAGAGAGCCTGGCTAGACCGGTGGTCTTCAAAGTATGTTCTGCACTGTACACTGTTCCACAAAAACCTTCATGGGTTCCGGCCTCCCTTTGACACTGCAGCCTCATCATTATCTGCTAAGTATCTCATGGGCTAAGAAAGCTGAAGGCTTCACTTGTAACCACACCCTTAGACCGCAGAGTCCTTTCCAGATCCTCCATTCTGTGACCTGACACTGTGGCAAGAGCAGGAACGCAGACGGACACCTCACCTCCCGTGTGGGGCACACCAGACGCTGGAGTAAGAGGATGGAGAGGAAAGTGTGGCTCGGTAACCCTCCCGTGAGCTGTGTGTGTGGACAACCAAGGCACAGCCACTGTCAGGATCTTCGGAAGATGGAGACTGGACGGAGGTTGGAAAAGGGCATTCTACAGAGGCTGCAAACCACGTGAGCACAGAACAGCACAGAGGCGGGGCCGGAGGGCATGGGAAGCACGGGGCTCCCCCTAACCCAGGGGAGGAAAAGTTGAGAGAAGAAAAAAGCAGAACCCTGCGTGCCAGGCTGAGGATTCTAGACTCGCTGAGCTCAAGACACACTCCCCACCGGTCATGAATGCAAATGCCCCTTGAGCAATGCTAGCTTTCTTCAATGCTTTTCATCATGTCTGCAAATCCCAAACTTGTCCCGATCCGAAATTCTCTCCTTAAGGGCCTGGCTCAGGTTTTCTTACATTTGGTAGTCAATACAGGCTTTGATAATAAGAATAATGAGGATAGATTACGGGAGGCATCATGCAAAGAGCTGTACAGGCACGGTCTCATTGAATCCTGACAGCCTGGGACATAGGCCTGTCACCGTTTCATGGGGGAGAAAATTAAGGCTTAGAGACTCACAGAGCCATCAAGAGAGCAGAAGTCAGACCCTGACACACCTGGACCAAACACAGGTTCCTGGCCACGCTGCCACCCTCAGGGTGACTCCCAGAGGCTGGGTCAAAAGCAGCAGCCACAGCAAGTAGAAAGTCTCCAGGTGATGGACAGGACACTTCAGGTTACATGTTAGAAAAACTGGACTGACAAGGCTTTGAGCTAAATGGGGGGGGAAAAATCCCTCCCGAAAAATAAGTGACACAGAGGAAAGAGAAAGTTCATCAAGCTTACCTAGATCAATGGTGAAAAAGAGACTCCTTGGATAGTTTGTGCTTAAAACGTCTTTCTTTGCTTTTGCTCCCAACATGAGCCTGATTTCAGTGAGCAGTTGAGACATCAGAGCTTTCATGCTCCCTAGGAATTCTAGGCTTCCATCAGGCCATCAGTGGGACACCTATCATTTGAACAGCTTACTCTGGGGGCTGTGCGTGACATAATGAGGACTTTTTCCCCTAAGGTTCCTGTAGTTAAATGTCAAGCAAGGCTTGACCACAGTCCCTTCCAGATCAAAAAATACCACAGAAAGAATGGCAAGCGGACCAATATATAGAAGTATGGGATGGACAAGTACAATAAAAATTCTGAGAAGGAATAGTGCATTAAGTACCTGAGTAGCTAGCAAAGCCCTGAAGTAATTTCAGCTGGTCCTGTAAGAAGAGCTTAGATTTGGGTAGGCTAACAGAAGGCAATGGAGAGGAAGAGAGGCAGGCGTCTCCATGAGCTACATCATCACCAGACGGTGAGGCTGACAAGAGCAAAGCCAGGTGAGGGAGGGGGTCGTGAATCCAGCACAGCTAAGCCAGTGACAAGACAACAAGTCAGACAGCAAGGAGGTGGCTTTTCCTGGCATCACACAATCCCAATCGTCATCCAACCCAAGCTCCCATTTTACATGATGCACAGAGTAATTCAGAGTCTTGCTCAAAGTCATCGAGTCAAGTTAGTAACAGAAGTAAATCTGAACAGCCTTAATCTCTGCCTCCTAATCTAGGCACTGCCCACTCTACCACATTTCTGCCTCCTACAATTATGACCCGTTTGTCTCTCCAGCGGCAGGGACACCAGGAACCTAAGGGAGGTTAGTTCCAATGGTGACAAAGAACCCAACTTCATCCAAAATGCTCACTGGGCCTTTTTTTTTTTTTTTTAATCACATCTAATTTTTCCTAGGGTTCATTTTGAAAACCGTTGAATGACCAAGTTCTCTTCAACAAACATTTCAGGTTCCTACAAAATCACCTTGGGATTCTTTGGCCTGGGCAAGGCCTTAGTTAGCTCATCTGCTTCCCAAAATGCACTCGGAGCACAAGAGAGATTGGGAGGGGAAAACTGAAGAGAAAGAAAGTCCTTGAACTTGAGTCTTTGCCTTTCACAGATGGATCCCTGACTTGAATAAGAAATCTCTACATTATGGCTGACGTTACACTTCATGAAAAAAAAAAAATAAAAGAAACTAAAGGAAAGACAGATGTAAACCAGAATTCTAGATAGACAACAAAGAAGTCTTATTACTTATTTGAGGTTGGTGGGTGTCAACGGTACAAGAAAAGCTCAAGTGAAATCTTCGTGAGAAGGTTTCCCATCATGGTAGATTCCTGCTAAGGAAAAGGCACTGAAGAGTAACAGGCCGAAGAAAACAACAACAACAACAACAACAAATTAACAACAATGAATTCTCCATCTGGAAGACAAAAACAATAGCCTTTTATCAAAAATGGTAAAAGATTCTGAAACATGTTCACAAAATATTTTTCTCCTTTAGGTCTATCGAAGCCCCTTAATGGTAGACAAAGATATGCAAGTAAATGTATTTATTTTAGGTTTGGTTTTTAATGAAGGTTGTGGATAAAAGAGAAATCCTGGTACATAGTTTAAGCTCTTACCAACAAAACCTTCCCTAAATCTGACCTTCATTACCTAAGTGTAAACCTAATTAAGCTTAAAAGGGGGTGGAACATCATGTCCATTTCCTTAAGAGTCCTATTTTGGGATTCAAAATTCTTCAAAAAGTCAAGCTTAAATTATTCAGCCATTCTGTGGTTTGAGTCAAGGTTTTATGGGCATTCTCTGTCCATCAGCAATCGTGGGTTGAGGAAAAAGAGACATTGTAATTCAGATGCTATTTTGGGTCTATGTACATGGCCCAACACGATACTCAAAGTCAGCTCGCCCGCCAAGAACTAACATACATTTTGGAAAGCAGTCATTGACTTAAAAGCTAAAGATTAGAAACTACCGTCATCTTCCATTCTTACTCCCCAAATTGACTCATGAACCCAGAGCACCCCCTGCCAAAAACAAACCCACAACACTGCAGAGAAAGCAAACAGAAATTTCCTGAGTCCGAGTAGCTAAAAACACTTTTAAGTGCCACCCAGTTTGGTAATACAACTTTTTACATTCTTTTTGTTAACTTCAATCTTAACTACTCTACAAAAGAGCCAATCTCATCGAATGTCCTGTGTACCTGTCTTGTACCACACGTTGTGCTGGGTAGATGTACAAAGTCGTCACAGGCTTGTAATACAAGCACCTCACAACTCAGCACCAGAATGACTTCAAATGTTCACCATCACAGACCATGTTCTCTGTGAATGACCTACATTAAGCCACACGCGGTGCAGGTGATGAAGAGATCCTCAGCGTGGTGATGGTAGCAATGTCCAACATGGAAAATGGGTGCTTGAGGACAGCAGTCAAATGGCACGTCAACCTACGCTGAAACCTACCCAGACACCTGGCCTATAAATGCCCTTTGTTGTTGAAGCCAATCTGAGTTTCCTGTCACCTGCAGTATAAGGAGCCCTAATACTGTGATGCACATATTGCATGTATGTTATATGATAATAATATATGCCCCCTTATTCCATGATGATCTTTTCAGTCCACTACAAACATCACCTCCTCCAAGAAGCTAACTCTTCCAGTTGCAATTAATTGTTGCCTCTCTTCTCCACTCAGGAGAAGTGGACCCAGTTCTCCTAGGGCTGGCACGGGGCAGGGAGAGCTTGCTCAGTCACAGACCACTGACACTGCCCTGATCCCGATCCTACTTACCCAAGATACCACAGAATAAGCTTTTCAAATTTCCCACCCCCAGATTTTCCTGAAAGTGATGTCGTTATATAGAACAGCCAAGAAAATAGACATATACAATGTCATGGTTCATTATTTACACTAACTGGAACCGAGTCACTGGGAGAAACAGTAAGTGTGAGTGTCCCCAGAAGTCTCTCTTACTCAGACCCAATGGACCTCATCTATAAATAACTCGAAATCTTCCACCCACGATATCAATGTTTTGTCTGTTGCACAAAACCTTCCCAGACTCTGCTGTTGGCCTTCTGTTGAGGTAGATTCAGATAGTAATCAGAGGTGGAGCAACCCATGGTCTATCAGTTTCAATCATGGTCTATCAATGTGGGTTTCTCATTAAAATACGTTATACAATGAGAAGCTCATTTGAAGAGTCAATGAAGAGTGATACATGGACATCTCAGCCTTTCCTAAAACTAATTTTTATGTACTTAAACCTGCACTACATTGTTATCTAACTCCATGCACTGTTGAAAGGATACAGAATATTCTACAGTTCTGCAGGTGGCTTCTCCTTCCAGAAAATCTCATATGTTTTTGAAATTTACCAACCAAGTGCATTCTTTTCTACTTGTTATAAAACAGATTCTCCCTCTGATCGATAAGTCACCCTTGACAAACATAGCCTATGTTCTGTCTTGTATTAATGTCAGCTTTCTGAGGTTTGTCTCTCTCATCAGACAGTCAGTCTCTTAAAGACAAGGACAAAAATCAGTTCTTTAAGCCCTGCATTGCTTAGAACTGGGCATCCTACAATATAAACCAGCAGATCCCAAACTTAAGTTTACCTCAGGTTCAAGAACAGAGCTCATTAAAAAATACAGATTTTGACTCTATATTTAGGGACTCTGAGCCACAGGGTTGGGGTAGAGTCTGGGAATCTGCATTTCTTATAAAGTGAATCTGATTACTATAGGTTTATGAAACATCCTGAGAATTGCTAAAGGAGACCCCCAATAAGAATTTTTTT
Source organism: Martes martes (assembly GCF_963455335.1). NCBI lineage: Eukaryota > Metazoa > Chordata > Mammalia > Carnivora > Mustelidae > Martes > Martes martes. The sequence continues at coordinate 51,097,891 of NC_137902.1, forward strand.
CTAATAAATGAACAGACTGATTCATTAATGCCACAACCAGTCCCCTCCCTGCTATATGTATGTGAGGACATTTCTTGAATTGCCACCTACAGAACCTGGCTCTGGCACACCAGCCTCTTCTCACAGCAGAAAGAGTACGCTCTCCGAACTTCTCCCTCTGCACTCAATATATCAACACCAAAGCTCAAAAATTTTATCTGAGGACTCAGAGCCCCAAAAGCTCAAAGACAGCAAGCCCAGGGCAAAAATTCCAGGGATATGGCACAGAAAAAAATTGAAACTGAGGCGCTGGACCCATTATGGAATCAGGCAAGTAGGACTGCCTTTGTCCTCTTTCTTCAGGGTCTTTGGGATCTACTCAAAAGTCAAACTTCTAGTAGGAGGTCAAACAGGAGATGTTAAAGATAATGAAGACAGCAATGGGGCAAATAAAAGGTCATGAAAAGGGATATCACTTCCTTTAAAAAAAAGAATTTTTAGGGGAGCCTGGATGGCTCAGTCGCTAAGCATCTGACTTTGGCTCAGGTCATGATCCCAGGGTCCTGGAATCAAGCCCCACAACCAGTTCCCTGCTCAAAGGGAAGCCTGCTTTCCCTCTCCCACTCCCCCTGCTCATGCTCCTGCTTTTGCTGTCTCTGTCAAATAAATAAAATCTTTTAAAAAAAAAATTTTTTTTTGAACACTGTCTTGTGTTTGGCAAATCCTCTTGTAAGATCAATTCCTATTGACCAAGCTGGACTGTAAGTTCCTTGAAGGCAGGGAATGCATGTCCCATTTCTCTCGTGTCAACGTTAAAGTTGGGTGCATGCCTATTACTTCAAACTATCAGGTAAAGTACTTGTCTCCATTTCATTAGGGTTTATTTCTGAGGTATATCTTGCTCTTTCATTTGGAACATAATCTTCCATTTCTTTTTTCTATCTGACTCTCTATGTTGATTTCCATGTAGCAGATGAAACAAACACCTCTCCATCTTGAAGAAGTGGCCTCATGTGGGAAATGAAATTTGTTGTTACACCCTGTTTCAGCTCTTTGTTATCTTTCTAACATATCTGCTTGTCCAAGAAGCCTATTATATTCTTAATAGATACCAGTAGTTGAGGGTGTGCCAAGACCTGTCACTGTCCCTTTGGGGAGGAGCTCAGTACCTAGACTAAGGCTGCTTGGAAGCCAGACTCCTGAGCAACAGCTTTTAAAAATGTAAAAATATGTGTAGTTCTATGGGACCTCAAAGCATAAGCCCTATTGGGCACCAGAGCCAGGCAATCTGGTTATGTCCCCTGGGCAGGAGTCACAAAGATCAAGGTTACAGACAAAAGTATAAGCTGTTTTCTGGGAGATACTGGTAAGCTGGAGCAAAGTAGAGGGAGAGCACCAGATGGCATCCACAGCCTATGTTCCTTGAGCCCAGCTCCATAGGACACTAAATGTGTGCTAAACCAGAAGCCTGCCCCTCAGGCCAAAGCTCCAGGACAAACAAAGAGGCCTCCTTCACAGAACGACTAGGGTGAGGGGGTATCTCAGAGTCTCCTGTCTATGCAACACCCTGGCTATGGCAACCTGCCAACAACTGTCTCTCCAACTGCTCCAGCTTTGAGCAACCCAGGACTGGAAGCCCCCTGGCCACCAGAGCCAGGCAATCCAGGAGTGTCCCCTGGATGGCAGCCACAAAAACCGAAGCAGGAGATGTAAAAACCCGAGCTCCAGATGGATGTAAAAGTTTCCTTCTAGAAGATACTGGTGCCCTGGAGTACAGGACAAGGCGAGCAGGAAGATGGTGCCCGCTAGTCTCCAGAGCGTTCTAGGAGACTCACTGAACCAGGGTGAAGAACGAATACAGTGAGAACTTCGACTAAGAGACAGAAATACCAAAGGGAGGTCACAGAGCTAAGGAACACAATAACTGAAGTGACAAATACACCAGATAGACTGAACAGCAGACAAGATGAAGAGGAAGAAAGGATCAGTCAACTTGAAGACAAGGCATTAGGATGCACCCTATCAAAGCAACAAAAAGAAAAAAAAAGGATGAAAAAAAGTGAAGATAGGTTGAAGGACTTATAGAACAGTATCAAACGGACTAATGCTCACATCATAGGGTTCCCAAAAGGGAAAGAGAGAAAGAGCCACAAAACTTTTTTTTGAAAAAATAATGCCTGAAAACTCTCCTAACCTGGAGAAGGGCACAGACATCCAGATTCAGGAATCCCAGAGAGTTCCATTTAAGGTAAAGAGACCCAGACCAAGATACATTATAATTAAAATGTCAAAAGTTGAAGACAAGACTATTAAGAGCCACAAGAGAACAACAAATTGTAACATACAAGGGAACACCCTTCCCTTAAGACTATCATCAGATTTTTCAGCAGAAACTTTGCAGGCCAGCGAGAGTTGCATGATATATTCAAAGTATTGAAAGATGGAAAAACTTCCAACCAAGAATTCTCTACCCAGCAAAATTATCATTCAGAATTAGAGAGTTTCCCAGACAAGCAAAAGCTATAAGAGTTCACCACCACTATACTTTAAAAAAAAAAAAAAAAAAAAAAAGCCACTAATTAGGAACTAGAAAACATGTGAAATGATAAATCTCACCAGAAAGGAAATATATAGTTAAGGTAACTTATAAAGTTAATACAAAGGTTGAAAATCCAAAGCAGTAAAAATAACTAAGATTACAATGATTAATGATTACACAAGATATAAAGATGTAAAATATAACACTAAAAACATGAAAGATGGCCGGTGGGAGTAAAAATGTTGAGCTTTAGGATGGGATCAAACTTAACTTGCTACCAACTTCAAATAGACAGTTCTAAATTTCAGTTGTTATATGTAAGCCTCATGGTGGCCACACAGCAAAAATGTATAGTAAATACATAAAAGTTAAAAAGAAAGGAATATGAGCATACTACTAAAGAAAGTCAGCAAACCACGAAATAGAGCAAGAGAAGCAACAGAAAACTACAAAACAGCCAAAGAAACAATTAACAAAATAGCAATAAGCACATACTTATCAGTAATTACTTAAAATGTAAACGGACTAAATGCTCCAATTGAAAGGCATTGAACAGCTCAATGGACTTAAAAAAAAAAAAAAAAAAAAAGACCCATCTTCATGCTGCCTACAAGAAACTCACTTTAGAGGTAAGCACACACAGAATGAAAATGATGTAATAGGGGCACCTGGGTGGCTCGGTGGGTTAAAGCCTCTGCCTTCGGCTCAGGTCAGGATCCCAGGGTCCTGGGATCGAGCCCCGCATCGGGCTCTCTGCTCGGCAGGGGGCCTGCTTCTCCCTCTCTCTCTGCCTGCCTCTCTGCCTGCTTGTGATCTCTGTCTGTCAAGTAAATAAATAAAATCTTTAAAAAAAAAAAAAAAGAAAATGATGTAATAGAGAAAAGCATTCCATGCAAGTGCAACCAAAAAAAAAAAAGAAAAGTGCTGGAGCAGCTCTATATACTTCTACCAAACAACACAGAATTTAAAGCAAAGACTATAATAATAGCTACATATGAAATATGTACATAAAGGGGTCAATGCAATGAAAGGACACAACATTTATAAATATTTATGCAGCCAACATAGGAGCTCCTAAATATATAAGCAAATATTAACAGACCTAAAGGAAGAAATCAACAGCAATACAGTAATAGTAGGGGACTTTAATACACCACTTACATCAATGGATAGGTCATCTAGACAGAAAATCAATAAGGAAACTTCAACCTTAAATGACATGTTAGACCAGATATACATTCTTCTGAAGTGCACACAGAACATTTTCAAGGATAGATCATATGTCAGGCCACAAAACAAGTCTTAATAAATTTAAGAGGACTAAATTCAGATCAAGCATCATTTCTAACCACAATGTATTAAACTAGAAATTATACAAAGGAAAGTGGAAAACTTACACATAGGTGGAGAATACATATGAATTACATTTGGAAACAACATGCTGATGAACAAACAATAAGAAATGGAAAGAGAAATCAAAAAACAGCTTGATACCGACAAAAATACAAATATAATACACTGAAATGACAGGATACACCATACATAATTCCAAGAGTTCTAAATCAGTAAGGAAACACAGTCTTTGAACAACACACCAGACCAGATGGACTTAAGAATTATATACACAGGGTGCCTGGGTGGCTTAGTCATTAAGCAGCTGCCTTTGGCTCAGGTCATGATTCCAGGGTCCTGGGATCAAGGCCCACATCGGGCTCCCTGCTCACCGGGGAGCCTGCTTCTCCCTCTCCCGCTCCCCTTGCTTGTGTTCCCCGTCTCTGTGTGTCTCTTTCTGTAAGATAAATACATAAAAACTTGTAAAATTTTTTTAAAAAATAAAAAAGTTAAAAAAAACTTATATACACAATATTCCTCTCAAAAACAACAGAACAAACATTCTTTTCAAGTACACATAGGGCATTCTTCAGGTTAGAGCACATATTAAGCCACAAAACAAGTCTCAATGTAAGAAGACTAATCATATCAAGCATCTTTTCCTGCCACAATGGTTTGAAACTAGTGATCAATTACAAGAAAAAAAAACTGGAAAGAAAGAAAAAGCACAATTATGGAGGCCAAACAACATGCTACTGAATAACTGGTCAAGGAGGAAATCAAAACATATTTGGAAACAAAAATGAAACGTAACGGTCCATCATATTTGGGACGCAGCAAAAGCAGTTCTAAGAAGGTACAGCAATAAATGCCTACTTCAAGAAACAAGAAAAGTCTTTAAAAAACTAACTCTACAGTTCCAGGAACTAGATAAAGATAAAGTCAAAAGTTAGTAGCAGGAGAAAAATAAAGAAGATTAGAGCAGAAAGCAAAATAAGTCAATCAGAGAAAGACAATTATCATATGATCTCACTGATATGAGGAATTTGAGAAACAAGAAAGAGGATTATAGGGGAAGGGAGGGAATAATGAAACAAGATGAAACCAGAGAGGGAGACAGACCATAAGAGACTCTTAATCTCAGCAAACAGAGGGTTGATGGAGGGGAGGAAGTTGGAGGGATGGGGTGGATGGAGGATGGACATTAAGAAGAGCATGTGATATAATGAGCCCTGGGTGCTCTATAAGACTAGTGAGTCACTGAACTCTACCTCTGAAACTAATAATACACTATATGTTAATTGAATTTATATAAATTTTTAAAATGAAATTGTGCATACACACACTGGATTATTATTCAGTATGAAAAAAAAGAATGAAATCCTGTTATTTGTTACAACATGGATGGACCTCAAGGGCATTATGGTTAAGTGAAATAAGTCAGAAAAAGACAAACACCATATGATCTCTCTTACATGTGGAATCAAAGGGGGGAAAAAAAAAACCACACCAAGCATATTACAGAGAACAGATAGATAGTTGCCAGAGGTGAGGGTGGGAGAAATGAGTCAAGGGGGTCAAAAGAGTAAAAGAAAATAAAGAGATAACAATGTATCCCCTCCCCAGCCCCCCCCCAAAAAAAAAAAAAAAAGTTGGGCACATGCTAGCTACTTGAACTACCTGGGCGAGAACAAGGCAGGGTATGTAACAAGCCAGTGAGGAATGCTGGCTTTAGAGCTGGAGAGAACCGAGTTCTAACACCATTTCTTCTTTAATCTCTGCAGTGCTTCTAACAAGACTTAGGATAAAACCAGTCACCAGCCTGTGTTCTTGGGCCAGTCTCAGCTTCCACCGCAGAGCAAAGAAGGAGGGAAATCTGAAAGTCAGGCCAGGTCTGGCTGTTAGAACCCTCACGTGTATTTGCACACACACCCTTTGCTGGACCCTTCCAAAGGCCATGTTCATTGCAAACTACAGGAGAAGAAAAACTTCAGTTCTATATTCTCCTCCAGGAGTTCTGCTCATATCTTTTCCCCTGCCCAACTGACCTTTCCCCTTTTTGGGGGGGGGGGGGGTGGGGGGTGGGAATAACTCCTTGAGCTTCAGGACAAACTCCATAGTCCTGCTAATTTTTCCTGATCCCCAACATTAAGTGCCCCCCTTGATGCATGCACAGGCCCCTGGACCATCCCACCACAGCATTTATCCCACTATTATATGCCTGATCTCTCTGTTCACCCTGGGGATGAGCTCCATGAGGACAGGGCTCATGGCTATCCTTCACTGTAGTCCCAGGGACCAGCACAGTGCCTGGCATATGCAAGCACTCAACAGATGTGACCAAATGCAAGAAGGGATCTTACTAAGCCTCAATCTTCTCAAATGTGAAATAGAGAATATTTCATTTATGGGACGATTGTGAGAATTAATGATCATATATGTAACACAGCCTAGTACAAATTGCCATTCAACAAGTTGCAGATACTCTCACTGAGGCTGCCAATAGTGAACTCTTTATTACCAAAAACCTATAGTGATGAAACGGAGACAACCAAATTCAATACAAGGGGTCTGAGCACCACAGTCTGTGGTTTGAGACTTTTGGAAGGATCCAGCCCCAAAGCCTGTCTTCAGGTTCTGCTTCTAAGAAAACCACTTGGGAATATGGAGCAGAGGAACATTTGGTCTTTGTTCCAAGTAGCTGCCTGTTGTTTTCAAGTCTCAGTGACCCATTACCTGAAGCCAAGGATCTAATGGAAGGGAATGCAGAGAAAAGCTGTTCCCACAGTAAAGGAATGAGGGAAGCTGATTTATGAGGCCAGATTCTGAAGGACAGAAATACACACAGCTTGGCACAGCAACCGGGGTGCAGAATGGAGGCACACCTATCACAGCCAGGAAACCTCAGGGGTGAGTCCACACTGGGGTCAGCAGAGAGAAGGGGGAGCAACACAGGTTCCTTCTTTCTTGGAAGAACTCACAGGCCTCCTGTCACTTGCCAACTGACTCGAGGCGCTCTGTACATTTCTATCTTTGAATTCCTGTAATTTTGTGATGCATTTAACAACTCTCCACCTCGAGAGAGTCACAATCACAGCACCATCGCTTCCATGATCTCCATGGAGATTCACCAAGAATTCCCATCCATCATTCTCATCATTTTTTTCAAGTTGTATAAGAAGAATATATGGTCATCCTAGAGAATTGGGGAAATACCAAGTGTATAAAGAGGCAGAAGTAAAAACCCATAATCACATTGGCATGTTTCCTACAAGGTTTTGTTTTTTAAGTTTTTTTTTTTTTCAGAGTTCTACACACAATTTCAAGAATCTAAAAGATCTCCATGGTTTGTTAAACTACATAGTCTCCCTTTCTTTTTCTTTCTCTCTCAGTCTACCATCTCTTTGGGCTGATACCATGGTATTTTCCTCTGTGTTTCTAATTTACAAACAAGTCTTGTTATTTCTTGATTTGGGGGGTTTTGGCATTATTGTCAATTTCCTACTATGGTTCACTCTTCCTATGCCACAAATGCAGACCCTTTCTATCTGTTCTTCATTTTCCAATGTGGTCATATTATAATTTGAGTTGGACATTATTCATAATTATATTCTTTATTCTGTAACTGTGTAAAATCTAACCATATTTTTCTTTCCTGCAAATTTTTTTGTTTTCCTAGGAGTTAACAATCATCTACCAATAGTTCAATATCAAGTTCTCGCCAATTTTTAAAGCTTGCTCTCAAAATGTCCAGATGCATCAGGTATTGGTGCATACTTGTCATCCTGGGAAGGTCTCTCCTGCAGCTTCCTCTCCTGACCATTCCAGGCTAATGGCCCTCCAGATGTGGTGCACAACTGCCATCTGGAAATCTGTCTATCACCCTAGAAATGCCCTTCCCCTCTCTCTCTTTTTTTGTGTATGCTATTGTTTTGAACACCTTCTCCAGCTGCTTCCTAAGATGGTAAAAGTTTTGAGAACTTCCATACCTGATTCATCTACCCTCATCTTGTCTTCATCCTACCCTCAATCTTGTTTGGCTGATAGACTTCCTGGTTAAATATCATTTCCTTTTGGAATTTTGAAGACATTGCTCCATTACCTCCCAGCTCCCAGTGTTGGGGCTTGGAACTCTGAGAGCCTTCTGTGTCCTGATTCTTTATGTGCGACCTATTTTGAAATCTCAAATACATGCGTAGTGGTTTGAGACTATTTTCATGGTGGGCCCTGGGTGGAACCCATCAACCTGGAATCTTATGTTCTTCAGTTCTGGACATTTTTCTTAGAATCCTTTTTCTTTTCTGTAGCCCCAATTATGTGAACATTGGACCTCTTAAGCTTTTTCATATTGTTTCCTTTATTTTCATCTCTTTGCCTTTTCTTACTCTACTTTCTAAGAAAATTACCTCCTATAGATTTTTCACTTCTGCTCTATGCTCTTAGTTTTCAAGATTGTTTTCCTACTCTATACATTTTTTTTTAGGATATCCTACTTTTATTTCAGGACTACATTGTCTCCTTTTACCTAAGGATACTAAGAGCAGAATTTTACTTCTAATGCTTTCTTTTATCAGCATAGTCTCTGATTGCTCCAACTTTCTTCTTGTTTGTTCTAATCTCTATCTTTGATGTTACGGGCTTCTCACAACTACCAGGAAATCCTTAAATTTCTGCCCTTATTTAAGAATGGAGAGCTAAAAACTCACTGGACTCTCTGAAAATAAGGACTTCTCTGGAGATTCATTACACAGTGATCTGGCCATTTACTGAGGAATTTGCAGAGGAAGTTGGTTCGGCCCTCTGAAAGTCAGTGTCTCCCCACCCCTTGCTTCTGGGTAAAGACTAGACTTAAGAGCCAAGTAAGTAGTGAGCAATGGGGGGCAGGGAGAGCCAGGTGTGTCTCGAAATCCAGTACATATATGTACAATTAATACATTCAATTTCCTGTTGTCTGTAGTCAATTCCTACCTTCACAAGTGCCTGGGGTTTAGTCTCTCCACAGAAACAATCTCCAGCCTTTTTCCAGAGTGAGGGAAAAGTAGTCATAATGCTACATGGAGTGAGAGAGGACATCTGGAGTCTTAAAAGTTACAGGGACTTGTGCTACCAACTTGGTTTGGGGAGAATTTATATAGTGTAAATGAAACTGGTTTTCAGCTTCTCTTGCTCCCAGCTTGGGATTCAATCTTCCTCATCTATTCACAGCTTGCAAAAATCTACTGCTCACATGAAACGATGATCAGCACCACTTGGTCATTAGGGAAATACAAATCAAAACCATAATGAAATACCACCTCATATCCACTAGAATGGTTATAATGTTAATATACTATATACATGTGAGTGTATGTGTGTGTGTGTGCATATATGTACATATGAGTATATATGTATGTACATATGTGTGTGTGTATGTATATGATATGGGGAAATTAGAATCCTTACACACTGATGGTAGGAATGTAAAATGATGCAGCTGCTATGGAAAATAGTTTGGCAGTTCCTCAAAAAATTAAACGTAGAATTACTCATCAATTACTCATCAATTCCACCCTTAGGTGTACATCCAAAACACTGAAAACAGGTATTCAAAAAATATATATACAGGAATATTCACAGCAGCATTATTCACAGTAACCCAATGTGAAAACTACCTAAATATCCACCATCTGATCAATGGATAAACAAAATGTGGTATCCCCATACAATAAATTATTAATCAGTCACAGAAATGCATGAAGTATGGACATGCCTCAACATGGATGAACCTTAAAACCACGATATTGAGTGAAAGAAGCCGAACACAGAAAGCCACACACTGACTCCAGTTCTATGAAACATCTAGAACAGGCACATTCACAGACACAAAGCACATTAGTTGCTGCCAGGGGCTCGGGGACAAACTGGTAGTTTCCAGAGGGGACAAAGTTGGTAGGATGGGGGAAAAACATCAAGGGGATCAAGAGATTCAAACTTCCAGTTATAAACTAAGTCACAGGGAGGAAAACCCATAGGGATTCCAATCAATGACAGCATAGGGAATCCTATCAACAACATCATAGTAACTTTGTATGGCAACAGTTAACTACACTTAACAGGAGGAGCACTGAGTAACATACAATGGTTGAATTACTGTGGAATACCTCTGCAACTTCGCCTTGTATGTTAACCATACTTCAATTTCAAAAAAGGCACTGTAAAGCTGAATCCTACCTTCCAGGAGCTTACTATCAACTTGAGAATTTAAAAATAACAATGAAAGAAATAAGGAAAGAAAAGCACACTCCACAATAAATTACTGTGGCCAGAATAGCTCAGTCTGTTTCCTCGAGATCAGAAGAAAAGGCTATAGCTGTGGGTAAAGCAAAAGTCTTCACAAGGGGCCCCTGGGTGGCTCAGTGGGTTAAGCCTCTGCCTTTGGCTCAGGTCATGATCTTAGGGTCCTGGGATCAAGCCCCGCATCGGGCTCTCTGCTCAGTGGGGAGCCTGCTTCCCCCTCTCTCTCTGCCTGCTGCTCTGCTTACATGTGATCTCTCTCTCTCTCTCTCTGTCAAATAAATAAATAAGTTTAGATTCAAAAGGCTTCACAAATAATCAGTGACTTAGAGCTGGGTAAGAAATAACCTCAGAGAAGATTACCCTACTATGTTGTGTCAGAAACATGATAAACACAGGAAAACAAAAATATTTATGGTATGCATGGTCTGGAGACCAACTGGGCCAGTTTGTAATGAATTATATCCTAAAGAAAAGTATTCTGGGGTCAGATTGTGAAGATTTTATTTGCTAATTTGACATTTTCCAAAAAATTCATATAATATATAAGATATATATATTATATAAATATATAAAATATATATTATATAAATAATATATAAAATATATATTATATAAATAATATATTAAATATATATTATATAAATAATATATATTTATATAATATACATTACATAAATATATATAATATATGTATATAACAAAATTATCTCAAACCTGGGCTCTCCAAGTCATGGTTCAAATGTTCACATTAGCCAACCCATGCACAATCCTTCATACTGGATTTAATCCTGGACATTTCTATTTTCAGCTTTAAAAGAAGATAATTGGCACTGATCATCCTAAACTGCATATTCCAGTCTGCTGAGTTTCAGTACCCTTGGCAATGACAGGCCTGGCTGATATTACTGTCCAAAGTGCCACACAAAAGGCATTCATGAACAACACTGACTCAGCCCTGGAGGTAAGAGCAAATAACACCGACTGGTAAGCAAATGGCCTCTGAAGGCCAAAATACTCACTCCTTCCGGTTCGATTGGAGATATCAGAGAATTGGGGGGTGTGGCGACGGAAAAGCTATGGGTGACCAGCAGATTTGTCAGTGGACTGGGAGGAAGGGTAAAATCATCACCCAAACCTCTGTATTCAGTGCTGGAGTTCCCAGCTGCATAAATTCTATGACTTTTGCAAATGTATGTTGTGTTACAGTCATTTGCACTGAAAAGGGTTCTGATTAACACACACCCCCAGTATCCTCCAGTATCACTGAGCTCAATCATCACACTTAAACAAGTTCCCATTAAATCAAACTCTAGTTCTCATTAAATGAGCTAAGCTGTAAACTCCTTGGATGTCTAGCTCTTCATCAACTTGTACATCTCAAGTATTTAACAATGGATGGATAGAATGAAACAAAGACCAAAAAACTAACAAAGAAATGGAAAAAATATTGAAGTTTCCGCCTAATTTGTTTATTCATCTTCTTTCTTCCAACTTCAATTCTCTGTTCTGAATCCTGCAGAATAAGATTTCTAGTAGGTCTTCATCTGATGACAGCAGAGGCCACAGTGTTAAGGGAGGAAACCATCTACACAGAGATTCCATTTGGGTAATCTATACCAACTTCACAAATCCTATCCCTGTGACCCTGGGAGAGGAAAAAAGGAAAAAGGATGGTTCGTGTTTTGAGAGTCCCTATACAAGGTAAGGCACCTTACTATATGCTTTGTAGATTTTCTCTCACAGTTATCACCAGGCTCTTCAATTATAGGTATTTGAGGAACGCAAAGAGAAGCTTTATACAGATGAGGAATCCAAAGAGAAGCTGAAAAACTTGCCCAAGGTCATACAATTACACAGACAAGAGTTAAACTTGTGTATTTCTGTCTCCAGAATGTACCGCACCCCAAGATCAATTACTTTTTGGGTAAATGCCTACATGATATGAGTTGAGGGTCCCAGAAAGACTCATCTCCTCAAAAATATCTCTTCCTGAAGCTAGAAATTCTACCAAAAACTCATCCTTCAGGTGGCTATGTTATGATCTTAATAATAACTTACATTTATATTAATGCTTCATTAGTTACGAATCACTTTCATGTGAATTCTTTTGTTTGATCTTCACAGCAGCCCCAGTATGGGTTATCCCCATACTGCAGATGAGAAAACACAAGTCGAGAGACTTATCCACAGCAAAGCCATCAGTCGTGGGCCTCCTCAGTCTCCCGGCTCCATGTTTCCAGATGTTTCTTCTACAGGTAAACTGACAAGGAGGTGAGGGCTGATCCTGGTCAGACACGAAGGGGACCAATGCCTCGGGAAGGAAACGATAAGGGAAGGGGTGCTGGAGGGAGAGGGGTGGTACGCACAGAGCAGGGAGGCTGGAGGCTAACTGCCATCACAGTCTCCCGGGGCTTGAAATTGGACCAAGGTGCCTGGGTGCTATCAGCAGGGTCACTACGCAGCCCAGCCTGGGACAGCCAGGCCTGTTTCCCCAGCATCATTACTAATAGCTCTCTCTTTTCTTTTAAAAAGAGGCCCAGTTTGGACAATAAAGTGTATGGTCCCTACAGTTACTACCTACCACAGGTAGAGACTGGAGGGGAGGTCCCCATACCACAGTCCCCACACAGCTTCCAGCTATGTGTGTTTCAAGTCAGCACAATGGAATCCTTTTACTCACCACTTCAGATGAGATATTAAAAAAAAAAAAAAAAAAAAGAAAGAAAGAAAGAAAGAAAGGAAGGAAGGAAGGAAGGAAGGAAGGAAAAAAAAGGGAATCTAACAGTTCAGAGAGGCCCCTGGGCAGCGGAACCGGGCTCCAGCTCTACAAGCACTTTTTCTCCTCCAGTAATTACTGGTTGCTCAGCAAGCTTAGCACCAACACCCGCAGAAGCCACCGTGTAATTACAGGAAGTCTTGAAGAAGGATTCCCTCAAAATGACACAACCTTTTCCAGGAGGACACATGCGCACACACGTTCGTGCGCCTGCCCTCACAGGCTCTGCACCCGGGGAGAGCCAGTTACGAGAGAAGCTTACACGCGGGCAGCAGCACCTCACTGTTCGTGAAGCTCTCTCCCCCACGCTGTCCCACTCACTCTCCGACACCCTCGTGAGGCAAGGGCACAAGCGGTCTAAGCTCCAGTTTACGAGTGATCAAACCAAGGTTCAGAGGAGGAGAAACGACAGTCCCAGGTCACACTCCTGGAAGGAGACGAGGCTGGGACAGCAATGATGCTCAGATGGCCATTGCGGGCACCCAAGCAGCGATGTTCAGCTCAGAGCTAGCGTCCACTGTGCAGAGGACAGACGGTCCACCTCTCGTCTCCCCACATCCAGGCCCTGAGGCCCCTCACTCAGCCACCTGTGACCCCCTGACCCAGAGGCTCAGCCTCACTCTCCCCCTCCACATACCTGCTTAGGTGTCACTTCAGGTCAGTTAGCGTTTTGTCAATGACTCACCCATGTTCAGCCCTAAGGTCACTAAGGCTTGGCCTCAGCCCCCACGGAGCTCATGATCCAATGGTGTAGGAGAAAGGAGGGGGTCCAGCGCCTGGGGCTCTGGGTACCCAGGTCTCCTCTGACACTGACAGGCTCAGTGATTTGGACAATTTGGCTCACCTCTCTGTGTTTCAGTTTCCTTCTCTTTAAAATGGGGGTGAACTGAATCAGTTTCAATCTGGTGGCCAGGGGGCTCTAACCACTTTCCCCAGATACCTAGAATTGGCCTACACAGCATTTTTATATGATTTCTTAAAATCTTCCTACAACGCCCTGCCAATCCTAAACCCACAAAAATGGTTTTTGCTCTTTCATGTTCTTGGCACCAAGGCTTTTAAATTTGCAACCCCTAAACCAGACCACCTCTAAGGCCCTCCCAACGGAACACTCCAGGGTTGGGAGTGAGAAGTGACTCAGACTCTGGGGCCAGACGGCAACTGACTAGTTATAAGACCTCAACCAAGGTATTAGCTTCTGCCCCAATGTATTTAATATGCTAAAATAATCACAGAACCTACTTCATGGAGCTTGTAGCCTTTTCAGATGGGCTTCTTTCACTTAGGGATGTGTATCTGAGGTTCCTCCAAGTCTTTTCATGGCTTCACAGCTCCTACCTTTATAGCACTCCCTACTTCTCCCCTGTCCGGATACACCACAGTTTATCCCTTCACCTACTGAAGGGTTGCCAAGAGATTTGGCAATGGTGATGAAAACTTCTATAAACACCTATGTGCAGGTTTCTGCATGGACAGTTTTTAACTCCCTTCAGTAAATACCAAGGAGTGTGATTGCTCTATCATATGGTAAGCCTGGTTTTATACGAAACTGCCAGATTGTCTTCCAACGTAGCTGGAGGAGCCTGCTTTCTCACCAGCAGTAAACGAGGGTTCCTATTGTTTCACAACCTCGCCAGCATTTGGGACTCTCAGGGTTCCACACTGGGGTCATTCTAATAGGCATGCTGCAGTATCTCATTTTAATTTACTTTTCCTCGACGACATAGGATGTGGAACATCTTTTTATGGGCTCATGTGCCCTCTGTAGATCTTCGTGGGGAAAGTGTCTACGAAGGTCCTTGACATGTTTTCAAACTTGTTTGTTTTCTCATTGAATTTTAAGACTTCTTTGTATATCTTAGATAAGTTCTAGCAGATATGTCTTTTGCAAATATTTTCTCCCAGTCTGTGGCTTGTCATGTCTTTTCCTTGACTTCGTCTTTTGCAGATTGAAGTTTGCATTTTAATCAAGTCCAGCCTCTTAATTAGTTCTTTCATGTCCGGAAAATCATCATGCCTGGAAGATCACCACCTTACCCAAATCATCCAAGTTTTCTACTAAATTATCCTTTAGGAGATAGGGTTTTTATAGTTTTAAAGGGTGTTATAGTTTTGCATTTTACACTTAGATCTTGATCCGTTTTGAACTGATTTTTGTGAAGGGAGTAAGGTCCACATCTACTTTCACCTTCTTGCATGTGGATGTCCAGTTGTTTCAGCCCCGTTTGCTCACTGTTCTTTGTTCTACTATATTCTCTTTGCAACCTTGTCAATGATCCATATATTTGTGTCTGTCTTTTTCTGGGATCTCTGTTCTGTCCCACTGATCCTTCTTCCACCAATATCACACTGTCTTGATACAATAAGTATATCTGATACTCAAATTGGGTAATGTCAGGATTCCAACTATGTTCTTCAATACTGCGTCGGTGGGCACCTGGCTGACTCAGTCAGTTAGGCTGCTGCCTTCATCTCAGGTTGTGATCCCAGGATCCTGGGATTGAGTTCTGCATCAGGCTCCTTGCTCAGTAAGGAAACTGCTTCTCTCTCGGCCTGCTGCTCCCCTTGCTCGTGCTAGCTCTCGCTCTCTGACAAACAAATAAAATCTTAAAAAAAAAAAAAAAAATACTGTGTTGGTTATTCTGCATCTCTTGCCCCTCCATACAGACTTTAGGATCAGTTTACCAACACCTACAAAATAGCTTGCTGGAATTTTTATTGGGATTGTCTTGAATCTACAAATCGAAAAGAACTGGTATCTTGACGACACTGAGTCTTCATATCCATTAACGTGGAATACCTCTTCATTTATTCAGTAGTTATTTGATATTCATCAGAGTTTTCTCGTTTTCTTCATATAGATCTTACACATATTTTGTTACGTTTTATATCTAGATTATTTCACTTTGGTCAGGGGCAAGGAGAATGGCTAATGTAAACAGCCTAATGTTTTCAATTCCAAAGTGCACTTGTTCATTGATGATATATAAAAGTAAAACGATTGCCTTTTGAACATTAACCTTATATCCTACAATCTTGCCATAATCATGTATTGCTTCCAGGAGTTTTTGACAATGGCCAGATTTTCTTTTCTTTTTTTTAAGATTTATTTGTTTATTTATTTGACAGACAGAGATCACAAGTAGGCAGAGAAGCAGGCAGAGAGAGAGGAGAAACCTGGCTCCCCGCTGAGCAGAGAGCCCAATGCAGCGCTTGATCCCAGGACCCTGGGATCATGACCTGAGCCCAAGGCAGAGGCTTAATCCACTGAGCCACCCAGGCGCCCCCAATGGCCAGATTTTCTATATTGTGTCTATCTGCAAAAGAGTTTTAGTTCTTCCTTCTCAGTCTGTATACTTTTTATTTCCTTATCTTCTCTTACTGCATTAATTAGGATTTCCAGTAGGATGCTGAAAAAACAGAAGAGGGATTATCTTTGCCTTACTTTTGATCTTGGTGGAAAAAAAAGTAAGTTTTTTACCATTAAGTATGATGTTAACTAGATCTTTATGAATATTCTTTATCAAGTTGATGAAGTTCCTCTACTCCTAGTTTACTGTTTCTATCAATGTGTGTCCCATTTTGTCAAATGCTTTTTCCACATCTATCAGTATCATGTGATTTTTCTTTAGTTTATTGATGTGAAAGATTGCATTAATTGATTTTCTAATGCTCAATCAGCCTTGCATAAAATCTATGGGATAAATCTACTTGAATTTATGGGATAATGGGATAAAATCTACTTGATGTGGTGTATAATTTCAAGGTTTTATTTATTCATTTGACAGACAGCAAGAGAGGGAGCACAAGCAGGGGGAGTGGAAGAGGGAGAAGCAGGCTCCACGCTGAGCAGGGAGCCCAACGTAGGACTTGATCCCAGGACACTGGGGTCATGACCTGAGCCGAAGGTATACACTTAATGAACGAGTCACCCAGGTGCCCCTAATATTTTGTTGAGGACTTTTTTATCTGTATTCATGGGATATACAGGTCGGTAGTCTCCTTTTCTTAGGTCTTTGATTTTGGTATTAGGATAATGTAGGTCTCACAGAATCTTACCCTTTCGAAAGAGATTGTAAAGAATTGATATTTCTCCTCTACATGCTTGGGAAACTTCACCAGTGTTCCATTGGGCTTGGTGCTTTCTGTTTGAAAGAGGTTATTAGTTGTTTATTTAATTTCTTTAATAGATACAGGCTTATTAGAACATCTGTTTCTTGACTTTTGGCAGATTGTATCTTTCAAGGAATTGCTCCATTTCACATAGGTTATCAAATCTGTGGTCACAGAGTTAATAGTATTCTTTTATCATCCTTTTAATGTCCATGGGATCTATAGAGTAACTACTCTTTCACTAGTGCTATTAGTAATTTGTATCTTTTTTTTTTCCCCCCCAAGCCTCATTAGAGATATATGGTCTTTCCCTAAGAATGAAGTTCTGGCTTCATTGGTTTCCTCTATTCATTTTCTCTTTTTCAATTTCATTAATTTCTGCTCCAATTTTTATCATTTTTCTTGGCTTTACTCTAGATTTAATGTACTCTTCCTTTTCTGGTTTCCTCACTTAAAGATTGATTTTATATCTTTCTGTTCAAATAAATGCATTCATGGCTAGACGTTTCCCTCAAAGCACTGCTTTTGCTGCTTTGATAAATTTTGATAAGCTCTATTTTTCTTTAGTTCAAAATATTTTTTATTTCCCTTAAGATTTTTTTCTTTGACCCATGTGTCACCTAGAAGTGTGTTGTTTGGGGGCATCTGATGTCACAGTTGGTTGGGCATACAGCTCGGTTTTTGCTCAGGTCATGATCTCAAGGAACTTGGGGTTGAGCCCTATATCAGGCTCCACACTCAGCACAAAGTCTGCCTGGGATTCTCTCTTCTTCTGCCCCTCCCCCACCGCACACTATCTAATTTTTTTTTTAAGTGTGTTGTTTAATTCCATCATGGTCTAAATGCACACACTGTATAATTTCTAGTATTCTAAACTCAAGATGTGTTTATGGCCCAGAATGTTATCTCAGTAGATGTTCCATGTGAACTTAAGAATGTGTATTCTGCGGAATGCCTGGGTGGCTCAGGGGGTTAAGCCTCTGCCTTCACCTCAGGTCATGGTCTCAGGGTCCTGGGATCAAGCCCCGCATCCAGCTCTCTACTCAGCAGGAAGTCTGCTTCCCCTTGCTTCCCCCTCTCTCTCTGCCTGCCTCTCTGCCTACTTGTGATCTGTCAAACAAATAAATAAAAATCTTTAAAAAAAAATGTGTATTCTGCTTTTAGTGGATCAAGTACATCCATTATACTTATTTATTTTCAGTTGATTGCTGGTGTTGAGTTCAACTATCCCCTATCTGCATGCTGGATATGTCCATTCCTGATAGTATTGAAATTTTAAACTTTAAAAGCGGATTCTTCTGTTTGTCCTTGTAGTTCCATCACGTTTTTGTTTTTTAACTCATTATATAGCCTTTTCAGATTATAATATCTTCTTGGAAAACTGATCCCTTTATCATCATGTAATGAGTTTCTTTATCCCTAAAAACTTTCTTCCTCTTACGTCTACTCTGTCTGAAATTAATATAGCCACTTCTGCTTTCTTTTGACAAGTGTTGGCTTGGTATAGCTTTCTCCATTTACTTTTAATCTATATGTGTTTATGTTTAAAAGGAGTTTCTTGTAAACAACATGTAATTAGGTCTTGATTTTTGATCCACTCTGACAATGTGTCTTTTTATCAGTGCCTTTAGACCACTGACATTCAAAGCAATTACTAATATAGTGGGATTAATATCTACCTTATTTCTTACTGTTTTCTATGTGTTATTATTCTTTGTTCCTATTTTTGTCTTTTTTCGGCCATTTCTCGTTTTGAGTATTTCTAAGATTCCATTAGCTCTACATTCTTAGTATATCAGTTCCATCTTAAAAAAAAAAAAAAACTTTTTTAGTGATTATTTAGTGATTTAGTGATTACCCTGGAGTTTGCTGGATACATTTAGCACTAATCCAAGTCCACTTTCAAGTAACACTATACTACTCAGGTAGCTCAAGTAGGTTATAGTAATAAAATAATCCTAATTCCTCCCTTCTGTCCTTTCTACCAGTGTTGTCATTTATTTATATACAAGTATACATAGTCCAATACAGTGTTCTTTTGTTTCTTGTTTTTTGTTTTTCTAAGATTTATTAGAGAGAGGTGAGGGGAGCAGAGGAAGAGGGACAAGGAGACACCTCGCTGAGCACGGAACCTAACACAGGGTTCGATCCCACACCCTGAGATCATGACCTTAGCCAAAAATCAAGAGTTGAATGCTATTTTGGCCAAACTGTTATCTCTCCAACAAGAGTAAGAAAAAACTTCTCACTTTGCCTTCATTCATTCCTTCTTCACATTCTTCCTTCATGTAGATCAGATTCCTTCTCCAGTTTTACGGAGATATAACTGACTTACAACTCTGTATAAATTTAATGTGTACAGTGTGTAACTGGATACACACACATTGGGAACTGCTACCCACAACGAAGTTAACACATCCCTCACCTCACATTAATTACCATTTTGTTATGTTGAGAACATTAGTCCTCTACTCGCACATCAACTTTAAAAGTATCCAAATACGGGCGCCTGGGTGGCTCAGTGGGTTGGGCCGCTGCCTTCGGCTCGGGTCATGATCTCGGGGTCCTGGGATCGAGTCCCGCATCGGGCTCTTTGCTCAGCGGGGAGCCTGCTTCCCTCTCTCTCTCTCTGCCTGCCTCTCTGCCTACTTGTGATCTCTCTCTGTCAAATAAATAAATAAAATCTTAAAAAAAAAAAATCCTTTGGCTATATAAAAAAAAAAAAAAAGTATCCAAATACAGTAGTTTTAACTATAGTCGCCATGCTATACATTAGATCCCCTGAACCTATTCACATCTTAACTGAAAGTTTGTGCCCTTCAACCAACATCTCCCAATTCCCCCCAATCCTTAGCACCTGGAAACTACTGATCTGCTGTTTCTATGAATTTGATGGGGTTTTTGTATAAGTAAGATCACACAGTATTTGTCTTTTTCTATCGGATTCATTTTACTTAGCATAATGCCCCGAAGTCCACTCATGTCGTCACAAATGATAGGAATTCCTTTTTTATGGCTGATTATTTCACTGTATGTACATTTATCACATTGATCCATTAATCCATCAATAGATTTTTTTTGACGGGGGGTGGGGGACAGAGGAGCACACGGAGAGGGAGAGAGAAAATCTTAAGCAAGCTCCATGCCCAGCACAGAGGCCAACATGGGGCTCAATCTCATGACCCTGAGATTGTGATCTGAGCCAAAAATCAAGATTTGAACACTTAACTGAGCCACCAACATGCCCCTCCATCAGTGGACTTGTATTGTTTTCATGTCTTGGCTACTATGAGTAATGCTTCAATAAACATGGGGGAGCAGACATTCTTTCAAGATAACAATTTCCTCTCCTTTAAATTAATACCCAAAAATGGGATTACTGGATCATAGGATCATAGAGGGGGTTCTATTTTTAGTTTTTTGAGGCACCTCCATACTGTTTTACCTAGTGGCTGTACCAATTTTTATTCCCATTAATAGTCCACCAAGGTTCCCTCTTCTCTATATCCTCACCAGCATCTGTGGGGGTTTTTGGTTTGGCTTGGCAATGGCCATTCTAAGAGGTGTGAGGTGATAGTTCATTATAGTTTTTATTTCCATTTTCCTGATTAGTGATGTTGTATACCTTTTCATGTATCTGTTGGCCATTCGTATATCTTCTTTGTAAAAATGTCTATTCAAGTCCCCAGCCCATGTCGTTAGATTATTTGGGTTTGGGGGGTTTTTTGTTTTGTTTTTTTACTATTGGATTATAGAAGTTCCTGTATTCTGGGTATTAACCTTTTACCAATATATGGTTTCTAATCATTTTTCTAATTCTGTAGACTGCCTTTTCATTTTGTTCATTGTTTCTTTTGCTATATAGAAGCTTTTTAGTTTCATGTCGTTCCACTTGTTTTCTCCTTTTCTTGCCAGAACCAAAAATTGTTGCCAAGACCAAAGTCAAGGAGGTTCTTCTGCTTATATTCTTCTAAGAATTTTGTAGTTTCAAGTCTGACATCTAACTCCTTATTGTATGACCAGTTAATTTTTCTAAGTGGTGTAAGAAAGGGGTCTAATTTCATTCTTTTGCATAGAGCTATTCAGTATTCCTAACACAATTTACCGAAAAACCTATCCTCTCCCCCACTGAGTATTCTTGGTTCCCTTGCCAAAATTAGTTAGCCAGATATGTATGGGTTTACTTCTGGGCTCTATTCTCTTCCACTGGTATGCCAGTTCCATACCGTTTTGATTAAAACAGCTTTGTAATATGGTTTTAAATCAGGAAGTATGATGCCTCCAGTTTTGTTCCACCTCACAGACTACTTTGGCTGTTCAGGGGGTTTGTGGTTCCATTAACAATTTTGGGATTATCTTTATGTTGGGTCCCCCAAAAACTGGGTACCCCAATAATGGGTCCGT
Source organism: Martes martes (assembly GCF_963455335.1). Taxonomy (NCBI): domain Eukaryota; kingdom Metazoa; phylum Chordata; class Mammalia; order Carnivora; family Mustelidae; genus Martes; species Martes martes. The sequence continues at coordinate 51,119,310 of NC_137902.1, forward strand.
GATTAAAAGAGTGAGACTGATACAAAGTGAAGGTCAAGCAAAGCTTTATTTCGCACCAAGCATCAGGAATCAAACCTACTGTCAAACAGACTGGTCGGGGTCGCCCCTTACAGAGGACGACCCCTCCCTGCTTTCCAGACTAACTTTTATAGAGCAAAGGCCATGTGGTTGGGCCTGGCCATGCACAGGTGGCCAATGAGATTGTAACACACACAGGAAACTCCACAGTGATGCTAGGCGACCAACTGAATTATAATTTACCCTAGTAGACATCTGAACCAGCCTATCACCTAGTTCAGAATTGGCGCCCAAAAGGTGCCCAAAGGGTGGGGCCCATACTCCTTGGTAGCTAGGAGACAGTATGCACCCCCACTGATTGAATACCTCCACCTGGCCTGACCCACCCTTGTATTTGGACTTTGTTATCTGGGACTGGTTTCTCGGACTTGCTTTTAAATAAGTTCGGGGGGGGGGGGGGGGGTGGCACAAGGTCAATTTAAGTTTTACAACAAAATGGCAGTTCAACCGGGATGGGGCCGCTCTGGCTGAATAGGCCCTTACATTTTCAACTTCTATGACAATTGCCATTGGAATTTTGATAGGAATTACATTCAAATCATCCACAGATGGCTTGGGGTAGTATCCTGAACAAAGGTTATTTTTTCATTTATTTAGGTTTTCTTCAATTTCTTTCATAAATGTCATAGTTTCTAGTGTATAAATCTTTAACTTTCTTAAAATTATTCCTATTTTACTTTTTTTGATATTATTGTAAATGGGATAATTTCCTTTCTTTTACAGAGAGCTCATTGTTAGTATAAAGAAATATGTATGTTGCTTTTGTATCCTGAAACTTTACTCATTTATTTATGAAGTCAAAATTTTTTAGTTGAGATTTCAGGATTTTCTATATACAAGATCATGTCATCAGCAAACAGGAAAAATTTTTTCTGATTCAGAGGCCTTCTGTTTTTCTTGACTAATTGCTCTGGGAAGGACTCCCAGTATATGTTGAGTAGAAATGTTGAGAGAGAGCACCCTTGTCTAGTTCCTGATCTCAATGGCAAAGCTTTCAAACTTTCACCACTGAGTATGAAGTCAATGTGAGCTTGTCAAATAGAGCCTTTATTATGTTAAGGGATATTCTTTCTATACTCACTTGTTGAGAGCTTTTATTATGAAAGGAGGTTGAATTTTGTTGAATGCTTTTTCTGCATCTATTGAGATGCAGATCCAAGTTTGAGCTGTTATCACTCACTCTCTGAAGAAATTGTTTTAACCTGTATTATAAGTCAGGTCTACTGGCAACAAATGTTTTTTGTCTGAGGAAGTACTGTTCTTTCACTCATGAAGGATAATTTCATAGGCTACAGAATTCTAGGTTGGGGTTATTTCCCCAAAACATTTTAGATATTTTACCCACACTCTTGTTTACATAGTTTCTAAAGACAAGCTGAATATAATCCTTATCTTGCTTTTCTATTAATGTTTTCTTTTTTTCTTTTGGCTGCTTTCAAGATTTTCCTTCTTCTGTTTTCTTTAGTTGAAAATGAGCGAGCTAGATGGAGTCTTTGTTGGTGGTCGTGGTTTTGGCATTTATCCCACCTGGTGGTCTCCGAACTTCCTCAACCTGTGGTTCAGTATCTGACATCAATTTAGGGGAAATTCGCAGTAATTATTGTTTCAAATGTTTCTTCTTCTCTTTCCTTCTGCTGTTCCCGTTACAGGTATGTTATACTTTTTCTAGTTTAGTCTTTTTTTCTCTTTGCTTTTCATACTTTTGGAGGTTTCTACTTCACTATCATCAAGGTCAAACATTCTTTCCTCAGCTGTGCCCAGTAAGTAAGTAAGTCTTTTTAAAAATGCCTTTAGGATGGGGCGCCTGGGCAGCTCAGTGGGTTAAGCCTCTGCCTTGGGCTCAGGTCATGATCCCAGGGTCCTGGGATTGAGCCCCGATTGAGCCCCGCATCCGCATCCGCATCCGCATCCGGGCTCTCTGCTCCGCAGGGAGCCTGCTTTCCCCTCCCCCTCTGCCTGCCTCTCTGCCTACTTGTGATCTCTCTCTCTCTGTCAAATAAATAAATAAAATCTTAAAAAAAAAAGAAAAAGAAAAATACCTTTAGGCGTATTCGTATTTACTTTAGAGAGAGAAAAAGACCATGTGTGCCGCAGGGAAGGGGAAGAGGAGAGGCAGAAAGAGTTCTAAGCAGACTCTGCACTGAGCATAGAAACTGACACACAGCTCAATATCACAATCCTGAGATCATGAACTTGATCCAAAACCAATAGTCAGCCATTCAACCGACTGTGTCACCCAGGGACCCCATGCCGGAAGAGCATACTTCATTTTTCTTAAGTGTTTCCATCTCCAGCATTTTTTGGTTCTTAGAATTTCCATGTCTCTGCTTATATCGCCCATCTGTTCCTCCATGAAGTCTATTTTGTCCATTAGAGCCCTTAGCGTATTCAACAGTTTCAAATCCCTTGTCTGATAATTCCAACATCCCTGCCACAATCAAGTCCTGCTTGGTCTCTTCCAATTGTCTTATGCCTTTCAGTACTTTTCACAAGTTTTTCTTGATAACTGGGCATAATGCACTGTGTAAGAAGAACTGCTGTAAATAGGCCTTTTGTAATACATGGCAGAAAGGGAAATATTTTATAATCCTATTAGATTCCCGTCTTTCAGTTTCAGAGCATGCGTCTCTAGGCTGAACTTCACATGTGCTGTTCAGTGGTTTGTAGATAGGCAGACTAAAGTTAGCTGAATGTGGGCATTTCCCTCCTTTCAGGTAAATCAGCCTCTGGTGAATTCTCCTGTGGACGGATTTTAAGTACAGAAGGCTCGATCATATTACAAAAAGAGTTCCATTTCCCCACCCCACTGCCAGAAGCACAGTGGGATTTTCCTCCTTATTTAATGTGAGAACCTGGTACAGATCCAGGAAGGAAGATACTCAAAAGTGTGGGAGCCCCCTGGTGACTGGGTGCCCCTGGAACTACTAACTGTGAGTTGTCCACATTATACCTCCAGCAAGTCATCAATTACAGCTGAGGTTTCTATACCCGGGTGCTGGTTCCCAGGGATCTTGCTGCTCTGGTACGTTGGGGTTCTCTGCATCTGCCTGTCAATCTCTCCAAATGAGGAGGCAGTTCAGCCTGTGCCCTCACTTCTCTTATGTACCTAAGTAAACCTATTTTCAAATTTGTTCAGCTTTTTGTTTTTGTTATGCACCAGACTTCCAAGCTTTTACATGCTGGACCAGAAACCTGAAGTCCTTGTTCTAAATTGAAGTAAAACTCTTTTTACATGAAATTAACCACTTTCAACAATTCAGGAGCATTTATTACATTCACAGTGTTGTGCAAAACAGCACCCTTATCTAGTTCTAAAAGCTTTGGGGGTTTTTTTTTGGGGGGGGGGAGAATCAAAACATTTTACTGAGGGGCTTCAGGGGAAAGTCAAAGGGCTGGGACGACAATGAGATCCAACACCCTCAGCCTGGCCAGTTCCATAGTGACCAAGAAACACTGTCATCATCTTAAAAGGAAACCTTATACTCATTAAGCAGTCACTTTCTCCCCCCACACACCCAACTCCTGGCAGCCATTAATCTTTATCTGTATGGATTTACTTTCATGTTCTGGATATTTCATACAAAGAAAAAAATATCTTTTGTGACTGGCTTCTTTTACCTGGCATAGCGCTGTTTTTAAGGTTGATCATGTTGTAGCATGGATCACTACTTCATTCTTTAAGGCTGAGTAATATTCCATGATATGGACACACCACTTTTTTTTATTCATTCATCCACTCGGGTACTTCCTGTGCCTTCTTCCTGCCATCCAGAATAGCAATTCTAAAGTATCCTCAGAGAGGCCAGGTTATCATCCCCAAGACCCCTCTTGGGCCCAGCCACTTTGACCTCATACATGTTCTGAACGGACACCAGAAGGATGATCTTCTCCAGCCCCTCCAGATGAGGACACTGGTCTTCCCCATACCAGAGACAGAACTTGTAACATTTGGAGGCTGACATTCTGGTGTTTGTTGTTAGGTTTAAAAAAGATAGAGAAGTGGTAGAATCATCTTCTCTTAGGAACCAAGGAGAAAGAGGGGGGGGTGGGGATAAAAGGACTTGGCTTTGAATAAATTGTACCATAGGCAGGAGTAAAGCTAAGTTTTACGGTGTATGTTCTGGAGAACTGAGAAATACCCTTACAACAGAAATAATCACTTTTTTTTTTAAGATTTTATTGATCTATTTGAGAGAGAGAGAGAGAATGAGAGCATGAGAGGGGAGAAGGTCAGACGGAGAAGCAGACTCCCATGGAGCTGGGAGCCCAATGCAGGACTCGATCCTGGGACTCCAGGACCATGACCTGAGCCAAAGGCAGTTGCTTAACCAACTGAGCCACCAAGGTGCCCAGAAATAATCACTCTTTAACTATGACAATTAGGGTGATTCGTAAGTTCAAAGTAACTCCTTAAAAAACTACCAGGAGACGCATGTTTGCTTTTACCACCTGATATCTTCTTGCCGGTTGTCAAAGGCAGAGTAATGCCCTCCTCCTCCCATGCTCCCTGCAAGATGTGGCTGTCCTAGTTCCTAGCCCTGTGGATCTGTTACCTTACATGGCAAAGGGGCTTTGCTGAGGTGCTTAGATAAAGGATCTTGCAACAGAGAGATGACCCTGGATTATCCAGGGTCCTTTATAAGACGGAGCCTAGAGATATGAATCAGAGAAAGAGATACGAAAACAGAAGCAGAGCTCAGAGGGATGCAAAGCCCCAAAGCCAAGGAATGTGGGCAGCCTTTAGAAACTGGAAGGATAAGGCAACAGATTCTTCCCTACAGTGTCTGTGGAAAACACAGACCTACTAACACTTTGATTTTAGCTCAGTAAGACCCATTCTGGACTTCTGACTTCCACACAGTATGACAGTAAGCTTGTGTTGCTTTAAGCAACTGAGTTTATGGTCATTCGTTCCAGAAGCAACAGGAAACTAATATACCCCCATGTAGAATATCCAGCCATCTAACAACGAATCACCAACATGTAGAAACACTGAGAAGTCAGAATTTTCCATGGACGGTGTTTTTGTCTTCGTGATGAAAATGTGGTGTCTGCATGTTAGAAAGAAAGCCAACACAGGAGGGAGAAGAGGAGAGAACACACAAGGAAACCTGGAATAAGCAGCAAAACTTAACCCTGAAGTTTGTTACACTAGAATGAGAAAATCTGAAGGATCACAAATTTTTCACATCTGCCATAAAACATTTCACAGCACCTTTACATCAGATGGGCCCTGGTGAAAGGTTTTAACAAGCCGATACCCCGTGTGGTAAGGCTCAGAAAATGAACTTTCAATTCTCTTAATTTTCCAGTTAAGTGAATCTGATTTTCTCCACAGAGAGGGAATTAAACTTCCCCAAACCAAGAAAACCCCCTTCCACATAACCGATACAGTAAAGATAAAACTTGGCTATGTAATAGTCTCATTACTCTCGTTGCAAACCATCTGTCAAATTTTGTTTAACAAGTTGAGTAAATTCAAGAGAAATAAATAACAGTTGTCTAAAACCCTCATGTCCACCCAGGTATACTTTAAATGAGCTATGCTTGACATAAAGCACACATAAACACACACACACACACACACACACACACACTCTCTCTCGCTTTCTCAATTTCCTGGCAATGCACTCTTGCTTAAATACACAACCATCAAGCACAGAGAGAGATGACAATCACTCCTCCCCCTCCTCCACTCCCTCCCATCTTGCTCCTGAGAACTCAGACCCAAACCAGTTCTGCTCCTTCCCGGCTGCCAGTTCCCAAGAACACTCACAACCCGTAGTCCTCCTAAAACAAACAGCACATAAATCAGCAACAAAAACTAACTCAACTTCAAACCAGGCCATTCCAACATTAATAGTGCCTTTGTTGTCAATAAACCTTGATTTGACTTCTCCTATTTTTATGTGTATTTTATTTACAAATTACTAATGCTTTTCCTGAAGCAGAATGGTCAAAGTAATAGTCTACATTGAGCCATTCCATCAGTTGGAAAATTAAAAAAAAAAAATAAAATAAAAAGATATAGTTCACATTGAATAAAGGAGAGAGAACTATTAGCTGTGAATACACAGGCATTTCCTAGTTCTGCTTGATCTCTAGTACCTACACTTCCTCCCCCAGCCCCAACACACATACCTGCTTGGAGGGAGTGAGGACCATGTGGACTTCATGCTGCAGTTAGCCAGACAGACAGACAGACAGAAAGTAGGAGGCACAGCTCTGAGAAGCCATTCTCTCAAGCTGTGGCTAATCTTCTGAGGCAAGAGTACTGATGTATTTGTCCACACTGGTAGACATGTAGAGGTGGTGGTAGTGGTTTTATACTACGTGAGAAACTACTATAAACCAGGTACATGAAAGAATCCTTCAGCACCTCAAGAAGGCTAACAGCTTTCAGAAGCAATACTTCTTTCTTTCCCCAACTTCAGAGGAGATGGAAGAGTGAGCTGTTCACAGAGGAAAGCACAAGAGGAAGAAGCCAGTATTTAACATGAAGTTCCAATTCTATCTTTACCCAGAAAGTCCCAATTTTCTCCTGTAGGGAGCTCTGGGTCTAATAGGTTTGGAAGATGAAGTCCCTCCTATGAAGGGAACAGAGAAAAAGGATGGCAACCCAGGTTTTCTCAAGGCATCCAGAGACTTTCTGATTTCTGGTTCAAACAGTTGAAAATATGGTTTGCTTATACAAAACTTGGGAGATGGGGAGAACCATTACATGGACAGGTAACGTCTGTCATGTTGGGATGGGGACAAGAGCCCCTGAAATGCCAACGCCTTCCCCAAGCTGGCCCCATTTGCAAGCAGACACATAGGGTCTCACCTTCCATCACAGGTTCACGGTAGGTACGAGCAGGAAGGCACCTGAGACACTGCCGTATTCAACCGCTCACTCAAGAGTGGCTCATAGTCCCACAGTGTGTTAAGAGGTCAAGCTACAACCAGAATCCTGGTTTCCTCACTCTTCCCTTATTTTATTTTCAACCCAAAACTGCTGGGTCTCCTCCCAAAGTCAACAGAAGAGGTGCGGGTATGAATGTAGTGGGAGCAGGGAAGGAAGGGGGGGCTCTACCACAGTACCAATTGCTCTTTCTTTCTCCTCCATGGATCCAGCTAAGAAATAAGGAGATACAAACTGGGACCAGTACCCTGTCTAGGCATGTACGTGGCTATTTCAGAGAAGGGTCCACTCTCCTGCTTCAGAAACCATTGGCGTTATCCTTCTAATGCTTATTCCGGTCCTCCCACTAGCCTCCCTCCCATCTCTACAGCCAACATCCCCTCCTCTTTCTGCCTTGCCATCAGACCAGCCTCCTCCCCTTCCCCACAGGAACTGTCGCATACCATCATCTATTCAGTTGACTAATGGAAAAAACTCACACTTAGGAGGACGAGTGATGGGTACAGAGGGCTGCCGCTTAAAGCTCGTAGATTTACCCCATCCAAATCTCAGGCATCCTTCAGAACGCAACTCAAATCCCACTGCCTCTGCAAGCAGCCTTTCTTGTATCTTCACGTGTTTAGACATCTTGGATAAACCCACCTTCTCCCAGTGCTCTGAAGTAACCCTAACAGCCAACAGCACCAAAAACTACATGCGCTACAGGACCCCATCCCAGGGACCCACTAGCATCTCTCCTTTCCTTCACCTCTGACGTTCTCCTCCCCTGAGCCCAGACAATCTTTCTCTAGGACACAGAGTCACCCAGTTCCTCTATCATCACTCAGTCTTTCACGTCTTTTTTCTTAGAGTTGGGCCTCAACGTTTGAAATTCAAAAGCCAGGATCAGAGTCTCCCCTTCTGTTTTCTGCTGTGTCATCACCTGAAGAAAGTAAACATCAAATACTAGAGCTGACAGGAAGGGCAAGATGTGCCAAGAAATGTAGACTGAAGAAAACAAACAAGTTCAGTGACAGTCTCAAACTCAGTATCCCGTCCTACCAATATTTATGGAGCACCTCTTCTGTGCTAGGTATGCTGACATGCATGTCACTTCTATTGTTGCATCTGAACTCAGAACAATTCTGTCTCCATGTTACAGGTGAATAAATGGACTCAGATGGCCAACGACCTCCTCAGAGCCACACAGTCCACAGGCCCTCTGCCTCAGACAGGTGTACAGGCCTCGGGACTGGAGCTGTGAGCTCTTTCACATGCAGGGTCATAAGGCAGAGCGGTTAAAGGTGAGGAACCAAGTTTGAACCCCACCACCTACTGGTTACCTAACTAGGTGACTCGTCTCTCAGCTTGTTTCCTTACCAACAAAATAGGGATAACTGTTCATTCCTACCAAATTACCTCCCTCCCCCAATGAGTTGTCAGAGAATGATACAGGTATTTACCTGCTGAAGTAGTAAGAACTATGTCTGGCTCAGAACGGACCTTTACTCAGTGTGAGCCACCACCACTATCATCACCATCTCCCCAGGCCAGGGCTGGGCACACAGGGCATGGAACACACTAGAAGTATTCGATTGATGGAGGACTTCCACTCAGGTACAAATATGTGCATTTGAGAGGGCTGCATCATGGGGGAACTCAGCATCTAGTGCCTCTTCCGCTCAACTGTGACCAGCCAGCCTCACTCTGGGACTCCACATTATGTCTACCCAACCTCCAACTTCGGTTGCCTCCCTCTACTCCTCCCCCCAGACCCATGCATGCTCTAAAAACTGCACAGTGACCCACTTCTGCATCTCCAATTAGACCACAAGCCCCCTGAAGATGTGGATGGCATCAAGGCGGTAAATACCATCTTCCAGTTACCCAGAACTGGAGACGGAGCTCGTGGGTGGGCGTCGTACTGCCGAAGTTTCTGAGCTGGGCCGCCCAAGGAGAGCAGCAGTCCTTGGAGTTCATCTGACTCACGTCCTGTTATTCATTGGTATCAATGTTGTTGGTCTTCCCAACTTTTTGAGCTCATGGACTTGTTTTTACCTCACAATAGGTACACTGAATTGAACTACAAAGTATTTTAGATTAAGGCGGTCTAGGGCACAAATATTCGCTGGCAGGCAAAGTAACACAAAGCTAAGGTGACAGTTTAATATTTCATTTTCATCTGTGGAAAACAAATGCATTCCTTCTGCCACGGAAGACAACAAATTTTAGGTTCTAAACAGGAGGAAGAGAAGGGGACAAGGACTACCCATGCCCAAGAGATTATGAGAAAAGGACAACCACTCCAGACAGTTTTAGGAAATTTCACAGTACAAAGCTCAAACCCTTTTCCATTCTCATCATTAAAATTCACAGGTTTCTACCATGAAAGAGAGCTTAGAGGCTAGCAAGTCCAGCCACCTTTATTTTACAGGCACAGAAATGGAGGCCAGGAAAAGGGAATGACTTGCCCAGTGTCTCCTGACCAAGAGAAGAATGAGCGCTCAGTGACAGAAACTAATTAAGTGTAAAGGACGGTCAACCTCCAGTAAGGACATGTGGACACCAGTCCCCAGTTCTGCCGCTGATCCAGACAGGCTTCCTCTCTGGGGCCCAGGCTCATCTGTAAAACAAGACTTGGAACAAACGCACAGCGCATCACGGTGTCGACAGCTATCAGAGACACCTCGCTGGCAGGAACATTCCGTGACCTTCAGACCCACAGTCGTATAGTCTAGCGTTCTTTCTAGACGCCACCTTAGAAGCAGGACTCCAGAGAACGTGCACACACCCACAACTCCACAAAAACACATCTATGTTAGCAGGAAGCAGAAGAGAATTTAAGTCCCATTAGAGAGCTTTGAGGTTAAGATTCACTTCCTTTTTCTCCCCTTCTCTCCTGGTGAACTCACTTAAGTGTGTTTAAGACACACACGCACGCGCACGCACACACACACACACAGCCCAGCCTCTCTGGCCATTTGGGTTTCTGTTCCCAGGCCACACTGCTCCAAGGAAGGGGGAAATGTAAGCCAGCGATGGTGGCCCAGGAGGGCCAACAAAGAGGGGCTAAGCACTCCCACTGTCACCACCCTAAAACACCTGGTCGGGTCTGATTAATGAGATGAAGACCAGATGCTAAAAAATGTCTGCTAAATTAAAAGAAAAAAGAAACAAAGAGAAAAGGAAAGGAAACCAGAAGCCTGCCTTTAATACAGTGCACTTTGTTATCTGTAATGTCTTTCAACCACAGATAACAGAATCAACCACATGGAATCGAAGATGCATGCCAGGTGAAAAAACATCATAAAGACATAATAAAAAGTTCCACCAGTGCCCATAAATTGCTGGGGGACTGTTGCAAGGGCAGAACCATAAATTCTTGATGTTTCCCAAATTAGAGGGTACCAACACGTATGCAGATATATTTGTGCGAGTAATTGAGGGCTAAGAAATCTTACATTAAACACAGCTACCTCCTTCAAACGCTGTTAGGGGAGCCTCCAACAGGCACACGCATACAGCACACACTGTAGGAATTCAATTTGGAAACCATCATCTAAAGCACAGAGGAGAACAGGAAAGTCATATTGCTATAATGCTTAGATTATCAATCATCTTGACAGTTTATTGGCTTTATCACCACACATACCATTAAAATGATGTCTGGCCTAGACTGTCAGGAGCAAACATTAAACAGACCAGGATTAAAAAGCAGATCCCAAACAGCACTCCAGTCAAGTTTCCCTTCCACTCTGAAATTAGTTAGAGCTGACTAAGAAACTGGCGCTAGACTTTGAAGAAATATACAGCCCAAAAGGCTGCGAGTCAACTCAGACCTGAGGAGCTGATAGGTAGTGTCATGTTATGGCAAATCTGACTCTCCTGAGGTTGATTTATCACGCACTCTGTGCAACAGAATGATTGCTAATGGTGGAACGGAGGAGGGGAGGAAAAAAAACACCACCACCATCATTTGCCTCTTCTTGCAACCAAGGGCTTGCATCAAAAGAGCCAAGCCAGCTCCCCGAAGTGGGGCAGGAATGCTAATAAATTCACACTATTGAGCAAACATATTAACATTACCCCCACACAGGTTATTAAAGTAATTTTACAGATTCAGAAGAACCGAATCGGCAGAAGAGACATTCATAATTCAAGAGCTCTAGACAGCGAAAGAGTTACGAACCCTATACGTTTTTAAAATGCTTCTGCATGTGTCACTTTGGCAAGGAAATCTCAGCACAATTAAAACTATACTAGCACATCAATAGGGCTCAATTGAGAGCTGTGTACCTGCCTTTTACTAGGCCAGGGCTTTATAGATGCCTCAGGAAGAAAGGGGAAATGGGAAATTCACTGCTAATTAAAGGGAACCTTCTGTGCCTAAGGAAAAATGGTGGCATTGCTAAAATATATATAAAAGAAACATGTTTTCAAATCTCTGCCAAGGGTTTGGCTTTTTCACAGCCCCCAGAACGGTTCCATGTTTGTTTGGAAGTTACAGAGCCATTCTGTTTGTGATTAATCGTTTGCTTTCCAGTACAAATAAGTCATTAAAAAGGGTGGGGTGGGTGCAGAGAGAACTGACAGGGTAAGAACTGGCCCCGAAACAATGCGAGTAAGAAATTCTGACCACATTTTCCAACTTTTTCCCTCCCTTATTTACCCAGGTGGGGTCTGTGCCCTCCCCACTGGGTGACTTCAACATGACCTTGTGGGTGAAAACACTCCCTGGGACACATTAGAGGCCTTTCTCTTGTGCCTTGCTCCCAGTGGACTCACGGGTAACTGGGGAATTCCGTTAACTCATCATTCATTCAAGGCTCTGGAAAAGAATGGGACCAAAGTGACCACACGGCAGGAAGGTGCAGCTTGGTAGTGCTCCTGCTCTCACTGGGCTGACTTCCCATGGGCTATGCTGCCATTTTGGGACACTTCCCACCAGCCTCCTGTTTCCAAGCAGTGCTGACCTTGTTTTGTCGGTTATAGGCTGAGAGAGAACTGTGACAATATAGCATTTACCCAGGGGGAGCAATTCCCTGCATGTCAGATGTCACCAGGAAAAAAAAGGAAAAAAAGGTAATGTCAGAACCCAAGGCTTGTACACAGCTCAGCAAATTCTGAACTTTACAACCTGAGCATCTGGGTTTGGGAAGCAAGGCAAAACGCACTCACATCCTTGAGCATGCGCACACCCAAGACATCCCACCTCTTTGTACAGAAGCCAGGAGAGAGATAACCAGGGGAAGGACAGCCAGCATCCAAGCTCCTCACACGAGAAACTTCCATCACCATCACCCCTGGCTCAGATTTCTGAAGCACTTCCACTATCAGTGAGGCAGAAACCTCCCCCGCCCCCGCCCAACCAGGTAATGGACAAAATCTCCACTTTCACACTCCAAGACATCAAGGCACCACGAGATCCATGGGGAGGGGAGAAGTGCAGCAACCAGTCAGTGAAATGATTCCTGAAGGTCACTGGGTACCAGCCACAGGACCAACATGGTGCTGAGCCTTGTTAGGAACACCTGGGACTCTGAGGAGCATGGTTCACGTATCCACGGAACCTACAACCACCCAGCTTGGGGACATGATTGGCTCATCACCCAGGATATGGGGATTTTCTGCTTTTTCCACAAGCCCCCAAGCTCCTGAAGGGTAGGGACTATGTCTCACTGATTTGGTATAAACCCCACCAAGAATGAAGGAAACCAGATATGAGTAAGAAAAAAAATGATTATTTTTAATCAAACATAATACATGAAAAGGCAGAACTGTTAGTTGGTTTGGAAATCCCAGCTTTGCTGTGAATTCAGGCCCTTCTTCCAGCAAGCGGCTAACAGAAACCAGACAGTGAGGCAGCAGGAAGCTGCATCAACTTGTCCTCTAAGTCTTTCTGGAATGCTTTCCTCTTCCTCACCACACCTTCACAGTGCTGATGTCCATGCTATACGGAGTGCCCGTGGGGGGGGAGGGGGGCCCTCAGCCTGTCTATCATCAGAACAGTAAGGCAGGAGAACATATGTGGTCGAAGGAGTACTACTAAGCAATGAGCAAATGAAGATTTATTAAGCTAAATCTTCTCCTCTTCTACTTCTACTTCATTGCTGTCTACCCTAGAAATGGCTCTAGAAGGTTCCCAAGGTCACCCAAAGACCCAGCTCACTGGGGTTTTTATTATTTAAAAAAACAAAACAAAACAAAACAAAAAAAGGACTGAAAGTTTCTGTGTTTGTTATGCTAGGTACTACCCCAAGAGTGGCAGGAGGATAGAAGTTAGTCCCTCCCATAGTAGACTCTTCATCAACACTTGCGGACTGAAAGGAGACATTTAATAGTGACCTGGAAAGCAAAATAATTCAGCATGGGAGTTAAACAGAAAAGACAGGCTTTCGGTTTAAGAACGGTTGTCATTACACAATGCAATAATAGGAACCATGATGTTAGAATTCACCCAAAACAGCAGCTGGGGCTGGGACATCAGGGACAGCTTTATGGAGCTGGTAAGAATCAGCAGGTCCTTGAAGCACGTGTATGGGACAGGGAGGAGAGGGGGAGGCTTTCCAGGTAGGAAGAATATGGGGGTCGGTGTGGGGGGTGCTCCAAGGGGTCACAGAGGAGAGTGGAGGGAGCTAACATGGAATGGGGAAGACACTGTAAAGATCCCAAGCAGAGCATGAAATGAACACCTAAAACTGAACTCCTGATCTTCTCCTACCAACTGGTCCTCTTCCAGTGTGTTCTATTTCCGTGACTTCACCATTATGGTAGGAAAGGCTGGTTGTCCCTTGATTATCTATAACTACACATGGCCTTGTGGCTAAGTTGTGGCCCATGGAATGTGAGCAACTTCTGGGAGTTGACTCTGCAAGGAGGACACACACTTGGATTGTGATAGGAGAGAGCATTCCATTTCCATCTTGTTTTGCCACTTGGACTCTTGTTAAAACACCCAGGCCTGTATCAAAACTATAACCACCTTGGGACGCCTGGGTGGCTCAGTTGGTTAAGCAGCTGCCTTCGGCTCAGGTCATGATCCCAGCATCCTGGGATCGAGTCCCACATCGGGCTCCTTGCTCGGCAGGGAGCCTGCTTCTCTCTCTGCCTCTGCCTATACTCACTCTCTCTCTCTGACAAATAAATAAATAAAAAATCTTTAAAAAAAAAAAAAAAACTATAACCACCTTTATTCAACTGGTTTCAAAGTGAGGCACTCATGTATCAGGCTGGACTGTGTCCTCTCCCCCTCAAGATCCCCATAACATCTCACTCACCAAGTTCTTCTAATGTCAATTACTATCTAATTTGCCCTCCTTATTCTACCTCCCCACAACAGCCAAGTACATGATGTACCCACACATACTTTCACTTTCTCTGAGCCAATATCATAGAACCATTCTTTCCCCAGACACAAATCTGATCATGAAAACTCCCAACGGTTTCCCATTGTTCTTAGGGTAACAACAAAAATCTTCAGCACCTACTATGAGGCTTAGCACAATCTGATCCTGATATGCCTCTTCTATAACACACTCCACCTCCCAACCTTCTTTTGGTGCCCCTAATAACTACCATGTTTTCATACCACACAGGGCATTTGTACACGATATTCCCGCTGTCTAGAATGCCTTTTCCTCCCCCTTCCTTACTTAAGTCTTCCTCATCCTTCAGATCCTAACCCAAGAAACACTTGGTTAGGCAAGACTTACCTGACCTCCTACCAGGTCAACTCCCCCCTATTACACCATGCACCAATACATACACTTATGCACTAATATATGCAGTCAGACCCATGAGGCCTTCTTACAGTATTTCTCTTTATAATTAGCCAAGTATCTGGTATGTCTTATTTTCTATTCATCTAACAAAATACAGCATGAATACTACATTTATCTGACTAGGGTCGGTCCACTGTTCCCCACCCCAGACCACGTGCTCAGTAAGGGTACAGACCACTGTATTACTGCTCACGAGTCAATCTCCGGCATCTAGCATGCTGCATGGCACAGATGCACTTACATGGATTATAATGTGAATGAGCTAATACAAAAATTAACCAATGGATGGCTCTAGTACCTTCCATGGCTTTTACTTCATTAATACCTCTCATCAGTCTGGTACCTGGCTAATCATACACCTTCATGCTCCCAGATTGTTGATCTTTCCAAGCAAAGCCAAGGCTCTCAGAACCCAAGGAAAATATCCTCACCCTGCCACCCTCCCTCCTTCAGCTTCTTCCCTGATAAAGACCATCTACTGTGAGAGGATGGCTCCTTGGGCACTCAATTCCCAATGCAACTATTGTGCTATCGAAAAAAAAAAAAAAGTGGAGAACTGAATATCACTGGTACTTAATGACCCATTAGACAGCCACCTTGATACAAACCAGAAGGTGGTTAATGCTCCAACACACTGATGCTAAACTCAGATAACAGGAGGGTAGCATAAACCAAGAGTCACGGTTTAGAACTCTGGTATTTCATTAACCAAAAGGGAAAGAGGGCACACCAGATCCCTGCCCAGTTATAAAGCGGCACAACTGAGTATCGCAAGGACTGTGGCAAGTTTCCCAGATGTCCGGGTCCACAGACCTAATGCCATCTACGGCCCAAAAATAACAAGAATTTTTTTCCCTTGAAATATCCACCGCCATCGCCGCCACCCTGACCTTGAGTCCAACGCTCTCCTGCAGGAGAAGCTGCAACTTTCAAACTGCACACTGACGTGTTCTGGAAGAAGCCCATGAAACCACCCAAAATGCAGCTGGCTTCCCATTCAGACGCCAACTTGTTTTTGAAGAAGTCGGACACAACCAGGGTGCTTACGAAAAAGAAAACGGGCTCCGAACTGACAGTGGGTATCCTCACCTCCAAAACCTACATTCCTGAGAGAAAGGGGTTCCTTCCTGGCTTTTGTACTTCTACACGGTGACCATAAGAAAGCCTTTAGGGGCTTGTGTGCCATCTCGCCTTGCCACAGACAGACATCTCAGTGTTAGGGGCTCTCAGGTTGAACTGGGAAAAGGCAGCAAGTGATGCAGGTGAGCGCCTCCCGCGGATCGCAGGGTGGTGTGGGTCCAGAAGCGGCACAGGAAAGGGATGCTTGCCTCTGCTTAGGGAGCACCGGACCAGAGAGAGAACAAGCACGAGTCGGAACAAGAAGGGAGAAAATGTACCTGGTAGAGCCTGGAGGGGCCTCCAAAGCCCTTGGGAGAAGCCCCAAAAGCAAACTTAGGTCCATGCTTGCGCCTGCCTGAGGACTAGGGCCAACCGCGCCCTCAGGCCATGGATGCCACAAGACTATTATCCCCTGTTCCTCCCATAGAAACACTGTGGCGTGGCGGGGGCTCTGACCCCCCACATTCTGCAGATGAACAGACATGCAGAGCAACTGCGCCATGAACTGAAGTCAGAATTGAAGGCTAAGGGAAAAATCTAACAAGCAAGAAGGCACAGAACTTGTTCTAAGGACCAAGAGGGTCAGTGAAAATCTCCTTCCAAACCATGCCCACCAATAGGAAATGGGGAAACGGACCACCATCCATGCCCAGTGCTTCAGGGAAGAGGAGGCCACACCACTGTTCTGGTGTCGTCTTCCTCGGCACACAGCTGGACTTCATTTCCTACTCTCCCTTCACGAAAGTTGGGCCATGGAACTCATTCTTATCAGTGGAATGTGAAAGGAAGGGGTGTCTTACAACCCTGGAGCTGGGAGCTGGTAAGAGTTTGGTGTGTCCACTCCATGTTCTCTCTCCTCATCCACTAGAAAAAGTGAGAGGACTCCAGGAACAGAGCAAAGGGAAGACAATGAGGACAAAGCATCCTTGGGTCCCTGAATGATATCAGGAAACAGCTCTCCCCTCCCACCTCACTCCCTCTCCTATATACACCCTCTACCTTAGACCCGAGAGCAGTAAAAAGACTTCTCTCATGTTGAGCCACTAAGGTTTGGGGGATAGCTTTAAAAGCCATTAGTCTTGGGGCGCCTGGGTGGCTCAGTGGGTTAAAGCCTCTGCCTTCGGCTCAGGTCGTGATCCCAGGGTCCTGGGATCGAGCCCCGCGTCGGGCTCTCTGCTCAGCAGGGAGCCTGCTTCCCCCTCTCTCTGCCTGCCTCTCTGCCTACTTGTGATCTGTCTGTCAAATAAATAAATAAAATCTTTAAAAAAAAAAAAGCCATAAAGCCATTAGTCTTCTCTGGCTAATAGAATAATTCAAACTTCATTGACATCTGGTTTGAGACCTATATTGGTTATGTTTATTTCCACAGCTGACCCACCCTCCTGATTATGCTGGGCTCTGGTTAATCTTAATATCTGGTTTGTATTCTCTCAGTTGGATCATTGAGTCTGTGATAAAAATTTCACCATGGAAAATCTTCAATATGGAAAAGCCACCAGCAAATGTTGACAAGCTGACCCCACTTCTGTGTCTATAAACTCCCTCTCACTTTCGAGTTCCTTCTGGTCTCTCTTGCAAGGACAGGACACACACATGGAGCCCACCACTTTTCCAGATGTATTAAGTCAGTTAGAGCTTTACGAATAAGAAAAAAAAAGAGTTGAACACATACACACGTATCTGGCAAATAAGGGAGCAAAAGACATAATTTGCAAGGGGATAAGCATGAATGCCAATCAATGGAACAAGGTGTTATCCACTCTCTTGTTTGAGACTGCAAATTAAAAATGCTTGTTTCAAAGTAAAACATTGTATACAGTTTATTCATGGTACTTATCTATCATAGGGTTAGAAGAGAGTAAACTGGACACTGACTTGTGCTGGCATAATAGGTAGAAAAGGAAAAGGCACTTTAAAAAGAATAAGAAGTCCAAAAATAAATAAAAATTTTTAAAAAATAAAATTAAATTAAAAAAAAAAGAATAAAAAGTCCAAAACTCCTGGAGAACCCCAGAAGGCATACTTGGCTTAGCTGAAGCCTGTACTTGAGTTTCTGGAGAGGTCATGAATAAGAGGCACCCACGGGGGCAGAGTCCATTTCTTGAAGCAGACAACACACTAGGAGATCTGACCACCTGCCTAGAAGACCAGTAGCAGGGGGCATGCTCTCGTTCTGGCATTGGGGAAACCAATCCCAAATAACAGACAGACTCCCATTGCTGAGTATTTACTGAGTATCTAGTAATATCACTTGAGAATCTGTGGGAGAAACTGAATGTGATGACTTCCAAGCTAAAAGGACTCAGAGATCATCTGTCATTTCTCAGCGGTGAATCCTTGCTTCAACTCTCAACCGCAGTTTCTTCATCGGAAGCTAACCGACGAAGGGTCCAACTGCATCTGAGTGCAGTGTTGGATGGAGGGATGGAAGTCCCCAGGGCACCTCTGTGACTCCCACAAAGAGGGAGGGTCCATTTGAGGGAGGCTCCAGCCTCCCAACCCGTTCAGCAGAGGCTCAGTTTAGGGCCATTCTACACACTGGAGTTCTACACAACGTATCATCTAAAGGAAGTGTCCTTTT
Organism: Martes martes; assembly: GCF_963455335.1. NCBI lineage: Eukaryota > Metazoa > Chordata > Mammalia > Carnivora > Mustelidae > Martes > Martes martes. The sequence continues at coordinate 51,137,752 of NC_137902.1, forward strand.
GCTTGGCAGCAAAAGAAGTTTAAGATACACTACTTTAATCCCCTTCAGCCTACCCCAACCTCCCCTTTTTTTTTAACCACTGGGGAAACTGGAGATTGGAAAACAGAAGTTAGCGTACGTGTTCTGACACCCAGTTATCTTTTCAATGACCAGGCTGGAGGCTGGGGGTGAATCAGGTTTCTCCTCCCAGCCAAGCTTGTGGCTCTAGTGTCCAGAGCTTAGCTCTGACTAAAGGCCATCTCTGGAAACTCTGCCACTGCAGAGAAGACAGAGATCATACCCATTGCCTCTTCCTCTTGGGGTACAAACATCCCCTCACCCCACACCAATTCGAAGCACCTCCCCTCCCTATTTGCAGAGTTAGACGGTGCTGTCTCCGTGCCAAGGGTGTTGCTCACGCAAGCTCCAGACCTGAGTCATGGTACAAGGGTAATGATAGCCATGATCATAATTTAATTACAATAGCAGTAAATCAGCATTGGTTGAGCATCTATTTTTTTGCTAGGCAGTATGCTAAGCCCTTTACATTCCGTATTTCATGTCAACTTCAGGACAATTCTGAAGCAAGGTGCTGTTATTAACTCCATTTTACGGAGAAGGAAATTAAGACCCACAGAGCAGTAACTGGGCACCCTCACCCAGCTGGCAAGTTTGAAGCCAGAGTCTGCCCAGGCGGTCTGGCTTCGTTTCCCATCCTCTTCACCCAGTCCATGTGCTCTTTCCCCTTCTCACACCCACACTGGCACTGAGAAAGAAACACCATGGCCAGTCGAGGATAGCTGCATTTTAGGACAAGGTAAAAATGCTGGAAAGTTGGAAGGCATGTGGGGTAGGAACTACACATCTCAAGCAAACTAGATGCGGAGCAAAATGGTCAGTGCTTCTGATACATCCGGAAGACCTGCCAGGGAGAGGAGATCTGAGGAAAGGTCTTGATTTCCTTGTCCAGGTCACCTCCATCACCTCCCTTCCTTCTAGCCTCCAGGGTTCCCATGTCCCACACAGTCCTGCTACACACAGCACACAGTAGGTGTTCAACTCTTCCCCTCCACCTGGCTGCTTTAGGAAGCAAACCCACAGCGCTTCTTGGGGTTCAACTTCCCCAAACCAACTCAATCCCCTCTCATATTTCTGGAAGAATTCATAGGAGGTCACACCCCTGCTAATACTTTGCCGACTTACCCATGGTCCCTCCCGTTTTAATTTCCCCCATTATGCCTGGATCAGTTTCCTCACCCTGTGCTAATCCCTCGCCCTCTCCAATGTTTATACCCTTCAGATGTTTGCAGGCTATTATCATGGACCCACTTAGTCAAGCAGCACACATTAAGTTCTTTTCATCTTTCCTCATAAATCAATCCCTTAATCCCTCCAAGCCCTTTAATCGTGCTAGCTGCTCCTCTCTGAACTCCGTCCAGTTTCTCCAAGTCTCTGATAATGTTGTGACACGAGGCTGGATGCAAGGCTCCAGCTGCTGACTCTCCAAGCTCCTTGAGTGTCCAGGAGCCCCGTGCATGCACACGGCTCCATCTGGGAGATTGGACACCTTACCTCACCACGCCTAGCACCCTTCCTGCATCCCTCTCATTGTGTAGGGACTGTGGCTATCCGCAGAGATGCAGAGAGCTCTCAAGCATTTTGGTGCCATGCAGAATTTAAAGGCGGGGCGGAGGGGGGGAAGCTGCAGGAAGTTTTATAGCCCTGTAAGATTTTCACTAGCTATTCCCACACACTCCCTAAGAATAGATAATGCCTTTGAAATCAAGGAGGATTTGGGGACCCAGGAAAAGGCCCTTTTGGAGCCCCAGGCCATAAGCAAATTACAACCAAAAGGAGATGCTACCACACACCCACCAGAATGGCTGTAATCAAACAGACTGACACCACCAAATGCTGGCAAGACTACGGAACAACCAGGACCCACATACACTACTGGTGGGAGTGAAAATGGAGCATGCACTTTGGGAAAAGGTCTGGCAATTTCTTTTGAAGTGAAACTTACACGTGCCTTAGGTCCCTAAAGTTCTACTCCCATGTACTCAAGAAAAATGAAAATATAAGTACACACAAAGGATTGTATGCAAATATCCATAGCAGCTTAGTAGCTAAAACCAGAGGAGAGCTGTGCCTACATTCTGCATAGAATGGACATACTACAGTCCACCCATACATTGGAAGACCACTCAACAATGAGAAACAAACCAGTGATGTAAACAACAAGGATGGCTTTCATACACACTGTGCTAATCAGAGATTCACAGAAAACATACTATAGGATTCCAGTTATATGAAGTCCTAAAATGGCCACAACAAGCTGTGACAAAAAAATATGAGTGGTTACCTCTGGGGCAGAAGAACCAGGGAAAAACTGGGAAGGGTCATCAGGGCACTTTCTGGGGGGCAAGTCAAGTTTTCCATTTTGGTAGGAATTTGAATTACAGAGATGCATGCATTATTCAAAACTCACAGAAATGGTACATTTAGGGTTCATCGATTTCTCAAAAGAAAAAAATAAGTTAATACTGAACTCTAGTAAATGGCAACTTACAATGGAACACACCAAAAAATTACAATGGATTGATGGATGGATAGAGGTAGGATAAAGCAAGCATAGTGAAACGGTAATGGAAGAACCTGGACCCCACCTTGATGTCAGGTATACGCAAGTTCACTATACAATTCTTTCCACTCCATACAAATGAAACTTTTCTTCATAAAAATCGGAGGAGGAAAAAAAAAAATACCTTGACTCTTTCCCTTCTTGTAGACCTTGTGGACTTCTTGTAGACCTTGTAGACTTCTTGTAGACCTTGAAACCATAAATGCCTCACTGATGTGCAACAGGATTTTTCTTTCAGGCACTGTCTCAACCACTGGCTTCTCATTCTAGGTATGGCCTCCTCACCACACCCCACCCATATATACGTCCTCCATTCCCTTCTCCTCCCCATCATTTTAGTATCTACATCCTTAAAAAAAAAAAATGTATCAATTGTTTATCCAGGGACCCCTAATACAGGTTTCCTGAGGGGCGGTGTGAGGAGGAAGTCAGGAAGGGTGAGGTCCACAGATCACTTGCAATTTTATGAAAAATTCTACACACATGTGTACATGCATTTCCCTGAAAAGAGGACCCTTAGCTCTCATCAGATTCTCATCAAAGTCTGTGGCTCAGGAAGGCTCAAAGCACAACTGGAAAACTTCTTCAACTGTACTTCTGAAAGTGTGCTAAGGGCAGGTAATGCTTCCAATTTAGAAATCATCTGCATTTTGGAACACCTGTGTTTTTCATTATCAAAGTGTCCTTTCCTTGTATACTCCTCTCATGTAAAGAGGAAAGAATGCTGCATGCAGGTAGTCATGTAGAGCCTATGCCCCTGAACATCTCCAGCCACATACAGTAAAATTAGGGTTAGTCAATGTAACATTCAGTGGTTGCAAAGATTGTTCAATTTAAAAAAAAAAAAAAAAAAAAAAAAACCTTTGATCATAAAAGTATTAAGCATTTGGCAGATGAATTGCATAAAAAAGAAATTACCTTTTACTGAGGACCTACTATGTGCCAGGCACTTTACATATGTTCTCTCATTAAATTTCATTCCCCATTGACTTGTATGCATTTCATTAGGCCTGTTTCATGTAAAAAAAAAAGAAAGAAAGAAAAAACTAGGCCCAAAATTTTCCCTGCAAAGTCACACAGCAAAAGAATTTCAACCCAGAGCTCCAGGACTCCAAAGTCCAGTCTTTCAAAGGTTCTCCAAGCAAGAACTTCAGCTACTCTACTCATAGCTCCTAGAACTTGGTATATCCCTCTGTATTGCAAATACTCTGTCCCACAGACTTTAAAAAACTCTGAAAAATTCTCCAGAAATGCAAGCATTCCAGAATGCAAAACCTACCGCCCAGACTACTACTTGTCTTCAGAAGTGGCCTAACTCCTTCATCACATTACATGTCCCCATTCCTGGTTTGGAAGACTCCAAACTGCTGAAGGACAAAGAACTGATGGGCTGGGGTATAAGGGACACGGCAGTGTCTTCTGCATCATCAGCCCACTTCACAGCACCTTTGTGCTCAGTGGAGAATGACTATCCGCCAGGGGCTTACGGACCACCATCAGCCTCACCATCTGGGTCTGCAATAGCTGAGGCTAAACAGAGCCAGCTTACCCCAAGGAATCCCCTTCATCTTCTGTCTGAGAATTCTTTCAAGCCGTCTCTCCATGGGAAGGGGAATGTAGGACACTGGTCTTGATTTCCATATTCTGGGGATTTCTATGTGGTAGGGGGCACTTCATTCCACAAGCCACAGGACTCTGGACCTCAAGGAGGTTGCCCTCTGGCCCAGATGCCTGCAGGTCTGGAGAAGAATGGCAACTGTGATCCTCAAAAGGGTTAAAAAAAGGCGGGGGGGGCAGCTCGGAGGCTTCCAAGAACCACTCTGGCAACTCTCTGGTCCCCTCTTCTTGATGTTTCAGCTGAATAAAAATGTTATGATAAATAAAGACTCAGCACTCAAGAAAAGTCCTTCTCCATCCCTGAAATCCTAATATCGACAGTTGCAGGATAAAACAATCAGAAGATACACTGGAAGGGAAAAGAAGTCATAAAAGGCCAGTCTTGAGTGTGTATGGAATGGGAGGGGCACTCCAACTCCAGCACAGAGGATGGTTAAGTGAATGCAGTTGGGGCAGGGAGTGCAGGTAGAGACAGATGAATGAATTGCTACATTGTATGGCAGAGTTGACAGGGGGCCGAGCCCAATATCCATTCTCTCTTCTCCCCCAGGAACAGGACCTCAAATTTTAGCGGGGCACATTGCCACCCAGCCCAAAGACTGTAATTCTCTGCCTCCCTTGCCGCTAGGTGTGACCTTACAGCTAGATGGCTGCATGGAACTTCTAAAGTGAGTTCCAAAGAGGAAGGAGGCAATGCCCTCCTTTGTCTGTCCTCCTGCTGCCCGGCTGATGTGTGGATGTGGATCTGATGTCTGGACTATGTCCATCTTAAACCATGAGGTCTAGTCCAAGAAAACAAACACTTAAGACAGCAGAAAGATGGAAGGAGCCTGAACCCCTGTTAATACCCTGAAGCCACCATAACAGCCCTAGGTTATCAGCCTCTACAATGAGAGAGAAAAAAATAAGTGTGAACCTTATGGAACATGCAGGTAATTGGGATTACCTATCCCATGCGACTGAACCTAATCCTGAACCTAATCCTAACTCATATTGGTGGCTACATAAATCTCTAAAAAGTTGTTTTAGTACCACACCCTAATCACAGCTCTGATCTCTACCTAGCCCCTCCTCCCCTGGATTAGGAAGGGGCCATTACTGGAAGAAGTAGCCTCTGTACCTTTTCACTTGGGAAAGGCTACAAGCGAAAGACCACCCTTTTTCAAGCTACTAAATCAAATCCATCATTTCAAGCAAGACCACCTATTCAGGGGATTGATACCTTACAGGAGAGGGTGAGGCACGTGTGAGTTCATCTTTAGGTCTCGGAAACCCCAGCTCACAGCAAGTGAATTCTAAAATGCTTACTTCCCCTTAAGAAAAATTTAAAGGGAAAGATACAGTCTTTAGCACTGTGAATTTCAAATAGGTCTACCAGGGAGTCTCAAGACCAGAAGCTACCTAAGGAGACAATGGGGAATAAGAATAGGAAATAGTGACTGATCTTTCCAGGTGCTTTTCTCCCCTCGGTTTTGACCGACACTAAAATTTCTGAGATGAGACCTGCACCCATGGGGATGTTTTATGACATATGTAACTCCAAGGCAAGCAGGAAGTTACTCGACGGCTGGGAAGAGGAGGCTACAGTTCTAGGAGGTGCCAGAGTTCAGGCAGATGACTTAACTATCTCCACCAGGAGAACTGACTGAGTATTTTCCATTATATCTCCGGCAATGGAAGCTTCCTCGGTAGCCTCTTCAAAGGAGTGGCTTCACAGCATGCCCACCTCGGCGGCATTTCCAGTCCAGGGTCCTAAGAGGACACCCCTCCAACACACAAGGGATTCTCAAGGGCTCCCTTGGCTTCCCACTTGCCATCTACCCATTCTGATTTCATAGGCTCAACAGACACATCCACACCCAACCTTGGGACCCCACAGTCCTCACTTCACTCCCCAAGCCTCTTGGCAGAGATTTACCCCAAAGGGCCAGAATTTAAAGTTTTCCACTCGCTTCCCAACTCGGGAGGATTCATTCTCTAAGGATATCCAAATGGGAAGGGAAAGTCATCTTTTAGGATCTCAGAGGTAGGATTTTGGTGAGAAAGTTTTAAATTGCTGTCCATTATTAATGTTAAACTCACAGCAGTCAGCCCTGAGATCTGCAATTATAACAATTCATAAAAACAGCCCCTTTGTTAGTTGCACTTGAAGAGCTTTTGAAATATAATTGCAACGTGGTGCAAAGTAAAATAAAAATTCAGATTTTCTTTTACCGAGGCCATGAACAATACTGTCCTTTTTACAGCAGCGGAAAGCCTCAAGACATCCGTTATATTCCTTCAATGAGCTTTGTTCAATAAATGCTAAGCCTTGAAGCTTTTAAATGTATTAAAGTGATTATGATATCATCACTCCAAAGGCACTTCAATAGAACATTAAGACAGAAACAATTTTCTTCCACACAAACGGCGTAACAGTAACAAAAAGTTGATTAAATGCACATTGTATCAAAAATATTTCCAGTATTTATAGACATATGTAGATAACATTAACTGTAACCCACACCATGGGCAGGGAGGAGAAGAGTAAATAATAAAACCGTTGGCGGGGGAGGGGAGCAAATTTTAATAATAAATCTTCAAAACTTAAGAAAGAAACCGTAGCTTGACTATGACTTTGCTTCTGGATTTACAGGCAAAGTCACACTACATAAAGAAGAATAAGTCTCCAAATTAATACGAGAGGGGAACAAGTCCCTGTTTGCTATTCTAATAAGCCCAAATACGTTCCGCACTCACAGAGGCCATACTTCCGTAAATGCCCCATGTGACTGGCAGGAAAGGCAAGTCTATTTACTTGCAACGTCACCTAACACACTGCCAGCAGGTGAGGACTCTGCAAGGGGCAGATGCCTAACGTGTCCAACCAGGAGGTGTGGAGAGGGTAGGAAGGAGGCCAAGAGGTGGGCTCAGAGCAAAACGGCAAGATGTAAGATTCCCTTTGTTGCAGGCTCATTACAGAATGCTCTTAGCATAGATAAGGGGATTATGAATTCACATGTGAATTTATCCCCTATTAAACTTTCAGCAAAAGGGTCAGTTGGCTGGAATAGCAAAGCCAAGGCACCATGGTCACATGCCAAGGTAGCAACTACTTGTAGGCTCTCCTGACACATGAAAGTAAAAAAAAGAAAAAAAAAAAAAAAGAAAGAAAGAAAAGAGAGAGAGAGAGACGTTTTAGCCCTTTGAGTGCATACAGATTAGCGTTTCCATCTGTGGGTTCAGTTCTGTGTCCTGCTATTTTGTTCAACTTTATCTTGAAAGCATGTTCCCAAGCCATTTAAAACTTGATGTATTCTTTCTAATGGGTGTTTGGTGGTTCTTTTTTCTAGTAGCTACTTATGTAGTAAGGATATCTATCCTATGCTTGTCATACTTTGTTCAATTTTTTACCCTCAGAGTTGTTTTTGCCTCGTAAATTTGTTTATGGGGTGGGGTGTTTTTAAAATAAGGTGAAGGACTCTAACATCTTAAAATCAAGGAGAAAAGTATTGTAAGGACCCAAGGGTGGGAGGTGGGGGGGGGGGTGGGTAGGGAGTCTGCCAGGAAGAAGAAAAACTCTGAAACCAGTTAAACCAAATCCCTACACATAACCCAGTACCCTTCCATTTGTCTTGCCCCCTAGGCCAAAGGAAGAGCATGTTTCTCACTGGAAAACACTCTATAAAGAATGCGAACTCCACAAGAAAAGCCACAGACAAGGCCTTTTATTACCCAACTTGGGGCCCTTGTGATTTTCTTTATGGGGAGAGTATCCTTGTCCATCACTTCAAGCATTGCTCCCTAGCCCTAGCGGCTTCTTAAACCAGCCCAGAGAAAGGAAAACATAACAAAGGGCCAAGAAAAATGGAAAATAAAGACCATACAGTGGGTGACAAGTTCCCCCACTCAAGCAACTAACCAGTGCCGTGGGCCAGAATTGATTTTCTATACGACATCAGAAAGGATTACCTCTCCCCTACACTCCTGCCCAGGGGGATGGAGAAGAAATCATAATTAATTCAGGCAAATTCAATTCTGTGAGTCCAAGTGACAAATACTTTCCTTACAATATGAAGCACAGTCTCAAAACATCTTAGAACAGTCGGTGGGAGCACAAGCAACCCATTCAGTGCAATAAGGCACGAAGCTGCACAACAAAACGTGTGTGACCAAATAGTAATTTTTCCAAGTCAGGAAAGAATATTCTTTTAAAAAAAAATAAATTCAAACTTCAAAGAACATGCATTCCCATTAATAACGTTGACTCTCCTTCCCTCCTGGTGATATGGGGGGGAGGGGGAGGAAGGGGAGTGGAGGTCAATTTCATTCCTTAACTATCTTGGTCCATGAGGCCAACAAAAATATTCTGTGTGTTAGAGGGAAATGTATTATTGTGCTCCTGATGCAAGGAATGAGATGGGAGAGGTTTCTTCCATAGCCAATGTGACCTAAACCCCCAAGAATCTAAAAATACTATTGCAGTCAATTACAAATCAGCCACACCATCAGAAGAGACTTAGTGACACCCGTTTTTCCAAACAGAAGCATCACAATTACTTTTTCCGCTTGAGTTTTGTTTTGTTTTGTTTTTGTAGCTTCAGAGTTTACGCCATCAAATGGCAGGGTTATAGAAAGAGGAGAACACTGAGTCAAGAGACAGGCATCCTTGGGATGCCTGGGTGGCTCAGTCGTTAAGCGTCTGCCTTCGGCTCAGGTCATGATCCCAGGGTCATGATCCCAGGGTCCTGGGATTGAGCCCCGCATCAGACCCCCTGCTCTGTGGGACCTGCTCCTCCCCCTTCCACTCCCCCTGCTTGTGTTCTGTCTCTCACTGTCTTTCTCTGTCAAATAAATAAATAAAATCTTAAAAAAAAAAAAAAAAAGAGGCAGGCATCCCAACATCTACTACCAACTTTGGCACTCAATGATCAGAGGACTCAGGCCAATTAACACTTCCCTGGAGGCCCTGAGGCTCCTTCTCTCTAAATTAAAATGGTTCACTTATAGGTTTCCATATGCTCTTTCAATAATATTCTACAACTTTGGGATTATATTCCTCTTCCTAAAGAAATTATGCTTAGAATTACATCTACATGAGTTTCTGTTCCTTGACCCTAAGAGCTGGGCAGGAGAAGTCACTGAGTAAAAAAGAGGACATTCTGGAATTCACAGAGGGTCATCCCCAAAGTGAAAAATCAGAAATTGATTAAATGTGTGTATCATACAGATGCATACACAAGCATGCATCTTCTTGTCCAAAACACGTCTCAATCACTACATATTTGTTAACATTTATTAAGTGCCCATTAGACAATGCTTCTGTTTAGCTAACTGCATGCGATCAGAAAATGTGATAAGAGCATGGTTGATAACATGCACAGCCTTTGGCATCAGATGACTGATGCATATTCTCCCTCTTCCGGCAAACTGATATAACCTCTCTGAGCCGGTTTCCTCAGCTAGAAAATGGGAAAGAGAATACGTTGCTCATGGGATTCTTGTGAGACTCAAATAAGACAATCCACATAAAGCAGACTGTAATTCCTATCATCACTATTATTTACCACTACTACTTCTATTAATATCCCATTAGGTTGCCATAAAAGTTTAAGAACATATATTAAGAACTTAGCAAAAATAAATAAATAAATAAATAAACAAATTTAAAAAAAAAAAAAAAAAACTTAGCAGCCCCAGTCAGTGAGCCACCACCAAGGACTCAGCAGCCTCCTGCTTGAGCCCCCTCACTTTCCAACGCTCCATTCTCCCCCACTACCCCCCCCAACCTTCTCCCACCACTGACTTCCACAGGCCATTTCCACGGAGGAAAAGAGATCATATCATATGTCTGCTAGCCAGAAACTCTTTCGACCCCTTTGCTGATTCAAGTAAGGGTGACCATCTGCTTCCTACTGGCACTGAGGATTACACCCATATAAGAATTCAACAGATAAAAAAAAAAATAAATAAAATTTTTAAAAAATTTAAAAAATTAAAAAAAGAATTCAACAGAGAAATGGCAGGAAGACCCTTACCACTGTCCAAGGGATCACTGATGATTACGATGAAAAGAAACTAGTGAAGGTGTTTAAGAAGAAATTTGCCTGCAACAGTACTGTAATTGGGCATCTAGAATATGGAGAAGTAATTCAGCTACAGGGTGACCAGCACAAGAACACATGCCAGTTCCTGGTAGAGACTGGACTGGCTAAAGATGACCAGCTGAATGAAGTTTCATGGGCTTTAAGTGCTTTTGGCTCACTAAAGCTTAAGTGAGGATTTCCTTGGAATGAATACAATTTCCCTTCTGTCCCTTGTCACGAGTTCAAAAATCTCACAGCTTGTATAATGTAACCATTTGGGGTCTGCTTTTAACTTGGACTAGTGTAATTCCTTCATGCAATAAATGGAAAAGAGCCATGCTGTCTAGTCTAGAAGTCCCTCATTTAAACAGAGGTCAAGTAGAAGGCGCCTGGCAGTGTCTGACCTGAAACCAAGCAGGAACGTGAGGTTTCAGTCCAGCCCAGGACCCCAAGATCACAGAAGGCTATGTCTGGCCAGAAGATCCTCAGCTCTCCCTCTTCAGAGTTTCCTGCCCTAAGAGAATGCCACCACCTGAACAGCCCACGGTGAAGATGAGGACAAGATGGGGTCAGACAGCAACCGCAGCTGTGCTGCCACAGGGAGTCAGTGGTAGTCAAAGATTGATCCCTGGTGTTTCCAACCTGACCAGGTGGGCAGAGCTTAGAGCCACCACCTTCCCTCTAGTGAGGCTTAACAGGACATCTCCCTTGCCACCAAGGTCTTTTTGACCTAATGTATCCTAGCTAATCAATGTCCAAACATCAGAATGTGAGGCCAACCTTCTGAGTTAAACTTCTGACAAGGGAACAAACTTCAGACTGATGTGTTAGTCATGTAGCTAGCTGTAGGGCTTGTGACTTACTAGCAACAGCTGCCCAGTGCCATTTGAAGTAACTCACTGGTTTCTAGCTTATTTTTTTTCCTTCACTTCTAATGTTACATAATGTATTTAAGCCCTTATTTAAATAAAACTTGTTTTCAGAAAAAAAAAAAAAAAAAGAACTTAGCACCAGTACCTGGTACACAATAAAATCTAAGAAAGGTGGCCTGTACTCTTATCTATTAGACTCATCTACATAGTATTACGTTATCAGATAAGCTTGTAGCATTTCTCTTTAGTCCAATACCCTTGTTTTCTCTTCAAAGACAATTTCCAATGGAATAGTTCTAGCACTCAGGCCCCTGCAGACACAAAACAAAAATCCCCGTCAAACAAATGCTTCTTGCTGGTAACAGGCTTGGTGAGAAGAACCAAGCAGTACAGACTGACTTATGTTCCTCCTCTGAAAAGTGAGAAGGCCATAGCCAATGAGCTCAGTTATCCATCCAACTCTGGCTTTGCACAACACTACCTGTCAATCATTCCCAAGGGTGGGCAGCACCCACAGCCCAGCATCCTCTCTCCTGCAAGTCTGAGTGATGACACCAATAACCAACCTGAAATTCAAAGGAATAGCTTCCATATACACCTGCAAGAACTTGTGGGAGATCATTACCAAAACTGGAGCTGAATCCATTTTCTGGGCTTGGCCAAATTTTGTTCATATTAAACAATGGATGGATGTTTCTGGGCATCAATTCACAGATGTAAGGGTTTCTCTGCTACATCTCTAGTTTCCACTTAGAACAATATTCAGTAACAATCATTTGATTTCAGTCCTCTACTAATGAAATTCCTTGTTTGTTTTTCCTAAAAGTTCAAAGGGACTGGCACAGAAAGTTCTACCACAATGGGTGACTGCTGCGAATTAAGATGTCCTAACCATTTACCCCATGTTTGAGGCAGTTCAATAAGCAGGTTCTTCCACATTAAACAAGTAAGCATGACTCGTTCCTTTGGCTCTAACTTGTGTAATTTATCTTTCTGGGAAAGGTGCACAAGACCTCAGAGAGTCATGTAAGGATTCATGTGAGAACTGAGAAAATACAGGACTGTAGTCACAGTCTGCTAATTTCTGCTGGTTTCTAAGCGGGTAAAGAAAAATGTACATCATGGGTTAAGGGGGTTCCAGGTCTTTCAATGGAATAAATTACCATGCCCCCAGGTAACAAGGCAGATGGCAGTTCACCATCTCCAGTGGGTTCCCCTCTTTCCTGTAGACCCCCCAGCCCACAGTTCTGCTGCTTCCTGAAGGGCATTGCTGCTGACTCTGGACCTTTAAATAGAAGCATATTCTAGAACCATAGAGACAATGGCAAGACACTGGCCATCTCACGCCTGCCACTTGCTTACTCAGTGCCTGACAAGTGAGTCTAAAAAAAAAAAAAGAAAAGAAGAAAAACCAACGGGCAAGAGAGAAGAAATGAAGATGACATCAATGCTAACTTTTTATCCCCATTATTTAGGTACTTTATTAGAGTTTTCCTAACTCCTCTGCACAAAGGGAAGGGTAAGCTATAGAAAACTAAGTGGCTTTGTCATCAAAAGCCTTCTCCACACAGGCACACAAACACCTGTCAGTGCACAAGATGCCTCTTTATCAAGTCTTCATACCTACCAGGAGCCAAGTACACTCCGAGATTTCAGACTATTTTCTTCCAATGTTTTGAAGTCCCTTTCAGTTCACATGAAGGCTAACGATTTCAAAAAGGTGGGGAAAGGAAAGAGTTCCTAAAAAAACAAACAAAAAAACCCACAAGAAAGAAAAAGGAAAAGATATTGTGCCATGATTATGAAGTCCTAAAAGCCTTTTAGCTGACAGCATAGGCTTTGTTGAATAGCCTCGAAGAACCTCCACCGAAAGACACAAGACAGCAATAAAATAAAGGCAGAGCATCCACAGGTTAGCAACCCCCACCTCCCAAATTCAGATTGCCCATTTTAGAGCAGAAGTCCAATTTCTGCCCCAACAGCCCTTTGGAACACCCAAGGTCCAGTGTGGCATTAGACAGACAAGTGCAACCAACTGATCCATCATTTTCTGCCAACAGAGAAATTAGTTGGAACCAAGCTCTCAGCACAAACCTGCAGTTCAAACCAGAACTTCAAAAATAGCCCAAGTGCCTCCAAGCCTCCAAGTTCCCCATGCCCCAAGTCCGTCCATCCACTCACGATGCTCTGTCCTCAGTTTCTACACTGAGCGATGACTGCCAAGCTAACCAAGTCTGCTTTTCCAAGAGTTTGCCCCAGTCAGCAGAGTTCAGACCGCTCACAGACACTTAGCGCTCGGGCGTTCAGAGCACTCACATGGGGTAGCCCTGGCTTATGGAGCGCTGGGGTCAGAGCTACACAAAACCTACCTGTTATCATTTCAGCAGCCAGTGCACTTCCTGCCATTCTGCCCTGACCAGCTGTAGGTAAACACAGAGTGAGGGCTGAGGAGAAGAAACCACAGCCAAGATTACGCTGAATTAAGTTCACACATCTCCCACACATCCCAACAGGAAAGCATGATTTCAATAGCACGTGCGGTATTTGGCTTGGGTGCGTGAAAGACCAGCTTCTGAGTGATGGAGCACTCACCCTGACTTCAGACATACCTTTTCTCTTAAACTATTACACTTGGAGAGCTTCAAGCTCCTGCTCCAGACCCATCCATCTAACAACAGAAAGCACTTCTCAAGCTCCTTTCTGACACAAGCCCATCATTCACCATTTGCTGGTATGCACGGTTTTTGCTGACAAAGCTCCATTACTAGAAAAAGCTCAGTAAGTAAAGCTGATTTGAAATAACTATATATTATAGGGAGACTGGGTGAAGAAAACTGATTTGGAGTCTAGAAAATCATCATATAAAGAGGCTCTAGAAAGAACTGCTTAATTATTTAAATACTTTCACTTCCTACAGACCATACATCATTTGATTTATCATCAGTGCTCAATATTTGGTAATTTACTGGGGTCATCTGACAAAACAACTCCAGATAGCAAGTACATATCAGACACTGTAATTCTTCAGTTGAAATGTCTACATATCCCTGATTAATGTTCAAATACTAAGCTAATGCAATCAGACTGAGGTGTGTGCCAATTCCAGCTCTCCAGTGAAGACGCAAAGCTGAGAGCACGCCAGGAGGGCACCCTGAAGAGCCCATTGCCATATGTTGTCCCCCATTGTTGCAAGGTAGACTTATAACATGGTGGGATGGCCCCAACAAAGACGCCTGTCCGTAAGTCAGTTGAACAGAGACCGCTAGTCCCATGTGACTCACTGCCTGATTCAACTGCTGTAGCAAGTCAGGAGACCAAGACCTTGGGAGGAGGGTGTGCGCCTTCTCCCCACATGCCAGGTTCATCCTGAGCCCAGCTCTGTGGGTGCTGTGCCACGCCCAAAATGCATCATTAACTCCCCACCTCCTACCTGCTCTTCAAGATTCAACCCCTGCATAAAGCTTTTCTTCCTTAGCCAAGCTCAAAATGCTCATTCCAGTCTTTCAACGCTTACTTACCAGTGTTTTTTTGGAGTCAAATTGTCTCCTCAATAAATTCAAGGAAGAATCTACATCTTCTCGTTATCCTCTGGAGTTCTTAGCGTGATCACAAGTAAATGCAACTCTAAGTTTCAGGCCATGGCAAATCACATGGGCCAAAATAAGGAATACAAGAAGCTTATATCAATTCATGAAGAAATCCAATCAATAGATTTCTAATTCTGTAACTTAAAAACAGAGATAGAACTTTTTGAAGTGCCTATTTACTACACTTGATCATATGCTAGGTCACAAAAAGGACCTACAATTCCAAGAAACAGTACAGACCACATGACCACAATCCCTGATCACATTTCACAAAAATTTTAAAACCTTAAATTTTTATGACAAGAGAAACATCAAGATCCCAAAATATCTAGAAAATAAAAATGTAAGACATTGTGTATTAGAATCTATAGGACACAATTTATAAAGTGTTCAGAAAAAAAAAACCTACCTTTAAGCAGTACAGTTCCAAAGAGGATAAAGTGCTTATGTGTGCAGCCCAAATACAAAGAACAAAATAAGCAAAAATATTGGTAAGTATATAGACAGTAGTAACAGGAAAACAGTGGCACTAATAAATACAAGACTGTTAATGTAATAAGCTACCAAACCGATAATTAAGGGGAAGAAAATAGAAAGTATATAGTCAACACATACATATGAGGGGTGCCTAGGTGGCTCTCTTGGTTAAGTATCTGCCTTCTGGTCATGTCATGATCAGGATCCTTGCTCAGCAGGGAGTTTGTTTCTCCCTCTGCCTCTGCCTGGCACTCCCCCTGCTTGTGTTCTTTTGTTTTTGCTCTCTCCCTCTCTGTGTCAAAGAAAATCCTTTTTAAAAAATGCATATGATGGCAGGTGGGTGCTCCCTGGACCAATGTGCCCCATCACCACCACCTTAAACCCCATGGGCACATGCAGTCCACACAAAGCACACCCCTTGGATGCCTAGCTGTGGTGGCCAGGGGGGCTTAGGATTCTATGCCCCACAGGACTAAGCTATCAGAACGAGTTCTTGGCAGGTTACCTTCCCCAAAGGACTGCACAGACAGGAGACTGATACACAACACCAGCCCTAAGACCACTCTTTCAAGACTGGGAGAAATAGCTGTTTCAACTAGTACAAAGACACAAACATGGAGACTCCAGTGCAATGAGGAAATAAAGGACAATGCTCAAAAGAATAAGATAGAACCCAGGATGGGGGGTGGAGGTAATTAACTAAAGGTAATTTACCTGATGAAGAGTAATTTACCTGATAAAGAGTTTAAAACAATGGTCCTCAAGATGCTCATCTATCTCAGGAGAAGAATGAACAGAGAGACATGAAAAAAGAGAAACTAAGTATCAAACAGAAGTCCTAGTGCTAAATGACACAACAACTGAACTGAAAAATACACTAGAGGCATTCAACAACAGACCAGGTGAGAAAGAAGAAAGAATCAGTGACCTGGAAGAAAGGGCAGTGGAACTCACCCAAAGAAAGTAGCAAAAGGAAAAAAGAATTTTAAAAAGGGAAGGAAAAAGAAGATGAATAGAGAGAGGGAGGCAAACCATAAGAGACACTTAACTACAGGAAATGAACTAAGAATTACTGGAGGGGACGTAAATGGGAGGTTAGGATAACTGGGTGATGATCATTAAGGAGGGCACTTGATGTAATGAGCACTCAGTGTCATATGTAACTGATGAATCATTAAATTCTACCCCTGAATCTAATAAAAATAAAAATAAATAAACAAGTGAAAATATCTGAAAAGACCTATGAGACAACATCAAAAGGACAATATTTGCATAATAGGGAAAGAAGATGAACAGAAATAGGGGTAAAAAAAAAAAAAAAAAAAAAAAAAACTTATTACAAGAAATAATAGGCCAAAAATTTCCCTAACCTGAGGAAAGAAATAGACATTCAGATCCAAGAAGCCCACAAAGTTCCAAATAAGATGAACCCCAAGAGATCCACACCAAGACCCATTAAAAGGTCAAAAGGTAAAGAAAACCTTAAAAGCAGCTAAAGAAAACAACTTGTTCTGTACGAGGGAACCCACAAAAGACAATCGGGTTTTTCAAAAGAAACTTTGCAAGCCAGAAGGGAGTGGCTGAATGGAAAGACTTCCAACCAAGAATACTGTACCCAGCAAGGTTATCATTCAAAATTAGAGAGATAGTCTTCAAGCTATGCAAAAAATAAATTCACAGGCTCCTGTGTGGCTCAGTTGGTTGAACATCTGCCTTCAGCCTAGGTCATGATCCCAGAGTCCTGGGATCTAGTCCCACTCAAGCTCCCTGCTCAGTGAGGAGCCTGCATCTCCCCCTCTGCCTGCATCTCCCCCTGATTGTGCTCTGTCAAATAAAATTTTAAAAAATAAATAAAAAATAAAAATAAATTCATCATCACTCACTGGCCTTATAAGAAATGTTAAAGAGGCTTCTCTAAGCTGAAAATCAAGGACACTAATTACCAATAAAACATATGAAAGTAAACATTTCACTGGACAAGGCAATGATATAGTCAAAGTAGTAGACAATAAAAGATAGCATCAGGATTAAAAGACAAACTAGTAAAAAATTAAAAGAAAAACTTTAGTTTGATTAAAAGACTAACAAAAGATACACAAAATAAAAAGGTGTAAAATGACATCCAAACAAACATGGGGCAGGGGGAGGAAGAGTCAAAATGCAGAGTTTCAGAATGCATTCAATTTTAAGTTGTTCTTGACTTTAGAGATGGACAGATAGAGCCCACTATATGCAAGCCTCACAGGCAAAAACCTATGATAGATACATAAAAGATGAGAATGATTCTAAACAGGACATTATAGAAAAGCATCAAACCACAGGGGACAAGAACAGGAAGAGAAAGGAACAGAGAAGAATACATAAGAGCCAGACAACAATTTACTAAAGGGCAATAAACACATACCTATCATGGGTGCCTGGATGGCTCAGTAGGCTAAGCCTCTGCCTTTGGCTCAGGTCATGACCTCAGGGTCCTGGGATTGAGCCCTTTGTCAGCCTCTCTGCTCAGCCTGCTTCCCCCTCTCTCTCTGCCTGCTACTCTGCCTACTTGTGATCTCTCTCTCTGTTCAATAAATAAATAAAACCTTTTAAAAAAACACATACCTATCTATAATTATTTTAAATGTAAACAGATTAAATTCTCCAGTCAAAAGATAAAGAATGGCTGAATGGATTACAAAAATTAAAATAAAACCCATCTATATGCTGTCTACAAGAGACTCACCTCAGATATAAGGACACACACAGAATTAAAGCGAAGCAATGAACAAAGATGTTTATTGCAAATGGAAACTAAAAGAAAGCTGGAGTACCTATACTTATACCAGACAAAATGGAATTTAAAACAAATAAAACACAAAGATAGACACTGCATAATGATTAAGGTGTCAATCCAGTAAGAACACATGCCATTTTAAGTATTTATGCACCCCAACATAGGAGCACCTAAATATATAAAGCAAATATTAACAGATCTAAAGGGTAAAATCAACAGCAATACAATAGGAGATAATATCACACTTACATAAAAGATAAATCATTCAATCAGTAAAGAAATATCAACACATTAGATCAGATGGATTTAACAGATATACACAGAACACTCCATCCAAAAGAATACACATTCTTTTCAAGTGTGCAGAGAATAGGGTATATGTCAAACAACAAAACAAATCTCAATAAATTTACAGTTGAAATCATATCAAGTAGCTTTTCAAACTGCAATCATATGAAACTGGAAATCACATGTAAAAGAAAGAGAGGGACGCCTGGGTGGCTCAGTCGGTTAAGCAGCTGCCTTCGGCTCAGGTCATGATCCCAGCGTCCCGGGATCGAGTCCCACATCGGGCTCCTTGCTCGCCAGGGAGCCTGCTTCTCCCTCTGCCTGCCACTCTGTCTGCTTGTGCTCACTCTCACTCCTCTCTCTCTCTCTCTCTCTGATAAATAAATAAATAAATAAATAAATCTTAAAAAAAAAAAAAACAAATAAATAAATACAAAATAAAAGAAAGAGAGTGAGAGAGAGAGAGAAAGGAAGGAAGGAAGGAAACAAAAAACCTGAGGAAAGAAAACCACAATATGTGGAGATTAAATAAAATACTGCTGAATAACCAATGAGTCCAAGAAATCAAAGGAGAAATGAAAAGTACCTTCAGACAAATGAAAATATCACATACCAAAATCTGTGGCATGCAGCAAAAGCAGTTCTAAGATGGAAGTTCACAATACATACATATCTCATTAAACAAGGAAAATCTCAAACATCTACTTTATACCTAAAGGAGCTAGAAAAAGAAGAACAAAGCAAGCCCAAAGTTATTGGAGGGAAAAAATAAAAGACTAAAACTAAAAAACAAAATAAATCAGAACTAAGAGCTGGTTCTTTGGAAAGATAAACATATTGATACACCTTTGCCTAGACTCACTAAGAAAAAGAGAGGGTTTAAATAAATAAAATCAGAATAAAAGAGAGAATGATACAACTGTTACCAAAGAAATAGTAACAATCATAAGCAACTAGTATGACTAATATACCAACAAATGTGACAACCTAGAAGAAATGGATAAATTTGTAGAAACATACAATGTTCCAAGACCAAATCAAGAAGAAATAGAAAATCAATAGATTGGGACACCTGGGTGGCTTAGTTGGTTAAGCTGCTGCCTTCAGCTCTCAGGTCATGATCCCAGGGTCCTGGGATTGAGTCCCGCATCGGGCTCCTTGTTCAGCAGGGAGCCTGCTTCTCTCTCTGTCTCTGTCTGCCACTTTGCCTGCTTGTGCTCTCTATGACATATAAATAAATAAAATCTTTGAAGAAAAAAAAAAAAGAAAAATCAATAGATTAATTATTAGCAAGGAAGACTGAATCAGTAATCTAAAACCTCCCACAAAAAAACAAAGTCCAGAACCAAACAGCTTCTCTGGTGAATGCTACCAAACATTCCAAGATTTAATACCTACCCTTCTCAAACTCTTCCAAAAAGACTGAGGCAGATGGAATGCTTCCAGATTCATTTTATGAAAACAGCATTACCTGGATACCAAAACCAGACAAGAATATGACAGAAAAAGAAAATTACAGGCCAATATTCCTGATGAACAAGCATAGATTGAAAAACCTTCAACAAAGTATTTGCAAACTGAATTCAACAATACAGTGAAAAGATCATGTACCATGATCAAGTGGGATTTATTCCGAGGTATGCAAAGATTGTTGATCGGCAAATCAATGTGATACATCATGTTAGCAGAAGGGAAAAAAATCATGACCATTCCAATAGATGCAGAAAAGCATTTGACAAAATTCAGGATCCATTTATGATAAAAACTCAAAGCTGGCACAGGGGAAATGTACCTCAACATAATAAAGACCATATGACAAGGCCACAGTAAACATCATATTCAATGGTTAAAGGCTGAAAGCTTTTCCCCTAAGATCAGGAATCAGATAAGGAAGCTCACTCCTGCTGCTTTTATTCAACACAGTATTAGAAATCCTAGCAAGAGAAATCAGGCAAGAAATAAAAGGCATCCCAATTATAAAAAAAAGTTTAAAAGTCACTATTTGCAGGCATTTTATCCATATATAGAAAACTCTTAAAAGTCCACAAAAATGCTAGAATAAGTCAATTTTGTAAAGTTGGATACAAAATCAGTGTATAAAACAGATTTTTGTATACCAACTATCAGAAATTAACAATCCCAGTTACAATTGCATCTAAAAAGAAACAAAAAAACAAAACCCTAGGAATACACTTAACCAAGAATGTGGAAGACTATGCACTACATGGCACTGATGGATGTAGAAAGATAGTCCATGTTCATGGACTGGACGAATACTTTTAAAATAGCCATACTATCCAAATTAATCATAGAATCAAAGCTATCCCTACCAGAATTTCAATGGCATTTTTTACACAACGCAACAAATAATTCTAAAATTTATATGGAACCACAAAAGACTCCAAATAGCAAAACAACAGAAAAAAAAAAAAAAAAACAGCTAACCATACTACGAAGCTACAATAATCCCAAAAGTATAGCAATGGCATAAATACAGACACATTGATCAATGGAACCAAATAGAGAGAGCAGAAATAAACCCATGCACATATTGTCAATAAATGTATGACAAAGGAGCCAAGAACAGACCATGAGAAAAGAGCAGTCTCTTCAATAAATGGCGCTGGGGAAACTGGGCAGCCACCCACAACACTGTGAAACTCAACCACTACCTTTTACCATAAATAAAAATTAACTGAATTCAAAATTGATTAAAGACCTGCATGTAAGAACAAAACTCCTTGAGGAAAACATAGGTGATAAGCTCCCTGATATTGCTCTTGCCAATTTTTTTTTTTTTTATCTGACTCCAATGGCAATGGCAACAAAAGCATAACCAAATGGGACTACATTGACCTAAAAAGTTTCTGCGAAGCTACTGCAAACCAACAAAAGAAGGTGGCAACCTACCAAATGGGAGAAGATATTTTCAAATGATATATTCAATAGGGTATTAATATCTAAACTATATAAAGAATTCCTACAACTCCTTAACCAAACAAACAAAAATCCAATTTGAAAAATGGGCACAGTATCTGAATAGACGGTCTTTCGGAAGTCATACAGATGGCCACCAGATACACAAGTATTCCTTAATAACTAATCATCAGGGAAATGCAAACCCAAACTACAATGAGGTATCACCTCACACCTGTCAGAATGGCTAATTATCAAAAAGACAAATCACAAGTGTTGGCAAGAATGTAAAAAGAAAAAAAAAAAAAAAACCCTCATGCACTGCTGGTGGAAATGTAAATTGGGACAGCCGCTATATAAAACAGTATCAAAATTCCTCAAAAACCCAAAGACACAACTACCCTATGATCCAACAATTCCACCTCTAGGCATTTATCAAACAAAAACAACACTAAATCGAAAAGATATATCCACCCCTATGTTCACTGCAGCATTATTTACAATAGCCAAGAATGGAAACAACCATAGTATCCATTAGTGGATGAACGGATAAAGATTTGGTAGTTATATACAATGGAATACTACTTAGCCATGAAAAAGAATGAAATCTAACCATTTCCAATAACACAGGTGAACCCTAAGGATATGTTGCTAAATTAAATACATCAGACAGAAAGAGGCAAACACCGTATTTCATTAATACCTGGAATCTAAAAAAACAAAACCAAATTCACAGATGCAGAGAAAAAATTGAGGTTGCCAGAGGGAAAGGGAATTGGAGAGTGGGTAAATGGGAGTAAGGTAAAAACTTCTAGCCATAAAGTAAGTCATGACAATTTAATGTACAACATGGTGACTACAGTCAGTAATGTTTTATTGCATATTATGTAACTTTATATGGTGATGGGGGAAACCAGGCAGTATACACAAATATTGAACTTTCATGTTACACTCCAGAAATGAATAATGTGACATGTCAAGTATACCTCAGTGAAAAAATACAAAAGAACGTGTATGTGTATCAGATGCCAAATAAATTAAAAGACACAGAAGCAATAATTTTGATCAATTTTTTTTTAAGATTTTTATTTATCTGTTTGACAGAGATCACAAGCAGGCAGAGAGGTAGGCAAAGAGAAAGGAAGGGAAGCAGGCTCCCTGCTGAGCAGAGAGCCTGACCTGGGGCTCGATCCCAGAACCCTGGGATTATGACCTGAGCTGAAGGCAGAAGCCTTAACCTACTGAGCCACTCAGGTGCCCCAATTTTGCTCAATTTTAATACACTTGAAATTATGGATAAACTGGTATTCATTCTCTAGAATAAATATAAGCTATCAAAACTGGGGCACCTGGGTGGCTCAGTTGATTAAGCAGCCAACTCTAGATTTCAGCTCAGGTCATGATCTCAGGATTGTGGGATCAACCCCTACATCAGGCTCCATGCTCAGTGCAGAGTCAGCTTGGGATTGTCTCTCTCCCTTTGCCCTTCCCCCACCCTTGGCCCCCAAGTGCTCCCATGCACTCTCTCTAAAAATAATAATAATAAAAGTAAAAAATAAAATCTTTTAAAAATAAGTTATCAAAACTAAGTCCAGAAAATATTGAATAGCTAGGTAGACCAAGTATTATAAAAGATATGGATAAAGTTATCAGAAATAATAAGCCCCAAATGTTTTACAGTAAACTTTATCTATTCCTTCAAGAAATAACTAAAATGCTATTTGAACTGTTTGTTCCAGAACAGAGAAAAATATCCTAAATTATTTTCATAAATAAGTATAATACTGTATTAGCCTGCTCAGACTGTCATAACAAGACACCACTGACTGGGTGTCTTATAAAACAAATTTATTTTCTCCTAGTTCTGGAGACTGGAAGTCCATGATCAAGGTACCATCAAGGTTAG
The DNA here is from genome assembly GCF_963455335.1 of Martes martes. NCBI lineage: Eukaryota > Metazoa > Chordata > Mammalia > Carnivora > Mustelidae > Martes > Martes martes. The sequence continues at coordinate 51,160,876 of NC_137902.1, forward strand.
TGTCTGGTAAGGGCACACTTCCTGGCTTGTAGACAGCTGCCTTTTTGCAATGTTCTCAAGTAGTCTTTTCTCCGTGCAAACCTTTCCCTAATGTTTCTTTCTCTTAAGGACCCTAGTCCTTTGACATTGTTAACCCACCCTTATGACCTCATTTAACCTCCATTAACTCTCTAGAGGCCTTATGCCTAATAGGGTCACATGGAGTTTAGGGTTTCAATATATAAATTTGAGATACACAATTTGGTCATAACCAATGGGATTAATAAGTGCCTCAGTATTAAGAAATCTAGAATAGTCTGTCCTATTAGTCAATAAAAAGGGAGAAGGGGACAACATGCTCATCTCCAAAGATCCTGAAAAACCATTACTATTAAAATACAGCATCAGCTACTCTTGTTTTAAAAAACCAATGAGGGCACCTGGGTGGTTTAGTCGGTTAAGCGTCTACCTTCGGGTCAGGTCATGATCCCAGGGTCCTGGGATGGAGCCCTGCTCCCTGCTCAGTGGGGAGTCTGCTTCTCCCTCTCTCTTTGCCCTTCCCCCTGCTCGCTTTCTCTCACTCTCTAACATAAATAAAATCTTGGGGCACCTGTGTGGCTCAGGTCATGATCTCAAGGTCCTGGGATCGAGTCCCGCATCGGGCTCTCTGCTCAGCAGGGAGCCTGCTTCCTCCTCTCTCTCTGCCTGCCTCTCTGCCTATTTGTAATCTCTGTCAAATAAGTAATAAATAAAAATCTTCAAAATAAATAGAATATTTTAAAAATTAACTTAAAAAGCAGTAACATACTAAGATCTCTCCAAGATGTTGATTTCAATTTCTTTGGCTATCTGTAAGTGGAATTATTGGAGCAGATGATAGTTCTATTTTTAATCTTTTGAGGAACCTCCATGGCGTTTTCCCTAGTGGCTGCACCAATCTACCTTCCCACCAAGAGTGCACAAAGTTTCTCTTCTCCACAACCTGGCCAACACTTGTTATCTTCTTTAATTGATAATAGCTATTTTAACATGTCTGAGGTATAGCAAAGTGCTTATGGTTAACAATACTATACTATATACTTAAGAACACTTACCGTGGGGTGCCTGGGTGGTACAGTGGGCTAAGCCTCTGCCTTTGGCTCGGGTAATGATCTCAGGGTCCTGGGATTGAGCCCCACACTGGGCTCTCTGCTCAGCAGGGAGCTGGCTCCCCCACCCGCCTCTGCCTGCCTCTCTGCCTACTTGTGATCTATCTCTCTCTCTCTCTCTCTCTCTCTCTCTGTCAAATAAATAAATAAATAATCTTTAAACAAAACAAAAAAAAAAAAAAAAAAGAACACTTAACATAAAATTTTGCCAAGAGGGTAAATCTTACGACACAACCACACATGTACCAATAGTAGCAAAGAAGGTGGGAAGAAACTTTTGGAAGTGCTAACTATGTTTATGGCATAGGTTGTAGTGATTGTTTCATGGACATACACTTATCTCCAAACTCACTGTATGCACTCAGTACGTACAGGTTTTTGTAGGTCTGTTCATACCTCAACAGTTTAAAAAGCACTAAAACTACACTGCTTAAAAAATACACTCTTTTTAAAAATTCTCTCAGTACTAGCCAATGCAATTAGGGAAGGAAAAGAAGCATTAATAAGAAAAAGTTTTTTCTCCCCATATGATACAACTGTATGCCAAAAGCCAATAGAATTAACTGAACAACTTTTAGAAAAGAGATATTAATAAGGTGACTTATTATAAAATTAACATTTAAAAACCAATAGTTTTACTCTTTACTATTTCATTTTTCATTCCATTTCATTCAATTAACTACAACTTACAAGCCCTTTTATTTTTGCAAAGCATTTCTCACAATCCTATGAAGTAGATATTAATCAACCTCGTTTTACAGGTGCAGAAAATAAAGCCCAAGAAGGTTAAATCACTTTTCATGGTCACAGAGCTAGTAAACAGCAGTATCTGTCCTCTGACTCCAAGCCCTGCATTCATTTCTCATAACAAGATGCCCCCTCCCCGCCGCAACTCCTGCCTGTAAGACAGATATTAAATTCTGTGGGTGTTTTTTCTCAACTCCACCAAAATTAACTCTTAAATCAACAGCAGATCTTAAAAGCCTAGATCTGTTTTTAAAGTAGAAATTATCTATGAAAATGAACCTATTTGTTACTGGGGTCGAGAGATTCATGTTACACGTAGCAACATAGATAAATAATTTTTAACTAGGCGAGGTCAACATGGTCATTTTCACTATAAGATTGCAGAAGGAGCATTTTCCCCCCGCAATTCACACTTCAACCTCTTAATACAAACCAATGTTTTATCAAAATTTCTTTTTAAATTATAGAACACACACATTTCTAAAAGCTGCCATTTTGTTTTAAGTTGGCAAAGTATTATAATTAAATGCAAAATGTAGCCTAATACCTTTGGCACTACGCCAAGTTGGCCAGAAGCAGTAAGCTCCTAAGGTTATCATGAAAGATAAAGACACACCACCTAATTGAGTTGAAACACATACTTTACTCACTTAACAAATGTGTTGCACACCCACCATGCATCAGACACCATGCAGGGAAATACGTGCACCATACCAAACCCAAAACTCGCCCTCAACACAACTTAGTATTTACTTAGAAAACAGAAATCACACACACACACACACACAGAGCTCTGACTGCTCTATTTTATCAGCCATCCATCACGGAGATAATTCTGTCCAACAAACTACAACTCATTCTTGCACATCTGCCAATGAGCTCCAAGTTGGCTGGGCTGGACTCCAGGTTGCAGACTGCAGAGATGACGGAGGTCCACTCGAGTTCACTGTGAGGCCAGGCTCAGAATGGACAACAGCAGGAGCTCTAGAGGGGCCGACAGAACGGGCACACTCTTGTTTCCACCTACGTTCCTGGCCGGACCAAGTCATGGTGCTGTACCCAACATCAATGGGTCAGGGGAATACACTCTGGGAAAGGAATTACAGAACCACACAGCAAAGGGCATGGATATAGGGAGGGGGAAGAACGGGGGACATGACCTAAGCAGCCACAGCTGTGAGAGCAAGACAAGTGATGCTGTGAGAACACTCAGACAGACAGAGCGGACCACGAGACAGAGGTCTGGCAAGCCTTCCCTGAGAGAGTGAAGCTCAAAGTAAAATCTGAGAGACCAAGAGAAATGAAGTCAGTGAAAGGGGAGGTAAAGGACTTCCAAGCAAAGGAAACAGCACGTACGAAGTCCCAATGGCCAAAGGAGATATGACCAGCTCAAACCATTTAAGGAAGACCTATGGCTGGGCGGAGAGTGAGAGGACATGGCACACGGTGAGGACAGAGAGCATGTCAGGAGACTCGGGCTCCAGGTGAAGGAATGGGTCTTTATCATAATGGATAAAGCCACTGAATGACGCTAAGCAAAGAAGGACTTAGACTTGCCTCTTCCTAAGATCACTCTCTGCAGAATAGAGAATATCCTGGTGGACCATTCAGGAGGCTACAACAAAAGTCCAGATGAGAGATGGTCATGCCTTGAACTGAACAGGTTTTGATGGAGTATGAAGCGTTAAAGAGACATCATGTAGACAGACAAGCCCACCGTTCCGTCAAATCATTCCTGCCAGTCACTACTTCCCTATGCTAGACCCGATGGCTATTGCAAGACCTCATCGTATTTTTCCTGCCTGCATTCTTACCCCACTGACCATTCCCCACCTCTTTAAATTATTCTCCTTCCTCAGTTTCTGACAAACTACCACCTATCTCCTGGCTTTTCTCCACTGTCTTTGCTCATCCTCCTTTCATTCTTTAAGTCCTGAAATATGTCCTACAATCTTTCATGACCCTAAACTTCCCTCCCTCAATTCCAAGCAAATTCATCCACTCTCATGTCCTAAATACCTCATTATGTTGATCTGCCCACTGTGGGCCTCCAGCCCAGATTTTGTTCTCAACCCCAGATCTGTATATCCAGCTGCCTCCTGGACATTTCCACTTGGGTGCTCCCATAGGCATCTCATACTCAATGTGTCCTCAATTCACCCCCATCTCTTCCACCCTGAAATCCTATTCCTCCCCAGCTTCCCCAACTCCTAGAAAGCCACCACCACCCATCCGATTATTTCAATATTAAACCCTACAGCCAGTTACAATTCCTCCCATGCCTCACCATTCCACATCCACTCAACACAAATTACTGGTACAAATGCCTCCCAAAATATTGCTCAGATTTATCTACTCGCCTCTCATGCTACCACTGTTCCAATGCAGGCCCCCATGCCTGATCTGGAGGACTCATAACTGATTCCCTAAATTGCATGCCCAGCCCACCCTCCATGACAACAGAAGAGATCTAAAATACAAACATGGAAGACATACAAATGGCTAACAGACACATGAAAAAATGTTCATCACCATGAGCCATCAGGGAAATTGAAGTCAAAACCACACTGAGATATCACCTTACACCAGTTACAATGGCCAAAATTAAAAGGACTGGAAACAACAAGTGTTGGAGAGGATGTGGAGAAAGGGGAACCCTTTTACATTGTTGGTGGGAATGCAAGTTGGTGCAGCCACTTTGGAAAACTGTGGAGATTCCTTAAGAAATTGAAAATAGAGCTTCCCTATGACCCTGCAATTGCACTACTGTGTATTTACCCCAAAGATACAGATGTAGTAAAAAGAAGGGTGATCTGTACCCCAATGTTCATAGCAGCAATGGCCACAGTCGCCAAACTGTGGAAAGAACCAAGATGCCCTTCAACAGATGAATGGATAAAGAAAATACAGTACATATATACGATGGAATATTACACAGCCATGAGAAAGGATGAATACCCAACTTCTGTATCAACATGGACAGAACTGGAGGAGATTATGCTGAGTGAAATAAGTCAAGCAGAGAAAGTCAATTATTATATGGTTTCACTTAATTGTGGAGCATAAGGAATAACATGGAGGACAGTAGGAGGAGGGAAGGAAAAGTGAATTGGGAGAAATCGGAGGAGGAGACAAAGCACGAGAGACTGTGGACTCTGAGAAAAACTGAGGGTTTTGGAGGGGAGGGAGATAAGGGGATGGGTGAACCTGGTGGTGGGTATTAAGGAGGGCACGTATTGCATGGAGCACCGGGTGTTATACATAAACAATGAATCTTGGAACAGTGAAAAAATAAAGATGTTAAAATAAAATAAAAATAAATAAAATAAACTATAAACATGACCTGGCCACTCTCCTGCCTAAAACCATTCAGTGGCAGCCCCTTACCCTCAGAATAAAGTTCAACTTTTTTTTTTTTTTTTTTGGTATGAAAGAGAGGAGTGCACAGAGGTAGAGCAGGAGGGAGAAGCAGACTCCCCACTGAGCAGAGCACCCGATGTGGGGCTCGATCCCAGGACCCTGAGATCATATTCTGAGCTGAAGGCAGATGCTTAACTGACTGAGCCACCCAGGCGCCCCTAAAGTTCAACTTCTTAACAGGGTTTATAGACCGTTTGGTCCTCCAACCCCTGCCTTCCTTACGTGCCTTGAATATACTCATCCTCTCTGGAATCCAGACATTGTCCATCGTTTCCCTCTGCCTGAAATACTCTTCAGCCCCCAACAGCACCTTACATGGCTATTTTTCCAACTAAAATATAGATTTCCTAAGGACAAAGACCCTGTTCTTCCATTTTTTGTTAACTGCCAGCCATCAGCACAGGGACTACCCTCTTAACACACAATGTTCCTGTAAAGTGAATGGGTGATCCTTCAAGTACATCTAGAGGACCCCCTCCTTCAAGCTGCCTTTCCTGACACCTTTCCGTCCTCCTAAGGTTGGGTGTACCTTTTAGGTGTTTTCCGAGCAGCCTAAGCTTTCCCCATGATGGCATCATCTATTCATTTAGCCACACCCTCTAACTCTTGCCCCAGTTAACATAATAAGTTCCTGAAGGTAAGAACTCTCTCTGTCGCAGGAAGAAGCTTTGGGAGCTACAGTGAACCAGAAGCAGCACTGCCCTGAAGGAGGTCCTGAAGACAAATGAAGCCAAGAAAGCAGATGAGGGAAAAGGTCCAAATAAAGTAAACCATGTATGAGACTCAGGGGAATGCAGAGGACAAATACAGGGTGGTGGGGGGGGGCGGTTACTGAGGTCATTGAAGGGGGAATGAAAACATGTGAATGGGACTAAAGTCAGTCACTGAGGCCAGAGAGCCCCCTGACTGGTTACACAGTGATACCCTCCTTTTATACAGAAATTCACACAGGTGAGAGTCTCTCCACACCTTTTAAAAATACACCAATTTCCACTGAAATCCCTTACACATTAATGAAGAGATAGTCTTTTGGACATTTTTACTCATTGCCACTTTGTTTCAAAGGGCCGGACTACATTTAAATAAAACCTGAGGGGTACGTTAATGCCTTTTATAATGGACAGGATTTCATCACAGTCAGTCAACTCCTTCCCAAGTTATTAAAGAACAGCCTTTTAAATGCAAAATGCTAAGTACTTAAGTTAAAGCAGAAACCTTCCTTAATTCAGTCAATTTAATACAGTAAAGGTGCTAAGGGGACAAAGCAAATCAACTCTAGAGGCAAGCAAATTCAAACATTAAACCTGAAGAAGTTAAAGGATTAGAGATTCTCTGTTGACAGGCGGAAATATGGCTTCCCTGGATCTTCCATCTCTTGGTTATTAACAACAGACAATGCCACATCCGTCACCAAGCCTGAACCAAGGACCTTTTGCCTGAGGTTAGGTTTCTAAAGCACCCACTCAGCACATTCAGATTCTTAAATATGATGTTCCCTTCGCTATTTTTCTCCACCTGACTCAGAGCAGGTTGTAATCTGGGGAAGGAGCTGCCCTCTCCCAGGACGAAGGCCGGCAGCACGGAAGGGGGACAGGCTACACCAAGGCTCAAAGATCTGCTCTCCCGGCCTCCAGCCCTTCAGAGCAATGGTCTGAACATCAAAAGGGTGACAATCCATTCAATCCATTTCTTAAGTGGGGCAGGGTTCCAAAAAAATAGGGAACGGGGGAAAGGGAAAAACAAAAGGGGAAAGGAAGACCCGGGGTAGGCCGTGCCTCCAAGGACACAGTGGTAGTGGCACTGATCCAGCTGGCCTCTGGTAAGAGGACAGGGGTGTCTCTTCCGCAGCAGCTGAAAGGGGCCATCGAGGATAAGCAATTAGAAAAGGAATAGTAATTACCATAGATATGACAAAGGGTCCTGCACTACGGGAATTCTGTCGAAGCCCCTAATTCTTGCAAATGAGCAGCAGACTCTGGATGACACAAGTCCCTCCTCGTGAATTATATAGGGGGCCACGCATAGTACGTTCTGGGCACTGCTTCATCAGAAGGGACCGTTCGTGGTGGGGACAGCAAGTCCCCAGGAGTTATACAGGCCCTGTATCCCTAAAAGGTAAAAGCAGAAATCCAGCCTTCATGCCAGCAGCTGCACGTGGGGACTTGGTTTAAGTGGGAGGCCCCCAGGAGCACAGGACAGCTGGGCAGTCATACAGAGAGTTGGGAGAACTTCATGGAAACAGGACATTCACATTACGAGCCTGGAACATGTAGATGCCTGACAAGGGTAAGTGCAGTCCTAGGGGAGGCCTATGATGGTTTAAATTGCATCCCTCAAACTCCAGATGTTGAAACCCTCATCACCAGTATGTTAAGAATGGGACAGTGTTTGGAGATGGGGTCTTTCAAGCAGTAATTAAGTTAAAATGAGGTCATTAGAGTAGGCCCTGACCCTCCATGATTGGTGTCCCTAGAAGAGATTGGGCTACAGACATGCACAGAGGGAAGACGATGTGAAGACCCAAAGAGATGAAGGTCTTCTACAAGCCAAGACCCAAGGCCTCAGAAGAAACCAACCCTGCTGACACCTTGACCTTGAAATTCCAGCCTCCAGAACTGCGAGAAAAGTCCTGCCAAGCTCCTCAGACCATGGTGTTTTGTTATAGTACTCCTGGCAAACTAATACAAGGGGACAACAAAAATAAAGACCAAGAGCTGGGAAAACACAAGACACGCTGACTCAGGTCATTTGGCCAAAGCTTAGGAAAAGAGGGATTAAACCAGAAAATTCCACTAGAGGCCAGGAGTCTGACCTGGATTTCAAACAGGGGAGCCGCTTGGATCGGACGATCCCTGCTCGGTTAGCAGGTTAGCAGGGTTTGGAGGAGAGAGGAGACGTGGGCAGGGACAGCAACGGAGGTACTTACTTTAGCAATTCTTGAGGGTATGAGAACATGAACTTACACTTGAACCTGCCTTATCGGGAAGATGGCAACACCAACAACTGAGATAAAGGAGACAAGAACAAATGTGAGGAGGAAGTGAAACCCCGCCTTGAACACGGCAGTTTGCACATATTTAGGGGAGGAAAGCAGGGCAGAACCCACCTCCCCTCCTCACCAGGAGCTGATGATAACACACCCCAGCTGAGCTTGGGGCCACACATGTGCAAATACACACTCCCATTTGGGACCCCACGTTTACAAGCAGTGATTTCTTTTTCAATTATCCTAATACACGACGCCACAACAAACCAATTTAACCCTAACACAATAGTCTTGAAACAGAAGCCCAAGAGGTAGGAACAAAAGTTGAATGACCCCAGTTCACATTCAGATCCCTGGTTACTCCCAAAAGGCTCAGCACCCCACTTCAGTTGCAATGGGCCAGATTCAAAACTCTCCAGCAAAGCTGTAGGAACCTTCTAATGTTTGCAAATTGGGAAAGTTCAAGAAAGAGTCAACCATGTGGGGGGCAGGGGGGGGTGTTGCGGATTGGGTACAGAGGGCGGCTCTTAGAATGTTGTGGTCTTGGACCACTTAGGAAAAACATAATCAGAAATCACTTTCAACACCCACGACTTCTTTAGAAGGAGAAAAACATTAAAAAGCACTGCCTATTGGAAAAGAAAGTTGTATAAATCATTTTATTTCGTGCCCCATCATTTACTCAGCACAGGCTTCCGTGACACCTCCTGATTAGGTTTAATTTTAAGCCAGCAAGCACACCACATACCCTATTGTCAGACAAAGTTCCATTTCTCTCCCAGCCTGATGGGTGACTATTGTAATGTAAAACCCTGGGATTTAAATAACACAAGCGGATTCTATTATGAGAAGAAAGGTTTATATTTTGGAGTCTTTTTCCTTCAAAGGAGCCCAGATACCAAACCGTGAATTACCTGAAACAATGGGCTCCCATGATCAGCACGTCCCCCTTTCTTTAGGAAAAAGACTACTTGCCTGAGGACCAGGCCTCCGGGATCCAATTATCTCTCAGAAACAGTCCCAGGCTCTCAAAGTTAACACTGGTTAAGAAAACCAGAGAATGGCAGAGACCTGGCTTACCCCTGAGTGGCCCCTGATTCCTCCACTGTGACATCCTCACCAGGGCTCTGGGGTCCACCCCTTCCCCCATGGCCTTGGCTCCCACAGACTGAACTGATGACCCCAAAATCCACGTCAATCTCTAGGGAGAGATTCCCAAGAGGGCGCAAGGCTCACAGGAGGGTCATTTCCCCAGGAAACACAGAAAGGAAGCAATTAAGGCCAGAGGGAGGACACCTAAGAGTTATAGTCTTCTAGAAGTCTCCTAGACCTTCAGACACTCTCAGATACCCAACCAAGAGCTGCCCACACGCCTGCCATGAGGTCCAGTTCTATGGACCCCACTGACAACATGGGACTCTTCTTGATGTCCCCGAACAACATAGTCCCTTAAGAGACATTTCTGAATAGGACTATGGGCCAGGTGCTGTGCTAGAGATAAAAAAAAAACTGGTTTCCATCCTCCGAATGAGCCCATGTCTGGTCTCAGCTCCACAAAGGAACATTTGTCCTGCAGCATGTTACAACCGCCAAGTGTTAAGGCAGGACATAAGATCAGGAATGATTTCCTGTACGTGACCTTGTGCAAATCTTGAAGATTGTGCCTCAAGACAGGTTTACCAAAGGAACTGAATACTGCATCACACACACCCATACATATACAAGAGTCTTACAATCCAACTGATCGGACAACCCCCCAAGGAATGGGACACAATACGAAATGAAATAGCATCACCATGAGGCTCTCAGGTTATGTCTTCCATTGAGTACCCTCTAGAAAGTTCTAAGACAAGCTGCCCTTGTGCCTCAGCCACCTGAAAGAAGGGTCCATAGTACCAAGCCTGTCCTGTACCCAAGCCAGGCTGGCTTAAACAACAAAAGCACTCACTGCCAGACTCTTCTTCATAAGTGGTCATCCTGCCCCCAGTTTTTCCTGCTTTGATCATAGGAATCCTCAATTTCAAAGAAATTCCAGGTAATGAATCTTCTAACCATCCAGAAGGAATGGCACGGCAGTGGGAGGAACCGCATATTCAACTGCACACTCTAAATTCTATTGCATGGAACCCAACGGCATAGAGACGTCTCCAATGAGATTCCCAGACCTACTGAATCTGAAACTAAGTAAGGTAGAGTCCAATAATTTGCGTTTCTAACAAACTCCAAAGCGAAGCTGAGGGTCTTGGATCCCAGGTTGAGAAACACCGCTCTAGGGGAACATTTCCTTGGACATGGGGCTGGAAGATCATCATGATACCGGAGAGGAAAAATCTGTGTCCTAAGCTGGCTGACCAAGCCAGCAAGGAAGTCCCAGTCCCTGTGCCACGGCTCTTCTGGTTCTTCTCCATGCTCCGCTTCCCGCACACACCATAAGTGCCAAATATGCGGAAGTAGAAGCGTATAAATTACCCCCCACCCCTTGCTTGTGCTCAGGGCTCAGACCTTTGGAGATCACTCTCCTCTGAGTCTCCCAGTGTTAAATAAACCTCCTTGCCTCCAAGACCTCTGAGTGCCTCCTGGTTCTTCCATCAGGCGATCCAGTCCTGGTTCTGCAACAACATGATCACAACAGGATCTGCTAACACTGACCAAGCACTGATCCAAAGTCAGAAACTACACCCAACAACTTACAAGAATCATCTCATTTAATCCTCCAAACCAGCATTCCACAGAGGAGGAATCTGAGCTGCAAAATGTTCAACAGCTTAGCGGCTGTCACAGCAGCGAGCAGGAGAGCTGAGATTTGAACCGAGCTTCTCTGCAGGGCCCTAACAACTTCACCTCCCAGTGCAGCTCGCTGACCTTTGCCTGGCGATTCCAATGCCAGACTACCATGAACGGTTCCGAGACACCCTGACATCAGGAAAACACTCGCCTTTGAAACTCAGCATTACCCAATACAGTCTGAGTAACACTATCATCCTTTTGTAGAAAACCCATCTCTAGGACTCCTTCAGCTCACCAGCCTGCACTTCCTCCTCCCATCACACAGCACTTATGGTCCCGGCAGCCGGACTCCCCAACTCTATCATAGAAACCTCGGCTGGCCCCAGCAAAAAAGCTCCAGGTTTGGGGCACACTCCTGGTCTGACTCCCACTTGGGTACACATCCCTGGTTTCCCCAACCTTGCCATACATCCCCAGGCTCACCCCCACTTCGGTGGGCACCCATAGTTAGGCCCCTTGTGGCATACGCCTCTCATTGGGCCCCTGCTTTGGTTTACATTCAGTCTCCCACCTCTAGCCAAGAATGAGGCAGCAGCAAGGGCAAAGACCTCCATAACTTCCAAAGCTTCCCAGGTTGTCGGGTCCATCAAGGAGGGAAGACAGGGGTATAAACCCTAGAACTGCTGCACAGACCACACCGTACACTGGGTAACCCTGATCTGACACACAAAGGTAAGAGGGACCAACATGCACCCGCCCCCACCACCAGCCCTTCACTCCCCAGCTCAGACCCTGAGCTCTCCCATTTGGCCACACCCACACGCTGTTAGGATCTTAGCAAGAGAGGGGAACTGGGACAGAGACACGGAACAGATGTGTGGCTTTGCTCTTGTTCAGGGCAGAAAGCAGCTTCAAGATGTTTTTCCCTCCTCTCCACCTCTTGTCAATTCCCAACCCCTGCCAAACTGCAGAGATCACTGTTTGAAATTAGAAGCACACGCCACATGCACAGCTGACTAGATTTTTCCCTCCTGATTCAGCGGTGCACAGGAGGAATTTTCTCCCCCACAAAGGAAACCATCCAACAATTCAACTCGACAAGCATTTAGTGAGCACCTACCATGTGTCTTGTGTTGACACGGATCACTTAGGGGAAGTTAAACAGTCCCTGTCATTTGGGAGTTCTGCCACTTCCATGGTCCTCATTTTCTCTCGCCCTGCCTGGGATAACCTTAGTCCCTCCTCGCTGTGAAGTGCGGATAATAAATCTCACCTCAAACGGTTGATATGAAGATTCAACAGGACAAGAGTAAAAGAGTGGTGGGAAGAGGAACATGAAACCGCTTTGCCTCTTACCCAGCTTTGAGGACACAGGAGTTCGTGTGATGGTATATAATTTGGTGTCAGGTTGAAAATGTAGGGTGTCAGGGAGTCTGGGGCAAGGAGAAATCAGCTTTGGTAGAGGGACTGCCTGCAGGCTATATATGTTGGACTGAGGTCTCAGCACTCGACAGAGCTGGGTAAGGAATATTTGAGGGAGGAGCCTGAGAGCACTCTGGGTCCACAGAATGGATCCTGGCCTACGGTGGCCAGGATGATGGGAGAGGAGGGACCAGCCTAGCAAGATGGTTTTGGCTCCCCTTGGGGTTGCGGGGGGAGTCAGGGATCTCTGGAAAGGCCCAGGAAGGAAGAAGTCTGGCTTCAGTCAGAAGCCAAAGGGTCAAGGACAAGACAAACTGCTTCCATGAATCTTCGCTGACGGAGCGTGACAAGCTCCCCCAGACAACCTGAAGACCTCCACAAGTTTCCATCTGTGCTGGCCCAATGGCTCCTTTTGGGGAACGGCGGGAAGAAGGGGGCAGTCTCCGTACTCTCCACTCAATTTCCAACATCAAAGAAATTAGAAATAAACATTCAATACTTCAGGGACTGGTTTACATTAGAGGAAATCAGCATGGGGAGAAAAATCATGTAGTCATTTAAAAAGATTATCATGAATACTGTAGAAACACAGAAAAATGCTTCTGACATGTTAAGTGAAAAACAACAGAACCCAAAGCATTATGTGCACCATTGCCAAGAGCACAGTGCAGTAGAGGGAGCACAGGCCCAGGAAGAACCAAGTTCTGATGGGGACTGCAGCTTGGGAGCTGGGAGACTGTAAGTGGATTTCACCTCTATTCCCTTAAAGATAAGGACTTTACTGGGTTGCTAAGGGTTTCCAATTGCTTGACACAGTGCAAAGCTTAAATCCCCCACTCCCACAGTGTATGCAGAGTGAGCCATAGCTCTTTGGATGAAATTAAGTTTCTCAAAAAAAAAAAAAAAATGTTTTAGGGTTGCCTGGGTGGCTCAGTGGGTTAAAGCCTCTGCCTTCAGCTCAGGTCATGATCTCAGGGTCCTGGAATCAAGCCCCACATTGGGTTCTCTGCTCAGCAGAGAGCCTGCTTCCCCCTCTCTCTCTGCCTGCCTCTCTGCCTACTTGTGATCTCTCTGTCAAATAAATAAAATCTTAAAAAAAAAAAAAAGGGGGGGTGTTTTGTTTTAAAAAACAAAGGGTGAGCTTCTTGAAGGCAGGGGCTAAGTCTTGCTTACTGCTGTGTCCTTAGACCTCAAAAAGAGCAGGATGAACGTGATAGGATGGTGGATGGTTTATTATGACCACCATATACAGATGTTAAAAAGGCAGTTAGGAAATGCTTATCTCTAGCAAATACCAAGAACTTGACCATGGTCGGGCCATTTCTGCTCCATGGAGAAAACATTATTGCTCAAGGCAGAGAGCACCAGAGCAAGCATCTGCAAGCCCACAAACCAGTGGGCATAAGCAGAAGACCAGCAGCATCTTTGCACCATAGATATGTGCGGGTCCGGGCTGGTGACTGAAGAGGGAAGGCCCAAAGCTTCAAAGATCCCCCAGGACTAGCCTGAATCCTTCTGGAGTGTGGAAAAGCAAGACAGAGCCTGGCCCTAGCTGGCCAGCACTAAGGCCTGAAGACTTCCCACCCATCACTAGGCAGTAACTAGCCTTTCCCCTGGGGAAAGAGTCCCCAACATCATATACTCCGAGCACATGACTGTTCAAATGGACCATCCGTAGGGCTGCTCAGACTGAGGGCCCTACAAGGATGACCCACCCCATGGAAAGGTTCCTCTGAGCCACAAAAGCCATTCCAGCACAGGGAGGGAACAGCACCATCCACACTATAGCTGGCCTAACCAGCCGCCTGCTATATATACACACACACACACACACACACACACCCCACACCCACTGCCATCTCCGAAGGACACTCAAGTCCCACTTTCCAATGGCTGAAACACCTTCAAAAGCATTTCTGCCCTGCTTTAGGTTCTGATCTTCCCTGAAACGCAAATACACGCAAGCCGGAAGCCATTCTGTCAACTCAATGGTAGTCAGACTGTTCTTGAAGGGGGAAGAAAGGGAGAACACGTCACTGAAGGGGAGAAGTGCAGTGAAGAACCAGGAATAAGGGGCCAGTAGAGACAGGCCTTCTGGGTTCCGCCATGTTGCTGGGATCCAGGGTTGCTACTCTGCAGGTGACGGACCACAGGACCCAGCACGCAATCAAGATGAGCGAACTCCTTGGAGACCAACCTTCTCAGAGGCTGACAGCGCCATCCATGAAAGGTATCCCCAACCCCCACCAAGCTCCAGGTTCTTCCTCTGGACAGGCTGACGACAAGCCCACCACTCCCCCGCGCATCGTTGCTCCGCCACTTCAAGTACCGCAAAACCTCACTCTCATCACCCACCACTTGAACACACAGGGGTGGCCCACCCCCCAACACACACACGCACGTGCACACATACACACACACACCCCTTAACCAACAGGAACCTAAAAGCAAGATGCAATCGAAGTCAGCCAAGAGGCTGAAGGGGAGGGAGACGGGGGCAACAGGGCAGCACGCTCTGGGCTCAGGCACTGTGCACCCCTTTACAGCAAGGCCCTAGAAGCTGCCAAGGCCTATTGGTTGGGTTGGGGGCGGGGAACAGTTAAGGCAAATAACTGAAGGCATTTCAATTGATGGCGCTCCCCTGGTGACTCGCTGTTTCTTTATTGCAACACGCTGTCTATAAAAGCCGTTTTCCTCTCCCAGGATCTGCTTGGGCAACATGTGATGTCATCATAAATCATCTTTTTTTTTCCTTTAAAATGTCAGCAGATTTCTTGGAGTTTCTAAAAAGCCAAGAGAGCCAGCACCATCTCCCAGTTTTGGCAGAGAAACCCATTTTCTTTCCCAAGACGTCTGTCTTCACTTTTTCCCCTTGCTTTCCCATAGGAGTCCTGCAGAGATAAAGCCTTGCAGAGTACAGAAAGTCACAGAAATCATTTATGAAAAAAGCCTTCCTTTCTACCCTTTCCAAATGCAGGCTCTTTCTCTTGCTCCCTTTTTTCCTCTCGTCCTATTTTGGTGCACTTCCAGA
Organism: Martes martes; assembly: GCF_963455335.1. Taxonomy (NCBI): domain Eukaryota; kingdom Metazoa; phylum Chordata; class Mammalia; order Carnivora; family Mustelidae; genus Martes; species Martes martes. The sequence continues at coordinate 51,176,336 of NC_137902.1, forward strand.
GGAAGTGAATGTATAGCGAGCACTTTTAAACAAGGTCTAATACAATCCATGCCTCCCAGACACGGATGCCATTAATCAGAACGAAGGCTTTGTGTGAGAGAGGCCACAGGCTGGATGGGTGCCATGGACCAATAATGCAGACAGGACCCTACCTACCCACCCCACCCCTTGTTGGGGCTTGGCATTCATCTTTCCTTACCCTACCCCCTCCCAAACCCTGTGCCCAACATTCCCCCCAACGACCTTCCGCAAAAATCCTCTACCACCGGAGGAAAAAACCCTCCTTTCATTCCAAGTTCAATGGACCAAGAAGAAATAATCGTTGTCCCTTTAACTGCAGAACCTCCAAAGCAAAAAGAACATCCAACCTGACTCAAAGTCACGGAACTCCTAGGGCCATGACAGAGCCGAGTTTAGTACTGGCGGAGTTGTGGGTCTCATCACACTGGGTGTCTCTTGAGCAGATCTACTTTCTGGAAGACGTCCTCCAGAAAGAGCTCTGTAGATCGAGACCACGGCTGCCCTATCACCTGCATGCAATGCTCATACAGTGATGAAGATGGGGCTGGATTCCTAAAGGTCCTTCTTTTACATTCCTGGGCCATAGCCAACAGTCTTACTCCCTACCCACACTAGAATCCAAACAACTAAAGACAACCAGAGCAAAGGAACTCATGGGGGGGAGGGTGGGGGGGCAGGGGAGAACACACCTATATTAATTCCTTTGGGGCTATTTCCACCCATCCCTAAAAGCAAATCCTCATGTCTAATCTAAAATGCCTGATATCCTACCATTAGTGCTTGATTAATTAGACTTAATCACTGCTTGAGGATTCTTACTGCTATCAGTTATCGGTACGTAATTATGAGTATCTGCGGTGCCTTAGTAAGGACACGGGGGGAGAATGGAGTTACCGTAGGACAGTAAGGCATCAGAGCAGGTAAAGAACTTGCTACCTTGATAGGTGGCAGAGGGCCACTGGTCCCCACAGTTTAACCATATACAAGTGTAAGGTCCTCCAGAAACCCATCGCACATACGTGATGGAGTGGCTACACCCTTTGTTTCCCCTCTCCTCTTTGATCCCAGTTCCTTGTCATAAATAAGACAAAAGGCAGGGGACATTTAGGAGGGAAGAGGAAGGAAAAACAAGATACACAGAGGGCTGAGATCTTTGCTTTTTTCCCTGATGTAGCTCAAGCACCTAAGAAAGGTCCAGACATGAACACTCACTACGTTTGCTGAGTAAACCAGAGGCTACGAGGATGTCAAATGCCACTCCAGTCAAGAAACAGCAGGAGGGGAAGTCACCCACCAGGGTGAGCTGAGCTGTGGCTCCAACGGTTTTGCCTTTCCCTACCATTGCTCACAACTGGCCCGTCAGACAAGAGTCTGCCCTCATCCTCCCAAACGGCTCATCCTGCTCACTTTTTCAGATTCAGCTCAGACTTGCTATCACTCAGGAAAGCTTTCTCATCACCTCCAGGATGGGTCAACCGCCCCTCTTCCACATCATCAGTACCCTGCGCCTTCCTCAGGATTCTATCACTTCCCTGGGTTGTAGTCACCAATCCCTCTATCTGTCTCCTCCACAGAGGGGTTAGTCCTCTTGGGTTATCTTTAATGCCTACCCTTCCTATCCTGCTGATAGCAAGCATTCAGTAACTGTTGAATCAACTGAGCCATTGAAAGAAAAAGCCACCACGAATTAAACCTAATTGTTTAACTTTGGGTTAGTTTTTTTTGTTGGTTTTTTGTTTCGTTTTGTTTTGTTTTGGCCTTGTTTTCCATTTCAGAAGAGGTTTTTCCAGAGAGCTCTCTGCCAGGTTTCCCAAATGCTGAAAAGAGAGAGAGAGAACGAATCCAGGGAGAGGGGATGGTTTAGAATGGGAGAGGTCCATGTCAAATATGAGAAAAATTATTAATTCAGGAGTGCTCCCTTTCTGTGATGAAGGAACTTTCTGGAATCGGTCTACAAGGCTAGACCACGCCACCTTAGATGGAAAATACAGGAAAGGGGGTAGGACACTGCCTCACTTCGCCAAGGCAGTCCAAGCCCCCTCATCTTCAGGAGGGAAGGAACTACAGACTATCAGTCCCTGATGCCTCCACAGCTGCCCAGGATAGTTTAGGGGGGCTTCAACTGATGAGAAGGACATTGTCCATAAGGACTTATTAACGACTGCAGAACAGGGGAGGGTCAAAGCCAAACCATAGCTCTCATAGCACCATGAAAAGGCAGGGAGCTTTTGCGTCTCCACCCCTCCCCCCGGTTCCACCTCCACTCTCTCCCCCTCCATCTGGCACATGGTGGTACCAGCTCTCCCTTATGAACTGCAGAGTCTTCAAGATTTTCTAAGTTTTGGTCTTTATAAAATGACCCTTCAATTGCAGAGAGCAATTGATCTTATCACCCAAAGAGAAAGGTCCCACGGAGGCTTCACCCGCAGATCCAAACTAACCCCCCGCAACCCCGCCCCTAGAACTGCTGGTGCCTTCACTGCACACTCAGAGCAAACTGGAGATGGGAGGGGATTAAAAACCTCCCCCATATAAAGCTAAATACACAAGGCAACAGCCCTCCAAATCCTCTCCTGTCGAATGCCTTATTACTACCTTTTGCAATCTCGCAGCCTCGCTTCTGGAAAGTTTCAAAGTCACCACCAACCAACCCTTTCCAATGCACAATGGCATTTAATAATTGCTTACGGTTCTCGCCTGGGAAGCCAGGCAAGCACCCACAATTCATTACATGTGTGACCTTTCAAGCCCTCAGCCCCCAAATGATTTTCACTCACTTTAATCTGACTCCGATTCAAAACAGATCTGCTGTCAGCAGCCTGAATTCTGTAGCCCCTTAGATGGGCAGTGCCTACGGCTAATCTTTTAGTGCCTTAATCATAAAATGCAGCACTTCCCCAGCTGTTTTCACCCAAATAGCCAGAAAAGGGGCTGAGCAGGGTGTGAAAAATGAATTATGAACTCCAAAGTAGTATTTCATTAAGCAGGATTGAACGCTAAAACTTTAACTGTGCTCTCTGCAATCGAAAGGTCATTTTATAAGGAAAAAAAAAATCAAAACTTGGAAAAGTTTGAAGACTGTACAGTTCACAGGGGAGCTCACCACCATGTGCCAGACGGACAGGGGAGGGGAGGAGACACGAAAGCAGTGGTCAGCAGAAAACATTTTCTTAAACCACGGCCACTTCAGGTTTTTGCAACGTGATGCTGAGCACATTCAACAGGTTTACAAATGCACCGCATTAGCCTAAATTTAGTGGGTGTTAATTGGAATCAGAGCTACAGTCGTTACCACCGACATGTTTCTAAATACTACCCAGTAAATTTTTGTCTGTTTCAAATTCCCTCTGACAGCCGACAGTGAAAACCCACAAGCACGCACCTAAAAAAGGTCTTACGTATGTAGTCTCCTAGTAGGTGCACAAAAGGACGTCTGTGTGTGGATCTGGCCTATGTCTGCACACACAGACACGTGTATGGGTAAACACGCGATGGAGGCGGACGACTTGCCCATTTTTAGAAGGCAGACGTGTGCAAGAACACACACACATCCTCAGTCCTCCCGCACCTTCCTTCTTACTGACGCACCCCCACAGAAAGCAAAAAGGGCCTCTCTCTCAGTGTGACAAAAACATTCTAGTTCATACTGAAAGGGGTTTATGGTGCAACATATGTGCCTTTTTCAGATGGGCTATTTCCCTTCCTTTCTCTCTGGCTTGCTTCACTCCCTTTCAGGTAAGCCTTGTTTCAATTTAAAAAACAAAATTAAAATTTCCTCCAGAACAGAGCATTTAAGGGTCAGCCAGGAAAAGATCTGCAATACATAGAATCCGAAAGGAAGGAGGAAGGGGCCTAGGTGAAGGAGAGAAAAGTCTGGAAAAAGAACCGTTAGCTTGCTTGGGTTCCCTCAGAAAAATACCACTTTCATCATCCTAATCACTCATTAGTTCATTAGCTTTCGTGGAAAGAAAAGAGTTGGCTTTGTGTCCTGAGTCATGAATCTAGCTCAAGTAAGAAAAAGGTGGCTGTCTGGCCTCGAGGTCCCACATATTTTGCCCCTCCCCATCCTCCGATGATAATTTGAGGACTTCCCCGGATCCCCATAGTATTGTCACCTTGCCGGGGTCTAGTCCAATGGAAAATAAACACTACAGTCAGCTTCTACAGCAGTGAGCCAGGAGGAAGCTTGAAGGCAAATATGTTTACCAAAGACTAATGACACCAAAGGACAACGTTTCTGGCCCCAGCAGTAGATCTTCATGCAGTCCACCTCCCTCCCATCCCCCCCACCCCCCGCCCACATATACCCCGTTGATCTCACACACACTCTCTCTCTCTCACACACACATACACACACACACACACTCACTCTCCCATAGTTTGGGACACGCCTATCCCTAAACATACAGTTAACGTACGTTTACATATCACACCAATAGTGTCCACTAGGCTTGCTATGTGCCTATCTGCAAATGCACCACAAAGTCACACAAAAACACAAGTTCAGCCAACACACGTGTGAGGTTCAGAACATGCCCTTCCTCAGCCACACCATGAGTACACGTGCACAGTGCATACACATACGTCACACAATGCCAACCCCTTCAGGGAAGGCAGGGTACATTGACCAGGAGACAAATCTGTCTCCCAGCCACTTAGAGTTAGGAGGGCGGGGGGAAACCAGTGAGCCCAAGCCTCCTCTGAAGGGACTAGAAACATCTGTAGAGGAAAAAAAATAATAATAATAACTTTTTGATGTAGAAATCCATGTACCCTAGTGCCCCCAAAGACCTCCCTGTTCTCATAACCACACACTGTCTTACAGGAGCCCATCAGAGGGTCTGTGGGAAGAGGACTCGAACTCCTGTTTACCCAAGCTGGGTCTGCACAGCAGCACATCAGCATTTCCTGGGAATTTGTGAGAAATGCAGAGGCTCAGGCTCAAACCCAGACCTACTTCATCAGACACTGCATTTTAGTAAGACCCCCAGAAGATGTGTGGACATGAGGTTTGGGAAGCACGCTTTAAGAATCCGCCCCCCAACACCCAGGACATTCTCCGATGATATCGCCCTGTCCCTATCAGCCCTTTATGTCCAGGCTGCCCAGCTCATGCCCAAGCCAAGGAGGGAGCAGGGCATTCCTCCACCGTCAGACCTCCCGCCTCCTCACCCCCCTTGTCTCTTACCAGCAGTAACTGGAGTTAACAGCACAGCCTCAGGTGTCCAGACTCGCCTGCATCTCTAAACCCACCAGGAGCTCAGTGATACTAACAGTTTTCCCCCCACTAATTGTCTCATCACTCCACAACTGCTGCTTTTTATTTCATTATGCTCCTCATCAGTCTCAGATAGGAATATAACTGAAAAAGAAATTGGAGGGGAACAATTTCAATATTTCAAAACACATGCAAATCAACACCCAGAATCCTACCCGGAGTGTTTTTATTGAGACAATTCTGTGCTTGTCTGAGAGATGACCTTATAATAAATAAATTCATATCTTGCAAAGGTAGATTCTCTCCCCGCCTTATAAAGCTAATTATACCAGCACAACATAACATTTTCCTAAATGCCTGATAACCTCATCCTGTTACTCAGGAAATATTATTTTTAAATAGGTGTGATAGGTACAAACTGAAACGCTCGGATTTCAATTCCAGCCCCAATTCCCGGATCCCCTCTCTGAGTAATTTAAGGACTTCCTCCAGATAGTTTTTCATATTCTTTTAACTGACATTTTATCTTTATACAGTATCTCACAGAATGAGCACGCACTAAGACAATGACAGCCAAGAAGGCCTGTCATTTCTCATTCCGACAAAGACAGATGTCTTACACTGGCTTATGCCAATAATAGATCCAACAAAAAACAAAAGAGACTACACCTGCCGCTGATGTAAAGGCACCAATTCACATTTGTGACACTCATTTGTCAATTAACAGATTTCTTCCATTGTTGACACACGAGACTTAAAAGATGTGGGCTCGAATGTGATGAATTAAAAAAGACAGATGAGTAAGCTATGAGCTGCAAAGTAATGCTATAATGTGCTTTAGATATGAATATCAACTGACACCCCTGACAGGCCATACAAGGTTTTATTTCATTTTGCACTGTATCCAGGCTTCATACTTTGTCTTCTTTGTTCGCTTTTCATCAAGCTCCTAACATCTCATTCTGACAGCCAGAGACATTTAAGGCACTTTCGTTTCAAATGCAAGTTAGCGTACTTGATTTGTCATTAAAATGCAAAACGATTGCCGTTGCAGGTAAATGTAGGTATGCTTAAAAGGTTGGATCTGCAAAGGAAAAGCTGAAAATGGTTTGGGTTCCTCGCCTGACCTCTTTCGCAAGCACTGCAACCTCTGGGACCCCACCTGGCACCCGCTCTGCCCCCAGGGAGCCTCTGGAACTCTGTGTCCCAGCAGTGGCCAGGGCTGGTGTGCCAACTCAGGGGAGCCAGGCCTGGGTGAAGTGGACCTTTCCCCTCCACACAGATGTTGGACCGATCTTAAGTTTATCAGTATTGGAACCAGCATTCAGCCTATGGAGAAGCAGCAGAGATGGGCTTAAGTCAAAAAGGCTCCGAAGGATTCTTCCCATCAAGCCCCCATCCAAAGCCCCATCCAAAAGCCTACAGGGAAGGAGAAAACTCCACACCCTGGACCTTCCTGTGGTAGACAGAAGGGTCAGATGGGGACCTCAGGAGGAGGCGTTGTTACCATGACTTTTAATTCAGTAAACTCCACTCTTTAGAAAATTATCTTAAGGAAACAGTGAGAACAGTGAAGCCATGATTTATAGGCAAAGATGATCATCAGAGCATTTCTTATTAACACCTAAAAGTGGAAACCGGTATTTAAATATATGTAAATAAGAAAACGGCTCTATGATGGTGCATCCGTGGAACAAATATTATATAATCACTGAAAGACCACATTACCCGACAAAACTGAATCACATGATGTAACATTAAGAGGGGGGAAAGCGGGTACAAGACAGTATACACAGCCTGAACCTAATTTGGTAAGAAGTTATACACAATCTAATGTCAGAAGTAGAATAGTGGTTCATTGTTCAGCAATAAGATCACGGGTTATTTCATTCTGCATGTTTTTCATGTTTTTAAAAATCTGTATGAAACCAGTATATATTACGTTATAACCAGAAGAAAGCACCAGCAATGCTTAAAAAACTAATTTTAAAAAGTAAACATTTCTTGGGTCCGATTTCCTGTTCCCTAGCACCACCTTACCATTTGCACTTTGTAGGTCTCCATTTCCTTTGTTAAAAGAAAGTATTAAACCAGCATTTTTCAAACTATTCCATAGAACCCCAGGGTACTGCAAGGGGCTTCTGAGATTCTTCAAGTGACTGAATTTGAATTTAACATTTAAATTATGGTTTTAAAAAAATGGCTAAAGTAAGTCCACTATGCACTCTCAAACGTGTTAGATACCCAAATTTTAACACCCTAGAGGGCCTATGATCTTGTGCTGCCAAATTAATTCCTTTTGTACAGATGTCGACATTTCTTCTTGAAATTGTCTATTAAAGAATATCCTGATATTTACAAGATGACATTTAAGGGGGGGAGGGAGAAAATTTAGCATTCACAACTATTTAACTTGGTTAGCCTTAGGTATTGCAGAAAGACAAATCCAAGAATAATGTCAATGCTAGGACCGCTAGAAAACTGCACTTGTCTCTAACCTCACTGCCAAACCTCGTGATCACCAACAGCTTCATCGCTTTTGGTGGCTCCCTTCAGAAAATATTAAAACCCCTATCCCAAAATGGTTTTTCTATATAGAACTATTTGACAAGTAAGTACTCTGCCACCATAAAAATAACGTGGACAATCACTCAATTCAACCACCCTACCTCTAAGTTTCCTTCTGACCATGTGTGGTTCCATGAAGCACAGTGTGGGGTACCATGGGGAGAGTGGAGCGTGGTAAGTGGGGCCCAGGTGAGTCCTGGCTTTCACGTGCGCCCTATGACACTGGGCATAGCACTTCTCCATCTGAGCCACAGCTCCCTCGTCGGTTAAAAGGGTATAAAATCCTCAGAGTTGGAGGGGTCCAAGGAGATAGCTGGGTAGCTGCAGAACCATTTGTGTTCTATCATTACCACTGTTTGGTCTATGTGGGAGGAGGGGCTGGAGAACAGTGGGCAACTCAGCGTGGCACCAACAGTTCACAGGGGCAACAGACGGAAGTGCTTTCAGACAGTTCCTAATAGAAATGTCTTCACTAATAAAATCCAGAGCCATCTTGCTCTAGATGACCCAGCCCATGCTTCTCTCCTTACCTTCTGTACCATCTCACTTTATACTCCACAAGTACATTTTTCCTTTAGTAGTAAATCATTTTCAAATCTCCACATTTTACTGCCCTGCACACTGCTTAAATGTGATTTTTTAAAGTTATCCTCTGGGAAGAGGCTCCAACAAGCCCCCTTTAAAAAAAAATAAATAAATAGGGGCACCTGGGTGGCTCAGTGGGTTAAAGCCCCTGCCTTCGGCTCAGGTCATGATTCCAGGGTTCTGGGATCAAGCCCCACATCGGGCTCTCTGCTCAGCAGGGAGCTTGCTTCCCTCTCTCTCTCTCTCTCTGCCTACTTGTGATCTCTCTCTCTCTCTCTCTGTCAAATAAATAAATAAATAAAAATTTTAAAAAAGATAAATTAAAATAAATAAATAAATAAAAAGCTAACAGACCCTGTTAGTTACAACAGAACCATTCAATTCAATGTAGATCAGAAATTACATGAAACTTGTGGTAAAGCCAAGAAAGTGAGAGGGAAGCAACTTAGTTTTAGAATACAGTCACATGTTCCTTGCAAGGAAACACACTGTAGGACTAGGATCTCCTTTTTGATATGGACACAAGTCACAAACAATGAATGCCACAGGACCCCAAGCTCAATAATCCTAAAGCTAATTCTGCTCAAAAACTAAAGGATCAAAAACGAAGTCAACTGTTTCTGGAATAGCCGGCTCTTTTGGTACATCACGTACGGGAACAAAACTCTTTTACATTTAGTATTTCATTTGATCTGTATAACCTCAATAGAAGAGTCCACTACCTCCATTTGGAAATTAACACAGATTAAATGACTTGCTCAGTATCTCAGAGTAATTTGTGATGGACTGAAGACTAACCATCAGGCATCCTGTCTCATGAGCTCATTGCTTTTCTACCAGATCAGACATCTGCCTGAACTCCTCTGGCTTTTTGGTCTCCGACAATGACTGAGCTTCAAATTGACACAAGTTCGGTTGCTCATTTACAAGATTAAAAAAAAGTAATAAAATTTTTAAAAATTTTATATATATATATATATATATATATGATAATAACCCACTATAGGATGCTAACTAAACCTGTTGGGATATTCATTTTGCAATCTACATGCACATCAAGTTAGGTTGTTCACCTTGGACTAGTGTTCTGACAATCACATCTCAGAACTGCAAAAAATAACTATAGTTACGTGGTACCTAGCAATTGACAAAGCATAAGCACTCAAATAACCTATCTCCTGTGTGACCAGAGACCTTCTCCAAAGTGGACAATATTCTCTGCCTGTAACCAACAGGGAGAAAAGCCTCATGCCCCCTAAAGGGCTGTCAGAGAGAACGGCAGCAATGGGACTCGCACACACCTGAGGGGGATCCAAGAACCGTAGCGGGGGCCCCACCCCACCCCACCCAAGAACCCTCTTATTTGGGCGCAAGGGAGTTTCTTGTGTTTTGTTGCTCATCCTCCTAAAGGAACAGGAAAATAAAAGTTAATGCGGTCTAATTTTCTACAGACTTTCAGAACACTAATATTTGACGTAAAGACTCCAAAGGCTACGGTCGGTGTTTATCTCCCCGGAAAAATGAGGAGGGCAAATTTAAGTTTGGGGGAAAAAGCGGAACAGCACCAGACTCGTGAGGGGAAGAGGTGGTGGTTATTCCCTTTCCATGGGCCTGAAAGACAATTTCCTCTTCTCTACCATTTAGTTACCAACCTACACTAGTTTACCAGATAAAGAGGACAACAGTGAATTAGGATTAGGGGAAACACGATGGAATTCAATAAGGTGTAGGAGGTAAGCATGTAGGTTTTGAGGTTGGGGTCTGGGCTCCTCACTGACCGGCTAGCTGTGAGCCGTTGGCAAAGTCCTTCCCCTCCACACACTTCCATTCCTGTCTTCAAACCGTGAGCGCCTACCTTGTCATAAGGACTTAAGCGGAGAGATGAACTGTCGTTACCATTAGTGCTCTCTCTTTTAAAGTAATATGTTTTTAAGCATCCATTTTAGCAAGTGAGAAATTCCCAAATTAAGATAGCATTTTCCGACTAAGAGGCACCTATGACATGTGTAAGTCCGCCCTGGGCTCTCCTGAAAGCAGCTGTCATCCCATCCTGGAAAAGCTCACATTCCAATGGGAGGCAGAGCTACTGCAAAGACCCCAAGGCATTCCCAGAACCAATCATGTGCAAGTCGGGGAGGGGATGCACCCCGAAGTGGCAGTCTTGCAGAAACTGCCCGGCATGGGACAACAGTATCAAGTGCAATTTCTCAAAGATGAGATTTCAAGTTTTGGTTCCTCCCCTTCTGAGTAAGCCCGGGGCCAGCCTGCAGGGCCTTGCTGGGTGCTAAGTGGCCCAGCATGCTTATAGCAGGAGTCATGGAAGAACTGCATTAACTGTGACCCTTCAAACAGCATAATTGCCACATCTATGTGTCAGGGCCGACACTCAGGCCTGCAGAGCCTGGGAACGAGCTGCCCTCCACCAGCTGGAGCTAGCTTGTCTTCGCCACATGCCTGTCACTCCAGGGTGAGTGTTTGAGGGGGAGAACACATACCTCCCCCCACCCAAGTCCGTCCTTGATTGGCCTCCATCATGGACTCTGGCCTGGCTCATTTCCCTCCCCACTGGGCTGCTATGTCACAGAACCGCTCCCATTCTGCACAACACAGGAGATTCGTGTCGCATGGATGGCCGGGAGCTTGCCATCCTCTCCAATTTCTCTCCTCTTGGACTCCCACAAAACTCCTCAGGGCACAGAGACCAGGATCTCACCGTCTCCACTCTGGACAAGCCTAGTTCCAAAGCGCCTGCATCGTGCAAGCTATTTGCCCTGCCCAGAAATAACTCTGCTCTCTCTTCAAGCTGTGGCTCAAGTCCCAAGCTTTTCCTCAAATTTCCTTTGACCAAGTCCTCCCTCCTGAAGCCTTCTTGAACATGAAGATCAATAGTATACCCGTGGCACTAAATTCAAGTGTGTTGTCCTGTGGCTAACTAGGGCTATCACTTAACTTGACCTGGGTCAAGTCCCTGTTTCAGCCTTCTCCCTATGTGGCTTCCCAAAGCTGCTCACTAACTGAGCAGACTTCCCAGAACAAGCTTCCCAGACAGCAAACAGTAACTGTCCTCCCCAGTAAGAGAGAACTAGTAAGTTCTCAAGGTCCTCTGGTTAGCTTTGACAGTGGCCCTGTGTAGTTCTAGTAATTTAACCCGGATTCACTTTATATTCACACTGAGCATGTGAGCTTTTAAGGGGACACATCTCTAAGTTCCGGGTGCTGGGATAACTCAGCCTGCACAGAATATTCACGTGTTTACATCAAGCAGAAGGGACCTCCAAAGAACAGTGATCCAAGGTCCAGACGGCCTGGGGGGAACCCTGCCATTCTGAGCACTCTCCACCTCCACTTAGCTGAATGGTCATCTATGGTCATGACTGTGTGAGCCACTGAAAGACCATGAAGACTACTTGACAGAGAGGTGCATCCCTGGAGGGACCCAGGTCTACACGGCAGCAAGAAAGAGAAAGACCACTGTCAGCCTGCTGGCATCCTCCAAGACTTGTGTCACCCCAGTCCTGCCTTCCACTCACCAGCTAAGAAGGAAGAAGAGAATTCCCTGCAGTCATCCTTCTGGGGCTCTGTGTCATGGTCTGGAACAATGCAGTACTCTACAGAGGCAGGACACTTAACCAAAGAACTTTGGGAGTCATCACCAGGCTCCATTTTTCTATACCACAGGTCAGGCGGAGTCTTCTCGCCAGAGCCCTGCCTCCAAGAACAGAATTCAAGATACTAGTTCATTCTATCTAATTACAACTGGAAGGATGATTAGCTTTCCGTGAAGTTGGTCTGGCTCAGGTATCTGGGAAGAATTCACAAAAGCCAACCAAGACAAACCCACACATTCAACTGTCCCCGCAGGGGAAGACATCCCACCCTCCTAAGTTCACCCTCAGGGTCGTCATCACCCCCTGTTCTTGGGAGGTGTAAATCCAGAAGATTGGGCTACCACACGGATGCACTCTGAGGGGACAGGGAATCCATTCTGAAAAATAAGCCCCGGAAACAACCCCCCCCACCACCAGGCAAGGCCAAGGTAGCTCCTCACAAACGGACATGCCAGCAAGCAAATGCCCAGTCATCCGGCTTCTTGGAAAGTGGAAAGCCTTTTCCCAGCAAAAGCTCTCCACTAACTCCATCCCCTCTCTCTTGCTCTTCCAGCCCACAGTGACTTTTCCTCAGTTCCCTCAACAGAGCTGCTGCCAAACCAATTTAAGAAAAAGAAGTCACTAGAATGTCAAGAAATAAAGCACCTCGAAACACACATATTTCAATATCTCCACGGGTGTAGGTCTCAGTGAAACAGCAAAGAGTCTGGGGGACAGAGTGTCTCTGCAAACAGCAGTTTATTTGAAAAAAATACATCTAAATTATCCCCTGTCCTGTTACTTCCTTAGCAGTATGGAAAGAAAATGAAGCCAGCTCTGATGGGGGCAACTTTAATTTTGCAATATTAAAAATGAAAAGAGGCTTCCTTTGCCATCATTCTAGGCTCTTCCCACTCACAGCTGCTGCCCATCTGAGCACCATTCAGGAGAGTCAACAGCATAAAACCCAGCAGGGGCGTGGAGTCCACAGGGACAAAACTACTACAGATGTCACATTCGGACAGTGGTCAGCAGCACTAGTGTCTTTCTCCGCACGTCCACTATCTCTCCCCTCTCCTCACTGCTTCTGCCGGGAGCTCCCCATAGGGTGCCCTCACCGGAGGTATGCCGTATAGAGAATGCACCTTTTCTTTGGTAAACGAAGCTGTACCTAGGAATCACCCAGTGTCTCACTGACCCACATCCAACTCAGGCCAGAGTTCCAGAGACCATCTTCCTCCACCCACCATCCAAGTCTTTCCCCCTCCGGATCCATGCATTTGTTACTACAATAATTTGAGACTTCATCAGAAGGGCCATTAGGCCGGCAAACTTTCAATAATTTAAGTGATTCCTTGTATATAAATATTTCATATCAAAAACCGATTTCCAAATGAAGTACGCATGAAGAATGGCCACACTGAGTGGTGTCCAACTACAGCCTGTTGTTCCCAGATATGGGCGGCGTGTTGGTGCCTCTGAAAAACTCAGTTCCACACGAGGTCCTGCAGGATTCTGCCTATGCACCGCCTAGGTACAAGTAAAACGCCTGCCTCTAACTCTCCTTTCGCGCCACAGCCGAAACAGAGCCAATGGAGTCTTCAGGATGAAGGGCGAAATCAGTCTTGGAAACAAATTTTTGTTTGCTAATAACCTGGGAGGATTGAGAAGTTTGAGAAATGATGCCGGATCCTTGAACAGTCATGTCTGGAAAGCACTGAATTTTAGCCCTGGGTAACACAGGTCTAAGATTTTAAGCACTCCAACCCTCAAAGAGCTCTGGTCACCTGGCCCCTCGCGTGTCATGAGGCAAAGAAAAAACTCCTGTTTCTCCGAGTTGTGAGAAAACACAGGCTGTGATGATGCAACCCCAGGTCGCCAGACACGCACACATGCTCCCCGAGTGGTACGAACAGCAGTCACATTGGAAGGGGTGAACAAAGAACAGGGACGCACCGTAAACACCACTAACCAGGGCTCCAGGCAGCACAGAATAAACCAATTCAAAACCAATAGGCACTGAGGCCCCAACAAAAACTTTCCAGGCAGCCTCAGGAGTGTGACAGCCCAGGACCCTAGGGAACGCTGCGGTGTGGCAAAGAAGGAAAGGTGAGCAGGAGGGCCTCACTGAAGCCCCCCACCTTGCCCTCTCCAACACTGGCCACTGCTTTCCACCTTTTCTTCCTTGGGTACCAAGAGGGGGAGATGTAACAAGACCAAGTAGGGGCTGAACCATGTAAAATATGCCCAATTCTTGTGCCAAGCCAGCAGCACAAAATTGAGCAAATTAGCATGCATATATAACCGCCCTATGTACTATTCGGCAAAGAACCACCTCCTTGATGGAGACTTAGAACACACGTGTGTGCACACACACACATATGCACGTGTGTGCACACACACACCCTGAAACTTTTTTACCAGAGCAATAGCTGGGGGGGGTGGGGTGGAATTCTAACTCCTCAAGCCTTACTGAAAGCTAAATCCTGTCTTGCTTTAGCTGGTACATTCAGTTTGATGTAGCTAAATTAACAAAAATATTCCCTTGGCATTTAAATTATCTTTTTCTTTCCCTTTTCCTCCTTATAAGCAGAGTGGGGGGTGACGCATAATAATTCAAAAGACAAAGCAACTTCAAAACAAAATCAGTTACTTGTAAACAATCCTTGTGGGGACTTTTTCCCCTGCTCTCCTCCCCCCCACCCCAAGAAAAACAGCCCTGCCAGTTGTAATAGAAAGCCAAGTAAAGATAAATCAATTAGCTTGCTAATTTCTCCCCTCTCATTTATTTAGCTCTGCACTGTATTTGTCGTAATTGACTACAATTATGTTAATTACTAACTCCAGTATAATTACTATATTTATTGTCATTGAGCATGCGATGTACCCACAGCAAAGCTGGCATTTGTCGGGCATCAAGAAAGCAAACTGTCGAGAGGTGATTCTCTCTGCAAACTGGCGGATGTGGCTTCAGCAAATCAAAGGGCAAAAGAGATTTCATGCAATGTTAGTTTGAAAGCACCGGTTCATTAAGGATATTAATTTTCTGATAACTACACATTTAAGCATGACACACTAGAGCAGGATCTACAGGATTTCGCAATTATTAATGCGTGACAGTTTCAAATGCTAAGTGAATCAATTAAACAGCAGCATTCACAATTTGAGAAGAGATAACTGCTTCATAACTACCTAAGACTACAATTTTCACATGACAAAAAAGAGCCATTGAGGCGCCTTCAAAACCTGACAGGTCAAGAAAGAAGTTTGAAACAAAAGCACCTTACAACCATCATCTCTCCTCTTTACTTGTCAGATCAACTTTGCTAGTGTCTCCCCAGAAACGGCATCACATGCCAGCTGCCACAAGGTGATTTTTCATGTCTTGTCAAAGAAATCTTTTATTCTATTTGCTCTGCATTAACATGTTACATTTATTGATCAAGGGCCTGTTCGGCAGCCACAGCAGGGCACTGAGCTCTCCATGCCTACGGGGCTTTGATGTCCCGGTGACATTCGAGCCCGAATAATGCACATACTAAATGGATTTAATGCAGAAATGTGTTTGGGCCTGACAGTTACATTAATAACAGCCCCTCACACTGATAAATATGCAATTGCTACTATTAAGAGTTACCCAATTATGGGGAAAATATTTCTCTACCTTATAAATAAATCCATCAAGCAAAAAAAAAAAAAAAAAAGTTTTAACAATGGTGCATTTTCTTAAAACACTTCTCCAGCTGCAGAAAATGGGGCATGTGGGGGTTAACACCCCCTCTCTGGCTCTCCCCTCCAATTGTTTTTAATAAGTCTTGCTTTATCTCAAGAATGGTTTGGGGTTTTTTTTGTTTTGGTTTGGTTTTTTAAACCTCTTTTGTTGGTCTTCCCTGCCCTACCCGTCTCTTATTTTTTCAGAACCAGAGAAAAAGCAGACACTCAGGAGACTGAAAATCGGGTTCTGTATAAACTCAGAGAGAAGCTTAGGGGAGGTGATGCAAAGGTGGGGGGCACAGAGTTGATCTCTGTAATGATGGCTCTGGAGGAGGAGGGATCTTTAGAGAGAGAAAGAGAGAGAGAGAGACCCTAAAAACCTGAACATATGTGTCTCTCTCCTTCATTTAAAACCTTAAGTGACCTTGTGCTGGAGCAGTGATGGGGGTGGGGGTGTGAAGGGGAAGGGAAAGCAGCTGGGAGAGCAGAGACCTTTTATTAGAAAAGTCTTGGCCAGGGAGAATTTGTAGTTATTATATCCCTGCAATTAAACACAGACACCCAGCAAAAAGCATAATCGTTCCCCTTTCATCATAAAGGAGCAGAGAACAGCTGAAATGACCAACACTGCAGTCCCGAGGAGACCAGAGGGAAGAGGGTTTTCAGATGGTGGGTGTGTGGATGCAAGTGAATACACGTGCAAGTATGGACCGGGACACACACACACACCCTTCTTTTCTCTCCAGACTCAAACCTCATGCATGCAGCAGTAGGTCTCAGAGTCCCCATCCCAAGGCTGGGAGGGAGAACCACAGCAACTGCCAAGCCATTTTCCATGACAGTGGCCTTCATCTGAGCCGTACCTCACAGCCCAGGGTGGAGGGGCGGGCAAGAAGAGAAGGGACAGAGTTTCCTGGGAACCTCGCACCTCCAAGCCAGACCAGGTCTTACCATGAGGTCCTGTAAACCCAATGTTTCCGAACCAGGTTTTTGGAGAAACAGAAGAGAAAACGCAACAGATTGGACACGGAAGCCAACAGGGTCCCCAGTTTGGAGCTGCAGAATCCACTGTGACCCCACAATGGTGGCTTCCGCAGGCCGCTCAGGAACTTTAAGGAAAAAAGGAAATCTTTTCCCTGCACAAGGAAATACAGGCTTGGAAAAGGCTGCCCATCTTCTTGCACACAAAAAAAGCAACAACTTATATTTTAAGAAGCAGTTTGGAGTAGCTGTAGAGATGAAGTCAAATCCCCAGGGCCATCTAATCCCCCCTCTCCCATTTAACCATCAGGGTAGTCTGGAGCCAATTCCTTCCGCCGTCTGGGCCTCCGTTGCTTCGTCTGTAAACTGTGGGTAGTAACAGTCACATTGTAAAATGCTGCTGGGAAGACTGAATACCACTTGACATGTTCTGCTTAGCTCTGGCAGATAGTAAGAGCTCCGTAATATTGGTTATTAAGACAATAAACATGACTAATGTCAGTCATCTGATACCTTGTCCCTGGACTCCTTTGGAGAGTGAAACCAGTCCCCTCTTAATGCTTATTTGCAAAGTTGTTTTATTGTGGAACTCTAGAGAGTCACTCTACAACCTATCTGGGACAAGATTCAGAGGTCTTCCTCAACCAAATGCTGTTAGCATGAGGAAGCGTTTTTTTTTTTTTTTTTAATTTATGTATTTATTTATTTATTTGACAGACAGAGATCACAAGTAGGCAGAGAGGCAGGCAGAGAGAGAGGAAGGGAAGCAGGCCTCCCGCCAAGCAGAGAGCCCGATGCGGGGCTCGATCCCAGGACCCTGGGACCATGACCTGAGCCAAAGGCAGAGGCTTTAACCCACTGAGCCACCCAGGTGCCCCGGAAGGGTTCTTTTTGCCCAAGGCTGTCCCATGCCCTGCAAAGCGTCTCTGGCCTCGGCCACTAAATGCTAGTAGAACCCCTACCTCCATCATTGTGACAGATCTTTGTGGTTGAGAACTTGAAGGGCCAAGGAGGACAAAGTCTGAAAGGGTGAAGCTTGCCCAATCTCTACCCCTTCCCCCAAAACACCACTCCTTCCAACTGCTACCCTGACAACACGGCAGGCAGCTTTGTCCGCAGGATAGACGGCAGGGCAGATGGAGAAGGGAGAGCAGTGAGACCCAAGTTCAAACAGCTCAGGGAGACAAACTTTACAAAGAAAGGGAAATTAAACCCAAGGTTCTGAGGCAGTAAAATGGCTTAGAAGGGAAATAAAAGGCATTCCAAGAAAGTGTAGGAATTTCTTATCCTAGAGACAAACACAGTAGGCAATCTGGAGACACTGTTTATGAAAGTACTTTCTAAATCACACTGAAAGGGATCATCATCGTCTATGAGAAAGCTGAACATCATGACACCCCCATAGACAACTCTCTCCAATCTTCCACCACTTCCCCAGCCGAGGCTTACCCACAATGGCTCAAAACCCATGTTTCCTGACCAGAGGGTTATAAATCCAGGAAGGTAGGACATTCTTGGATGAGGAAGAGGGTGGTACTGTTTAATCCCTGATACCTGCTCTCTTAGTGATCTTCCCTCCCCCTTTCCCATGCAAGGGAAGGCCAGCGATATTCTTGGAACGAAAAAGATGCTTTTTGCAACATCGCCCAATTGAGAACACTCATTCTGACATACAAAGACCCTTGCCTCCTTGGAATTCATCAATGCCCTAGAACCATTCTGAAAATTCACTAACAGTTTATCTTTCTAAAGTCTATCTTTTCTACCATCATCTCTACCCTTCAAGGTTTAGGGACATGAGCTCTGTGGTCATCCCCACCCCGTGATCAACATGCTCTCCAAGTAAGATCACTGCATTTGCATTTTAAAAACAAGTATGGACAAGGTCCCCGGCTGCAAAGAAATGATTTGATGAAGACCTATGTCAACAGAACATGCCCTTTGAACTGTTCTCCTGTGAGTCTGGGTGGGGAATTTTCTCTGACCCATTCCCACTGTACTATGAACAAAGGTATGCTCCTAACAGACAAAGATGAAAATACATAGAAGACAACTGGGTTGAGCCTATGGAATGTCAAAGACAGTTGGAGAACTGAAGTAATTGGTTAGCATCGGCTAGGTTATGCTGGGTTAACAAACACCTTAAACCCTTACATTGTTCTCATTTAAAACTGACATCCAACATGGATAAGCCGAGGGTTTTGCTCATTTACAGTCAGAACCCAGTGATTATAGCAGGTAGAAGGGTAACTGGCAAACTGTGTACTGGCTTTTCAAGTTTCTGCCAGTTGGTCACACCAAAGGATGCAGCGATGTGCCAACATTCCATGTGCAGGAGAGAAAATCCTGAATGTCCATCAGGAACCCCAATGACTACCATGGATTGAACTGGCCCCTGTGGAGGATTCAGCCTAGGCTTTCAGCCTCCCTAACAACATGTTTTAGCTCCAACTATAGCTATGCTTCTTAAAGACCTATTATGTGCCACGTAATTTTTTAGGCACTTTCTACAGTCACACACTCAATTTCTATGATCGGCCTCAGGCCAGTTAAACAACTGGTGAGTGACAGGATTGCAAGCCAGGGTGTTTAACTACAAAGCCTTGGTTCTTTCTAATTCCCTGCCCATTTTCCCAATTTTGCAGCAAGTTACCAGGCCCAGTTTCATCTGGCACTTCCTATCAGACACAACTGGTGGTGTGCCCATCCCTGGAGCCCTTACTGTGCACCTCCAGTGTTCACCTCACTGCCTTTGTGGGGGTGAGGGTCACAGAGCCACCATTTCTTTAGAGCCTTCCTGCCTTTCACTTTCATCATCCTGGCCAAAGCCAGGGAAGCAACAAGCAAGCTCCCACCTTTTTCTCCTCAACAATCCCCCCATCGAGTACATTTATCAGAGTGATGCTAAATAAGATGCAAGTGCAAACAATTTCATTTTTAAAACGTAAGCTTCCTGTTGCCATAGATCAATTAAACCCTCTCCATTTTAATTGCCGGATTGACACAGGTGTATTCATCACTGTTCGCCATGGGAGCCCTGCTCTGCCCGCTGTGTTCAAGCAGCTCAGCAAGCAACCGACTCCAATCACTAGGGACTCAGGGCCCTTGGGGGTGTGGGATGGGCACCACGGAGAACTCTGTCCCTTCCCAATCCGGGGAAAAAGGAGAATTGAAGCTGGAGTAGCTCATTAACAAGCTCTTTGCCTTGAGCAGATCAAGCAACCAGCACTGGCCAAAGCATAGGAACTTTGTTGATCACAGTAAAAATAAAATACGAAAACCTCAAAAAGAAGTTCAAGGAAGAGTTTGGGACAATGGGTTCTCTAATAGTCTTAGCAGCAGAAATCGGTAGGTAGAACCTCTCGAGGGCAATCTGACATCTCTATCAGACCCCTCTGACAATTCTGTCTCTAGGAATTTGTCCCAAGAAACTAATCAGAGTCCTATTCATGAGTATTACGAGAATATTTATAACATATTTTTAACAGTAAAAATCTGGAAACAATCTAAACGTCCAACACTAAGAAATAAGAAACCATTAAAAACTGTAATGTAGTATTTACTGATAGGAAAATGCTTCCAACACAATGTGAGCAACAGCACATTTTTAAATATTTGGCATTATAAGAGATTGGAAGACAATAAAGTGTCACCAGTGGTGATTTCTAGTGGTAGGATTTTCAGTGACTCGAAGAAAGAGCGTTTCCTTATACTTTGAGTTTAACATTTCTATGTTGATCATGTTTCTATTTAAAAAAAAATCTTCAAAAAATAAGATCTCAGTACAATTTCATGCAGATGCAGACATTGGACTCGTGATCATTAATGCATTAAAATTCAAGGAGCAACATTCCTCCTCCTAGGCATTACCTGATGAGCTCCCTAAAGCCTCTATCCCCCATTCCAGTGTGGATGGCAATCACCTGTCCCTGGGAATCATGTCCAGGAAGGAGATGTAGGCTGAAAGGCAGAGGAGAGAATGTGTCTTTTAAGGCAGCCAGAAGTTTCATTCGGACCTGTTTTCCTGCTTCGATTTTCAACTTGCAACCTGACAGGGCACACACCAGCTCCAGAGACTTTCATTTCCCCCAGGACAGAGTCCCAGAAACAGTACAGCTCCAATTTCCACAACCTTCTGCATAGACAGGTAACCAGTTTACTATCGGCAGATCCAAAAGAAGCAGAAGATTCACAAGAATTAATGCAGGAGAGAGGGCAGACACGTAACAGGATAAAATTTTCTATGTACAGGGACTTA
Source organism: Martes martes (assembly GCF_963455335.1). Taxonomy (NCBI): domain Eukaryota; kingdom Metazoa; phylum Chordata; class Mammalia; order Carnivora; family Mustelidae; genus Martes; species Martes martes. Next base: position 51,197,268 of record NC_137902.1, read on the forward strand.
AAACCAAAGTTTAGAGCTTATAAATCCTTAAACATCCTTCCCTCCAGCATGAACAGTGGTCATAGGAAGAATCAGCAGAACCATTACTTTTATCAGTGAGATTAACAATGTTGACGGTGTATGGTTATGAATTTATGGTAAGACAACAGAGAAGGATGTTCCTAATGTGAGTGGTTAACTGAAGACTGGTGCCTCCCTTTTAACTACTACATTGGCAAGAAGGAATACAATATGGGCACTTAAGACATTCATATTGTAGTATATGCACAAAATAGCTCTGGAACTACCCAATGTTGAGGAAGAGCAGGGCAGAGGAGAACTGGGAGGCTAAAAATAATCTACATGTAAAGAAGAAGGTTTTCCTCCTCTTTGAATGTTTGTTCCTCCTAAAGTCTACGCCGTGTGCACACCCCTCCATTGCTCATCCCTGCCCCCATCCAGCTATAACCCAGTGTGGAGATCACACACCGAAAGAACAGGCCCCTGACCAGATAGGACAGCACCTCAAACTCAACACTACAGAAATGTTCTCTTCTCAACAAAGGAGAATTAAATTCACAACTCCCCTCACTCCAAATCTGTTTTCCTAACCTCTCACTCAATTGCCCTGCTTCTAGAACCTGTCCTTTCTCATGATAAATCCTTATATATCGAGCCCCTTCTCACCACTGACTCTGCTCATTTCTCTCCCTCCCTCCCTCTTTTTTTTTTCTTCTTCTTCTCTCTCTCTCTCTCTCTCTCTCTCACACACACACACACACACACACACACACACCTCCCAGGGTCCAGCCCCTTCTCTGCTAAAGGGAAGCAGGGTCTCTGAGTTTGACAAAGACAGCTCTGTTTCTTCAGACCTGACAACTCAGTCCCATGACCTGTCCCCGCTGACACACTCCCTCATGGGGCCCAGCCTCCTCCAACCCACATCCGGGCTCAACAGCAAGGCAGCCACAGCCTGAGCCACAATGCCCCAAGCTTCTGGAAGCCAGTCACTCAGAAAGAGCTCCTTCCGATGACCAAGCAAAGAAACCCTTTCCATGAGTCTGCACTGGGGAACTTCTTTAGGGACACACATGTCCCAGGCGCTATCCAATCCAGGCTGTGTACTTTTGTCCTATCCTCGGACCAATGACCCTCCTTAACTTCTTTAGAGTCAGCATTTCTTTGTTTGGCATCCTCTCAACACTACACAGCAGTTTGACTTTTCAGTTTCCCTTTCTCCCCAGAAGATACCAACCTCTGTACCCACACACTCAGTGCCCACTCTCTTTCTACATAACCCTCTGGACACCCCTTCCCTAAAGACCATGCATCTCCATAAGGACCAGCCCAAAAAGCTCCGTCAGTTTAAAGTCCCCTCTACCTGCTGGTGACTTCACGCCCTGCGTTTTGTCCATTTCCTCTCAAACTGTTAATTCCCAAGTGTCCTGATTCAGAGGCTGGGAAAGAAAAGACCAAGGCATGGAAACACAAAAATGCCTGAGCCCTGGAATGGGATTCCATCTTGTCTCTCCTTCTACCCCAAGAAAGTTTATTCCTTTTGGAGGACAGCACCGTTCTCAAGGGAGCACTTAGAAGAAAAGCCCTACATGGAGCCAGCTTATTAGGAAAACCACCACCCTGACCCCTGCTCATGTATCCCACTGTTATCTGCTTTCCAAGTACCTCCTACTCTTCCAAGACTCTTCCAAGCCCCCAAACCAGTCACAGTGGGTAACTTCTATGAAGAAACGAAATCACTGTATATTTTCCAATGGAATAATACAGAAGATCACACTTAACTTCTGCCAAGATGGGAACAGTTGTTAGAGTTCGCCTCCCTCCTGCCCCATGCCAACAGTGTCTGAACGGCTTCAGAATACCATCTGGGAGAAGTCATCACAAAATATTTAAGGTTCCAATTCATTTTAAAAAAAAAAAATCAAAAGAAGGAAACACACACATATATGTACCTTACCCGTGATTCAGCAAATCTCTGGGAGACGGGGTTATCCTGAGAAGCATTCCTAAACGCCCCCAAATGCCCCTGTTGTTTCCATCTCATTCCTTCCCCAAGAGTGTTCTAACTTGTCTGCATGGTCATCCGTGACAAAGGTAAAGAACAAAGTAACACTACAATGGTCCCCCTTGTAGGACCTTGGAGGAGATGGAGGATGTCCATGCTCACAGCTTTTTCAGTGGCACAAAGAGGCTAGCCAAAGATTCATCTGAAGCAAAGGCCCACTTTTGGGGTGTGATTTCACATGTCTCAGAGCCCCCACACCCTATGCAGAACTGGATGGTGATTTTCACCCACGGGCCATGACCAGGGGACTGGGCCTCCCTAGCCTGGTCTGCATCTCGTGAAGGGTACATACCTCAGAAGGTTAAAGCTCAGATCGAGCCTCTTTGCGAAATGTCCGCAGTCCCTTCCAAGGTGCTCTGGAATTTCTCTGCAGTCCTGGCCTATGTAGGACACCTGGAAATTAAATGAAACAGAAACAATGTGGCAATCGGCAATCGGCCAGCTGCTCCCAACTCTGAGTCATTGATCCGAAGATTGCTTCCGCAACTTTGAACCAACGCGCTCCTCACACACACAAAAAAAGCCCCATTTGTGACTGTTTTCCTGATCAAATCAGCTTTGGGGGCTTCAGGGACTCTGCCAAGAGTTCCCCTTTCCTGGTACCCTTAGCATGATGGAGACGAATCCCAGCACAATGGAAATTGGACTAAAATTGGCCAGATTTAGGTGTCCAGAAAAGGCCCCATGTCAGAGCACGCTGATATAAACACAGCAATCAGCCTCTCAATCAGGGGCCTTTCCAACAGCTGCCCCTCTGGCTTTCCTCCTCCCCCCCCTCCCCCCCCCCATACCCTGTTATGCACATTACCTCATAAAAGACAGAGCAGATGCACTTACCAGCATTCAACCTGCAGGGTGCTGGAACAAATAGGGTTGGACAAGAAAACCTCCCCAGACCGCCAATCCCATCCTATTATTACTCCATATAAAACATCCCCTGCACTCTGTACAAAGCTGATTTGAAGGCAGCAGGGAAACGAAGGGTGGCCACAACTTCCAAGAAGAGTCTCCAGGGAGCCTTTTACAACCAACACCACTCGGGTTGCAGAGCTGTTCCCTTGGGCCTTTCTTTACTTATTTTATCATCATTACTAACCTAGTGTATGTCCAAATATTAAGAAGCTGAATTGAAATTTGATGCCAGAATTTGACTGTAGGAAGGTCAGAGGGTTTTCTCACATCTCCAACCACTCAATCTTTGAAAAACATTTTTTACAGATAGTTGCCAATTCAACCACAGGGCACTAATTCCAAAATCCATAAAACAAACCCATGGGTGACAGTTGGCCAGTGGATCAAAATATAGGATACTTCCCTAAAGGACTCTCTACCCCCAGCTGCCAGGTAGAAATTTGGGCCTATTACATGACTACAGTCTTGATCCTTCCTCCCCTGCCCCCCAAATGCATCTCCTCCTACATATACAGGTAAGAATGTCTTGGAATAAGTAAAAGATTCCCCCAGGGGTTATGCTTCCCAATGGGGAGCAAGAATATGGTAGCCATATAGAACTCAAGGTATTAGGTTGAAATTATGATTACTAATATTCAATCCAAAACTACAGAAACAGCACTTTCATAGGACTCAGCTTTATTATAAAAAAAAAAAAAAAATCACACCATACCTTCCTACCCTCAATTTCAAGTCTGCTCCCAGCCCTGTCCTATCCAATGGGCACAGTACAGTATCCCATACTCACGCCCTCAGTAACTTCATTTCTCGAGGAGAGAAAGTTTGGGAGAAAGGACAGAAAAATAGCAGATTCCAATAAGATAAGCTGGACTCCAGAAGGCGCAGACTAACAAATAAAGGTCTCTAAGTTCAATCTAGCCACCTCCATTTTCTACCTGGGACCCGTCCTTCCTCCAAACTCCTTGGGTAATAAACTTCTGCTTCCAAACACAGATGGAAATCATACAGCAAGAAGAGACTGGGGACGTAAGGCCCCAATCAATCTAGGGACTTTAATTCCCCTGAGGCCCACTCGGTCAGCAGCCATTTCTGCAGAATATCACAGTGACCCTGCAGGCCCATGGAAATCACCAGAAAACCCATCCCTTTCACCACATCACGCACCCAATCTCCTAGATATCGTTATTCAAGATCTCCGTGGTATATACAGCATAGAGGCTGAGGTTTAGATGTAGAAACTGAGCTCTGTCCTTATAGACTCACCAAGGACTCCATCTTGTAGGGACTCCGTTTCTTGAAACCCCTCATGTTTTTACAAAGAAACTAAGACTTCGTTGGCATGCCCACTGTAATACAGCTTTGTAATGATAAAGTCCTGCACCAGGACTATGAACTTCCAACTTGGGCACCATGGAGTTCTTATGAATCCACACATGGATGTGGATTTTCTTGATCAATAAACATCAGTGGCACATCTATCATTTTTTGGCTTCAAAATGCATCTTCCTGGCTAAAAGATTGTGAACTACCTCATGATACAGGATGTTGAGAGCCCCAGAGGAGCGTTAGAACCTAGGTAGAGAGGGAGATTTGTTCCCCCTTTTCTTCTGTAGGATTCCCTTTCAGAGGCAAAAGGAGCACCAAGGAAGCTATCACCATGAAGCCTGCAGATCATTCACATGCCTAACGAGACGTATCAGCTTGCTTTATTACAACGGCTTAACACAACATCCCAGGAAAACTCAAGCACAACTCTTTTCCACAGTGGAGGCCAAGTCTCTAAAATTTGGGATAAAAACCAACCTGATAAGCCATCTGCACGCTTGGACACCCCACCGCCACCAACCCGAGGCTAAACTGGGGCATTTAGAGAAGTGAGTTGGGCTGGCCACATTTAAGGGTGCAAATCAGCGGGACAAGGCTTAAAAGCAGCTAGCGGCCACCGCCAGGCACTGCAACCAACACTCACAATGAGAAGAAAGTCCTATTTAGCAAGTGCTCCTGAGTGGAAGACATTACTTCTCAGGGTATCAGGAAGCGGAGGCCCACCTACTGTAACAAGGCCCAAAGAGCCAGACCAACAATAGTCTGCGACTTGAGCAAATAAGGGAAATCGAGATTAAGAGACCTGAAATACCACAGAAGCAAGAGCACATCCAGAACAAGAGCCATTGCCTTTAGTGAGTTACTTTTAGACCCAAGAACCAAGTTTTGCACTTTTCATTTGCGTACCTTAGATCTCCGGTATCCCAAGACTTCTACCTTGTGTGGAATGGTAACAGAAAGGGACACCATCACTGGGGAAATGAAAACTGAAGAAGATTCCCCTGCCCTCCCCCCACCCAGCCCCAGCGCCCCTGAGCAGAAGCCACAGGGAATTACCCAACCGCAGTGGACTACAGATTTCTGTTTGCAGTTGAGACAGCCTGGGCCTCTGGACATCTCTAAGCATGGCAGAAGTGTTAGTCGACTGTGTATGAAGACGATTATTTTCTGATAATAATCAGCCCAGGAGTGGAAGATTCTGGATTTTAAATGTGCGGTAGTGAAAGCTCTGTCAGAATAGAAACTGTCCCTGGGCTGCTGCTTCCTAGCTGTGTTATCCCAGACGGTCACAATCTCACAGAGCTGGTCTCGTCTTCTGTAAACTAGTCTAACACTAACCGCATCCCAAAGGTATGATGAGTAAGGGAACTAACGTGTTTTAAATGCCTACCTCCTGGCTGTTAGCTAGTCAATCCTCATGAAATAGCCCAGTGAGTCACAGATCCTCAACTTACTTAGAGCAATGACAAGAGTACATAGCAGTGTCCTCAGCACCTAGTGGTCACTCGGTAAATAGGTGAATTAGACCAATACCCTTAAGAAAGGATTTGTTACTCCCGTGTCTTGGGAACAAGATTTCGGGATCCGAATTCCAAGTTTGCATTTAGATCTACAATTGTATCGATGCCACTACTTGGTCATAAGCTGGTGGAAAAAGAAGATTAAGCACTTTATGCTGATATAAATGTTGCATTCCAGCCAAGAGAAGGCCAAATGAAGTCAGATTCTTGTTGAATAAAAAGGTTTTACAGAGAAGACTGGAGAGAGGGCTCATAGAAGCCGGTGGAACTCCTAAAACCCAGGGCAACAGCAGTCAGCCCACAGTGGTGTTGAAAGCAATGACCTAATATCAACACAACATCATCCGTCTCATTCAATTGTTTCAGTGGTGGTATGTTTGGTTTTTTGGTGTTTTTTTTTTTCCTATGCCCTCAAACCATCTCTTTATTTGGGGGATAGGTCTCTATGAACTTAGAAAAAGTTCTATCTGGTTGTATGTTTGTATATTTAGGCAACATTGCAATAAGAACAGTATCAACACTATGGGCTCATGGGAAGGCTTTTTTTCTTTTTAAGAAGGCTCTACCAAAATTTAAGAAGTACCATGTGACACACATTCCAGGAACTACTTCTTGTTATGGCTGTCCCTAGAAACTAAAAGGGGCAGAACGCTAAAAACAAAGCAAAAAAGCCTACACCTAAGCCCCCGGCTGCCGCACGGATCCACTGGCCTAGGAGGTTCTGGACCTGGGAGACTAACACCCCAGCAGAATTTCCTCAGCCTGTCTTCTCAGCTCCTCCCCGGCAGCTCCATTTGCTTAGAACAGTCCCCTAATGCTCAAAATGCCTCACCTACAGATTAATAATTGCCTTTGAGCCCTTTGGAGTAGGCTAAAAGCAGGGGGTGCAGGAAAATAATCAAGTTAGGGAAACAGGGGAAGAGAGAAGGAGGCACAGGCAAGTTCTTACCCCTCCCGTCAAGTGCTCCAAGTTATTAGACGCTTCACCCAAAGAACGCTGGGTCTAAAATGCAGAGACCTAGGGTCTTCGGGGAAGGGGACATTCTTGGGCAGAGGCCCTCTCCTCCAACTCCTCCTTCTAGGCGGACATGTTAACTCCCAAAAGCCCTTTTCCCTGCCATCTAAGTAAGACCCATCATTTTTAACCTTTCCCGCAGGCTGGTGCCTCCCCGGCCTTCTCACTTCCAAACTCTGAGAATGTGGAAACATTTGCCCAAAGTCATCTCAAAAAACTAACTGTGCCTGACACTATCTGCCTTAGGCAATCCAAGAGGTGAGCTTCAAAACCTCAGAACTATTTCTCTAGGGCATGCAAGGAAAGGCGGGAGGAGGGCTGGCTTAATCAGAGGTTAAAAAGAGAGACCTGGCTTTTCCAGAAGGTAAAAGGCCCCTGGGCCCAGCATCCCTCCAGCAATGACTGAGAACACCTGAGACTCCACTACAGGGCTGAAAGCAAGGGAGGCTAGGCGTCTGTCACCCTGAGTTGAAACTGGAATGTTGCCATTCCTCAGACACCAGTTCCAGAAGCCAGGTGTGCAAAGAGCGCTTGCCATTTGTGACAACGTGGAGGGAACTGGAGGGTTATTGGGCTCCGTGAAATAAGTTACAGAAAAACAAATACCACATGATTTCATTTACACGTGGAATCTAAAAAATGAACAAAACACAAAAAAAGACTCAAATACATGAGAACAAATTGGTGGTCGCCAGAGGTGGGGAGGGGGGAGGATAGGCAAATAGCGAAAGGGATTAAGAGGCACAAACTGTTATGAAATAAATTCCGGGGATGAGAAGTACAGCATTAGGAATATAGTCAGTAACATTGTAATAACGTTGCATGGTGACAGAGGCTAACTACCCTTGTGGTGAGCCAAGTATAATGTATTGAATTGTCAAATTACTATGTTGCACACCTGAAACTAATATAACACGGTATGTCAACCCTATAATAAACTAAAAAGAGCAATCAGATGCCAAAATAAAACCGGGGGACTTTAGCCTTCTATCTGCCTTGAATAAGGGGCCTGGGTTTGGGATCCAGAGGCAGTCTGCAGTGAGGACCCCAAACCTAGAGAGCCTGTCGGAATGCACTATGATTTTCATGGTCTTTAGCGGGAACTAGGCACTTTTGCCATCATGGGCACCTTAAAAAATAAAGAAACCACACACACACACACACACACCCCTAATGTTTATATTTTACAACTTCATTAGTACAAGGACGCATATATTAAAATGTTCTCTTTGACCAAAGTTATTTTCTTCTGATTATTAGATGACACACTTTTTAAGAGCCCCCAAAAGTACCATCAGCTGTGGGCATGGTCCTCTCTGCCTGATGGAGAAATCAGCGCTGCCGGCCTTAGCAGTGAGTACTAGGGACAGAGAAGGTGGAGGGGACCTTATCGACCTCGGGGGCCCTTGCCCTCTTCTCCCACAGCCAGGGGAGGGGGTGGTGCTCTCACCAAACTAGGGCGGGCCTGGGCTCCTGAAAGAGTCGCCAGCTGGAGACCCAGCCCGCCTGCGGTGGGGTAAGGGGCCCTTTCCAACCTGGAGGTGGCCCCTTGCCCCCACTCCCTCCCCACACCGACTGCCCCACGCGAGGGCGGGGTTCGTCCTGGCGGACTTACTTGAGTTCCACTGACCACGAGCCCAGCCATGACGACTGGGCGGCCGCGCGGCGCGGAGCACGAAGTGCAGGCGCGGAGCACGGAGTGCAGGCGCGGAGCCGCGAGAGTCGAGCACCGAGCGCAGCGCGGCGGCGGGCAGCAAGGCCCAGCGCGCAGTTCCGCACTTAAATAGTCAGCTGACCCGGCGGAAGCCCCAGGCGCGGGCCGGGTGCTGGAACTCGGGCTCAGCTGCGCTCCCGGCCTCTTGCCCTCGGCAGGCCCTCGAGCGGGTGAACCTAGGCACGCCCCCTGCCACGCGTCGCCAGAGGTGGCCCCCAGCGCCCCGCGCTCCTACGGAATGGCCTGACCTCTTGACTTCTCCCATGGCCCCCGGGGCACCCCAGGACCTCATCGCCCCCTGAGGGCCCAGGGGACCAAGAATAGCATCCCCCCAAAACTCCAAGACCAGAACTCTACTCCTTTAGTCTAGTCGGGGGCGGGCTAGGGGGAGGAGGGCTTTGCATGAGGGGGCCCCCATCTGAGTCTTTAGTTAGCCGGGGACATGGAGAGGGGGCATTTCCTATATTTCACAATCCGGATTACATAACTGTCCTCAACTGCCGGGAGGAGGGATGTTGGCCCGACTCCCCTCCCCAACTTTGAGGGGAAGGGGGAAAATGGAGAGGTTGGAAAGACACCGGGTGGGGCGGAGTTTCCATTTGTAGTGGGAGGAAGAGGGAATTGAATTTCGTTATAACGAAATGCTGGCTCAGCTAAAAAGCATCCCAGCTTACAGTAATAAACCCTAGAGAAGAAGAATCAATGATGTCCCCAAATTTCAGGTTTCTCTTATTCTCTCCGTCTTATTTGTGAAGCTCAAAGTCATCCATGCGGTTAAATTCCACCTCCATTCCGCACCCCCCACCACCACACCCCTTCCCCTCAGGTGGAAGTGAAGGGCAAACTTTACTGCCTCCTCCATCAGGCCTCCTCCATCAGGCTGGGAGGGCAGCTCATGCCTGTCCTCAATAGAAAGGAACCAAATTTTCTCCCTGTGAATTTTTGCCTTCATGCCTCCATCCCCAGGATGCAGGAAGCTATTACCACATACCACTTCATTGTCACATTATCACCAATCTTCTCTAGAAACTAAGAGCCAGCCTGGTCTTAACTGGCCTCTCTCCCCTGCTCCCTCCATACCAGTGAGTAAACCATTCAAACAGAGAAGAGATCCTGAGTGCCAGACTTCAGGGTCCTACCCATTGCACTGCAACTGCTTCAACTCCGTAGAACTACTGATAATGGGAGCTCTCACCTCTGTTGAGGGGGTGTTCCCAGGGCTTTTGTTTTCATTGTTCTGTGTGTCCAAACAGCCCTTAGAAACCCCTGTTTGTGCAGCTGATGATAATTACGATGGTGGTTAAGCATATTGTGGCTATCATCATCGTCTCTCAGGCCTGGTGCCAACACATTGTAATACGGGCCCTCCTTGTCAGCGTTCTGATGAGTGGTGTTGACCTCTGAGGGCCGACCCGCCTGCCCCTCTCTCTGCTGGAGGAGCGGACATAGCAGAGTGGAGCTGTAAGAACAGAGACTTCGCTGTGTTTACTCTGGGGGTAGGGGGGGAGTCAGGAAATGCTGCAACAAAAGTTCCTACAGGCCAAAAAAGAAGGCTTGCCCTCCAGAGATAAGGGGGATCAAAAGGAATCTTCCAGGCCTACTGCCCCACAGACCAGCTCCTCATGCTCCTCTCTCCTTCTCTGTTGGATGCAGTCTCTCTGGTCCATTGTCCACTTTTGTCTGCCTTTCCTGCCTGAAAAGGAACAAGTGGACCCAGGCCCTCACAGTCATGATACACTGCCCTCCCCACCTTTCACCTTGGCCTTCCTAGAAGGCCCCTAACTGGCAGGAGAGGACATGGGGAAACAGGCTTAAAGCTACTCACAGATGAAACTAGAACCTACCCACTCTCACCCCAGCAGGAGGGTGCTTGAGGTCATCTCAACCATGCCCCTGTGTCCGTACACAGCTGTGTCTTCTGGGCATAGACTGTTCTGCACACACGATCTGCCAATGATGCTAAAGTAGGCAGGGATCTTTTCTACCTTACCAGCCAGGCCTTCCTCACTATTTTTCCTTCCTCTACACGGCTCTAGGGTGATCATTCTAAAAGCCTGATGTGACCCTACCTGAAATCTTTCAATGCTCCCAATCAACTAATAACAGTCCAAAATCTCCAATATGTCCCTCAAGATCTTTTAGAATCCCATCATCCCCTACCTCTCCCGCCTCCTCGCCCAGTTTCCCCCTCCACTGTCTGGCTCTTAGCTGTTTTGCCTCCCCATCCACGCTTGTCTCCACTAGGTGAACACATCCAAGAGGCCAGCTGATGGCAAGGGACAGATAATTGGAGAAATCACAAACAATAAGGCTATAGTTCAGATGGACGTGGGCTTTAGTGTTAGAAATGGAAGCTGATGACAATACGGCGCTACTGAATGTTCTTGAGCAGAGCAGAAATTTATTGAATTTAGTCGGGGAGGCTCCTCTAAAACCAGACTGGGTTCACCTCTCCTTACTCCCTTCAGCTTTGGAAGTTATCTTCAGAAGAGAAGAACAAGGAGGAAGAAGAGAAGGAAAGGAGGGGGAAAGGAGAGGGAGAAGAAGGATCTCTATCCCTGAACCCAGGACAGTCAGAAGACAGGGATGGAGGACATCCTTCTACCTCCTCATCACTTTCTTGAGCAAAAAAGAAAATTACATCTAAAATAGCAAAGCTAAAGTTCTTCGGGGCATATGGCCCTCCCTTTGGAAGGGAGAGAGCAAAGGAACAGCGGAGATGAGGCTGGCCCAAGAGGTGAACAAACGATTCCTTTGGAACCCAGGGAGTTGACAAGAGTGAACAGAGGGGACAGATCTTGTTGAGGCTTCGTCTTGAACACAGCTCTTTCTGCCTCAGCCCCAGAAGCATGGTTGGTGGGGGGCGGGGGTGGCAGCGGCGGGCGGCAGGGAAGAGGGCTCATGCAGTGGTCCACGTGCTTCTTCAGTTCCCTCCTGCCATTCTAGTGGGCAGTTGAGACTGAGATTTGGAGACCCCTGTCTCACCCTATTTTATCCCACATCTCTTCGGCCGCAGCATCCGAGGACCAGGCACTGTGCTAGGCACTCAGGGTATACATAACTAAGGCATACGCTTCCGGAAAGATTTGTGCTCGACATTTGCAGTCCTATGTCAACAAGAAGCCCTGTGATTGTGATCCTATTTCCTGTGTCCAACATTGAGACGGGGGAACCCCATTTGTACAGTATACTCATGAGGACTATAGAACAGAAAGTTCAAATCAGACCTGGGCAGCTAATCCTGAGCGTATGAATTCTGGAGTTCTCACACTTACAAATGAGGAGTGAGAAGGTTCAACACTAACCACTGAAATTTCCTTATCACCCTTGATGAAGAGGCCAATATTTTATTCCTACTGTCATCTTTGTTATTATTATTCTTTGGCAGAAAAGGCCCTTTCCCCTAGAGTTCTTCCTCCTTCACATTCCTGCGGACAAAAAGGAAAATCCTGTTTATTTGCAATCAAGGGAGTTGATTCTGGGGTCGACCAGAACCAGTGAAACAGGAACTGATTGCTTAAAACCCTCCAACTTTGTGCATGATCAGCTGAGAGGACAGAGCCAGTTAACAAAGTTTTATTAGCATTCCTACCTATCCTTAGTCAAATTTCTATTCAGCCTGGCCTCATTTCTTTCAGGCCCAACCCCTGGGCAGGTTAAGATGATTGCTGTAATTAATCATGCCCCAGCCCCTAGTTCAGACTCACCACATTCAGATTTCAATTTAAAAAAAAATCTGGATGTCTGCATACAAAATTCCCTTTGTTGCTGAAGCAGCCTCTTTTCAGTCTAAAGGAGGGAGTTTAGGAAAGAGGAAAGGTTTCCAGGGCCCTCTCTGCAATATTTGCATGTATGTGAGGGATTAAGGATGATCTAGGCTCCTAAACACCTCCTTGATCTCCCAACCAGAACAAATTACATTTTAAAATATATATATTAAAGGCAATCATAATGATTGGTATGATTATTCATTGCATAAATGTTAGTTTATTATTACTGTGTACTATTATAATTGTCATTACCATTAATTCTCAGTGCCTCTGAGTTCCCTTCTCTTAGGATCTTAAAAGATACTGTGGTTGTTGTCTCTATTAAAATTCAAACATTAGCGGGGAGTGGGGAAGGGAGTAGGTTTGCAAAAGGTGAGTGGGAAAGGAGTTTCTGCTTTTCACTGCATATATTCTGTGATTTTTGCAACATGCATACCCTGCCTTTGTAATTAGAAACTAATGGAGGAGATTGGATGGAAGGAACAGGAAAAGAGAATTTATAACTGGAACTGCTCCCTGCTAATCTCTTAGCATTCTTTTCTTTTCTTTCTTTCTTTTTTTTGGGGGGGGTGGGAAGATTTTCTTTATTTATTTGAAAGAGAGAGCATGAGAGGGGAGAATGTCAGAGGGAGAAGCAGACTCCCATGAAGCAGGGAGCCCGACACGGGACTCGATTCCAGAACTCCGGGTTCGTGACCTGAGCTGAAGGCAGTTGCCCAACCAACTGAGCCACCCAGATGCCCCTCTAAGCATTATTTTCACAAATCCTGGAAACAGCAGTGAAAACCAAATCTTATTCCCCCATTTGCCTGGAACTAGCTGGATGCCCCAAGACCTTAGCTGGGCCCAGATGGAGGTTATCTCTGACTTGAGGACAGAAGCTCATAGAAGGCTTTTGAGAAGGAAAGGGAACATTGACCAGAAGAACCTGTTTGACTTATTCTGTCCGCTGGTGGAGACGGAAGCAGTGTCTAAGCCCCAGATACTTTTCCAGAATTTGAACTTGGCTTGGAGAGGTTCTGCCATTCAGAGGTTGAGGAACAATCCCCCCCACCCCCCCCAATTAAAATGTACAGGACTCAGCAAATGAGATTCTTATTCCACAAATGCTGTCCTAGCATGTCTATTTTCTCAAGTATCCCCAGGTAATTTGCACTGTGACCATACAGGCTGTTGCTTTAGAAATTACTTACTCTGAATACGGATTGAGGAAACTGAGGCCGAAGGCATGGAAGGGACTTGCCCAAGGCCACCCAGCAAATGAGCTGCTGACCCCAGGCCAGAACTGTGACCTTCTGAAGAAAATAAAACAGGACTCATCCTACATCCCAGTAAGAAGAGGGTGAAGAGACTGGGGAAAGCGCCAGAAAGATGCCATTTCACATCTAATCACTTCTTGTCACGTTGTAACCATTTTCCTCATAGGGAGTCCCACACTGATGGATCAGAAATAACATTTTCAAAGTTATATCTTCATGGAAATGGCTATTAATGTTCTTCCTCTCCTTTTAGAGTGCTGAGGAATACATATTAATTTTCTCTCTACTTATATTGCCTATTTGCAAATTGTATTCACTACCCAGTGCTCCAATTTGTCCTAACCCTGAAGAGATTATGATGAATAAATGCGTTCCTGGAAATAAAATAAAATACAAAATTTGTCACTGAGATTTACTTTTATAATTATTTACAGGGATTATTTTTAGAATATATGGGGGGCAATAATTATAATGCACACAAGAGGGTTCTGGCATGATTTACCAATATTAACTCAGAGTCTCTTCCCACTTCTCCGAAAGGAGCCCCAGCTCTCTCTGCAGCTCTGAGCCAGGGGCAAAGCAAGTATCAGCTGCACCTGTACCACCAGTACCAGAAACCTGAGGGTCAGGTGAAGTGGTGGGCAAGTCTTGAAGTGGTCAGTGTCCTGGCCTATGAGTCCTGGGTTCAAGACCAAGACTTAGCTTTGCTATTATTAGCCAGGTGCCCATGGCTGAATCCTTTCATTCCTGAGGTCCTCAGTTTCCTTACATGAAAACTAACTGATCCAAGGAGCAATTTACTAGTAAGATAAAAACACAGGTAAGTATGTACATCTCCACAAAATAAGGAGAGAGAATGTGCTCATTAATAAATACTTCTGGACACCTGCTAGGTGTCAGGCTCCAACAATAAGGAACAGGACAGATACAATCCTTACTCCCCTGGGGCTTATACTCTGGTGGGAGGGCACAGGTTACAAGTAAATAAATAATTTCGAGTGTGTGAAATGTGTAATATCAGGTAACACTAACACATGTTATGAAGATAAAAGGAGACAATGTGGTGGGGGGTTGCTAATTTGGATCCAATGTCCAAGGTCTCTGCTAGCTGTTCAGAACATTCTACCTGTGAAATCCTTGATGAGCAGAGCAGGAGCCAGACTCTAGCCCCTCTCACAATGCTTTGTGATGCACAAACTGCACAGCCCCAGACAGCTATGGAGTGTTCTGGAAAGGCTTCTCTAAGAGGAGCAACATTCGGGCTGAAACCTGAATAATAACATGGCGCCAACCACAAGAAGCCTTGGCAGGAGAATTTTCCAAGCAGATGGAACAGCAAAGGCAAAAGCAATGAGTGTTCTCTGAGTCTGTCGTTGTGTTGCCACTTTGCTCATGCTTGAGTGGCGAACTTGAGCTCAAATGCTTCCCAGGGCACAGTGTCACTCCAGCCAGGAAGGTGAGTCTCCCTGGTACAGCCACACCGGGCTTTGGATTGCCGCTCAGCTCCAAAGCACAGGCGGGCTGAAGCCTTGAGATGCTGCAGCCGCCAGCAGAGACATTCATGGGCACACACAGGGACTCCAGCCTGATAAAGCATCTGTGGCTTTCCTGGAGAAGAAAACAGGAAAGGATCACTGACCTTTATACATGACCCCACCGGCACAGACTCACAAACTCAAAGAAGCACATAAACATTTGTGTAAGTATATAGGCACACAAAACACTGGCCAATGTTGCATGCATGGGTTCCATCTCATTGCTACGGTCTGAACTCTGAACCCTGATCTGGAACACAGTCTGGCCTCCCACCTACTGCACTAGCTCCCAGTGGCCAGCAGAGAATGCAGAAATTTTAGCCTGTCAGTCCTTAGAACCCAGAGGGTTTATAGCTTATGCATAGGTACTGGAAATTCAATCATTCAATTCATGTATTCAAAAAATATTTATTGAGTACCTGCTGTGTGCTTGATACTAATCTAAATTGTGGGGACAGAGCAGTAGAGAAAACAAAGTTTCTATCCTTGTGGAGCTTACTTTCAGTGTGGGGAGAGATAATAAGCAAGTAAATACCAAATATTTGGTGGTGATAAGTGCTGTGGAGAATAAAAGAGCACAGGAAGGGGATAAGAAGTCCCCGGGGGCAGATGGAATGATCAGAGAAGGCCCCACGAAGAAAGTGATATATAAGTCAAGTCCTGCAGGAGGTGAGGGAGAGCCAGATGCACATCTAGGGGGAAAATGTTCAAGGCAGCTAGAACAGCAAGTTCAAAGGCCCTGAGGCAAGAGAGTGCCTGGCAGGTTTGGGAAACAGCAAGGATGTCAAAGTGGCTACAGTGGAGTGAACAAGAGGAAGAAAAATGCAAATGAAATCAGGAGGCAGGGTATGGTGTGAGGAGGAGAAGCAGATCCTCTAAGGCCTGACAGACTAAGACTAGGACTTGGTCTTGTACTCCCAGGTGAGATGGGGAACCTTGAGAAAAGGGCCCATATTTTGTAAAGACTGCTCTGGCTATTATATTGCGAATGGACCATTGAGAAGGAAGGGCAAAAACAGGGAAAGCTGATAGCAGACTAACAGAGGACACACTGGAGACAGTGATGAGTGCCTACATATATTTGGAAGATGACATCAACAGAATTTCCTGTTGGACTGGACATGGAGAGCATGAGAAACACAGGAGACAAGAGTAACTTCAAGGCTTTGACCTGAGTCACTGGAAGAATGAAGCGGACATACTGAAATGGATAAGCAAGTTAGGGGGCAGGGGGATCAGGAGATCACTTCTGGACCTAAGAAGTTTGGGATGACTTTGACATATACAACCAGAAAGGCCAAGGAAGCAGTCTATATATGAACGTAGACTTAAAGAAGCAGATATGAACTAGAGTTGGAGATTTGGGAGTCCTCAGTTTTTAGATGGCATTTAAAGCCACAAGACAGGATGAAAAAGATCTGAGGATTGGGTCCTAAGCACCAACAGCGAGAGGTCAAGGAGAAGGGGAAGAGCCATAAAGACTGAGAATGAGAAGCTGCAGAGGTAAGGAAGAACCGAAAGCAAGTCAGACTCTGGAAGCCAAGAAAAAAATGCTTGAAAAAAAAAAGAAAAGAGAGGCATCTGGGTGGCTCAGTGGGTTGGGCCTCTGCCTTCGGCTCAGGTCATGATCTCAGGGTCCTGGGATCAAGCCCCATGGTGGGCTCTCTGCTCAGTGGGGAGCCTGCTTCCCCCTCTCTCTCTGCCTGCCTCTCTGCCTACTTGTGATCTCTGTCAAGTAAATAAATAAAATCTTTTTTAAAAAAAGAAAAGAAAAGAAAAAAGATGGGGTTCTAACATAATGACCAATTCAGCCAAAGACCACCAGGGGATGCTGAAAGCATTGGGTGAGCAGGAAATTCACATGGAAATTCACAGATTATCTATAAATTACAAAGCGGAAAATGTACCTTTAGAGTAGAGTGATCTGGGGGTTACCAGCCCAAACTTAGCATCTCCAGGGGTAAGACAACCTGATCATATGGGCCTTAGAAGAGATGCAACGGGAGTCTCACGTGACTACATGCAATTCTTGCCAAAATGCTTCCCCAGACTCTCTCCATGAGGAAAGAGACAATCTAGAAAGTGAAACATTCTTCAAGAAACTGAGCTACACTGTACAAAATGTCAATGTCATAGGGCGGTAGGGAACAGGAAGGAATGTACTAGATAAAAATGGACTAAAGAAACATGACCACTAAGAGCAATGTGTGATCTTTTGTTGGATACTGAAACTAGGGAAAAGGAAAACAGCTAAAAAGACATTTAAGGGACAATCAGAAATGTTTACATTTGAACCATTTGATGATGTTACTGATGATATTAAATTAATATTTCTTTTCGTCAGTGCACTCATTGTATTGTGGTTTCATAAGAGAATGTTCTTTTCCTTCAGAGATGCAAGCTGAAGAAATTAGGGGTAAACATCAAGTTGCCTACAGCTTTCAAATGGTTCAGAAAAAAATAATATGTGTGTGTGTTTAAGAGAGAGAGCATGCCGACATGGTAACATGTTAACAGCTGATAAGTCTAAATGAAGGGAAAGGGCGTTCATTATCTTGTTCTTTAATTTTTTTTTCATTATCTTGTTCTTTAATTTTTTTTTCGTAAGTTTGAAAAATTTTATAAACAAAATATTAAGGAATAAGAGGAAAAAAGAGTGATCAATTCATCCGTTGCTATTCAAGGTCAAGTAAACTGAGGACAAAGAATTAACATTGGATTTAACAGCAGGGAAGTCATTGGTGACACTGAAGACGGGAAGAGAGCAAAAGAGACAGGCAGGGGCCAGACCATCAAGACCTACACAGGCCTCACTTTGAGCACAATGGGAGTAACATGGTTACATTCGTGTTTTAGGGCAACAGGCCTGACAATTGGAGGAAGATCAATGAGAAGAAGAGAGTAGGCTCAGGCAAATGTCCTCACAGACTCTGAAAGTACACCTGACCCCCTTCACGGCCTGAAGGGAGAGACCACCAAGAGATTGCCACCCAACTGCCAGGCCTTGATGTCTGTTTGCGAGACAAGAATAGAGGAGCCAAGATGGCACCGCTCACCAAAATACCACATTGTGGGTGGGGGCCGGGGAGGAGGGGGTATTGCTGCAGTTAAAAAGTCCATACGCACTGTGCCCTCCTATAGAAGAAGCAGCCGACAGGACACTCAGGACCATCATCAGCATGTGACAATGTAAATGCAGCCCGTTTGAGGACCTGCTGAGTCATTCTCTCACTTCACTCAGTGTATCTGACATCTGAGTCAAGTTCAGTGTGCTGGGAGCCAGGACTCTGGGTGTGACAGTGATCTGGTGATGCCTTTGTTCATGAAGTCTCATCCTGGGACTCCCTCTCCCCGTAACCCCTTCCAGCTCCTGCTTGCCCTTGTTGACAAGCCTTCTTCTCCAAGGCTCCAGCCCTCACTGACTGCTCCAGGGTCTGAAACATCATTGTAAAGATTTCTTCCACGTGCCCGGCATTGATTCCCACTGTACAGTGTTGTTATGTACATTTACATCTGTCTTAACTAGGGGGACAGCTCCTTGAATGTAGAGAACCCAGTTTATATCTCAAAATAGTCTCAGCTTTGCCCAGAGTAGGTGATCTATAACCCAAAGGAGAGGGGGAGAGAGGGAGGAGGAAGATGAAGGCCATAGCTTAACCCTCCCCCTTAATGCTCACCCTGCTAACCCCAGGCCATGGGATCACTTCTCACTTCGATAGGTTAGAGTGCAGTTACTGAGAGGCCACTGCTTTCAAGCCCCCTAGTTCCTGAGGTAGAACCCCTGGTAAGAAACCGCCCTGAAACCGCCTACAGTACTCTCTCCCGAAGCTGTTTGCAGTAAGTGACTCACCCAATTAAGAGCATCTACATAACAAAGCCTCACCGGGCTGCAGAGGTCACAGAGACTGTGAAGTGTGTCTTTAGTGTGTGCTGCCGAGAAGGTTCACTAATTACCAGTCATTTCCACCCCTCAAGAGCCTGTCAGCCTTTGAGATGCAGGGGATGAAAGAATCCCCAAATGCCCGCCCCACACCAATCATTTCTCCCTCCCCAACCCTCCCCTGCATTTCAAACCCGTGACTAATAAGTGCCAGGGATGGGCCTCTGCCCACCTGGCTCAGAGGAGGAAGGAGGAAAAAGAAGTTGCTTTGATTGGGAGCATTCTTCAGCAAAAGAGAACTGGGAGGAGTAAGGAAGCAAGGAGAGTTCTGGAGGCACTGCACCGTTGCCCCCGCTCCACAAGCAAGCAAACAAAAATATTGTCTTGTCCTATTTATAAAGGCAATAAATGTTTGCAGTAGAAACTCCAGGTGAGCAAGAAGAAAGGTGAAATCCCCCACGATCTCACTTCTCAAGGGGCCAGCGCTGAGGTACATAGACGTCCTCATCGCCGGCATGCTGGGTGACATGCATTAACTGTGGGTGTGTGCATGTCCCTGTTCTTTCATAACCAGTTTTATTCCTTTAATGATCCATCTCCCAATATCTCTTCCCATGGACACATGGAGAGAATGTTAGGGCTGCCAGGGATGCTGAACTGGGCTGACAGAAAAGGTGAGTTTGGACACAAGAGCATGACAGGGATGCATTGCCAGAATTTCTGAGACCTGAAGGACGCCATTGTGAGGCAGGAAAGAGCACTGACCTTTGGAACTCGGGCAGATGAGTTCCTCTCTACCAACTTGTTTCCTCACCTGTAAAATGGGAATAACATTACATGCCCTCTAGGACTGTTGCAAGGATTAAAAGAAATCATGGAAAGGACTATACAATCCTCAGATGTTTTATTATTCATTTTCGTAAGTGCTCATTCATGCCTACTTTAGCTTAGCCCTCTGCTAGTCTGAGTTAGAAATATAAAGAAAGCATCTGTTTAGGCTTGGAGGATCTTAAAATCTAATTGGGAACTTCAACACACACACATACACACACACACAGTTAAACAATATGAATTTAAATAGCTAATGAAAGATACCATCAGTTAGTTAATAATTAAGTGTCAAATGTATGGCATCGACTACACCCCAGCGGTTCAGAGGTAAGAAAAAACACAGGGACATCATCATTGTCATCACTTTGAGCACTTTCTCTGTGCCAGATACATGCATTGTCTCATTTAATTTTTCCATCAACCTGGAAGATAAGTACCACTATTACATCCATGTTGCCCAGGAGGAAACCAAGACTTCAGAGGGGTTAAAAACCTTGCCCCCAAGTCACACATCTAGGAAATGTGGCAGTACTGGTCTTTGGAACCAAGCATTTGGACCCCAGAGCCCACCATGTGCTGGTAGGACTATAATCTACTCAAATGAAGGTAAGGGAGGGGAAACTAAGCCCTGAGCTGATGGGAGAAGAGGGAGGATGTAGCCCCTTCAGCTTTTGTGGTTGGAAGCAGGCCCTGCTTACAACAAGCAGGAAGGAGATTCAGATGATAGCAGGCAAAGAAGGTAAAGACAAAACAAAACAAACAAAAAGCACTACTTGCCCACTATACAATAGTTTACAGTGATACTGAGGGTTAAAGATATGACCAGACCTAACTCCAAGAGACTCTTGGCTACTTGGCTATTCTAAAATACTATCCTTCAAAAATGTTTGAAGGTGAGTCTCTAATAGCTTCTCTAACTTTTCTGGACCCCTGTGGTAGTATCCCAATAATTGTAACACCAATGGAAATAAGATTTGCCAAAGGGGACAGGTAAAAGATATGTTTGATTACAAATATAAAAATCCCCAATGTCAATGACTTGAGCAAGTAGGAATTTAATTTTTCTACTATAACAAAAATTTTGGAGGTGGGTGATTACTGGAGATGGCCCAGTGTCCCAACGATGTCATGATTAAGTGTCTCTCTGCTGCTCTCCTGGACTTTTCCTCATGATCACAAGGTGGCTGCTACAGCTGTAGATATCATATCCAAGTTTGTAGAAGGAATAAAAGAGAAAGAGAAGGGGAAGTGTCAAAACATCTGCATCATCTCCTTTGATCAGGAAAACAAGACTGTTTCCCAACACTTCCCCTCCAGCTTTGCCACCTCTATACTTCTACTTGTGTCTCATTTGCAAAACTGGGTCACTTGATTCTCCCTCGCTACAAGGATTAGGAAAAATGAAAATAGGATGGTCACAATTGGAGTAGACACTGGGTCCGGCACATTGCCACAATGGTAAGATTATGAGAAAGGAGGAAGGTAGATATCTAAATTCGGGTATCAGACTTGGGCATTGCAGTATTGGAAGTTGGATACACAAGCATGGGGGACAAGGGACTTCCAGGGAGAGGTGACACAAGAAATGGGACAACACAAGGCATGTGGTAAGAACAAAGAAATTAGATTTGGCTGGGGTATAGCCAGCTGCACTTTTGTAATCTATTCTACAGAAACGAAATCACTGACCGCAAGGATATAGACTCATGAAATTGTTAGTAAAAAAAAAACAAAACAAAACACCCTGATAACAACCTTTATGACCACCAATAGAGGAATGGTTGAATACGTGGGTATCTTCATTCTAAGGAATACTATTCAGCTAAAAATAAATAAGTTACCTCTATAAGTATAGACCCATTTGTTATCAAGAAAGAATGAGGCGCACCTGGGTGGCTCAGTTGGTTAAGCTACTGCCTTCGTCTCTGGTTATGATCCCGGCGTCCTGGGATTAAGTCCCACATTGGGCTCCCTGCTCAGTGGGGAGCCTGCTTCTCCCTCTCTGTTGCTTTGCCTGTTTGTGCTTTCTCTCACTCTCTCTGTCCAATAAATTTAAAAAATCTTTTAAAAAAAGAAAGAATGAGGAACAGGCAGCTCTATTATATTCACTGTTTGTATAAACAAGCAAAAACGTAATAGTCCCGTATATGTGAGCACAGTTTATATGAGCATGCTGAGTGTGGAGAAAGGGATAGAAGTTATATCCCGGCTGTATATCCTGGATATCTCAGGAACCTAGGTGGGAAATAGGGAGGAGATGGGTGAGATCATAAAGTTTGTCTTTATATATCTTTGAGTGCTTTGCTGGTTGAAGGGAACGTGTTTCTTTCATAATTTTGTAATGCATCTTAAAATTTTTTAGAAGGAGTTTAGAACCAGATTATGAAGAGCCAAGTGTTTCATGTGGACAATGCAGAGCCTCTGAAGATTTCATGAAGATGGAGGCAAGGGAGTGATGTGATCAAGAAAATTAACCTAGCAAGACTATGTATAATGTATTAGAGGCAAGAGAGGCTGAGAATGAACAATTAGAAGGTTCTTGTAGCAGCAGCTCAGTCAAGAGCTAATAAGGTACTGAACTATGATAGCTATAATATGTGAAGTGAGAAAGATAAAAGGGAGCCCTAGCTGCAGCCTTGAGACATACATGTCTGAATGGTGGGAGAGGCGGTCATCGGGGGTGGGGGTGGGGGCAGTGTTTTCCATTCACCTATGTCAACTAACACATCTTACACTTTGAAAATCTGAATAAATGGCTAGATATTTCTCTTCTCCAACCTCCTTGAGCATTCACTTATTTGATATTTACAGAATATAGGTTCAAAATAACATTTTCATGAGATTTTTTTGTATCCCCTTATTAAATTGAAAACATCTTAGGACATGAGACCATAGAGAATACTTACATTACATACTTAATGTTACGTACAAATGTTCTTTTCTTCATTTGTTCCTTGAACAAATAGCCTGTCTGTGCCCCCTTGGAGTCACCATCCAGTGAAGGAGACAGCCTCTCAACAGGAAATCCTTAGTGTGGTAAGTGTTCTGAGAGAGGGTTACAAGAGCCCTAACTCAGTACGAGGTGGGAGGGTGCAGGGAAGCGGTGTGTGAACTGAGATATTAAAAAAAAAAAAAAAAAGTAGGGACGCCTGGGTGGCTCAGTTGGTTAAGCCGCTGCCTTCGGCTCAGGTCATGATCCCAGGGTCCTGGAATCGAGTCCCATGTCAGGTTCCTTGCTCAGCAGGGAGTCTGCTTCTCTCGCTGCCTCTGCCTGCCTCTGCCTGCTTGTGTGTACTCTCTCTCTCTCTGGCAAATAAATGAAATCTTTAAAAAAAAAAAAAAGTAGTAAGCCAGATGAAGAGAACAGAGACCATTCTAGATAGAGGGAAAGGCATTAACAAGGTTTTGCAGGAGTGTGTAACAGGGTTCATTTGAGTGACCAGAAAGTAGCCACTGATTCCAGGAGCTCAGGTTGAAGGGAAGTAGGACACACACAAAGGCAGAAAGGGCAAGAAAGGCAAATCAAGCCTCAGAGACCTACCAGCCACGGGCTCAACTTGATCCTAAGAACAGGAGAACCCAGGCTTTTGAGCAGAAGAGAAACATGAAGTGTTGTTGTTGTTGTTGTTGTTGTTTTAAGATCTTCTGGTTTTGGCAGGGACTATAGGGAAAGGGGGGGGGGACGGGAGGGGGGCGGCGCTGGGGGAGGTTGGATGTTCACTGATCGGGTTTCCCCATCAGACTGGGAGCTGCGGGGGAGGGGGGGCGGTGCTGAGTAGAACTCATCATATTTATACTTTTTGCCACCTCTGTTCAGTTCAGCAAGGCCTCAACTGTTCAGTAATTGAAATCTCTCCCTGCAGCCGCCGGGGTAAGGAAAGGTGTGGAGGGGAGCAAGGATCTTAGTATCTAACTGGGATTTCCCCCCATGGAAACTCCCCCCATAGGTTAGTAAAAGCCCAGCAAGATTCCCCTAGACTGATGGACTGGAGACGCTGAGGATCTAAAGAAAAGAAGGGATAAGGATATAGGTGAAATGGGAGTGAGACAAGACCGATCTCTTTTCTCTACGTAACTCAGTCTCTTTATAAAACAGGGTATTCATGGTACTTACTTCAGAGACTTGCTGTGAGGACCTAATTCGTATAAAGCAACACTCAAAAAGTGTTAACTTCTGTTCTTGTTCTTCCTGAGAGAGGTGGGACCCCATGATCACGGATATGCATTCCCTACTGTCTGAAGGGGAAGACTGATCATATTCCAGAAAACGTCTGAGATCCCCTGGGCCAGGCAGGTCTCGGGACTACCAGGAAATCAACGTTTGACGAAGTCTTAACGTGCGAGTTTGGGCCGAGGTTGTTAGTGTGCACGTGCTTGTGTTTCTGTGATTTAAAAGCCGTAAGACAAAACGCCAAGGAGGGAAGAGGAGCGAGCCCCCACCGCCCTGCTGCGAGGGCGCGGGCCTGAGATCCAGCCGCAGGGCCAGCGGGGGAGGAGCCTTACGAGCTGGGGGCGGGCCGGAGCCGCGGAGGGGCGGGGCCGGCGCCGCAGCCGGGGCCGCGGCCCCGCCCCCAGCGGAAGTGCCGCCGGGTCCGCCCCTCCCTCTTGATGCCGGTTCTCCTGGCGGGTCCCCCGGCCGGTTCTCCCCCGCGCAATTCGGCTCCTAGAGGGAGTTCGGTCATGGCCCCAACGCTTGGTCGGAAGAGGAGGACCCGGGTCTGCGTATCTGGCTGTCTCGGGCAGTGCTCTGTCCCTCTCACTCCCCCGTCCTCCTTTTCATTCCTCTGTTACCAGCGCGGCCGCAGGCGCCGCGGGGAACCGCACAGGTAAAGAATCGGCTACTGAGGACGCAGGTGTAGGTGCCTCCCTGGCTGGACGGGCAAGGGAGAGGCTGACGGCACGTGCCCAGCTTTTTTCCAAAGCGATTGTATTCGCAGTGGGGCTCGGGGTGGATGGACGCGGACCCTAGGAGCGCTGCATTGCACTGGGGAAGCAGAGGGGGCGGGACTGAAGCCCCCAGAGCTTGGGAGCGGGATCATTTGTGTCCCCGCGTCTTGCGCAGGCTCTGTTGTGCCTGGGAGGTGGTGAGTTGGTTGAGTCCGGGCTGCCGCTCCGGAGGGTTATCCCCCACCCACTCCCCGCAGTGACTGGGGTCTGACAGTAGCTCCTCCCGGACGCGCACAGCCTGAGGTTGGCAGAATGAAAATCAATAAAATCAATGCAAATGCAAAGAACACGAAACATGTTGGATTGTTGTTATTATTTGCGTTTGTTAAATTCTTTTATTTAAAAAAAAAAACATTTTTTTCTTGGGAAAGGTGGCTTTGACTCGGATCAGGGCCTCGGAGAGGGACGCAAAAGGCCCCCCGGGTCTTCCCGCAGGGGGCGGGGGCCTGTCCACGGACCCAAGCGGCTCAAACTTCCCGGAGCGGCAGTGCTCGGTCCAGCGGCGGGAGTGGAGCCCCCAGTGCGCTCGGCTTCCGTATAAGGATTTCCCCCGCGCCTCATTGTCCGCACTTTAGGGAGATGCACCCCCTCCTCCATCCGCATTTCCCCCGTTCACCACCCCCACGCCACGGGGGCCATGCCTCCTCCCCTCCCCCCGAGCTCTCCCCGGCGCTTTAAATAATGATATTTGCATGCAGGGAGCGATTCATAAATATGTCAGGGCTGGTGAAATATAGGCAACATTTCAAACTTTCTATTTAAAAAACATGAATTATGGCCGCGGAAAATGTGTTCCCATTTAAAGGCGATACGAAGTATTTGGTGTCTCGTCCCCGGGCCCATCCATCACGCAGACAATAAAGAGAGTTTTTCGCCCTGACACCCGCGATTTATGGGCGCCCTTCTCTGCCCTCATCACTCACCCGCCGCGGCCGGCCCGGCGACAGGCCCCGCGGAGAGACCAGCAGCCGCCCCCCACCCCCGCGCCGGCCCGCGCGCGCACTTTGCGCCCTAGCCAGCAGCCCAAGACTGCCGCTCCCAGGGGGGAAGCGCCCACTCCAGGGAGTTGGGAGGTCGGCGGTGATGGTCTAGACAGCCGAGCAGGAGCTGAAAGCACACTCGTCCTCTCACCTCGGTGCAAGCTTCTCTTAGGGGCTGGGACTGAGCGCTCAAGGAGCGGCCTTGCGGGCCGGCTCAGCGTCCCGGCCTCGCCAGCCAACCGCGGCGCCGCGCTTGTGAGTTTCCAGCGCAGACTGCGGGAGGTTATTTACGCGCGAGTTCGAGGTGAGGGGAGAGGACTGGGCTGGGGTCTTCCCAAGCCGATTTCTAGGCATTCCGCCCCCGGGGAGGCGAGCTGGTCCTCAGCTTTCTTGAGCCCTGCAGGGCGGACGCTTCTGGGCAAAGCTCTTTCTGCAACTTTCACAAAGCTTCCTTCTCCCTGGTGCGATCCCCACAAACACATCCTGGGCGTCCGCCACACATTGGAAACTACTTTTACGGACTGGGGCCGAGGAGTTGGCGAGAAATAAGGAAGGGGAGGCGACTTCCCTAGTGTTTCGTCTAGGGCCAGGCTCGGCCGCCCCAAGCTTTCTTCGCCCACCACCCCCACCTTGCACGCGCACAGACCAGCGCGCCGTCCTAAGTCGCCACCGAATCATTGTGGCAAAGTTGCGTCGAAGAAAGTTTGGGCTTCATTTGCCGCAGAATTTGCTTTCAGTTTTCGCCGCGGGCGGACTCGGCCGGTCAGGTTCCCGAAGCACCACCAGAGGTGGGGGCTGCCGGGCACTGCCGGGCAGCAAGGGGCCGCTCCCTGCCTGAGAGCGCTGATAGTCCAGCCTCCTTCGGAGGCCGGACCTACAGCCACACAATCACCAGGAGCCACCTCGCGTCCCGTGCTGGGCCGATGCGTCGGCGTACACTCCAACCGGGAGCCGTTTCCTGCCGGATGCCTGCGAGCTCAATTTATTCGGATACAGGCAGCGCAAACCGCAGAGAAATCCCGTCGATTCTAAAAATGACAAGGTTGAATTTATTAGATCAAGATTCATGTGTAAGTGCAGGGAGATGAACATTATACAAACAGCTCCACGTCCAGTGTGAACGGAAGATCGCTTCCTGTTTCAGGAAGATGTAATATAATATTTGAATATTTAGATCTATAGAGGGATATAAAATATTATTAAATTCTTGGTGTGTGCTCATACAGTTAAGTTGGAAAAATTCTAGAACAAGTTCTTTTTTTTTTTTTAAACAGCTCCTGCTTGAGTGCAATTCGGGCTCGAGATAGCCTTGTGTCCAAATAACCACACAGCGAATATTTCCTATAACCAGAGTGAGTTTTGCTAGGTTGAAGGATGCACTATGTGTACCTCTTTAAATATCTGTGGTGTGGCAGAGGCGAAATAAATACATTTAAGAAGAGCAGTCACATAGATAATTGAACTGCATCGCTACAATATTTCCCGGTATGGAAATAAATAATACTACCAGGTCGGCTGTGTAAGGTGTGCACAATTAGGAGGGCTTTCGAGAACCCGGGGTGGGAGCCACGGGTCCTACAGCTCTGGACACCGAACATGCTGAGATAGGCTGCATTCGATAACCTCGACCTCGGACCACGCTGTGACAACTGGAAGAGGCTCGGCCCAGACGCCCAACACTGTCTTCCCTGAGGTTCTCCCGGATACAGGCCCGGAGAGGAAGACTTAACCAAGTGCTGAACCTGCCATTTAGGGTAACAGGACCTGGGGTCATGCCCGCAGACCTTTCCCCCTTAGCTACTTCAACGACCCCACAAACCCAGCTCCACAGGGGTCAGGTAGTGGCCATTTGGGCCTATCAATCCGGAGCAATAGCGCGGAAAAGGACGGGTTGCGCTTGGTTCCGAGGTGTCTCCAAGCGCAAAGCTGGAGGACACCGGAGAAGGCCATGATTTCTCCTCCGTGCGGAATCTGGGCCCCACACCGCCCGGGGAGGGCCCGTTTGAAGGCATAGAAGTGATTATCTGACTACATTTACTTATTAGGTGTTAGGCACCCCCTCACATCCTCAATGTTGAAGCCCAGATGCCCGAGGGTCTCCTCCACATATTTGCAAAGCTCAGGGAGCACTAAGAGCGAGATCGGCGCCGTTGCAGCTGTGAAACTCCAAGGCCAAATACTTATTCCAGAATAGGGCGCTTGCAACCGTCCAAGCATCACACTGCTGTGGTCCTTTCTTCTCACCCCTCCAAACGCACCCAACCCTTAAAACAGTCGCAGAACTTCTGAGTGCCCCTGCCTGGGTAGAAATTAGACAGGACTTTGTCAGGAGTTCCTGGTAATTGCACACATTCCTGAGGCAGCCCTGACGCGGAGAAATAACCCGGGCCCTGAGAATGCCCTGCTTCAGAAAGTGTGATTGCGCCGAAGTGGTATAAACGGTATACAGAGAAGAGGGAGAGAGAATAGGAAATATTCCCCGTCAAACAGGAAAAGGGGGGAAGGAAGAGGAGGAAAATAAATAAATAAATAAATAGGGAGTCTAGAAAGAGGCGGGTGAGAAAACAAAAAAGAGAAGGGGTGGGGGGGGGGTGGAAAGTCAGGACAGGCGAGCCAGAAAGAGTACAGGCCATGGCGAGGCGCTGGGACCAGGCCGGACCGTGGCTCCGGCAGGCCCGGTGCCACCGCAGGCCGGAGAAGAGGTGAGGGCGGCCCGAGACCGTCCCCCACCAGTCCTGCGAATCTGGGCCCGGCTCCCAGTCCGGAGGGGCGGGCCTGGGACCAGCGGCCTCCGCCAGCTCCATACTCTCCCCCCTCCCGAGGGACTACAAGTCGGGGCGGGACCGCGGTGGGGAGGCCCCCAGGGGCGAGCGCCAGTCCTGGACTGTTTGGGCGCTCTGGGCCAGGCTTTCCAGCTCGCCGGGCCTGACCTGTCAGGCGGATTATCTTCGAGGGAGATTAATAGGGGAGGCGGGCTGCAATAATAATCGTTTTGTTTGATGTGACAACTCTGATAGGCGTTGATTTACTTACAAACTGATAGGCTTTTAATTGAGCGCCTCCGCCGAGCCCGAGATGAAAGGGAAGCGGCGGTGAAAGGCGGCCCGCCTGCCCTCCGGCCTCAATACTGATTAGCCATCTCGACAGTGAATAGTTCAAGGCATTTTCAAACTTTTTTCCTCAGCTCTCTCGCCTTCCTTCTCCTCCCACCCCCTCCTCAAATATCTGCCATGCCCACTCCTTTTTTAGAGAAAACAAATCATTTACACTGTGTGCAAATAAAATCCGCAGGACATCCACGCCAACCGCCGCTGGGGTTGGAGGCTTTAGGCCTAGTGCGGAGTAATTAATAACTCCCCCACCCGCAAGGCCTGCAAGGCCTTCAGGGATTTGGCCTCCCGGGCGAGGTGCGCAGGCTCGAAGCTGGCGCCTGCCGAAAGCCGGGGACGCGCAGGCCCCCAGGCGCCCCCATGCGCTCGGACCTTCCGAGTTGGGCTTTGCGAAGAGCGAACGCATGCGGACCACGACCCGCGCGCGCGCGCCGCACGGCGCAGGCCTGTGAGCGTGTGCAGCCACACCGAGGCACGCCCATTCTGGGGCACGCGGGGCCCACTCTCTGGTTCCCCCAGGCTTTAGGTGCTGGGGTTGCCGCCCCTGAACCGCCCGGTGTGAAGAGAAAGCCGCTGGAATTCCAGGAGAGGGAAAGAACTGAGTCTGGAGACTGGGCTCTGTCGGGGCCGGGGCCGGGGCCGGGGCGCGGAGGGGGGCGGTGAGAGAAGACGCCCGCTATCACCTCCACTTCAGGCCGCCGCCCCCAGCATTCAGTGTCCAGGCCTCGTGTGGAGGCTGCGGCGACGCGCGATCCACGGCTGGGCTCGCGGAGCTGGGAGCTCCACGGCTGATCCCGGCCGGCACCTCGACAGCCGCGCGCTCAATGACACAGACACTAACATACCCGCAGGATACAAGCGGCCTCCCCCTCACTCTGCCCTACAGAGACAGCTTAGGACTGTCCTGCCCTCAGAAACGGGCATCTGGGACTCGCTCCCCAAAGATTATTCGGACAACCTTCACAACCTCGCGTGTGGCCTCACAACCGTCTCACGGGCTCACCTTCCTCACCTCCGCACAGGCAGACACCAAATCCCCTTGACCGCAGGTGTGTTCTTAACACCTATACACACGCAGGCACGCACACCGACGAACAGCAGCCCAAAATACACACTTCCCTCTTCTCCAAATTATCTTTAGTCAAGTTACAATCTCATCAAGTTTACCAACCTAAAGAATCAAGGGATAAGATTAAAACACAGGAAAATAATGCCTATGAAAAAATTCTAAAACTCACCCCAGAAAGTTCTCGGTACCTGTGTGGAGTGGAAGAGAGACCAAAAAAAGGCGGGGGGAGGGAACGGGGTGGTGAGAGAGGAGAGGGCGAGCCTGCGGAGGGCAGGTCCCAGACTCGACCCACGCGGTACGGGGCTCAGCGCCGAAGAAAACTGGGTCGCCAGACCCGGCCCTGCCCCCCGCGCGGGTACAGACTGGCTCCTGGCTCCCCGCGCTCCCTGCCCTACCATTTATCAAAGGACTTGACAACAAAAGAAGAGCTGGGGCGGAAAAGTGGGGGAGGGGAGATTCAAAGTCGTCCAAGTCCTTCCGAGGAAGGGGTTGTGTCCTCCTCCTGCCCCCTTCCCGTTTCTGCGAGTTTCTGGAGACGACCTCCGAACTCGCTCCGGACGCTGCCAAAGCCCTGACAACTGACACAGCGGCACAGACGTCCGTACACACTTGTGCACCCAGCTCCAGGTACACAGAGGCAGGCACAGCGCCTCCCCTCTTTCTTCCAACCCGCCGGAGTGACGGTGCAAATCGAGGGGAACGCGGCAGTCCCGCTCCGCTTCCCTGGAAGACCCAAGTTCCTACAGGCAGCCGCCCCCTCCCTCTTTCTCTTCTTCCCTCTGCTTTCTCCACGCAGGTCAGTCCCAGCTTGGCGTTCCCATAAATTCGAGCGAGCGGCCCAGAGTAACCCCGGCTACCAAGCCTGCGGGGATACAGCAGGGTCGGAGAGGTTTGGAGAGGGGATCTGACTCAGCTTGAGGTATCTCCACCGTACACCCATGGCCAGGCCTCTTCGCAGCCTCTCAGCCCTAGCCGCGATCCGAAGGAAGGTCAAAGACTTAAGTCGGGGAGGAGGTACCCCACCATTGACCTTCAGGACTCAAAATTGCGTTGTGGTGTGCCTGTCAGAATGAAGTCTGCGTTTGAGGTCGGGGCACTACGAAGGGTGGGGTCCGCGGCAGGCTGGCAGCCTGACATCCTCATGCTCCCGAGGGACCATCCTGGGGACAAAAATATTTCCCATCTTAGACGTCGCCGCCGCCCGTCTCGGGTACCGGGGCAGCTCCTCCCACCGCGGCCCCAATGGACCGAAGTCCCAGAGGTAGAAATGTGTAAGGGGAGAGGCGCACACCTCAGGCCTGAGCAGCCCTCTCAGCGCCCTGGGCACACCTGCGCGCTTTACTCTCCCTATTCATTTTCCTGACACGGAGAGCCTCTTTTCCTCTCTTTCATTCTTTTTTCTTAGAGCCACCCCCCACCCCATCCCAGGAGGCTGCTGCTCTTTCCCCCTCCGCTGGCTCCCCCTTGGTCTCTTCCTTACTCTCCATCTCTCTCTTCCTCACTCTTTTTCCTTCAAGTCGCACCCGCCTTGTAATCAGCAACAAAAGCTGACATAAATCACGGGCGGATTGACAAGAGCTGACAAATAACTGATTGATTGCGGTCGAGGAACATTGACAATTGATGGAGGGGTGGAGATGCCCAAAGAACTGAAGAGAGGGGGAGAGGAGGAGAGAGGGTAGCAGGGGAGAGTAAGAATGGGGGGGGGGTGTGGAGGAGAAGACTGAGTGTGAAACAGAGGAAACATGTGACCCCCGCTCCAGCCCCAATCTGCGCGTCCCCGGGAGTCACGTGGCTGGGAAGGGCTGGGAGCCCCGCGCACAGCCGGGAGAACAGCCGCCGCCGCCTCCGCTGCCCACCTAGCTTCTGGTTTCTCCGCTGCCGAATCTTGGGGAATCAAAGCGGGCGGGCGCACTTCCTCCGTCACCCTCTCCGCACCTTTCCTTACCCTGGCGGCCGAGCCGCGAGAGATTTCAATTACTGAGCGAGACAGATTATTTGGTGTGTGGGTCCCCTGTGCGCCCCTGGAGGTGAAAGTCCGGCCGTTGTCCAGACTCCCGCCATTGCTCCTTCTGGTCATCCCTTCAATCTGTTCCTCATACGCACCCTCCTGCAAAAAAAGGTTTCAGTTTATTTTCGAGCCACGGAAAGGAAGGACGACGAGGAAGAAAAAAAGAGGGAGGCGGCACATAGCAAACGCAGAATAAATGTCCAGCTCGTCCTCGGAGCGAAATCGAGGGAGGGGACACGCGGGAGGGGGGCGGTGAAGAAGGAGCTGCCCATTAAAACCAGCGCTGAGAGTCCTGGCGGCGGCGGCGGCGGCGGCGGCGGCGGCGGCGGCGCGGGACGCGTCACATCCCCTTGACCCTCCAATCACCTCGGGCTCCCATTTGATTGGAAGGCGGCAAAGGCTTTAATCTCCCCCTCGGTGCAGCTGCTTTTGAAGTGAGTTTCCTCGCCAGAGCCCCGGCTGGACAGGCAGCGGCTCACATCGCCAAGCGCAGCGCCAGCGCCGGGTCGCGAGTGCGCAGCGCAGGGGCACAGCCCGAGGCGGACACGGCGAGCCACCCGGCACTCCCACAGTCCGACCGGCTCCTCCCGCTCGGCCACGGCACCGCTGCTGGCCACCCAGGATTATTCGCTTCTGGCTCCAGGCGCCGAGAAGGCGCGCTGGGTGCCCGTGGCCGCCGCGCCAGCTCCTCCTCCTCCTACTGCTTCTGCTTCCCCGGCGAGCGCGCAGCCCGGAGCCCGCCCCACGCCTCACGGAGCCCTCCCCCCGCTGCTCCCATGCGTGCGGGTGGGTCATGAGCACAGCGCCCTCGCTTTCTGCCCTAAGAAGCAGTAAGCACAGCGGCGGCGGCGGCGGCAGCAGTGCGGACCCTGCCTGGACCAGCGCGCTCTCTGGAAATAGCTCCGGCCCCGGCCAAGGCTCGTCCCCGGCCGGCAGCACCAAGCCTTTTGTGCACGCTGTGCCCCCCTCTGACCCTCTCCGCCAGGCTAACCGCCTGCCCATCAAGGTGCTGAAGATGCTGACGGCACGGACTGGCCACATTTTGCACCCCGAGTACCTGCAGCCCCTGCCTTCTACTCCCGTCAGCCCCATCGAGGTAAGGACCCTCTCCCGGGATCGCGCTGGGACCACCACCCTGGCTGCCGCTCCACGGGATTTCTTTCTCTCGGGATCTGGGGGTGGGGGGGTGGTCAGAGTGATTCAGCTCCCGGATGGGGGAGAGCATAGTGCTCCCGAATCGTAAAAACTAGGGCGGAAAGGGGGTAGGAGGTAGAATGGGGTGTGAATGCTAAGGGAACAAAGCAACCAAAACTTATTTCTCTCTTTAGTATTAAAGCCCCAACCCTGACCCAGGCCCCCTCACTTTCGGCCCGGAAGACGGGCGGAAGTCCGAAATGCGGTTCCAAAGTCGCAGTCTTAAGGTTCCCCAGAAGCTGGTATTTGTACACAGCCTCTAAGGCGCCAACTGCCCAAGCCCTTACTCTGAAGAATTGGGGATATATATAAATGTGTGTGTGTGTGTGTGTGTGTGTGTGTGTGTGTGTGTGTGTGTGTGTAGTTCTGGGTCTAGAAGTCAGAAACAAAAACATTTAGTGAGTATTTTTAAATACACAGCGTTTAGAGAGGTCAGGAAATACGTTGATTTGGTGGGGTAAGAGGGAGGCTGCTACCTTTCTCAAGGGCGAGTCTGTGTGTCTGTCTGTCTGTCCGTCCGTCCGTCTGGGGAGAGGTGAAGTGGTGCTGTCTAGAATTGCCCCTAGAGCTGGGAGGGTCTTCACTGGCGGGTGCGGAAGGGCGTTTGATCCCTAGAAGCCAGGATTCTAAAGGGTTTCCCCTTCTTTCTCTTTGTGCCACCCCCAACCCCACGTCTGACCCCGCAGCTTGATGCCAAGAAGAGCCCGCTGGCGCTGTTGGCGCAAACATGCTCACAGATCGGGAAGCCCGACCCCTCGCCCTCTTCCAAACTCTCCTCCGTCGCCTCCAATGGGGGCGGCGCGGGCGGTGCCGGCAGCGGCACCGGGGGCGACAAGGACGCAAAGTCTGGCCCCCTCAAGCTGAGCGACATCGGCGTGGAGGACAAGTCGAGTTTCAAGCCGTACTCCAAACCCGGCTCGGATAAGAAGGAGCCGGGAGGCGGCGGCGGCGGAGGCGGTGGTGGCGGGGGCGGCGGCGGGGGGGTTTCAGCAGAGAAGTCCGGATTCCGGGTACCGAGCGCCACCTGCCAGCCATTCACGCCCAGGACAGGCAGCCCAAGTTCCAGCGCCTCGGCCTGCTCGCCAGGAGGCATGCTGCCTTCGGCCGGGGGCGGCCCGGAGGGCAAGGACGACAAGAAGGATCCCGACGTGGGCGGCGGCGGTGGCAGCAGCAAGGGTTCCGGGGGCACCTCGGCCGAAGGGGCACCCACGGGGTTGGCGCACGGCCGGATTAGCTGCGGCGGAGGGATTAATGTGGACGTTAACCAGCACCCAGATGGGGGCCCCGGGGGCAAGGCTCTAGGCTCAGACTGCGGCGGCTCATCCGGCTCCAGCTCCGGTTCGGGCCCCAGCGCGCCCACCTCCTCCTCGGTACTGGGCTCTGGGCTGGTGGCCCCGGTATCGCCCTACAAGCCGGGCCAGACAGTGTTCCCTCTGCCTCCGGCGGGTATGACCTACCCAGGCAGCCTGGCTGGGGCCTACGCTGGCTACCCGCCCCAATTCCTGCCACACGGCGTGGCACTTGACCCCACCAAGCCGGGCAGCCTGGTGGGGGCGCAACTGGCGGCGGCCGCAGCGGGCTCTCTGGGCTGCAGTAAGCCGGCCGGCTCCAGCCCCTTGGCCGGGGCGTCGCCGCCATCCGTGATGACAGCCAGCTTGTGCCGGGACCCGTACTGCCTCAGCTACCATTGTGCCAGCCACCTGGCAGGGGCGGCGGCAGCCAGCGCTTCGTGCGCTCACGATCCGGCCGCGGCGGCCGCGGCGCTCAAGTCAGGATACCCGCTGGTGTACCCCACGCACCCGCTGCACGGCGTACACTCATCGCTAACAGCTGCCGCCGCTGCCGGCGCCACACCGCCCTCCCTGGCCGGCCACCCCCTCTACCCCTACGGCTTCATGCTCCCTAACGACCCGCTCCCCCACATCTGCAACTGGGTGTCGGCCAACGGGCCCTGCGACAAGCGCTTCGCCACGTCCGAAGAGCTGCTGAGCCACTTGCGGACCCATACGGCCTTCCCCGGGACAGACAAACTGCTGTCGGGCTACCCCAGCTCATCGTCCCTGGCCAGCGCCGCAGCGGCCGCCATGGCTTGCCACATGCACATCCCCACGTCGGGCGCTCCGGGTAGTCCCGGGACGCTGGCGCTGCGCAGCCCCCACCACGCGCTGGGACTCAGCAGCCGCTACCACCCCTACTCCAAGAGCCCGCTCCCCACACCCGGCGCTCCTGTGCCTGTGCCCGCCGCCACCGGACCCTACTACTCCCCCTACGCCCTCTACGGACAGAGACTGACCACCGCCTCCGCGCTGGGGTATCAGTGAGGGCGGTGGGGAGGGCTAGCGAGGGAGAGAGAGGAGCAGGGGGAAGGGAGGAGCCGAGGGAGGGGTGGAAGCAGGGCAGAGGCTACTGTCACTCGCGCGTGGGGATGACCCGGGCCAGGAAAGGAAAAATATATATACCGTATCTATCTACCCAAAACAGCGACCGAGACCCGGTGGGAAACTCCCCTTTCCCCCACCTCTCACCTCCCCACCCACCCAAACTTTATAAAAGTTGAAAAATATCATTTGACTTTTTATAGAAAAAGAAGGAAAAATTAATTGAGAAAGTGTTCATCTGAGGACTGCATCGGTGGACACTGGTATTTATTTATGTTAGCTCCAAGCGGACCCGTGGTTCAAAAGTGCATTATTTAGTTTGAGCTCCGTAGGTAAAAAGGAGGAGGGGTAAAAAAAAAAAAAAAAAATTAAATCTTGAGGGTAAAAATGTGGAAAACAAACCCTCCCGTCCCTTGTAGATTATAAATAAATACAAAACCGCCACAGAACTAGAGGTCTTCTCTTTAATGTTACTTTAAAATTGCTATTATTGTATTGTACGTTCTTATTTAATGTCTGATTGAAACACAAATTTACATGCATGTTTGTTACAAAAAATGAAAAAACAAAACAAAACAAGTCACAATTTGTCAGCTCTGATTTCAAATTGCAATTATTTTTAAGGTGTATACCATCGAAAGAGAATGGGTATTTTTTTGTATGTATTCTGGAAGAAAACAAAAAAAAAAGGAAAAACAATTTTATTCCAAAACCTCATTTGCCTTATTTTGTTCTTTAAAAGGAACACAACTATTTTTAATTTTTAAGTCCACCCGCTGAGAAGGGGACAAGTAAGGTTTACGTCATGTACTAAAATAATAGACAATGTATCGCTTTAAAGATTAAAATTCCGTATATTTGATGTATTAAAAGGTTTTACTTCTTCTTATTATCTTTTTTATTTTTTGGTTAAAGAGAAAGGAAGAGCATGGCAGTTTCGGCCGCAGTGGGTTCCCTGGGCCTCACGGCTACTCCTACTTCCCAGGACCGCGGCTGCATTTCCTATTGTTTTTGTTGTGATTTTTCAGGAAGAAGCAAAGGGCTGACCAGTCGTGGGGTTGGCCTTGGGGAAAATATTTTTAAACAGGGGATTTCACAATTTGTAGACAGTGTCCTGAGCAATCGCTCATTTAGTTTTTAATTTTTCTCCCGGCACACGGTTTGTTAAAAGTGAAAGAAAAAAAACGATTTTGAAAAATCATTATTTCCCTCTTGAGATTTTTGAGAATCTGGCTTTTGTTTTGTACAGAGAACGGCGAAGTCCCAGACTCTCCCGAGGTCTTAGCCCCGTAGAGGTGCCACTGTCCGCTGTGCTTGTCTTTGCTTTCCAAGCATCCCCTGTCCCGGGCGGGCAGTCGGGACAGATTTGAGGGACGGTGAGTGCTTGGGTATCTGCTACGGGCCTGGGCAGAGTGCGCCGGAACCTTCTTGCGCCTCAGGAAAAAGTAAGTTCGCTCTCCTTTTCTCCCTCTGGCTGCCGGGGCCCACCCCTCACCACCCGGTGCCCGGGCTCCTTCCTCTCTCCGGAGTCCCGGCTCGCGGCTGGTCCGCGTCGCCGCTGCTTTTCCGCGTCCAGATTTCTTTGCAGCCCGAGCTCTGCGCCGCCGGAGAGCGCGCCGGGGCACGAGACCCGCAAGCCCCTTCAGATTCGGTCCCGAGAGGGTCCTGGAGCCCATTCTCGGTCTCGCCGGGGCAACCAGGTGGGCGCTGAGCTCTTGCGCTGGGCTGCAAGCTCCGATCGGAAAAGGCGCGGCGGGACCCTCCGTCCGGACGCGCATCCCCGCGGTGCGCAGGGCTCCCGTCTCCCCAGCTTGAGCGGCGGGACTGACTGAGCCGCCGGAAGCTCCGATGGAACCACGCAGAGAAGAGCCCTAACCTTTCTTGGGGGGAGGTGGGGGCCGAGGCCCACTCGTCCACCCCCCACCCCCAACACACAGATACTCATGCTCCAGCCCTGGGCGCGAGCTCTGGTCTTCTGGCTCTTTGGGCGCTCGCCGTCCCGGGTGCCCGGGAGCTCTGGGCCCAGTGCGCCACTTTCCCGGGACGCCGGCACCACGGAGCCGCGGCGCTGTGCGCGCACCCCGGACTCCTCTCTCTCTGGGGTCAGGCCGTTCTGGGTTCTCCCAACCGCCGGCCTCCCTCGGCGTCAAGCTCCCCCTGCTGCCTCGGGAGGCTCACCGCCGCGCTGAGGCCGCCTTCAGCCTCGGGCCTCGGTCGGTCAACCGCGCCGTTCCCGCCGCCATTAGCTTAGGGGCTGGCGACTTTGAGACTTTTCACTCTCCTCCCAGCGTCAGCCTCACGGGTGGCACGCAGAGCAGCGCCGGCGTTTCCCGGGTTGCACGCAGAGTAGCCCCGGCGACCGACGGGACGCTGCGGGAGCTCTCGGGCCTCCACCCGGAGACAACTTTGTGGAGACTCGAGCTCCGTAGCCTCCGACCCTCAGGCCCGCACTCCCCGACTCAGGGAACGGGAGTTGGCGGCGGCAGGAGGATGCCAGCGGGGGGTGTCCTGGGACGCCGCAGCACCGCTCCCCCTCTCCTGCGGCTAAGAGAAGCTGGGCTGGGCCTGGCTGGGCCTGGCTCCTCGAGAACCCCGGCCGACGGGGAGCTTGCCATCCCCAGGCTCCGGGACAGACCCCCGCCACAGGGCACCCCCGCAAGTGGGAGGGGCGGACGTTCCAGGAGGTGGTGCGGTTCCCGTCCTCGCAGCTCCAGGGCCCACGGCTTGGGACGCGAGAGCCAGGCAGGCCCCGCTCACCCTCTCCCCAGCACCAGCCACACGCCCCTGGCCACTCCGACCCACACGCTTCTTTTAGCCGCGTGGCTTCGGACCGGGGTTCTTGCGCCACCACGTCTCGCCCGCCAGAACCCGTTAGTGCGGGGAAGGGCCTAGAAGTTACCCCGCCCTGGAATTTCAGGTCTGAGACCGAAGGGAGACAAATTGGACAACTTTGTGCCTTCACGCCCACTCTTGGTATTTTATTAACAAAAATAAAAACCAAACGCCTTGAAATTTTAATGAGACCTCCTTCCCGGATAAGGAGCTCCGAGGCGGCAAAATGCCGGAGCTGAGGGCCTGGGGGTTAGAGGGCGAAAGGGTTCCCCGACGTGTTGGATGGAACTGAGTCAGCCGGGCGCGGAGTTAGGGAGGACAGGGTGCCAGTCTGTGCTACGCATCCAGGCCCCGGGTGCGAGTCTGCCTCGCGGAACGAACGCCCACCCTTACGGCGCGCTCCGCGGCTCTCTCCGGTTGTCTCCGGATCTGCGCGGGATCCCAGAGACCCGGCCCGCCGCTGCGGACGCCGGAGCAAAGAACGGCGTGTCCGCCAGGCGGCGCTGCAGAGCCCAATAGAGCGCGAAGGAGAACGGGAACCCAGGCCCTGGCGCGGGTCGCGGGCTGCGTGGTCACCCCGCCAGCCAGCCAGAGCCTCCACTATCGCAGGCGGAGCAGTGTCTGGGAGCCCCTCTCTGTACTTCCTCGCTCCGCTCCTGCTGTGAACCATGTCCTCTGTGGCTCTCCACCCTCTAGCTTCTGCTGTTGTGTTCCTTTTGCTCTGTTTCTCTGTCCCAGAGGAGTTGGCCCAGATGTCACGGGCTCCTCCCCAACTACAGGCTCCCACCGCCACCCCCAACGCTCCGACATGTCACCTTGTCTGTCATTCTAAAGTGGTCCCCTAGGGCCTACCCCCTGTCAAAGGCTGTCCATTTCTTTACTCGGCCCTGACAGAGGTGGAGAAACTGAGGCTAAATCCTGGAAGTCAGTGGCAAGACCTCAACAGAAAGCGCAAGACTCTCTCCATTCGGCTCCCGACCCCATCTGTACCTCTGGTGGTGACACAGTGATCCTGGCGTCTTTGTGCCAGGTGGTCTGTAAGCAGTACGGAAAGGCAGATGAAAAAAAGCCCCTCTAGGTGATGAACTCCTTGTGCTTCAGAAAACCTGTACAAGGTGCAGAGAAGGTGAAACTTGTCCCTGGGAGACGAGCCAATGTCTTCTGCACGTATCAGCTTAGGGTTCCTCACGCAGGAAGGCTAGAGGCCTGGGCGTGTTCAGAGTGACTACAAAGCTCAGGCTGACCTCTTCTCCCTTGGGATGTTACAAAGTACAAGGATAGCCAGGGAACCAGACAGTCTGATTCAGCTGGGAGACAGTGTGCTGGACATATTTGTTGTCTGTGGATTTGTTTGTTTGTTTGTTTAAGTTCTCATTGTTGTTGTTATTGTTATTATTGTTTTACTTTTTATTATGGATTTGCATACATACACAGAGGTAGAAAGAATGGCATAATAGACCCCATAAATCCATCACCCAGCCTCTGTTAGGAACTTACCGCCAATCTTGTTTCCCTTCTGCCCCCTCCAACTCACCTCCCACCCCTTATTCTGAAGTGAACACGCATATCTTATCATTTCACCTCTTTAGGCATTTGTCACTTCCAGCTGGGGTTTGAACCTATGCCAAGACTGCCTCCTAATCCAGGGCTCATCCTGCTACCTTGCCTCAGCTGAGGCTCAGCAATACTTAAGGACATTGCTCAAGTTCAAGCAAAGCTAGGATCTAAACCCCTTTCTATGAAGCCCAGAGCCCAAGTACTTCACCCTCCCCTGTGCTGGGGATTCCCCAAAGTCACAGGAACACTGAGCCCTTTCTGCTCTGAGGGACCCCAGTTTTTGCCCTGGGGGTGTCTGGCCTGCAAAAAAGATTCTTCAACCCCTGGCAAGGCAGCAACTTCTCATGGGGAAACCCACAGCACAAGGGACCTTCTGTGAAAACAACTGAAAGCCACACAGTGCAGTGGAAAGAGCACAGGCTTGGGGTCAGGCTGATCTAAATCGAACTTTCAGCTCCATCACTGGCTCAACTCTGTGACTCGGTTTCTCTGGGCCTCAGTTTTCTCATCTGTAAAATGGGAACATTAATACTAACTCAATGGGGTTCTTATGAGGTTCAATCTTATCAAATAAAATAATGTGAAAATGTCTAACCTACTTTCTGGCCCATACTGACTCTTAGTAAAGGCAGACTTCTTTCTTTCTTCCCAAAATTTTGTTTTATTATGATCAACCCTCTTGCTCAAGTACTAACTGGGCCTTCCTCTGCCCCACCAACTCAAATTCTCACTCCATCACCTGGCCATCAGAGTGCATCATCATGGTTCATCTTCTAATCTGGCCCCTCTTTGCCTGTCCCAATTTGTGTCTCAACAGTCCTCACAATTCAGATCCTGTGCCAGCCACCTAGTCCCCAACACCTTGGTATGTCGTGCTCATCATACACTCCTTCCCTGAAATGCCTTCCAAGCTCCCCTTCCCTCAAAACTCATCTCTTCAAAAACAAAACAAAACACCTCATCTCTTCCAGGAAGGCCTCCAGGTTTCCCCCCACCACCACACAATGATCTTTCCCTCAAGTTGCATTCTCTCCATACTTACTGCAAAGGCAGAAGGTAGAAGTATAAAGGCCACTGGACTAGGAATGAGGCTACTTGGATTTGAGTGGTGCCTCTTCATAGTTGGGTGACCATGAACAAGTCACTTATAACCTCTGTGACACTTGTCTCCAAAACTAATATCAGGCTGTGCATACCTTGGGTGAAAAGCACATTTACCAACAATAATAATGTTAATAAGGAACATGTATGGCACACCTTCCAGTCACTCATCTAGTCCTATTACCATTACTAGTCTCATTTTACAAGTAGGGGAGCTGAGAACTAGAGAGAAGTAACTCTGTGGTCCAGAGCTCAAATCCTTAATTACTGTGCTAGTCCCTACGCTTGGAATCTATGTCCTCTGTATTCTTTTCCTAATTACCAGCAACTCAAAACTCCTGCTTTAAATCTCAGGCCAGTGTCACCTCTTCCTGAAAGCCCAAAGATCCTTCCCATCAGAATCACGGTCCTTCTCTTTG
Source organism: Martes martes (assembly GCF_963455335.1). Classification (NCBI taxonomy): domain Eukaryota; kingdom Metazoa; phylum Chordata; class Mammalia; order Carnivora; family Mustelidae; genus Martes; species Martes martes. Next base: position 51,238,693 of record NC_137902.1, read on the forward strand.
CTCCTATAGCACCTGTCCATCCTGCCATCATCATTTCTCTTTACATTTTCCTGACCGCCCAGACTCATGCAATGGGGAAGAGGGTCTGTCTTCTGTATCTATTTCTAGTCCTTGCTGCTAGCATGGTACCCAGAACATAGTAGATGTTCAATAAATGTGAGAGGGAAGGAAAGAAGAGTGGGAGGAAGAGAGTGGAAGACAGAGGAAAACAAAAAAAAGAAAAGATAGAAGGGGAGAAAGATGCAAAAGAATTGGGCCATCTTGGGTGAGGCTATTCTTTCAAAGAGTAGGAGGAAAACTAAGAGTGGCCTTAGAGGAACTGGGACTGTCTTTGTCCACAGCACAAAACTTGGGGCTGAGTAAGTGTCTATGAATCAGACCCTTAAATAGTGGCTTGAAGAAGATAAATGTTCTCTCCGTCTGGAGGTGGGCAGTCCAGGCTGAGGATGGCCCTCCATCATCAAGGACCCAGATGGTTCTGTCTTGGACTGTGCCACCTCAACCTGGAAGCTTTCATCCTGACAGCGTCTCTGAGTCCAAGATGGCTGCTTGAGCTCAGCTCCCATTAACTCACCCTGAGCAGCAAGGAAGAGGGAGCAAAACGAGGAAGTTAAAAGGGTCCCCTCCATTTTCATGAGTCTTCCTGGAATCCACGCATAAAATTCTTCAGCTTCTACTTTATTGGGTAGAACTTAGTCACATGACATGCTTAGCTGCCAGGGAGACTGGGAACTGTAATGTCTGGCTGGGCACACTGCTGCCTCAAATAAATTCAGGGTTCTGTTACTTGGGGGAGTTGGAAGGGTGGGAGCTGGGATAGAACATTAGTAGACTCCCCTGCAGTCCACAGATGGGGTCAACCAGAATGGGGGTCCTAAGAGAGCTCTTTTGTTGGTGGCCTTTCAGGAGGTCACTGAATGGTGACTTCTACCTCTAAACCACAGATTCATATTGATAGAATGGGCAGGGGTGGTACTTCTTAAGCCCTCAGAAGTTGTAGTTCAAGGTTGGTGGGTTTTGTTCCTTTTAGCTGCCCCTGGAGTTGTATGCTGCAATGATTTAGGTTGAAATCTGTCAAGAGGAATTTTTCCCCCTATAAAAAACTCTTCACTTTGGCCCTGAACTCCATGCACAAGAAGAAGCCAGGAAGAGGAAGGGATGGTCTTTTAAATTTAACACAAAAACAAAAACAAAAAACAAGTGGGTGGAAAGGGAGAAGCATTGTAAACTTACCCGCCACCCCCTTCCATGTTATAAATAAAAAACTGAATGCAGCCTCCAACTCAAAACAGAGGCAGACCAATGCTAAAACAACTCTGAGCTAACCTTACCTTAAATAATTATAGTGTAACTCCAGAAACCTAAAAGAAACAAAACAACCAAAAAGAACACACGAGGCATCAGTGAATCAGAGCAACCATTGAGGGGCTTTGAATCCTGCGTCTGGCAAAGCAGGAACTCTCAGAGCCTGCCTCTGTTGGATCCAGGAGGGCAAGGGTCCCAGGGAAGAAGCTGGAGAAGGGAGGAGGACACTCTTGCAACTGGAGGGGTTAGGAGAAATCAGGAAGGGATGCATGAACATGAACATTTCCATTGCCCTGTTGTCAGACGCTTACTCAGCCTTAGGTCTCAACAAAGGAGAAGCATTTAAGAATTCTTGCCAACCTCTTTGCAGATCTCTCTGTGACTCTGCCATTTTCCTTCCACACACTCTACGAACAACTCCTCTCCCCCACATCCTCCAGGGCCAGTTCCTGTGGTGTGGGAATTCTACACCCTCCACATCGCCAGTTCTTAAGCCTTTTGTGGGTTGAGGGAAGGATGCAGAAACCACAGCCTTTTTTTTTTGAGAAGCCGATAAAAGCGACTGCCCCCTTTATAGAAATAAGCACACATACTCAACATTCGGAAAATAATTTCAGGTAGTTCAAGGACCTGTGGATTTAAAATCCTCAATCTTGAAGGAAATCCAAGATTAAATATAACAAGACCATGCCTTTGGGAAATGCCATGAGGGAGTCTGGATTTCAGTTCTAAACTATTCTGACCAAAGCAACATTCCAACGTCTCTATGTGATTAACTGCAATAAATAACATGTATGTCAATCTACCATAAGCCAGTATGCAGCCTTCAGAAGAACTCTATGAAGTAGGCACTATAATTAGCTCCCCCTTTGTAGATGAGGAAACTGAGGCACAGGGAGGTACAGTGACTTGCCCAAGGTCACACAGCCAGCAAATGGCAGAGCTGGGAATTCATTAGACTCCAGAGCCATTATTTTTGTGCTTTTTACCACTGCGTAATGATCTCTACCTCTCTGTACACGGAAGACATAGACATCTGCCCTTCTCCCCTCACACAGGTGTCAGACACCACCCCCCTGCCCTGCCCCAGGGGTGTGCTGGGATCAGTTCAGACTGGCTCACAAAATTGGGCACACTTCTTCCCAGCTTCTCATTCTGTGGCCTTTTGTTGATAGCTTCAAATCAGCCATGGCGGGAGTATTTACACAAATGCCATTGGCAAACACTACAAATTAAGGCTCCCTCCCGCAGAGAGGCGTTTGTTAAATACCCACCTATTTCAGTGGTATTTAACCCACCTATTCTCGCCCCACCTAACTGGCTGAAACCCCCAGATCCAGCAGCTCAGGCCCTGAATCAGTGAGAAGCAGGGAGCTTCCTCGCTGACAGTGCCAGGGAGGAGGGTGATAAGCTCTGCTGTCCCCATACCTAGTGTGTGGGGTATTTAGGGAGAGGACAGCCTCCCTCTCTGCCCCCACTGCAGGCAGGCCATCTTTACACTGCCCTCAGTACCTTCCATCTGCTAGAACCAAAGCCTGGTTAAGTGGGGGCTTGGGTCCCTTCTACTGGGCAGGTCGATATCCTCTACACCAAAGCAGATCCAGCCCTGCGGAGTGATGAGAGCAGCCCACTTGATGTGGGGAGCCTTGGCCACCTGGCAGCTTCTGCAGCCTGCTCTGTTCTATAGTCCTGACTTTGGATCTTTGGCTATTGATGCCGTCCATCCCAGTCTCATTTAACCCTGCCCCTTTGGGGTTAGCCACAGGCAGCTGGCCCCTCCCCCCAGGCCCACCTTGGCACTACCTCCTACAAGTCCCCAGCAAACTGCCAGGCTGGGGCCACACCAGTCCTGACAATGCACATTCTCGAACTTCCATCTATAGGGAAACCCCACCTGATGGCAAGCATTCCAGTGGGCCAGGCCTATAGTGGAGGCTGCCCTGGGGCTCTCCCACCAGGTGGAGTCTCAGCCATAGGAAAGAAACCAGATATTGATGATGATGATGATGATGATTACCATTTTGTAAGCATTCTCCTTATGTCATGAGCTTTATATTTCTTTATATTTTGGTTCTTCATCCCTATACGATCTCTAGGAGATAAGGACTGTATTAATCTTTTTTTTTTAAAGATTTTATTTATTTATTTGACAGACAGAGATCACAAGCAGGCAGAGAGGCAGGCAGAGAGAGAGGAGGAAGCAGGCTCCCCGCTGAGCAGAGATCCCGACGCTGGGCTCGATCCCAGGACCCCAGGATCACGACCTGAGCCGAAGGCAGAGGCTTAAACCCACTGGGCCACCCAGGCACCCCAGAACTGTATTAATCTTATGTTAATAAAAGAAAAACTGAGATTCAGAGAGGTTAGTATCGTGCCTGAAGTCACACAGCTAGTAAGTGGTGGGCTGAAACTCAAGGCCAGAGCTGTTTGACTCCAGAGCCCATGCTTGTAAAACCTGCATATTTCAATTCACAGGTACTACTCTCAGAGTTGCTCCTTCCCCAGTCCCCAGGGAAGTGTGAGAAGGGCAGCTCCTCTTGCCTCCCTTAGAGTTCCCCAGGGAGGTCCCTCAGGTAAGAACAAAAAAAACCATTGTCACCTAATGGCAAGACCACTGCCCAGTCAGAGCTATGATCCTCCAGACAGGGAAAGTGAGTGTTTTCACTGGTAAGCATGGAATGAGCTTTTGCTGCACACACAGCATTCTCTTCAGCATGAAGCCAGTGGGAAGATGACCAGGAAGTGGCGTCTGCCTTCAGAGCACTTACTGTCCAGTCTAGTGGGTCATGGAAACAGGTGTTGCCTTAAGGTGGGTTGTGATAAAAGCTATCACAGTGGGGGCACAGGATTAATTCCCATAAAAGGATGTGGAAATCACTGAGGAGGAAGGGAACCCTTGATCTGGGCTTGGCAATAAATATGCATTTGGTGGGTAAAAAATGGGGAATTGGGAAGTGAGGAGGAGGGACCAGCAGGATCAAAGGCATGGAATGGGGACAGCCCATGAGGGTGCTTGGTGGGGATGTGGCTGTAGCAGAGGGAATGGATGAGAATATGGTGGGAATAGATGGTGTCTTGTTCTTTGATAAGCAGTGGGAAGCCATCAAAGGTCTTTGAGCAGAGGAATACCATTATGGCATGGAATATCAAGCGACTGGAGAAAGGGACCATTCAGAGGTCAGATGGTTTAGACAAGAGAAGGGGAGAGCTGGAAGCAGAGGAGAGGTTGCAAAACAGGCAAAGCAAGGACAGTTCCAAGGGACAGTGAGAAGGTGTAATGGGCTGGATTCAGTGAGAGGCAGGGACTGGAAAGGGGGAAGGGAAGGCAAGTATCATCTCGAGGTGTTTAGCTTATGTTATAAGCTACACTGCTGGAATAAAGAAACCCTCAAACACAGTGACTTAAATCAGACCTAAGTTTCTCTCAGGTCTCTGTTGTCAATGCTGGTGAGGCTGCTCAGCTGTGTAATGTCATTTAGGGATCCAAGTTCCTTCCGTCTTGATGTTCCTTCATCCTCTAGGTAATTGTACTCATCAGTGTGATCAAATATGGGCACTAGTCCCAGGGGAAAGGGACAAAGTCCAGGGCAAGTGATGTCCTTCTGAACAAGCAAGGAAGAAGTCACTCATAGTCACCTGGCCACACACAGCTGTAGCATGTAGTTTCTGCCCCAGCGGCCACGTGCAAGGAGGAAGGGGGGTACAGATTTGGGAATGGTAGGCTAACCAGCAGTCTGCCACATCTGGGCACCTGGAAGGAATTCTGAGGGACAGCAGACTTTGGCAGAGAAATACAGAGTGTAGGTTTTGTATGGGTTGAGTTTCCAATGCCTCTAGGGCATTGACACAAATTTGTGAGTTGTAAGCAGAGAAAAGAGAGTCGAAACTTGGGGTGTCAGGGACATGTTCCCAGAGAGAGAAAACCAAAGCACAAAACTGGATTAGGGTGGAGCTTGAAACTCTTGAGGAAGGCTTTTGAGGAACAGTCACTTTGCCTATAGCATTTTCCAAAGATGGCGGCACCAATAAAGTCCAACCCACGTGCTCCTCTTACGTTATGAAGTTGACACTTGTCCCTCAACAGGTGGGGTCTACATTCCCTCCCCTTGAATCTGGGCAGGGCTGTGATCAGAGCAGAAGTGATGCCATGTGACCTCCAAGACTGTCAAGACGGGCAATACAGCCTGCCCTAGGGATGCTCATTCTTAAATCCCCATGCTCTGAGGAAGCCAAGTAGTCACACAGACAGGACACCCCAGATGCTCCAGCAATAGCCCCAGCTGAAGTCCCAGCCAACAGTGCCATCAACTGCAGCATGGAGTGACAAGACTCAGAAGATTCCAGCCTCCAGCCTCCAGCCTTTGAGCTGTCCCAGCTGACAATGAGTAGAGAGGAGCCCTCTTCACAAAGCCCTGCCCAAACCGCTGATACACAAACAAAATGAATGTCATTATTGTTTTAAGCCACTAAATTTTAGAGACCTTTCTTTTTCCCATAATACGAGGTGACAAATACAGTCCAGAATCCCTTTTACCCTCCCAGGAAAATGCCCCAAACTATCTAGAACGTGACCCTTTATCTGTGTTCCTAGTCTCTAGCTCACAGCTTTGGCCAGGCTTTGGACACCCCAGGATCATCCCCTCTCTGATCCCCTCAAGCTGGGCCCTTGGCTTGGCCTCAAAGTCCATCCCACAAAGGACATTTCCAGGCTGTACATCTTCACTGTCTCAGTCCCCAGAAGGCCAAGAGGTCAGTGTGGTGGCAGAGACGCTGAGAAGAAAGAGTCTCCAAACATAAGGAATAGGAAAGTCTGTGTTCCCTTTTATATATTCACTTCCCCCTAATCATACAGGAGACCAAGGATGGAGAAGTGGTCAGAGGTGCCACATCTTGAGTGCACAAGAGACCACAGAGAGGGCATGGCTCTAGTGCCAGGAGCCCCCAAAAAAGGAGCAGGGAATGGTCTTTGGTGGGGGGTGGACATGGCTACACAGCCAGAGCATTATTGGGATACAGTGTGAAATGCTCACCAAAATCAAGTTAATTAATGCATCCTTTACCTCCTTTGGTTACCCTGTGTGTGTGTGTGTGTGTGGTGAAAACATGGAAGATCTATTCTTCTGGCAAATTTTGAGTATACAATACAGTATTACTAACTGTAATCATCATGCTGTACATTAGAACCCCAGAACGTACTTATCTTATAGCCCTATACCCTTTGTCACCAACATCTCCCATTTCCCGTACTCCCCCAGCCCCAGGAAACCACCATAATCACTATTCTACTCTTTGCCTCTATGAGTTTAACTACTTTAAACTCATTATATACGTCATATAACATAGTATTTGCTCTCTGTGTCTGAATTATTTCACTTAGCATAATGTCCTCCAGGTTCATCCATATTGTTGCAAATGGCAGCATGGCAGGATTTCCTTCTTACAGCTAAACGATATTCCTCTGCATGGTGTGTGTGTGTGTGTGTGTGTGTGTGTGTTTCTTTATCCCTTCTTCCATCCATAGACACATGATCATGTAGACTGATTTCATACCTTGCTTATTACGCATAATACTGCAATGAACATGGGAGTAGAGATACTTTTTTGAGATACTGATTACATTTCCTTCAACCCAGAAGTTAGATTGCTGGATCATATGGTGGTTCCATTTTTAATTTTTTGAGGAGCCTCCACACTGTTTTCCCTAATGACAGTACCAATTTACATTCCAAGCTAGAGTACACAAGGGTTCTGCCTTCCCCCACAGCCTCCGCCAACACTTACAATCTCATCTTCTTGATGATAGCCATTCTAACAGGTGGGAGGTGATATCTCATTGTGGTGGTTTTGATTTGCATTTCCCCAATGACTAGTGAGGCTGAGCACTTTTCATGTACCTGTTGGTCATTTGTATGTCTTCTTTGGGAAAATGTCTAGTCAGGTCCTTTGCCCATTTTTAAATAGGTTATTTGTGTTTTTTTGCTATTTAGTTGTATGAGTTCCTTGTATATTTTGCATATTAACCTCTCATCAGACCGATGGTGTGCAAATATTTTCTCCCATTCTATAAGTTGCCTTTTTATTTTGCTGATGGTTTCCTTTGCTATACAAAAGCTTTCTCATTTCATGTGATCCCACTTGTCTATTTTTTTGCATTTCTTCCCTTTCGTTGCCTTTGGTGTTATATCCTACCCCAAAAAATCATTGCCAATACCAATGTCAAGGAGACTTTTTCTTATGTTTTCTCCTAGGAGTTTTATGGTGTCAGGCCTTATGTTTAAGTCTTTAGTTAATTTTTGTGTATGCTGTAAGATAAAAGCATACACATTTCTTAGGGGTTTATCCCTATGCCTGGCATCAAATTCTACCTGCCTGGCACTGTGGCCAAAGTACCCCCATCTATGCTCCCTGAGAGTAAGTAATAGGACCAATGCCTACAGTGCACATGTCTGGCTATTGGTCAAATAGCCAGCATGCTGATTGACTGATAGATCAATTCACACCTGACAGATTGCCAGATCAGTGACTGAAGGACAGAACAGCAGCTTGGCTGGCAAAGGACATTGTTTGCATCTTATGTATCTTTACCCCAATCAAAGCTTAGTGCAGGGCCTGGCTCAGAGTAGCTGCTCAATAAATGGCTCCCATATTAGTCATATATCTCATCATATGTCTCACCTAGCCTCAAGCAATGTTGGGAAATGTAGTCTTTATTTTATTAGAATCAGTTCAAGTCAGGGTTCTAGTACAGGAAAAACAAAGGAATGGAGATTGGAGGGCCACAAGGGATCTCTGCTCTAAGGACATAATAATGAGTCTGGTTAAGGGATACAGATACTGGAGGAACCCATTTCCAGTTCAGAAGGGCAACTGCATGGAAACTGGGAATTCTGGAGTTACCTCTTCTACAGAGCTTTTAGAAGGCCACAATCTCTCCCCTTTATTCTTTGGTGTCCTAGGGAGATGCTGAGCTGAGAAGCAGAGAAAGGCTTCCTTTGCCTTTGAGGGTATAGCTCTTTCCAGAGGCCTGCCCTTGAGGAAGTACATGGAGTCTTACATCTTCTCTGATTGTACTCATCACAAAATCTTACTGAAGTTCCCATCTGAGACCTGGCCTCAGGGCTCCTGGTTACTGTTCATCCTAAATTCTTTGCAGGAAGCACCTATTCACAGTCGCGGGCTTCAATTTAGGAGTAAGAATTGGCTGAGGCCTGAAAATTCTCCCTCCTTGCCTCTTTGCTGAAATGGCCTCAGCCCAAGCCAAATGGCAAACTCGGTATATAGGTCCTGGGCCAAATTCCGGGCCCCACTGTCTGGGTTCAAATTCCAGTTCTATCACTGCCTGGCTCTGTGACCTTGGCCACATTGCTAAACATCCCTGTCCCCAGCCTTGGTCTCGTCATCTATAACGTCGGATGAGAATAACAATGACAGTCTCCTAGAGTTGTATCAGTGGTGAGAACACGATCTGGCAGGAGTTAAGAACTCAAAATCTCTTAGGTGTTACTAAAAATGTAGAAATGTGGTTTACACACTTCTCCTCTGACCCAGATGCCAGGAAGTCTCCTCTCTCCCCTCCCCTTCAGCCACATCCCACCCAGAGGTGCTGAGGTGGCCAGCATGATGTTGTGAGTGCGTGGGGCACACCTCCTCCCACTCCCCTTGAAGAACCATGGCAGGGTTGAGGACCTCCCACACAGGTCCTCCATACACCTTGAGTTCCAACTGCCCCTCTCCCAGAGCAAAGGATAACGGGGTGACAATGAAATTGGCTTCCAAGCTTCCCTCCTGGTTCCTTGAGTGTCACTTTTCTGCATATTTATGGTAATCATCCTTGCAACAAAAACAGTGACTTCACTGTCTAAATAATAAGGCAATTTGTTACAGCTAATTACTCAAGGACTTCCTTAATCTCAATTAAAAGATCCGAGAGGATTCCTACCCCCCTCTCATTCTGGTGTTCCTGAAGATCCCCCTAATGTATTCTGGATCACAGATTAGTGGGGAGCCAAGAACGGTCCTTGCTGGGCAGGACTGCTAAAATCCATCCCAGCAACGTGAAGCAGTGATTTATTGTGACATGGAATGTGGGACATTTCCCCAGCTTTTGTGATTGTGGTAATGAAGCTGTAAACCAAATAGCATGAAATGAGGCAAGGCCTTACAATTTAATCAGCTCGTAAACAGATCTACTGCATCAAGCAAATGACATTATTATCCATCCGAAGTAAATCATGCTAATCTCGGGAGATAAAATCAACATCGTTAATGGTCACATGTCATATTCATCAACACTAAACCATCCCCTTTGACAGATTAATCCTAACTACAGCTCCCAGGATGTATGGTAATAGGGCTTGTAGCGTGCATTTCACTCCGTGCCAGGCTAACCAGCACTCTTAGGCTGCTATTACAAATAATTTTTTTATTGATTTACATATTTTAAAATGCATTTAAGGTGAGGCACCATTAAAAACCCTGTCACCCACCCATATTTCTTCCCTACATTCCCAGACTTTATTAATAGGAACAGGAAGACAAACGCAGTAAGCCTTATAAATACTTTGTTTAGGGCACTGTTAGGGGTAATTAAGATGGGGACTGGGGTTTTTTGTGGGGAGGAGGGATAGGTGAGGAGCAGAAGGGGTGACAGAAAGAAAGGACCCTCTTGTGGTTCAGGGACAAATGGAAATTGCGGCATCATTTGCTTCCTGTTTTCCCTAGGGGTGCCAGGAAGAGGGGGAATAAATGCCCCCCCAAATCTGCTCGCAGAGCCTCCCCTCTCCCCCTTTCCCTCACCTCCTACCTCCACCCTGTCAAGTCAGCCTTATGGTCTGTGCATCTGTGCTTGCGTTTCAGTCATTGTATCCTGCCTGCTGACTTCAGACGCCAAATGTATTTATTTATCATGAGGCTGACCTAGGATGAATGCTCCTGGAAAAGTGTCCACTATTCAAAATGTCACTTCCCCTCAACAGGCCGTGCATTATATTGACAGGCATACTTTCAGAGGCCCCTGAATGACGAGGATGAATGGAGGGCTGCCACAGCAGCTGACACGGCCGCCTGGGCTGAGTGGGTGAGTGAGGGAGCGAGTGGGTGCCCGAATTATCTCCACCCTCGATGAGGAGCGTGGACACAGTGCGAGCCATGACCGTGACAGGAGACGCAACACGGAGACTTGCTGCGCTCCCCTGGTCAGTGGCAGGCAGAGAGCAACCCGCCTTCTCTCAGCCAGCCTCCCAAGGGGCACATTTTGAGGGGCCTCCTGTCCGCCTGTAGGCCCAGCGGGGGGTGGCAGGCAGGAAAGAGGGTGTTACCCTCCTCCTCCGAGGATCACCACTTTGGGCCATGCAGACCTTGCACTGCTCAATGGCATTCCTGGGAATTATTCAGGGCAGCAACTCTGAGGTCAACCCTGAGTCATGCCCACATCACCCTGGATGAGAAATCCAAAAAAACAGATGGATTTTGGAGGAACGTATACTGGAATCAAGCTATTAAACTCAATTAAAGAATTCCTTTTGATGCGCTGAACGGACCCCACCTCGACTTAAGTGGACTGAGGTAAGACTCAGACATTTCCAGATTCCCCCAGGCTTCGTACAGACCTCCTCCTGCCGGGATTTATTTCAGAGGTGGGGTATTTGATAGATACAACAGGAGACTGGAAAAACCGCCCAGCCCAGGTCTGTTTTAAAAAATTGGATCTATCAATTAGGCTGACTAATGAAATGATACAATGTAAATTAACTTCAGGGTTCAGATGGCACCAAGTTCAAGGGATTGGAACCTGCTGAGCTATAAGGATCTCTGAAGATTTTGTGTCTGGAGTTTTCCAAGATCCTTACCGAGGTCCTCGGAGGTTGCACTCTGCTCTCTGGGGACCAGGGAAGCCAAGGAAAGGCCTTTCCCTACCAGGGCTTGGTCTGAGTTGTATGGTTTAGGGCAGTGGTTCATAAACTTGAGCCTGAGTCAGAAGCATCTGGGGGCTTGTTAAAACACAGATTGCTGCCCACCCCTTACCCAGAGTTTCTTATTCAGTAGGTCTCAGGTGAAGCCAGAGAATTTGCATTTCTAGCCATTTCTCAGGCTGTACTGAAATTGCTGGTCCTGGAACCACATTTTGAAAACCAGGGCTTTGGGGCAGGAACCCTCTGGCTAGGGAAGGGGTGGAGATGGGGAGCATCGGGCTCCCAGGCGCAAACCCAGAGCTGGGTCATGGCAGGCAGCTGGGGCCAGAAACAGGAGATGAGGTTAGGAGCGGAACGTTCACAACTCGGGGGGGGGGGGGTTCTCTTCTAAGTTTCTGTGACTCTGAGAATGTAAGCGAGCAGAGAAGGCCTGACAGAGTTCAGAACGCCAGAGGTCAAAACTGAAAGCAGCAATTGTCCTAGAGGCCAAAGATGGCTGGATTATAGCCAAGCCCCAACTATGACTTACTGTGTTTCCCACAGTCAACCCCTTTCCCTTTCTGTTTTTCACCTCTTGCATCTTCTGTGAAGAGAAAATGTTGCACTAGATTTCCTGCCTGATCTTTTCCATTTCTGATAGGTGTGAGGTTATGCCAGTGTTTCCCAAACAGCAGTCTGTCAAATCCTTGTTCTCCTTGAAAAATGAGCTCCATGATCAAGTAAGTTTGGAAAAGCTTTCAAAACATAAGCCCCCTCTTAGATTTATAATTTATATTTGCCTACTAAAAGTTCTTCAGGAAGACAGGAAACCCCTTTGTTTAATCCAGGATTTCCCAAATTTATTTGAAAACAGAACCCTTCTTCCATCTAACACCTATTAGCATTTCTAACACCTATGAGCACCAAGGTTTCTAGAGAACACACTTTGGGAAACATTGGCTGATGCGAAGGGCTGAGGTAAGAGGCAAATGAATATGTCAGCTTCTGAAGATCTCTTTGCCCCAAAGGTACCCAGAAGTGCAGGCCACTTCCCTCAAGCACCTTGGTGCATGGGTACATTCAGCAAACATCGAGTGAGTACCTGCCACATTCCAGGGACTGAGCTGGACACTTAGCTAATAGAGAGCCCCTGTCCTCAAGGAGCTGCCTGGCTGCGGGGAGGGCAGGGTCAGGGAGAACCTAGGCGTTTCTTTGGCCTGGCAGGGAACTTCAGAGATTCTAGCCATGCTCAAGACCTTTTGTCCCTCCTTTTCTGTGGCTGGCATCAATTTGTCATTGGTTTCACTGGTGGATTTGCTCTGTTTAGTCTCACCTGCCTGTAAAGCATACAAACACTTTCATTCATTCATTTAGCAAAAATATATCAAGCATATATTTCATGCTTGATGCTGTGGTGGGATGTCGTTGAGAACAAAACAGGCAAAAATCCCTTTCCTCATGGAGTCTGTATTTCAACAGAGTAAGAAGAGGAGTGAATGAATGAAATACATGTCAGACAGTAAGAAGTGCTAAAGTGGACTGGGGATAGGCAGTGTTGAGGGAGTTTTGCTATTTTAAATGGGAATGGGGATGTCTCATTGACCTTTGTGTAAGAACCTGAAGATGTGAGTGAGTGAGTCAGGTAGAAGAGCGTCTCGGAAGAGGGAGCAACAAGTGCAAAGGCCCTGGGGTAAGAGTATGCCTAGTGTGTTTAACACACAGCTAGGAGACCAACATGGCTGGAGAAAATGAGAGAGGATGCATAGCAGAAAAGGTTTGAAAAGATAATAGGGGCCATAGCGTTAGACACTGAGTTGGATGCGAAACCTTTTGAGCAGAAAACAAAGTATGACTTATCTTTTAATAGAACTTAATGTGACTTACATTTCAGCATCTACAAAATCCCTATGGAGAGTCTAAGAAGGTAATAACGAGCTCACCAAGCTGGTTTCCTGCTGGGGGTCACATGGCCCTTCTGCTCATGGCCTCACCCAGTCTGGTATGAAAGGTGTGGGGATAGAGGAGGCAGGTAGATGACCATGGGCAGGAAGCTCTGAAAATCAAACTCTTTTACATATGTATATTATTTCTACTCTGTGCCAAGCACTGTTTGAGACCATTTACTTAGATCCTTTCTGAGAACTTTGATTTAACCCTGTGGGGTGGGATTCCTTGACCTGCACTGGAGATCATTGTGCGTCCGACAAGTTAAGAGGCTTTTGCCAAGACACACAGCTCACCAATGGCAGACCCCAGGGCTTCCTAAGTTTCTCTCCAGGAAAACCTCAGCCTCACATTGTCTGGTGTTGGGAATGGTGTCTGGAGCTCCACCGCTCTCCAGGGCCTCACTTTCCAGATAGGTGACCGACCACAGCCCTTAGTGCTGACTCCAGATATCCTGTAGGTACCCAGAGTCTGCAAGGTGAGTGTTTCAGATTGGAAATAGACAGTGAGTGACGTAAAGTTACATGCAGAAGGTTTACTGGGGAGTGCTCTCAGGAGAAACAGCTGTAGGAATCTGGGAAAAGCGGGCCTGGGAAGAGGGGAAAGCTACCTCCAAAGGTGGTTGCAAAGAGACTTTAGCCTCCAAGAACAGCCGATTGGTGCAGATAGGCGGGGACCTCACCCGATGCGGCATGTGATCCAAGCTGGGCCAATCACAGACGGCCTCAGAAACAAGGGGTGGGGACCTGAGAAAGAAGTCGGCCTGGCTCTGGGTGTCAAATCAAGGACAGTTAATCGTGTTCAGCCATCCAGACAGGAGCTGGGAAAGGTACTTGGTGATGATGAGACAAAAGACCAAGGCAGGTGCAAAGAGAAAGCAGACGGAGGTAGCCACCTCCTGAAGCCCCACAAAGCTCCAGGCCTCTCTCGATCCACGTCCCAGCCCTTAGAGGGATACTGGGGACCCGCGCTGCTGACTCAGCTTCGCCAGGTCGAAGTTCAGAGTTCTCTGGAGGCTGCCTCTGCTCCTCCAAGGCTGCCCAGTCCTCCCACTTGCCCATTTTCTAATCTCGGCCATGAGGTATTCTCTCGGATCATTATTTTTTTCTCTCCCTGGGTCCTTTCCCCTAAGCTTTGCAAAGTCAAAAGCCAGGATGAGCCTTTGTTTCTTTCCCTGTCCCATTTCTTCCCTGAGGCACCCGACAGAGAAGAGGCTAGCTCAGAGGGTGAGGGGGTTGGGAAGAGACAAAGGGAAGGAAATAACCAGAATTGTGAGAAATTAATACTTCAAACATATTATCCTACCGTGAAACAACAGCAATTTCTTTCTTTTTTTTAAGATTTTATTTATTTATTTGTCAGAGAGAGAGAGAGCAAGAGAGCGAGCACAGGCAGGCAGAGGCAGAGGGAGAAGCAGGCTCCCCACCGAGCAAGGAGCCGGATGTGGGACTCGATCCCAGGACCCTGGGATCATGACCTGAATCGAAGGCAGCCGCTTAACCAACTGAGCCACCCAGGCATCCCACAACAGCAATTTCTAAATGCACTTTTTTTTCCCCCCAAAAGCACAGCAGCCTCTGGATTGTGCTAGAAGCACCTTCCCAGAGCATCCGTGCTCTGTGAGGCCGGAATGTTAATGTCAAGATCATTCATTCATTTGTGTGCCAGAATAGACAGCCAACTACCTCCTTAAGAAAAATGCTTGTCTTGCTCACAGAGTCTTTTCTGGCCCACTGCACGACAGGTGGCCATTCATTTGGATAAGTCTTGATTGGGCCTCTTAATTTTCATAAAACGCAGTCAACCTGACAGTCCCCTAGATTGACATAAAATATTGTTTTCCCAAAAAAAATTAGTATTATAAAAGAAATACCTACTTATTACAAAAATGTTGTAGAAAAAAAAATGTTGCAGAAATGATTAACTTGAAAGTGAAAGTCTGCTATAATCTTACCTCCCCAAGGCAGCCCCTTTTAGACATTTGATCTATATTTACCCAGACTATCCCTTCCCGTCTTACTTTTTCAGTAAAACTGATCTGCTTCACTCCTCTTAGCGGCATTGTTTTCTTGACTCACTTTTTAAAAAGATTTTATTTATTTACTTGAGAGAGAGAGAGCACAGAAGCAGGGGGAGCAGCAGAGGAAGACGGAGAAGCAGACTCCCCACTGCGTAGGGAGCCCAACGTGGAGCTCGATCCCAGGACCCTGGGATCATGACCTGAGCCGAAGGCAGACCCTTAATATGGATGGAGGCACCCTTAAATCACATTCTGAAGATTATTTTTTAAATCCAAAAGTAATACATAATTATCATAAGGAGGGTATAGCTAAACTACAAAATTCCCTCTCCCCTAAGGTTACATACTGTCACCAATTTCTTATGCATCCTTCCAGAAATTTCCTATGCCCGTATGTTGTTTTATTATTTAATTTTTAATGCAAGAAGAATCACACAGTACCACGATATCTCCTGCTATGCAACCCGCTTTTTTCACTTAATAATGCCCCTTATACAACTTTTCCCAGCAGCACGTGTCATCTCTTTGTTCCCATTGATGGCCGCACAGTGTTCCACTATACAGACATGCTGTGATTTATATACCTAGATCTACTTCTCAGGCACATGCAAAACCTGCATTCCAGGTCTTTGTTGGAAACCAGAGCCTCAAGCTGTGTGCTGAAAGAAACTGGTGCGGTGCATGGAGAATAATTCGGAGATGAGGTTGGACTTGGTCCTTGCATTCTTCCGGTATCCGGGTGTCATTCCTGAATGTAGCCAGTCATCTGTGGATTGCACATTTAATCCATGCCTTCTGGATCTCCCTAAGAGGTGTCTTCACCAGGTCAAGGCCCCAGTTTCCGATGCAGGAGCCTTCACAAGCCTCACCCCTGCCTTAACAGTGGGCTGCTGTGTGGATGTTGACCACTGCATGATCCACATGTGGTCCACGCAAAAAAAAAAAAAAAAAAAAAAAAAAAAGCATTATTTCTTCTAAGGAAATGGTCTGCTTTTTAAGGACCATGTGATATTTGTAATTAATCACTTTTCTTATTTCCCTTTCTTGCTTTGGACTCCAGGAAGCCCAGAACCAAATTCTAGTAATCACGTAAAATTTTTGTGCCTACATGCATGCTGTTTCTTCTCCATTCATCTTCTCTGTGAAGTCTTTTATATTTCTCCTGGACATTTAAAGACTTTGATTTTTAATTTTTGAATTACAATTTTTGGTTTTGCCAAGGTATCTTATTTTTGTTGATGCCCTTTAAAGTCGCCTCTTGCTTTTATTTGCAGGGAAAAAATCAGAGTGCTAGAAACCATAATTTTGGAAGATGTTTTTCTGACATACTTCTTTCTGTGCAAATGCCTGTTTCTCCCCTTCCCCATTGATGCGGAGAGTTTTGGAAGGTGACGTGGAGACCACCGAAGTGAGTTGGGGCAGCACGTGCCCTGCCGAGAGAGACTTGTAGCTCAAGGACGTAGGGCCAAAATTCATTCAGCTGCATGGATTCCCTTGAAACGAGGAACGGGGGCTGCTAGTCTGCTTCACAGGGCTTGGGACCTCAGCTGCCAGTTGTCTGGGCCTTGCCCAAGCCTGCAAAGTGCCTCTTGTCCTAGCAGGACTACCACTCCTGGGAGGCACCCGGAAACTGGCAGGGCCAACTTGGGATTGGCAATGCCGCCAGAGACAGAGTCGGGAAGGACCCTAGGTCTTCCACTAAATAAGGAGGAGGGGGGTGGCTGTCCCTAGAACCCAGGGGTCCTGTCACCTTACATGAGGAATGGCTGTGATAAAATAATAACCAGCAACCGTAGGTGACCCAGTTTGAACAAAGAAGCTGAGGATCAATTCTCCGCAGCCACTGCCTGCTTTGTGGGTCCTTCTCCTACAACATTATATATTATATGCAAATAGCAGCACAAACTTAAGACCGCTTTTCATGTCAAGTGGCTTCTTTGAGCCTATATGTTATATTTTACAGATCTTGGACAGTAACATTTTTCTTTTTAGTGCAAAGTTGCTCAAGGTTCATCTGAGACTCTTTTAAATTGCTGCTTTCAGAGAAATAACAATGTAAAATGACATGATGATGTATGGCCCCGTCCGGCCGACTGGGGCTGCGGCAGCCACAAACGCCACCAAACCTTTGGGAATGAAGCGGTCTCCGGAGCGCCATTGTGCAATTGTCCTAACCGGATCATTTTT
Organism: Martes martes; assembly: GCF_963455335.1. NCBI lineage: Eukaryota > Metazoa > Chordata > Mammalia > Carnivora > Mustelidae > Martes > Martes martes. Next base: position 51,256,039 of record NC_137902.1, read on the forward strand.
AATTAGTTGCAATTAATTTCAAGTGACAGCGTCCTGCAATATCAAGTCAGAGAGGCTCGGGTGCGTGGGTGGGGTTATTAGGAACAGACTGCGGGTGAGAGAGAAGCCAGAGGGGGGTCTCATCACAGGGCTTTCACTTCCAACAAGATTCTGGGGAGGGGGATGGAGCGACGATCATTTCCTGAGCTGGTGGAGGGAGCTTCTTCTTAATGATGCACATGTTCCGATTCCTTCTGGGGCGTGTGCAAGGCCCCACGAGATGGGCATTTATTACACCCTGTACACATGGGCAAGTGTGTTACAACAGTTATCTTGCTTCGGTAACACTAAGTGGTTCCCCAGATAATATCAAGCAAGTTAGCTCTGTGTATCTGGAGCTCACTCCCATTGGGGAACCCTGGAAAACAACCTAGAACATATATCTCAGAGCTATCCCATCCATCAGAAGAAGGACCTGGGATATTTACACAGTGATCCTGTTGGTCATTAGTGGAGGACTGCTTCCCAGTTGCTATGTAAAGGCACAGTAGTGACTGGAGAAAGTGCTCGGACATAGCACTGCGGATACCAGCAGCCAGAAGACAGGCTTGGAGCACAGATATGGTAAAGGCAAGGGGATAGGGTGGACACTGACAGCATCGGCCATAACCTCTAGGATCCTTCGCAGTTCTAAAGTCCTACAATCCTCCACTAACCACTCCCCCTCGGATAGCCCTCTAAGGCATTTACATGGCGAGAAACAGGCAGAAAGGGTAAGCAGGGTGACGCTCCTAGGGAACTCAGGTTCTCTCAGGCCAGGCTGTTGTGAACCACTGGGTTTCATTTCCTGCCACCATCTTGGCATTCTTCCCCATTTCCAGGATCAGAGTCCTTCTGGGTAGGGCTGCTACTGAGCAATGGTTCATTCTAAAACTAGAGAAAGTACCCCTCCCGAGCACCATGCTCTCCAATCAGAAGTTTTGTTTTGGGGGGGGTACCAATCTCATAGTGACATAGTCACTCCCTGTCCCCTACTTAGCTGACTCTTGGGGGCCAAGGGGTTACTCTGCACTTCTACTGCACTTATTACCCTGAGCAGTGGATTTAGAACCAGGACTAAGGCACTTGACCTCCATGCCTTGGCTTCTCTGGAAAGGTGAGGGGGCATGTCTACACCTTCCAGTTCCTCCTTTATGTTCCCAAAGCCTTCCTTCATTAGTGCATCAATAGGGAGGGGATGGGAGCTAATAAAACTTGGCCCTTTTCTCAAGAGTAAGAACAACAGCTATTACACACATATATTGAACACCTAGATATGCCTTTCACTGTTCTAGGAACCTTCTAACACCATATTAACGCCTTTAGTTTTCACAATCTAGTGAAGTAATATCATTATGTCCATTTTAGAGGGGAGAAACTGAAGAACAGAGAGGCTAAGTAACTTGCCCAAGGTCACCCAGCTACCCAGTGACAGAGCTAGGATGTGAACTCAAACCCCACTGATGATGTCACCCACCTGTGACATTGAGTTCTGTTTCCTGCTTCCCCTGAACTGAAACACAATACTAAAAGAAAAAAGCCTTCTAAACGCTCCCCTAACCACTTCTCTTTTTGGCTCTCTTTAAATTTTTTAAAGAAGTAGATTATTGCATCCATGTGGGGAGCCTCTAGAAATAATAGGGAGACCCCAGCATTGCCTCCTTCCTTCCACGGCCTGAACCCATTGTCTGCCTTGGGTAAGGACACAAGGACCAGCAGCGGGAATGTATGGTTTCCCTCCAGATATGGCTGGTATGGCACTTAGCGCTGGAGGAGCCAAGCTCCCCTGAATCACTGAATCACTCTTTACGGCACTATCATCCATGAACTTCTCTAAACCCCATGTCCATGCTCAGCCAGGCTTCCCATTTACAAAGGATGCCTCCCTGCCCACAGAAATTACTTTGAAACCACCATCTCTTCCCACTGGAGGTTTTTTTTCCCCCCAGTCCTCAACATGCCTTTTTAATATATATATGATTTTATTTATTAATTGGAGGAAGGGAGAGAGAGCACAAGCAGGGTGAGGGGCAGAGGGAGAAGCAGACTCCCCGCTAAGCAGGGAGCCTGATGTGGCACTCGATCCCAGGACCCTGGGATCATGACCTGAGCCAAAGGCAGACACTTAACCGACTAAGCCACCCAGGTGCCCCATTCCTCAACATGCCTTATCTTTGGACTTCCAATAAATTGTTTTTCAGTGGTCCCAGAATTTGTGAGGCTGATTTGATTTTTCGGCAATATTCCACTTTTTTTTTTTTTTTTAATTCTGAATCAGTCTTTACTTTGAGGAGATTTATTGTGAAATTTTGGTTCTAGAGTCTGCAGTCTCTCCATTTTGCCCCAGCTCTGTCAAGCTGAGGGATGGGATTTTCTGGATTCTGCATTACTTTGCTGTGGATGCCCTTCTCTCACATTTACCCACAGGAGCCTCCTCCCCACCCGACTTGTGCATTTCAGGTCAGTGAGCCACGTTTGTGCCCTTTTTTCCCAGGGCCTGCTCAGGGCCATATAAGGCGATCACTTCAAGGCTGGTTTTGGGAGTTTATGTATTTATTGGGCCATAATTGGCAAAAGTTGTCTGTGAGCTTATCATTAAAACAAAAACAAAAAACAAGCGGAGCTATGCCTGGCTGGCTCAGTCAGTTAAGCATCTGCCTTCAGTTCAGGTCATGACCCCAGGGTCCTGGGATTAAGTCCTGCATCAGGCTCCCTGCTCAGCTGAGAGCCTGCATCTCCCTCTCCCTCTGCCCCTTCCCCCCGTGCACTCTCTCTTAGATAAATAAATAAAATCTTTTTCAAAAAGTGTAAAAGAGCTATAACAAAGGGCTTCATTTAGGAAGAAAAGAAGACTTTGGGTGAGATTTGGGGTTAATACGGCCAGACAAAGCTTCCGGAAGAAGCTTTTGAGGCTGGGATTCTCAAAACCATAGTTCTCGGCCCATCAGACCCAGAGCCTCCTTTTATTACCAGGTTTGTCATGCCCCATTTACTATCCTAGGATGGAAAGCAAAGATAATAATATAACCAGCCTATCCACATAATTTCAAAAAAAATCAATATATTGACCCAACTGTTACATGATGGAGAAATCAAAGGAAAGTAAGTTATAATAAAATAATGGGTTTCAATATGTAAATGTTCAGCAACAAGGAAGAAGTCAAATACTGGCATGAAAACATAAAACCACACGAAGGGAGGGCTGTCAGTGCCTCCTGCTGCTGGGGTGCTGGTAACTGAGGACCCTGACTGATGCGCCCACAGGAATGGTGGTTTCTGGAGTGGTGAGGCACTCTTGCTGAAGTTCCATACAGAACAGAGGACAACTCCTCCCTCAACATCACAGGAGCTGCATTCCTAGAAAATTCAGTATATATTAAAACCATGCAAAAGTACTCTGTGCTTATACGTAAAACTGAGCTAGGTTTCAACTCGGGTCACCATAAACAGATTTTTTCCACCAGGATCATGGACAAGCCGAGGACCTCCCTAACGGTTGTGCAGAATATGCACTGCCCAGCCATTTACGTCATCACATAAGAGAGTGATGCCCCCTTGGGTTGTAGGGTACACAATAACTTGCTTACAATTTTCAAAAGTTGCATGGGATGCAGGAGAACCCACCATTGCATGGGACTGTTCTGCACACTGAAGTATACAGAGAGCATTCCTGGTCCCCACTGCCCCCCTCCCCAGAACACAAACACTAAACACCAGCCTTGTCACAACAAAATACCCTCATCAGTGTCCAAATGCACGTCTTCATGGAGAACCACTCTCTCAGAGCCATGTGTGGCTCCAGCCTCCCCCACTGCCGGCGGTCCTCAACTCCTCCTTGACTCTTCTCTATTGCTTCCTTCATCCACTTTTCTTTCCCACTCCTGCCCCAATCCAGGCCTGAGCCATCCACCTGGGCTCCCTGCTTCTGGCCTCGACTGCTCCAATTCAGCCAGAGAGCCTGCCCAGCACTGTAGTACAAAGACTCTTCTCTCCCCTGCACTGAGAATTCAGTCTGACACTGACCGTGCTATCTTTTCACAGTATCTTTCCTCCCACTCTCTCCCATTCTCAAAGGATTCCCACCTCCATACATTTGCTCCCACCATTCTCCTTCTTGGCCAACCCTGACTCCCACCCTAATCCCTCCCCCATCTCTACTCTTAGGTGCCCGCTCATTCACCAGCCTTCCTAGATGTGCATAGTCAGAAGCAATGTGCTCCCATGGTGTTCCGTCTGTACTTCTTATCGACCTATGACATGTTTGTGAGAGCTCTTCTGGCTATCTAAATTAGAATCTCATCCAGAGCAAGGACCAGGACTTATGGCTCTCAGGGCCCCAGCACTGGAGATCCCCAACCTTGGCTCCAGCACTTGAGATTGGGTACAAAGTAGGGCCAGATTAGGAAGGGCATGGATTTAATCACTGGGCTGCTGGGAGCCATGTGGCTTCCTGAGTAGAAACTGACTTACAGTGGAAGCTTCCATGGATGGCTCTAGTGAGGTGGGGTGCAGAGTACTGAGGCAATGAGTGAAGCCTGCCGCCATCCTACAGCAAGGAAGGATCATGACTTGGTCTCTCAGGTAGAAAAGGAAATCAGAAGAAGCCCCGAATCCACTCTGTCTAGGGTAAGGGAGGAGAGTGGTCACAAGTTGTGCAGAGAGCACTGGCCTGGAAGTCTAAAGGCCTGGGTTCAAGTCAGCTAGCTTTGCTACTGTGCTTAGAGTAACATGCTGCCTGGTGGCCCCCCATGCAAGGAGGTGCCAGCGACAAGGAATCTCCCTAACTTGCCCTTGCTTAAACTAAATCCACATGTTTAATGCAGCATTATTTACAATAGCCTAATTATGGAAGCAGACCAACTATCCATTGATAGATGAATGGATAAAGAGGATGTGATATATATTTATACACACACACACACACACACACACACACACACAGATATGGTAGAATATTATTCATCCATAAAAAAGGAGGAATCTTGCCATCTGTAACAGCATGGATGGAGCTAGAGAGTATAATGCTAAGTGAAATAAGTCAGTCAGAGAAAGACAAATACCGTATGATTTCACTCATATGTGGAATTTAAGAAACAAAACAAATGGACAAGGAGAAAAAAGAGAGACAAACCAAGAAACAGACTCTTTTTTTTTTTTTAAGATTTTACTTATTTGTTTGACAGAGAGAGAAATCATAAGTAGGCAGATAGGCAGGCAGAGAGAGAAGGGGAAGCAGGCTCCCTGCTGAGCAGACAGCCCGATGTGGGGCTCGATCCCAGGACCCTGAGATCATGACCTGAGATGAAGGCAACCACTTAACCCACTGAGCCAGCCGGGTGCCCAAGAAACAGACTCTTAACTACAAAGAACCAACTGGTGATTCCCAGAGGGGAGTTGGGGGAGGGGGTGGATGAAACAGGTGAAGGGAATTAAGAGCACATTTCTTGGTGAGCACTGAGTAATGTACAGAATTGTTGAATCACTGTATTGTACACCTGAAGCTAGTACAACACTGTTATGTTAACTATACTGGAGGTAAAATAAAACATTTAATATAATTGAAAAAAATTAAATCCCCATGATTACTATTTGCCTCATTTTTAAGTCACCAACCTCATTAAACATCTTCTGTGCTCCCTCCTAACCTAGATAAGGCTTAGCTATACAGCTCACCCTGTATTTTGTTACTTGTAAGGTATGTTGTCAAAGGATAGAGAAGGTGTCCCCTGCTGACCCTGCACTGGGTCCTCAAGCCCTGATTCATTCTAGGGGCCCCCATCTCTCCTCTGACTTCAGAGTTTCCAGGTAGGCCAAGGATGTGGCCACGAGCAACACTGCTTCTAGAGCAGCTCGACCCACAGAAGAATGAGCAGGTGACCTGAAAGGGGACCCAGCGCTCCCCTGTGGAGTTCACACTGATGGGTATTGTAGTCTGGGTCCCTGAGGGAGCCAGGGAGTGGAGGGCTGCCTAGGGAAGACAGAGGATTCTGTCATCACACCCTGGGCTTTCTTGCAGCTTCCTCACAGAGGAGGCTGCCCTGTAACCAGTGATCTTTGACCTTTGTCTGCCTTCCCCGTGGTGCAGAAGCTGCCAGGAAGCAGATCGCAAGGTATACTTTCTCTGGTGCCCCCACTGAGGTCCAAGCAACACGTCTTAGCGACACCCAAGGATCAGATTTTTAAAATCAGAGCCCCAGGCCTCTGTCTGGATAATTTGATTTGGCAAACATGGATGGAGCTTGGACTTATTTGTTTCTTTTTAATCTCTGAGGTGACTCTACGCAGAATGAAGAGAAAGCCTTGGCTACTGAGCAGATAAGACTGTCACCTCCTGGGCAAGGCCTTGAGCAAAAGAGCTGAGGAGAGCGGCATCTCTGGCCTTATGGCTTGGTCTCTTCAAGAGAGAAAGCACTCGGCGTGCCCCAAAGCAAGGCATGCCCCACAGAGAATCACAAAACACACAAACCAGTACATAACCCAAGGCCGGCCCTAGCTCTGCTCCAACTGAGCCAGCTGAGGAGACAAAGGACTCACAGTACTATCTCCACAGAGCACGTTCACCCCCCACACTGGGCCTGTCTGCCTCCCAGGGGCTGTGATTGGGCCTCACTGTGGGCAGAACGTGGACCTGGGCCTCATGCGGGCTGCCAGGCTACCACAAGAGACTGAATGAGGCAGGCCTGGCAATTCTGTGACAGAGAATAGAGGAGTGTGTGTTTTCCTGTTGCACTCGTATTGCCACTGCCGTCTGGGAAGAAAGCAGGCAGCTACTCGCCTCTCCGTAGCTTCATCACACCCAGGGGTGGGGACTTGCCCAGGGCTGGGGGTGGGGTAGGGGTGAGGGTAGCAGTGGAATGGGGAATGGAAGAGGGAGGACTTTGAGATTTGATCCTGGGCGTTTTGAACAAGACCAGGTAGGGGGCTGGGAGCGGGAGCCCCATCTCCCAGCTGAGGCTAAGCAGTGGTCCCCCACCCCCATACAGGGCCTGACTCTAATGTCTTCTGATGGGACAAATTGGTGAGCACGACTATTAGCTGGGTGACATCAAAAGGCATTAATCTCTGGTTCCCGAGCAAGACCAGCGCCACATTAGTGCCTCGCACCCAGTCATTATTAAGACTTTAGCCCAAGGGTGTAATAAATGTTTTATGGCATGCAAACCAAGGTAATGGAATGCAAATCCCATAATATAGCCATACATTTATTTTCTAATGGAGCAAATGATGATGTATTTTATCTGAGAAGAGCTGCCGATAGGGTCTGCTTGGGAAATGCAAAGTTCGGGACCCAAAGGGTGAGTGGGTGGCCCTGCTAGGGTGGGGGCTTGGGCTGAGCGAGGGTGGGAGACGCATTGGGACTTCCCAGCAACGGTCAAGCTTTCATGCACACGGACCTCCTGGACAAGCCCATCGCTCTTGCTCTCATACCCCCAAAAGCCCTCCTTTTGGGGCATATATCGAACATTCTGAGGCTTAATTACATCCTCTTTTCAGAGTGCCCCCCCTTCCCTGGAGCCCCCACCCCCACCTGGAGCTGCATACCAATAAGCTATTCAGCTCATATTGGCTTTCCAAAAATATGGCCACATTAAGGTGTGAAATGTTAATGGGATCGAGGGGCACAGGGCTATTTCTCCCGTGGAGTTAGGACTTGGCATTGGTGCTAGTTTTATTAAGAGGCCAACACTGTTCAGTTGGAGCCCTGGGGCTGGTGGGGAAACCAGGCAGGCTACTCGGGATAGCTGCGGCCTTAGGAAGGGCTTCCAGTAACTGAACCCCCCAGGTCTTGCCAACTGCTGCTGCTTCAGAAAGAACTCTCTGGTTATCCCCCAAAAGAGTATGGGATGCCTTTTGCAGTCAGAGGCGCTCTTCATTCCCAAGAACTTCCTTAGTATCCTCTCTCATCCAGCCCAGTCCCAGACACACAGTACCCAGCTGGCCAGGGCCTCATGAGCCCAATACTGATGTCTAAGGACATCAGTACTTACAGTAGAGTGCTCTGTACCTAGATTTATGAGGCCATCAAGAGTTCAGGACCTGTCCCTGTCTACAGGGTACTGATGACCTAACAAGGGAAAAGGACACACATCTGAAAAGAAATCACCAGTCAGAAGGTATAATATTTAAGGGTCATCTCAGTGGTATATCTGAGGAGTCTAAGATTTCTAAGAAAAAGAAAAGGCATCCATTGAGAAAAAGAGAAGAGGAGTGAACACCTCTGTCCCAGAGGAATCCTAATGTGGTGTTGCTGCAGGTGGAGGTGGTGAAGATCTCTTAAAATGAGACCAACAAGACTTGGCTCTTTCCCCAGAGAGCACACAGTCAGCTCACACCGGCTTTGGAACGCCCTGAAAACAATGATTCTCCAAGGGCTGGAACGGAGATCTAGTATTAGCACTTGAATGCTTGGCAGTACTTCTGATCTTCTAAAATGCCTTCTTGTTTTATAGAATAATATTAACACCAATAACAATTAATGGAGAAATTATATCAGGCGCTGTGCTAAGCACTTCATTATCTCATTGAATCTTAAAATGACCCTAAGAGGGAAGTACCTTTATGATGCGCACTGAGGAATAATAATGAGGAAACAAGTCCCGGAGGGGGGCTCGCCCAAGTGAGGGAGAGCTGGGACCGTGGGCGGATCTCTCTGCCTCCAGAGCTCATCCTCTATGGTCTGCCCTTCCGAATGGAGGTAGCAGAGGTCGGAGGAGTGAAGAGCTCTGCTGAAGGACACACAGCCAGCTGGTGTGATCAAGGCAGGGCCTCTGGCTGCAGGCCATGCTTATTCCTGCACCACAGTGAGCTGCTCTTGGTCTTCATGTGTTTTATCTCAGTATCCCCAAGGCCAAGTGCCTGACCCTCTGTCAACATTCAACCACTCTGTGCTAAGAAAGAATATTGTTTCATTCTAAGGTAAGTCAAATCATGAGTGAAGACAAAGATGAAAGTCAATGTGGTATCTCCAATAATTCTGAACCCACTCTAATTGGAAGATTCTCCATTGATTAATCTGGGCCAAACAGGGAGGCTACAGGTTGGTTGCCCTTTTGAAGGATACCTGCATTAGAAGGAGAGCTGCATTTGGTTCTGCTCTGGTTTGACCTGTTAAAGCCCCGTAACAGGCCTTTATAGACCATTATCCTCCAAGGCCCAGAAAATGGGCCAACCCCATCTTTGGGGGAAGAAAGATGGTAGCAATCTACTCTGAATTCTTTAGACTGGGTCTGGAGACAGATGGGTATGGATGTCCAGCAACCTGAATAGGGGCAGGATTAGGGTAAGACAAAAGGAGCTTAAGGTACAAATGAAGGAGGCACTCACTCTCAAAATCACACTAGTGCAGACCTTGAAAACGAGTACCCCCAAAATGATGTTCTCTAGGCACTCTCTTGCCAGGGCCTAACCCTGAATTGCCCTGACTCTATCATAAATGAAAGAGGGAAGGAGCCCATGTCTCCTTGGGCTCACTGTTGAGTTGGGTAGGGAAAAGGTGACTTCCAATTGGCCTCTGTACCTAGAAAGCTTGGGACTTGGGGACTGGATCAGCAACAGAAATTCTAAGGAAACGGATCTTGCAAAGGTAAACAGAGGGAAAACTCAAGCAGGTCATTAGCCCACTTAAGTGAAAATTCAGGGGTTCAGGACTTAGGCAGTGCTGGATCCTGTTACCCAATATCCTCAACGATCTTTTCCTCTCCATCTCTCAGCTCTGCTTTCCTCAGAATTCTTCTGAGACACAGACTAGTTGAAGGTAGAGAGAGGATCACTTGGGTCTGGGATAATACACACCCATAAAAAGCAAGAGCTGTTCATAGCGGTGCAGGAGGCCACATAACCTGAAGCCAAAGGCGGGACTGAAGTGATGGCTTCGCTCTACAGCTCAGAAAGCATCTCCAGAGTGAGGGCAAGAGAGCTGCTGACAGCCCCAGACCTACTTCTGGCCAACCCCGATGGGAAAAAGAGCTTCTCCTGCCCAGTAGCTGAAGCTATAGAGTTCATTAGCCCAGCTTCAGTTTCATGCCCATCACTGAACTAAACACGGGGGCCAGGGGAGGGGGTGCTGACCTGCTCTGATTGGCTAGTTCTGGTCATGGGCGGACCCCAGACATTCAACCTCGTTTGAAACTATGTCAACTTAGGGAAAAAGATATAAATTCCCCCAAGGGGAATCCAGGTGCTCTGGGAGAAGGAATGGATCCTGGGCAGGCAGACTCAAGAGCACTCAACTTGAGAGCTAGAGACTCTTCTAAAACTGCGGCTGCACCCAAGCCTTCTCTGGGGACACATAGCACCTGCTGCGCAAATCTGCATAATTTGTGATCACCTCCTGGAAGCTTTGCTCAGGCATGAAATGCTTCTTGCTCACCTTTGGCCACCTACCACTCTCCCCCAAGGGACTGGCCAATGACTTACATTATAGTTCCTCAGTAAGAATTTGCTGACGTTATGAACAATGAATGAGGAACTGTTCTGGGACTGGGCCCCAAACTTTTATTAACTGTGAGGTTAAAAGCTATCAAGGGTCAGGGGCACCGCAAAGGGGCAGAGGGAGTGAGTCAATTAACACCTGCCTTTTTATTTCCAAATCGAATTGTTGCATGAGATTTGGAGATGATGTAAGCACTGGCAGGATTGGGGTAGGATTTATGAGCCATGGTATGTGGGGCAATGGTTTGAACAGGCAGCTGGTGAGAGGCATTTACCCTGACTGCCCTCACTTGGAAGTCTCCCTAAAATAATGGTTGCAAGACATGAAGGTAACTTTGGCAGCTATAAACCCCTCCCCTGTGGCCAAGGTAGATCTAAGTGGAGTCACTTTTTCCTGGGCTGGTTTAGAAGGGTGTCCAGCTCAGTCATGGCTTCATGCTGGGAGAGGGAAAGAAGAGGAATGTTCAGGAGTAGAGGGAGGGAGGGATGGACAGAATAGGAGATGAACTCAACTTGACTCCCAGGAATGAGGACATGACCCCAGCGGAGCCTTCTTAGGTTTGTTTGCATTTGAGTAGGGAATGATATTAGCCAGCACAGAGAATCTGTTTATTCATGTCCACTCACTTTCTCCCACCTGAGATGAGCAGGATTAGCTTCTGCTGTAAGCCTCTGGAATGAAGCTGGTGTGGCTGGACTCATTGGCCATTCCATGGCCTGCTGTAGACAATGAAAGAAGGCAGGCTTCCCCTCTAGCCCTTCCCACTAGTGCCTGGGTCAGAATGATGGATTTTCGAGTAGGTCATTAAATGCTGATTAAAGTAGTAGAGAAAAGAACAGGAGGGAAAAAAACCCAACATCGAATGTTGTACATATATACACACTCCCACCCCAGGCCCCCCCTCTTCGCTTTTCTCAAGCTGCCTCGAAGTTCGTTCCAACCCTCCATTGGAAATGCTATAAAAGGCCAGGTTAATTAAGTCCTATATATTACCAGCACAAACACTTCCAACTTTATTCCGGCGGCTTGGTGAGTGAGGAGGAGGCCAGGCAAGGTCCAGGCAGCTCAGGGTAATAAAACAGAAGACTCAATTACCTTGTACATTTGCAGTTTTTATAAAATCATTTAAAGTTCTCCCAATGAAAAGCACGATGGAGAGGGACTGGAATCCTGAAATCCAGCCAGAGCTTAGGGAACCAGGGATTTGAGAGTGGCTATGGGTAAGAAAATAATCTTGTCCATCCCCCTACTTCTGGGAAGGGGATGGAAGGGAGGCCAAGGCAAATTATGAAGGAAGGAGAAAGGGAAGGGGACTCCCCAACCAGACACCGAGCACCACTTAACTGGTGCTTTACATAACTTGCTCAGGTAGGTATTAACACCATTTACAGATGAGAAGACTGAGGCAGCAGAATGAGCCTCTGTCACCCAACCAAGAGAGACCCAGAACCCACTCTACTCTGATTCTTGGCCCTCCCTTTGAGCTATCAGGCCAGTGTCTGCACAGCAGAACCCAATGTTAAGAGAAGAGTCTCAGGAGTCCATTTGAATCTCTAGATTCAAATCCCAGTTCTACCACTTCCTAGCTGTGTCCCCTTGGTAAATTATTTAATTTCTCTCAACCTCAGTAAGTAGTCTCCTCCTCTGTGAAAACAAGTTTAGTACCTTCTTCACAGCATTGTGAAGAGGATTGAATGGGACATTGTGTAAAACGCTCAACCCAGAGCCTGGAGTGTGAGCCATATTGGTTAGTACTGTGATTATTATGCTTGCCATACCTCAGCTTGTCATGACCAGATCGTCCCATTTTCTAGGATGACAGCAAGTGAACCGGTTCTACTAGCCATGCTCGTGTGCTCAAGAAAAGGGGTAGAGGAGCTCTCCCAGCTTCCTCCTCTACACCAGAGAGAGCTAATTCACAAATGGATTGCCCTGCTTTTGAGTCTCATCAAAGGGCAGGAACTTCTTTTCTACTGAGGGACTCAGTTCTTTTCTGGGGCAACAAAAATAAGAGCTTCATGTAAGTAAAAAACAAATTGTTTTTTTCTTCAAAAAAACAGAAACTGTTCCATTGTTCAATATACCTGCTCTTTCAGGAATGGGAGTATAAAACTTCAATTTAACAGCAGCCCCCAGAGAGAGAAATTATTCTCTGAACTGTAGCCACAATGACCCAGAGCAACGTTTCCCAGAAGGTTGGAGAGAATCAAGTCCAAAGTTCCCTCATCTTGAGCAAATCTCTCAGGGCCTCAAGGGGAGGACACCGATGACCTGGCACGTGGAAGACACTTTAATCACTGTGTGTCAACTGAATGAGTGACATTATGAGACACCCAAGTCCCCTTGTGTGGAAAGCTTCCTCTGAGCTAGGCCCATGAGGCACACCAAATTTTCCTAAAATGGCCACAGCAATATTTCCAGTCCCACTTGCTCTTCTAGAACCTTGACACTTGACCATCGAAAAGTAGAGACTATGTCTCCTTTTTTGAATTTGGATAGGACTTTGTGGCTACCTCAGCAAATGATATGTTGCCAGTGTGACACCGTACAACTAGCAAAACTATGTCCTAAGAGGCAAGATGGCTTCCACTTGGCTCTCTCACACAGGATCCTAGTTGCAATATTGTGAGGAAGTCAACGCCATACAGAGAGGCCACAGATAGGATAGATAGGTATTTTGGCCAACAGTTGCAGCCCAGAGCCAGCACCAGCTACCAGATATATGAGTGAAGGAGACCCCAGTGACCGAGTCACCTTCAGCATTCAGATCTTCCAGATGATACCATACATCATGGAGCAGTGACAAGCCATCTCTACTCTACCCTATTCAAATTGCTGACCCACAGGGTCTGTAAGCATAATATATGGTTGTTTTACCCCACTACATTTGGGATCATTTTTAGCCTAGCAATAGATAAACAGAACAGCCAACCATGCCTTTCAGTGCCAGTTTCAGTTCTGGGGGCTGCTATGTAAGAGGGTCATTGACCCACTGAAGAAGTTCCTGAGCATTGTAATCAGGATGGGAAGGATGTGGAATTCTGACCTGGAGATGGGGGCTGGGTGAGGAGAGCATTCAGTCCTGATCTTTTTTCCCTTGAGGAAAGAACAGGCTTGTTCTGGGCAGCAGTGCAGGGCAGCAGGAAAGAAGAGGCTTTGGAGGCAGATGGCCCTGGGCTCCATCCTTCCTATCTCCCTTCTCACCAACTCCATGACTCGGGACAAGTCATTCCACCTCTCTGAACCCCAGACAGGGATAATAATGTCTCTCTTACATGATGCTTGTGTATATCAATATGGTTGGGGATGCCTGGGTGGCTCAGTTGGTTAAGCTGCTGCCTTTGGCTCAGGTCCTGATCCCAGGGTCCTGGGATCGAGTCCCACATCGGGCTTCTTGCTCAGCAGGGAGCCTGCTTCTTTCTCCACCTCTACCTGCCACCCTGCCTGCTTGTGTTCTCTCTCTCTCTCTCTCTCTCTCTGATAAATAAATAAATATATAAAATATTAAAAAAAAAAGATCAATACAGTTGGCTTGCTTAACACATAGACCCTTAATAGTCTTATAAAATTTCTTTTCGTTACCCACTCATACCATCAAAGAAATAGGAGGTATTTACAAAAACGATGCTGCATAACCTCTCTTCGGGGTTAAAGGTGGGGAAAGAGGATTCAAACATCACTCCTCTGATCTCAGGAGAGTGTTGGACATAGGCATAAGAAGGTGAACATAGATCAAATTCTTGGCTTTAATAGCAGGAAGTGTCCGGAAACAGGCAAAGGAAGAACTGTTTGGAGCCTGAAGTTTTCTCTGTGAGGAGACCTTTAATTAAGCGTTCAGATTCTCTAACAGTTATAAGATTACTTAGGCTTTCTCTTCTTTTGTCAGTTTTGATCATTTGTTTTTTCCCAGGACATTGTCCATTTTACCTGAATTTTCACATTTGTTGGTATAAAGCTGTTCAACTGACTTTTTAATGAATCATGAAGTCCCCCCTTTTATCAACCCTCAAAATTGTGCCTTGGGGTCACTCCACGTACGCCTGTCTAGCAGTCACAGAGGTAATGTTTTTGCCATCGCCCAAGTGACAACCTGTGGGTAGCCCCCAGGCACATTTTCCTGGACCTTCCAGTACAGCGTGGTGAAGGCACTCTGAGTTCACAAGCTACCACGGCTGCCTGCGGCTCACCCATAAAGTTCGAGAGAAAGTAACTCACTCACTTCCCAGCTTAGGCCATAAGGACAGCTCAGATGGGCACCTGGAGGCCTGTGCGAGGGGCCAACCACCCCCTCGCACCACACTGTGTAACTCCTGCACTTTCTGTCCTCACTGACTTCCCAAGCTGAGCAGGCTTTGTGACCTCACTTTGGCAAGAGTCAGGCAGGTTCCGCTCTCATCCCTATTGCTAGTTTATTTCCCCCACTGAGGACAAGCAACATCTAGCAGGCTGGGACCTGGAGATGAGGGAGAAGTGTTTGGGGTGGGGAGGAGTTATGTGTTCATTCATGTGACCTCAGGAGTACTTATGCTGAGTGAAAAAGGGTCAAAGGTGACCTCAGCAATGGCTTCAGTGGGGTGTGTGCCTGGGATGGACTCCACTGTTGACCTTTTCCAAGAGATCCTCTTCTTTCTTGACAGTTTCAGAGAAACTGTGAAGGATGGTATTGGGGGAATGATGCTCCTAAGCCCTTGCCTTGTGGGGAGTCCCTGGCTTGCCACTCCCACCCTTCACCTGCCTCCTCAGTTGGGTCCTCCCTGTTCCCCCTGCAGCCTCCTCCCCAGAAAGGCAGCCATCCCTGAGCTCTACCTCCCTCCAAGGGTGGCTGCCCTGAGGTCCTTGGCAGCACTGTCCCCCATGTGGCCACCCAACTGAGGAGAGCAGAGGACACAAACAGCTGCTGGGCCTGTCTCAGGGTCAAAGATCCCTGCAGACTCCATCAGCAATTGGCTACTCAGCCAGCCTGGAGCCTGATGCTCTGAGTGATGAGTCAGTGCCCAGCTGGGCACGGAAGGGGTTAAAGGAACATGGTAGAAGATAGGAGAATGGAGGCATGCTGCACTGCTGGAAAAAAGCTAGCCTTGTGCATGGATAATTAGAACTGAACATCAGTAAACAATGCCTCTTCCCCTCATTAAGGACAAATCTGTATGTATAATGTGCCTATTTTCTCTTTCATTAACTTATAAATGGCCACGACTTTAAAGCCATTTAACCAGCAGTTTTGACTTGCCTGTCAGCTCTGGGTCTGACATGTTTTCTCCTCTCCTGCACAGACAGAGGTGCCCACCTCAGCACATCGCTCCTATGGAGGGGGAGAGGCCATGTGTGCGCTCCTCTGAGATGACACAGACCGGGCTGTGGTGGATTCCAAAAGGCACCCCGGGCAGGGGGGCGGGGAGGGGGCAGGCCCAGGCCCAGGCCACCTCTCATCGTCCCCTCCTCTCGGCTGTCCTGGATAACTCACTCCCATTCTCCAAACTGCTTTGCCTGTGCCCTTGAGAGACCTAAGGAGCCTGACTATTGGGAGCCCCTGAAAACATGACCAGTCTGCAAACCTCCTGAGAAATGCTGAGACTAGAGATCCCAAAGGTGAAATATCAGTTCCATCCTCATGAAACTCACAGTCCAGTAGTGAGAGCAGCACATGTCTATATGGAAGGAAGAGAAGCTACAAGAGGTTCATGCAAAATGGAAGTCTTTGATGAAAGTTAGCAAGGCCTTCAGAGAGAACGTCTCCTCCATCGGTCTGGAAAATTCCCTGGGAATTGATATCATGTCTCCCTCATTAGGCTAGGCACTTCAGGGTATAATGACCACGTCCCTCCCATCAGATTGGGAGATCCCTTGGAGACAAAGACCAGGTCTCTTCAATCAGACTAGACACCTCTGGAATTAGAAACTATTGCTTTTATCAGATTAAAAAAATCCCATGAGTGAGGCATCTGTCCTAGGGTAGGGCCTTGTCTCCCTGTCTTTCTCTGGGTAGTCTCCCAGGACCCTAGACAAAGACAGCCTCCTTACACTCCTTCCTTCCTCCTCCCTCCTGGGACCCTAAGTGTGCCCAAAATCTGTGCTGGACTTGAGAGGGGCAGAGATTGTACCAAAAGAGGTGGCAACAATCCCTGCCCTTCGGAGCACCCATAGGCTTTTTGACTTTGCTGTGACACTAATTCATGTCAAGCACCGAGGAGACAAGGAAAAGGGGACGGAAGTGAACACTTACTGAGCACCCACTTGGTGGTAACAAAGGATATGCTTATTCCCTGTTCTGTTTTCCCCCATGAGAGCCCACAATTCCAGGAAGTAGATAATATTTTCCCCATTCTACCAATAAAAAAGTAAAGCAGGGACACCTGGGTGGCTCAGTTGGTTGAGCCGCTGCCTTCGGCTCGGGTTGTGATCCCAGGGTCCTGGGATCGAGTCCCACATCAGGCTCCTTGCTCAGCAGGGAGCCTGCTTCTCTCGCTGCCTCTGCCTGCCTCTCTGCCTGTTTGTGTGTACTCTCTCTCCGACAAATAAATAAATAAAATCTTTAAAAAAAAAAAAAAAAGTAAAGCAGTTCACTCAAGATCACAGTCAGTCAGTGGTGGAACTGGGAACGGAGCACGGTCTGTCCAGCCATAGAGAACAAGCTCTTTCCATGGCGCCCGGCTGTTACCTCAGCTGAGTGACAGAGCCTCATGAACAGTGGAAGGAAGAGAGGAACAGCAAGCTGGAGGAGTCAGACCTGGGGAGAGGATCCTAGGGTGGAAAGATCTGGGGAGGTCAAGGGCATCTGAGTCTTCTGATGGTAAAGCTGGGGAGAGCCCCACTTCTGGACCTCACCTGTACCTTCCCTGGCTGGGGAGAGTGAGGAATCCTCAGGCCTAGAGAGGGACGGTGCTTATAAATTCAGTTATTCCTCAAAAATGCTATCTCCTGAAAATATTTTAACTTTGGACTGACCTCTGATGGATGTTAGGTTGTTTCACCATAGAGACATTATCACCATCACCACAATCATTAGGACTGTTAGTAAGTTCAAATTGGAAACAATCCGGATATCCATTAGTAAGACAATGGAAAAATAAGATATGATCATATGTTGGAATGCTCTATAGCAGTTAAAAGGAATAAAGCAGACCCATGTGGGCTTGATATGGTGAAGCCTCCAAGACAGCACTGAGTGAAAGAAAAGCAGCTGGCATGTTGTTACACTTAGTGTGATATTGTTCATGTTGTTACACTTAGTGTGATATTGTTCATGTAAAAAGAGAAGCTCCCAAACAAAGTGCTTTCAATAGCTTCATATTGTCCTTGTAGAGTCCGAAAACACCCATCAAACTGATAACAGTGGTTATACCACGGACTGGGGACGGCCGTATCCAGGAGGGGAGATGATCAAATGGGACTTTGGCCTTGGCAGGGTTACTACCTGTTTTCTCTGTTGCTAGTGTGACTAATAACAGCATTGACTTTCAGTCTCAAAAGTGTTCAAATTGGGTGATAAAGTATATAATTACCCTACTTATCCGTAATATTTAACTTTTTGCAGAATGCATTAATTGATCATCTGCGTCATCTCATCTCTAAAAGTGCATCCATTTTAAGGCAAAGTCTTCCTCCCCTCCTCCAGGCCCCCAGCCCCAATCCTCAGGGGCAACAATTGCTAACAGTTCCAGTGTCCTCCCTGAGACTGTAAATCCATGTATGAACACATAATCTCAAAACACGGAGAAACAGACATATGGAATTATCCAGTACACACTGTTCTGAAAATTGTTTTTTTCACTGAATTTTATCTATGGCAGTATAATCAGGAAAAACTAACGAATAGATCCTCAAGTCCCACCAAAAGAGATGTAGCTTCTGTTGGCACTGGGGTACACAGATGTATATTTCTGATGAGCTTTCTGGGTGATTCTGATGCCACTGGTTCATGGACTCCATGCTAACCTTTGTCAGTAGAACAAATGTCATTCATTTACCTATTCATTTATTCAACAAACAATTATGGACTCTTGCCCTGGGTTTGGCCCTGTCTACACATGAAATTCAGCAGAGAACACAACACAGCCCCTGCCCTCCAGGACACAGCTTCAGGTCTCCTTCCAAGGGCATCTGAGTCTTCTGATGGTGAAGCTGGGGAGAGCCCCACTTCTGGACTTCACCTGTACCTTCCCTGGTTGGGGAAGTCATTACCAACAGTGGGTAGAATTGATTCTGGGCATTTTTCTTGAGGGAGATGTGGTTGCAGTGACAGGAGAGCTCTGGGCACCTGCTCCTGCTCCTGACTGTCCACTGTTTGCTCTCAGAGAGGAACAAGTTGGTCAGGCAGCCATGCATAGCCATGGATTTTAAAGATACCCAGAAGACACCCTGGCTCCACCAAATTAGAATTACTCTAAGCAGCCGCAACATAAAAGCTCTGGAGATGGTATGTGCTGACTTGATCAGAGGCACTAAGAAAAAGAATCTCAAGGTGAAAGGACCAGCTCTGACACCCACCAAGACTCTGAGGATCACTACAAGAAAAACTCCTCATGGTGAAGGCTATATGACTCGGGATCATTTTCAGATAAGGATCCACAAGCAACTCATTACTTTACACAGTCCTTCTGAGATTGGTAAGCAGACTGTTCCAGCAGTGTTGAGTCAGGAGACTGAAGTCACCAATGCCGACGCTTGAATCAACCTTTTTAATAAATTGATTATCAGTTGTTTAAAAAAAAAAAAAAAGAACTGATCATCAGAATCATCTGAGCATGGGCATTGGAAAGAGATCAAATCCCGGCACTTCCGCTCTATGTGACCCTGAGAAAAGTACTTAGTCACTCTGTGCCTCAGTTACCTGGTCTGTAAAATGGACACAGTAATTCCCACATCACATGATGGGCACTCAATAAATTACAGCCACTATTACTGATAAATTATATAAAACAAATACAAAATTAATAAGAAAACTCATGTAACTTTCTGGCCAAGAATGTTAAAACTACATTCAGTCATGAGGGAAAAAAAATCAGACAAATCCAAGTTCAGAGACATTCTAGAAAAGTTGCCTGTACTCTTCAAAAATGTCAATGTCATGAAAACCAAAACATAAATAAATAAATAAATAAATAAATAAAGGAGGGAGGGACTGCTCTGGATTAAAGAAAACTAAAGAGACATACAGCTAAAAGCAAAATGTGTTCCGGGGGGCACCTGGGTGGCTCAGTGGGTTAAGCCTCTGCCTTCGGCTCAGGTCATGATCTCAGGGTCCTGGGATCGAGCCCCGCATCGGGCTCTCTGCTCAGCGGGGAGCCTGCTTCCCCCTTCTGTCTCTGCCTGCCTATCTGCCTCCTTGTGATCCCTCTCTCTGTCCAATAAGTAAATAAAATCTTTAAAAAAAAAATGTGTTCCAGGTTTAGATTATAGATTTGAAAATATATACCTATAAAAAACATTTTTGGCATTAAAAAATTGGCATAATTGGCGTAATTGGTATATAGACATCAACTTTGTATTTTATAATAGTCCTTTAGTAATTTAAATTTCTTCAGTGTGATAATTACACCGTAGGAATGTCCTAGTTCTTAAGAGACATGTGCTAAAATATTTAGGGATAAAGTATCAAGATATCTGCAAATAACTCTCAAATATTTTCCGAAAATTGCTTGTGTAGACTTTGGGGACAAAAGACAGAAAAGGAGAGAGACAGAAAGACAGATGAGGCTAAATGTTAACTGTTGGTATATCTAGGTAAGTATATGCATGTTCCTGTTCTATTTTTCCAATTTATTTTGTAGATTGGGAATTTCTCAAAATAAAAAAAAATCCCAAAAGTGAAATATAATGGTTTTAGAAACTGCTATGCAGGGTAGCTGCCTAATTGACTAGGGAAGTGAGGAGTGACTAGGAAGAGGTTTCTGGACGTCCAGGGATGTCCTGTTTCTTGAACTGGGTATCTTCACTTCAAAGAGGACCCACTGAGCTGGGCACTTAGGATTTCTCCTTTTTGTGTGTATATGTTACATGTCAATAGATGAGTGTATTTAGAACAATCATCCTAATAAAGCACTCCCCCCCTCCCTTTTCTCTGAGCTGGTTCTGTAAATGCAAGAAGGATCCCAGGCTAGAGGGAAGGCTGGAGCCAGGCCACCCTCCCCTGACAGTGTGCCACATCTGAGAGGATGGAAAATAGGGCCTCAGTTTATGACAGGCTGCCCTGCAGCCTGATTCCCCAGGGGGTAGGGGGGAGGTGATGGCAAGCTCCTCCCAGAAGCTGCCCCAGCCTGCCCCTCCGAGCCGTGCCCAACCTCTGCTGCCAGCCACTGCAGTGGGAGGTTGGCCTTGACTCCATGCTTCTCAGACCTTGGCGTCCTCCTCTCCTGTCAGCCCTGAGGACCCAGATGGATGTGGGCTTGATGAGGCATCTCATCTTGTGTGAGAAGTAAATCCAGGGGTCACATTTTCCTCTCCCTGCATTGTTTCGCCATGTGCTCGATCTGATATGCTCCACTAGCTGGACACACAAATGTGCTCACATCTCTGCACTTTGCAGATTAATTGCTAGAGTCTGCATCTGCCTAAATTAATAGGAATAAAATCAATGGCTAACACACAGAGCTTATTACAAAGCCAGATTCTGTGCTAAGTACTTTATATATATAACTCACTTAAGGGAGGCCTGGGTGGCTCAGTCGGTTAAGCGTTTGCCTTCAGCTCAGGTCATGGTCCCAGGGCCCTGGGATGGAGCCCTGCATTGAGCTCCTTGCTCAGTGGGAAGCCTGCTTCTCCCTCTGCCTGCTGCTCCCTGCTGCTTATGTTCTCTGACAAATAAATAAAATGTTAAAAAAAAAAAATAGAAGATGTGAAGTGGTATCTGATTGTCGTGTGGTTTAAAAAAAAAAAAAACTCACTTAATGCTCAGAACAACTCACTGAGGCAGATGTTTTTTACCCATTTTACAGATGGGGGAACTGGAGCATAGGGAAGTAAAACAATTTGCCTAAGCAGGTCTGGCTACATATTTGCAGGGCCGAGTGCAAAATGAAAATGGGGTGGCAGGCGGGGAGGAGGAAGGAGGCTTATTCAAAATTATTAAGACTTTCAGGGTACAAAGCATGAAGTCACATGTGGGGCTAGTTTGAGGCAGGCTCCTGTGAGATTGCACAGGTCTGCAGTACTTGAAGCAACACTTGCACATAAGGGAAACCGGCTAGAAGCAGAGCATAAACTTGACCCCCAGCAGTCTGATACCAGAGTCCACTCTCCTAACTGTACTGTACTATCCTACCTCTATAGGATACTGTACTACAGTACTATCCTACCTCTCTAGCTCTCAGGGGTCTTCCTCCTCTCGCCTTCTCCGAACTGTCCAAGAACTGGAGAGCCTTATTCAATACATGAGCATCTGTCTCTGAAAGCTTGGCAGATAGAAACAAGTAGTCATAGCAGTCTGCTACCACCAGGGGTCACTGTTGAAAACAGGTCCTGTACAGTTTGACACCATGTCCGCAGCTCAGGGCCGCCTTTACTTGCACAGTCCCTGGGCATGCACAGCACACCTGAGCCCCAGACTGTAACTCTTTCATTCACATTCATCTGTGCAGCCACTGTTCCCACAGAATTACCACTGCCAGAGTGTCTGAGTCAGAAGGGTTTCTGCCCAGCAGGTCACCTACTGGGTGGACACCAGCCCCCCACCCCTCAACAAACATCTCATTTCTGATATTAGCTCGGTTCACCTCTTCACACACCCATTTTCCTGATGGTGAGTTTCCCCTCTGGGATCCTTTCTATCTTTTCAGGTTATCAGAAATTGATCTAATAATCTAAAACCCCAAAGAGGGAAGGGTCAGGCAGAGTCTTTACCCCAGTCCTCCTAGGAGGCTACCTGGTCCTAAAAACACCCCCACCTTGCACAGCAAAACCTTCTTAGAGACACAGTATTCCTTGTTGCACCCTTTTTCTAGAGCAATTTGTTAAAGATCATTTATTTATTTAAATAATCTCTATACCCAACATGGGCTCGAACTCACAACCCTGAGAATAAGAGCCACATGGTCTTCAGCCCTCCAAAGCAATGTGTTTGCCTATGTACCTCAGAATTCCATAACTAAGAAAAGAGGCATTACTTATTTGCCAGAAAATCTAATTTTGCCTTACTAGGAACTCTATTACACAGAGTTAACATGACTGATACATCAATGTCACATCCAGATACTTTCTTAATAACACAGGTGGCTAAAAGGGGTTAGAGAATGAAGCTTTAAAGGATGAAGGACTGGAGGAGGGGCGGAGCTAGTGGCATTGGGTACCATAACCTCACTCATGCCCATCGGCTGCTGAAGCCCAGGAATGTCTGATTATTCTGGGTACCACAGGCATCTCTGCAATCAGGCTGGTACCATCTAAGTTCCCCAAGTTAGAATTGTGTTCAGCTGCAAGTAACCATGCCAACCCACAGCAGGCTAAATCGAGACTTACTATCTTCACCTGACAGAAGTCTAGAGGTCGGATAGTTACTGGCATTGGTCTGCCAGCTCATGACAGTTCTCCTGGTCTTTTCCTCATGGAGGCTGATGGCTGCTGCAGCTCCAGCCTTTCGAGTCAGCACTCAAGGCAGAAAGGAGAAAGAGCACCAAGGGGCAGCACCAGCAGTACCCGATGGCTTTTTATCAGGAAAGCAAAAGCCTTCCTAGAGCCCCCAGGTTTCAGCTTATGCCCTGTCAGTCCGAACGGTGTCATATGGCTTCCCTCCCTGCAAGCGAGTGAGCGGAAGTGAGCCTCTGGTCTACAGCTAAAACACTGTCAAGAGCAAAACTGGAATGCTGAAGTGCCCAGAAGGGGGAAGATAGGACACTTCCTCTTGCAATCTTCCCAGGCGGGGCAGGACCCCAGGGCCCCTGCCCAATACCCGCTACAGGTATCCTCCCAGAGGAGCCCCTGAATCCTTATGGCCCTCTCAGTGCTCCAGGCAAGAAGGGCCCACCCAAGGACCTGGGATTCTCCCCCCACCCGCTGCACCAGCAGAAGGTCCTGCTGACTCTGCGTTCTCCTGTGGTGATTAATGGCACTCCGCCGGGGCGGGGGGCGGGGGGAGCTAAGTAGCCGTGCACTGATTAAGGACAAGGCAAGCCAAGTTCCAGGCATGATAAACATGAACTTTACATCTTCCTCCCCGCCTCCCTCCGTGTCCTGCCACCACCAGCGACAGCCAGGCCTGTGGCACCCCTCCCAGTGTACCTGCCCAAGAGACGGGCGGGTGTCATCCAGCCCACCGTTGACACTGCCGGCCACTCACCAGAGCATCAGGGCAGGGATGCGCACACCGGATCTTCCCTCTTTCAGGGCTTGACTTCTCCAGCCTCTTCGCAACCTCCTTGCTTTCTAGCAGGCAGGCATCCTACCGTGCCCAGGGCTCCTAAAACAGTCTGTGCCCCAAAGAATCTACAGCTGGGAGCTGTGGAAATGCTCATTGGGGTGAGCCCAGTATGACCTGGAGTGGCCAGGCAGAGCTCTGGGGACAGGCCTCGGTGGGCTTCGTGAGCGGAGTGGTGAGCCGGCAGAGAAAGGAGCGCGCATGCGCCTGCATGGAGGAAGGAATCCGGGGATAGGCCCCGACAGCTGCAAGGCTCGGGCAGGAGAGGGAAAAAGACAAACCGGAAACGGGGGGTTAGATGTGGTATTGCCCGGCTGCTACCCTTCACGGTGCATCTGCAACACGTGGCGTCCATGTGCATGACGCCCTGTGGGCAATCCAGGCTGATCTCCGCCCCAGGCTGTGATTACTCGCCTGGATCTCACACTCCAGGGAGCACCTGCCAGGTACAGGCAGATTCATCCTGCTGTGGTTGAGCGGGGATCTGGTGAAAAAGCTGCCACCAGAATCTTGTACGAGATAAGGCTGTGATAAGGACAAAGGATACATTACCGCAACAGATAACAGCAGAAATTCAGTGAGTGTGACCTCTCAGGTCCTCTGTCTCCACCCGGGAGACCTGCTTAGGAGCGACAGAAGTGAATGACTGTAGAGGCCGGGGGGGGGGGGGGGGGGTGTAAAGCGCTTGGAAACCACCCCGCCCCACCTAACTTTTGTTTGGGTCACTCTTAACCCATTCCTTGGGTCTCAGCTCAAGTGTCATTTCTTTGGGGAAGCTTCCCTGACCCCTCCTGGATCAGATTCTCTGTATTATCCTGCATCAAGTGTACCGCAGTTTATATTAGTGCATTTGAGTGACGTTTTATCTTTACTACTATAGATTCAATCAGCAAAGATTAATTGAGCCACAAACTTAAATTTAGAGAATACCGTGAGACAGATGCCTGCCCTCATGAAGCTTACAGTCTAGGCATAAGTATCAGGGGGTCGCTAAGCAGGGGTCCACCTTAACTCCAGAGGTAAGATCCCTCTCAGCCCCAGGGGAACAATGGGACAACTCAAGCCCATTCAACTCCTGGCCTCAGGCCACTCACTCCCAGAGGGGCCTCCAGATACGGTTGTAGGGGAATCAAGGGCCTCCTTGGGAACCTAAGCAAGGAACACATGGGGCTGAAACCCACCCCAGTGTGTGACTGCTTCTGTTTGGAAGAGAGGACTCCTTTTAATCTGCATGAAGTTGCCCTTCTATGACTTAGCCGTAGCCTGACCCAGTCCCCACCAACTAAGCCTGAGCACTGAACCAGGAACACAGCCAGTGCCAGAGGGGCCTTGGCATGGTCACGGGTTAAGAATCAGGCCTTGTAGCTCAGCTGAGTGATTTAGAAGATTCTAGAATATCTATGGGAAGAAGCCCCTCAGCCCCTGGAGTCTGGTTCTAGCTGATTAAGAAGTACCCAGGGCCAGTATTTCAGCAAGACAGCTGGGAAATAAACGGAGGGAAATTGTTAATCTTGGGATTCCCAACAAGGTGGAGGCTGTGGGACCAGCCCCTAACATCTCATGCCGGGCCCAGTGTGTGGGAAGTGCGAAGTCGCCTGGGTGGGTGCAGGAAGAGGGTGGGAGAAGCAGGGGGGGAATTAGACTAGCACAAACTTCGTAATTGAAATCATTAATAGCAGTAAAATAAGTTGTCCATCCTACATGTAATTTGTAGTAATATTTGGTTACTGAGATTAATTTCTAGTAATGAAATACTAATTAAACCATTTATTGAGTAATGTATTTGCTCGGTGGTATTTTATGGGTGTTCACTTATAAATATTTTAATTACTTTTGCTAAGTAATTAGAATTTACTAAATAATTTCCAAACTATTTATTAATTTCTAGCAATTCTCAGCCAACCAACAAGTAATTGTTTTACTTTATATCAGTAATTAAAGCCTTTTTTTTTTAAACTTTGAGTGAAGAGAAAGACAGTAATAAAGACAGTCTGTTCTATCACATGGAGTTGGGTGTATTAAAACAAAAACAGACATAAAAATCACCCCTTAATCCAACATTACTCAAACACTCTTACCGTTTTTGTTTTTTGTTTATATCTTAACAGACTTTTTATATGGATGCAGGTACTATTTTTTTCAAAATTGAGATCATAACCATGTTTTCTAGCCACAGAACTTTGCCAATTTTTATATCATACTTTTTATTCTATTAAAATGTCAAACCAGGGGCACGTGGGTGGCTCAGTCAATTAAGCACCTGCCTTCAGCTCAGATTATGATTCTGGGGTCCTAGGATGGAGCCCCATATCAGGCTCCCTGCTCAGCGCCCCCCACCATATATGTATCAAATAAATAAAATTTTCTTTAAAAATGTCAAACCAGGGCCGCCTGGGTGGCTCAGTGGGTTAAAGCCTCTGCCTTCGGCTCCGGTCGTGATCCCAGAGTCCTGGGGTTGAGCCCAGCATTGGGCTCTCTGCTCGGCGGGGAGCCTGCTTCCTCCTCTCTCTGCCTGTCTCTCTGCCTACTTGTGATCTCTGTCAAATAAATACATAAAAATCTTAAAAAAAAAAAAAAAGTCAAACCATCCTATGGGCGCCTGTGTGGCTCAGTGGGTTAAGCCACTGCCTTCGGCTCAGGTCATGATCTCAGAGTCCTGGGATCGAGTCCTGCATCCGGCTCTCTGCTCAGCGGGGAGCCTGCACTCTCTCTCTCTCTCTCTCTGTCTGTGTGCCTTTCTGCCTACTTGTGGTCTCTCTCTGTCAAATAAATAAATAATAAAATCTTAAAACAACAACAACAACAAAAAATGTCAAATCGTCTCAGAGGGAAATTTTCTTGAACAGTTTAAGAGACTTTCTACCTCCATGCACCTACTATGTGTCAGACACTATGCAAAGTAATTTACATGCTCTGCCTGTTTCAACACCGTGGTGATGAACTAGTGTGTAGCAGTGACCTTGTGTAAAGCTGGTCTCCTCATGCTGCAGTCTCAGCATAAAGTCATCTTCAATAAAATAATGGTCTGGGAGAAAAAAAACTTACTGAAATAAATGACTATCTACTTTTCTCTATAAAAGGAAGATCAAGGTGAATGTGATTCTGTAACCTGTTTTTCTCACTTGAAATATTTTTTTTTAAGATTTTATTTATTTATTTGACAGACAGAGATCACAAGTAGGCAGAGAGGCAGGCAGAGAGAGAGGAAGGGAAGTAGGCTCACTGCGGAGCAGAGAGCCCAACACGGGGCTCGATCCCAGAACCCTGAGATCATGATCTGAGCCGAAGGCAGAGGTTTTAACCCACTGAGTCACCCAAGCGCCCCGATTCTCACTTGAAATATTATAAACACCTTTTCATATCAATACGGAGGAGAAGCAGTATCTTTTTTCATAGCTGCATCATATTCTGTGAAGATACCCCATTTAATATTGAATCCATGATTGCTGAGCATTTGGTTTGTTTTCAGTTGTCCACTATTGTGAACAAAACTATAATGAATGTCATTATACATGGAGCTTTGTACACTTGTCCAGCTTTTCCTTAGAATGAAAATTTCTGGGTCAAAGTGTATGAACATTTTTAAGATTTTTGATTCCTACTGTCCACATGCCTCAAAAAAGACTGGACAAAGTTGTATTCCCGCCAGCAGAGTTCAAAGGCCTGTTCCCCTGCACTCTGTGCAGTTATTATTACTTTAAATCTCACGTCTTCAGGGACACCTGGGTGGCTCAGGCAGCTAAGCTTCTGCCTTCGGCTCAGGTCATGGTCCCAGGACCCTGGGATTGAGTCCTGGGTCCAGCTCCCTGCTCAGCGGGAGCCTACTTCTCCCTCCCTCTGCCTGTGGCTGCCCCACTTTTGCTTGCTCTCTCTCTCTCTGTCTCTCTGACACACACAAATGAGTAAGTAAAAGTCTTTAAAAAAAAAAAAAAAAAAAACTCGGGTCATCTGTTCTTGCTCCCTGTCCAAACAGGAAAGTGACCGAGGAGGCATTCCAAATCACAGGGCCTCACAAGCCACTTCTGCACTGGCTCGGGAGAAACACGGTTGCTTGGCTGACAAAGACCTACATGCTATGTCTTCATAACTTAAGTAGCACCCAAATGTTTATAACCATTCCCCAGCACACCCATTCCCTTCCCCACTCCCCACCCCCACCCCAGTCTCCTTCTTTCCACCCAGGAACTCTGTGTCCCTGAAAGGGGGCTTGGGTCCCTGCTGGCAGAATAGGTACCTATCTGTGGGCTCTCTCTTTAGCTCTGACAAAATAGCTCCCCCACCAGCACTGCAAGGCCTAAAACTTCTTCCATTAGTGGCATACGCTAAGCAGTTAACTACACAGTCCCAGTTTGGCCTGCGAGACGTGATCTAATAAATTTTTCAGAGTCTCTCCCATCTCCTTTCCAATGCTCCGCCCTCACCCACAGCCATGTCGCCTGGTGCCTTTGGCCACCCAAGGTCCCCATCCTCGGCCCCATTCCTCCTCCTGCTTGAATAATTTTGAGCCCATGTGAGAAGCATCCTCCTACAAACAAACCAAAAAGCCTTCTTAGGGGAGATACTTCAACAGGTCTCTGAATAAAGAGAGGGAGGCAAAGTCACGGGGGAGAAAGAATGACTCACGAGAAGGCCTGGTGTGGAGACACAACGGAGAGTCAACTGAAGTGGCTCCCTCCCAGAAGGAGCCGCAGAGCAGAGCCGGTGCTCAATCCATGTTTGTTGCTTCTCTAAAGAATGGATGGGTAACTCCCACAGGCCCCCCGGCATTGTTTTCCTTTATTCTCTGTATCCATTTCCTCTCTCCCCCTAAAAAGTATCATATCTCAGGCATCTCTCTATTCACTCAAAAGGGGAGAGGGAGAGTTGCAAGAACCCCCAGCATGGCTCGCCACTCCCCAAACAGGTCATGGAAGATGAAAACCAGGCCTGGCTGCCCTTAGCAGAAGCCCCCCCTTGCCCCATAAACCAGAATAGAGCCCACGTTCACAATAGCTAACATCTACTGAATCCTTACAATGGGACAGGCCTTTCGTTAAGCACGTTACACATATTTTATCACTTAAATGATATATTTATTTTTACTTAACTGCTGAGAAAGTGAGACTTACAGAGTTTAAGTGAAGAGCTGCTCAGGGGGAGAAGCCAGACTCAAAATGCAGCTTTCTCCAATTTCCAGAGCCCAACGTAGACTTACATGTCACATTCTACTGTCTCCACACAGTAGGTGATCTGTAAGGGTGAGATCAAGATAGGGGAAAAAAAGGGAAAGAGGGAGGAAGGAAGGAACCTTTACAGAATGCAGGGGAAATAGTGTCACTTGCCATAAGTAGAAGGTAACGTTAAAATAAACACAATTAAAATGTTGGTCTACATGTCACCTAAAGTCTTGGCTCTACTTTTGAGAAACATTGGACTATTTTATCTCTTTTTAGCACACAATTCTAGAGTTTCCAAGGGATAAACAGGCTATTTTCTTTTCTTTTTTTTTTAACAGGCTATTTTCTAAAGGAAAACTAGATTCCATGGGCCTTAGGCACGTGGGTAATAAAATCCTAAAAACAGATGCTGGGTCTTATTTATCTGTATCTTCTCCATAAATATTTATTTTTTAAAAGATTTTGTTTATTTATTTGAGAGAGAGAGTGTGTGTGAGAGAGCACAAGCAGGAGATAGGGTCAGAGGGAGAGGGAAAACAAACTCCCCACTGAGCAGGGAACCCGATGTGGGCTCGATCCCAGGACCCCAGGATCATGACCTGAGCCAAAGGCAGACACTTAACTGACTGAGCCACCCAGGCGCCCCTCCATAAACATTTAATACAATGTCTGGCCCAGGGTGGATTTGTGGAAGATGAATGATGAATCCCCTTCCCGGTCTTAGTGTCTCCATCAGGCAAAGAGGATTGGACTAGCCGTTCCTTAAGGTGTTTTTCACTCTGCATGGCATTGGTCCTTTGGATTTCAGTGGTTGCATTCTTAGTGGTTTGGTCTTCTGTTCCATCTCCCCTGTGGTAAGCAGAACTCTAAAGATAGCTCTGAGAGATTTCCATACCTTGTTATTCAAACACCAATCCAGGTACTTCCATGAAGGGCTTTTGCAGATGTAATTAAAAACTAAATCAGTTGACCTTAAGATACAGAGATAATTTTGTAGGCTCCGCCCAACAAGGTGAGCCTTTTGAAAGCAAAGAGTTTTCTTCCACTGGTAGTCAGGGATTCCCGGTGTGAAAGCAAGTCAGCCTAGAGGAGGTTATCAGTGGCTGAGATGCAAGTCCCTCATGGAAGGATCTAAGAGTAACCCCCATTCCCATCCCAGCCCCCACCAATAGCCAGCAAGAAGAAGGGGACCTTGGTCTACAGCTACCAGGACCTGAACTAGCCAACAACCTGAATGAGCTTGGAAGTAGATTCTTCCCCAGAGCCTCCAATAAGATCACAATGTGGCCAGTATCTTGATTTGGACCTTGTGAGATCCTGAGCAGAGAGCCCAGCCAAGCCACCTGGACTTTTAGGGTTTTTTAAAAGATTTTATTTATTTATGTATTTGAGAAAGAGAGAAAGAGCATGCACAAGCAGAGGGAGCAGCAGAGGGAGAGAGAGAACCATCCCCACTAATCAGGAAGCCCCACACAGGGCTCCATCCCAAGACCCTGAGATCATGACCTGAGCCAAAGGCAAATGCTTAACCGACTGAGCCACCCAGGTGCCTGGAGCCACCTCGACTTATTTATAATAAATGGATGTTGCTTTAAGCTGTTGCATAAATAACAAATTGTGGTAATTTGTTATGCAGCAACAGAAAAATGCAGTTCCCTACCATATTCCTACCAACCCATGCTGTTGTTGTTGTTGTTATTATTTTGGGGAAAGAAATCAATTTAGGGAGTTTTGAGCTAAGGCTTCTTTCTGTCAATTTCATGTGAGTCTAACAACCAAATATTAAGAATTGAATTCCTGTTGTGTCCCCAGGTCCTCTATTGGAGGCCAGTATATAATTTGGAGGTAAAATTGTGTGGAATATACAAGGTGAGCAGGAAGGGTATGACAGAGACGGCAGAACAGTGTGCACTAGAGATGTTGAGCAGGCTTCATCGACTAAGTGAAACATGAATACGGATAGATTTGAAATAAGCAGAGAAAGGGGTAGGGGCAGAGAAATTCTGAGTAGAAGGCAAAGCACAAAGGAATGGAGGTAAGAATGAGCACGATGTCGATCAGTCTTGGTTCCTGAGAGCAAGGCAGGTTTCTCAAGCCCTGTCACTTGGAATTAGCTACTGTGCCAAGTTACCAGTTAACAAGGCCAGGTATGCAAACAGTGGGTTTCTAGGCAGGAGCCGAAGCTAGCTTAGTCTTGGAAAAAGAAAGGTAAATGGAAGGTCTGGGAAGAAGAAGTAGTAAGAACCAAACAAAAAACAAAAAAGAAAAGAAAAGAAAAGAGGTGGGTGGCTCAGTGGGTTAAAGCCTCTGCCTTTGGCTCAGGTCATGATCCCAGGGTCCCAGGATCGAGCCCCACATCAAGCTCTCTGCTCAGTAGGGAGCCTCCTTCCCTTCCTCTCTCTCTGCCTGCCTCTCTGCTTACTTGTGATCTCTGTCAAGCAAATAAATTTTTTAAAAATCTTTTAAAAAAAAAAAAAGAGCAAAACTTACCATGAAACAGATCCAAGTTATGGTAAAGAGATAAAAGCCTGGGGCACCTGGGTGGCTCAGTGGGTTAAGTCTCTGCCTTCGGCTCAGGTCATGATCTCAGGGTCCTGGGATCAAGCCCCGCATCGGGCTCTCTGCTCAGCAGGGAGCCTGCTTCCCTTCCTCTCTCTCTCTGCCTGCCTCTCTGCCTACTTGTGATCTCTCTCTCTCTGTCCAATAAATAAATAAAATATTTTAAGAAAAAGAGATAAAGGCCGAGAGGTAGGGCGTAAGGACAAAAAGTACAGGCTTGGGTCTCTACCTTCACCACCTTGAAAGGGAAGGGGAAGAGATAAACCATCAGCTTTTAATCCTTGCACCTTGTCTAGGAGATTATGCAGGTGGAAGCCTGGACTTTGAGCAGATGGGCTTGCTACAGGGGATGGCTCAGGTTGGGAAGCAGGGAAAGGGTCATAAGAAAGATGGGTTGGGGCCGGACTATAAGGGATCTGGAAAGCTAGGAAGTGAAACAGAGGTTTTCAATCTTGACTGAACATTAGAATAACCTGGGGCTCTTTTAAAAATACTGATTGATATCCATACCCCACCTCAAACATTTCAATGCCATCGGCCTGGTTCAACTCAGGGCTTAAGAGTTTAAAAAGTATCACAGGTTATTCTAATATTCCCCCAAGGCTGAGAACCACAGATCTAGAGTTTGGACCCCTCCTACTAGCCAGTGCAGCCTACAAAGGACGTGTGAATGACATAATACAATGGAAAACAACACTAACTGGACAGAAGACCAAGTAAAAATAATAATAGCAAATAACAACACAGCAGTTTTTGGCACTTTTCTAAGATTATATATTATATTACATTTTATATTTTAAGAAGTATTATTATATGTACTTGTTAATAATCACAATACCCCTATAAAGTAGCTACTGTTATTATCACTAGTTTAGAGATAAGAAAAGTGAGGTTTGGGGCACCTGGGTGGCTCACTCAGTTAAATGTCTGACGCTTGGTTTCGGCTAAGGTCAAGATCTCAGGGTCGTGGGATTGAGCCTGGAGTCGGGCTCCACGCTGAGTGTGGAGTCTGCTTGAGATTCTCTCTCTCCCCTTTCCTCTGCTCCTCCCCACCACGCTTGTGCTCTCTCTTTCTTAAAAAAAAAAAGAAAAGAAAAAGTGACGCTCCAAAAAATTAACACTTGTTCACGGGGTGCATAAATGATGGAGTTGAGATTGGAATACTGCAGGTTGGGCTCAAAGGTCCATGCTCTCCATTTTGCTTCTGGATATAGTGGATTCGCTTATATCATACTAACCTCTTTGCCAAAAACAACTAGGAAAGCACTTTTTTTTAAAAATTTTTTTTAATTTATTTATTTGTTAGAGAGAGAGAGCGAGCGAGCACAGGCAGACAGAGTGGTAGGCAGAGGCAGAGGGAGAAGTAGGCTCCCCGCCGAGCAAGGAGCCCAATGTGGAACTTGATCGCAGGATGCTGGGATCATGACCTGAGCCGAAGGCAGCCGCTGAACCAACTGAGCCACCCAGGCATTCCTAGGAAAGCAAGTTTTAACACAAAGAAAAGTTACCAGGACAATGAAGACTTGAGAGGCCAAGACTATCAAGACTAAAAAAGTCCATTCATGTGAACCTGACAGATGGCCACATTTTTTTGCAGGCATTTGTAGATTATTAGCAAGCAAACATCTGAGGGGTCCAGAAGCTGAGTAGTTGTTTTGTTGTTATTGTTGTTGTTTGTTTTTTTTTAAGAAGGGCTAATCTTTTTTTAAGATTTTATTTATTTATTTGACAGAGAGAGAGATCACAAGTAGGCAGAGAGGCAGGCAGAGAGAGGGGGGGAAGGTTCCTCCAGCATGGGGCTCCTTGTCAGGCAGGGAAACTGCATCTCCTTCTGCCTGCGGCTCTCCCTGCTTGTGCTCTCCTTCTCTCAATCTCTCTGATAAATAAATAAACAAATTCTTGAAAAATAAATAAAATAAAAAATCATTACAGACTGATTCTAAAATGTACATGAGAAAGGCAAAGGATCTAGAATAACCAAAACAATTTTGAAAAAGAAGAACAATGTTGGAGGACGTGAACTACCTAACTTCAAGACTTAACTATGCTAATCAAGACAACATCGTATTAGCAAAAAGACACAGAGATAAATGGAACAAAACAGAATCTAAAAATAAATTCAACAGACTTTTGACAAAGGTCAAAGACAATTGAACAGAGAAAGGATAATTATTTAATAAAAGGTGCTGTATTAATTAGATGTCCATATGCAAATAACAACAACAAACAAAACAAAAAAAAACCTTGACCCATGCCTCCCACCGTATATAAAAATGAATTCATCTCCTCCTATGTATATACCCAAGATAACCAAAAGTATATGTTCACACCCATACATGAATGTTCATAGTAGCATTACTCATAGAAGCCAAAAAGTGAAAACAACCCCAAATGTCCATAGAATGATAAATGGATAAATAAAATGCAAATATCCATACAATAAAACATTATTCCACCATAAAAAGAAATTAAGTACAAATACCTGCTACAGAATGGATGAACCTTGAAAACATTACACTAAGTCAAAGAATCTCTAAAGACAAAAAGAAGATTAGTGTTGCCTAGGGCTAGAGGAGGGGCAATGGGCAGTGACTGCTAATGGGCTCCTCTTCAGATGATGAAATACTCTGGAATTACATAGTGGAATTAGATAGTGGAGATGGTTGCATAACCTTGTGGATATTCTAAAAACCATCTAATTGTACACTTTCAAAAAGTAAATTTCATAGTATGTGAATTATATCTCAATAAAACAAAATGTTTTTCAAAACTAACTCAAAATGGACCATAAACCTAAATGTAGAATGTGAAACTACCAAACTTCAGTAGAAATACAAGACAAACAACATGGGATTGGAAGGGAGACAAACCATTAGAGACTCTTAATCTCACAAAACAAACTGAGGGTTGCCAGGGGTAGTGGGTATGGAGAGGGTGGTTGGGTTATGGACATTGGGGAGGGTATGTGCTATGGTGAGTACTGTGAAGTGTGTAAACCTGATGATTCACAGACATGTACCCCTGGGGCAAATAATACATTAAATGTTAATAAGATAAATAAATAACCATCTTTAAAAAAAAAAGAAATACAAAAGACAATCTGCATGACTCTACATTAGGCAAAGAGGTTCTAGATACTAAAAGCACAATCCACAAAAGCATGACCCACAAAGAAAACAATGTTAATTTGAACTTTATTAAAATTAAAAACTCTTGCTTCGCAGAAGACATTGTTAAAAGAGTTCAAAAATGAACCATGGATTGGAAAAAACAGTTGCAAATCATATTTCTAACAAAGACTTATATACAGATTATAGACAATAAAAAACAACAATAAAATTCAACAATAAAAAACTCAACAATAAAAAAACAAGTAATCCCATTTCTAAAGTGCCAAAGTTCTGAACCCGTACTTCACCAAAGAAGATATGTGGGTGGCTAATAAGCACATGAACAGATACTCAGCATAATTAGTCAGTGGGGACAAGTTAAAACCAACATGAGATACTCCTACATACTTATTGGAAGGGCTAAAATTCAAAAGACTGCCAATACCAAGTGCTGTCAAGGATGTGAAGTAATTAGTTTTACCATGTGGGCCAGGAGATTTCTTATTTGGGAGTTTTTAAATTACAAATTCAATATCCTTAACAGTTATTGGACTATTCAAAATATCTATTTCATATTGAGTAAATTGTGGTAATTGGTGTTGTAATTGGTATTGGTCTATTTCATGTACACTACTCTTGCTTACTTTTGATCATATTTACATAATACATCATTTTCCAGCCTATTATTTTTAATCTGGTTATATCATTACATTTATTTATTTATTTATTTAGATTTTATTTATTTATTTGACACAGAGAGAGAAAGAGATCACAAGTAGGCAGAGAGGCAGGCAGAGGGGGAAGGGGAAGCAGGCTCCCTGCCGAGCAGGGAGCCCGCTGTGGGACTCGATCCTGGGACTCCAGGATCACGACCCAAGCTGAAGGCAGTCGCTTAACCAACTGAGCCACCCAGGCGCCCATATCATTACATTTAAATGGAATTGTGTGCGTGTGTGTGTGTAGCATATACTTACTTGGGTGATGTTTTTTAAACCCAGCTGCCATTCTCTGTCTTATGATTATTGTATTTAGATCATATATATTTAATGTAATTATTGATCTGCTGGGGTTTAAGTCTACCATTTTATTTTTTGTTTTCTGTTTTGTCATCCTGTTTTCATTTCTCTTTTCTCTCTTATACCTTCCTGTGGATTACTTAACTTTTTAAAAATTCCATTTTGATTTGTCTATAGTGTTTTTCAGTGTATCTCTTTGCAGAGCTTTCTTTGTAGTTGCTCTAAGTATTACATTATATACACATAACTTGTCAAAATCTATGTCATTTTACCAGTTCAAGTGAAGAATAGAAACTTTATCTCGCTTTATGTTCCTTTATTCTCTTCCACTTATAATTGTTTTAAATATTTCCCTTATATTCATTTAGAACCACTATGATAGTATTATAATATTGTTTAAATTATTAAACATTGTTTTAGAAAAATTAAGAAGAGAAAGACTATTATATTTACCCATATTTTTTCTTACTGTGCTATTTCTTCCTGCTGCTCTAAAGTTTCTCATTTTATTATTTCCTTTCTGTCTAGAGAATTTCCTCTTGTCATTCTTTTAGGATAATTCTGCTGGTGACAAATCCTCATACTATTTTCCTTCATCAGAGAATGTCTTCATTTTTTTTTCTTTTCTGAAGGATATTTTTGCTGGCTGTAGGACTCTGATTTGACAGCACTTGAAAATACTGTGCCACTTTCTTCTGGCCTTTATATTTTCTGATGAGAAATACACCATAATTCAAATTGTTTTTCATTTCAGGTAAGGTGTCATTTTTATCTGCCTGCTTTTGAGAACTTTCTTTACTTTGGTTTTCAGAAGTTTAATTATGATGCATCTTAGTATAAACATCTCTCAGTTTATCCTATTTGGGAATCATCTGGCTTCTTGAATTATAGGTTTATGTTTTTTGACAAATTTGGAAAGGTTTCTACCATTACTTCTTCTCATACTTTTTCAGTGTCCTGACACTGAGGTCCCAAATGTTAGATCTTTTGTTGTAGTCTGAAGATATCTAAAGCTCTCTTTCTGTCTTTCCTCCACCACCCCTCTCTTTTAGATTGGATAATTTCCATAGTTTTGACTTCTGGTTCAGTGATTCTTTGCTCTGTCTTCAATTCCACTGTTGATCCTACTCCCTGAGCTTTTTGTTTTGGTTATGGTATTTTTAGTTCCAGTATTTCCATTTGGTTCTTCTTTATATCTCCTATTTCTTTGCTAAGATCTTCTATTTTTTGTTTGTTTCAAATATGTTTGTAATAGTCTGTTGGAACATTTTTATCATGATTACGTTAAAATTTGTCAGATAATTTTGGCATCTCTACCTCTTCTATACTGTAAGCACAGTGATAATTTAAGCAGAATTCTTCACATATGGAAATTCCTTCTAAATATTTGTGATTTTTTCTTCAAATTTTTAGCTGTCATATGCACCCTCAATTCGACACAATTTTTTTGCCATTTGTTTTTATTGAGTCTTTCTAAAACATTCAATTTAGTTAATATAGAAAAACAAATTCATTTCTTGTTATAGTCAGGTTTTATGAGTTTATGTTATATTTAAATCAAGAAGGTAATGAAAATTATAAGTAAAGCTGATATAAACAGGCTTAGGAACATACACAACTGATTTGTAGTAAGCAGACAACACAACTGGTGTTGGACAGTAGCATACCAGTTACAAGTATTTATTGTGCTTAGAGCATCGGTTTGTATGTCTCACAGAGGAAATAAAGAAATATTTTTAAATGAAGGTTAATTAGCAGAGCTTCTATATATTTGAAGATCATGATCATTTTCACTAATAATCAAATTTACTAATGAGAGTCTACATTAATAGCAGACAAAATAGACTTTAAGACAAGAAATACTAGTAGAGATAAAGAGGGAAATTTTTATAATAAGGGATATTTATATATCAGGAATATATTACTATATCAGGAAGTAACTATTACAAATGTGTGTGCACTTGATATGTGGAATTTGAGAAACAAGGCAGAGGATCATGGGGGAAGACAGGGAAAAAATGAAACAGGACAAAACCAGAGAGGAAGATAAACCATAAGAGACTCTCAATCTCAAGAAATAAACTGAAGGTTGCTGAAGTGGAGGGTGGTGGGAGGGATGGGGTGGCTGAGTGATGGACACTGGGGAGGGCATGTGCTATGGTGAGCGCTGTGAATTGTGTAAGACTGGTGAATCACAGACATGTACCACTGAAACAAATAATACATTATATGTTAATTTTTAAAAATAAAAATAAATAAATAAATGGGTGTGCCTTTAACAAGAGAGCCTCAAAATACATAAAGCAAAAACTGATAGACGTGAAAGGAGAAATAGACAATCCAACAATAATAATTGGAGATTTCAACATCCTACTCTCAATAATTCATCGATCAGTTAGGAAGTCAGAAGAAACATGTAAGATGTGAATAACACTATCAACAAACTTGACTTAACTGATGTGTATACAACATTCTACCCAAAGACTGCAAAATAAACATTCTTTTCAAGAACACATGGAACATTCTCCAGGATAAATCATATGCTAGAGCACAAAACAGGTCTGTTTAACTTTAAAAAGATTGAAATCATACAAAGTATGTTCCCTGACCACAACAAAACTAAATTAGAGATCCATAAGAAAGAAACAGGAGAAATGCCAAAAATTTGTAAATTAAATAACATTCTTAGAACATAAATCAATGAAATGGAAAATAGAGAAAATCAATAGAGCCAAATTTGGTTATTTGAAAAACTCAATGAAATTGGAAAATTCTTAACCAGACTATCTAGAAAGTGAGAGAAAATACAAATTACCAAAATCAAGAAGATATATCATTACTGACACTACAAAAATTAAGATGATTGTAAGAGAATACATGAACAACTTGATGCCATCAAATTAGACAACTAAGATTAAGTGAGAAAATTGTAGAAGTACACAAATTACCGAAATTGACTCAAAAAGAATTGAAAATCTGATAAAACTTATGATAAAAAATGAAACTGAATGAGTAATTAAACATCTTCCCACAAAGAAAAGACTAAGCCCAGATGGCTTTATTGGTGAATCAAATATTAAATATTTAAAGAAGAAATAATACCAATCCTTCACAAACAAAAAATAGTAGAAGGAGGGAATACTTGCAAATCATTCTACGATGCTAGATTTAGCGAGAAATCAAAGCCAAACATAGATGTCACAGAAAAAAGAAAATAAAACCAACATCCCTCATGAAAATAGATGCAAGAATTCTTTTTTTTTAATTTAATTTAATTTTTTTTTTAGATGCAAGAATTCTTAACAAAATACTAGCAAACCAAATTCAGCAACATATAAAAAGGATTACATCCTGTGACTAAGTGTATTTATCCCAAGAATGGCAGGTTGGTTTAATATTTGAAGATAAATTAATATAGTCTACCATATTAAAAAAATAAAGGACAAATCTCACATGATAATTTCAAACAGAAATAAATAAACAATAAGAACTAGATATTTTAATACCTCACTCAGTAGTTACCGGAAAAACTTCTGACATACCCAAGTGATAATTCATGATTTTAAAAAGTTATGTGCTGGGACAAACTGGATATTCATATGAAAATAAAAATGAACTTTGACTCTTAACCTATACCATATACAAAAACTAACTTCAAATGGATCACAGTCAGAAAATTAAACATAGAGTTAGCATATGATCGAGAAATCCTATTTACTCCTGGATATATATCCAAGAGAACTGAAAACATATGTGCACACAAGAATTTGTACACACATATTCACAGCAGCATTATTCATAATTGCCTGAAAGTGGAAACAACCCACATCTCCATCAATGAGGAATGGATAAACAAAATGTCATAAGTCCATATGGTAATAGAGGAATATTATTTGGCCATAAAAAAGAAATTAGGTTCTCATTCGTGCTACAGCAGGGATTAATCTTGAAAAAACTATGTTGAGTGAAACAAGCCAGACACAAAAGCCTCATACTGTATGATTCCATTTGTACGGAATGTTTAGCATAGGCAAATCCATAGAGAGAGAAAACAGATTTGTGCTTGCCAGGGATTGGGGGAGGGAGGAATGGGCAATGACTGCTTAAAGGTGGGGGGGGGGTCTTTTTTTGGGTGATGAAATATTCTGGAATTAGATAGTGGTGATATTTACACAACTTTGTAATATAATAAAACCACTAAATTTTACCTTTTTAAAGGATGGAATTTATAGCCTGCAAACTGTATCTCAAAAAAGTTGTTATATTATTTTCAAATAGATCAAAGACTTAGATGTAAAAGCTCTTTACCTAGGACTGGGGCTAGAACTTAGGATTGACTGAAAATGGGCCCAAGAGAATTTGAGGGGGACTTTGGAAATGTTCTAAGACTGTATTATAGTCATGATTGTACAACTCTACAAGTTTACTAAAAATCATTGCATTGTTCACTTACAATGGGTGATTTTTTATTAAAATATAACTGATATACAGTGTTATATTAGTTTCAGATGTACAGCATATTGATTTGACAAAGCCACGCATTACTCAGTACTTACTGCAGTAAGTGTAATCACCATCCATCACCATACGTTATATTATTGACTATATTCCCTATGCTGTACTTTTCTCTCCATGACTTACTTTATAACTTGAAGTTTGTACGTCTTAAACCCTTTCACCATTTTACCTCTCCCCCATCCCCTCCCCTTTGGCAACCACCAGTTTGTTCTCTGTATTTATGAGTTTGTTTGCTCGTTTGTTTTGTCTTTTCAAGTCCACATATAAGTGAAATCATATGGAATTTCTCTTTCTCAAGTCTACCTTATTCATTTCACTTAGCATAATACCCTCTAGGTCCATCCATGTTGTAGTAAATGGAAAGATTTCGTTCTTTTTTATGGCTGAGTAATATTCTATACAATAGATGATTTTGTGGAATGTAAATTTTACCTCAATAAAGCTGTTCAGAAAAACAAACCCACTGAAAAAGAAATCAAAATGTCATAGTAAATAATGGAGGGACGTTGGGTAGAAATTTAACTTAAAAATGAAACAGAGAAGGACGACAAGAGGGGGCACTGGAGTGCTGAATATTCTGTTGCTTAATCTTATTGTGAATTACAGTTTGTGAAAATTCATTGAGCTGTGTTCTCGTGCAGTTTTCTTTTTCAGATTTTATTTCTTTATTTGACAGAGAGATACAGCGAGAGAGGGAACACAAGCAGGGGGAGTGGGAGAGGGAGGAGCAGGCGTCCCTCGGGGCAGGGAGCCCCATGTGGGACTTGATCCCAGGACTCTGGGATCATGACCTGAGCGGAAGGTCAGACACCTAATGACTGAGCCACCCAGGTGCCCCTTATGTGCAGTTTTCTGCGTGTATACCACAATAGAAAGTTTTAAAAATGGCAGTAAGTCCTGGGAGGGGCCATGAGTGACCCAATAATGAGTTATAGAAGCTGAGAGGTTGTTCAGAAGCCATCCAGTTCTTCTTGGGTCCCCATGAGATTTTCGCTCCTTTATTGCCACTATTTTACAATAACCCCCACTCTGAGAGCTGGCCTGAATGAATTTCTGTTTCTTCCTGTGAAGAAGCCTCACTAACAGACC
This sequence comes from Martes martes, assembly GCF_963455335.1. Lineage (NCBI taxonomy): Eukaryota > Metazoa > Chordata > Mammalia > Carnivora > Mustelidae > Martes > Martes martes. The sequence continues at coordinate 51,297,285 of NC_137902.1, forward strand.
CACACCACAGATAATACCAAAATGGCACCTCTGAGAGGGCTGAGAATTTTGTACCGGGCTGAATCCCTAGGGCCTAAAACAACACCTGGTAATACAGTAGGTTCTCAAGACTCGGATGCATGAACTCGGATGCATGAACAAACGGATGAACGCACAAATAGTTGGAAAGGAAAGGAAGTGTAGAAGTGTGTTTACAAAAACATGCATTTTTCAATGCAACCAGCCTATATTTCCACAGGGATGTGGACAAAATGTGATGGAAGCCCAGAGTATGAAATAATGCCCCGGGGGGAATGTGAGGAAAGGGGCAGAGGAGGACACATGGGAGTTGGGTCTTGAAGGATGAATAGGAGTTTGCCAGATAAAGAATGGAAGGGAGTGGGACAGACAAACACAGACACAAATACGTTGTTGTGAAAGAGCCTAGCATTCTTCAGAGCCCCGAGAAGGCTCCTACGGCAGAAGGGCAGGGTTCATAGTGAAGCAGAGGTGAGAGATGAGGCTGGAGAGGTAAGCTGGGAGTAGATGGAAAAGGGTCATCTCTTCACAGCCAAGACATCTGAACTGACTCCTGCAAGAATCACCACCAAGAAAGAATTTTAACCAAGGGTGAAATTCGCTTTTTAGGGAGCTCATTTTGGCTGGAGCAAGAATAGTTTGAATTCATTGGCTATCTGCTCTGTTGGTATTTACACCTCCTTGCCTCCATGACTCTCTCTCTCTGCCTTCCTCCCTTCCTCTCTGTCTCTCTCGCTCTCATGTGTTGTCTTGTATAGGTCTCTCCTCTCTGTGTATTTCTTTCCATTTTTTTCTCAAGACACTACCCTTTGGGGGCACCTGGGTGGCTCAGTGGGTTAAGCGTCTGCCTTCAGCTCAGGTGATGGTCCCAGGGTCCTGAGATGGTGTTTTGCATCCTGCTCCTTCCTCAACGGGGAGCCTGCTTTTCCCTCTCTCTCTGCCTGCCTCTCTGCCTACTTGAGCTCTCTCTCTCTCTGTCAAATAAACAAAAATCTTAAAAAATACAAAATAAACAAAAATCTTAAAAAAAAAAAAAAAGACACTCCCCTTTGAAGGTATCTCTCAACCGCCTGCGTCTTATCTGCCCAAACAGCTTTCAGATTCCATCTCCAGGACTCATTTTCTTCAGGACGCTAGTCCCAGCCAGCCTTGGGGCTTTCACAAATAAGTACTCAGGATTTCCTCTTGAACAGCTCTTCGGGGCCTCACCAGTGCACAGAGAAGGTGCTGGAAGAAGGATCCGCCCTCATGGGGCCCAGAGAAGGTGAGCCACCAGATCCCGTGGCCTCCACAGAACCAGTGAACTGGGAACAGCACGCTCTCCTCTCAGGCATCCTGGCAACGCTCACAACACTGTTGGTGCCCACAGCTCGAAGCCACCCCCCTTCAGCCTCCTCCAGGAGAGCCTCAGGCCTGGTGGCTCATACCTCTGACCTTCAGCTCCACCACCACGTTTTCGCCGCTGCGCCCATCCTCCCCAGGCAAAGGACCCCCTGAGTCAGGAGATCCCCTCATGCAAGCCGAGCTTGGGACTTCTCTCCAGGACAGTTCTCTCCCCTGGGACAAGAGGGTCAAGCTGCTCTTCTAGACATGACCTCAGAGATGTGTGGCAAGGGCCCTGGCCCAATTTATCACCACGGGGCTATAATTAGGTTTGTTAACATACAGTCCAGTGTAGTCTTGTTGACTAGGAACTTAATCACGTTACTATTGAGTTCCTGTACGCATTGCTTGGGGTGACTGTTTTACTCGTAGAGTTATAGCCAAGCCCAACGGGAGGAAATTAGCTTTGGACACAAGTTTGGGGGGGGGGGTTCTTTTTCCTCATGACTTTGTCTCCCTCCCCCCCTTCCATGTGAAAATATTTAGCAAACAGTGACAATGATGAAAAACAGTAGGAAACAAAATGTTCTACATTAGTATAAAACATGAAAAATGCAGCAAGGACCCTTAGCGGTACAACATGTGTTATGCTGGCTGGCAGTCCATTAGCTCTGATAGACATTTCACTTACCTAAGTCAAATATAACAGTCTAGTATTCATTAATATAAGAAGGGGCTGTGGAATCAGAGCTACCATCTGGCTGGGCCGACAGAATAATCTACAACTCATGATTAGGTCTAAGGAGTGGGGTTTCACTTTAATCTTTCTCATTGCTCGAAATTTCCATCTGCGCAGTTCGGCACATCATTTTTCTTCAAGACAAATGTGCTGTTTTTCATGTTCCAAAATTAGATCAGAAGAAAACGATTAATCATGTCACGGCCTGGGAAAGGAAACAAAGCTCCGATATTCTGCTGCTCTCCCCTCTCCTCCCCTCCCCCCCAACCCCGCCCCTCCCGGCCCCGGCCCGTTGCAAGTTTCCCTTTTTTCCCCAACCTCTGGGTTTTCAGTACAACTTTTGGAGACGCCGCCGCCAGCCGAGAGAAGGAGGGTGGGACGGGAGGGGCGAGGGCGCTCGCTGGGCCTGCGGGGACAGCCTAGGGCGGGGGCGGGGGGGGTCCTGGGACCCCAGCCCCCCGCGCACCCCTGGCCCCCCGCGGGTGACTCCCGACCGGGCTGCACCTTCTGTCCCCCCAGCCCTCCCACCTGCCACCCCGCCCCGACTCCGGGCGCTGGGCGCTGCCTCTCCCCCGGAGTGACAAAAGGGCTGCGAGCCTCCCTCCCGCGCGTCCCCCTCCCGCGGCCGCCACCGTCCTGTCTGTCAGCCGGCTCGCAAGTCATAACAAATCCCTGGCGCGGAGCTGAAGCTGAGCATTTGCCGGAGCGTCATGGGGATGATGAATGACCCGCAGGCCTTTGAAGTGCTCTGCCAGTTCAGCTGGGTCCGCGGTGCTGACAGAGAAATATACACAACAGCGTAACCAATAATGAGAACATTAAACATTCCTGCGCCGTGACAGGCTGACAGAAAAACCCAGGCTCCCATCAATCACGGCGCAGATAGAACCCTGACAACTGGCCCCTCACTGATACCCGCGGTCACCTTGCCCTCGCCCCTCGCGCGCTCTCGCCGGGCTCCCTCCTCGTCCTCCCTCCGGTTTTCCTCTTTCCTTCCCTCCGGACTCCCCGCACCCCTCCTCTCCGCTCCTCCCTGCTCCTCTCCCCTCCCTCTAGCCGCTCTCCCTTCCGCACCTCTTCTGCCCCCTCCTCCACGCCCCCTGCCCTCCGAGACTGCCTTCGAGGGAGCCTCGCGGAGGTCAAGTGAGGTTGGGGCCACTTGCATTTCGTTAGACTGCCCTTGCTGAAACTGTGAAGAAGTGTGAAGTCCTTAAGTTCATGGTTAACAATCTGTCGCTCTTAACCAGAAGCAAAATAATAACACAGTCACTGTAGGTACAACCTCATTTGGAAATATTATTATTACAAGTCTAAGGGGAGACCCATTTGAACCCCTTCTCCCTCCTCTGCAGGGGAAGGGTCTCTCTGGGTGTCTTCCTGCGTGACTTGGGAAGGGGACCCTTCTCTTCCCAGCCAGCCAGGACCTCTTTCTTCTCAACTGGGTTTATCTGACTCCATCTGGTTTCTGATCTGCCCCAAAGGGGAAAACAGCAGAGAAACACAAAGATCTCTTCCTTTTCCTCCAACAGGAAACAGAATCTGCCCAGATAAAGCCTATTGGAGGAACTTTAGCCCAGTTCCCGGAGGAGCCGCTGGTGACCTCTCAGTCACTTTCTGGATCCCTCAGGGCTCCCAGGAGAACTGGGTTTTGTCCACACTTTCCTGGGCTGAGCCTCTACTCCCACTTTGTGACAGTGAGGCATTCCCCCATGGTCCCCCCGCCCAAATCCCCCGATTATCCCAGCCAGGCCCACACCCCACTAGCCAGCAAGGGCTCATGGTAAGAGCCCTGGGCCCCGGGGAAGTGAGAAGCCAGGGTTCTAATCCCACCAGGAGAACTTGAGCAAGGCCAGAATTGCCCTGGACCTCTCTTCATCCACAATAAGGGAACGCAAGTCCCTACCTTAGAGTTCTTCACCTTCTCCAGATGCAAACAGTTATATTCTTCCTTTTATTCTTGAACCAAACTTACTTACTTCCTCCTTCCCTCCTTTCCTTCCTCCCTCCTTCCCTCCTTTCCTTCCTTGGCTTTTGGAGACTGACATTCCTTGACTTTCCAAAAAGTCACGAAAAACTCCCTGCAGCCTCCACACACGTGTCCAGAGATGGTGAGTGGCAGAGGGGGAAAGGTCACTTCCTGGGGATCCTGGGGTGGAGGGTGTTATAAGGGGTCTGGCCGGAACCTGGGGGAGGAGATAGAAAGGCACGTAGAAGCTTCCTCTTTAGAGCCCATGCTTTGAGGAAAAGTTCAATCGTGACACCTCAGATGCATTTGTGTATTGGTTTAAGTGAGCCAGCTCAGGTGTGAGGAAGAGAACATCTGCTCCGTGCTCTGGAGTATCTTGTCCTTTCCTTTCTGCCCACCTGACAAGGCCAGCTCTGTTCTCACCACCTCTAGGACAAGTTTGTTCTGCCTGCCCTGGCCCACGATGACCTTGCCTTTCTCCAAGGGCCTATGAGCTCTGGCCCAAATGAGCATCTTGCCTGCCCAGCTCTACTTGAAGCTACTTGAGGGCAAGGAGGGTGCCATACTCTGCCCTTCCCTGGGTTACCTGGGACTAGTACAACATGTTGGTCCAAAATGCCTGCCCCACCCGCAGCTCCCTTCTCTAAGGAACTGCCCCTACCAGCCCTGTTCAAGGGGGAGACCTCAGAGGCCATGTCCATATTGCATGTCCACCACAGCAGAATGGTCCAGTAGTGAACGCCTATCCCTGCAACCAATCAGATTCTCTCTTCCTTGAAAATCTGAACTCAGCCACAGGTGGTGTTAGGCTCCTAAAAGTCACTAATGTCTGGGGCTGAGGCAGCCATTTTGAGCCATGGTAGATGCTGAGAAAGGAAAAAAAAAAAAAAAAAAAAAAAGGCAGCAGCAACAGCAGCAGGGGCAGCAGCTCATCTTCAAAGGAAAACAGGAGAATGAGGAAGTGGACAAAAAGAAGCAGATATGAAATATCAGATAGATCCAGAAGACAGCATAGCTTTAATTCCTGACTTGCTCATTCCTGTCCTCTAAGGCCTGTTACACTCCTTCCTGCCCCTGGATGCCTGGGAGGCAGCAGGCAACTAGAAAAGGTATATGACCCAGACCCGGCCAATCCTTCTATCCTATCATTCTGCCTACAAAGATTGGCCCAGGAGAAGCATGTGACCTATGTCAGGGCAATCCGAGTCCTTCCCTGGGATTCTACATACTGATTCTGAAGGAGAGATAGCGTCCATTTCTTTTATTTTTTTTTAAAGATTTTATTGATTTATTTAACAGAGAGAGAAATCACAAGTAAGCAGGGCAGTAGGCAGGGGGTGGGGGGGGAAGCAGGCTCCCTGCTGAGCAGAGAGCCTGATTCTGGGCTTGATCCCAGGACCCTGAGATCATGACCTGAGCTGAAGGCAGAGACTTAACCCGCTGAGTCACCCAGGTGCCCCGCGTCCATTTCTTTTAGATTGAGAATCACAAGGCTAGGACCCCAAAGTTCTTACAGCCTTGGCTACCACTACCTGAAGAAACAATTTATGGTAGAAGCAAATGATGCCAACCAGAGCAACGGAGTCCTCTGATGACAAGTCTGATGACTTCTCCAGGTCCCTGGATCCAGTCCAGCCTGAAGCCCACTCTCCCCTTGGCCTTCACAGCAGGTAAGCCAATATATTCCCTTTCTTACTGAAACTAGTTTTAGTTTTGTTTTGGCCACTTGCATTTCCAAAAGTCCTCATACTGGTGTTCAAGGGACATGTCAATTTACGAGGATTCACCTAAAATTAATACATGCTTCTACTCTTTTTTTACACATATGTACGTGACTAAGAATCTGCTGAGGCCCGTAGGAAGGACAGCTGCAGTGAGCCTTCTCTGATCCTCTCCACCTCTGCGGTCTTCCCCGTGACCTCACCCTTCATGCCGGGCAGTAAGCCTGTCCCCAGGCCAGACCCAGGTGATGTACTTGTAAGCCTGTCAGGAACGTTATGTCCCTATCCCTGTGGTTTGTCCCCACCCCCAAAAGCAAGAAGGGGACAGGCATGGTGAGTGTTAAGGGATGGTCCTCTCAGTCTCTGAATAAACCTATTTGGCTAGAAGGAAGCCAGAGCTCAGGCTGACCCCTGGTCCACCTGAGACGGCTCACAGGTCCCACCCTTCAGGCACCCCTTGAGCTCAGACATCCTTTGGGGCCATCCATGGACCCCTGGCTATCCATCTTCGTTCTAATCCTGTTCTGATGAGAAGACTCCTGGATGAAAGGTGGCACGGGAGCGATCAGGGGCAGCAGCAGTCGAAATGAAAAATGACTGGAGATGTTTGGCTGACTGCAAGCTTAAGGTAAGCTGATCTTGTGTGATGTGGCTACTTTAAAAAAAAAAAAAAGGAGCCAGGAAAAGCTGGAACATAAGCAAAGGTGATAGAAAACGGGTCATAGAGGAAAAGGGGAAAGACCTCAGGATGGAAAAGTGACAACTCCATCGACAGTGAGTGGATTGGCACCCTTTTATCCTCCAGGAAAGGGCTGTGAGGGGCCCAGACACAGGCCCGACGCACAGTTAGCACCCAAGAGTGTTAGTTTCCTTCTTTCTTGTCCCATCCTCATTCACTGGGAGCATAATCAGAGCCGATGAGCCGACATTACAGGGACGCAGCTTTTATCACAATCTAAGAACTTTCTGACAATTTCAACCGTGCAGCAATTGGAATGGGCCACTTTGTAAGCTAATGATCTCCACATCATGATAGGCATTCAAGAAGAGACTAGATCCTTCGCTCCATGGGATTCCATAGAAAGAATCCCTAAATTGAGTATACGTTGGGCTTTAAGGGCCCTTTTTCTTTCTTTTTTTAAAGATTTTATTTATTATTTGACAGAGAGAGACACAGTGAGAGAGGGAACACAAGCAGGGGGAGTGGGAGAGGGAGAAGCAGGGAGCCAGATGTGGGGCTCGATCCAAGGACCCTGGGATCATGATTTGAGCTGAAGGCAGACACTTAACAACTGAACCACCCAGGCACCCCAAGGGCCCTTTTTCAATTCAATGACTTTTGTAGCCTCAGTTGTCCCCTCTGTGAAGTGGGTGTGAGGCTCTGTCTGCCCCTGGACCCTCTCATCTTCCCAATTTATGGGTGTGGCAGTTGAATTTTCCAAAGGTGTGGCTGTTCGTACTTTTGGTGAGGGCCTCAACAACATCTCCTTTCCCATAAATTCTTTACAGTATCACCTTGTCTCTCCCCATGAAGAAGCTGCTAATTCCTTTCCCATTCAATCTGTGCTGGCTTGTGACTGCTTCCCTGAATAGAATGTGGCAGAAGTGACTCTGTAGGACTCCTACAGCTAGACTAGAAAGGGCATGCAGCTTCTGTTGGCTCTCTGGGGGTGCCTGTCCTGGAATCCAGCTGCCATGCTGGGAGGAAGCCCAAAGTAGCCCCCGCACAAAGTTCCTATGGAGAGGCTGGTGGAGGTTTCTGACCCAGAGCCAAGCCACCTTCCAGCTCACAGCAAGCCTCAAATGCCAAACATACGAATGAAGACTTTTCTAGATTATTCCCCCAGCCTTTGAGTCAACCCAGCTGAGGTCCCCAGAGACAAACCATTCTCACTGTGCCCTCTCCAAATTCCTGTCCCACAGAATCTGTAACACAATAAAAGCGGGTTTGGATTGGTTTGTTATGTAGCGACTATACCCACACAGTAGGGGAAGATGGCCAGGAGGTTCTCAGAGGCCTGTGGGCATGAGACATGTCCAGGGCTGAGACCCACTGGTGACTCAATTATTACCCTCTATTCTGTCTCAACCCGCTTCCCCAAACTGTCCCTCTCCCCAGCCAGGTTTTATCCCAATTCAAAACCTAGGCCTTGCCCCTAACATAAACAGTCCTTGTTTCCACCCCTCCTGGTAGCAGCAAGTAGCAAGCAGGTAGCAAGGAGTATTAAAAGTGTAGGAGTTGTGCCCACCCCCACAAGGCCCTCTACCCTCACCCTCTTTTCATAGCCCTGGGACAGCAAAGTTGGGAAAGTGCTTTCTGTTCTGTGACTCCCATTTAGACCTCCACCCATGGGTTCGCGGGGCTGTCCCAAGGCCCACCTGCCAGGGTTCACACAGCGGGGCGGCACCCTGCAGGCCAAGGGGGTCCCGCGGGTCACCTGAGGGGCCATGATGTCTGTGACTGGTGAGGCGGGGAGAGCCCCCAGCTCGGAAAGCAAGGTTTGGCTCCTGAACCCACTGGGGCCTTTGGGAAGGAGACAGATTTGTTAACGGATGATTCACTGGTGTCACTCCTTGGGAAAGAACAATTCAAGAACAATTCAAGTTCTTCACTGTGATGCAGGATGGCATGGCAAAGGCCCTAAACATGGAACCCAAGGGCACAGGCCTCTCCTGCAGCCCAGCTCCCGACATCAGCCTGCAGCTCCAGGCCCCAGGCCCAGACACACTCCCTCTGCTTGCTTCTTGCCCCACTTGCCCCGTCCTGGCAGGGGGCCCTGGTCCAGCCTCAACCAGAGCCGCCCAACTAGAACTAGAACTGTAGCCAAATTTCTGCAATAAGCATTTCTGGTTCATAAAATAGTAGTAGTAGTAGTAGTAGTAGTAGTAGTAGTAATGGTGAAAGATTGTCCTCTAGCTCCACACATGACTGTGGCTCTCCTGAGACAAATCCCTGATGGGGCAGCATCGTCTGTGTCTGGACCTAGTGTCCCCGTGCAACTTCGCGTGTGCTTGTTGTAGCCGGTGCTGGACTGCGGGGGCAGACAGACCGCCTTCACCTGCAGTGGCCTCCTGCTTCTTGGCTCAGCAGAGCATCTGCCTGCTTCTGGACAGCTCTTCGTGTGACCATGCACCCGAGCAGCCGGGTGGCCCATGCCTGACCCATCCTGGAACCCCACCTGGTCAGCACTGTGATGCAGCCGAGGTTGAGCCCATGTCCCAGGCTTAGACAAGCCAGTCCTTCCCCGGGTTTGTGAACTAGACCAGGGATAGATATCCTTCGTTCCCTATGGGCATCGATGAGGCCACAGCTTTCGCAGCCACAACACTGCCCTGAGGAGAAGCTGGGGCGGGGGAGGATGACCGCCCCAGAGAGCAAAAGAGCTTAGGGATGGCGCCTTGCGCCCTGACTTCATTGGGGGTCCCGGTTCCACTCATCAGTGTCCTGCTCAAGCCTTCGTGTGTTCAACCGACCCTCGGGAAGCCTTAAGTCAAAGGTCCAGAGGGTATTATAAGGCCAGAGCATGGTGGGCGGGGCGGAGGGTGGGGGTTGGGATGGTAGGTAACAGGGATGTGAGGCCAAGAAAGTAAAGAGAAACAGATCCAGGGTAAGAGGTGAATTGCAAGGTGTCCTGGAGACAGAGGGTCAGGAGAGAGGATTGGGAGGGGGGGTGTCCAAGCTGGTAGAGCCACTGTCCCCCAGGATCAGGGGATAGGGAGTGCTGAAAGAGAAGACCCTGTGCCCGTGTTCAGACGCCCGTGGGGAAGTGAGCTGGAGCGTGCGGAGGGGTGTGAAGGTAGAGGACCAGGGTCTCCCAGAGCCAAGGCCAGGGCACAGACGGAAGCCACCCCAGGACGCCCACCGCCAGACGTACAAGGAGAGGACCAGCCCCGCCGGAAGCAACCCACCCCGAAGGGCATTTCTGAACCACATGCGCGCAGAGGGCACACCGGCTCAGGGTGAGTAGACTAGGAACTCCCACAGCCTCTTAGGCGTCCTTCCAGCTGACCTGCCTGTGGAGTCCAGGGTCACGCCCCAGTGGCCTGAGCCTCCACCCCTGGGAACAGGAGACCCCAGGATCACACCTTCCTCCCAGCAGTAGGAGCTTAAGGAACACACAATGGTTTGCATACTTGTGGGGGGAGGGGGGTTGCTCCCACAGGGGGAGGCAGGAGAGAGCAGCCCCTCCTTCTCAGCCCGCCCACCTGTAAAGGGGCCCTGGCAGCTTGGGGGTGGGATGGGGGTGGGGGACTGCCCCCACCCCACCCCGCCGCTGCCCGATGGAAAGAAATAGTGCGGGAGGGCAGGGGGCAGAAACGCAGCAACACTGCGGAAGGACCCGGCACTTGTTCCGTGCCAAGTTAGTACCCCGCAGTTGGTGTGCATTATCTCATTCAGTCCTCTCGCCACCCTGTGAATAGACACTATTGATTATGCTCGTTTCCCAGTAGAGAAAATGGAAACACAGAGAAGCCAAGCAACCTGTCTAAGGTCACAGAGGTGGGAAGAGGTGGCTTTCTACCCTAGTCTGTCTGGCTCTAGACACGGTGAGGAACGAAAGAGGAAGCAGAAGGAATGTCCTCCACACCCAAGCAGCTCCTGCGGCAACATGTGCTTTGCACACGCACCCACAGCCAGAGCCCTACTCTGCACACCAACGAGGGAGCCGCCATACATTCATGAGGAAAAACTGAAATGCAGTTAAGCTTCATTTTGTGGCTCCAGGCTCTTTATGCAAATAGTTTTTGTTTGTTTGTTTTTTGGGTTTTTTTTTAAAGATTTTATTTATTTATTTGACAGACGGAGATCACAAGTAGGCAGAGAGGCAGGCAGAGAGAGAGGAGGAAGCAGGCTCCCCGCTGAGCAGAGAGCCTGATGCGGGGCTCCATCCCAGGACCCTAGGATCATGACCTGAGCCGAAGGCAGAGGCTTTAACCCACTGAGCCACCCAGGCGCCCCTATGCAAATAGTTTTATACCTAATCCTGTGGCTGTGGTGGCACCGGAAAGACCATCCGAAGCAAATGAGGACAAATTGCTCAAGTCAGGGTCCCTTACTAGCAACGCCAGGTGTAGAACTCACGTCTCAGACTCTCTTTCCAGTTACCTCTGATGGAGAGAACTTGCCATGAACTACAGTGTAATGTTTTCCCTTTCCCCTTGGGTCCTTCCCGGGGGTGTGCTGGTGAAAGTTTAGTAAACAGCTCTTCGGGAACCAACCAACAAACAAAAAGAAAACCTAACCCATAGCATTTGCCATTTTCCATAGTGTAAACATCCCTACCCTGGTCAGTTCCAAGCTCCCAACATGATGTCGCTGAATGGAGTTGGGGAGGACCCCGGCACACTACCGCTCCCCCCAGACAAGGGAAGAGCATAAATTAAGGAAAATACAGTGTTGTGGTTTAGACAATGGACTTCGGAGCCACATGGTGTTGGGTCCAACCCTCACTAGCCATGTGACCTTGGCCATGTAACTTAACCTACCTGTAAAGTAGGGATGGCACCAGGGCCATGGGAGTTATGGGGGTTATGAGGACTCAGAGGAGAAACATGACCTCAAAGCTCTCAGCGCAGTGCCTGGCACTCAACGGACACTCAGTAAGGATTTGTTGTTGAGTATGTTGAGTGTGGCATCTGACAGGAAGTGTTATATTCCTTTAGCTCTTTCTTCAATTGCATCCTCTGTTTAAAAATCAGTAATCCCGGCTAATATCGATGCCTAGTTTTTCTAAAAAGCCATTATATGGGGGCACCTGGGTGGCTCAGTGGGTTAAGGCCTCTGCCTTTGGCTCAGGTCATGATCCCAGGGCCCTGGGATCGAGGCCCGCATCGGGCTCTCTGCTCAGCAGGGAGCCTGCTTCCCCCTCTCTGTCTGCCTGCCTCTCTGCCTACTTGTGATCTCTGTCTGTCAAATAAATTAAAAAAAAAAAAAAGCCATTATCTTTTTTTAAGTCTGTTGATGTGGAAATAAGAACCTACCTTTCCCTTAGTTAGCCACACCCACGGGAATCTGCTGGTGTAAATTATTATCCAGAGAGGACAACTGCTTGGTGGCAAGACGACCAAGTGAAGTCAAAGGGCTCAGGTGACAACCTTTCCCGCACTAGCCTCACACACTCCATGCCTTGACACGACAGAGTTCATCCTAGCCCTGGCTCCTGACTCAGGACCATCTCTATCCACCCAGCAGGCCCAAGAAGGACAGGGGAATGTTCTGAACCTGAGGCTGGTGGGGGGCGCTGGGGGGCTTCCGTCTTCTGTTTCTACCCTGCTCTTCCTGTGCTCTCTTCCCCGCTGCCCCTCAGTGGCCTTCCCCACCCCCCAGAGCAGACCCCAGCCCATCCCTCCACCGGCCTCTCTTCACCACTCTGCTCTCCCAGACTAGTTTGTTAGGGCATGAGAAATGGCTCCGTGGAATAAAGACGTTTCCCCTGTGATGAGCACATTTGCAGAAGGTATGTCAGAGATCCTGAGGCTGGGCTTGGGCGGTGTCTCAAGAAAGTTGTCCCCCCACCAACACCGTCTAACCCCCCCCCCCGCCCCTCTTCTTTCCCCTCTCCCTCCAGTGCCCCCGCCCCACTTTGCTTACTTATTGGAAGAGTAATAAATATCGGGCCGACAGGCCCTTCTCACAGTTACAAAGCCTACCTGTAAGCGAGCTCAATAATTAGCAGTCTTGAAGATGATCTATGACTTTCATTACCCTTTGGGACTGGAGACTAAATGAGGACAGAGCTAATTGCCGTGCAAAGCAGTTTGGCATGAATGAGAAAAATGCAGGCCCTGTCTCCTGCCAAAAAAAGGGCCCTATTGCCGCTCTGATCTCAAGGCTGGTTTCTGCCGCAGGAGTTCACTCGGTGTCCATAAATCATGGGCTGCTTACAGCTGGGGCTGCCCTGAGTCGTCAGCAGGCCGTGCGCTGAGTGACAGATCCCAGCCGACCGCATTAGGGCTTCAGCTCGCTCCTTTCTTCTCCTCCTCCTCGTCCTCTTCCTCCTCCTTTTGGCACTGACCAGAAAATTAAACCCAGACTCCTCAGAGAGGGGAGGCCGGGTGGGGGTGGCAGCTGTTGACTTGGGTTGGGTCCTGGATGCCCGTGCCCGGCTGCTCACACCCTGCACCCAGCCTCCCCCTCCTCAAAACAGGGCCCAGCCCCGAGGCCACGGGAGGAGGGCAGGCCCCTCCTGGAATGCTCCAGACTGAGCTTTTGTCCTTGGTTTGTCATCGAGACAAATGTGGCCTCTCTTCTGGCCACATGGCTCCCTCTTCCCCCGCCACCCTCTCAGGAAATGTTTCCCTTCCCTTAAAGGGGAAGGACTGACACCAGCCACATGTGTGTCTGCAGCTGACAGATGTGCGCAAGCCACGGAGGGCGGGACCGGCTGTGACTGACTGGCTGTGATGGGGGGGAGCGGGGCACCTCCTAGAAACTGTTTTCATCTCTGCCCCAAAGCCCTACCCCTTGGCCACACTCCTCAAGGAGCCCCGTTTCCCAGGGTCCACGGTGGGAAATGCCCCGACCACGCCAAGCACCATCACTGTCCCCCTCCATTCACTCTACAGGGTTGGGAGGGGGGCTTCCCTCCCTTGTGGGCAGACACCAATTTCACACTCAGATCTGAGCTTCCTGGCTTTTCTAAGGGCAGTCATATAATTAATTCTTAGTGTGGCCAAATTATATTTGACACTTAATTTAAAACTCAAGGTTCCATAATGCAAAATCCTCTCCTGGTAATAAGGGTGACGCGTACAATGAGCCCGTGTGTGACTTGACAGCCAGGATCGGAGGGGTGGTTCTGGAACTCCCAAAGAGGGGAGGGAGCTGACTTTTATTGAACAGCTACTGTACAACCAGGCATTTCCTGGAGGTCTTGCTTTCCTTCTCATTAACCCATTTATTTTCTCCCTTCTTTTCCAATAACCCTGTGAGGCAAAGTGCTAGTCATCGCCTCCCCTGCCCAGATGAGACCAAGACCCAGTGAGGTTAATTCACCCAAGGCCATCCTGTTAGGGCAGAAGCCAAGCTGGTGTTCGTGCTCTTAGGAGCCTCCTACTTCTTTGTGTCATTCAATTCCTCCTCTAAGGATGGGGGCAGGGGTTCCCCAAATTAGAAGCCCCAGCCACTTTACAAGGGTGAGAGTGAGGGCCACACTCGGGCTGCGGAGTGCAGGATGCCTGGCTGTGGCAACATAAACAAGGAGAGGTTATTGTCTCACATAAGAGGTAGGTCACTCAGGACACGTGCCACCAACAATGACTTCAAGAACCCAACCTCTACCTTTCCACACCATCATTCCCGCATGCTAGCTTCTTGCATTCTGGTGACCAAGCGGCTGGTGCACTCCCAAGTATCATGTCTCAGTCCAGGGACGGAAAAGGGGTGAAAAGGCATTCTCCAGCCAAGACTTTGTCCTTCTTTTTGGGAAGAAGAGCCTTCCCTAGCAGACTTGCATCTCATGTACCAGAACTGGATCCCACATCTTCCACCTTTCCAACCCTCGCACCCTGCCCCATCTAGACCGATCATAAGCCAGGGGAATGAGTTGCCACATTCATTTAAACCAATCATGATTCATCTCCTGGGGCTGGGGGAAGGCCCCAGGGTCCCAGCTTCCCAAAGATCAAGGCATTCCAGTCGCTAGCAGCAAAAATCACACTGTTAACAGGGAAGGAGTGAGGATGGCTGTTGGGTATGCAATGGACAGTGTCTGCCACACCTGGTCCTTACCCTTGGCCTTCTCTCGTTCTCAAGGAAGAGACCCAGGTTCCAGCTGGAGAAAGACTGATTTGTTGGATATGTGCATAGACAGCTTTGGGGGAGTTTTGGAAATTTGGTTCCCTCCGAAGCTACCATATTCCCTGGATTTTGTCTACCCCGAGCTCTGTGGTGGTAGGAGTTTGTGTTCTGTCCTTTGGACCTGGGTCTGTGGATCAATATGTGTGCATGGGGAGGGGTGACACCATGACCACTCTCCTGCGTGTGAGCCCCAGAGCCAGCTGTGGACTCTGCTTAGGGCCGACAATGTGATGAGTGAGTGGAGTGAGGGGTAACTCCCCCAGGAAGGTAAAGATCAGCCTGCTAGAGACCCTGTCATCTGACCGAGAAATTTCACACTCTGGCTTTGTAAACTCGTTGGCAGTCAAGTTGATGCAGGTTGCTCTTAAGAGGGTTTTTCTCTTCTCACTTCCACCTGCAGCTGGGGTAGGACTGAGCATTCCCTCCCCACCGAGTCTACAGCACCCACGGGAAAGCTCTCATCACCGTCCCCAACTGGGGGCAGATTCACTTGCTGGGAGAGGCATCTGTCCCAGAGCAGGGTGGAGACAGGTGGCACACTCCGCCAGGGCCACAGGTTGGAGGCTTGGGGGTGCTACACAGCAATGGTCACCAGCTCACCGCCCAACCTGCAGGACTCCGCAGGCCTTTTCTGGGCTCCTACCTGCCTCTCTCACTCCCAGATTTCGGATATGGCCCACAACTTTCCCCAGAGGCTCCTCCATGCAGATAGGAAGGATGACAGGTTTCTGAGTGCTATGGCCCCATTTCAGGCTCCAGGTGCAAACCAGGTCATATCTCTCTTTCCTCAGGATCCCAATGGCTTCTCATAACCTTGAGAATGAAACTCAGACTCTTTACCTTGACCTACAAGTAGGGTGACCTGTTATCCTGACATTATTATTAGTAGCACCCCTTCAGTCTCAAATGTGTACTAGTCTGGATGATAAATTATGTGGCCACCTTATCAAGCAGTAGGCTCTACATGTTCCCAGCCCTGCTTCTGCCCCCAGGCTCCTCCTCGCTGCTCTCTCCAGCTTACGCACCTCACTCAAGCCAGGGAGAGCCATTCTTTTTTTTTTTTTTAAGTAGGCTCCACACCTATCAAAGAGCCAAGCGTGGAGCCCGACTTGGGGTTTGAACTCACACCCCTGAGATCTGAGCTGAGATCAGAAGTTGGACACTTAACCAACTGAGCCACCCAGGCACCCCAAGCAGAGTCATTCTTTGGAGGGACCTAGTCTTGCCTGCCTAGGACCCTCATGCCCGCATTACCCTTCCTGGAACACACCTAGTTCTACTCAGCTCTCAGGTCTCATTTCCAATGTTCCTTTTCCAGAGCGGTCTTCCATTAGGCCCCTATGAACCTTAGTTCTATCATACCAATGACGGTATTTCCCTTTATTGCCAGAATCATCAATTTGTCTTCCATTAGGCCCCTATGAACCTTAGTTCTATCATACCAATGACGGTATTTCCCTTTATTGCCAGAATCATCAATTTGATGACATGTATTTCATTTAATATCTGTCTCCCCCACTGGATTGTAAGCAGTCACCTCTGTAACTCCAAAACCTAGTAGAGGCTTTTGCCCCATAACTGTTTTATGAATGAATGAATGAATGAATGAGTACATGGTATTTCTCCCAAATGCATATGCCCACTCCCAGGATAACGAAGTCACCATAGTCATCTGCAAGGTGTGTGTGGCTGACATGTCATAACATGTCATAACATGACATAACACATCATGACATGATGTGTCATGACATCTGACATGACATAACACATCACTCTGAGCAGTCCGTCACAGTAGGACATCAAACCAAAGCTGTTATGGAATGAGAGACACTGCACCGTAAGGCCTTCCCTGCACCTGGTTCTCATCTTACTCCAGAAGGGACATCAGCCAATCTGCCCCCGAATGCACATCCCCATATACAATGTCAGAGTGAACGTATACACATCCCCTTATGGACCTGTGAGAACATTTCCTTAGAATCTAGATCTCCCAGGTAGCTGAACCAGTAGATTATCAGAGATATACTCACTTAATATACTTAATTGGATTTAAGGCCCCTTTCTGCTTTTTTTTGGTCTGCATAAGTTCTAGAATTCTTGGGCCAGTTATCCATCTTGACAAGTGGGGCCTTGAACCAAATTTAATTTCGTAAAAATATATATATATATACACAATTCTTCTATTCCAAGTATCATGAAAAATTTGCTACCTGTTTTATTTTATTTTTTTTAAGATTTTGTTTATTTATTTGACAGAGAGAGAGATCACAAGTAGGCAGAGAGAGAGAGAGGAGGAAGCAGGCTCCCTTCCAAGCAGAGAGCTCGATGTGGGACTCGATCCCAGGACTCTGAGATCATGACCTGAGCCGAAGGCAGAGGCTTAATCCACTGAGCCACCCAGGCGCCCCTGCTACCTGTTTTAGATACAACTTTACGTGCTATTGTCCACCTTTGGACTAAAGGCATCAGAATGAGCTGGATGCTATGGAGGTGGCCTGGGTAACAGGAACCCTTGTCCAGCCCCTGGCATAGGGGAGCAAGAGAAGAAAAAGAGAAAGTTCTGCTAAAGGCTGGCTCTCCTGGAAGTATGATGGCATTTGCTCTCCTGGAAACCCATGGAAAAATCCATCATACAGAACACTAGATATGTTGCTCTGAGACCTGAACTGGGCTGATAGCAGCAACCAGAGCCTTTCTATGCCCAGGGAGACCAGCATGCAAGCTAGGAACCATAAAAGAGTTAGCCTGGGGGCCTTTGGGAAGGGAAAGGAGCAGGAGAACCCTCAGGTCAGCCCCAGTGACTCAAAACAGAAAAGCCATTCTGCTCCCACCCTGTCTTCCCAAATCAGAACTACATAAGGCAAATGCCTGCTTGGCTCATCTGCAGCCTGTCCACCCACAAGCTCAGGTCTGATGAACTCTGGCATGGGACATGCAGAAATTTGGCGGGATGACCATATGAGCAGCCTGGAATTTCACCTGAGCAGACAGAAGGAAGAACCCTGTCCCAGGGAGACAGTCACAGACAGCTTCCCAAACTCTGGTAGAAAGCATTCAGGCTTGCAGACAGACAGATGTGCAATCAGGGATGACAGATATACAGCTGTGGGTGCAGAGATGCACCTCCTGTCATATAAACTCACTCTCCTTCCAGCCAATCCCATCTCAGTGTCCTCCAGAACTGCTAGCCTCCCCGTTTCATGACACTATTCTGAAAGCAAAAGAGCGCTGAGCACTTTCCACTTCCAGCCAAGATGGAGTAACAGGGACTGGATGTATTCTTCCACCTGAAACAACTAAAACATAGGATAAAATATACGAGACAATTTTTGAGACACTGAAAATGAAGCAACAAAGATGGGAAATCAACAAGGTGAGCCATACACGTTTCCCAACTTACTGCTTTGAGAGGTTCCAGGATGCCGCGAAGGGAGGAAGAATTCCAGACAGAGCTTAGTTAAGGAGATGAATTAAGGAGATGGCGCTAAGATGACCTCTGAGGAAACCAAGGTATCGCATTTGCAGGACAGGTTCTTGGAGAGAAGAGAGCTGCACAGACAGACAACCACAGAGAGGTGCAGTTCTCCCTTAAAACTCAGCAAAGGACTGGCCAGTGCATGGTGTATGAGGATGCTCCTTCTGAACTATCAGAGAAAATTAGAGGGCCAAGAATATTTCCTGTTTCCACCAGCCAAACTGGAAACCCTCATTTCTCATCAGGCAATGAATAAAGTACTTAGAAGGGTCTGACAAAATTAGCCCTAGACAAATACTACTCTGGTTCCACTAACAAATTTTAAAAGCAAGACCCAAAAGGATCGAACTGTTTCACATAACTTAATGGCATCCAGAACAAAGCTCAGAAAGATTTATACAAATACAAAGTACTCAACAAAGTAAAATTCAATATATCTGGCATTCATCAAAAATTCATCAAAAACTAGGTAAAGAAGTAAGAAAATGCAACTCATAAAGAGGAGAAAAATCTATCAACAAAAATCCAGAAGTGACACAGACATTAGAATTGGGGAACAAGAACATTAAAACAGTTGTTGTAACTGTATCTGTATTTCCGAAAGCTGGAGGAGAGAGCAAACATGTTAAGTAGAGAAATGGAAGACACAAAAAAGACCCATATCAGCTTCTAGAGAAATAACATTGGCCATATCATCAGCAAACTACAGAACAACTCAAGCAGCCTTATATATAAGTATATAATTTTACAATATTATGTAATATATATTAGATAAAATACAAACACACATAACAACATGAATCACCAAAGGAAAAGAGAGAAAAGAAATAGTAGCCACAATTTTTCAAAAAGATTTTTACTTATTTATTTGACAGAGATCAGAAGTAGGCAGAGAGGCAGGCAGAGAGAGGGGGAAGCAGGCTCCCTGCTGAGCAGAGAGCCCAATGCGGGGCTCGATCCCAGGACCCTGAGATCATGACCTGAGCCGAAAGCAGAGGCTTTAACCCACTGAGCCACCCAGGCGCCCCAACTTTACTGGTAAATTCTATCAAACATTTAAGTTAGAAATAACATCGATTCTACACATTCTTCCAGAAAGTTGAAGAGGACAGAATACTCCTGAACTCTTTCTTTGAGGCTTACATTACTTTACCAAACTAGACAAAGACACTACTGAAAAAGAAAACTGTTGACCAATATCCCTTGATATAAAAATTCTTAACAACTTTTAGCAAATTGAATCCAACAATATATAAAAAGAGTAATACATTATGACCAGGTAGGGTTTATCCCAGGGATGCAAGATTGATTTAACATAGAAAAATCAATTAATATGATCACCATATTAATAGCATAAAGGTGATAAAAACTAGTTGATTATATCAATTGACACAGAAAAAGAACTTGACAAAATCCAGCACCCATCCATGAGGAAAATCCTCAGAAACTAGAAAAAGAAGGAATATCCTGGACCTAATAAAGGGCACTACAGAAAGTTCACAGCTAAATCACATGTAATGATGAGAGACCTAATGCTTTTCCCTTAAGGTCAGGAACAAGATAGTAATGTCACTCTTGTCACTCTTGGTAAACATTGTACTAGAGGATCTAGAGAGAGAGAGAGTATATTTGTTTGGTTGGGGTAGGTGCCATAGGGGTGGAGGAGGAAAGAGAATATTAAGCAGGCTCCAGGCCAAGCATGGAGCCTGACCAGGGGGCTCCATCTCAAGACCTGATTGAGGTCATGACTTGAGCTGAAATCAAGAGTCGGATGCTTTAACCTACTGAGCTACCCAGGTGCCCCAAGGCAAGAAAAAATTTTTAAGAAGGCATCCAGATTGGAAAAGAAGGAACAAATTGTCTTTTTTGCATATGAAATGACCATCTATGTAGAAAATCTATCGGTATCTACAAAAACCTACTAAAACTGAGTTTAGTAAGATTACAGGATACAAGATCAATGTCCAAAAATCAATTACAGTTCCATATCTAGCAATTAACAGCTGGAAACTTAATCAGAAATTCAAACTCCATTGTAGAAGAAATTAGAATGACTATCATCAATCAAAAAGGTAAGCGATAACAAGTGTTGGCAATAATGTAGAGAAAAGGGAACCCTTATGCACTATTGGTAGGAATCTAATTTGGTGCAGCCACTACAGAAAACAGAATGGAAGATCCTCAAGACATTGCAAAATAGAACCACCATATATGATCCATATTCAGTACCTACTTACTTTGGGGTATATAACCAAAGGAAATGAAAACAGGAGAATGAAGAGATATTTGTACTCCCATGTTCACTGTAGCATTATTCCCAATAGCAAAGATACAGAAACAACCTAAGTATCCACCGACGGATGAATGGGTAAAGAAGATGTGGGATATATTTTTTAAATGGAATATTACTCAGCCAAGAGAAAGGAGACCCTGCCATTTGCAACAACACGGACTGAATTTCAAGGGATTATGCTAAGTGAAATAAACCAGGCAGAAAAAATAAAATAATTCATGGTACCACTTACCTATGGAATCTAAAAAAAGGTCAAACTCATTGAAACTGTAGAAAAGTAGCTGTCAGTGATGGGGGTTGGGAATATAAGCAGAGGTCGGTAAAAGGGTACACAGTTTCAGCTATAAGATGAATGAGATGTGAGGATCTAATGTAAAACATGGTGACTATGGTTGGTAACACTGTATTGCATAATTGGAATTTGCTAAGAGCATAGAGATTAAATATTCTCACCTCCCCCAAAAGATAAATGCAATTAATGCATTTAACTAGATGTCAATTAACTAGATGGTGGGGGGACGGGACTCTTTTCACAGGATATATGTGTATCAACGTGCTGTAATGTCCACTTTATTTTTTTTAAGATTTTAATTATTTATTTGACAGAGAGAGATCACAAGTAGGCAGAGAAGCAGGCGGGGGGGTGGGGGCGGGAAGCAGGCTCCCTGCTGAGCAGAGAGCCCGATGCAGGGCTAGATCCCAGGACCCTGAGATCATGACCTGAGCTGAAGGCAGAAGCTTAACCTACTGAGCCACCCAGACGCCCCTGTAATGTCCACTTTAAATACCTTAAAAACCAACTGCCTGGGTGGTACAGTCGGTTAAAGCTTTCGACTCTCGGTTTCAGCTCAGGTCATGATCTCAGGGTTGTGGGTTTGAGCCCGGCATTGGCTCCACACTCAGCATGGAATCTGCTTGTCCCTCTCCCTCTGTTCCTCCCCCTGCTCACTCTCTCTCTCTCTCTCTCTCTCTCTCTCTCACATACACACACTCTCTCTCTCCCAAATAAATAAATAACATCTTAAAAAAAAAAATATCTTACAACTTTGTCGATTATACCTCAATAAAGTTTCAAATGTTTTAAAAAATCATATAATGCCATCAAAAATACAAACTATTTAGAGAGAAATCTGATAAAAGATGTGTAAGACGCACATAGCGAAAACTACCAACCGTTACTGAGAGAACACAAAGAAGACCTAAATAAATGGAGAGATACACCAGGTTCATAGGTCAGGAGCTGATTAGAAGGTCACTTCTCTCCCAGATTCATGGACAGCATCAAAGCAATCCTAATCAAAATCCTAGCAGGCTTTTGGCAGAAACTGAAAAATTCTAAACTGATTGTAAAATTCATATGGAAATACAAAAATACAAAAAAAATTACAATAGCCAAAACAACTTGAAAAAGCAACAAAGGTGGGGGTCAGCACTACTGATCTTAGGAAAGCTGCAGTTAGCAAGATAGTATGGAACTGGCATCAAGAGAGACAAACAGATCAATGGAGCAGAAAGAGACCCACACATATGTGGACAATAAATTTTCAACAAAGATACAAAGTCAATTCAGTGAAGAAAGGCTAGCCTTTTCAACAAATGGTGCTGAAACAACTGGACATGTATATGTTTAAGAAAATGCAGTTCAGGCTCTACCTCATGCCATATGCAAAGTATTAGATCAAAATGGATCATAGACTTACCGCGTAAAACCTAAAACTGGAAATTTCTAGAAATCTTTGTATCTTGAGTTAAGCAAATATTTCTTAGATATGACATCAAAAGCAGGACACATAAAGGAAAAAAATGATGAATGGGACTTGATCAAAATTTTAAAGTTTTCTACTCTTCAAAAAAGCACTGTTCAGAGAATGAAAAGACAAGTCATACATTTGGAGGAATATAGGCAAATCACACATCTGAGAGTGGACTTGCAGCTCAAAAACAGGAAGGACTTTCAAAATTCAAAAATAAGAAAACAAACGACTCCATATAAAAATAAGCAGCCCAATATTTGAACAGGCACTTTCCCAAGGAAGATATACATACGGCAAACAAGAGTCAATAGGGAAACGCAAATGAGAGCCACATGGGGATGCACGCCACACCTATTAGCATACAGAGCTGAAACCTAAAAGCCCAACCGTCCCAAGTGTAAGCAAGAATGTGGAAGAACAGGAACCTTCATACGCTGTGGCTAGGAATGTAACATGGTTCCATGGTTTTGGAAAACAGTTCTGACAGTCTCTCCAGGAAGTTAAATATATGCCTAGCGGACGATCCAGCTTGTTCGCAGATACGTGCCCAGAGGAAATGAAAGCACAGACCCACATGAAGACCTACAGACAAATGTTTCAGCAGCTTTATTTGTAATCGCCCCAAACTGGAAACAACCCAGACATCCATCCACCGATGAATGGACAAACAAGCGCTAGCTGGAAAGAACAAAGTGCTAAGGAGCTACTTGTACACCCATATCCACAGCGGCATCATTCACAACAGCCAAAAGATGGACGCAATCCAAGTGTCCGCGGACGGATGGATGGATAAACAAAATGGGGTCTCTACATGCAATGGAATTGTATTCAGCCTTTAAAAGAAAGGAAATTCTGCCAATCGCTGCAACGGGTGAACCCTGAGGACATTATGCTCAGTGACATAAACCAGACATAAAAAGAAAAATACTGTATAATTCCTCTTATTATGACATATCTAAATTTATCAAATTCATAGAGACAGTAGAAGGGTGGCTGTGGGGGGAGGAGTGTAGGGGGAATAAGGAGTCATCGGTTAATGGGTACAAAATTTTAGTTTTGCAAGATGACAAGAGTTCTATGGTTGGATGGTGGTGACAGCTACACAACGAAGGGAGTGTACTTAAGACCACTGTGTAAACTTACAGATGGTTAAGAGGGGCACTGGGTGGCTCAGTCAGTTAGGCATCTGCCTTCGGCTCAGGTCATGATCCCTGGGTCCTGGAATCCAGTCCCAAGTTGGGCTCCCTGCTCAGCAGGGAGTCTGCCTCTCCCCATGCTCATGCTCTCCCCCGATCATGCCCTCTCCTCTCTCTCTGCCTCAAATAAATAAAATCTTTTTAAAAAAATTGTTAAGATGGTCAATTTTATGTGTATTTCATCACAATTTTAAAAATTTGCTTTTTTTTTAATGCCAGGGAAAGAGATTCCTTGAAAGTCTCCTAGACAACTTCCTGGAGGAGGTGTCATTTGAGTGAGATTCAAGGAGAATAGGATTTAGCTGGAGAACAGGATTTGGCCATCCCAGTCAGGGGACAGCTTGAGCAAAGGCAGGGAGGCCGGGACGAGCTGCAGGACATGGGGTTAGAGAGCTGGCAGGCAACAGGGCACTGGGGCTGGTGGGGGTGGTTCAAAGCTGAAAAGTAGACTGGACACGGGCCACAAGGGCCTCTCGGCCTCCGTTAAAGAAGAGACATTTGTAAACACCCGCTTGGAGGGAGCCAGACCTGCAGTGCCATGGCTCCATCAAGACAGCCATTCGGGAAGGGAAAAACTTGGGATCAGCTCTGGACGGTCGTGGAAAAATAAACATGCCCCTGGACATTCAGGAAACGCTCGGCAAGGCTGTGTCCAGGCGGGGCTGTTTGCTTATTTGTGACTTTCCTGCTTTCCATCACCCTGTCAGCAGCCACCCTGCCCCTATCCTGACCCTGACACCTGGCGCTGCCTGGCCTCAGTCATTGGCTCCAGAAGATAATGGGTCCCTGGGAGGGAAGGCAGGCAGGAGGGGCAGCACACATAGGGTCAGTGCGTGAGTGTGTGTGTCAGAGTGTGTTTGCACACAAGCAGGTCTGGCAGCATCGTGATTGGCAAAAGATGCATGTGCGGGTGTGATTGCACACATGTGCATGAGTGGGTCTGTGTATACATGGGAAGGCTGATGCATGTTAGTGTGTGTACAAGTGCACATGCACGCGTGCGTGCGCATGTACACACACACACACACACACACATATGCACACGTGTCACACCAGACAGAGTAGGTGGGAACCTGGATGGACTCTAGCATGGACTCTAGCCCCAGATGGACTGGGTTCGAATCCAAACTCAGGCAACTTACTTAGCTCCTCCGTGTCTCAGTTTTCATATCTGTTAAATGGGGAAAATAAGATTACCTATCTCACCGGGTTGTGGAAAGGACTGATATGAATTCATGAATAAAAAGCACTAGATGAAATGGTGCTGGTGGTACACAGTAAGTGCCTAATAAGCGCTAGCAGTTATTATTCCTAAGTGTACCCACGTGCATGTGTGTGCACACCAGTGCGTGTCTGCGTGGGTTCTGAGTGTGGAGATGTGAGCAGCTTTGCAGTGAATGAGCACGAATGCTCTCGAGGGCTCATGTGCCAGGATTCGGGAAAGAGCAGCCATGCCCAGCCGAGTGGCAGCCCCGGGTGGGGGGCCTTCCCAGCTTGGCACCCAGCCCTTAGGGGGCCGGGCCCAGCCTCCCGGTGGAGGCCAGCGAGGCCTTTGCACAGCTGCCTTCTCCACAGCCCTGGGCCCTGGGCAGCAGGCCCTGCACAAGGCTGGCTCCTTCTGGCTCCTTCCTATTTTGGGCTACTGAAGCCTCCTGTTGTCTTTCCATTTCCTCAGGCTGAAGGATCACGGGTACTTTCTTCTATCAAAGGTCAATGACCCCAAAAAGAAATCAAGCAAGGGTCACATACAAAAATCAACGTAATCTGGGAACTGTTTTTCCTTGAAAAATAACAAAGGAACTCAACTCCTCTGCTTTTTAAATCAAGAACAGTAAGTGGCGCCAAGTCTAAAAAAAAGTCTTCGATTTCATATTATGTGAAATTGCTTTAAAAAGGATAAAGCACTTTACAGATGTGAGGAAGTCTTCTCTTTGAGAGGCACAGCACACCCCACTAGGGCGGGGGAGGACCGGGGAAGGGGGAAAAGAAAGACCAAAAAGAAACCTGTGGTTTGGAGCTGAACAGTTCATGCAGGATGTGAACCTCAGGTCCAGCCTTCTGCGCTCATACGGGCCAACCCCGGCCCTCTGGTCTCGCACTACCCTAACTCTCAAACCTTCAGCGGTTAAATTCCCGCTGGAAATAGCGGGCTTTGCAATCAGCCTCGCCTGGATTCAAGTTCCAGCTCTGCCCTCACCAGCAGGGCCACTGTGTTCAACACCGCGTCCCTGGGACTGTGTCCCCTCAGTTGTGTCCCAGAGCACTCATTGCTGGGGACACATGGTGAGTAAGACATGAGATCAGCATCGCAGGGAGAATTTTCAGTTTTACATCTACTTCGGAGGCTTCAAAGCCTGATTCTCTGCCTTGGTCACCTCCTGACTCCCAGCAACAGTCTAGAGCTGCCCTTGTCTCTAATGGTCTCCCCATATCTATTCCCCCCCTCCTTCCTTTTAGTAGTAGCAACTGCTGAGTGGCCGCTGAACACCCGGCTCTCCAATCAGAGACTTCATTTCCCAGCCTCTCTTGCAGCTAGGTGTGGCCCTCTAAGTTCCCACCAATGGGACGTGAGAGGAAGTGACGTGTGTCTTGAGAAGGAAGCGGCTTGCCTTCCCATTTCTCCTCCCCCTTCCTGAAATCTACGAGGAGGACTGGTGGCGTCTCTTTCAGCCAGGCAGGTAAGGACAACAGTCTAGATACGGTGTTCAACACTGGAGTCATTAGCCACATGTTTCTATTTAAATTAATTGAGATTAAATAAAATTTAAACCCAGTCCCTCTGTTGCTCTTTCACGTGCTCAACAGACAGATGTGGCCAGTGGCTACTGTGCTTGGACACACTGAGAAGACTGTCATCATCACCAAAAGTTCTACTGGACAGCACTGTCCTGGAGGACGTGGAGCAACAAGACAGAAGGAACCCGGGTCCTTGGACAACTTTGAGGAGCAGAGTCACCCTACAGCCTCCCCTTCCCCAACTGCCCATCACCTTATATTTTTACAAGAGAGAAACAAACCCGTCTTTATATGTTTGTCAGTGCAGCCAGACCAATATCCTAATAAATACTTTTTTTTTTTTTTTTAATCATTTAGGGGCACCTGGGTGGTTCAGTCGGTGAAGCATCCAACTCTTGATCTCAGCTCAAGTCATGATCTCAGGGTCGTGGGATCTAGCCCTGAGCCTGGCTCCCCACTCAGCAGGAGTCTCCTTGAGATTCTGTCTGTTCCCTCCCCCTCTCCCTTCCCCTGCTTGTGCACTCTCTCTCTTTCTCTCTCTCAAATAAATAAATCTTTTTTTTTTTAATCATTTAGGTTACCAGAGACAGTTTCTGTTGCTTGCAACTACTAATGTTGACTGTTACAAAAACAAGTAAAACAAGAGAGGAGAAAGAAGGATTGCTGATGTGTGGTCTGGGGGAGCAGGGAGGGCTTCCTTGGGAAAATGCTGTTTATGCCAAGACCATTGCCACCTGCTCTGTCCAAGAAATGAACCTGGGTGTAGCTCTTTGGGTCATACAGTGCCCAGGCCAAAGTGGGGCACACAACGTGAGAGAGGATGACCCTCCTCCCGGATGGGCCTAGACGTATTCACCCACAGAAAATGGTAGATCCCTGTTCTGAGGCAAAAAATGTGTAAAATGAGCCATGTTATACCAATTAGCAAGGACTCTCCAAAGACCCTGAGGTTGCTGTCAAAAGGACTCAGGAGCCCACTGAAGTGCTCCCATTGGACGAAGATGGGACAAGTTGGGCATCAATAATAAAACTAACTGTAATGGGTTTGAAATGTGTCAATCTGTTTAAATCTACACATGGATAATGACACTAAAACCAAACAAACTCAGGAAGATGATAGGAAACTAACTTGTTCTTTTGAAGACTAATAAATAAAATGACAAATCAGTCTTATTCTCCCTTTCCTGTATCAACTGAACTCAGTAACCAAATGATAGATAAAGAGAAGTTCCTTTGTGCTAGCAAATGAAGAAGGAACGATAGTTTTTGCAGCCCCTTATGAATTTCTGGATCTAGGTATGGAATATCAGTGGTCCCTGATATCACACACAAAAAAAGACAATCAGACATGATGTGTCTCCTGAAGCAAGAATAGACTGCCACAGAGTAGTCTTGCCAAAAACTAAATAAATAAATAAATAAATTTTTTTTAAGAATGTGAATCTTATCAAACTTCTAGATCCAACTTCCAATTTACAGGAAATTCAGAGTCCAGAGGAGGTTTCCTAATCATACAATTAGAAAATTCAGGCTATGAGAAACTCTTCTTTTTTTTTTTTTTTAAAGATTTTATTTATTTATTTGACAGACAGAGATCACAAGCAGGCAGAGAGGCAGGCAGAGAGAGAGAGAGAGAGGAGGAAGCAGGCTCCCCGCCCAGCAGAGAGACTGATGTGGGGCTCGATCCCAGGACCCTGGGATCATGACCCGAGCCGAAGGCAGAGGCTTTAACCCACTGAGCCACCCAGGCGCCCCGACGAGAAACTCTTCTGAACAACATCCTAATTTCATCAACAAATCAACTTCAGGGGAAAAAAAAATAGAGGAGGCACTTATAGATTGAAAAAGACTTAGCGATATATTGTTCATTAGTCACAGTGTACCAACCTTATTTAGATCCTGACTCACACAAACTAAATTTTTTTAAAAGTATGACATTAATGAGACATTTGGAAATTCAGATAATGGCCAGATATTTGATGATCTCAAGGAATTACTATTCTAGGTGTAATAATGCTATTATCAGATAAAATGATGTGATGCATGTGGGATTCCCTTCAATACAATCTGGAAAGGACAGAAGTATACGGGGATGTGGATGAAATTAAACAGCCATGTGTTGAGAACTGTTGAAATTGGGTGGTGGGAACACAGGAGTTCATTCTACTCTTTTCTTTCTGCTTGGATATGAAATTTTCTGTTTGACATCTACTTAAAGACCCCTTTGGTACCTTTATCTGTTTGAAATTTTCTGAAATGTATACATTCTTCAATAAATCACCACACACAAAATCCCAAGGTACAAACTCAGATGACTGGACCAAGACAGAATTTGGTTTCTGCTGCCTGTCCCACCCAGAGCCCCTCCCTCTCTGCCAGCCAGTCCACTGGTGCAAAGCCTGTCCCTTGGTGTTGTTATCTCAGGGACCTCAATAACCTTCTCTGCCCCTGGGTTTCTTTGTTGTTGTTTTAGTAACCGCCTTATTGAAATAGAGTTCACACGTCATACAATTCACCCATTTAAAATGTACAGTTCGGTGGTGTTTGGTCTAGTCACAGAAATGGGCAACCATCACCACAGTTCAATTTCTGAACATTGCTACTGGGTCTTTATCATAAACGCATTCCAAAAGTTCTTCATACCTTCAAGTCTTACACAGAAAGAGCCGGAGTCTTGGTCCTTTCTCTTCCAGGACGCTTCTGCATTCATGCCAGTTTTCCTGCAATGACGCAAGTCCCACATATGCTTTATGTCACACACACACACACACACACACACACACACAGTGCTGTCTCACTGGCCACCCCACAACAGAATGATGGTCTCCCAAGCCCAGTCTCGGGAGGAGCAGAGGCCAGGAGGCATGAAGCCGTGAGCACAAGGGATCCACAAGAACGATTAGGTCATTCAGAGGCAAAAGAAGCAAGAGAGGGAGAAATCCTGGCTGAGCAGAGGAGACTAGAGTGGACCATTGGCCACTGGGGGCCGCAGGAGCCCCTGCCCACAGGGGTGGGGGCTGCCCCCTCTGTCCTCCTCCCAGGCAGGAAAGTCCTGTGCTCTCACCACCCCTTTCCCAACTTCCCACCCCACTCCTGAGGCCAGCAAATCACACAGGCCTCTAGCCCTGGCAGTCACACCTTTCAAAGCAGTCGTTTCCCTTATTGGAGGACAAGAGACATTTCCACTGCGGGCAGGCCGGCCAGGAGCCCTTTCTCCTTCCCACCCTTCCTTCCCAAGGAATCAATCTTCTTAAACTTTATCCTCCCAGAGACCATCTGGTTGAAAACCATTCAGGAAACTCAGCTGGGTACTAAGCCTAGAGCTCTCATCCATCTTGCCCTGTCAGAGCCCAGCATTCTGGCCTTAAAGAATCCTTACAGCTGGGGCCACCATCGACCTCCCGCACTCCGGCAGCCTCACCTTCCGGACCACTCAGAACTGTAAAATGCCTTACGGTCTTCTCCAGCCCTTGCCCTACTGCTAGACCCTTGGTCCCACTCTGCTACATCACCCAGTTATAATATTCAGAGAAGTAGTGTGGTAGAGTGGGAAGAATTCATAAAGAGCCAGGGCTGGAGCATTTCTGTGCTGTGTGACCTTAGCCAAGTGACCTGACCTCTCTGAGCCTCAGTGTCCTCACAAGTAATGGTAAGGTCAAATCAGATAACGTACTTTAAAATTATTCTCCTCCTCATTTATTCTGCTCAAGCCTGCTCGGTATTCCTTGAATTTGCCAACCATCTCCCTACCTCAGGGCCTTTGCACTTGTTGTTCCCTATACTTGACAGCTCTTTCTCTGGATAGCCATATGCATAGCCCACAGACTGAAGGTCTCAGCTCAAAGCTCTTGCCAGAGAGGCCTTCCTTGACCAGACTATCTAAAAAAGACACTACTCAGTCCACCACCTCCATCCCTCTCGACCCTTTACCCTGTTTTAATTTTCTTCAAAGCCCTTACTACTACCTAAGGCATTAGAGAGTAAAGTGTTTACTGACTGCCTATCCTCCTCACTAGAATGTAAGTTCAATGAAGACAAAGACCATGCCTGTTTTGTTCCCTGCTGTATCCCCAGTGCTGGGACAGTGCCAGGCACACAGAAATACTAAACCACTAGAAGAATGCATGATGGATTGCATGAACACATTGCACAGTACTGGGACCATCACAGGTACTCAGTTAATAGGAGTTATCGTTGTTACTCATTTGGAGCACTGAGAGTGGCCCATCAGGGACTGGATCTTTCAGAAAGGGTAGGGCTAAAGAGAGGAACTCAGAAAACTCCCTGGCCGGAAGCAGACCTCGAGCTCTACCCACAGCTTTCCCCAGTGTCCTCTTGGATAGGTAGGGGGTTAGAATGTCCTGAGGCTGGACACCTCCCACCCGCACCTGGGTGCCCAGCTAGCCCCAACAATGGGGTTAATATGAGGCTTGTCCCCATAGGGAGCCCAAGCATCAGAAGGGATTGGTCACCGGGATGACTTTGTGATTGACCCCCCGCCCCAGGCCAGGTCCAGTCAGAGGAACCAGAGAACAAAGCCATGAATCTATCACCTCACCATGTATCTCCAGAAATCTGGGGTTTCTCACTTCAGAAGAGGCTGAGCCCCAGCGTTAGAGAGGAAAGAGCAAATCTGTGCAGAAAGCCCAGCTTCAGCACTTAAACTGTGTGACCGCAGACAAATCACCTAAACTCTCTGAGCCTCAGCTTCCCCATCTGTCAGGTAGAAATAATAATATCCATCTCAAGATGCTGACCAGATGATCATTAAGGATACTATTAGCTGACATTTGCTGTGCTACGTGCCAGGGGCATGACATGATCTCCTCTGATTCTTAAAACATCCCTAATGTTAGACATTGCTTCTCCTACTTTACAGAGGAAGAAACTGAGGTTCAGAGAGGGCAGTGACCAGCCTAAAACCACACAGCCAGAAAGAATCAGGGCAAAACTGGACCCAAGTCCACTGGTTGTAAAGCCCTGCGTTAACCACCACCCACAGAATGCCCTGAGGCACCTGGCCAGGCACAAAGTCCCAGTCAAGGTGAATTTTCTTCTGCCCTGAGCTTCAGGTCTGGGGACGGTGGAGCTCCGCTACAGGGGCTGAAGGGACAGCCAGCCAGATGGCCTTCGCGTGCCAGTCTGAGGCTGCAGCACCTACCGCCCCCCCACCACCCCAGCCAAGCACTAGAAGCCTGGGCTGCATTCACGCTTCTAGCCCTTCCAACAGGCTCCTTCCCCAACACCTCCTCCCTCCTCCCAGGGATCAGGCTGGGCTCACCCCCACAGGGGAAGTTCAGCTAGGTCAGGCCTGCCCCTTTCCCACAGCCCCAGAGTGACCCTCCACAGCTTTTCCACTCACCTCTGGGCTGAGACTCTCCCAAGGTTCCCCGCCCAGGGCCTGCGGGGGTTATGCTGCCATTGGTCTAGCGCCTTCTATAGGGGACAGCCTAATTCATGCATGACCCACACCAATAAATCAGGGAGGGGTGGGGGGGTGGGGATATTCATAAATCCATATCAAACAGTCCCCAAATTATGACAGATGACACGGCAGTCATAAAATTGCACAAGCAAAACTCACCAAGTCATTAATTTCATGGCCGTAGAAAATAAACAGACACATTTTTTCGCGGCCCTAATAAATTTTTAAAAACTCAAAGAATGGTCCATCTGCTTCGAATAATTTTTAATTTCCTATTCTGTCTCATTCCCATTAGCTATTCCACTGAGATATTTGCTAAATTCTTTCATTTACCTCCTCCCATCTGTATTCAATTACCCTATTCCCAAATAGAGTGAGTTTTTGTTTCTCCTAAGCGCGGGACAAAATACCCCCGCCTGTACCTTAAAGCAAATGTTATGTGTGTTTTATTATCTGTTAGACCGTATGAGTCATTCTAACTCGATTGCCTGTGTGGAAAGGTTTGGAGAGCAATCTGATTTTGATGTTTTTTGGCTTGGGTGGAAAACACCTGCCCGATTCTCAAAGCTAATCTATTAACATGGTAAATGCTGTAGCAGATGTTCCTGAGTGAGCGAGGGGCCGCGCTGGGCTGTGACCAGGCCCGGAGTGCTGGGCACACAGTGGAAATGCTCGGAGACCGGAGGCCAGAAACGTCACTGGGGGCCCGAGCTGTCGCAAAGTCACATTTTCTGGCTGCCCCCAGGCTCCGGCGACTCCTCACTGCCTCCCTGGGCTCTCAGCAGCCACTCCAGATAGAAGGACATTTCAAGGTCACCTGGTCCACTCCACCGGCCCTCATGTTTTTTACATAAGAGACACCGAGGCCCAGAGAAGAAGTGTGCCTTGCTCAAAACCACACAGCATCCTGAAAAAGAACATCCTTTGGGCTGACCCTAATGTTCAGGAGACCCTGTAAGTGAGCTGAGACTCATTTTGTGGAGCTGAGTTATGGACCATTGGGGGGGGGGGGTTGTGAGCACCTTTCCCCCAAGTGCCTTCTACCTGGGAAAACAAGGTCACTGAAGTAATTTTCAGTCTAAAACTTTTCTATTCCAGTGCTTGGGTGGCTCAGTCAGTTGAGCATCTGCCTTCGGTTCAGGTCATGATCTCTGGGTCCCAGGATCGAGCCCCGCATCGGGTCCACCCTCTCGCTCTGCCTGTCACTCCCCCTGCTTCTGCTTTCTTGCTCTATCTCTCAAATAAATGGATAAAATCTTAAAAAATGAAAATAAAAACATGAAACATTTCTATTCCATCTTTCCTCATCCTGCAAGAGTTGGGCCAGACCGACAGGAAGCAGGGTGAGGGGCCAAAGCCTTGCTCCAGGATGGGTTAGTTTCAGCACTAAGTACACACTGGGAACTGCAGAGCCCAAGAACATGGACTTCCAGGCCAGGATTCAGATCTGGGAGGGATTCGGGGTCCCCAAAGACACACATTGTAGGATCTATGTAGCCACAGTGGGTGCCCATGTCCTCTCAGCCCTCATTAAATCTATGCATGCTAGTGACTTCTTACTATGGGCCCCTGCAACACTGCCTGAGAGTTTTCTCTGGCCTGGGATCATGCTCAGTAGACCTTCAGGACAGGCCAGAGGTGCCAGGGACTTGATGTCCCCAAGGGCAATCCTAAAACAATGATAAATGGGAGTTGGTGTGCAAATATCCCAGCTCCCTCCCCTCTTGAATGGGGCAATTCTGAGACATGTTCTGTACCCATGGTTCTCAACCAGGTACGATCCTGCCCCCAGGGGACACTGGCAATATCTAGAGGAGATATCTTGGTGGAATGCATCTAGCTGGTAGAGGCCAGGCCACTAAACACCCTACAGTGCACAGATCAGCCCCCCAACAAATAATTATCCCGCCCAAAATATCAGTAGTATGGATGCTGAGAAACCCTAATCTATATCCTCTCTAGAGGTTCCCAATGGGACTAAGTCTCAGATGCCCACATCAATAACCTGCTCACTTAGGCACACTCTCCTGACTTCTTTCCCTTCCCTTCACTTCCCCCCTCACCTTTCGGCACTTCCCAAGACCACCTGTCATGTAACTACTTTTACTCAAATCCCCATCTCAAGGTGAGCTTCTTGGGGACCCAAACTAAGATCATCCATTTCTACAGTCACAGCAACAAACCTGGAAGTTTCTCAAAGTCGTGGGTTCCTATTTCAGCCATCTGCTCTCCTACCATACTATTCAGTTCCAGTGATATCCACACTGATGTGGCCACTTAAGGACACACATGTGGGGGCACACCAGACCAGCCTACCCACGAGGCCCTTTCATCCTATTCTGGTAGACCATCTGATTGGAGCTATGTTTACCCTGAAAAGTGACATAAGACTTGAGTACCAATTCAATATAACCCCTAAAAGAACCTCAGCTGACTTCTTTATAGAAATGGATGAGGGACGCCTGAGTGGCCCAGTCGGTTAGACATCAGACTATTCATTGCAGCTCAGGTCATGATCTCAGGGTCAGAGATCGAGCCCCCCCATCAGACTCTGCTCTCAGCGGGGAGTCTGCTTGGGATTCTCTCTCTCCCTCACCCTCTGCATCCCCTCTCTAAAATAAATAAATAAATCTTTTTTTTTTTTAAATGGATGAACTGATTCTAAAATTCATATGGAATTCCAACTGACCAGGAAAAACCAAAACAATATTGAAAAAGAACAGACTAGGAAGACTCGTGCCTTCCATTTCAAAATTTGCCACAAAGCAACAATAATCAATATAGTATGTACTGACACAAAGATATATAGGTCAATAAACTAGCTTTGAGTGTACATAAATACCCATATATCTGCGGTCAACTGACTTCTTTTTTCTTTTTCTTTTTCTTTTTTTTTTTTATGTAGGCTCCACACCCAGCATGGAGACCAATGCACGGGTTGAACTCCAATCCTGAGCTCAAGACCTGAGCTGAGATCAAGAATTGGACGCTTAACTGACTGAGTCACCCAGGTGCCCTTTAACTTTCAATAAGGGTATCAAGACCATTCAATAAATGATACCAAGATAATTGGATACCCACATGCAAAAGAGAAAAATGTTGAATCCCTACCTCATACCATATAAAAAAATTAACTGAAAATGGATCAACAACTTAAAGATAAGAGATTAAACTATAAAACTCTTAGAAGAAAACATAGGAGTAAATTTTCATGACCTAGCATTTGCGAAAGCATTTTCAGATATGACCCCAAAAGTATGAATAATAAAAGAAAAAAATAGTTAAACTGGACTTCATCAAAATTGAAATATCTGTGCTTCTAAGGACACCATCAATAAAATGAAAAGACAACCCAGGGCATAGGAGAAAATATTTGCAAACCATGTATCTGACAAGGGACTTATATTATCAGATATCTATGAATTTAGAATTCCTATTTTCTCCTGGTGAACCTAAATCTTACATATTGAATTTTTTTTTGAAACATTTTATTTAGAGAGAGAGAAAGAGAGAGTGCAGGGGGAAGGCGCAGAAGGAGAGCAAAAGAAAAATCTAAGCAGACTCTAGACTGAGCCCCGAGCCTGACACAGGGCTCAAAGTCATGACCTGAGATCACAACCAGAGCTGAAACCAAAAGTCTGACCCCTAACCGACAGCACCACACAGGAACCCCATATTGACCTTTTATATCACTATACCTTCTATAGCCTTTTTGCCTTTAATGTATTGT
Source organism: Martes martes (assembly GCF_963455335.1). Classification (NCBI taxonomy): domain Eukaryota; kingdom Metazoa; phylum Chordata; class Mammalia; order Carnivora; family Mustelidae; genus Martes; species Martes martes. Next base: position 51,332,461 of record NC_137902.1, read on the forward strand.
CTTATAGTAATGTAACTATGCCAATTTTCTTTTGGTTACCTATTTTTCTGATGTCCTTTCACTGTTTTACTTATTTTTTTTTTTTTTAAATCTGTCCTCATGTTCCAAATGTATCTCATCCAAGCAGCGTTTGGCTATTCCTTTTTTTTTTTTTTTTAATTTTACTTATTTGACAAATGGAGATCACAAGTAGGCAGAGAAGCAGGCAGAGAGAGAAGAGAAAGCAGGCTCCCTGGTGAGCAGAGAGCTTAATGCGGGGCTCGATCCCAGAACTCTGGGATCATGACCTGAGCTGAAGGCAGAGGCTTTAACCCACTGAGCCACCCAGGCAACCTTTGGCTATTCTTTTTAAAATCCAATCTGATATGGGGCGCCTGGGTGGCTCAGTGGGTTAAGCCACTGCTTTCGGCTCGGGTCATGGTCTCGGGGTCTTGGGATCGAGCCTCACATCGGGCTCTCTGCTCAGCGGGGAGCCTGCTTCCCCCTCTTTCTCTGCCTGCCTCTCTGTCTACTTGTGATCTCTCTCTCTGTCAAATAAAAAAATAAAAAATAAAATAAAAAAAATCCAATCTGATAATCTATGCATATTAACCAAAAAGTTCAGTCTATTTAAATTTATAAAGATTACAAATATATTTGGCTTTATTCCTATGATCTTGTTTTGTGTGTATGATTGTGTTGTTGTTGTTGTTGTTGTTTTGTCCTGCTTCCTAAGGATTTTTTTCATCTTCTTTGTTGGATTGTTTGGAATTGATTGAGGTTTTTTACTCACTCCATTTTCTCCCCATCTGCTAGTGTGGAAGATAGGCATTCTACTTCTTTCTTTTCTTTTTTTTTTTTAAGATTTATTTTTAAATAAATTGTCCACTCGGTGAGGGACTTGAACTTACAACCCTAAGATAAAGAGTCACATTCTCCATTGACTGAGCCAGCCAGCTACCCTACTTCTTTTTTTTTTTAAGATTTTTATTTATTTGACATACAGAGACAGAACAAGCAGGGAGAGTGACAAGCAGAGGGAGAGGGAGAAGCAGTCTCTTGCTGAGCAAGGAGCCCGAAGTAGGGCTCAATCCCAGGACCCTTAGATAATGACCTGAGCTGAAGGCAGCCGCTTAACCCACTGAGCCACCCAGCCGCCCTCATTTTAAAAAATATTTCAGGGGGTGCATGGGTGGCTCAGTGGGTTAAGCCTCTGCCTTCAGCTCAGGTCATGATCTCAGGGTCCTGGGATCAAGCCCTGCATCAGGCTTTTTACGCAGCAGAGAGCCTGCTTCCCCCTCTCTCTGCCTGCCTCTCTGCCTACTTGTGATCTCTCTCTCTCTCTCTCTCTCTGTCAAATAAATAAATAAAATCTTTTTTAAAAAAAGAGAGAAGAAAATATTTCAGGGGCAGGTGCCTCAATCATTTAAGCATCTGCCTGCGGCTCATGTCATGATCTCAGGGTCTTGGGATGGAACACTATATCGGGCTCCTTGCTCAGCAGAGAGCCTGCTCCCCCCTCCCCTTCTGCCTGCTCATCCTCCCCCTCTCTCTCTTTCTCTCTCAAATAAATAAGTAAAATCTTTTAGAAGAAGAAGAAGAAGAAGAAGAAGAAGAAGAAGAAGAAGAAGAAGAAGAAGAAGAAGAAGGAGGAGGAGGAGGAGGAGGAGGAGGAGGAGGAGGAGGAGGAGGAGGAGGAGAAGGAGAAGGAGAAGGAGAAGGAGAAGGAGAAGGAGAAGGAGAAGGAGAAGGAGAAGGAGAAGGAGAAAGAAGAAGAAGAAGAAGAAGAAGAAGAAGAAGAAGAAGAAGAAGAAGAAGAAGAAGAAGAAGAAGGAGGAAAAGAAGAAGAAGAAGAAGGGGAGGAGGAAGGAGGAACGATTTCAGTCTTATCGGGAATTGAGGCATACAATTTTTGGTTGGTATGACTTTTTTAAAGTCCTTTAAATCTACTCTTCTTTCATTGTTACTTTTAATACTATTATAACTAATCAGCCGTTAGTCTAATTTCTTCTAATTTAGATGTTGTGAACAACAAACAATTTCCTTGCTGGCATTTAAAGATCTTGTCCCTTATCCTTGTCTTTCCTCAATTTGACTATAACGTATCTATGTATGGACTTATTTTTATGTATCCTGTTTGGGATTCACTGGAATTCTTGAATTTGAGGATTCATAGAGGTTTTTTTTTAATTTTTTATTTTTTTACAAATAGTTTTGCTTGTTTTAATGAAGCTGGGACAGACAATATCCATTTAAAACCAATATCCCAGGCCAAAAAGTACAAATAAAATAAAAAAGCAAGGTTCTGTTGAATATACTTCTGCATGAATAACTTTATTAACTGCTAATGAAAATTAGAACTTTTCTAGATCTCCTGACAAGACTTTTCTTGAATCTTAAAAATGCTTTCTCTTCAGTGAAGCCATCTTTGGAACCAGTCATTACTCTCACCATCTCTGTCATCTCAACTCCAGGCTGGTATTTCTCATCTTTTGGTCCAGACCCTTAAATTTTAAAAGTAGCTTCAAGTTAAGGAGAGGTCATTTTCCCACAATTCAGTTCCCTGCAAAACTTCCATCTCCCACTGGAAGTCACAGTCCCGGAGGGAAGCAAACGTGCACAAGAACTTCAGGGTCAATGGGAAAGTCATTACGGACACTTGTGTTGGTCAGTCTTATTTATTACAAACCTGAAAATGCAATCCCGGAAAAGGTGGCCTCTCTGTGCACACACGTAACTGTTTTAAAAGGAGAGGGCGATATGAAGGGGGCTGAGGTTTGACCACCAAAAATCAGCACAATGAAAACAAGGGATAATGAACAATGGGCACAAGAGTTCAAATTACCAGATGTTTTAAGGAGATAGGGGGCTAGTTTTCAATTCCATATTGAATACCACATTACAAAATAACAATTTTTAAAAATAAAAAAGGATTGAGGGTGAAGAAAAAGATAAAAAGAACATCTAAATTATTTATGACCCACTTTCTATTCCTGATAAACTTCAATTACATCTTCCTCCATTCCCAGTCCTTTCGCTATGTGATTATCAGCAATTCTCTGACCTTCAAAGAGAAACTTGAGTAAATTCATTGGAACTCCCTGTCTTTGGTGATACAATTCTTTTTCTTTTTCTTTCTTTAAGATTTTATTTATTTCTTTGTCAGAAAGAGAGAAAGCACAAGCAGGGGGAGCAGCAGGCAGAGGGAGAAGCAGGCTTCCTGCTGAGCAAGGAGCCCAATGCGGGACTCAATTCCAGGACCCTGGGATCATGACCTGAGCCGAAAGCAGATGCTTAACCAACTGAGTCATCCAGGCGTCCTGACAGTTCAATCCTTTGAGTTTCTTGAGATGTGTTATCATTTTCACTTGGAAGTGAATCTCACTGCTAATCCTGCCCAATGACTTTGAGTTTAATGCATTCTTCTTCTTTCTTATCCCCGAAGTCCTAAGTGGAAGGTTTTGCCTACTGGTGACGGTGGCTTCACCCAGGGTCTCCGCATGGCAGCAGGCTTGGGTAGACAGAACCTCACTCCCGGGTTGACAAATCTACCTGTCTTCTGAAGAGTATAACACCGTGGCCACAGGGATTTCTGGGCTGCCTCACTTCCCGAGGATTCATTTCTTTAATAATCATGACAAATTCTCAGCTACCATCTCTTTAAACATCTCTCTCCCATTATCTTGTAATTGCTTTCCAAAAGCTGACTAGACATATCTTCGAGCTTTGCATTGCATCTTCCATGTCTCTTCACCTCTCTTCCATTTCTTGTTCTGTGCTGAATGATGTGTAGTATTTTCAGATTTGTCTTCCAATATGCTAATTCCCTCTCCAGCTGTGTCCAGTATGTGCCAGGCAGGAGTGCCCACTTGCTGAGCATCTGCTACAGGTCAGTACTGCACCCTCTGTCCTTGCCAACCTCCTTACAAGGGAAATGTTCTAGTCTACTCAGTCACAGGATGAAGAAGCTGAAGTTGGAGGAGGAGGGAACATTCTAGTCTGTGCCTGAGCTGAGGTTCATCATCAAGTTTGTCTGAACATTTATCTCTAAAACCTAGATCCTTCTCTTTTCCCTTCCTCCTACCCTCCTCCTACCCTCCTTCCACCTCTCTCATCCTTTCCTTCCCCACCTCTGTCTATTTTTTGTGTCTCTAGGCTCCTTCTCCCTCTCTTTTGCTGTAACACCCCCACAAAGGTCTAGGACAGTTTAAAAGCTAGAATTATCTCCAAAATGGGTTTGACCTTCTCTTCAGTCTTTGGTCCCCAAATTTGGCCACACTCGTTAGGGAAACTCCAGGAAGGAAGGAATGGTGGCTACCGGCCACCTCCTTCTCCCCACCCCACCTTTCTCAGGTCTCTAAGCTAATACCCAGGGTGGGATGGATGGAGGAGGGAATGACCAAAGACCAGAATGGCAAGGAAGGGGGATTATTCCCTGGGGTCAGACTACAATAGGACACACAGTGCAGAGAACACATGAATTAAAACTCTTATCAATAATTGAAGTTCCTCCAAACTTGAAAGGTCCAGCTCAAAAGAATGCTGCCATTTGCCAGCTATGTGACCATCATTATGCCACTTAATTTCTCTGAGCTAATAGTAATCCCTAATTTACAGGATTGTTACTATAATATAGTGTTGATTTGTTTGGAATGCTTTGGGCAGCAAATAACAGAAAAGTCAACCAAGACTTCCTTGAGCAATCAAGATACTTAATTCTTCCACACACTGAAATTCTAGGGGTAGGTATTTTCAGGTTTTATGCAGTAATTGAGAACGTCATATATAGTTTCACTTTCAGTTTCTATATTTCTGTTCACCATCCTTATTACCTTGCTGTTTACATTTCATGCTGTTTCCTCATGGTTCAAAGATAGCTGCTGCAGCTCCAGACATCACATACCACATTTAAAAAGCAGGGTGGGGCCATCCAAATGGCCAGCAGACACACAAAAAAGTGCTCCACATCACTCAGCATCAGGGAAATATAACTCAAAACCACAGTGAGATACCGCCTCACACCAGTCAGAATGGCTAAAATTAACAAGTCAGAAAATGACAGAAGTTGGTGAGGATGTGGAGAAAGGGGAACCCTCCTACACTGTTGGTGGGAATGCAAGCTGGTGCAGCCACTCTGGAAAACAGTATGGAGGTTCCTCAAAAAGTTGAAAATAGGGCTACCCTACCACCCAGCAATTGCACTACTGGGTATTTACCCTAAAGATACAAATGTAGTGATCCAAAGGGGCACGTGCACCCCAAGTTTATAGCAGCAATGTCCACAATAGCCAAACTATGGAAAGAGCCCAGGTGTCCATCAACAGATGAATGGATAAAGAAGGTGTGGGGGGTGTGTGTGTGTGTGCATATATATATATATATATATATATATATATATATAATGGAATACTATGCAGCCATTTAAAAAAACTGAAATCTTGCCATTTGCAATGATGTGGATGGAACTAGAGGGTATTATGCTAAGCAAATTAAGTCAATCAGAGAAAGACAATTATCATATGATCTCACTGATATGAGGAATATGAGCAACAAGACAGAGGATCATAGGGGAAGGGAGGGAAAAATGAAACAAGATGAATCCAGAGATGGAGACAAACCATAAGAGACTCTTAATCTCAGGAAACAAACCAAGGGCTGCTGGAGGGGAGGGGGTAGAGGGATTGGGTGGCTGGGGGATGGACATTGGGGAGGGTATGTGTTATGGGGAGTGCTGTGAATTGTGTAAGACTGATGATTCACAGACCTATACCCCTGAAATAAATATATTGTATGGTAATAATAATTTTTAAAAAGGATGGGGGGAGGGGGTATTACTACTAATAAACACCCTTTCAGGCCCTGGATTCCATTGCAGATGATCTAAGGATCCCACTTTGAGAGATTCTGACCTGCAGCATGACCTCCTAATGTGAAACTCATCCTTGGCTCAAGAAGCTCTTGCATCTTAAAAGTTCTGAGAAAAGGCGATTCCCCAGTAATAGGGCTCCATGCACGTGTGGGGATAGGTACAGGCAAGAGAGGGCTTCTTGGCATCTCGGATTAGGTCACAGACCTTCAGAGCTTGGAGGGACCAGAGAGAGCTTCCCCTGACCCCAAACATATAACTGAGTAAACGGAGGCCCAGGGCACAGAAGTGATTTCTTCATAGTCACACAGCAGAGTCTGGCTCAGGGCCCAGGATTCCTGGCTCTGAACCCCTCTTAGCACTCCGGGAGAAATCTTCAGAAGGGAGGGCTTTGGCCAGGAAATGCAGGGTGTCTTACATGGGTTCCCCAGAAGCACAACCTGAATCAGGGATCCCTATTCAGGGGGTTTACTGTGAGAGGCTCTGAGGAAAGGAGGGGAAGCACCCTAGGGCAAGGGGAAAAGCTAATGATGAATGTGGTCTCAGCAGGGGTGTAGCCGCAGTCTGGTCCCACTGAGGGTTCTGGAGCATGAACGACATCACAGAGCTAGTCCTACCTTGAGGCGTGGGGTGGCCTGTTGTACATCAGCCCGCCGTGGGCCACAGTCCACCCAGCTTGTGTGAGCCGGTGTGCGGCCTTCTGGGTGGGGCCGCCCTCGGCTGCCCAGAAACCGCCTCCCGGGAAGGGGCAGCTGTGAGCCATTAGCAGCAACGCTACAGCAGCTGGGGGAAGCGCCCACCAGCAGTCTAGAAGGAAAACAAGCAGGTCTCGTCCCCAAAGCCCTAAGTCATCCCCGCATTCCCAGCCACAGGGCTCAGGGTGGAGAGAACGGGCCCAGCCCTCCACTGCCTCAGTTTCCCTGGTCAAAAAACAGGCGTGTGGGACCAAGGGCCTGCGGATCTCCCGGCCAGCTCTTCCTTCCCAGCTTCTTTGATTCCACCTCGCCCCGCCCTGAAGTTCCAGCCCCGGCAGTGGAAGCCAGCGAGACCCAAGCAGGGTCTCCACTGAATTGGGCTTGAACCCCACGAGGCGGGCAGAGGCAACAGTTTCTTGGCATCTGTACGTCTCCCGCCTGCTGAGCAGGCCTGGGGAGTCAGTATTTCTTGAAATGTAAGTACCGAGACCACACTGGGTTGTCAGTAAATTCATTATCCCATTACGCAGGCCTGAATTATTCAGCGCTCTTGAGGCCGCCTCAGGAACGTGCCCGAGCACAGTCGATGCCGGCATTAGTGGGATGGATGGAGTCAGGCCCGGGGCATGGTTGGTGCCAGGATGACGGATCTGGGCCCGGAGCGGCTGCCAGTGCTTGAAGGCACAAGGGAGTGTCTGGAGAGCAGGACCTGGGCCCTGGGTGTTTCTGGGGCCTAGGAAGGGGAGAATGCACATATCCACGGTCTTCCTCACCATCACCCACCCCAGGAAATTGGCAGTGTGTGTCTTTGGAGCCCCACTGGTTCCACAGGGGCCAGGGACAGAAGGCTTCACCTTTTTCCTGGCTGTATGACCTGCTTGTTCACCTCTATGAGCCTCAGTTTCTTTATCTATAAAATGCAGCTCAGTGTTCCCAGTACCCATTCTCCCTTTCAAGTTTAATGACAGAACTGATTTTTCTCTGAGAATATAATGCTCTAGAATAAAGACAATTTCTAAACTGAAGTGCGGCCATATGACTAAGTGCTGACCAAATAATACAAGGAGTATCCTGTGAAACCTTCAGGAAGTATCATTAAAGGAAGGGGGTGAGTCCTATTTTGTCCCTTTCTTTCTTCTGAAAATTAAGGTGAACATGTGATGGCTGGAGCTCAAGCAGCCATGTTGTTCAATGAGGTGAAGTCACATGATAAGGATGGCAGCACAACAGAGTAGAAGCCTGTGTCCCTGTTGGTCCTGGAGCCTCCTTACTACCTCCAAGTTGCAACTCTATGAAATAGAAATCAAATTCTCTCTTGGTTAAGTTGCTATTCTTTTGCATTTTTCTGTCACTCACACCCAAACCCAACCCTATCTTTTTGCACAAGTCTCAGGGTGAAATAAGACATTACAGGAAAAGCAGCCACCTCAGTAGGAATTTCCTCTAGGACACCTCAGTGATTAAGAACTGTAAGCCCTGAAACCTTAGGATCAAAGATCAAATCCCCTCTACCACTTATAAGTTGTGCAACTTTGGGCAGGTTGCTTAACCTCTCTGTGCTTCAGCTTTCTCATCTGCAGATGGAGATAAAAAATTATACCTTGTCCCTCACAGGATTACTGTGGACTAAGTGAGTTAATACGAAGTTACAAGAAGTAGCTGGAGCACCGTATGCGTTATGTAAGTATCAGTCAGTATCCCATTTTACACATTACAGGGATTCCCTGTGTAGCTCAGGGACCTGGGTCCCCATATCATCTGCCAAAGCATCATCTCAGCTTGGCTTTTTGCCTCAAGGTGACTGTGTTCTCAGAGAAGTGAGGCCAACGGTGTTCTGAGATTCAGCATGACGTGAACAGCTTTGCTCCAAGGGAGAGGACCCCAATCTGAGGCCATAGCACCGGGCAGCACTGGGCTGCTGGCCCCTAGGAGGAGGACTGCTCTCCAGGATGCAGGTGAAGTTCTTACTCAGGAAGAGAGAGAAAAAGGCTCCCTTCCTGGCTACGTACCATGCAGATGCCCCTCCTCTCTGGGCCTCCACGGAGTCCATTAAATCAGAGGTCACACAGCTCATGAGCTAGCAGGACAGAGAGCAGTAAGAGATACAGGTGAAATGTGCTGGGTCTGAGGCAACAGGGAGTGGTGTAGACCAGGGCCAGGGCCCCGAACCACCGGGGACAAGCACGGCCCAGTGCCAGCTAACCTGCCCAAATGGGCTACTGTTCTCAGGCTTTCCGCCTTTTCAAAAGAAATGGAAATCAAATCTGAATTCCTTGTGACAATTTCTGACTGTTTAGCGTTGGCTCCATTCTAACAAACAAAACACCGATAAAGGCAGTGTCCCCGGACCAGCTTCTGGCCACCCAAGCGGTGTCCTGTGCAACGAGTCTGAATCCTCAGGTCCCAGGCTGCCCCTCCCAGAGCCCTGGAGGAGGACACGCTGCCACTGAGCACCGGGCAGCTGGGCGGGGAGACAGCTGCGGGACGCTGTCCTTCCCAGGGAGGCAGGTGCTGTGAGGACTGTCCGGGTTCAGGGGGGCAGGGAGCGTGGGCAGAGGTGAGGGGTCACCTGCTGCCTCAAGAAACACTCTGACCCCCAGAGCTTCATGTGTTTCCTCTAAGAAGCAGACTGGGGAACCCAGCTCCAGCAGGAGGCAACACACAGCCCACCTGCCCGCTGAGGCCCTACCTGATGCAGAGCCCCTGAGCCTACAGCTTTGGGAACACCCCAAGAGGAGTCCCCATGGGGGGCCACTTGGGACCTGTGTGTAGATGGGACCGCTGATCCTGACTCTTCCTTCTGCCACCGTAACAGTGTCGCACCCCCACACCCTTTGCCACGTGACCCCACAGAGCCGCTCCCCAGAGGAGGCAGACTCAGGCCTGGCCAAGTGGCTTGCTGTGGACCCTGGAACACCCACAGACCCGTCTGAGGCAGAGGCTTGAAAGCCACTGTGTGATTGGCGTCCTGCCCCTGTGTCCTCTGCGGGGCACGAGACTCCCCAGGCAGCTGATGGCCTCCAAAGGCTCTGAACCCACAACCCGAAGTAGAGGCCTTGCAGCTGAGCTGCTGACCCAGGAGAGGGAAGTACATGGTTATTCTGGAAGCCACAGATACTTGGGACTGCTGCACAGCACTTTGGTAGCAGAAACCTATTACACCAGGAAGACATGGGCTTCCCCAACCCCATCCCCAGCTCACTGCACAAAATCTCCCACTCCCATCTGGCCATCATCCATTGTCACAGAAGCCACTGTGCCCCTGAGGCAAATATAGAGACTCCCCCTAGAGTGGGGAGGTCCCCCAGGTTGTGCACCAGGAGACCTTGGAAGAGTCATTTCCCCTAAGAGTCACCTATAGGGCATGGGTGAGCACGCCTACCTCACCAGGGATTGGAAAGTGTCAGTGGGATACCACAGGTCTGTGAGGGGACAGGGAGTGGGGGATGGCCAGCAATGGTATTTATTTGTACTCATCAGAAGGGGAGGGACTGGGCCTGGACATGGGAGATGGGGCATCTCCTCTGAGGAAGCTCACCCCTGTGGAAAATGAGGCCTCACTTTTGGAGGGCATGATTTCGAGTACAGTGGGGAATCTGGCACTCTAGACTGAAGAAAAAGCAAACAGGGTTATCTCAGTACCAACTCTACACCACTCCTGTGGATACAGGCCACACTGTTTGGAGGCCTGTATCCAGAATGCTTTTGAACTTTAAGTAAAAGAACATAAGCTAATCATGGCTTAAATACAAAGGGTTCCTTTTTCTCTTATAACAAGGAGTCTGGAGGGAAACAATGAAGGCTAAATAATGCCTTCAAGGACCAACATCTCATCTTTTCCTCTTGCCATCTTTACTGTTTGGGTTTTTTAATCCTGAACATTATTACCTCACAGTCACAAGAGGGCTGCTATGGTTCCAAGCATTTCATCTTTATACAACCCCTTTCAAGGTAAGAAGCAGCTAAACAAGAAAAAGGAGAAAAAAGTCCTAAGAAGCACCCCTTTTATCCCAGACCAGAAATTCGCTGAGGGTGGGAAAGCAAGTTATCTTCAAAAAAGGACTATGTTGGTCATGACCATCTGAGCTGGCTACATTGCCCAAACAACAACAGGTTCCTGTTAGCAAGGCAGAAAGAATCAGAATAGCTCCGAGGTAGATCAGATAGCCTGTTAGCATGGCCCGCTGGAGGTGGGAGAGTCAGTCCCATAGAAGAACGGGTACCAGGCCAGACTCTTAACTGCAAACCTTCTAAGCTGCTCTGTGACAAACAGCAGATTTCACTTTGTTGCAAACAACAGAATCCACTCTGTTGCAAACAGTAAATTCCACTCTGTGGCATCGCCCACCTCAGCTCTGCAACATCTTAGCACATGGAGACCCGAGCAGGCCGTGGCTCTCCGTCCTCCCAGCTTGTCTGAGGAGCCCCAGAAGCCCCTAACTCATGGCCCATCTGCATCCACCTGCGCAGCCTGAAGCACCCCCCCCCCCGCCCTCAGAACCCTTGGAGTCAGGGCACTCCCCCCCACCTGGAAGGCAAGGGTTAACAGGTACCATCCTCTCTGGGGAGCTTGGCAAACCTCCCCCAGATGTGGTCAGACTTCAGGCTGCAAGTTTCTGTGTGGAGAGGCCTACAGAAGGCAAGACCTGGAGAGAGGGTCAAAGGTGCCTCCAGGAGAACCCACTGGGGGTGGGAAAGGGACGGAGGGCCCAGAGGTAGGAAGAGGATTCCTGAGGTGGGAGCAGGGCAGAAGCCTCAGGCAGCCCCAACAGATTCCACTTTTATGTCTTAAAATCTCTGATCCATGCTCCCAATCAGAGGAAACAGTGGTCCCTTGGGCCAGATCAGACACAGAGATCAAAGAGCTATTCAGTTCGGCTGATGAAGTGCTAAAAAAAAAAAAAAAAAAAAAAAAAGAAGTCTATTCCAAATGTTTAAAATTGTGAGGTTTCACATTACTGGCCAAATTTCAACCTTTCTTGAAAAATCAGAAGCTCTGGCCATACTGCACCCATCATCCCATACGGCTGCTTAGGCTACAGCCTAGTGGCGGTCATGCCTTCAGATGGGGCTGGAGCACCACAGTCCCCACTGCCCCCTACTGCCTCACCTCACCTACCCTTGCAGCCTGGGAACACTTCTCCATTCCAATCCTTTAGGCCTGACTTGAATCTATATCCCTACTCTTCTGCCCCTGCCCTGCGCAGCCCTGGGGACCCCTGGGGGAGAAGACCCAGCCTGTGTGATCTTAGCAGGGAGAAGTAGAAGTTGGGGGGGGGGGTCCCGTGATAGAAACCCAGGGGCCTCTTCCAGACCCATTTCTGTGACCAGCTGCTTCCAGTGGCCTAGTTTGGCTAAGAATTTGTCAGGGGTCACAGCCCTCCCTTCCTGGCATGGACGGAAAGGCATGACCGGACTCCCATTGTCTCCGCTCTCCTGAGCCTGAGGGTTCCTTCCTTGATGCCTAGTGGGGCATTTGACCTACATTTGACCAAAAAGGCAACTGAGAGGGGTAGAAATGGTCTCCCCCTCCCCAGCCCCTCCTGCTCCTGCGGGCAGCTGCCCACATCCACACTCTCTTTGGGGAGGCTTAGCCCCCCCCCCCACCACCACCACAACCACCACAGGGGCACCTCTGGGAAAAAGAAGCAGAACAGACTGTTTTCAGCTGCCTGGAAAAGGCCTTGTAGGATCCTGGGGCGACACGTTGTTCCTCCATTGTGAGCTGAGACACGGGCACTACAGCACAAGAGACAAGAAATGAGTAGCAAACGGGGGAGGGAGGTGGAAAAATTAAATTTTGCGTGATCAGCAAGGTTTCAAACAATCGCTCGCCAACTGAAGTGGGTGCCACGTCTATAAGTCATTCTGTTTTATAGACCATTAGGATCTCCAGAGAGAACCTGCATGGAGACCACTGCTTTTTGTTGAAATTAAAATGTCAGAGAAAAAGAAATAGAACAAAACAGGGAATCTGCAATTAATTACCAGGCCATAAAAATTCAATAATCAGGAGGCAGAGCGGCCGCGGGCCCAGAGGTATCAGAGCCAGCGTAACAAGAATGGAATACATTAATCTTTTCAAATTAGTTTTTTAATCTGACGGGGATATATGGTGACATGCCTCCCCTCCCTGCCGGCTCCGCCCCCAACCCCCTCTCTGGAGCTCTCGCCTGAAGCGGGGCTCTCGGGGAGGGAGGTTCGGGTGTGAGCTGGGGGCTGCCCAAATCCGGACCCCAGACAGGGGACAAAGTGCTGGTCTGCGGCCCAGGCTGAGCCTAGGGCCCCGGCCCGGTGGAGGGTGGAGGAAGCCCCGCGGAACTGCTAGGAAAGCTCTTCTTGGGAGTCTGGCTCCCACGGCGGCCCAGTGCACCCAGTCAGCGTGGACAGGGCGCCTCTCTGAGCTTCGGTTTCCTCCTCTGCAAAATGGGAATCCTAACCCCACCTCACAGGCAGGCTGGATGCAGAATGCCGGGCGCTCCGCAGAAGGCCCCTTCGGTTACTGTGTTGACTGGACTGGCAGCTCAGGCAGCAAGGAGCCCGATGCAGCTCCAACACACTATTCAGAGAGCAATTATTTAGCATTTGCTGTGTGCTCAGCGCTAGGAGAGACCCGCAGCCTCAGACGTTACTCCGGGGAATGAGACCCCTAAGTCAGAGAAGCATGCACTGGGCCGCCCGGTAAGGGGGCAGGCGCTTCCCCTCGGGGCAGGGCGCCAGCGGGGGCCACGGGGAACTGGGAGGAGCTGGGCGGGCGGCCAACCGGCAGCACCCCAGCCCAGCCCCACCCCTGCGTCTGACCCCAGGTCATCGGCTCCCAGACACTTGACCACCGGAACCGGGCACCCTCCTGAGCGGCCTCCCAGCGGGGGTCGGCGCTGTGCTCCCAGCTCGCTACGCACGGACCCCCACCAAAACCTCACAAACCCGCCTCCGGACCTCGGAGTCTGAGGGCCTCTCGCGTGCTGAGCATCCCCGGGGCAGCCCCAGGTGGAGCTCTAGTCTGGACACTAAACAGGCTGGGGAAGCAGCCACAGGGTGGAGGGGATGACCTTGAGCAGCACGTCATCGGATGACCTTCTGCCCTTTGCACTTCGTAAATGTAACAGGTAGAGCCCACTCGGGACGGCCCAGTGTAAGTCCTTCACCCGGATTTTCTCATTTCCTCCCCTGTGAGGGGGTGGGGGGGCTATTAATAACCCCATTTTGCAGAAGAGGAAATTGTGAAAGTGGAGTTGCCCCCCATTTGTGTGTGTGCTCTGCTCCCCGAATGCAGCTTCCCTAAGAATACGCGCCCGCGCGGCTTCTGTCCCCTTCCCCAAGCCGCGTCACAGTAAGCGCTCCACCTGTGCTCGCGGGATAGGGTCCCTGCGAGCCGACCTCACCTGCCATCACTTTCCTCCCCAGAGGTCTCCACTCCAACAGCGGCCATTTCTTGAGCACCTACTGTGTGCCAGCTCGTGGGATCTGGTGCCATTTGCAGTAAGACTGTGGTTCCTGCTTTACACAAAGGAAACAGGCTGAGAATGATGGCCCCAGGAGCTCACATCCACCTCTGTCTGGCGCTCACGGGGAGGATTCTAAGAACCCTGTCTCAGAGCCCCATCAACGAGACCTGTCTCAGGACTCGCAAGCCCCACCTCTGGTTTTGTCCCCAAACCAGGTCCTTCACTCCTTCAACCGGATACCCTTACTCCCCTGCCCCCAGAATCCTCCGCTAATTCACTCCCTCTCAAGCTCCTGTCATTTCTAGCACATCGTACTTATTGCTACCCTGTTACACCCAGGGCCCACCCACCCACATAGGCCCCAGGGTCCCAGCAGAAACAGCAGCGATAAGCAGCAGCATACCCAGGAGGGCCATCCCATTCTTCCTCCCTGACCCAGGATGGTAGACCTGAGGGGCGGGCAGGGAAAACCCAGACGCCACACGCAGCGTTTGCACCCCTCTCCGGGCGCAGTTCCGAGTGCAGCCACCAGATGGCGCCCGGCTCGCTCCAGCGGGGCTTGCAGTAACGCTGTGCGGTCGCCAGATGGCGGTCGAGACCGCAGCTCCGCGGGCAGTGCCGGAACAGGGCGGAGACTGGAGGGCAGGCGGGTCCCAGTGCGGGCCCAGGAGCCCCAGACAAGTGGCCCGGTACTTCGCTATCTCCTGGCCGCATCATGATCCATCCCGCACCCCGGCTCTCAGTGCCCGCCGCGCTGGCCCTGGCCTCCGCCGCACTGGGCGCCGCTTTCGCCACCGGCCTCTTCCTGGGTGAGTAGGGCGGGGCCTGCGGTACCCCACGCAGAGCCCCCGCAGGCGGGGCAGGTGCGGGAGTTGAGCCCCCGCGAGGCGGGCTGCGGGTGAAGCTCCGCCCTAGCGCCCCGGAGTCCCAGGCCCTGACCGGGACCCCTCCGCGGCAGGAAGACGGTGCCATCCCTGGCGATCCCGGCGAGAGAAGCGCCTGCTGCCCCCTGAAGACGACCCCCTGTGGCAGTATCTGCTGAGCCGCTCCATGCGGGAGCACCCGGCGCTGAGGAGCCTGCGGCTGGTCAGCAGGGCCAGGGGCGGGAACAGGCGCCCACCTCAGATCCAGCGGGTCCCACGTGCTTGTGTGACCTTGGGCTGGGCCATGGCGCTCTCAGGGCTTCCGGGACTCCGCGGGCTGGGCGCGGTGGGCGTTTCTTGAGAGCGGGTTCCCCCCTCCCCCCGACCACGCCCACGGCCGCGCACCTGGAGGGGGTTGTGGGCCGGGGGAGGCGCTGGGTGACTGGCAGTGCTGGCGCGACCCTTTTCCCCCCACCACCGCGACACAGCTGACCCTGGAGCAGCCGCAGGGAGATTCGATGATGACCTGTGAGCAGGCCCAGCTTCTGGCCAACCTGGCGCGACTCATCAAGGCCAAGAAGGCACTGGACCTGGGTAGGGCTCACGGCCGGAATCCCTGGGGGCCTAAGTCACGGGGATGTCCCCCAA
The DNA here is from genome assembly GCF_963455335.1 of Martes martes. NCBI lineage: Eukaryota > Metazoa > Chordata > Mammalia > Carnivora > Mustelidae > Martes > Martes martes. The sequence goes on from NC_137902.1 coordinate 51,347,960, forward strand.
CTCTGGCCCGAGCCTGTCCATATCTCTTGCCCCCAGGTACTTTCACAGGCTACTCAGCCCTAGCATTGGCCTTAGCGCTGCCCCCGGCCGGACGCGTGGTGACCTGTGAGGTAAATCCGGGGCCCCCGGAGCTGGGGCGGCCCCTATGGAGGCAGGTGAGTGTCCCACACATTTGAGGCCCTTGGAACCTGGCCACTCCCAGCTCCAGGATAAAAGACTTGCTGGCTCTGACCCCACTCCTTTCGCAGGCTGAGGAGGAGCACAAGATCGACCTTCGGTTGAAGCCTGCCCTGGAGACACTGGGTGAGCAAACGGAGTGGAAAGGGCCTTTGCACCATTTTCCAAGTGGGGCCACTGGGCGCGCTAGTGACCAGGTCCACAGTGGGGGGCACTGAGACAGTGACAGCCCCCCTGCCTCCTGGTTCCCAGCTGCCATGCGGCCACATGCTGGGTGGCAGAGTGCCCCTCCAGGCCAAAGTCCCTTGAATGGTCACAGTGCCTAGTCAGGCTTGGGCAGGGGCTTCTGACCGCTGGGGCTGCGGACTCAGCCACATCTGCCCCCCCCCCCCCACTCCCCTGCAAGATGAGCTCCTGGCCGCAGGGGAGGCAGGCACCTTCGACATGGCGGTGGTGGATGCGGACAAGGAGAACTGCACTGCCTACTATGAGCGATGCCTGCAGCTGCTGCGCCCCGGAGGCATCCTCGCGATCCTCAGTGTAAGGGATAGGCTCCGGGGAGAAGAAAAACCCCACACTCGGTCTCTGTCTTTTCACTTAGCTACTCCCTGTGCCTTGCCCCAAGCCACAAAGCCCCACCCAGTGCACGCATGTAGGCTGCCCCCCTTCAGTCCCCTAGGCTTTCCCCACCTGTGGTCCACGGTCTCCACCTCTTGCTCTGCTCGCTTAGGCACCTTCCCTCTCCCCTCTGCTGCTACACCCCCATGCCCCGCCCCTCCGCAGGTCCTGTGGCGCGGAGAGGTGTTACAGCCTCAACCACGGGACAACGAGGCCCAGTGTGTGCGAAACCTGAATGAGCGCATCTTGCGGGACGCCAGGGTCCACATCAGCCTCCTGCCTCTGGGCGACGGCCTCACCTTAGCCTTCAAGATCTAGGGACGGCCCCCAGCGCGTGGCCTCAAGGAAGGGGATGTGGGAACTCCAGACATCAACCCTGACTTTTAAATTCGACAATAAAGTGGGGTCTGGGACACGATCTTCTGAGCCTCCATATTTGGCGCTAAAGCGGGTAGGGAGGAGGCCCAGCACTGGCAGGTTCTAAACCAAAAGGGGGCCCTGAGGTCACAGACATCATCCCTTCCTTGGCACAGTCCTGAGAGCCACCTGGCACCAGGTCTATTGCCAGCTAACTGGAGGCAGGATATAAAGTTCAGACTGACCTGGCCACATACATACAGGACCCAGCTCCTCAGGTCTGCCTCCACTCCACAGGATCTGAGGGCTAGCTGAGGGGTAGAGCCCCCACCCCTTGGTCTCCCTCCTACTTCACTTCCTAGGAGGAGCAAGTGAATGAAGGTCTTGTTTGGTGCAGCTGGGACTGGCTGGGAAACCTCTCTGGAGTTTAACAGGAAACAGGCCTTGCAGCCAACCAGGTTCGCCACTGGGCGCTTTCATAGGTTATGCCAGTTCTATTTGCCCATGTTTTCACAGAACTCAGCTCGACCTCACCTCTGCAGTGGAGGCTCTGCCCAGTGGACATCACCTCAGAACCAGGCCACTTGACCTAGACCTGAGAACCTCAAGGTTGGAGTATATATCCTGTCCTCCCCCTGAAGTCCTGGAGGAAGGTGAGGGACTGGGTGGGATCACTGGCCAGAAAGGAGTGAAGCAGACAGGCCTATAGGTAGGAGACTATCAAGTACAGCAGTTTTTAAAAGTTCCCCACAGGAAGATGAATGTAAAGTTAGACTTTCCCACACCAACATCTATGAGAGGAGGTGGACAGGGAGCCAGGCCCTTCACTCCTCTCATTTGGACTTCCCTAATCCCAGTCCCACAGAAGTCCCACAGGAAGATCTTGTCTCCATGTCACAGGTGAAGGTCAAGGCAGATATTCAGTATTCTTCCACTAACTGCCTCAGCCTAGAATACAGTTAGGTTTTGCAACCAGGGTTAGGCCTGGGTCCTCTAAGGCTGGAGACTATTAGAAACAAGGCCACAGCGGCGCCTGGGTGGATCAGTGGGTTAAAGCCTCTACCTTCGGCTCAGGTCATTACCTCAGGGTCCTGGGATCGAGCCCTACATCAGGCTCTCTGCTCAGCGGGGAACCTGTTTCCTCCTCTCTGCCTGCCTCTCTGCCTACTTGTGATCTCTGTCAAATAAATAAACAAAATCTTTAAAAAAAAAAAAGAAAGAAAGAAAGAAAGAAAAGAAACAAGGCCACAGGGGCCACAAGGGCCCACAGCTGGCAACTTCCATCATCCCCTATCTCTTTGGACCTACCTAGAATTTTATGCAACCCTCAGGGCCCTGGGTGTGATCCAGCCTTCACTCTCCCGCATGGTAAAATGCTGTTAGGATGCACCTGGGTAAATACGTCCAATTTACTCTTCAATGTATCTTTGACCAAATGGTAATTCACTTGTGCCACAGCCCAGTCCTGAGTTCGGGACCAGGTAATGTCCAGCCATAGCTGAGAGAAGGCCACCTGTTAGCTCTGAGGCAGCAGGCATCCAGGGGCCACAGCAGCTACCGGCCTATGACCTCCCCACCAGGTGGAGTTGCAGAGATGTCTGCTGCTCTACTTCACACCCCTCTTGAGTATCCCAAAAGCAGATGTGCTTTCACACCCAACTTGCAGACATCTTTTCTTGTTTGTTTGACCTAGCAAAAGATCCCGACTCCAGCAAATTGGCTCAAATTCCAGCTGTCTGCCATTAATTATTAATTTAATTAATTAAATCATGTGTCTTATTCACACAGGCCATTCCTGCCAGTCTCATAGCACAAACACAGATCAGAAGGAACCTTTTTACCGCACGAATGTGGAAAGCTTTCTTCAGCTTCTAATCTCTCATTATTCATTCTGACCGGGAAATTTTCAGCATGTTATCACTGTATCACTTTTTTGGGTAATGAGCCTCAAAGTACTACATTCTCTTACCTGTTCTCTCTCAGGCTTCAAACAGTAACTCAGATCTAGTAATATAAATGTGCCGAACACAGCTCTCCCTTCTTTAACCTCTGATCATGTATCTCAGACTATCTTCTCCCATCAAAAACACTTGCTCTTTCCTGCTTTTCCAACCAGAATCATTTATTTCTGTCATTCAGCCTAAGTGCAAATGAAGGCCAGTGGCCACAAGGCCTGAAGGCACTGCTTCTGGTCTCACACTCAGGCCCCACCCTTTGTCAGTGTCTGCTCAGAAAAAAAGGACTACCCACCTCTCACAGAGGCCCATTTACTCCCTTCTCACAACCACTCCCGTCACCGACCCCTCACTCCATTTGCCTACACCTTGTCTAGTACCACCTATGCCTAGCTCACTTCCCACAGCAACAGCTCACAAGGGTATGGTGAGTGTGTACAGCCTTTCTTCGCCTGGGGTCAACAACAATCCAATGGATCTCTGGACAAACTTACAAACTGAAGATATAAAGGCATATATCCTCTTATTTTATTGTAGTCCAAAAAGTTCATGGAGTTACTTTAGGGACACAGGACTCTGACACAGATTTAGGTAAAAAGCAAAACACTCCCCAGAAAAATAATGTGCTAGCTAGATACAAGGGAGATCTGACCCTGGCAAGTGTTTAAACTCTGCAAATACTTGGAGTCATTAATTACGTATACTTCTTTTTATTCATAATCTGTAATGTTTCGGGATACCAAAAGTAATTCTAAGGATGGCTGAACTTAACAAAAAATCTTTAACCTCATCTTAAAACTTCCACTGATCCATCTCGTTCAATGGCAATTTTCAGTAATAGGAACATAAAAACAAACATGCACACAATTGCACAGTTTTCATAAAGGTCTATTTCATTATTGGTGGGTAGCGCATTTAACAGTTAAATACATTTAAATAATGTATAGGTGACTGCACCACTGCAGCATTGGTAACTAGATAACCAATTCAACTAGGAACCAGCTAACAAGTGACTGTCTAAATATTTAAAATACAGCTCTTGTTTAGATCATCCTTTGTTTTGATCACCTTCTTGGGGGCGGGGGGGAGCCTGCTGGTCACACTGGAAATATATTAAGGCCAAATCTTCTGATATCCATTCCCAGAGGTTTCTTTCAATTGGATTAAGCCTCCAACTCCAGGGCAAGCCCAAGTTTGTGGCCTCCAGCATTAATGCTCTTCCCGTCTACCAGAGCAGACAGTGTAAGCTTGACACCTGTAAACAAAAGCAGGCAACCATGATTTGCCTGAAACACCTCAAGAGTCTGCAGTCTTTAATAATCAACCCAGAGCCTGCCTATCCCTCCCTCAGCCTGTGAGATGATGACCTACTAGTGCCAGCCACCAGACGGCACTTGGGAGTTCCAGAGATACTGGAGAGAATTCAGGTGGCCCCATCCTAGGTTAAGGATCAAATAACAGAGCATTAAAAATGTTAATGAAGTTCAAAGTGCTCTAGAAAAATACAGTAACATTCAAAACACTATTCAGACTATAAGACATTAAAAGACAATTGTATTTCCACCAGGACAACTACAATAAAGAGATAAGTGGGGAAAATTGAATGTAGACTACGTATTATGTATTGTTCAACTAACACTAAATTTCCTTAGCTGTGACAGTGGTATTGTAGTTATGAAGAAAAATGTCTTACTCTGGGAGATGTGTGTTAGGGAGATGTGTCTGCATGTCCGCAAAACATACATTTAAATAACTGAAAAGGGGATGTGGAAAAAAGGAAATATGTATGCAGATATGCGAGAGAGAACAGATGTAGGAGATGTTAATTAGTGAATATGGGAAAGGGTTACAGGTTTTCTTCATAAAGAAGGTTTTTCATAAAGAACCTAAATTCTTTAGGTTTCAAAAAGGCCAAATATAGAAAGTTTGGGGGAATATCCCTATTAGAAGGGAGAAAAAGTTCCAAGTGCTTTAGAACTTGCTATTCAAGTGGTGGCAAGAACCAGTGATGCTGGGGCGCCTGGGTGGCTCAGTTGTTAAGCAGCTGCCTTCAGCTCAGATCATAATCCCAGGGTTCTGGGATTGAGACCCACATCAGGCTCCCTGCTCAGCAGGAAGCCTGCTTCTCCCTCTCCTACTCCCCCGTTTGTGTTCCCTCTCTTGCTGTGTCTCTGTCAAATAAATAAAATCTAAAAAAAAAAAAAAGAAAAAGAAAACAAAAACAGTGATGCTGGCATCACCTAAGAGCTTGTTAGAAAGACAGAACCCTTCACCCCAGATTTACTGGATCAGAATGTACATTTTATAGTGAGAGTCCCCAGGTGACTCAGGCACACTGAAGTCTGGTAAGTACTGCTCTAAAAAACACAGCAAGCCTGCAAACACCACATAAAAGAGACTATAGAGACCAAGCAATACGTGAACCTTGATTAGAGAAATAAACATCACTAGAAGGCATTTCAGGTACGAGTGAGGAAAGTGACTACAAAATGGACAGTAAATAATAATATGGACTATTAACTTTCTTAGGTGTGATAATGGTATTATGGTTATGCAAGAGACCAGACGTTCTTATTTCAAAGTAGATGTATGCTGAAGCATTTAGGGAGGTGTCAGGATAGCCACAACTTCCCAAGAGCCCAGCAAAAGAAAGGGAAAAAAAGGAATAAAAAAAACTGTGGCAAAAGATAAATGTGTTCACTGTACTCTTTGAAAAGTTTACGAAGTAAGAAGCTGAGAAATGAAAAATAGTTTTTAAAACACCAATCCTACTTATCAGGAATACTTACCAGGCCTCAGAGTCTGAGTGTAGCCCACTCCAATTAAACTAGAGTTGTTGACTTTTGCCTAAAATAAAATACAAAAACAGCTGTAAAAAAAATTTCTGAATGGAGAGAGGAGAGACAGCCCCTGCAGGTTTCCCTAATTATGCAAATTATGAAGTATTCCGCTTTTTTTATTCACATGTGAGATAATAAAATTTACACAAACCAAGAGAAACTCTGGACTCTGGAAAACAAACAGGGTTGCAGAAGGGGAGGTGGTTGGGAGATGGGGGAACTGGGTGACAGCATTAAGGAGGACATGCGATGTGATGGGCACTGGGTATTATACGCAACTAACGAATGAATGAACACTACATCAAAAACTAATGATGTACTGTTACATTGGCTAACTGAATTAATTTTTTTTTAAAGACTTGTATAAAATAAAGATTTCATAACGTCTGGGAAAAAACAAGTAAAATTTAATACTATTAAAATTTAACACTATTACTAAGCCCAACAAAACCCAGGTGCCACTTAATTCTTATCCATTAAACTCCAAGTCAAACTGTCAGTAGGACACAATAATCTTGGTAGTAAAAAGGTTGACAACCTCTGACATCAGAACAGATTTGGAAAGTATTTGATGTCTTCACTCTTTTATAATGTGTAACATCAAAATAGTCCAGAGAGAGAAATGATGTAACAACAGACAGAAATCACAGAAACAGCACTTGGGTTCACACGGCAGTAGAGCCAAGTCTTCTGAAGCTACCAAGGACCAAGTAAGCTATAAATCTAAGGAAGAAATGACCCCCTAGTGACCACCCTGTGCCCAACAAATTAAGAGCCTCAGACAATTGAATACAAGTTTCTCCTACTTTAGAACAGAACTAAACGATGAAACTGTGATAGGACATTAAGCAATACTTCAGGGTGATGCTTAACTGGGGGCACAGAGAACTACTTAGGTGGGAAATGCTGGGTACATCTCCAAACAAATCCCCAGAAGTCACTCAATGGCACACAGACCCAAAGCTGCCTTCCCATTTTAGACTATGAGACCACTACACTGGCTGGCACGAAAGCCATGCTGCTGCTGTAGACATACATTTGAAAAGAACAGCAATGTAGATACCAGGGAGTAGCATGCTGTGTGAATCCTAAGGTCTTCAGTGCCACAGTGCAATCAGAAACAGAGAAGGGAAAAATAATAAATGAATCACTGCCTTACCAACCAACGGGAATGCATTCCAGATGCTTCTCAGGCTCTCTGATTACAGCTGCTAACGTAAGAATGGGGCTAAAGCTTAACTGCCCAAGTTATCAAAAACATTGTTCTCACTTTATGTAACAGAAATAACTCCTGTGGAAGGTTTAACTTTCTTTAATTCCCAGTACGTACAGTACAGGCCGTGCCTGACATACAGGAACAGCTGCTGACCTGCTTGAAACCAGAGCCGGCATCTCTACACTGTCAAGACACTGCACTCCCTCCTGCCCCAAAACTCACTAGGACTGAAAGAGGAAGTAGCAAAACAGCCCAAGGACATGAGTAGGGTGGCCATCCATCCCCAACAAACCCATGACAGGCGGGAGGGAGTCCTTAGGGTGCAAGGCTTTTAATGTAAAGGCCAGAACAGTCCCAGGCAAAGCAGGATGAGCTAGCTGGTCACCCTAGACAGGAGGGAAATCAAGACACACAAGCCTGATCCTGGCTCTAGCCCCTTTCTTCTCACTCTCCTTCCCCGGCATGATCTAAGTCCTTTTTCTTCCAACCTTTATCTCCACCTGCAAAATGGCATTTGTACCACTGACCCCTAAAATCAAATCTAAAAGATATTTTGTAAACCCTAAAGACAAAGTAACAAAGTATTATTATTCCACAAAGAAAGACAAAGTAACAATTAAAACACTATTACTCCTGGCCTGGGGCCGGAAACACCAGCTTCCCTGGGCTTAGACAGGCTTGGAGCTCAGGGTTATTATCTACACTAATTGAGCAGCTTTTGAGGTTAAACAAACTCCTGTGACCTGGATATCAAAGTTCTAACACTGCCTCCACAGAAAATGCATGCAGCATTACAAGTTCTAATCCCAATCTGTGAGTAAACTAGGGATTGTGGGAACCACAGTTCAAATTTTCAGCACAATTCAAAATACCCAAAGATGAATTCCCACAACCAAAGACCCCATCCTAAGCCCACAGTAGTAGCCAATACTCACAGAAATGGAAGCAGTGGGATCCAACTGATATTTGGCTGCAATGCCAAAGCGAGTGCTGTTGGTACCTGATGTCCAAGCAAGGTTTACTGAAGTGTCAAGATCTTCACATACTTTTTGATAAATTGATCCTCCAAATTCTGTCCCATCATTGCTGTAAAATATTTTAAATTTGTAAATCTAGAACAGACAATGTAATGTCTGCGGCACTAGGCCGATACTGTAGCAGTATAGTTAAATAAAAAGCACTGCTCACGTGGGACTGTAGTATTCCACTGAAAACATGAAAGTTTTAAAAGGTCTTTATCCCAACCTATGCCCCAAAATGAGGGGTCATATAAATCATGATACATCCACCCAGAAGAATTCCCAAACAGCCACTAATAATCATGTTGTAGAATACATAACGCTATAGTAAGATAATTAAAATGTACTAAGGAAGGAAGGAAAGAATTATAAAACAGCCTTTCTGATATGTATTTTATACACATACACAAATATAAAAAAGATGAAAGTCCCAAACATTAACTAACAAAGATTAATTATCTAGGTGGTGGGATCGTAAGAAATTCTGGTTTTCTTCTTTGTCCTTCTGTTATTTACCAATGCTTTATTTTATAAGGGAAAAAAATTCTTAAGTCCTTTTCACATGTAAAAACACCAGACATTTTAGGCAATCCCCCCAACTCAGTACCTCACATTATCACAATTTAGTCAAATGAACACACTGGTAATTTGGCAACATCTTAGCCTTTTCCAAAAATCCAAAGCACATTAAGCCTCATATAAAATAAACATTTACTCTCTCAGCACCAAAAGTCAGACCAACATTTTTTACTACATACTTTGAGAGGTGCCCAGAAATGCCCAAGGATGATAATCTTTTTGTGTTAAGAGAAATCAACTGTACCCAGATCAGTAAGAGATGACAGGTGACATCAATATCATCCCCAGGTCCTGTATCACAATAATCCCAAAAAAGAAATACTCACACATTAGTGTGTAGTTGGAAGTCCCCAGTCCTGTAGCCCACTGCAAAGTTATTTCTTGTCAGCTTTGATTTGGCACTGTCAAAAGTCATCTGGTACCCAGCAAGCCAGCCTTCGTAACCAAAGACAGCTGAACCATGGATTGCAGGTCCAGCAAAATCAAAGTCAACATCACAACCAAGGTTTATACACTCCCTCTTGTAAGAAGACTTGATTTTACCACTTTTCTTTCTGGAAAAAGAACAAACTGACTTAAAAGTGATGCCGGTGAGAAAGACTTACATACATAACTTCTGGACGAAGGACACAAAACAGATTTATGAACTGCAGTAAAACAGGAGTAAAAGCAGTAGAAGGATAATCCTAAGAGGTAAAGAAAATATAGCTCAATGAGCTAAAAAACAAGGGTACGTGGGGTTAATGGACTTCCACCACCATGAGAAGACTGCTTTTAGGGACTGACAATCAGTCACAAAAGCCTATTAGAAATACGTTATTTACCCAAGTTAGTCCCACAATGAAAAGAGGCAAATATTTGAAGGGAAGCCAACAAGAGCAACCATAGTACTCCTCTCCAAGGCAGAAATAGAAATTCACCACAAGGTAGTTAAGTAAGCTATCAAACAGTAAATGTGCATCTTTCCTGAATAAACAGAGAGAAAGGCTTTTAAATTTAAAGCAGATAAAGGGGCACCTGGCAGGCTCAAGTCTGTAGAGCATGCAACTCTTGATCATGAGTTCATCTTGGTCATGGGTTCGAGCCCCATATTGGGTGTAGAGATTACTTAAAGATAAAAATGAAATTTAAAGCAAACAAAAAAGTCCACGCTTACCCCGTGTTTGGTGAAAAGGTGGTATCAAATGTCAGTTTCAAACCTTGACAAATCTATTTTGAAAGAAAAAGAATATGTTTTCAGCTATATTCCCTTTTTGAAATACAAAAATAAACTAATACTAAAACGCATGTTCAAAATGTTACCTGGTCTTCAATTGCGATTTCTGTTCCCAGAGTGTTATCAGTGTTCCATTTTTCTGTGAATGTCAGACCATACTCACACCATTTATATTTGGTCTCCAAGGTTCCAGTAACTTTACCAGTGTCTGTATTAGATGAACCAGACGTTGAGAATTCCTAAGACAATAAATGACTTCATGAGCTTTCTTGTAAGCCTAGAAGAATCACTGCCTAACTTACCTAAAAAACCCACCGAAACACAGTAATTTCACTAACCCTTTTTTTCCCATTTCCCAAATACTTCTACACTCTGCTACTGAATGTACAAACAACAAATTGTCTGTCAGTTACTAACTGCCACCTTACTTACACTTACATTTTCAACCAAACAATGATAAGTTAACTTGTATATAATTCTCAACAACAAACTGTACACCTCTTAAGGAAACTTCTGCTAAGGTGATTTTTTTGGAATTCAAGAATCAGGGGAATAGGAAGGAATGAAAGGTGAGGAATGAATGTTTCAGCACTGTATCCAATCTGCCTAATATTAAATAAAACATTATAAAGGTCAGTATGGTTAATCACAGAGCCCCATCACTAAAATGGGAATTCAACAGTAACTGAAACACTATTAGGAAATGTTCCCTGAAAATTCTTTTTTTTTTTTTTTAAGATTTTATTTATTTATTTGAGAGTGACAGAGACAGACAGCAAGAGAGCACAAGTGAGGGGCAAGGAGAGGGAAAAACAGGCTCCATTCTAGGACCCAAGGATCATGACCTGAGCCAAAGGCAGATGCTCAACGGACTAAGCCACCCAGGTACCCCTGCTTCCTGAAAATTCTTAAAAGGGAAAGCACCCCACTGTAGGAATTCATGCCATGAGAAAAGATTTAAAAATCTTTGGTAACCCCAAAATTCTATTTTTCTGAGATAAAGACTCTTCACCAGATTTCATACCTTCCCAACCATCTTTCACATTCTCATTTAAAAAGAAAAAAAGTAGGGAAAAGGAATTATAGGAGATTTACTCTACAGCTGGTTTATATCGTACATAATGTAAACTATATTAAGTACAACAGATTATATCAGTAGAAAAAAACAATCTAATACAAGTATCAACTTGAAGTGCATTATATAATCTTATGTTTATACCAAACACAAGTAACTTGCCAATCCCTAATTGCACACCAAGTGAAAAGGAAGGCGTAATATGAAGGGCTTATTGAAATTTAAAATCTGCTACAGAACAGCTAAACTCTACAAACCTTTCAGAGCTTGGTAGATAGCCAAAAGGCCAAGACAAAAGAGTTTAAATACCCTCTGAGCATTCTGATTCACAATTTGTCTGCTAATGATGGCTACATATTTTGGCCACTGAAAGCCAAATCTAAAGACAGCTGATCTGAACTAATAAAGAGAACCTGACCTGAAATTGTGATGCCTACAAGAGTGAGAAAGTATCAAAAACTGTATCAACAGGAGAAAAAGCCAATCATCCTTCACTTAGAAAATAGAACATTTCTACAACTATTGCTCTGCAATGAGACAGACTCAATATCCTGAAATAAGACACTTTAACAGGAATTTCAAGTCAAAGCTTGGCATTCAATGACAGTATTAAAAAGCACAGAATTATGTCAGGAAAAAAACACCAGATATAAAATTAAGAGTCCTGGCATCCAGTCCTGGCTATCATTTGCTAAATGAGTAACACTGAGAAAGACGTTGAACTCTCCTGGGTCTCAGTTCCCTCAAGTGTAATAACAAAATCTACCTCTGGAGGATTAAGTTGGACAGACATGAGAGCTTTGCACATTTTCCTGTGCTTTATACAAAAGAAAAGCATTATTAAAACAATATATACGGAGCATATTCTTCTAACAGGTATCTGGAATGGGGAATGTGTATTAGTAGGTATTTTTAATCCTGAGTGACAATGATTAATGACTCTGGAGGCCCCACCCCCTGCCACCCATCAGCCTATAGATAATGAGCTAGCTTATATATACCCAAGGAACCCTCAAGACACAAAATCAAGATCACAGTGGAACCAGAACTGGACCAGATGACAAGACTGGCCAAGCTTACACCCTTCACTCCATCACCAAATACTCTGTCTTCTACATTGTGGAATGAACTGGACACCTCTGCAGTTTAGATGAGAAAACAGAACTGGCTGTTAACAGGACTTATTTGGGGCCAGGTACATATAAGATCAGTACCACGTTGAGATATACCTTAAATAGAAACCAAAAAAACTATATGGAATCCAGATCATATATTTCCTTCATAATCTCAAACCTAATTCCATAAAACTTTCTTAACCCTGTCCACAAAAACCCTTTTCTCTTCAACAAAGATTTTGATTAACCAATCTAGTACTAGATATATTTCTCTAAGTGTTCTCCAGTTTAAAATTTATTTTTTATCTCCAACCAGCAAGTAATAAGCTTTGTAAACACAAGGACTGAGTCTTCCCTTTTTTGGGGAAGGCCTTTTGTGTCTCAACTGGTGCACAGCAAGAGGTTAAGAGTGGGAACACAAAAAAACAAACACAAGTCACTGCTCTGTACCTTGAGCAAGTAAGTTGCTCAACCACAGTGAATATACTCAGGCTTTCTTCCAGACCAAAGAAGCCAAATGGCAGATACAACTAATATAAAATCCCAGAAATCCCAGCCTGGGCATTTTAATTTTAATAAATACCAGTTATATGTACTAAGGGAGTTAACAATTACAGCAAGAATTTATCAAAAAAAAAAAAAAAGAAAGAAAAAACCAGCAAAATTCAATATTCACACACTATGCCCATACTCAAAACAGTCTCACAAGAAAAAATTTTTGAAGAAAAAAAAATTGCACAAAATTAAATAAATTTTATTCTACTTTGAGTTAGGCAGAATCAAGGCATCCAAATACCAAAATACCAACTTCTTTAAAAAGGACTCTATAAATTCACAAAATTAACATGAAACTCTTCCAGAGAAGGCTGCTAGAATATGCCCTTTATATAAATGGTTAGTACACTCAAATTAAGAGTTACTGAGTATTGGGGCGCCTAGTGGCTCAGTGGGTTAAAGTCTCTGCCTTCAGCTCAGGTTATGATTCCAGGGTCCTGGGATCGAGCCCCACATTGGGCTCTCTGCTCAGCAGGGAGCCTGCTTCCCCCACTCTCTCTGCCTGCTTCTCTGCCTACTTGTGATCTGTCAAGTAAATAAATAAAATCTTTAAAAAAAAAATTAAAAAAAAAAGTTACTGAGTATTTTTATGCCCAGAACTCATAATGCTTTTAAATAGGCATAAGAAGGATCATAAAAAAGTTTAACAGGTTCCCTGATTTCAAGCTTGTAATCTTACTGAGTAAAGAGTCCCACATAACCAGGCTTTTCTGAGTTCCTTGTGCATACACAGTAATATGGCAAAAGACCACCTGAAAATCAGAAATCATATCCAAAGCCCAAGTAAATCAAGTTTCATGCAAATTCCTTAAGACAAAATTAACTTTGCCTCTTCTTCAAGATAAAATGGGTGGACATTTTTCAGTGGTGACTATTTTATGGGCTGAAAAGTTATATAAAGGCTCATCAGAATTTAGTAGATATCTAACACTCACCACACCACTGCATGACTTTGTTTTCACATCCAGTTTCACCAAACCAAAACCTTCAAGTAGAGAGCAAAAGATAACAAAATGATTCTCTTGTATAAAAAGAAGCATACCAATAGCTGACAACACATAAAAAAACCTCAAGGACTTCATATGTTCAGAGGGGCATAAAAATGTGGATTGATACACCATATTTAAATGAAAAAAATTTTAATTATTTTATAGAAACTAACATATACAGCACAGAACATCTCTATGCAGCTTTGCCTAGTGTTCAGGTGTATATGTGGCACAAAAAAATTTGCTTTCAAACCATTTTGAAACCTAAAATCAGATCAGAAAATCAACTCAAATCTCAGAATAGCCAACAGTTTATTATAATAGTCATTTAAAACAATTATCCCAAAAAGGTATCTTCCTTTGGGATTAATAATCTGAATAACTAGGGAAATAATCTAAAGTAGAGGGAGTCTATGTGGAATAAAACCTGCAAGAAAACGCAAATTCATTTTAAAAAACTCATTAACCCACTAGGAGTCACCACAAAAGCAAAAGAATAATACATCAGAATTCTAGTCAACCAATGCCTAAGCTATATCTGAAAGAAATGAACACAGTTGTTTTTTTCTTACAGGTAAATCCTTGAAGTAGTTTGAAAAAACTGGAAGAAGCTGGGCCAGAGGGAGTTGTGGATTATTACAGTACTATTTTAACAAAAACTTTATCTAAAATCTATCTAATAAATTATAGAGCAAGGTACTTGCAATTTGAAAAAGTTGTTAACTTCCCCCAAGCAATCCAAACACATTTTCACTTCTGATCTGAAAGGAAAAAAAAAATTCTTACCAAATCCTTTGTTGAAAATATCTCTGGCAGCTTTGCCAAGGTCAGCATATGATGGAGGAATACACACTGCTGGTGGGAAGAAACATTCCAGTGTTAACCTTCCAGTTCTCCCACTTTCTTCTGTCGAGGAACTAGAATATGATCCACTACTACCTTTAAATTCAAGCACTCCAACTTGTTGAAGAGGTTTCTGATACTACGAAGAGCTACAGTAAAACTAGACTTTAATGATCCCTATAATATCACCAATAAAGATTTATTTCTAAAATGGATAACCACCATAGGTGACTACACAAACTTGGAAGACTGCTTCCAAAACACAAAAACACACTTTCTATTCCTAAATTTACACAGTACCTACAGCCTTTCACCTCTTAGGACCCAACCAGTACAAAGAATCAAACACATACACATAAATATATCTATACTGTACACCCAGAGAGATCACAGATATATCCAAAATTCACTGGAATGGGCTGATTTAACCAAATGACATAAAACCAAAACCTAAGACAAGGTCCTCTTCCCTCACAGATCTCTTCGTATCCTCAATGAGTTCTTAAACCAACATGCTGGAGTGGGAAGAGAAAGATAATTAACACTTCGGTCACTTAAATATTGGAACTTAGAAAAAAACACGATCATCTAGGTTTCACTAGTGTCTACATCAACTAAATATCAAATAGCACTTTAAGCCTGTTAATACGACATTCAAGTCCTCGGCCAATGCTATGCGGCTTAAGGGCAAGCAATCTGGGTGGTTACAGCAGCTCATTCATTCTACAGAACACGTCCACGCCCTTAGGAGCACATGTAATGACCTTGCGCTCTCACAAGGGGGGTTACTACTTCCTCTAAAAAAGTGATCCAATCCTCCAAAGGCCGAATCCAACAGTTACAAACTTTTGGCTTCTGAGTTCGTCAAAGGCACGTTCAAGAACTAAAGACGAATGCGGCCGAATCCCAACTCCCCTGGCCTAGACCCTCCATCCGAAATCCCGCAGCCCAGCCCCTCCTCCGCAGAGCGAGGGGGGGTGCAGACGGTAGAGTGCCTACCTAAAGGGGAGAACTTCCAAGTCTTTGGAGAGATCAGGGAAAAGAAGTTGCGGTTTTCTGGTCGACAGGCTTCGACTGTCCAGCCAACCCCGCCCCATCCCGCAGAGATCGCGGGTCTACTTACTCCGCGCGCAGCTCTGTCCGTAGGTCGCCATGGCGAGGCCACAGGAAGAGGTGATCTGCGGGAGTGACAAGAAGTGCGATCAGCGGGGGTCAGAGGCAGGTCAAAGGGCCAGAAAGGGGGTCTCAAACACACACAGGCGAGGAGCCGCGGGGCAGCGCGGCCATCTTAGGGAGCCAGGGCCGACCCCGAGTCTGGTTCAGGCGTCCTGCTTGGCCGCCGGGGCCTAGACAGCCAAGTGACGCGCCGCAGCGTACCTGGTGGTCTCCTGAGAGGGGCCGCTACCGCCGCTCCGCTCGCAGCTGAGGCCGCTAGGCTCGCTCAGGGCCGGGGTGCAACTACCCCAGCTGGAGGGCGAAGTGAAGGAGACACCGTTCCGCCCGCCGCAACCCTGTCCTCCCCCCGCCAGGACCCCGCCGATGCCCCCGCGGCTGTCCGCCGCGCCGGCCCCCGCAACGCCGCCTGCTGCCCACCCCAGCCTGCTCCAGAACGGCCACGAGGACAGAAGACACCCTCGCCCCCGAGGTGGGCTGTTTCTCTCCGTCGGCGGGGGCCGGAAAGGTAGAAGCTATTGGACCTCAGGTCAGGCAGCGACGAGGGCAGCCTCAGAGACGAGGGGGCGGGGAACGGCGGAGCAGCGCGGTAGGGACTGCGCGTGCGGGGGGATGGGACGGAGGCCCCGCGCGCGCTCCTCACGGGCGGGGTGGGGCGTCAGGCGCGTGCCCGCGCGGAGCCGGGCGCCACTAGGTGCGGCTGCGCACCACGGGGGTCACGTACTACTCTCCAGCCGTGGCTCCCGTACTCTGCTTAACCAGTCTCCGTACGGTGTGTCTGGAAGGAGTTAGCTGAGCGTTACCCGGTCTACCCTGAGCAAGTACAGCGTGCACTTTTGAAAGACTCTCTCTCCAGGCCCAGGGAGAGCGAATGCGGCCTTGGGGCGCCACCTCCAGCCCCACGGGCACTCGTTGCCTTCGTCCACCTCCCACCGCGGTGTAATGGCCATGCTGGGCCGGGCTCGGCCGGAGAGGCTCTCCTGGAGAGGCTGCCCCTCCCTGAACAAACCTGAGCCTGCCTCAGGGTGCCCCGCCCCTTTCCCTCGCTTCTGCCTTAGGGTTCCTCTTCAGCCGCCTCCTCCGGGGTTAGGGGATTGGACTGCTTTGCACACTCACCCAGCCCGAGCTGTCTTGATGAGTCAAGCCTGCTAGAAAATTTAGGAATCTTGCTGACCAGGCATTAGAATGTTGCACTCGAGCTCCCCGAGTGTGCACCAAGAGTGAGGAAGCTAAGGGAACAAGAAAAAATGAGCCGTCTTAATGAGAAATAGGGTCAGTTGAAGCTCTGGAATCAGTCGCCAATCTCAGCATTTTATCCTTACTGTAATCGCAGTTTCCTCACCAATAAAATGACAAATTTAAATGAGACGCGGTGGTCTTTAATAGCCACTCAGCCACACACAATGGGCAAAACTTCCCCCAACCCCCATCTCTTCCAGCTCTGAAAGCCTCCTCTGCTCAAACGCTGCCGAGGTTCCACCTTCCTCCTAAACCAGACGAAAACTAGATAAGATTTCCATAAGGCAAACCCAGATTAGAGGTGCATCGTGGTGGACTCCGTCCCCTGTGCAAACCCAACCGGCAACCTTGCCTGGTCATGGTTGGAATTAGCAAAGGAAGGGTCTTCGCTCAGGCACCAGAAACACTGATTAATTCTTCCTTCAAGCTCAGACGGGTTGAGCTGAAATCAGCCTGGCTGCGCTGGAACTTTTCTCTGGCCTTTTGTGAAGCTAATGGCAGAGACTGATGTCTCATCTCAGATGCAGTATAACACAACCACCTTCCTGGAAAAACCTAGACTATGCTCAGTTACCTCCATTACCTGCAGTAGGGCTTATCCACTCTGAGAACTGCCTGTAGCATTTTTAACCCCCAGAGAATTTCACTTTGCCACAAAACACAGACCTGAGGCTTTGGCCCCTAGGAACACAAGGAATGTATACAATACCCAATAACCAGGAAAAGAATGATGGTTGACTTATTTCAAAGTTGGATTCAGTAAATATATTCTAGTGCTTTCATTCAAAGCCTTTTTTGGGGTGCCTATGTGGCTCAGTCAGTGAAGCAGCCTTTTGGGGGCACCTGGGTGGCTCACTCGGTTAAGCGTCAGACTCTTGATTTTGGCTCAGGTCATGATCTCAGGGTGGTGAGATGGAGCCCCACATTGGACTCTGGACTCTGAGTTGGGCAAGCAGCCTGCTTGGGATTCTCTCTCTTCCCCTCTGCCCCTGCCCTGCTCCTGTGTGTGCTCTCTCTCTCTCTCAAAACCAAAAACAGCAAAACTCCCAAAACATCAAAGTCTTTTAAACCAAAGCAGCATTAGTAGCAGCCCCCATTTACAGAGCAACTACTTGTGTCACCCACAGGGGAAGCAGAGTCCACTCAGCTGTACTTCCTGCTCTTAAGGCACTTCCGGTCCGGTGTGTGTGGAGGTGTCAAGAACTATGAAGGGTCCAAGGTTTTGCCATTCTTGCAAGTTAATCTAACAAGTTAGTCTGCCTTAGTTTCACAGGTTCATAAATGTTGGCAGAAGACTTGAGACTCGAAAGCCAGAGACAAAGGACTGTATTATTTGTAGCAAGGCAGGTAACATACGGTTCATGGTTGACTTAGTACCCCTTGCCCTCTCTGTCCCCAGGAGTGATTCAGAACACCCTATGTAGAAGCTGTGCACACCATGTGTATGTGTATGAGACATACTTCTCAGGAAATAAAATCTGCCTCTGACTCAGAGAGAGTCACTACCTCTATCTTCCAAGGCTGTTTGCTATGCAGACATCTTGAAAAGATAGTTTGGGATAAAAGCAGTCGCAAGACATGTAGAAACTCCTTGGAAAACTGTCCCATTGCAAAGGATGAGGAATTCAAGAATTGCAAATACAGGTTTAAATGCAAGCACAGAGATTTGTGGGCACTGTCAGACTGAGAAGACACTTGCCCTAAAGTCTGAAAGGAGAGGTTATGAATATTAAAAAGCCAATAGGTCAAGGACTGGAAAAGCAAAATTCTAGAAAGAGGCAAGTGCAAAGCCATACATGCTTCAGGTGGCAAGAACCCTTTGGAAACTACAAGTAATTAAGCAAAGGTGGAAAAACCTGTAGGAAAAGTTGAGAGATTAGTCTAAAGATGTTGGGTGGAGTCAGATTCTGAAGGTCCTCAAAGCAGCAAGTGAAGAGGAATCTGGGAGGCTTGGGAGCAACATTTCTGACCTAAGCAACTGGAAGGATAAAGATTCCACTCAGTGTTGTAAGGGCTACAGGAAGAGGGACAGGTGTGAGGATGGAAGATGAGGGAGTCAGAGGAAAGAGGTTGATTCCATTTCAGATAAGGATGAGGAGCCAGGGGCCACATCAACATGGAGTTGTCCGGTGGACAATTATGAAGCCTAGGAGAAAGGGTAGGAGACACTGCCATGACAATTTTAGTTTTAATTATGACTATCCATGGGTGTGATTAAAGTCAATAAGAGATAGGATAGCAATGAAGATAGCAGAAGCTTTTAGGAGTATTGCTATTCCAAGGGCACAGCGAATGGCCAGGAGACTAAAAGAAAATTCAGGAGGGAGTGACTTCCTGGAAGCCAAAGGTGAGTGGCAGCCAAAGAGTAGTGAGTGGAATGTTTTACTATCTTAAAAAACAACAAAACATTTTATGATCTGAAAGTTTCTGTGGGTTAAAAATTGGCCTAGCTGGATGGCTCTAGCTCAGGGTCTCCCACCGAAGTTGCGGTCAAGATATTAGCTGGGGCTCCAGTCATCTGGAAGCGATCTGCTTCCAAGACGGCTCCCTCATGTGCCTCTGGCAAGAGGCCTCAGTTCTTCACCATGTGCATTTCTCCCTAGGGCTGCTTGAGTGTCCTCATGACATGGCAGCTGGCTTCTCCCAGAGCAGGTGATCCAATAGAGAAGATCAAAGCCTCAATTTCTTCCTTTTTTTTTTTTTAAGATTTTATTTATTTATTTATTTATTTATTTATTTATTTATTTATTTATTTGACAGACAGAGATCACAAGTAGGCAGAGAGGCAGGCAGAGAGGGGGGGGAAGCAGGCTCCCCACCGAGCAGAGAGCTCAATGCGGGGCTCGATCCCAGGACCCTGGGATCATGACGTGAGCTGAAGGCAGAGGCTTAACCCACTGAGCCACCCAGGCGCCCCAAAGCCTCAATATCTCATGTGACCCATTGTCAGAAATCACACTGTCATTTCTGCCTTATTCTGTTTGTTAGGAGTTATTCAGACCAGTCCATGCTCAAGAGGAAAGAAATTAGGCTCCATGTTTTGAAAGGAGTGTCAAAGAATCTGTGGATATATTTTAAATAGATAGGTAGATAGATATAGATATATATCCACAGTCTGGTCACATTATTTACATTTCTCCTACATGGAAAATGTATTAACTCCCTCCCAAGACCTCCCCCAAACCTCCAGCCTTTATAGCACCGGCAAGAGGCTTCTCAGGTATATTTCCTTAAGTACAGCAACTTCAGCACACTTCCTCTTGACTCGAAGACCTGTGAACTAAAGAGACAAGCTGCCTGCCCCCCAACACATACATGCATCTAACACACATGGGGTAGGATAGGCACAGGATAACTGCTAAAGATAGTCCTGGTCAAAAAGGGGGAAATAGGGCATACACAGGAGTCCATAGCAGTTCTGAAATCCAGCCAGGCAAATTTCAAAGGTTTCCTTATTAGGACTCAGTCCTGATGCCGCCTGTACCAGATGAGGTCACATAGGGAGAGATAGCCTGAGATTCACCGTCTTTCTTTTCCTACCCCAGGCTCTGTCACACAATGTGAGGGGTACACCCTAACCCACACACCCTAACCTCACATACACACACTCCTTGACCACTCTGTGGGCTTACGGGTGTGTCACTGGCAGTTCAGTTCATGCTCAAGAGAAACGACTCTGGGAAAGAAATCCATGCAGGCCCGGAGCAAGCTCAGGACTGTTTCAGTGGGGAAGACAGAGCTTCTGTATCCAGAGTCTGGTCCAGCTACGGAGAGGGTGATCATGTGGGCATGTTTCTTTGGCCCTGCAGACTCCTCACCCCATAAGAATAGGCAGAGGCTGAGAAGGTTTTGAGTGGGGCGCTCTAAAGTAGGGGGCCCAGGGTGGGAGGGCCCTCTTGCCCAGGTCTAAGGACAGTGTTGGGGCTAAGAACTGGGAATCTTCATGTGATTGAAACAAACACATACTGAGATGAGAGAGAGAGAGAGGGGACTGTAAGCTGTGGTTATGGTTAGAAGGTGGGATGTTGAGATGGAAGGTTTAGCAGTTGAGCATTTGGGGTTGTGAGTAGCCATGGAAGGGTGGAGTGCAAGGGAGATTCACTGGAGTTGAAGAGGTCAAAGATGACAGGTGAGGCTAGGTTGTTGGAGCTAACTGCTCCCCACACAGTCAATACACAGTGGTGGGATAGGCACAAGTTACCGGAAGGGATACTGAAGTCACCAGGATGTTGCTACGATAAGAGGTAGAGAGGAAAACTGGGAGTCAGGTGCTAAAGTCCTCAGGGAACACAGGGGAGTAACCAGGAAGCTGGTCATAAAGGATAACAAGTAGAGGATGGTAGAACTGATGATGAAAGTAATTTCATAGGAGGGTGATTTTATAGGAGGGCGGAGGAGTAAAAATAGTGGCCACCCTGGGGCGCCTGGGTGGCTCAGTGGGTTAAGCCTCTGCCTTCAGCTCAGGTCATGATCTCAGGGTCCTGGGATCGAGCCCCGCATCGGGCTCTCTGCTCAGTGGGGAGCCTGCTTCCTCTCCCCCCCCCATCCCCCCGGCCCTGCCCACTTGTGATCTCTGTCTGTTAAAAAAAAAAAAAAGTGGCCACCCCTCCCAACCCCATGTCCAGCCCTTGAGTGCAAGAGGGCATGGGAGAACGAGCAGGCTTCCCTCTGGGAAGATGGAACATCTGTGGGTAAATGTCCTTTTTTGCTAAGGTGAGAAGAGTGAAGGCATTCAGCGGTGAAGCTGAAGACTTGGGATAGTTTATTTACATTAGAACAAGGTTCTAGAGGGCATCAAGGGAGAGGGTAGCAGGGAGGCCAGCAGCGAGAGGACAAAACAGAAAGAAGGAAGCACAGCTAGTACCAGTGTGAAAACTAAGGAGGGTGCAAGTGAATAGAGGAACTTAAAATATTCGGGGGAATTAGGACCCATGGCTGGAGGTGAGGGGCATGCTGGGAGTAACTGGGCTGGGGAAAGTCAAGCCAATACCTGTGAAAAAATCCCTGAAATTGTGCATAAAGGACAGTGTGTCTGGTTTTGTGCACACAACTTTGGGCTATCATTCTCAGGTACACCAAAGCATGAAAATCACTGATCTAGACTGCTTGTTAAAGCCCAGCAGTGACTAGGGGAAAGAGAAGCATTCTACAGCTCTCCAGATCACATGCATATGCTCTTAACCACCATTCCCATTGCCTCCCCATGTTCAAAGCCTTACCCATTGAGGGAGATTAATCATTTTTGCAGAAAATTCAAAGACTCCACTGCTTTGGACCATCCTTGTCATGGTGCATTAACAGAGATAGTTGGCTTCAAAAATTTCCCTGGTAAATTTATCGTAGAGGTATGAACTTCCACAGTGAAGGGAGAGGAGACCTGGCTTCTC
Source organism: Martes martes (assembly GCF_963455335.1). Classification (NCBI taxonomy): domain Eukaryota; kingdom Metazoa; phylum Chordata; class Mammalia; order Carnivora; family Mustelidae; genus Martes; species Martes martes. The sequence continues at coordinate 51,370,313 of NC_137902.1, forward strand.
CACAGACTTGTCACTGGGTCACTGCTGAGAATGTCTCATGACTCAGATCTCACGGCCGCCTGCATCCACTGTGTGTTTGCCCTGTATCTCTTGGACCGGTGTGGGAGGCAGTGGAAGGAGGGTGAAGGAGAGTTCTGAGGCCTGGGAAAGTCACAAGGACGGCTTGGCCGGCAGCCACCTGGACACTCAGTACAGAGGGAAGCTGATGAGGAAGCCAGAGGCACAATAGGCCATTATTTCTGGCCATAGGCCATTATTTCTGGTCAGTTTGCTACTGGGTGACCCACCATTCCTCCCACCAGTTGAGTTCTCCTAGGCTCTTGGTTGGAAATAAAGCAATCATATTTCAAGAGATTCACAGGCTATGTCTGGAGACTGGGGGACATCCTGAGGCTCATTATGGCTGTGAGTACTCAGGGATTAACTCTGAGGACCACCCTCTTGCTCCAATCATCACTATACACCACCACCAGATACCACAACTGAATGTATGACTCCCCTCTTCAGAACCCCTCCATAAAGCCACCAATGCAATGGGTTAAACAGGCTACAGCCCTCTGCAGTAGGGCCTAACCTAACTTTCTAAACAAGCACAGAGTTTTCAGAGTTTTGTTAGCCACTATTTATCCAGCGCAGTAACAGGATTACATACATAGAAAGAACTATAGAATTTACATATACAGGAAGAACTCTGTGATCAAACAGATTTGGGAGCTGTTGGATTAATGAACCCATTCTTCAGGTGGAACTTCTCAGAGCTTCAAATTAATGTGCATGATAAGAAAGGAGAATGTAATATGTTTCCAGTCTAGTTTTCTCAAAAAGTATCTCAAGAGACTAGTGTTCTATAGAAAGCGTGCTGTCTCAACTGTCATTCTCAGCCTAGCTATCCCCCAAATTTAACCAATTCTTCTAAGCCTCTCATGGGAGCCGTGAAAACGCCCTATTCAGATCTGCTGTGTGCAGAGCACAGCAGACTCGCTCTTCTGAATCCAGTGAGGTCACACAGGATCTGCCCAGCTGGTGACCCAGCGTAATGATAAGCAGGGGTCCTCATACAGATCCATCCCTGTACAACATGGGACTCCTGGCTTCAGGATGTCCCTTTGGCCTGGCTGAAACTTTCTGGGAACAGTGTTGTCATCTGTGATGCTTCCTACCCAATCTTCTTTCCTGTGTTGAAATCCAAAGCTTCTGTTTTTTCTCCTTTGTCTGTCACAGGCATAGCCCTCAATGAATCTCTTGCACATTGAATTCTACCCCAGCAGCTGCTGCTCAGGAGATGTAAACAAGCCCACCTATCTCAGATGTGTTTCCAGAGCCTTCCCAGATTCAGCTTGTCCTTGGAAGCTCACATCACTGTTATGGCATCTGCCTTTATGATCTGCAGAGAGAGGCCTCCTGACACGGTAGTGTAGCTCACAGAAGACACTCTTGGAGATCGTGACCCAGGTCTGAATCCCAGCTCTGTACTTACTAGCAGTGTAACCTTAAGGAAATTCCTTGACAGGCTGTAAATGGGGGGATGGTACCACTATTTTACAAGGTTTGCAAGGATCAAATAAAACATTATATTTAAAGCACCAACATATAACAGGTGCTCAAAAATAGAATAATGATTGTTTACAGTCATTTTGTGTTTTTTCTACTTTCCCCTATCAAATTATAAGGACTTGAGGGTGGGCAGTGTGATTTGCAACTCTAACTCCCCCAAAGGACCTGAGATATAGGTGTTATTCATAGTGGATCACCAAATAGCTATTAAACGAAGTGGGAAGAAATGCAGAAGGAAAGGGGCATCTCAGAGAAGAGGGGCAGAAGAGCTAGTCGGGAGAGTCAGCTAATGATACAGGAAAGCAAATATTCAAAATATATAATACATGTAAAAGCAGAAATGTTTATATATGTGCTTATATACACATATATGGTGCTGTATATGTTTTTTTTTAAGATTTTTATTTATTTATTTGACAGACAGAGATCACAAGTAGGCTGAGAGGCAGGCAGAGAGAGAGAGAGGAAGGGAAGCAGGCTCCCTGCTGAACAGAGAGCCCAATGTGGGGCTCGATCCCAGGACCCTGGGATCATGACCTGAGCCGAAGGCAGAGGCCTTAACCCACTGAGCCACCCAGGCGCCCCTATGTTTTAATATATATTTATATTTAAATATATAGAAGAACCGTGATTTCAGAATTCACTGCTTAGAAAAGGGCTAGGAAGACTAAAGTTGTGCTCCCAGACCCGTTTGCAGAGGTTTGCACTCTAAACCCTGTAAACATAACCTGGAAGGGCAGGTTAGCCCTGAAATCTTCATACCTAAGCTCAGCATAACTAGGGAAAAAATGGCAGGAATGCAAAGGAAGGAAATTGCAAAGATGGATGAGAAACAGTGTGTCAATGAAGAGACACAATTAGAATATACAGAACCAGGGGTTTCCATCCAAGTTCAGAATATTGCCTTCTTGTTCTGTTCAGGATATCAAGCCACCTTGATTTTAGCTTGGCTTGGAGGGGGAAACCACAGCCGTGGTGGCCCCCAGAATAATCTGCTGGGCTACTGGAGAAAGGAGAAAGGAGGAAGCTACTGGAATTCCTAGATCTTACGTCACTATGCCCAGCTATGGCTCCACCTCTGAAGCTCAGGAAAGGACACCATCTGTCTCAGGAACCCAACATTGCTTTCTGATGGGAGGGGAGGGCTTCATACTCACCTCAGCTTTCCCCAAAGCCTCACTGATTCCTTGAAACCCCAGCTCCAGGAAATTTTTCGTAGAGTACAAAAATCATAGCTGGCAGAAATGTCTAAGGCCCTGTTTGTGGAGCACCGCCTAGCATTAATCACCTCTTTGCTTTCCCAAAAGACATGTGTTCATGTGTAGCAAGATCCTCTCCCCAGGTAACAACCTTCTGTTCTAACAGGATGACCTTCCATGACTGGCCTTTTATTTTCTTCATTTAAATCCCTTATGCCACAGGAAAGGTCTATGGGTATATGTGTATAGAAGTTGGCTTTCTACTACTTTTCTTTCTTTTTTCTTTCCTTCTTTCTTTTCTTTCTTTCTTTCTTTTTAGGACAAGGAGGAGGGGCAAGTGTCTGTTAAAAGTCAGGGCTGTTGCTACAGCTCCCCTACAACGAGTACGTCACCAAGCTCATTAAGGCTCAAATCTAGAGGCCAAAGTATATCAGGGACATCTCCTTTATCTCCTTCAAAACAGCATTAAGTTTCTCTGTGTTTCCAGTAATTTTATGAGACAAGCTACAAAGACACACCATTTGAATGAATCACTCTGCTCTCGATCTGTAATGCTAAGACTTCAAATATAGTTAATTCGAATTAACTAGGTCCCACTGACAAGAGTTGGCTTGACTGAATCATAAAGCATATTAAAAGAAATTCAGTTTTATTGCCTTCAGGAATCTAGTGGAACTATGCTAATAAATTGCTCCTCAGTACAGATCTTCAGGGAAATCTGTTTTAATGAACAGACGAGAGTATTTTCTAGTTCAGTCCATCAATCGTTTATATGGAAAGGGTTACTTGTCAAGTGTATAATGCTTACCTGAAATGCTTGGTCTTCTTTATATCACAGTATTTAAGTTGAACAAACTTTGTTGATAAATGCTATAAAAGAGAAGATCCAATCTGTTATTCCTTCAAAATTAGCAAAGTCCCAATTAATGCCACCATGGCTCTGTTAGCCATGATATCAAGCTAGTGTTTTCATCACTCAGAAGGAACACTCAGCTTTTGCATGAGCTCGTCCTCTAGCCCTGGGGACATCCCTATCCTTTCAGATTCTGTGATACACGTTCCTTCCTCCCACACTTCCTTCTGTGTTTATTAAGCAACTAGTGTGTGTCAGACACTACAGTGGAGAACTAATCTCAGTCTAGAGAGGGAGACAAACATGAACGAGTATTGCGAAGCGCTGTAGGCACAAGGATTGCTGTATCAACAAAGAACCGTGGATTATGGAGTCACCTCACTCTGAGAGCATCAAGAAAATTTCAGATTTAAACAAATTCTTTAAAATGGAGGCCATGTTTATGTGGCTTGCTAGGAGGGAAAGGGCAGCACATAAGGAAAGATGCCAAGGCATGATAGATCATGGCATGTTCAACAAACTGCAAATAATATGGCAAGAAAGGTGCAACAGATGGATGACAGGGGAGGAAATAGTAGGAATAAGGGTTACTTAACGAGAGAAGGCTGGAGAGGTCAGCAGAGGCCAGATCAAGGGGAGTATGGGCTGGCTGTCCTCGGTACATCACTTCTGGAGTATCACATCCGGAGTATATTTAGCATGATGGTGACAAACTAGGGGGCAACGATGAAGTGAGAGGGTAAATCTGGTCTATACTCTATCTTGGCTGCAGGCAAAAGTCTAAATTTGTGATTTCTTAATAAAAAAAATTCTGAAAGCCTATGTGTTGGTCCATTTAATTCCAGGCAAAGCCAAATAAGAATGCATCAGTGACTCACCAATGAGATTGCATTTAAGATATACAGCCTCAGAGCCAACACCAGCCCTGTGAAAATAGACTTCAGGACAATATGGAACTGGATATTGGCCAAGGCGGCTGGAAAAACACACTCTGACCTCATAAAGAAAGGCAGGCCTTTCAAAATATAGAAGACCAGTGGGAAGGAGGATTAGAAAAAAAAAGTTAGGTATATGAGTTATTTATTACAATCTAACAAATACATTAAAACTTCGTGGTTTAAAATAGTTTATGTCTATGATTCTGCACGACTGGACAGTTTTCCTGATCTCTGTTGGGCTTACTCATGCAGCTGTCTCAGCTGATGGGTCAGCTAGAGGCTGGGCTCAGCTGGGTAGTTTGATCTGCTGGGCCTCTCTCTCCTTACAAGATATTTCATGCCAAGTTCCTTTATGGCACAGCATTTCAGGCCAGCATCCCAAGAGGGTGAAAACGGTATCCTCATGTCAGCACTTCCACCGTATTTTATTAGTCACAAAGACTGCTCCTATAAAAGGGGTGGAGAAATAGACTTTGTCTCTTGGTGGAGGGAGCGGTAAAGTCATATTACAAAAGAGTAGGAGTCTACTCCAGAGGGCTTGAGCCCTACTGCTAAAACATCTGTACGATGTGGGTGAGTGCCAAAGGGCTGAAAAGCAGAGAGAGCCTTCCCCCATTCCCTGACCATGCAGAGACAGAACGCTGGAAAAGCTGAGTGGCTGTGGCCAAACTTCAACTAAAGCCTTCAGTGAGTAAAACTTAGAGGGCCATGTAGCAGAAAAAGCTAATCAGGGGAAACATAGAGGCTATCAAGAGAACCTGTATCAAAAGAGGGCATACTGTTTACCCTCACACCCTGACTCTCCCACAGCACTCAACTTTTAGGGAGGTTTGGTTCAGGTATGGTAATTCACCTAGTATGACCTTATACTCCAATAATACCTTTTCTCTTTTATATCTGGGACTATTACCTCACTGTCTTCTTTCAAGCACCTTGTGAAGTAAGAACAGAACTCCTCTTCTTTCAGAGATAAGGAAACTAGGACCTGGAGGGACTATCCTCCAGTCATCCAGAAGGTTGGCACAAGAGTCGGGCTTCTCATAATTCCCTCTCAGTTCTCTACCCTATGCCAGGGCATGCCCTTGTCCCTGATGCCTATTGAGGTCTCTCTCCCCAAAACCCCTCCCCCTCTATAATGAGGACCTCGGTCCTCCATGCCAGTTTGTGGACAGAGGAGTCACCCAGACAAGGGCAGCTATAACTCAGACACCTGGCCCACACAGGAACTCCTGGCTCAGAGTGGCAGGACTGTGCTAAAGGCTAGATTCTTCCCACTCCTGGCTACAGCCTAACCTCCCCACTGTAGGAAGGTAGGGTTCTACTCTCTAGCTCTGGCCAATGAAAACTATTTCAAGGCTAGGTCTCTCACATCTTAGGGCCAACACACTTCTCATTCTTTCAGATGTCTTTCCCCTAAGCATCCTCAGTGGTCACCTAGAACTCAGAATACTGTCAATTGCTTTGTGACTTGGTGTGTTAACTGCTCTTGAATATCATAACAGAATGGGGGTCAGTAGATCTAGTTCTGGCTACCAGAGAAACAAGAATTCAAGTTTGAATGGGGGAAGGATAAAATGGTCACTACTCATGGATGGATGAGATTGTCTATGACTATGTGCAAAATCCTAAGAAATCTACAAAAGAACTTCTAGAACTAATACAGTACATGAGTTTGTCAGTGTCACAGGATAAAAGGCCAACAGCCAAAAGTCAATTGATTTCTGTACACTTGTAATGTACAACTGGAAACCAAAATTAAAAGATGGAATGAGAGAACAAAAAAGCTAAGCGTGACGCTTATGGTAACTATTTTGTATAGAGCTTCAGTGGACAGGCTAAGAGGAAGGAGGAAGGAACTAATGCAGGAACATTTGCATTCTCACTCCACCCCATTCTGAAATGCCTTTAGGAGAGGGCACCTCAGACTGTTGAAAGGCTCTTCAGGGGATTCCTATCACCTCCAGAAAGAGAAACTGACTGGGAACACCAGCATCTAAAATCTTCTGCATCTGGGAACCTGTTAGAAACAGAGGAAGGGGGGAAGGGAAAGCCAGGTGATTCTGATGCACACACTGTTCAAAACAGCAACTTCCATACTTCATTCTGTGCCTGAGACCTAAGGCATCCAGGCTGTTGAGGCTTATAGCACCCTCTGCTGGTGCCCATCTGCAAAGGCCAATCTCTGAACCAAAAATAAGGCTCTCATAACTAATTTGCCAAACTGTGAATTTTTAATTCAAGTGAAGAGATGTTAAGAAAAATCCTATTTCCTATTACATCCACTGACAGCTCATTCTACCATAGGATTTCTGAGATTATGGTACATTCTCCTTTGGTTCTTCTGTGGCTTTCATTTCCTTGTGCATCCTTCCTTCTTCCAGACTTCTAACAAAGGATCCAGAAGAGTTCAATGAAATTTTCAGAGACAACCGTCTCCAAGGCCAGGCTAGTCACCCACGGAGGCCTTCTCTGCCTTAGCCTAAGGGCAGTGTCACTCTCATACACACAAACCCAAGATCTCTCAATGGCTTCCTATAACTTGAGGCAAAATCAATCTTCTTCACCAGGACCTTTGAGGCTTGCATGCTTAGAGCCCTGGCTACTTCTAAGTTCACTTCCCATCATTCTTCCCCTTGCTCACTCTTTTTTTTTTTTTTTTTAAATTTTATTTATTTATTTGACAGAGAGAGAGAGATCACAAGTAGGCAGAGAGGCAGGCAGAGAGAGAGAGGGGGAAGCAGGCTCCCCGCTGAGCAGAGAGCCTGATGTGGGGCTCGATCCCAGGATCCTGGGATCATGAACTGAGCCCAAGGCAGGGGCTTAACACACTGAGCCACCCAGGTGCCCCCCCCACCTTGCTCACTCTTAAGCTAAACTGGCCTCTTAATTGTTTGGAGAACATGCCAAGCCTATTATAGAGGTCAATGCACTCACTTTTCCCTCAACCCCTAGATAACCCACACGGTTCCTTCCCCATTCAGGCCTCTACTCTAATGTCTGAGTAGAAGGCCTTAAAAGTGCTGTCAGATAGCAAGTGCTCCCTATCACCCTCTATCCTTTTATCTATTTCTGTGTGTGTGTGGGCGCGCGCGCACGCGCGCGCGCGTGTGTGTGTGTGTATCCACTTTTGGCTACCAAGAATAATGTGTGTGTATCCACTTTTGGCTACCAAGAATAAATTCCCACCAAGCAAAGATCATGGGGTAGGAAGGGGCACACATTAGTCCTGGTTTTTTGTTTTTTTTTTTTTTTTTTTAATTCACATAAGCAAGAGAGACAAAACGTTATTGAAAAGAATTGGAAAATTTCGTAAGAGGGTGTCAGGAGCAGCTTGCACAGAATTTGGGCTTGAGTTAGGAGTTGCTGCAGAGGGTTCAAGGAAACAAGGAGGTGAGATGCTATTCTGGATTGAGTGTTTTTAGAAAACTGAGACAATTCAGTATTTTAGTTACTCATATTAATAGGGAGATGGGGTATCTTGTTATTTTTTGTGTTGAATATGTCTACCCAGGCCTGTTTATGAGTGAAGATGGTCCATCACAATTGTGCAGAGCCCTCACCTGATGTGATATTCTATAACACTGTCTATGTTCAGTAATGGAACACCACTGCCAGTTACTAGTCGACACCTGTCAGGGATGCTTTTCTTTTTCATATATTACTGTCTAGAAAGTAAGGTTCCTGAAGGCAAGGACTTTGTTTCATTTACCACTGAAGCACCAGTGCTTAAATAGTGCCTGGCGGGGTGCCTGGGTGGCTCAGTGGGTTAAGCCTCTGCCTTCGGCTCAGGTCATGATCTCAGGTCCTGGGATTAAGCCCCGAATTGGGCTCTCTGCTCAGCAGGGAGCCTGCTTACCCCTCTCTCTGCCTGCCTCTCTGCCTACTTGTGATCTGATAACAAAATTAAAAAAAAATAGTGCCTGGCATATGATAGGTGCTCAATAAATGCTTGATAAATATTCTTTCAAAATATCTTCCATACTTCAGGTCCTACATATCTAAAATCGAGCCCTGTATCTGGGACAGGGTAAATTCAGATCCTTGGAATGTCGCACAGGTCATGGTAGAGCAAATTGTAGCTGCTGGTGGGCAGGCAGGTATTAACATTCACCCTTTACAGAACTTGAAATGGAAAGCACTGAGTCCTCCAGACTCTCCCTTAGACTGAACAGGACTTAGCTTCCTTTGGGTGCTTGGGAAGAGAATTATCAACATCCTCACCCCTGCCCGACTCAGCAGTGGCAAGAGATGGTAAAGACACTACTATAAACAGGAGAGACCCTCCTCAATCTGTTAAATCATCTTTCTTTTCCCATTCAATATTTTATAATCATATGGGCTTTTAACAAAATATATGACACAGTCTGCAATGTAGTTAGTCCTCCAGAAAGATGTGGATCCCAGTAAAGCTGTCACGTTCCCTTACTATATTACTATTTAAAACTACTTCTGCAGCTTACTTATGCAGAAAGGGCATTAAGATATTTTTAAACCTATCAGATTAGCAAACATGATAAAGTTCAGTAATACATTATTTTGGCGATGGTGTGGATTTACTGGCAAACTCATACATTGCTAGTGGAAGAATAAATTGGTACAACTTCTATTAGGGTCAATCTGATAATATCTAACAAAATCCAAAATGTACAAATGCTTGGACCCAACAACTTCACTTTTAGCAATTTATTCTACAGATGAACTTGTACACAGGCAAAGTAATATTTATTACAGCATTGTTTGAACAGTAAACAATCTGAAAGTCCATCTTTCAGGGAATGAGTAATAAATTATGAATGGCATCTATGCAAGGGAATATCATGTTGTCATTAAAAGAAAGAAGCAAACTGCATTCTTCATGTACTTATATGGAAAGAACACTAATATATCAGGTGGGAAAGAGAAAAGGGGGAGCTGGCCTGGCATATACAGCTAGGACTACTGCTTTCTTGTCGAACATAAAGAAATTCACAGAACACCAACATATGACAAGAGACCTGTGACCATGATAGACCAAGATAAAAACAAGGCTATCAATAATCATGTCTGAACACAGATTAAAAACATGAACATTACTAAACCACAAAAACCACTAAACATCCTTCTATCGTGAGTGATTTTTGTTTCTTTATTAATTATAACATTAAGCTTCAATCTATTCCTTCTGCCTCAAGATTTATTAAGGCACCCAATTATAAAATTGGTCCAGCATCCTGAAAATATCCAATCCAGAGCAAATCTACGCTTCCTTAAAACTTTCCTCCCAAACCACCTAATCCAAACGCAATCCTGTAAGTCCTTTCCCAACATCCTCCAGCTGAGATGCTCTTTAATTTACCATGGTGTGCATTCTCCCTCACTGCAATGAACAATAAATCTAACTTATTTAACTAACGTGTGTTCTTGGAGGTGAAGGCATTGGTATATGTTAAGTGAAATAAATGAGGTGCAAAACCATATCTATATATGCTACAATTTGTTTAAATAATATAAACATAAAAGAAAAAATATGTATTTGTTTGAGTATGTATGGAATGCCTCTGGGAAAACATACTATTTAAAAATGATAGTCTCTTGGAAAAAGAACTAAAGACTGGGGCACAGGAGTGGGAAGAAAAGTTTTCAGTTTATATAGTTTGCTACCATGTTCATTAATTACTCACAATAACTTTTTTAAAAAGATACTAAGAATCATGGGTACCTGGGTGGCTCAGTTGGTTTCCACCATGTTGGAGTCCCTCAAATCACATCACCCACTACTGCCAACTGCTCTCCAGCTAGGCCTCCAAAACAGTCTTTGAGGAAAAACAGGATCAAGTTTCAAATACACTGACAACTTATTGATGAAGGCTGATTAGTCTGTATTGAAAAACCATTAGGGGGCATCTGGGTGGCTCACTTGGTTGGGCATCTGCCTTTGGCTCAGGTCATGATCCTGGGGTCCTGGGATCAAGCCCCACATTGGGGTCCCTGCTTGGCAGGGAGCCTGCTTCTCCCTCTCCCTCTGCCTGCTACTCCCCGTGCTTGTACACTCTCTCTCTCAAATAAATAAACAAAATCTTAAAACAAAGAAAAGAAAAAGATAAACCATTAGGTACATGTGTTTTCTTTAGAGTGGGATCCAAGACCCTTAAGGCTGGAATATGAACGGTTCATGGTGGTTTCATACTTGTAGCTCTCCTAGGGGGCCCTGTAAGCTGAGAACATACAGCATTTAAATATCCATGCTGCTCTAGCAGAGGCCTTACAGCTATCAAGTGGTCTTCTTCCAAGTTACTGCTGATGGTGGTAACTGAGCTCCTCTGAGGCATTCTCTTGCCCCACCACTCTTCTCAAGTCTCTGCCAGAGCTGTTCCCACTCCACATTATGGCTGGCAGCCCAGCACTTGGACAGGTAAGTGAGCTGTTTGACCAGAAAACAGACAATTTTGGATAAAGGGTATATTATATCCTACAGTCACATTACATAATCCAGTAGCACTTGGCTGGTCATTTTGGGATGTCTTGATCTTCCTTGGTTAGGTGTAGAGGCTTCCTACAAGCTGCGCCCAGGCCTGGGTTCTGTGACCTACTAACTTGGCCTGTAGCCTTTCCTTCATCTCCCATTTGATCTTTTGTGTACTTTCCATCATCCTACCTCTTTCTTTTTGACTTACACTTGTGCCCTTTACTAACTCCTGTTTTATAAAACTACTTATATGTGTCCCAACAATTTAGACCCTGGCAACAGGCATTCCAATGGTTGTATTAAAAACATATACCCTGTCAGAGGTACCTGGGTGGCTCAGTGGGTTAAAGCCTCTGCCTTAGTCTTGGGTCATGATCCCAGGGTCTTGAGATCGAGCCCCACATCAGGTTCTCTGCTCGGTGGGGAGCCTGCTTCCTCCTCTCTCTCTGCCTGCCTCTCTGTTTACTTGTGATCTCTGTCTTACAAATAAATAAATAAAATCTTAAAAACAACAACAACAACAACAAAAAAACATATACCCTGTGAGCATGCCTGGGTGGCCCAGTCAGCTAAGCATCTGACTCTTGATTTCGGCTGAGCTCCTGATCTCAGGATTGTGAGATCAAGCCCCCTGCTGGACTCCTCGCTCAGCAGGAGTCTGCTTGAGATTTTCTCTCTTTCCCTCTGCTCTTGCCCCAACTCCTACTCTCCCCCTCTCTCTCAAACAAATCTTAAAAAGAAAAAAAAAAAAAAATTAAAAAACACATACCCTGACAACAGTTCCCTAATACATACACAAATCCAAATTTTTTTTACATTAGTCTTCTAAAGCTTTCATCATTTCTTATGAATTTTCTCTTCAGGGAAGGCTCAGTTCAAGTTTTACATGCTTAGTAAATTCTGCATGGACCCTCAGTCCCCACTGAGCCCTTCCTCTCCCAAGCTACCATTAAATGAAGACAGTAAAATTATCTATTGACTCAGCTATTTCCAAACATTTCCTTCTCCTATCCTCAACTCTTTTTTCAAAGGGAAAGCCTACAAGGAAAATCAAATATGTAAAACAGTAACTCTGTATGAAAATGGTACAAATTCCCCACTTCCCTTTCCCCTATCCCTGAAGATGTTCAACCAGGCAGTTTTTTAAAAACTGTGGGTTGATTCCCCCAATGAATGTTTCATGTCAACTTCCCTGCTAGATTATTAATTTCCTGGGGGCATAGACCATTTTATTGACCTAAATTCAACTATTATTTCAGCATTATGTACCAGCTACTAAGCCAGCAAGGGTAGAGTACTTTCGTATCTGGCCTTAAATACAATCTATGACAAAGGCATTTTTTTGATCCTCCCCCCTTTTTTTTTAAAGTTTTTTTTTTAAGATTTTATTTATTTATTTGACAGACAGAGATCACAAGTAGGCAGAGAAGCAGGCAGAGAGAGAGGAGGAAGCAGGCTCCCCACTGAGCAGAGAGCCCGATGTGGGGCTCGATCCCAGGACCGTGAGATCATGACCCGAGCCGAAGGCAGAGGCTTTAACCCACTGAGCCACCCAGGCGCCCCTTAAATTTTTTTTTTTTAAGATTTTGTTTATTTATTTGAGAGAGAATGAGTGAGAGAGAGCATGAGAGGAGAAGGTCAGAGGGAGAAGCAGACTCCCCAAGGAGCTGGGAGCCCGATGCGGGACTCAATCCTGGAAGTCCAGGATCATGACCTGAGCCGAAGGCAGTCGCTCAACCAACTGAGCCACCCAGGTGCCCTTTGCTCCTCCTTTTAAACATAAAGTTAGGTGGAGCTGGAATAAAAGACCTAATTTAATCAGTGGCAGAGATGCAACACCCAGGCCTTCAGAGTCTAAACCCAGTGCATTTTCTATTCCACCATGTAGCCTCTAGGTCTGTTCTAGACTATTCTTTCCCAGAGTTCCCGAGACAGAGACTAGCTGGGGCCACCAACAGATTAGTAGTGGTCATGAAAGTTCAGTTCAGTCACGGATTAAGTTCATATGGTCCTATGACAATGCTTAGTGTTTCAGTTACTCCATGGCTTTGGGCTACTGAGTTACCCCCTAACAGCTGTTTTCCCTTCTTTCCCTGTCATCATTTTTTCCAAAGCTGACCTGCCAGGATGATGGCATCTTCCCATATAATCTACAATTAAATAAAAACCAACCAATCAAACAAAAACTTTAATGTGTTCTTTGCATCTTTTCCCTCTTAGTAAGAGCCAGGAACTAAATACTATATTAAAATTTAAAGTTGCTGGGCCCAATCATTTGCAAAAATAAAAATTTACTGTAAAAAAAACAAACGAGCTGCATTAGTGATGCAAGGACATTCAAATAAGAGACTGCAATTCAACTTTCAAATGTTTTATTTTTAGTGTTTTTAAACATTTTAATACAACAAAGATATAAAATAATATATTAGTTAAATCTGGATTTAATTTAGAATCAAGATATTTACTTATATACAACACTGTGCTTCAAGGTATGGCTACCACAGGAACATTCACATCTTCAAGTAATACTAGTTTCTCTGTGGACAGAGTTACATTTAGGTAGAGTTCTTAAAACAAAACATGCCCACTTTAGTCCAAGCTAATTTTGCTTCCCCCACTAAGTACCGGTTTCCACTTCCTTTGTTCCATATCAGAAATACTTCAATTGTCCTAATAATCCATAGATTCTCTGAATAAAAAATTATTAAAATTAAGCATTTTTAAGATGATATTAATAACATGGCCTGGCTACCATTCAGACAACTCAGTAGTTCATATTGAAACAGACCTGACATAATAATGAGATTATCATAGTATTCCCTCTTCCTTCCTATCAGGCACAAATCTTCCTTATGCTTAAATATGGAATACACTGAATAAAAAGTCTCTTGGCTAATTTAGAGTAGAACATATTCTAAAATCAACCTTACTGGTCGCTGAATTATGGTTTACAGATTTCATAGATACTTTTATTGAACTTGATGTAAAGTAATAGGCCACATTTTAGTTACTTGAAATTGGTGGCATTCACTGGGTGTGAGCAGTAGGTGAGAGGGGAGACCAAAACCTATTTTCATAGTAATTTCATTTATTCAGAGCCACTCAACACAAAGAGGGAAAAACCCTCAACCTCTTTCCTTTCTCACTGGTCACCTGAAGCAGCCTGACTTTTGATGTTACTAACAAGTCTCTATAGAGGTGTAGGGGTAATTCAGGCTGCACTTTTTACAAATGCAAACCATCTTAACTGCCAAGTGAAGATGGCATTGAAACTGACATGCTTTGTTGGCTTTGAAACTATCTAAAAGAAACCAATACTGTTTAAGAAAGCTATTGGACTATTCTAAAAGAGAACTTTCTTGTCTCAAATGCCTGAATACCTTAAAGAACTGACACATGACTATTACTGCTAATTACTCTTAGTAAGGGATAACTTAAGTCTACAAAAATACTATCAAAGAATTAAGTTTATTAGATCACAGAGTTTAAAACAAGAATATGGTTAACGTTCTCAAGCATTTTGGACCAAGAATGTTTAAAAAATGTTTACTATAAAACTCATGATGAAATTGCCTTTTGTGGAATACACTCCAAGCAGGTTAGTGTTACGAATATGACTTTGAATATATAAATAACACTTTCCAAACAGATGTCTCTAACACAGACTGTTTCATATGAACTATAAAAGGGTTTGGCTTCTCTGTTCTCTGTTTGTAAATCATAAGATTTTTGGAATTCTAAGTAACAATACTTCAGCAAGTACAGGGCAAGAAAGAACACCACTTGTGGTGTCAGAGTTATGAAATCAGCAGGTCTTCAGTCAATGGATTCTTTCTCGTGAACAGTCCACATTTCTTTAGCTGACTGGTTCTAAGGCTACTCTCACTGCTTTCTGATTTAAAAAAAACAATAACAACTAAAAAACAGACCCAGCATGTGGAAGTTGTATTTTTACTCTAGCAATTCTGGCCATTGAGAACGTTGGAGAGGATAACCATTTGAAAATTCTGCAGCATAGCCAAAAAGTTTTTCCCAAATTATTCAGTGATAATAGCTTACTTGCCCATCTTCAAAACCTCCTTACTCCCTATGAACTTCAATACCCTTCAGTAACAATGCCCTGCACAGACTTAAAAAAAAAAAAAAAAGAAAAAAGAAAAGAAAGGAAAGAAAAAGAAAAGGAAAGGAAAGGAAAAAAAAGGGGGGGGGGCGGCTACACTGCCACCAGAATTATAGAGAAAGGCATCAAGGACTTTCAATGTTAACTTCCAGTTTGTATCCCCAAACGAAAAACCTTCTTGGTTCCTTCTATACTAAGGTCTCAGTATTTAAGAATATAATCCTCTCCTAAGACTTCAACTGTAGAAAGGATAAAAAAATACGTATGTAACTTCTCCACCTAGGCCCATTCACCCCCAAAATGTGAATATAAATACCACCCTTCCAATGGTTTACATTTTAACAAGAAAAAAAAAATACAAAGACAAAATCTGGAAATTTCTGGACAAAACAAACGAACAAAAAAACCAACTAAAATAGAGGTTTCATATTAAAAAAAGAAATGGAAAAGAATTTTGTATCAACGCTTTCCAAGAGACTTGGAGATGATGAATTTATGTAAACACTGCCTTGTATTAGTTATAACAATAAATTATAAA
The DNA here is from genome assembly GCF_963455335.1 of Martes martes. Lineage (NCBI taxonomy): Eukaryota > Metazoa > Chordata > Mammalia > Carnivora > Mustelidae > Martes > Martes martes. The sequence goes on from NC_137902.1 coordinate 51,385,960, forward strand.
TCTAGCTTACCTTTTCCTCAAATCAGATATGATAAATGCAAGGCTGAAAACTTATTTTACAATCCTCATTGCAGTCTGCTGTTAGGCACTCTTGATGTCAACAGCTCTGCAAAGTTACTTGCAATTTTTTTCTATTTTGTTCTAGAATAGAATCCATATGAAGGAAAGAAGACTGATGTTAGGAAGTTTACCATTAAGTAGCTATCTAACATTCTTGACTTAATGTTGCCACAGATTTTTTTCAAACATTTTTCCAAAAGCCAACACTCGATCCTCCCTAGCTAAATATGGTCTTGCTCTGTCACTTGGAAAGAATGGCAGTTACACGACTTTGACCTCAAGGGTCAAAGTACTTTAAGTAGTATAGGAAACATCCCTCACTCCTCATGATCATGCAGTTCCTTAGATGAAATCTTGACATTTTTGTCCCAAGCATGTATTAGAATCAATAATTTAAAATATTATAAGATTCTGAAGTATGAGATTTACAAGCATAATAAAACTTGAATTGCCTTGTGCCATTTCTCAGGTGAGAAAAAAAAATATTCAGAGTAGACTCAAATTGGGGTCATTTAGCACTGGCTGGAATTTGTTTGCATAATATTCTTCTGCCCAATCCATTCAGGCTCCTCTGTAGCTTATACAGGGGTGGGAATATGAGTTAAAGTGCAAAAATAAAATATTTCACCCACATTAGGAGCGGGTTTCTGCTAAGTGGCCTAATTTTAGACCTCAATATGCCAGCACTTTTTCTAATTCCTTGCTTTAAAATGGAATGTAAAAACTATGCAATTAATATTCCAAGTAGCTAAGCTCAACTGAGGCTCAAAAGCCAATTCCATAACCATTCTACTGTCATAACTACTAACCAGAATCACTAAAAGTAAAGTGACAAATGTTACCACAAAAGTCAAATTACTTAAGGTACTAAATTTCTAGTGTTGTAAAAGGCAACTAAGTATATCACTTCCTGACTGCCAAATTAAGACTAAGGAGAAAGAATGTATGTACACAACTGTATTTAAAAATGAAAAACAAAACCTTTTTTTTCACATCCAAATATATCTGAGACTGTTTACTTCTGATGGCCAAGAATGACTAATTCCAAAAACCAAAAAGTTGTATTATGCCTGCAACCATTATAAATTTCTTTTCAAAAACAGAAAAAATATTCTTTGCATGCATACCTCCCTACTTATGGACATAAGAACTTTAACATTTGGTAACACACTCCACTATTTTGCTCATTAAGTAACATCATTTAAAGGCATAAAATTGGGCTGTCATATGTCTAACTAACAACTATAACACAAAGTTGTTCCAGGTACCTATCTCACTAAAATTAAGCCAATTTTATTTTTATGGATGCAGCCATTTTCACCTCATAAACACTTAATGACAATCATACTGAACCCTCAGAACAAAAGAAGAACTGCATCTTTTGTTGCATCTTTGGTGAAAAATGCCAGTACTATATTTGTACTTTTGTCACCTCATGTATGGCCCCTTCCATTCTCTTCTTGTTTCAGGCATCCTGGTATGTTCAGTATACTTTTCTTAAAGATGGTTCAGAAGGCAGAAATTATTTGTTAATGACACAGATCACTTTCTAGAGTTGCATTTTTTAAAAAGACAGAGATTAGTTCAAAGAACAAGTACTGCTCATTTTGTAGGGGTTTTTCCTTTGAAGATAATAAGGACCTAAAAAAAATTATTTCTTGACTAGAGTCCTAATGAAGTTAGAAAATAAAAAAAAACACATTCAATCACCAAATTACTTCAATAAGCAAGTTCTCAACAGGTGAGGGTAACAGCCTGACTTCAATTACAACATTAAGTCTGCCGAAAGAGAAGGGTCAGAAACATCTACTTAAGCTTCCTACTCACACGGATATGTAAGGACTCTTGATTGCTCTTTCTTGATTTCAACAATCATAGCCTTGCTCAGAACATGGAACTTCACTTTGTCAACATATAAGCCAAAATGCAAGGCATCTGGGAGCAGCTTAGGGGGAGAAAGCAAAAGTTATTCACTTTCAACAACTACTGTATATTTAACCATGAACCCATTACAAAGACAGACTTTATCCAATCAATCTTTTCATTATTGCTGGTTTTGAAAATGGCCAACAATATTCATTAGGTACTGTACCATTCACATTGCATTCAAAAAAAGAAAACATGGGAAACCAAATTCTTGCTCTCCTACTCTGCTGATATGCTCTGGTATTGGCTAGAGTATGGTAGTACAAAAAGAGTCTTGTCGTGATATAAAAGGCAATAAACACATCAATGGAATAATGTTCATGAGCAGCCAAAATGAAGAAGATTCCAAAGAGGTTGAGAACCCAGGATAAAGTATGTAAGAAATTCCAGCTTCTTGGTGTATCTGGGAAAAGGACAGAAAGATCATTTTAAAACCACATTCTTTCAAATGCTTCTAAGTCACATGTTTCTTAAGTCAATCTGCTATTTTCATTCTTCATAGAACTGGACATCCTTCCCACAGCCTACTCTGCAGCCAGTCATCTAATGCATGGAAGCACTAAAGAGATACTTACATTCAGTGACAAAGAAATTCAGCATAGTTAGGACGACTGTGTGGCCACTGAACATGTAATCTCCACAAGTGTGAACACCAGTTAGGGTCATACCAAAGCCACTCCAAATGGCAAAGGCCCGGTGTAGTTTCTCCCATACACTGCCATATACCTACAAAGAAAGGTACAAATTAGTGCTTCTAATGCCTAGAGAGGTAGGGGCTTCCAAACATCCCTCACATTGAAATTCAAATGCCGAATGACTTAGAAATAAGATCTGAACAAATGCAACCAGACTCCCAGTCTAATTAATTCATTCCAGACATCAAGAAAGTGTGGTCAGAAATATTCTGGTAATTACATGAAATCTATGTAATTCAAATTTCTCTAAGAGTTCCTTTACAATGAAAAGGTCACTATTACACAAAATATTTTCAAGTTTTTTTTTTAAAGATTTTATTTATTTGACTGACAGATCACAAGTAGGCAGAGAGGGAGGCAGAGAGAGGTGGGGGAAGCAGGCTCCCGACCGAGCAGAGAGCCTGATGCGGGGCTCGATCCCAGGACCCTGGGATTATGACCTGAGCCAAAGGCAGAGGCTTTAACCCACTGAGCCACCCAGGTGCCCCTATTTTCAAGTTTTTAATCCAATAATGCAGTAGTATTTGCTGGTTGTTCTTGCCAGTAAGAAAGAGGCTATGACAGAGACAATGGCTACCTACCATTCAGTATCTATTCTTTCCTTCTTCACTGGTAACAGAATGTCTACTTTATTTGACACAGCGATGAACTCAACCAAAACATTGCATTTCCTAGCCTCCCTTGCAGGTGTGGTTTTGTGACTAAGTTCTATACAATAAGATGTAAATGAAAGTGTAAAAGAGTTGTGGGAAGGCTACTTATAAAGGAAAGAGACAACAACTAGGAGGAAGTCTTTTTCACCTTTCCTTCTTTGAGCCTACAACTCAGACATGATACTTGAAGCTCTAGCAGCCATCTTGGACTAAGTGGCCTTGAGGATACAAGCCAAGTGTTAGGACAGGAAAGTACAAAGAAGAATCATGCATTTTTGAGAACTCCATACAGAAGTGTTAGGATAGGAGAGGATAAAGACAGAAGAATCATGGGGTTTTGATAAGTCCATATGGGTACACATGACCTAATTTCAGATTTCTCTTATGAGGCAGAATAAACCACTATTTATTAAACCATGCCATCTTGAATTTCCTGTTATTTTATTTTATTTTTTTTAAGATTTATTTATTTATTTATTTGACAGAGAGAGAGAGAGAGAGAGAGAGATCACAAGCAGGCAGGCAGAGAGAGAGGAGGAAGCAGGCTCCCTGCTGAGCAGAGAGCCCGACGCGGGGCTCGATCCCAGGACCCTGAGATCATGACCTGAGCTGAAGGCAGAGGCTTAACCCTCTGAGCCACCCAGGCACCCCTGAATTTCCTGTTATTAACAGCCAAACCCAATGCCAACTCCCACATATAAGCTTAAAAAAGCAATCCATTTGGAAGAAGAGTTTGAGTAATGGTCCTTCTTTAAAAAAAAAAAAAAAAAAAGCAAGCATTTAACACATAGTACAGTACAAAGAATTCCTAAAATTTTACATGTATTTACTATGTGAAAGACATGCTGCTAAGTGCTTTATGTATTACTGTATTTAATTTCCACAACAATCCTATGAAGTGATTCAATTATGCAGCTGAGGAAACTGGTTTAGAGAGGTCACACAGCTGGTAAGTAACATAACCAAGATGTGAATCCAGGAAGTCCAATTCCGAAGTCCTATGTCTTAGAGGGCCTCTCTACTTCCTAGATGGGGTGCTACCCAATTCATGAATCATTCAATAAAGTCAGTTAGAGCTTTAAAGAAAATAACCTCACAAAACAAAACAACCAAACAAAAAAACAAAGGCCTATGTTTTATTTATTTATTTTTAAGATTTTATTTATTTATTTGACAGACAGAGATCACAAGCAGGCAGAGAGAGAGAAAGGAGGAAGCAGGCTCCCTGCTGAGCAGAGAGCCTGACATGGGGCTTGATCCCAGGACCCTGGGATAATGACCCAAGCCAAAGGCAGAGGCTTTAACGAGTGAGCCACCCAGGCGCCCCTAAAGGCCTATGTTTTAAAGATTCTACTATGACTAATTAACAACAGAAACAACCTCTTAACACAATTTCATTAGAAATCTCACCTGCTGATTATATACTACCTAGCTTTCCCTTTCTGCCTTAGTGAAGGGTAGGATAGGAAAAGGGATTTATTACTAGAGAAAAGAAAAGAGAAGTTACTAAAATACACCACATAGTCTGGTTCTTCTAAGACCTCTAATGAGAATAGGGTTGGAGATGATACTTTTGTGAAAATAAAAAATCAGGCAGTCAAGAACAGAGACTGCTAGGAAAATATCTTTCAGACAAGGGCAGGAAACAAGTGATGCCAGTCAAAAGAAAACAATCATTGCTCAGATACCCAGTCTCCTTATCCCTTCCAATTTTAAATGTCCCAAATATTCCGTATTTCCTTTCCTTAAGGTGGGTCCATTGCTACATTTCAAAAACAGGTAGGTTCTTGGTTTTTTTTTTTTAAATATTTTATTTATTTATTTGACAGAGAGAGAGCACAAGTAGGCAGAGAGGCAGGCAGAGAGAGAGAGAGAGAGGAGGAAGCGGGCTCCCCGCGGAGCAGAGAGCTTGATGCTGGACTTGATCCCAGGACCCTGAGATCATGACCCGAGCCGAAGGCAGAGGCTTAACCCACTGAGCCACCCAGGCGCCCAGGTTCTTGGTTTTGTCCCTAAACCTCCTACTTCTGGGAATGAGATTTCAAGCAATTACTTTATTTCAATGAAAATGCCCTACGGAGTTTACTGCAAGGGACTTGATTGCTAGTTACTATCACCTTAACTTTCTATTTTTAACAACTGCTACAAATGATACAGGTCAATAAGTAGGTTATATTATAATGTAAAAACAATTAACAGTATTTAGGGCAGATTTGAATAGAAATGTCCATATATAACTAACTGATAATGAAACACAGTCATCAGAGACAGAAAGAGGGCTATCCATACTATAGAGGAATGGTATCTAATTTATTTTTGTAGCACACATTATAGCCCAATGCACATATAACATTCTCTTTAGTGGCTGACCCACAATTAAATCCCTCTGCTACAGAAAATTCTCTTTTCAGTATAATAAGCTTATATTTTTATTCTTTAAAGTATCTTCTAATCAATTACCATACTACCCGGGGAAAACTATTCTATCTCTACTTCACATCATGTGCAGAAATAAATTCAAATGTTAAGACTATTTAAGAAATTTATGTAAGAAATATAAAACATTAAGACTGTAGGGGCACCTGGGTGGCTCAGTGGAGTAAGCGTTGACCTTCGCCTAAGCTCATGATCTCAGGGTCCTGGGATCAAGACCAGAGGTGGGCTCCCTGCCCAGCGGGCAGTCTGCTTCTCTCTTTCGCTCTCTCTCCCTCTACCCCTCTCCCTCAGCCCCTCCCCCTGCTCATGCTCTCTAATAAATAAATAAAAACCTTTAAAACATAAAACTGTAAAAGTCTCATATCACCATCTTTCATGAATCAGAATGGCAATGACTCCAATAATTGATAGTTAAGTAGTGCTGGCACAGGAGTGGGAAAACTGACATGAATATAGTATTGGTAGTAGTGATAAATTTGCTTTTTCTGCTGGATATTTGTGCAGTATGTAACAGTACTGGTAGTAGTGATAAATCTGCTTTTTCTGCTGGACATCTGTGCAGTATGTATTTAATGTGCATATTCTTTGATTTCATAATTCTATTTCCAGGAATTTATCTTAAGTAGATGATTAAATAACAGAAAATGCATAAATGCACAAGAACATTTATGATAGCATGATTTATAAATAGTAAGATTTGGAAAAAACATAAAGGTACATGATTTGGAAACTGGTAAATCATACAATGGATACTGCAGCTATTAAAAAGATTAAATATAGGGGTGCCTGGGTTGCTCAGTGGGTTAAAGCCTCTGCCTTCGGCTCAGGTCCATGATCTCAGGGTCCTGGGATCGAGCCCCACATCGGGGTCTCTGCTCAGCAGGGAGCCTGCCTCCCCCCTGCCTCTCTCTGCCTGCCTCTCTGCCTACTTGTGATCTCTGTCAAATAAATAAATAAAATCTTAAAAAAAAAGATGAGCTATAGCCATATGTATTTCTTTAGGAAAAAAGTAAACAATATACTATTAAATAAAATATAAACCGAAGAACAATGTCTGCAATATAATCTCATGTTTTATTTAAAAAGTATCTACCATATAAACTTATATGAATGTGTGAGTATGCTTAAAAAGAGTCTATGTGGGGGCACCTGGGTGACTCAGTCAGTTGGATGGCTGCCTTTGACTCACGTCATGATCTCAGTCAGGGTCCTGGGATCGAGACCTGCACTGGGTTTCCTGCTCAGCTGGGAGTCTGCCTTTCCCTCTCCCCCTGACCCTCATCCTTGCTTGTGCTCTCTCTCTCAAATAAAATATTTTATTTTAAAGATTTTATTTACTTATTTGTCAGAGAGAGAGTGAGTGAGAGCACAAGCAGGCAGAGTGGCAGGCAGAGGGAGACACAGGCTTCCTGATGTGGGACTCAAACCTAGGAGCCTGGGATCGTGACCTGAGCCAAAAGCAGATGCTTAACGAACTGAGCCACTCAGGAATCCCTCAAATAAAATCTTAAAAAAAAATAAAATAAAATAAAAAAAAAGGTCTATGTGGCTATATACCCAACTGTTAACAGGATTATTTATGGGATGGGTGAAAGAAGAGGGAATGATGTTTTTACTTTTTAATTTATATATTTTCAGAAAAATAAAACACTGCCTTCACAATAAATCCTAAGTGTCATGTTAGCCCTTCTCCTTCGCTTACTGGTCAGTCTCCTAATACCTGGAGAAAATTTTGTCACCCTTCCGCTCAGGGCTGTAGTTTTGGTTATTGATCCTTTGGCTGCTTAATCTTTCTTGTTGGCATTTCAGCTATTTATATTGTAACAGAAGAGCTGACACATAATTTCGTTTTACACACATACAAACAATATTAAAATAACAACAAAAGGTGCCAACACAGATATCTGAGTATTTGGCAATAAATAACTAAAGCATGGAGGCTTAGAGAAATAGGATAATAAATTCTTTTGTCCAAATTTAATGAGTCACAAAGGTTAATTCTGTATAAGGTACTGGTGATTTTCAGGTTTTTAAAATTTTTTGTTTTTTTTTTTTGTTCCCATCTGCATAATCTCTCCTCTCTCAATTTAATCAGAAGAGAAGATATTGTCTATAATATACCAAAACAAGCTACAAAATTTAAAACAAAGACAACAAGTTGGCCATTATTTAGTATATCCCAGCAAAGAGTGAAGTTTAGAATAGTGTGTACTTTAAGCAGAATATAGTCAAATGGAAAACTTTTTAAAAAGAAGTGATAAGGACATCAAAGGGACCACTGTCATGTTATATTTATATGGAGAACAAAGGCAAAAGAAAAAAAATTAAACTTCCTTACAACTTAGAGCCCACTGACAAGTCCTTGAGACAGGGAGAGTGACCCTCCTCTAGGAACCCAGGGGCCTCGATGTTAATACTTTGCTAAGGGCAAAAGGCAATTTTAGCTTAACATTATCCTGACCTCCAAGATCCTATAGGTCTCCTTTAACATATAAAAATTCCTTCGGAGGGGTGCCTGGGTGGCTAAGTGGGTTAAAGCCTCTGCCTTCGGCTCAGGTCATGATCCCAGGGTTCTGGGATAGAGCCCCGCATCGGGCTCTCTGCTTAGCGGGGAAGCCTGCTTCCTCCTTTCTCTCTCTCTGCCTGCCTCTCTGCCTACTTGTGATCTCTGTCTGTCAAATAAATTTAAAAAAAAAAAAAATTCCTTTGGAAACTTCCTTTATCTCTATCCCCCAAGATATGACAGTAGCCATCCTCCAAGATAATGGATCCCTGATATACATCTGAAGGGTGTCATGACTAAGGTTTTACTAGACAGTAATAAATGACCTTGTCCTAACAATAGCTAGCCCCCTCAAGGCCCTGGAAACCTTGCTTCCACAATTCCCTAGAGACTTAATGCTAGTCCCTAAGCCCTTCTCAATTTGAAAGTTATAATCAATCAGTCACCTGTGACAACCCCAGTGCAGATCTCTCTGCTCATGGGTCCTGTCCCTGTGCTTTAATAAAACCACCTTTTTGCAGCAAAGATGTCTCAAGAATTCTTTCTTTGCTCTGAACCTGAACATTTCCACATCAATATGAGGAACTAAAGATGCTCAGGATGGTGGGAAAGGGAAAATGATAATTGAAAGAAACTTGTTTTCCATAGCTCCACTGCAAAGAACCAGTATCAATGGACATATGTAACAAGGAGGTAGATTCTGGCTTAAGGTTTCTACCAAATTATTTCTAGAGGTTTATTACAGATATTAAAAATACTAAAAAGGACATTTTAAACATTTTATCTATTTATATATTTATTCTTTAGAAAGGAGACACAGGCAGAGAGAGAGGGAGAGAGACAATCTTAAGCAGGCTCCATGGCCAGCGTAAGCTGATGCTGGGGGCTCAAACTCACAGCCCTGAGATCATAACATGAGCTGAAATCAAGAGTTGGACACTTAGCAAATGAGCCACGCATGCGCCCCTAAAAAGCATTTTAACACTAAAAGCAAAGTTTTAGCCCTGTTACAAATATGGTGCCATCAACCCACCAAGAATAAGAAAGAATGATAAAGAAGGTAGCAGGCTACCTTTCCAGTACACTGCAGGTGCTGTCCTGGCACGGAGAGGGAGGTCACAAACATGGTAAAGCAGCGAAGCAAGAATACAGTGCCCATCAGACTACAGAGCCTTCGGAGAAGTATTGACCTGTGAACAGAGTGACCAAAAAGAGAGAAAGATCAGAAGAAAGCAAACCAAAAATCTCCAGGAATCAAGTGTTTACTTAAAGGGAGAGCAGGCAGGAAAACTACCAGAACTAGATTCTTTGAAGAAGACAGAAATCATAAAGAAATCTTAGATCTGAAATATCACTGTCCAACAGAACTTTCTGTAATGACAGAAGTGTTCTATAACTGCACTGTCTAATAAGGTTATCTACATATGGCTCTTGAGCACTTGAAATGTGACTAATACATCCAAGGAGGTAAATTTTGACTTCATTTCATTTTCATTAATTTAAGTAGCCACCTGTGGCTAGTATCTGCCATGTTAGACAGTGCTCACCTAAGAGCATCGTTTCATTGATAAGAAGATATGGCTAAGAGAAAGTAAAGGAACTATCCAGGAAAAGAAGTAAGACTAGTACCTACCGTGACTCTTAGCTTAATGTTAATGCTGTTATTCATATATTGTTCATTAATTATTTACTTTATGAGAGGTAAAATTAAACAGGATTTTAGGGAATTTTTGCTGAATAATAAAATTGTAAATTGGTTACTCATAGTAGCTATCTTAAACATTCTCTAACTTTTTAAAACTTAAAGTATAAAAATACTAAGTTTTTTAAATACTAAATTTTATATTAAGTATACCTAGCAAAAATTTTAAACTGCATTGTGATATCACTTGTGCTGTCATATTATTTTTAAAATGTCCAAACCAAAACAGACTATAATAATCTTAAGCACAGGGACTATGCTTTACACGTTTTCAAAATGCTCTTCTCACCCTCAAGGAAGCAATGAACACAAGAGATCTCAAATTTTAGTGTGTACACTTGGCATGGAGCCTAGGAAACCACATTTTAACGAAAGTGAGGTGATTCTAATGAAAGCAGTACAAAGGCCAAACACTGGAGAGAAACACTTTCTTTGACCAATTGAACACCAAAACTTGCAATTAACTGGCCACGGCTGTGCTTTGCTAAACCTACCAAAATTTCCTATATGGTAAATTCTTTCTTGTTTTGAAGAGTGGAAAATTCAAATTCATAGGGTCTTGTGAGCCAAAGTTAAACCACAAAGCAGCAGTGATATTACATGTTTTTAAACCACCTCTGTTTTTAAGCAATCGAGTTTAAAAATATTGCTGGAAAATGGGAAATGAAGCAAATAATAGCCTACCAGTATGACAACAGCAATGATCAACCTTTCTTTTCACTGTCAAAGCAATGAAATAACTGCTGCTTAGGACCTAAAGCCCATCACTGGTTTACCTCAAATCCTTCCTGGTGAGGAGGAGAGGATAAAAAATTCAATAAAGTGTCCCTGCTCTTCATCAGTGTCCACAGACAATGGAAACCAGATCTATAAACTACATAGTTTATAAAATTTTTTCATTATGCCTTATTTTTTTACTTAAATCAAGTAATTTCCCTGCATTAAAGTAGAAAAGAAGCTTCCCCTTACACTTCATTTTAATAAAAAAATTCTCTCCTTTATATTTCTTAGTGAAAGTGCCAAAGAAGAGCTTTCCATATTCAGCTATTTCCTGTATCATCTTAAGCAAACCACACTGACTAGATGTACACGGTATGCAAAATAATCTCTTTTCTAATAGGCCTCCTCCAAGCAGAGAATTTCTTTCATCCAAACATTGTCCATGACCAAAGACTGTCCTTGGAGGAGTTTCTATTCTTCCACAAAAACATTTCCAATTTGTTTTCAAAGAAAGTTACAGCTAGACTATCAGCGGTTGGCTCATGGTTGAACATCACCATCTCTGATCTTTGCCTGCAGAATATATTCAGAATACTACTAAATATGTAGGTATTACCTCACAGTGACTTTCTTGTTGATCAAACCTGAGGCATTTTTCACAACGACTAAAGGAAATTAACAAGGAAACTACAAAGGGAGAAACAAGATTTGATGAACTTTATCCAAGACAGTCAAAATATTTTGTCTTTTAATGGCATAACTGAGGTACCTGTGTTTGTGAAGAAGAAGAACCAGGAGCCAAATATAGCACAAAATCATGCCACATACTTCTGTCATGGCAAAGGCCCATGGGATTCTAGGAACACTGGAACAGAAAAAAATTACATTTTGGACTGACAAGAAGTGTATGTATGTAATTGACACCCTTTGCAATAAGATACTCTTCTAATTGCTTCCTATTAACTTTTATCTCTTTTAGGAGATGGTATTCAAAGAAACTGGGGGGAAAAAAACCTGTTTCATGACATATTCCATTTACCAAAACCTCTTTGCTGTCTGTGATTCCCAATTAATGGTTCTCTGTGAAGAGGTTACAACCCTTTTCTTCTTCTCTGTAGCATGGTAGACCTGGATACAGAATTGTCCACAAACATCAATGGGAAAAGTTTCACTTCATGCATGATGTGCTAACTGAAGAATCAGGGCTTGAACTTGACTCTTTTTTTTTTTTTTCTTGTAACAAATTTGGTTTTGTTTTAGAGGCAATAGAGTTTTTGTTTTGTTTTACTCCTTTATTTCTCTGTGCCCTCCTTTGTTTTATATCCCTGTTTTCTTCTCTCTTTTCAATTGATTTCTCTTTCTTCACCAAATCCACAGCTCCCGTGATTATTTATTAGTGAAGTATATGTCACATTTCTAAATTTAAAAAGAAAGAGAGAGGGCACCTGGCAGGCTCAGTCGGTGGAACATGCGACTCTTGATCTCAGGGTTGTAAGTCTGAGCCCCAGACTGGGTATAGAGATTACTTAAAAATAAAATCTTAATAAATAAATACATATATAAAAAGAGGAGGAGGAGGAGAAAAAGACCACACAGGAGGGAATAGGGTAAACGTGAAAATGAGTTAGTGCAAAAAGGTCATCTGGTAGGATTATTGTCTTATTTTTATTCTTTGTACATTTCTACTAAGAATTCTTGTACAATAATGTGTTTATCTTATAAGAAAATAAAGGTATTTATTAAAAAGAAAACATGAAATCTGAGTGAAAGATATTAATAGTCTACTGCAAACCTTATTCAGAGTAGGTGAAGAGAGTCAATCACCTTTAGTCAGGGACTTACCTTTTATTCGTTACCTCAGAAAAAAGACTCCTCTTCTGTATTTTTAATCTATTACGGCCTTATTTATCTGGCATTACTGGGGAATGGGTTATTTCATATATCAGAAATTTTCAGATAAAAGAAAGATTCCTGAGGTGCCTTGGTGGCTCAGTCAGTTGATCATCTGACTCTTGGTTTCAACTCAGGTCATGGTCATGGTCATGGTATTGGGCTCTGCACTTAACATGGAGTTTGCCTGAAATTTTCTCTCTCCTTCTCCCTCTGCTCCTCCCCCCTTAAAAAATTCATCTTTAAAAGAAAGATTCCTTTAAGTGACTTTTAACTATATAAACGTTTAAAATGAACATTTTAAAAAACCGTATTTGTACATATACATATACATGCATGTCCAAAAATGTGTGTGTGTATATATATAAATGTATGTAAAACAGTTTTACAATGTTTAGGATGAAATTAAGTTTTCTGTCCCACCCCCTAATTCTTGCTCCCCAGAGGTAATTACTTTCACTCTCGTGTCTTATTTAGCATTGTATCTTTTAGTTAGACCCCCTCCTACCACCCACTCCCATTTTCTCTTCCCTATTCTCTCTTTTTTTTTTTTTTAAAGATTTTATTTATTTATTTGACAGACAGATCACAAGTAGGCAGAGAGGCAGGCAGAGAGAGAGGAGGAAGCAGGCTTCCCACCGAGCGAAGAGCCCAATGCAGGGCTCGATCCCAGGACCCTGAGATCATGACCCGAGCCGAAGGCAGAGGCCCAACCCACTTAGCCATCCAGGCGCCCCTCTCTTCCCTATTCTCAATATTGTTGAGAATATTTTTTAAAAATAAATTTTGCGGGGTGCCCGGGTGGCTCAGTGGGTTAAAGCCTCTGCCTTCGGCTCAGGTCGTGATCCCAGGGTCCTGGGATCAAGCCCCACATTGGGCTCTCTGCTCAGCAGGGAGCCTGCTTCCCTTCCCCTGTCTGCCTGCCTCTGCCTACTTGTGATCTCTGTCTGTCAAATAAAATAAATACAAATCTTTAAAAAAAAATAAATTTTGGCTTTTACTTAACGTAAGTTTGTAAATATCATTTACAACTGAGTCAGTAGAGAATAATCCCTTATAGCAGAAATTCTTAGAACTCTCTAGAGCTAAAATACAACTTTTTTTTTTGTTTGTTTGTTTGCTCTGTTTCTTGTATGCCTATCACCATTCATCTTCAAACTATTCTATCAATTTCAATTTGTTCTTTTGGGGAAATTTCTTCTAAAGCTCCTCTCCTTTTTTTTTTTTCTTCCCAATTTAGTATGGTTGCATTTTCTAGTCCTCCTGTATGGCTCTTTTTTGAAATAAAACTTGACCTTCATCTTGGAAATTCACCTTTTCTGTATTAGATTCTTTGGCTCCTGAATCCATGTTCTCCTCTTTTTCAGTTTACTCCTTAGTCTTGATGATGTGTATCCTCCAGTCGTTTTCTAAGAAACATAGGCGAAGGATAAACTTGGTTGTTGTTGTTGTTGTTGTTTTTAAGGGGTGGGCAGAGAGAGAATCTTAAGCAGGCTCTGCACCCAGTTTAGAGGCTCATGCAGTGTTCCCTCACAACCCTGAGATCATGACATAAGCAGAAGCCAGCAGTCGGGATGCTCAAATGACTGAGCCACACAGGCACCCCCTTAACTTGTTTTTAATGTTAATTTTACTGAGGCTTAATTAACAACCAGAAGAGAATCATCTCTGTTGGGTGCACAGTTCAATGAATTTTGACAAACATATTCAGTCATATAACCGCCACCACAATAAAGATGTAATATTTTCATCACTCCAAAAAGCTCCCCTGTGCCCCTTTATAATCAATCCCCTCTCTCATTGCTAGCCGTGGGGCAACCACTCAACTGATTTCTGCCCTATATAGGTTTACCTTTCCCAGAATGGCATATAAATGGAATCACACAGTATTTATCTACATACCTTTTGTATCTGGCTATTTTCACTTGTCATAATATATTTCAGATTTACCCATGTTATTTCATGTGTAAGTCTTTATCCACTTTTTATCTATGATTTATCTATTCACTGGTGGATGTATATTTTGGATATCTGATGGATATTTTGATATATCCGTTTTGGGTGGTTTTAAATAAAGACCACTACACATCTTTGTATGAACGTACGTTTTCATTTCTCTTAGGCAAACACATAGCAGTGAAACTGTTTTGTCCTATGTTAAGGGTATGTTTAGCTTTTTAAGAAACTGTCAAACAGTTTTAAGAGCAGTTCTGTCATTCTGCATCCCTACCAGCAATATATGAAGAGTAGGAGGTGCTCTAAATCCTCATCAGGTATTATACATTTTTTTTCATTTTAGCAATTTTAGTAGATGCGGGGTTGGAAAGTTTGCAATATTTAAAGACTTACAAACTTAAAAATTTCCTTGGGTCTAGCCTTACAACTAACTGGTAGTTTGCCTGGACAGAGAATTCTACGTTAGACCTTATTTTCTCTTAGAAAGTTAAAGATAATTGCTCTCGTTTTCTAGCTTCCACTCTTGCAAAGAAGTTTGATGCTATCTGGATTTCTAATCTTTGTATGTTACTTGATCTGTCTCTAAGAAGCTTTTAGGATCTTCAGCCTAAATCCAGTGTTTTGAAATTCTCCATTTCTTGTACTGAGTGCTCAGAGGGCCCTTTTCAACCTGGAAAGCCACATCCTTTGAATTTGGGAAATTTCCTTACAACCTAAATAATATCTTCCCTTTTTCTCTATATTTTTTGTTTACTGTTTTTGTCTGCTATTGGGTCAACTGGATGATCTTACCTTTTCTCCTCTTTTTTTTTTCAGTAATCTCTATGCCCAATGGGGGGCCTCAAACCCACAACTCCAAGATCAAGAGTCGCATGCTCCACTGACTGACCTCTCCACTACTTTTCATTTGTTCTACATACTGGGCAATTCCTTCAAATCTGTGTTCCAACTAGTCTGCTGGATTTTAAATTTCTACTTTCATTTTTTATTTTCCAAAAGCTTTTCTTTCCCCTGAATTTTTTTTTATAGCCTACTGTTACTATCTCGTAAAATGCAACATCTCTTATCTGTGAGAACATGCTTATTTTTTTTGAAGTGTTCTTCTGCTCCCTATTTTGTAATTCCTACTTGCTTTTTTCTGTTTGCATTGTTCTGTTTTCCTTAAATGTCTGGTCATTCTTTTTTTTTTTTTTTTTAAGAATCTTTTTTTTTTTTTTTAAAGATTTTATTTATTTATTTGACAGACAGAGATCACAAATAGGCAGAGAAGCAGGCAGAGAGAGAGGAGGAAGCAGGGTCCCTGCTGAGCAGAGAGCCTGATGTGGGGCACGGTCCCAGGACCCTGGGATCATGACCTGAGCCAAAGGCAGAGGCTTTAACCCACTGAGCCATCCAGGCGCCCCATGTGTCTGGTCATTCTTGACTGACCATTCATACCTGACAGTGAAGTACTAAAGAAATAATAATTTGATGCTCTGTATGCACAGACTGGGCTTGTCATGTTGTGGGTTTCACTGCAGAGTGATAGAGCAGAGGTCTGGTTGAGGAGATAGAGATATCTCCCCTACCACAATATCTAGAGTCCTTTTCTCTTGTGCAGGTTTTCTAAGGAGAGAAATCTGTTTTCTGCTTAGAGAACTGGCTCTGGGTGGGAGTAGGGATGGGAAGTCTGGCTACCTAAGGAAGGGAGCTAGAAGTCTCAGTGATCAGTATATAAATTTATAGTAACCACCTTGAAAACATACTGAAAACACCATCTGGGCATGGTATCCCAGAGTCCTTCACATTTAACTGGTCTGGAGAATATTCCACCTATCTTCTGTTGGAATAGAGGTCTAAAAGCTTCATAAGTTGCTTTTCAGCCAATTCTCCCATATTTATCTGTACCTGGTTATGAAAGATGCCTGGTGCCACCTGTTTTGAGAGTTTTTCTGGAGCTCTGAAATACAAATAAACTCACCTCTTGGACACTGCTACTCTCATTCCCAATTTTACAATAGGGACTCAGCGTTCTACTTTCCAAACTTTCAGCATTATCACTGTCTTTGCCTTCATGGGATTGTAGGGTTCCCCCTTATCTCCTTTTACTGTCATTTTAGTGAAGTGTTGTAAGGAAATGTTTATTCAGTATCTCATATTTATTTTGATGCAAAGTTTTCTAAAATGCATTACACGTGGATATGCCTCTTTCTTCTGGATAAAAATTTAACTTTCTTTGGTAATTTAGTCATGATTGTGAACACTGATTATTGCACTGAACGTGGTAATGACTTCAGGGACTACTGAGGAACGAAGGTTAAGCTCCAGACTAGAGTAGTTTTTCCTTTAGTTATGTTTGCTTTTTATAGTCCTTCTGGTTCTTCCCTTGTTATTATGGCTATCAGCTAACCCCTCTCACTGTTGTTAAGTGGACCTGCCTATAGAGGCATCCCTTTCTCCTTCTAAATTTCTATTTATGATGTGCTAAAGTTTTTGGGATTGTTGACATAAGCTTTAGATGCAGACCTGAAACAAAGATCAGTGTGAAAGTGAATAGGAGTGTTCCCAAGAGAAACCTTAGTGCAGTGAGGAAATGAGGTGAGGAAGGCAAGTAAGCAAGGCAAGGGTGAGACATTAAACAAAGCCTTGTGGAGTAACTATGGCAAGGGTTAAATATGGCTCAATCCTGTGTGGAATTTGAAAGACAGTATAGGTCTGACCTAAAAGTTGTCCCAATTAGAGTGAAGAGAAACAAAATATGTATACCCCATCTCATCAGTCATTGGCTAAGGGCTATTGCTGGTGGGATATAAAGTCCTAAGCATGTTTACCTCTCTTTCCAAGCATATAAAACATGTTCAAGAGCTCAGAAGCAGCTCTTCAACAGAGACACATTTGCTGGATGTTGGGAGTATCCATGTGCAAGAAAATGAAAAAGAGATCTGAAAGTACATAAGGAAGAACACTGACACTACCTGCTACCATTCTCCTAAGAATAAAGCTTACATGCTTAAGAGCATAAGGATTTGTAGTGGGAGGCACTACAAAAAGGCAAAATTTGGCTTCAAATCCCCATTGCAAACTGAAAATCACATATAGGTCTAAACAAAACTTTGTACATACATGTTCATAAGCAACATTATTCATAGTAACCAAAAAGTAACAACCATTCATCAACTGATGAACAGATAAACAAATGTAGTATATCCATACAATGGAGTATTATTCTGTAATAAAGAGGAATGAAGTACTGATACATACTACTGTATGGATGAATCTTAAAGACATGCTAAATCAAAGAAGCCTCTGCCTTCAGCTCAGGTCATGATCTCAGGGTACTGGGGTCAAGCCCTGCATCGGGCTCTCTGCTTGGCAGGGAGCCGGCTTTCTCTTCTCTCTCTGCCTTACTCTCTGCCTACTTGTGATCTCTCTCTCTGTGTCAAATAAATAAATAAAATCTTAAAAAAAAATTTAAAAACAAAACTAAAAACAAAAAAGCCAATCATAAGAAAAGGCCACCTTTTCCTAATTCCAGTTACATGAAATGTCCAGAACAGACAAATCAACAGATACAGAAAATTGATTAGTGGTTGCCAGGGAATGGAGGGAGGAGGGAATGGAATGGGACAGATAATGGACAGGGATTTCTCTCTGGGGTGATGAAAATGTCCTGGAATTAGTGGTGATGGTCGCACAATTATAAATATACTAAAACCACTGAACTGTGAACTTTAAAAATAAGATCCTCATTTTTCTTCCAGGCCAGTCTTCCTCCTTTCTCCCACTATGCCTTGGTTATATAGTCTATATAGAACCTCAGCCTCAGAACTATTCCATGTTCTGGATTTGTCTGAAAATTTCCTCATGATTAGATTCAGGTTATATTTAGGGAGGGGCAAGATTATAGATGATGAACATCACATCCAATGCACATAATGTCACTCTGTCCCACAGTAAGGCTGTATTTGTTCATTTGACTAAAATGATGCATGTCAGATCATGCCATCATCAAGGTACCTTATTCTCCCTATAATTAAGTAATATATGAGATATTTTTAGATTATGTGAACATCCTTGACCTTTCACCTAATGATTTTAGCATCAACTGATGACTTGCCTGAATCAATTAATAGGTTGGATATTGCAAAACAGGCCATCTACGTTTATTCATATTATTCTTGAAGAATATCTCCTCTCACCCCATTTTTTATCACTATGGATTCACAGACTCTCTTACTCAATATATTAGAATCCATTACCATAATTATGTTTTTGATGTTCCAATTGTCCCAGTTTGCTCAGTGCAAGCCCCTTCAAGTTGACTCGTACACTCTTTTGACATGCTTTCATAGGTTTTATGCACTCTCATGGTTTATGGAACAAGAGCTGTTTTACTCATTTTATACTTTCCTTGCCCCACATAACTTAAAACCAGTTCATATCAGTTCTTAGAAATCTTCCTCACTCTTCTTTGATTAAATAGTACTCTGCTATATAGACGTACTATAGAATATTCAATCAGTTTTCCATGGATAAGCATTTAAATTTCCAATATTTACAATTACTATAAATAATGTCACATTTGTTTCATATTTGTGGATATATATATTTTAGCTAAGTTCCAGAAAGTCTCCTATTCTCTTCTGAATCCTAACAATTAGCTTTTGTTCTTACTGACCCTTGTAAAGGTCACAGATGATCAAACTTTGCTAAATCCAGTCATCAATTATCCACTTTACTTGATCCCTCAGCAGAACTTGACACAGTTAATTATTAATTATTCCTGCCCTCTTACTTTTTTTTTTTTTTTTTTAAGTTTGCTTCCAGAATACTACTTTGTTTCTGCCCTAACATTTTCAGTTGTCTTTGCTGGTTTTGCCTTACTTCTAAGACTTCCATTACACTGTTCTTGGGCTCCATCTTTAATCTTCTTTCCTCTTCCAAACTCATTCCCTAGAATACTTTATCTCACATCATGGCTTTACCTATTCTGGCAACTTCCAAATTTCAGCCTGTATCTCTCTGAACTCCAGCTCATCTTTCTGTCTCTTATGTGACATCTGATCTTGTGTAAAAGACATTTCAAATTTGATATGTCAAAAACCAAATCCTTATTTTTTCCTCCAACTCAGCTCCTTCCATAGTCTTCCCATCTCTGTAAAGGGCAACTCCAACCCAGATGCTCAGGTCAAAAATCTCAAGAGTAATCCTTCACTTTTTTCT
This sequence comes from Martes martes, assembly GCF_963455335.1. Lineage (NCBI taxonomy): Eukaryota > Metazoa > Chordata > Mammalia > Carnivora > Mustelidae > Martes > Martes martes. The sequence goes on from NC_137902.1 coordinate 51,405,703, forward strand.
TTTTTCTTACACCTTACATACAAATCCATCAGCAAATCTTATCACGGTGCTTTCAAAATATATGAATAGAACTTGACTCTTTCATACCATCTCTCCCACTATTATTCTCATCCAATTCACCTCATTTCTGTCTAGATGAATTCAATTAATTTAATCCCTGCTTGCCCACGCCCACACCCAGGCTATTCTCAAAACAACAACTATAGTTACCTCTTTTTTTTTTTTTTTAAAGATTTTATTTATTTATTTAACAGAGAGATACACAGCGGAGAAGGAACACAAGCAGGGGGAGTGGGAGAGGGAAAAGCAGGCTTCCTGCAGAGCAGGGAGCCTGATTCGGGGCTTGATCCCAGGACCCTGGGATCATGACCCGAGCTGAAGGCAGACGCCTAATGACTGAGCCACCCAGGCGCCCCTATAGGTACCTTTTAAAATGGAAGTTAGATCACTGTACTCTTCTAAATACTTTCTAATGGCTTCCCTTTTCATTCAGAACGAAAGCTAAAGTCCATAAAACAGTCTACAAGTCACTATACAATCTAGATTCCTGTCTCTTCAGACTTCATCTCCAACAGTTCTCTCCCTCTCTCACTTGCTGTTTCTTGAACATGCTAAGGATACTACCAATTCAAGATTTTTTGCACCTTGTTTCCTCTGCCTAGAATACTTTTTCCCCAGATATCCACATGCTTTCTTCCTTACTTCCTTAGGTTCTTTTGTTTATAGTTGGGAAAACTGTACGGAATAGAGGAGGAGATACAGGGATCTAACAGCTTCTTAAACAGTTTCACTAGATTCTTCATATTTAGCATCACCCTTTTACCTGCAATATCCAGAACTTTGAGAAATCTATAACAAAAACTGGGTTGGTTCTGTTTTCCTAACTGCTGTTTTAGAATTAAGTTTTTTTAGGTCTGTTAGTTGCCACTCAAACATCTACTTTCAAACTTCCAAAAATGTATGACTGCTTTTTCCTCTCTTATCTGCCTTATCTTTGTAGGCTTTCCACTTAGACAAACAAAAACCTCTTTACTATATTTTTAGTCAGGGTTTGAGAAGAACAAATTGTGGTATGCATGTCATTCTGACATTGTAATATGGATACACTGATTCATTGCATTTTAAAAAACATATACTACAAGGCACTTTCAGGAGGGTATAACAGTTTATAAAAACAAACAAGAAAGCTCTACAAACTATAAAAGCTTTAAAAATCACAAATATAAAAGCGAACAGTTTTGAAATTTGTTCTATTCTTATTTTTCATATGCATATACTATATTCTTTATTATGCACTCAGCATTTCATAAAAACAAGATACTATCAATGAATCATTTTGTACTATTTGTGATAATTCCAATTTATGTGGTAATACAGGAGTCCTCCCCCTACTTTTGGAAAAGCTGAACCCCGTTCATCATAAAAGAAAAGGTAACCAAATTTCATTTATTACAGACAACATTCCATGAAACCCTTTTACAATCTCAAGTGCCCAACAAGCTATGATATAGCTACAAAAAAAAAAAAAGCAGTGACCTTTCCCACTCACACAGGCTTAATGTCTAATTTACTCCAGGACAAAAAGGCAATTTCAAAGTATATCTGCATATATTACCAGATAAAGTAAACAAAGTGTGCATCAACCAAAATAATAATAAAAACATAATTATCATAAATACATTATTATCACTGTGTTATAGCAACTTTCTACAAACTTGGCAACTAGAAATAAAACTTACCTGTCTAAGAAGATATCTGGGAGTGGTGGGTAGGTCTGCATATCAGGCACTCGCTCGTGGACTATAACCATAATGAAAGATGTAAACCCAAATACTATAAAAACATATATACAACTCAATATGGTCTTCCAGTACTCTGGGTCCAATCTTCGAATAGAATGTTTGTTTTTACCATTCATGTATTGGTACTGATCAGAATTCAAATCAGTGATGGGTCCATCACAGTCATGTGAAGGCTCCCCATTACAGAGCCACTCTGCGCTCTGAAGAGCACTAATGAAAGGTGTCATGGAACCCATGGGACTGTCACTGTTGTATCCCATTTCTTCTAAAACATCAATATGTATTTTCTGCAATTTTCGGACTGAAAGCATTAACCTTTTAATGTCCCCTAAGATTTTGATCTCCAGAGGAGGAGACCGGAGATCGTATTCAGTCAATGTTAATAATGTGATTCCATCAAGTCGATGCTTATTACATAAAATGTCCACATATTCAAAAAAGCCTTCATCCTTCAGCCAAACAGCTACATGCTTGGTAGTCCAGCGACGAATGCAAAGGTGATTAGGAACAGCCATTTCCTCCTCCACTGCCTGTCCAGGGAAAATAGGAAAACAAAACAAAATCTTCAGTGTGTCCTAACAACTCCATTAAGACCAAAAACATGCAAACATACCAGAAACAACAATTTATTTACATTGATCTAATAACTTCTAGAAGAGAGTAAAAGGAATGAAAATTACTCAGTGATTGATTTTCAGTAGATTAACATTCTAATAATTTTATGCATATAAACCCAACAGCAGAAGGAAGGCTAATGACTAAACACTTTTACAAAAAGTTACTTTACAAATGGCCTTTCCACACCATAGCAACCATAACTTAATTAGAAAAAGCCTATTGTTGAGAATAATTGAGAAAAATCCTATATAAATGCTTTTCATAAAATGAGATATAGAAAGATATGTAATACATAAAAATAAATCAAATTTCAGAAATCTTCATGTTTGATTAAGTATCTCCCACCTCTCCAAAATGAGAAAACAAAAACAAAAACAAACACAAAGGCAGATAGATAACTAGTTTTAGGAAACTCCTTAAACATATTTCTATCCACTATACAAATAACAATTTCTACAACAGATATAAAGCCTGTAAACAAGATATAAATATCTATAAGTATCTTAATAGCTCAGTTCCTTCTATCTACACCTTGAATATACCATTATAGAACTGATTAAGCAATTTCCTTCTTAAACTACCACCGAGATTTCAGTGACAAAATTTTTAAAAGAAAACTGTCATTTTGATATACTCAACAAATTTGAAGACCCAAACTTTATGTTGGCTTATAGAAAGCCAATAATGTACTGTTTCAAAAAGTACTAATAATTTTTACTACTTTGATTCATACAGTTCTGTTTATATTCTTTTTCCATTTTAAAACTTTCAGTAACTTGGATCTGTATAAGGTTTATAAGATACCCAGGAGACAAAGGCCTACATTTAAAAAAACCCTATTTCCCTAAAGTACTTTTCTCAATTACTAAAGCATGTGGGTTTTCTGACATTTCCCAGATTTCTAAAGATCCTCTTTCCTTCTGAAATGATTCTTTAAGAAACACAGTAGGCAAACTTCAAAGCATAACAACAACGACAACAACAGCAAAGAATGATGCAAGAAATACCCATGTGCTCATTACCCTGATTGAAAAAATATAAAATAATTCCAATAATTCCAATTAAATAGATGCTCTGTTTCTTAATCTGGGTATCAGTATACAGGTATGTTCACTTTGTAAAAACTCAAGAAGCTGTATACTTATGGTCTACACTTTTCTCTATGTATGTTAAACTATATTTTAAAAGTTTGTTTTAAAAAGCCAAAAACAAAACATCAATACAAGTGAATGTCCCTCTCTGGTATCAGCCCCTTCTTTTCCTTCCCAGATGAAATAATTCTTCATTTTGGTGTTTATCATTTCCTTATAACATGCATATTTGGCTATGAAAAACCTTCTATGCTTACTTATGCTGATAAAAGTAAAAACTGCTACTGTCCTATTCTTCCCCTATCCACACAAACTCTTGCCATGAAGACTCATAATCAATTAAAAAAGGAAGTTACTTAACTACATGAGCACCACTTACACCATCAGAAATATTCAGCCAGCAAGAAATACTCACTAAATATTCCTTAATTCCTAAAAAACAATATCCTAGTTTTTGGAAGCACGGCTTTTCAGTTTTAGGAAATTAACAGCACATCCCCCTGTATGTATCTGTACGTTTTAAAAGGCTAATTCTTATATACTGTAGAGCTATAAGAACTCTCTTACTCAGCTCTTTTCAGCTACAACACCATCCCTAAGGCCAAGGAATTACACATTTTATGCAGTTTAACACTGAATTTTGTACACATTAATGTATATCATTTAGTATAAGTTATTACATATATATAAAATTCCATTAAAATATCGTTTTGCTATTTTAGTTCATATATATACCCAGATGGTTTCATCCCACCCACTACATGCATCTTTTTTCCAAGATATGCTCTGAATAAATTACTTCATCTTTGAATATCCAACAAGCACATGCTACAAACTCTGTAGCAGTTACAATGTAGCACATTTGGGAAGCTCATCCCACACACAAAAAGGACAGATTTCTTCTGTCATTTTATTTTCTATTCTGCTGGCTTTCTCCCTTCTTAAACAGCTTACCACCAATGGGTTCCAAGTCACTCCCATCCTTGTAGCATGATCCTTCAGTATGGTTTTGTCTCATACATGGCTCAAAATGATCTTCTCTCTCATAGCTTTTTTTCCCGTCTTATATCACCAGTTCTCTATACCCTCAATTAGGCTAATAGGCTTTGAAACTGGTGTTTTAGCTCTTAGAAAATATGAGTTACACAAGGAAGCCTTCTGGAAGTCTTTGAGCCTGCTGTGGCAATGCCCAAAAAACATGACACACTCCACTAATGTGCTTCATCAAGTCAGGACACGTCCTTTAATTGTATGCTACTACATATAGTTAGAGACCCATATTTAGCTAACACTGTGAAACCTGCTCTGAAAAGGTATATTATAAAGATGATAAAAGGCTTTAGGGCCAATTTAATATTTATGTTGTGCCACAGAAACTACAACAAACAGGAGACTTTGAACAAACATATGACAGCTATAAGTTTCATACAAATCCAAAAACATGAAGAAATTAGGTTAATAAGTTTTTAAGAACATTTTCAGCCTTTTTTTTTTTTTTTCCTTGAGGGGAAGGGGCAGAGGGAGAGGGAAAGAGAAAATCCCAAGCAAGTGCCAGGCCCAGCGTAGAGCCTGATGCAGGACTCTATCTCAAGACGCTGAGATTATGACCTGAACCAAAATCAAGAGCCAGATGCTTAACCGACTGAGCCACCCAGGCACCCCAGAACACTTTCAACTTTAATTAATAATTAATATGAATAAATTATCAGTTAAAGAGACTCTGTTTCTGGCTAAGATATAATAAGAGGGACCAATTTACTCTCCCCTACCTCAAACAACCAAATAATAGACAAAATATATGGGGAGAAAAATCTAGCTTCAAGACACTGGGAATCAGACAAAAAAGATCCCTGAGAGATGCGAAACAAAGTGAGCCCTAATGCCCCAGCTTACTGCCTTGAGAGTTTCCAAGTGATGTGTGGCACAGGACCCAAATGGGTGAGGCCTGGCAGACTTGCTGGGCTGAGGAGATGGAGCTGACAGTCTGGGTAGATCCAGGTGGCTAGTGTTCATGAAACAGAATACTGGAGAGGAGAAAGGTGCACAGAGAGAACTTGTTATGGACTGAATGTCTGTGTCTCCCCAAAATTCATATATTGAAATCCTAGCCCACAATTAGGAGATGATTAGGTCATGAGGCAGAACCCCCATAAATGGGATGAGTTCCCTTATAAGAGATATCTCAGAGAGTTCATCACCCCTTCCATCATCTAAAGACAAAGCTAGAAAATGACTGATTATGAAGCAGGAGGCGGGCCCTCACCAGACACTAAATCTTCTGGGCTTTGATCTTGGACTCCTCAACCTCCAGAACTGTGTTTTGTTTAAGACACTTAGTCTACAGTCATTTTGTTATAGTAACCCAAAAAGACTAAAACAGACCCCGGAGATCTGCAGACTTGCCCTTAAACATGTAGCTGAATAATGATCATCACATATACATTAGGAAACAAAACAGTACAGAAAAAAGAACCACCCAGAATGATTAGGAGGAACAACATACAGTATATACGCAAGACCAGTAAAAGTGCCTACCCCAAATAGCCAGATCAAAAACAAAAACAAAAAACCACAAAAAACTTACAATCCATGGAGCACTGGGTAACGCAAACAGGAAGATCCTGCCATAGTATTGAGACAAAATTAATCCTAAAGCAGTAGTTATTCAACTGGGAGCAATTAGCCACTCCTCCCCACATTTGGCAATTTCTGGAAACATTTTTGGTTGTCATGACTGGGGAGGGGGGCACCTAAAAGGTAAAGGCTAGGGATGTTGTTAAACATTTTACAAAGCACAATATAGCCCTTCACTACAAAAAATAAACTGATCCAAAATGTTATAGTGTTGATATTGAGAAACCCTGCATTAGAATGAATGTGCCTCTGGTCCAGCCAAACAAATCTTAAAGGCAAGATCCAAAAGGATCAAATTGTTTTCCAGTAATTTAACTATCTCCCACAATAAAACTCAAGAATATTATTAGGAGTACAAAAGTATTCAGCACCCAACAGATAAAATCCATAATGTCTGGCATACAATCAAAGATTACCAGACATATAAAGAAAATTCACCTATAATGAATAGCAAACAATCAGCCAAAATTGACCCAAAACTGATACAGATAACAGAATTAGCAAAGAAATTAACTAAGTTATAGGAATTCTATTACATATGTTCAAAGAGTTAGAGACATGGACACAAAGAACACTCAATTCAACCTTCTAAAAATAAAATTACAATATATGTAATGAAAAATAATGCTGGGCGCATGGGTGGCTCAGTCATTGAATGTCTGCCTTCGGCTCAGGTCATGATCCCAGCCAGAGTCCTGGGATCGAGGCCCATGTCAGGCTCCACTGGAAGCCCGCTTCTCCCTTTCCCACTCCCCCTGCTTGTGTTCCCTCTCTCTCTCTCTCTCTGTCAAATAAATAAGTAAAATTTTTTAAAAAAGAGAAAAATATGCTGGATGGAATTAACGGCTGATTCTTATCTGTAAGAAGAATAATAACTTGAAGACACACAACAGGAATTATTCAAAATGAAACGCAAGAAAAGATCATTTTTTTCTTTCTTCCAAAAAAGAAGAGAACCAATCTTTCTTTCTTTCTTCTTTTCTTTCTTTTAGGAAGGGGAAGGGGGCAGACGTTGAGGGAAAGAGAATCCTAACATGGGGACTGATCTTACCACCCTGAGATCATGACCTAAGCCAAAATCAAGAGTCAGATTCCAAGTGCCCCAAGGAGAGAATATTTCTGAATTCATTCCATGAGGCCAGTATTACCCTGATACCAAAATCGGCAACAACAGCCCAAGAAAATAAAACTATAACCTGATAATTCTTTAAAAACACAGATGCAAAAATTTAAAACAAATCTTCTGCAATCAAATCCAACAATATTTAAAGAACTAATACATCATAACCAAGTGGTATTTATCCCAGGAATGCAAAGTTAGTTTAACACTTGAAAATTGAAATAATTCACATATAAGTAAGCTAGAACAGGGAAACCACAAGGTTATCTCAAAAGACACTTAAAAAGCTGGGGTGCCCCGCTGGCTCAGTTGGAAGAACACGTGACTCTGGATCTCATGGTCATGGTCTGAGCTCCATGTCGGAGGCAGAGATGACTTAAAAATAAAGTCTTTTTTAAAAAAAAAAAGGACACTAAAAAAGCATTTGACAAAATCCAATATTCATTCCTGATAAAAACTCTCATCAAGGAGCACCTGGGTGGCTCAGTGGGTTAAGCCTCTGCTTAAGTTAGGTCATGATCTCAGGGTCCTAGGATCAAGCCCCGCATTGGGCTCTCTGCTCACCAGGGAGCCTACTTCCCCCTCCCTCTCTGCTTGTCTCTCTGCCTTTTTGTGATCTCTCTGTGTCAAATAAATAAATAAAATCTTAAAAAAAAAAAAAAACCCTCTCACCAAACTAAAAACAGAGAGAAGCTTCATCAACTTGATAAAGGGCACCTTTGAAAAACCTATAGCTAACACTGTACTTAATGATGAAAGACTGCTTTCCTCTACTATCAGTCACCAGGCAAGACTACCCACCCTTACCATTGCTATAAAGCAATGGACATTCTGCTCAGTAGAACAAGGCAAGAAAAAGAAATAAAAGCCATACAGATTAGAAAGTAAGAAATAAAATTCACAATTTGCAGAATTTATAAACAATATGATTATTTATGTAGGAAGTTCAATGGAATTCACACATACACAAAAAACCTGACTAGAACTATTAAGTTAGTTTAGCAAGATTGCTGCATATAAAATCAACATACAAAAATCAACTGTATTTCTATATACTAGTGATAAAAAATCAAAAACTGAAATTTATAAAATACCATTTATAATAGCATCAAAAACTATCAAATATTCAAGGATAAATCTGACCAAACATGGGAAAGACGTGTACATTAAAACCTATAAAACATTACTAAGAGAAATTAAAGATCTAAATAAACAGTGAGAGATGGAATGGTCAGAAGATTCAGTATTTTTAAGATGTTAATTTTTTTTTTAAGATTTTATTTATTTATTTGACAGAAAGAAATCACAAGTAGGCAGAGAGGCAGGCAGAGAGAGAGAGAGGGGGAAGCAGGCTTCCTGCCGAGCAGAGAGTCCGATGTGGGACTCGATCCCAGGACCCTGAGATCACGACCCGAGCCGAAGGCAGTGGCCCAACCCACTGAGTCACCCAGGCGCCCCAAGATGTCAATTCTTCTTTAATTTGATCTATAGAGTCAATGCAATTCCAATAAAAATCCTGGCATTTTTGTAGATATTCATAAACTGATTTCACAAAAGCTCATATGGAAATACAAAAGATCCAGAATAACCCAAAACAGCTTTGAAAAAGAAAAAAACTGGGGGCACCTGGTTGGCTCAGTCTTGTTAAGTGCCTGACTCTTGATTTCAGCTCAATTCATGATCGCAAGGTCATGAGATTCAGCCCCAAGTCAGCTTTGTGCTCAGCGGGCAATCTGCTTGAGATTCTCTCTCTCTCTCCCTCTCTCTCTCTCCCCCTCTCCCTCTGCCCCTCTTCCTGTGCAGATGCATGCACAGGTTCTCTGTCTCTCTCAAATAAATGAATCTTTAAAAAAACAAACAAACAACATCAGCTGATTCCATTATCGTACAATAATTATTTTCTACTGCTATGTAGCAAATTACCATAAACTTAGTGGCACCTGCATTTCTTGTTATGTGGCCTCTTCTCATTTTGAAAACCAGCAGCTTCTCCTGTATTGAATTCCCCTTGTGCCTGGAATCTCTCCAGAAAAAGCACATTCCTTCTTTAGGGCTCGCGTGATTAAGTCAGGTCCACCAAGAATAATCTGTTTCTCGGTCAACTGCACCATATAACATAATCTAATTACAGCATTGATAGCCCATCATATTTACAGGTCCCTTCCATTATTATACAACAGTCATTAAAGGTAATTTTAGAATTCCGTCTATCATACTACATTAAATCAAGACAAAGTGGTAGTGGCATAAAGATAAACAAATGGAACAGAATGGGAAATCTGGAAACAGACTTACACAGATAGATAACTGATTTTCTACAACTGTGCAAAGGCAATTTAATGAAGAACAGCCTTCATCAAACAGTATTGGAAAAAAATGGATATCCATATGCAAAAACAATCAATCCATATCTCTCACCACATACAAAAATTAATTCCAAATGGATCACAGATCAAATATAAACTCTAAAACTAGAAAACATCTAGAAGAAAACATAAGAGAAAGTCCTCCTGATCTTAGGTTAGGTCAAGATTTCTTAGCTATGATACCGAAAGCAAAATCCATAAAAGAAGAAGTTGATAAATTGGACCTCATTTGTCTAGGGAGGAGACTGAAGGAATTTTATGGTGTTTAGTCTGCAAATTTCTGTACTGTTTAAATCTTTTATAGCAATATATTTCTGTAATAAAAAGAGAAAATACATAAAACCAGTATAGTCACTGAAGAACATTTAAAATAAAATTTTAAAATTACCTTTGAGAACTATTGCTTATAATTTGTTATATACCTCTCTCACACAGAATTTTCTGTAAAGAGAAATCATACCACAGATAAATCTGTCTCATTTTACTTAACATTATTACAAGAATCCGACCTAATATTATTAAATTATCTTCTGAAAAGGACATTCTATTCTATGGCTATACAATAGTTTGTTCATTTCTTCATTTTTGGCAATTGCTCACAATTTTATTACTGTTACAAATAGTACTGCAGAGTCTGACATAAGATTTCTAGCAGTGGAGGGGCGCCTGGGTGGCTCAGTCATTAAGCGTCTGCCTTTGGCTCAGGTCATGATCCCAGGGTCCTGGGATCAAGCCCCACATTGGGCTCCTTGCTCAGTGGGAAGCCCACTTCTCCCTCTTCCACTCCCCCTGCTTGTGTTCCCTCTCTCGTTCCGTCTCTCTCTTTCAAATAAATAAATAAAATCTTAAAAAAAAATTAAAAAAAGATTTCTAGGAGTGGAGTAACTGTATCAAAAAATCTGGTGTTTACATACTAATATCATTAAAGCTTGATTCACATTAAAAAGCACTGCATGCAAAGCTCATACTTATCCAAAATGTTAAGTAGTATGTATAAAAGAAACATTCCAATTTGAGATAAAATTTTAAAGTTTATTCTGAAATCATGAGCTATTAAGAAATTATCAAAGTACTTTACTATCAAGGCACTGAGAAAATAAATAGTCCACTCCTGCAGAATCTCACTATCAATAAGCATTAGTCAAACAGTTTCAAGTCCTAGATAACAGATAAACAAAAAGAGCTGATCATTCTTTATAGAGTGGAAAAAAGATATCTTATCTTACGGGTGGACTCTGGTTAGAAATTTTTGAAAACTATAAAAAAATGCAATTTTCAGCATCCCACCTCTTTTATTTACAAGCAGGTTTCTTTTCTCTCCAAATTTAGTTCATACTAGAGATTTCACCAGCCTAAGAGTAAAAGAGTTCAGTACATTTCCTATGATGACCTTATCTCCATACTTAAGAAAATGAAAAAAATCTTATCATAAGAACTTTAAATCTGCTATTTCTTAATAGTAGCATAGCTATTCTTTAATTAATGAGCCTTTAAGGCATCCCATTAGAGTGGCCTAAATCTCTCCACAATAACAACTCAGTTGTGTTCTACTATGTTAAAATGGCAAATACTGCATGTTAGTTCTGACAAACTGAGTATAACCAGTCCAGAACAGCAAAAGGAGATAATGAATATCAATAAACTCTTTCCCTACTCCTCCTTGTTGATGCCATTTGCTGTGCTCCACCCTACCTTTGTACCAGCAGCTGCAGGACAATCTGGCCACCACTGAAAAGGACTTAACCAATGCTCCTTTTAGAGCATTATATTCTGTGAATCACCAGTGACTCAATATCTGCAACAAATATGTACTTGGCACTATCTTTTCTAATCTCTCTCTAGTTGTTTTCTGCTACTACAGAGTTTGAAAAGCTAAGAATTATTCCCCAGGATCTCTTGCAAGTGGGATTCTAAATGTGAATTAGGTTCAGCCAAGTAGAAGCTCTGATGTGCTTCTGATACAGAAAGCAGAACGTGAAGTGCGAGCCATTTCCCTGAAGTTTTGGCTATTCACAAGACAGACTATGTAAATGTTGGTGTCTTGTGTGTGTGTGCGCGCGCACGCGCGTGTGCACACGCACACACGTAATTCTCCAGCTTTTAGTCACTAACTGTTGAGTGCAAAGAAGCAGTTGCAGTTGTGAAACAGCAATATTGGCTTTCTAACACCTGGATCATAGATATGATGGTATGTTGTTTTGTTTATGCGTGTTTGTTAAATTATACATAAAACTTATGATTTTAACCATTTTTAAGTATACAGTTCAGTGGTATTAAGTTCATTCACATGGAAGTGCAACCACCATCACCATCCACTTCCAGAACTTTTCATCATACTAAAAGAAACCTTTGTGTTCATTAAACAATAACTCCCATCATCCCCTCTTCCCTCACCCTGCAACAACCACCAGTCTACTTTCTGTTTCTACAGATTAGGTTATACTAGGTACCTCATATAAGTGGAATCATACAACATTTTGTCTTTTTGTATCTGGCTTATTTTCCTTAGCATAATGTCTTTAAGGTTTACCCATGTTGTAACATGTGACAGAATTTCCTTCCTTTTTGAAGGTTGAGTAGTATTTCATTGCTATGCATTATCACATTTTGTTGATCCACTCATCTATCAACAGACATGGGTTGCTTTCAACTTTCAGCTATACTGAATAATGCTCCAATAAAAGTGGGTGTACAAGTATCTATTCAAGTCCTATTTTCACTTCTTTTGGGTATATACCCAGAAGTAGAACTGCTGGGCCATTTGGTAATTCTGTTTACTTTTTTCAGGAAATTACCATAACATTTTGCAAAACAGCTGTACCATTTTACATTTCCACCAGCAATGTACAAGTGTCCCAATTCTTCTATATTCTCACCAACACTTGCTATTTTGTTTGTTTCTTTTTTTTTTTTAAGATTTTATTTTATTTGACAGATCACAAGTAGACAGAGAGAGAGCGGGGGAAGCAGGCTCTCCACCGAGCAGAGAGCCCGATGTGGGGCTCGATCCCAGGACCCTGAGATCATGACCTGAGCCAAAGGCAGAGGCTTAACCCACTGAGCCACTCAGGCGCCCAATTTATATATTTCTGATAATTATAAGAATAAGGAAATAAGTCTTCAAAATATAGTAAGAATGCTAAAAAAAATCTATAATAAATATTTAAAATCTGTAAGTCCCCGGTAGGATTTAATAGCTTTATTTCCAACCTATCCTTTAGCTTTAAGGAAAAGCAGCATGATATGGTGAAGAACAGTGAATTGGTTGTCAAAATTCTTGGAGCTTAATTTCATTTATATTAACACTTTAGGAGACTTAAAACAGTCTAAACTATGTGGCATATAAATATCTTATCTATAAAATGAGGAGGGAAAGAGCAAGCTAATAGAAAGAAACTAACATTTATGAACATCTATTACAGGTCAGACACTATGCAGGGTTATTTCACATGTGATTTCATTTAATAATAACAACAACAATAATAATAATAGCACTAATAATTCCTGTTTGATCTTAGCTTAGTTGCTTTGGGAACTTTGCCTGACTGGACCTGTTTTATCTTTTATTTATTTTTTTAAAGACTTTATTTTATTTATTTTTTTTAAAGATTTTATTTATTTATTTGACAGACAGAGATCACAAGTAGGCAGAGAGGCAGGCAGAGAGAGAGAGAGGAGGAAGCAGGCTCCCTGCTGAGCAGAGAGCCGGATGCGGGGCTCGATCCCAGTACCCTGGGATCATGACCTGAGCTGAAGGCAGAGGCTTTAACCCACTGAGCCACCCAGACGCCCCTAAAGACTTTATTTTTAAGCAATCTCTGTATCTATATCCTAAATCACACATTTTAAATTCTGACCTGTGTTCAATGCATTTTTCAGGAAAACAAGAGGCAATAATTAGATTAGCTAAAATCTTAAAACATTTATAAAGTGCCAGGAAATGTTCTAAGTGTTTTTACTTGTATGCTCAAATAATTCTCTCAACCATATAAAGCAGGTATTATTATCTTTCTCATTTTACAGATGAGATAACTGAAGGAGATGGATTAAATAACTTGCCAAGATAAATGTGCACTAGCAACTACTGCCAAGTTTTCAACCCAGGCAATCTCATTTCAAAGTCCATGTTCTTACTCACTACACCACACCATCTCACATAAGCTGAAGGCTCTTGTACTTCTGTAGGGATTGAATCTCAGAAATATTAAATATTTTGTAGTTATCAGCAGAGGAATTTGTCAAAGGTTTTCAGTTACATTACATAAAGATTACATAAATGAGATGCCTAATGATGAAAGCTTTTTTTCTTTTTTTGATGGAAGCTTTCTGAATCACAAATTTTGCACTGTTCAGTCTGAAACATTTACTGTCTGCTATATGCAGATGGCAGGTACTAAGGCACTGGGGATATAGACAGTATTAAAATGCCCTCATGTTATGTTTGTTCGCCTATTAAATATTTATTGCGCACAGTCCATTTGAAGGGTATTACACTAGGTAAATGGCACTTACATAGATGAATCTGAAACAGAACCTGCCCTCCATGATTTTAATCTAGAAAGTGACATTAAAGAAAGTTATTTTTTAAAAAAAGGTAAAATGAATTACAGCTGTTGTTCTTTATCTACATTAGCTCACTTAATCCATAAAACACTAACAAAGCAGTATACTTATGAAACATGTTTAAAAAACTGTAAAGTTAATTAAGGGAGTTGGAAAAGAGAAGTTATTTCCAGTTGGTGAGATCAGAAGAGTTCTTGGAAGTGACATCTGAGCTGAGCCTTTGAGACATGAAACTGTGGATAGAGATGGAGAAATAAAAGTGCACTAGTTGAGGTAAACTGCATGAGCAGGCCTATGAAAATAGAAAACAAGGGAGAACGATTAATGTTCACAAGACATAAGGGAGTACTGGGATATCAAGTTTAAAATACAAACTGGGGGCTTTTGGGTGGCTCAGTTGGTTAAGCAACTGCCTTCAGCTCAGGTCATGATCCTGGAGTCCTGGGATCGAGTCCCACACCAGGCTTCCCCTGCTCTGCAGGGAGCCTGGAGGGAGCCTGCTTCTTCTTCTCCCTCTGCCCGCCACTGCCCCTACTTGCATGCTCTCTCTGTCAAACAAATAAATAAAATCTTAAAAAAAAAAAAAGAAAATATAAATTGGGGCTAGATCATGGAAACCTTTAACTGTCAAGTTCAGGATATTCTATAGACGACGGGGAGCCACTAGAGATTTTTGAACAAGAGGATAACATAATGAGTGTGCTTTAAAGAGAGTAATTGTCAGAAAAGTGTAAAACTGACTGTGAGGATTGCAGCTAGCTTAAAGTATTTAACAGACTGACTGAAGGAAACAGCTTCTAAAAAACAGAGGCAAGAGATGAAGGAAATATTATAGGAGATGAAAAAATGGCAGTGATTGCACTCTTTCTGACAAATACATTTTTAAAAACAGCATATGTGGACTTCTGCTGGTGGGAAGATGAAGTAGATATACTTTTCCCTATTACTCCCTGGATAAACCACATACCTGAGAAGGGACCCATATCTAGAACATATAAAAAACTCCCAAAATTCAACAGTAAAAAACACAAAAATCCAAAGAAAAAATGGGCAAAAGACATAAATAGACTTGTCATCAAAGTGGATACATGAGGGACGCCTGGGAGGCTCAGTTAGTTAAGAGTCTGCCTTTGGCTCAGGTCATGATCCCAGGGTCCTGGGATCAAGTTCCCCATTAAGCTCCCTGCCCAGTGCAGAGCCTTCTTCTCCCTCTGCCTGCCTCCCCTTGCTTGTGTGAGCTCACACGTGCATGCTCTCTCTCGAGCTGACAATAAATAAATAAAATCTTTTTTTTTTAAATATTTTTTATTTATTTGACAGACAGAGATCACAAGTAGGCAGAGAGGGAGGCAGAGAGAGAGGGGGAAGCAGGCTCTCTGCTGAGCAGAGAGCCCAATGTGGGGCTCGATCCCAGGACCCTGAGACCATGACCTGAGCCGAAGGCAGAGGCTTAACCCACTGAGCCACCGAGGCGCCCCTAAAATCTTAAAAAAAAATAAAAGAGGATATATGAATGGCAGGGAAGTACCTGAGAAGATGTTCAGCATCACAAGCTGCTAGGGAAATGCAAATTAAGACCATGGTGAGGCTTCACTACATACCTGTTGAACAGCTGAAAAAAACTGGGCCAATATGGAATGCTACCAAGGATGCAGAGAAACTGGACCTCTCACATACTGCTGGGGGAAAGCAAAATTGTACAGCCATGCTGGATGATAGTTTGGCAATTTCTTTAAAAACAGGATAGACTGGGAGCACTTGGGTGGCTCAGTCGTTAAGCGTCTGCCTGCGGCTCAGGTCATGATCCCATGGTCCTGGAATCTGTTTCTCCCTCTCCCACTCCCTCTGCTGTGTTCCCTCTCTCACTGTGTCTGTCAAATAAATAAATAAAATCTTAAAAAAAAAAAAAAAAAACCAAACAGCATAGACTTCCCATATAGCCTAGCAACTATACTCCTACTCCTGGGCATTCATCCCAGAGAAATGAAAGCTAAGGTTCACACAAAAACTTTTATACAAATGTCCCTAGCTTCACTATTGTCATAGCTGAAATGTGTATAAAATCAAAATATCTCACAATATGTGAAACTGTGGTACATCCACACCATGGACTACTACTTGGCAATAAAAATTAATAAACTATGGATACACATAATCGGTGGGTCTCAAGGACATTGTGCTAAATGAACAAAGTCAATCTCAAATTGTCACATACAGTATGATTCCCTTTATAATATCCTCAAATGATAAAATTATACAGGCAGAGAACAGATTAGAGGTTGCCAAAAGTTAGAAAGAGTATATATCTAGAGTGTGGAGGTTAACCCAAGGGAGATCCTTATAGTAATAGAATAATTCTATACTTTAAAAAAATTTTTTTTAGGCTTTTTAAGTTTTTAAATTTATTTATTTAAGTAATCTCTACACCCGAGGTGGGACTTGAACTCATAACCCAGAGATCAAGAGTCACATGCTCTTCCAACTGAACCAGCCACGCACCCTTCTATATCGTGACGGGTGTAATGGTTAAACAAATCTACTCATGATAAAATGACACACAACTGTAGACACATTCTGAACCAATGTCAATTTCCTGGTCTTGATACTGTACTATAACCATGCAAGATATAACTAGTGAGGCAACTTGATAAGTGGGATCTCTGAGTACTATCTACACAATTTCCTATGAATCTAATTATTTTAAAATTAAACTTAAAAGAAAATTAAAGGAGCAAAATATCTTAAAAAATAGCACATGTAGCCTAGGTATATATCTTTAAATAAGTAAAACGTCAAACTATTAATAGTTACTCCTCCAGTGAACTCTTTCACTCTCTACCTTAAATATTTCTAAAATTCCTAAATTTTATACAATGAGCATGTAATACTTGATATCCAAAGGGAAAAGACTCTTTTTTTGGGAAGGGGGGAAAGGATGCAAAAGACTCTTGAGAAAATGACAAGGGAGTGCTTGGGTGGCTTGGTCAGTTGGGCATCTGCCTTCTGCATGGGTCATGATCCTGGAGTCCTGGGATGGAGCCCTGCATTGGGCTCCCTGCTCAGCTAGGAGTCTGCTTCTCTCTCTCCCTCTCCCTCTGCTCTCCCCCCAGCCCCCACTAATGCACTCTCTCTTTCACTCTCTCAAATACATAAATAAAATCTTAAAAAAAACCACAAAAACAATATTACTTCTCACTGTTTAAAGCACATCACACAAATAGATATGAACAGAAAATTAAAAAGTCAACTAAACTCAACTATTAACCCATGTATGCATATACACACTAAATAAAGGTAAAAAACAGTGAGGCAACTAACAAGACCAAGAAGTCCAAAAGAACATCTGATTATAGACCCAGTTTGATCACCCATTAACAGTGTGACTTTAGAAAATGACTTAACCTTTATACTTTGAGACCAAGAGATTACAAACAGAAACTAATTAGAAATACTAAACATGTGTTTTGTAAATCAGGATGACAGAATTCTTAAAATGGTGGAACTGATCTGAAAGATCTAGTGTAATTCTTCAACCGACGCTGAAGAAACAAAGGCTTGAAAGTTTCATTTCAGACAGCTATTCTACAACAGAATTTGATATAAAATCCAGAAAGCATAGCATTTAAGAATGCTGGCTCTGGAATCAAACCGCCTAGGTTCAAATCGTGGATTTACCACTCACAGCTATGGGACCTTGCATTAGTTACTTAATCTTCTTGGGCCTCAGTATTTTTAATCTGCAAAATGAAGAGAATACAGGTTCTTACTCCATAGCCTTGTTAAGATTACATGGAATAATACATGTAATGCACTTGTAATAATGCTTATTAGCAAATACAAACTTCTCAGTAAATGTAAGCTGGTACTGCCATCCTCATCAACTCCCTTCTGCTAGCGTTGCCCTAGGCCTGAAATTAAATCATTAGGATAGTCATCTATAATTAATTATCAAACCCACTCTTAACTCTTGAAATCTTTGGGTTAATATGAAATAATTTTGAATATTTGAAAACAACTGTAAAGTCTTTTTTTTTTTTTTAAAGATTTTATTTATTTATTTGATAGAGATTACAAGTAGGCAGAGAGGCAGGCAGAGAGACAGGAGGAAGCAGGCCTCCCGCTGAGCAGAGAGCCCGATGCGGGGCTCAATCCCAGGACCCTGGGATCATGACCTGAGCGGAAGGCAGAGGCTTAACCCACTGAGCCACCCAGGCGTCCCAAAAACAACTGTAAAGTCTTATAAAAGTTTTGCTCAAGGTGGATTACCTTTTAGGGAAACAACTGTGTAGTAAAATAACATAAACCAAAAAACAAAATAACAATAGTGATTTCAGTTAATCAGAGTAGAATTCAACTCAACAGGAGTTCCTCATATAAAGACTTATTTAATTAACAAGTTTAACTTAATAAAAATATTTCAACAAGAACATACCAACCTTTAAAAAAATGTTACAGGTTGATGCAATTGATTATTGTTGGTATGTAGAAGTACTTCTAGGGGTGCCTGGCTGGTTCAGTCAGTAGAGCATGTGACTCTTGATCTTGGGGTTGTAGGTTCGAGTCCCACACTGGGTGTAAAGATTACTTAAAAATAAAATCTTAGGGATGCCTGGGTGGCTCAGTCAGTTAAGCATCTGCCTTTGGCTTACATCATGATCCTAGGGTCCTGGGATGGAGTACCACATCAGGCTCTCTGCCTTTGACATAGGTCATGATCCTGGGATCCTGGGATCAAGTCCCACATCAGGCTTCTTGCTCAGCGGGGGGCGTGCTTCTCTTTCTGACTGCGGCTTCCTCATTTATGCGCTCTCTGACAAATAAAATCTTTAAAAAAATAAATAAATAAAATCTTGAAATAAAAAAGTACTCTATACTTTAACAATCTGGGAAGAAACTGGGAAAATTTCCTAAAGTGGCAGGTTCTAGTAACTGGAAAGACACAAACTATCCTGCTGGTTTTAATTATGCAAACACATAAAAGACCAAAATGGTTTCTAGTTTATCATTATGCAATCTTTAGAATACAAAGCATACATCAACAGGGGCACCCAGGTGGCTCAGCTGGTTAAGTGTCCAACTCTTAACTTCAGCTCAGATCCCAGGGCCATGGGATCAAGTACCTCCTGCACTCAGTGCTCAGTGAAGAGTCTGCTTGAGATTTTCTCTCTCCCATTGCCCCTGTCCCTGTGTGCACACACACCTGCTCTAAATTAAATAAATCTTTAAAAAAAAAAAAAACCCACAAAGGATATATCAGCAAAATGAAAACTTTATTTTCTGTGTGTCTTACAGAACCAATGTCTAGGTTCATATAGTGACAGGGATTTAAATATGCTGGATTTTCCTTGCAGTTTCACTTGATCATGTGTACTCTAAAATACTAGAGTATAGCCCGAAGCAATTGTCTTCTTTAAAAACCATACTTGTCTTTAAAAATCATACATTAAAATGCCCCTAAAGGAATTTAGAACAATGGATGAAACTTGATTCATAAATACAAAATGTGCTGTTTTTGCAAGTTATTACTGATTGTGTACACAATAAAATTTTTATGTATTTTTTTATTTTTTTAAAGATTTTATTTTTGGGGGAGGTAGAGAGCACAAGTCTGGGGAGGGGCAGAGGGACAAGCAGCCTCCTGACTGTGAGTGTGGAGCCCAATGTGGGGCCCGATCCCAGGAACCAGAGATCATGAAGTCAGATGCTTAACCGAATGAGCCACCCAGGCATCCCTACAATATAATTTTTTTTAATTATAATTTTTAAGTGATGTATAAAACCCAAAAATAATATCTGTATCTAAAGAGAAAAAAGGGGGAAGAAATTTTTAAAAATTATAAAAAGTTAATGTTAATATATTCCCCTTTAGGCAACGATACATTATAGTTGAACTTACACTAAAATAAACTTAAGTCTAAATTTACCTAATAAAGCTTAATTATTGTGCACACAATAGAGACAAATCATACCAGTCTGTAGATCCATAAACCAGAGCATAAAATTAATTTTTATGAAAGTAGAAAGTCTAAATTATAACGTAGAAGGATGAAGTTTACTTTGGGCATTTAGCTCTGCAGTTTGTTAGTATTTAGGACTATGCAGCTTTTTTTTCCTAATCTCATTTTTATTTTTTTAATTCTATTTTTTTTAAGATTTTTTATTTATTTATTTGACAGACAGAGATCACAAGTAGGCAGACAGGCAGGCAGAGAGAGAGGAGGAAGCAGGCTCCCCGCTGAGCAGAGAGCCCGATGTGGGACTCAATCCCAGGACCCTGGGATCATGACCCGAGCCGAAAGCAGAGGCTTTAACCCACTGAGCCACCCAGGTTCCCTATTTTTTAAATTCTAAATTAAAATCTTTCTGTTGAGCAAACACAAAACTATTATTTTCTTTATGTTTATCAAAAAATAGTTTACTTTTCTTAATAAGCACAGAGCATTGTTTCCAAAACATCTATGAAATCTTCTATAATTACAAGACAATTACAAAGACCTAGAACCAATTTCTACCATCAATTTTTGAAACTCTAGCAGTGATTCTCTACTGTTTTGTTATGTTCCACTTTAAAGCAGTAGAGTTTAGGGCACCACATTTGAAGAAATGCTGTACTTCAGTTCTCACATATTTTTTGCTGCCTGGACCATGCACTCTTAGATACTATTAAAAAAAAAAAGTTGTCATGTATACCAAAGAACACAAACTTTTTCTGGTTCCAACTTGCCTTTAGACTAAGACTTCCACTAGCAGGTTGCACCAAATTCTATACCACATCCAGAATGTCGCAGCTCAGCGAGTAAGAATCTAACAGGTAACACTGTCCAGTTTAAATCCTCAGTTACAGTAAAAGTTTTTACGCAATGATGAAAATTTAGTAGTAAATGTGATGATGGGTTCTTGATCTGGCTGCATGTCAGTACAAAGAAATACACCAGCAAAGAAGCATATAAAATTCTAATTCTTATTCTAATCACTAAAATGATATTTAGAGGGGCACCTGGGTGGCTCAGTGGGTTAAGCCTCCGCCTTTAGCTCAGGTCATGATCCCAGGGTCCAGGGATCGAGCCCCACATCGGGCTCTCTGCTCACCGGGTAGCCTGCTTCCCCCTTTCTCTGCCTGCCTCTCTGCCTACTTGTGACCTCTCTCTCTCTGTGTCAAATAAATAAATAAAATCTTTAAAAAAAATTTTAAAAAATGGTATTTAGAAAGGCTAGTGGTCTGAGATATTGATTAGTAAAATCTTTATTTTTAAATATGCTACACCTCCAAATCAAATCAGCGTAATGGAAAATTAGAAACTAGCTCAAGGTTTCAAAATCTATTATAATATTGCAAAAATATATTGGACTTGGACCCCAAATTTAATGTATGGTTTTGGCAAGCTTTAGTTTTATGACAATATTGTACTGATGAAACTGACATCAATTTAGTCTCAAAGTTCCAAACTAAAACCAATTTGCAGGCATTTTCAATAACTCAGTGATACAGTTTCACTTATAAGAAGACCTGAAATTTAAAAAAAAAAAAAAAAAAGACCTGAAATTAGTAGAATTCATGGTTCTCATTTCTTATCTCCTACTAGAATGTCCTACCTGTCAAGAATTTTAAGAGAACAAAAGGTCAAGATAATAGATATATTACTGCCTCTCTTGACACTGCCACAATTCAAATGCTTAACTAAACCCACAATATAAATTTGAGACAAATGTAAATATAGGTCACTGACTTCAAAACATGCCTTTGAGGTACATATGATAAAAACCGTTCTATGGTGAAACACTGCGTTTAAACTATTGTAACCAAGCTTTCCCAGTTTCTACTATCCTAAGCAAGAGCCAAGAGAGATTCATGTTACATTCCATATTGAAGTGATTTTATCACTGGGAAGCCCCAGTGTGCTGTAAAGTAACAGAACATTTCAACAGAGAGGCATGAAGTCTAGAGCCAGCTAGTAGGGGTCAGGCTTAAGATTCAGTGATGATGGCGCTGTGTATACGGGGGGAGGAACACTGACACAACAAGTCTGTCACAAATCCATACCCCATTCTCAAACGACAAATTATGAACCAGTGACAGAGGTATCATGTAAACACTGAATTGATCTCCAAGCGAGTCTGGTTCATGCTCTCCAATTTTTGTTAACTTCTGGATTTCTCAAAGCTAAGAGGACAGTAAGACCTAAAGTAAGAATTACTATTAACATCATATATTACATTAGGGCTGGAGGTAAGAATTTTCAAAGAATATCTAATTAATATGGTCATTCTTATAAGACAAAATAACAATATTCATTAGAACATCAGTGATAGAAGAACTTCTCAAAAACAATGTTCAAATTTCAATTCTCAAAAAAAGCCATGAAAATGTCTCTAAATCAGCTATGGCAAAGTTTTGAAAAAGCAGTGAAAATTTGGTGGTTAACAAAAAAAGAATGTTTACAAGTAGCTATGCACTGCGAATTAGAGTCTTTACAGAATGGAAAGTACTACTGAAATAAAAACTGATTTATCTAAGTATATCTGCACGTTCTGCCATTGTGGTCATGAAGGCTTCTCCTTGTCTAGAGAAACTGCTCAAGCACGAAACTGAATTTTTTTTTACAACTAAGTGTGAGAACTGTCAAAGGGAAACAAAAATAGCTATTAGGTATGCTAATCTATTAATTGCACAACTCCATTTAATGGTTTGTTTAATTTCATAGTAATATTAAGATGTAACCTTAATAGAGAGTTCTACTTCAGTTCAACTCCATAAATTTTTAATTGCTTTTATTTAATTTATTTGTTTATTTGAGAGAGAATGAGAGAAACGGAGAGAGCATGAGGGGGGGGAGGGGCAGAGGCAGAAGCACAAGCAGACTCCCCAATAAGCAGGGAGCCCAATGCGATGTAGGATTCGATCCCAGGACTCCAGGATCATGACCTGAGTCAAAGGTAGTTGCTTAACCAACTGAGCCACTCACATTCTGGCTGACTTTTATTTAGAGCCAAGTATGAAGACATAGTCTTTAGAGAATCTCAGTCTGGTGTTCTTAAGCAGAAACATAAACAATAGTAATATTATGTAACTTCCAGCTAAAGATCATTTGTATTAAGTTAAAGAAAAGGGAGTTAATCTTTTGATAACAATTAATGAAAAGAGAATTTATCTTTCCTTTGAAGAAATAATTACCAGTCCCCTGAGCATCTGAATACATGACACAGTCTATACACATAAACTAATACTTAAAAGTTTTTGCAATCAGTACATTTTCACTGCATGAAGATTAAACAGTAAATACCCGTTTAGAGAAGAAACACTTGATTAAAAGTTTGTTTTGAAATGGCCAACAAATTTGCAAAATGTATAACCAAATAAAAAGTTGTAAAAGTAATCTTATGAAACACAGCTAAAGTTAAAGACTTCCTGAAGCCATGTTATAATTTGACAATTACAAAAGGAAATTAACTTTTTTTCTACTAAAGTGAATATAAGTATTGCAATCATCATTTTTCTGGCACAATTACTGTTTTGGTACTACGTCTTCCACAAAAAGTATCTATGTAGGGGTGCCTGGGTGGCTCAGTGGGTTGTCTCTGCCTTTGGCTCAGGTCATGATCTCAGGGTCCCAGGGATCGTGCCCCACATCCGGCTCTCTGCTCAGCAGGAAGGCTGCTTCCCACCCCCCAAACACCCTCCCCCCCATTTGTGATCTCTCTGTCAAATAAATAAATAAAATCTTATAAAAAGTATCTATGTACCCACCTATCCCAGTTCTGTTTACTGCCTACTACAGCATCCTCTATTCTTATTTTTCTAGAACTCTATTTAAAATATTATTGACACAATATATGCAAAGTTGCATTAATACTGGTCCCGCAAATTTGTCAGAAGTACCCCTCCAATTTTCAAGAGACCCCAATCCTGGAGTTATGAATGAGAGAAGAGCTGGTACACCTGGACTGTAGTGATTTCACATATACAGCTGACTCTTGAACACCAGGGTTTGAATTGTATGGGTCCACTTGTATGCAATTTTTTTTTCAATAAATGCAGTACAGTCCTGTAAACTTATTTTCTCTTCCATATGATTTTCTTAACATCTTCTTTGCTCTAGGTTACTTTATTATAAGAATATAATACACATAACATATAAACTGTGTTAACTGTTTATGTTATCAGTAAGGCTCCTGGTCAACAGGCTATTAGCTAAGTTTCTGAAGAGTCAAAAGTTAAAAGGGATTAGGACTGCCTGCTTCTAAACCCCTGTTGTTCAAGGGTTAACTGTAGTTTTATAAACTCTTTTAACCCAGACACCTGCACTGACCATATTTTTACCCTGTAGTAAATGTGTCAACTCAAGTTGGCAAAGTGTAACCAGTCAATACTGAGTATCTGTAAACCCTAAATGTCCAAATTCTTGTTTTGATTTTTTAAATTTAAAGGTAGCGTATTAAATCTTTTCTTTCTTAAAGATCTATACTTGTCTGGTAAAGTGAACTTTAAGGGGGAAAAAAAAAAAAAAAACAAAGAAAAACCCACACCATTACTGTTAGAAGAAACCCAAATGGTATCTTTATTGTCAGAATCACTCCTTTCACTATCTTTCCCGAACATCACTTCCTTTTTACTACTTCCCCAGCCGTTCCGGCAAATCAGTGTTCAACACCGCCCCAGATTCTTAAAAGGATCCACTGTCCACAAACGAGAAAGCCCTACAATCCAAGCGTATTACCCTAGTGATCTTCGGCGCTTTCAAAGACACCTGTGAAAACGCCAAAGCCTTGAATTAGATCCCCAAGGGCTCCTTTTCTTTCTTGACCCCATTTCTTTTTCTGGCCCTTCAGGTCAGACGACTTCCTACCTGACAGCCCCTCCCTCTTCCAATCAAACCTAAATCCTTCTAATTAGCAAGCCAACCCACCCACCCTGAGGTCAGCTACCTCGTCTGTCACAACCCCGTCCCGTCTCCCTCGCCAGGCTGTAATACCCACCTGGCGGCTCCCGATCCCTCGCCCCCATCGCCAAATCCCAGAGCATCCCTTCCTCCGGCCCCGCATTCCCGCGGGACCCCTTGAATCTGCTTCCCCCACTACTCGGCTTCCAAAACCCTCCAAGCCCTTGCCTCTTCAAAGCCACCCCTCCCTCAGGTCTTCCACTACCCTCGCCCCTCAGCCTCCAGCCATCGTCAACCCCCTCAAGGCCCTCGGCTCAACAGCCTCCATTTCCCACAGATTCCATTCTAGAGCAGACTCTCCCGGGTCCCTCAACCGTCTCCCGTGGCCCCTCAGGACCCCGGTCCTCGGCAGCCCGGCTCCGCCCCTGACTCCCAACTCATCCTCCGCGGCGGGCGCCCCCCAAACTCCCCTCTCCTCAGGCACTGCTTCCGCTCACCTCCGTGGTGCGAGTCGGGCTTCCCTGACCCACCTCTGAGTCGGCGTCCGAATCGCCGTCGGAGTCCCGGGCCCTCCGGGCCTCGCCGGAGTGAAGCGCCTCGAGCGGCGGAGGCGGAGCCCGAGGCGGTGAGCTCGAGTGGAGGCGGGGGCGGTGGCGGCTGCGCGCAGGCATCGCTTCGGATCGTCTCTGCCGCTCGCACAGCCGCGGGAGTCCGAACCGGAACTGCTTCGGGAGGAGGAGCCCTACGGGCGTGAGGCGGAGCCCTACCGGCGGGGGCGGGGCCCAAACCGGAAAGGTCGCGGGATTCAAGATGGGCGAGGGAAGCAAAACCGCAGCGAAGAAGCCAGAGAGCGCATGCGTCAGACCCAAGGCCGAAGTGGGAGAAAATAAGGGGTTGGTGAAGAAGGGGGGGCGCTTATGAGATTAGTAGATGAAGTTTGGGAGCAAGAAGAGCTTGCCTAATTCCTTTGGAGGGAGCCAGCATCTCCCCAAGAGTCAGCATCCAATGATCATTGTTACTATTTATTGCCCCTTTACTTTCTGACAGTCCTTATTCCACATGCCATACGAATCTCACTTAAAATCTTTGTGCCAACTCTGCAGGGTGTTAAAACACAGAAGGGCTGAGTAACCTGTTGAGGTAACGCAATTAATATGTTCTAAAGCCAGTATTCCTACTTAAATCTGTCTACCTTCAGAACCTGTGCTCCTCTTCATTATCAGAAAGTCCCTAACCCAGGCCTAGAATTGGCATAAGCCAAATCCCAAACCATCTGTGACCTGGGCTCCAACCCCTCCTTGACCTTCTTTCTTATCAAGTGCAGAGCAGACTTCGGTGTTTCTGATGGGGTGGAGACAGGTTCTAGGGTGAACATGAGCGCATACTTCTCCCACGGGATCCCCTGGTGTAGCCTTTACCCTCAAGCTGGGCTCAAGACCAGAGGTGGCTGGAAACCTTCCCACTGCAGCTCATATGCCTTCCATCCCTTCAGGGCCTTCACGAAGTCACCTGAGAGCAGACACGTTTTCTTACTTCTTCTGCCGGTTACTGGCTCTGACAAAAGGACAGATATGTAGACCTTTCGCAGTTTCCTTTGTGGGGACAAAAGCCCTTGTAAGCAGGAGAATCTCCCTCCCACCCCAAAAATGTTTCTGATGACAGTCCCTTTGGCTCCTCAGAAGGTTTAAGGCAACATTCACTTCCCTTCTTCCCACTTTGATATACACGGCCCATTTCAGCCTTCTCTTTTGAGAAATCATTTATTTTCATTATAGAACCATTGTTCAAACCTTCCCCCACAAATCCCGTGAGCACCCTTTAGATGAAGGGTGCTCCTCTCCACACTTCTCTGACCC
This sequence comes from Martes martes, assembly GCF_963455335.1. NCBI lineage: Eukaryota > Metazoa > Chordata > Mammalia > Carnivora > Mustelidae > Martes > Martes martes. The sequence goes on from NC_137902.1 coordinate 51,432,630, forward strand.
TACAATGCAGGAAACTTCCCCTCAGCCTCATAATCCTGAAACTCACTCAGCAGCCATATGGTTCCCACCCAGTTTTTGGCCCACCCAGACCTGCAGAGCTTTTTTTAAAATCCATTCATTGTTGAAACCAGCCACCCTCTCCCCACCCTGGATCTCCACTTTAACTCAGTTCTCAGAACTAAATAGCCTTATTCAGGGCCCTAAGGCTATTAGTTCTACAAATGTTTCTTAGGCATCTACCATGTGTTAAACAGAGAATATCCTTTGTTTCATTTAATCCTCATATTTCTTTGAGGTAGATGTAATTTTCCTTACTTTACAGATAAAGAAACTGAGGAAGAAATTTAAGTGACTTGCCTAGATATGACTGATTCCATGTTGTTACGGACTTTGAGGTTAAGGGGGTGACTTGGGGGAAAAATGTCCTGTTCTTTCTGGAGGCCTCTGTGACTTGCTGAGTCACTTGCTTCTGTCCCACCTGTCCCTGCCAATCTCCGGGAAGGAGAAATGACACTGGAGAGGCAGAGAGGAGTAACTGCAGAGACAGAGGGGTGGGTGGGCTGGGCTAGCCCATGGCTGAAGCCTCCGTCCCAGTGCTGAGGGGAGAGGAAGCCACGCCTTGCCCCAGCGTTCTGGAACTGGAGGAGCTCCTGAGGGCAGGGAAGGTTTCTTGCAGCCACGTGGATGAAGTTTGGCCCAACCTTTACATAGGAGATGCGTGAGTGGTAGCTGGTTGAGGGGGTGTGGGGAAGGGGACAAGGAGAGACAGTTCTTGGGCTTTTTATCAGCAATGGGAGCTGGGTGGAAGAAGGAGAAATAGTTCTGCTCTGCACATCCCAGGCCGGGGACTTACTCCAGGACCCCAGGGTGCTGGGAACAGTGCAGTGATCAGGTGTGACCACCAGGGGGAGCGGGGCTTTTGCCTGCCTGGATGACTGGAGCTCCCAGAGGGTCCTGAAGTCTTCTGATAAATCCAGGACAATTGGGGAGTCAAGGGGCAGAGGCCTGGGGAATGGTGCTTTCGGGTATGACATGGGATAGACAGACACTTCCCCTTCCTGGTCCCAGTCTCCCTCCTCTGGACACAGAGTGGGTGAGAAAGGTGAATCAGGGAAGGTGTCACCACTGAATTTGCAAATTAGAAGCAGGTATGAGGTAGTGGCCCGGAGAGGCCAGATGTGGGTGGGGAGACATGGGGCAGGAAAGGAGGGGCAGCTGGATTCCAGAGCTGAAGCAATTCTTTCCTTCCTGTCTTGGCAAAGGCAGGAGCAGATGGCCTCAGGAAGCACAGAGGGTCTAAAGATAATCCTGTATGCCACCAACTCTTCCACCAGAAAGCTCTGAGGATGGGGCTCAAGCCTACTGGGTTCCTTGTGGCTCCCTTTGGACCTTTATGACTCCGTCCCTCTGAAGCAGGGGGCCAGAAAAAACCTCCTTCCTGGACTCCGTGGCTTAGCCAGGATCCAGCCCTATTCCTCCCCTTCCTAGGGCCACGGCAAATAACCGCTTTGAGCTATGGAAGCTGGGCATTACCCACGTGCTGAACGCAGCCCACGGGGGCCTCTACTGTCAGGGTAGCCCTGATTTCTACGGCAGCAGTGTGAGCTACCTGGGGGTACCGGCCCACGACCTCCCCAGTTTCGACATCAGTGCCTACTTCTCCTCAGCCGCCGACTTCATCCACCGTGCTCTCAGCACACCTGGGGGTAGGACTTGGGTCTGAACCCATATCCCATCCTGCTTACTCATGGGGGGGGGGCGATGTCCAGTTTCCCCTCAAATATCAGTGCCTATAATTCCTTCCCCCCGGGTTAGCCAGTATCCCTCTCTGGATGTCAGTTTCTCATCTGCCTGACAGGAAAGACGAAACTATGTCTCACTGCACTTTTTTTGATACCCAGAGCACTCTGACATTCATTTGTTTGAAATCCTATTCATATCCCCTCTGTTTATTATCTTTTCTGTGCCAGGCGCTGAGCTAGATACTGAATCCACACTTAGACAAGGCAGAGTTCCTGCTCCTATGGAACTTGTCATTATGCTTTGTGGAAAGACAGTCAAAATTATGAGTACTATTCATATGAACGGGTAAATGTGAAAGAGATCTAGGAGAACAGGAACAGGGCAAGGGCGCTCAAACCAGGGAAGTAAGGGGCCCATCCTCTACAACAGGATTCACTGGGCCATGTGCAAAAAGGTTGAGCTGCTCTGTGATTTAAGTGATGCCGTGAATGGTCAGGAAAGACTACACAGGGAAACCATGTCTTAGCCGAAACCGGTCAGATGAGTAATCGACATTAGTCAGACCAGGAACAGGAGAAGTTTTAGAGGTAGTTGGCATAACGTATGCTAAGGCTGGAGGCCAGAGGCCAGCACAGCTTTGAGGAACTGAAGGTGACTCAGTGTTCCTCAGGGTGAAGGTCGGGGTGAGGCAGCCTGAGGCGGAGCTGTAGGGTCAGCAGGGGCCAGTCCAGCTCATGGAAGGTCTTGTAAAAGCCACATTAAGGAGTTTGGACCCTATCCCCAGGGTATGCTAATTAGGTATTGGTATACCCATTGGACAGATCAGGAAACTGAGAACCATAAAGGCTGAACAGTTTGCCCAGGGTTACAGATGTACCCAAGGCAGAGCAGGGGAAAGAATGTGGGTCCCTACCCCTGCTCCTGGGTGGGCCAGCAGGCGGGAAAGTGTCTTTCACCAGGATGTCTTCCTCAGCCAAGGTCCTGGTGCACTGTGTGGTTGGGGTGAGCCGCTCGGCCACGCTGGTCCTGGCCTACCTCATGCTGCGCCAGCAGCTGTCCCTGCGCCAGGCAGTGATCACCGTGAGGCAACACCGATGGGTCTTCCCCAACCGAGGCTTCCTCCACCAGCTCTGCCAGCTGGACCAGCAGCTGCGGGGCACAGGCCGGAACTGAGGGGCCAGGTGAGGGCTGAGCAGGACACGAGGTGGGGGGCAGGCTGGGTGCAATTAGAAGTGAGAGGTCAGGTAAGGGCTGCACAAGGAATGTGGCAGGGAAGGCCAATGAGGGTTGGCAGGGGTCCAGACCCAACTACAGCTCTGGGGGGCCAGTGCGGCCGCAGCTGTCACTCTACGCTTAGTTATTTTCAGGCCAGCCCTGCATCTCCTTCTCACAGTGGGGAGGGAGAACTGGGGCTCCTGCCACCAGCCGTGGCCTCCTCACATGAGCCCTGCTTGATACACAGTTCTCCTGTCATCGCGCCCTTCCCTTTCCTTCTTTTCCCTGTCTTGGACCGAGTACCCCACTCCCTACCTGCCCTCCCCCAATCAGTCTGATCTCAGAGATCCACAGAAGGAGCCTCCCTACCTTTTCTCCCTCTCTGGTTCTCGGGATCCCTGTGGGACATAAAGGTCTTCCAGAAAGTCTATCCAGCTCCTTTCTGCTTCCGTTGACTCCCTGCCCGGCAGCTCCGTGTGCAAAGGCATTTGGAGAATTAGCAGGCAGTCAGTCCTTAAGTTGCATACTAGGAACAGATCCTTAACACCTCTTCCCCCACCCCCCCAGGTTTCCCCATTCCTGTTGGAGGTCCCAGTGTCCCCAGCTGCCTAGGAGAAGGAGTTGGGCTCCCCCTGCAGCCACGCTGCTTCTCAGGCTTCCAGACCACAAATGCGCACCGAGTGCTGCTTCAATCTCCTTGGCACCAGCCCTGTGAAAAGTTTTCCTCCAGCTCAGCTGGGAGGAGACAGGGGTGTTTCTTCCTGTGGTAACTGGTGGTGCAGGGAGCAGCATTGTGAGGGAGCCACAGAGTCCACAGCCCTTCCTCTCCCACCATGCCCAGGCTGGGTCTGTTCCTGTCTGTCTCCTACAGCCCACCTTCCTTTCATTCACATCCCCGCTGAGGGCCATGGACTGGGGAGTATGCCCCAAGGCTGCTTTCCACTGGCCCTAGCCCACCTCTAGCTCCTACCCATGCTGCTCCTTCCCTCATCTGTCCTCAGCCCTGACTTGGGCTGTGTGCCCCACCACCCCTCTGGCTCAGAGGGTCTGCCGGCTGGGGGTGGGTGACTGGCCTAGGCTCTCTTGGGAGTTGGGAAAGTGGCAGGTTTCTCCAGCCAGGTGTGGATTGAATTTCCCCCTGCCGGGCCCCCCACCAAAAGCTTTTTTTGTCTCTGAATGCATAACCAGCGCCACTAAGGGGGAGCACTTTAGCACTCTGCCCCCTTCCTGACACTGGCAGGAGGGTGAGCATTTTGGGGGTGGGGATTAGGGCAGGATGGAGAGCTAGGTTTAGAGTTTGGGGATGAGTGTAATGGGAGGAATCAGGATTATAGCTGGGTTTGAGATTAGACCAGGGCTGAGCTGGGTGGGAAACTGTTGTGGGGAGCTCTGCAGGTATGGGGAGCCAAGAGAGAGACAGGAATGGCATCCTGCTCTCTCCTCTGAACCAGTTTCAGGAAACTGGTAGAACAGCAGATCTCTGATTATGTACAGTTGCCCCACTTCCTTGGCCTGGAGCCCTTAAATACCCTGACCTCAAGTCTCAGCTTCTTTCCCATCAGGCAGCTGACTTTGGGGAAATCAGACAGGCTGCAGCATTGCACAGTTCCTGGAGGTGCCAACCACCAAACAGCCTATGCAACTGGAGCCCCAGGAATTATGCAGTATGCAGCCTAGGCAGCCGTACACCGCAGACCTAGGGACTCTGAAAGATGATGGGGAGAGGTCATGTCTCTCCATGAGCCCTGGGCCCCAAACCTGGTTTATCTCTCTCGGCACCCATACCCACCTGACCTTACACAGAGGGTTCAAGGCAGAGACAGGTTAGGTGGCAGGTCTTGCCCCTTCCCTTACAAGTCCCAGCCGATCTGGGCCTTGGGTTGCCAACCTATAACACGGAGCTCATCTCTCCCCCAGAGCTGGTCCTTTCTCCCTGCCACAGGGCTGGGCCACTTTGTTTCCCCGGCACTGGCCCTGTTGGTGCTGCTGGAGGCTCTGGCTCAGGTGGAGACTAAGAAGATGGTAAGAACCCAGCGTGCGGTCTGCCCTAGAGCATGCTACCCCATCTGCTTCCTCCTGCTGCCTGCGCTCCATGTTGGCTACTGTCTTCAGTCCCCTCAGGTGGGAATTCTCTGCTTTCTCAGCCAACCCCTGAGGCTCCTCTGTCGGGGACACCAAGTTCCCTGGGCTAGGAGGCTGGGAGGAGAACGGGAGGGGATTCTAGGTGTTCGTGATAGCCTTTGGCCACAACTGCTTCCACCAGCTCTCCCCAGGACTCTGGGAATCCCAGCAGGGGCTGAGCCCTAGCTCCCTGGAGTTCAGAATTCAGAGACCCCTTGTAGGTGTGGCTGTAGGTAGGCAGACGTCTGTGTGTGTCTCAGGCATCTGGGAGTGTGAGTGGAGAAGAGTACTGATGTACATGAGTATATGGGGAGGGTCTCTGGAGAGCAGGAAGGGATCTTAACAGGCCCAAATCCAAGGTCCCTAACTGACCCCAGTGGCCTTGGAAAGGACCTGACAGACCATCTGGCTGGCCGCAAGAGACAGTGAAGTCTAGGTTAGGAAGGCCTTCTGGGGCAGGGAGGAGCCTGGCAGAGGGCACAGTGGCTTCTAGACACACAGCTTCTGACTTCAGGCCAGAGCAGGTCTAAAGGCCTGCTCTGAACCTCACCTTGACCTTTGTAAGGGTACACCTACTTTCCTCAGCCCAGGTTTTCTAGATCTGAATCCTGGGCTAGTCCTATAGTTCTCAGCTCCCAGCTAAGCACCCCCGGACCTGGGTTCTAATGTTGGCATTGCTGCCAGTTTGTGTGTGGTTTTGGCTAGTCTTTTTTCTGTCCTCCTCCATGGAAGATCCTTCCCGCTCTAACCTTCTGCCCACGCTTCCCACCACCCTTGAAGGCTAAGGGAGCTTTGAAAATGGCTTGGTGGGTCTTCCTTCTCCCTGTCCCACAATCAACATATGGATACACCCAGACCACAAGCAGACCCCTGCGGGCTGCCTCCGCCCCTGGCAAGGCCAGGTGCCTGGCTGGGCTTGGCACTGACTATGCCAGGGACCAGTGGGTGAGTTGGGAGTGTCGGGGGAGGCCAGAAGAGGGGAGCAGCACATCATGCTTTATAATTAAACTCAAATCAAAAAATAGCAACAGCATCAAGTGTGCGGAGACAGGGAGCTGGAAGCAGACAGCACAAAGTGCCCGTCAGAGAAGACCACAGCCTGGGCCAGATACCCCCACAGGTGGGTGAGTGCCCCTATCTCGGGGCCACGGAGCATGCTGGGTCATGAGGGCCAGGGCACCTGGGCTTGTGGGTGTTGTGGAGGGACTGGGTTAGATTGGAGGACAGACTGGGTTAGAGACAGAGGCAGAGACAAAGCAAGGTAGAGTCAGAAAGACATGGTCTTGAATCCTGGATCCCATGCTAATTGGCTGTATGACCTTGAACATATTGCTTAATCGCTCTGAGCCTCAGTTTCCTCATCTGTAAAATGGGGATAATATTAGCTGCTTCATAAGGGCACTGTGAGGATCCAATGAGAAAATGTAAGCATTAACTCTGTCTGGTACCATAGTAGATGGTAGAAGGATCTACCATCTACCATAGTAGATCCTTAGTAAGTGGTGAATATACTTACAATTATTGCTGGACAGAGAAGGAAACCTCAAGAAACACAAAGAGACAGAGACTAAGCCTCACTGTCCTGTGGGGAGATATGGATGAGGCTTGAAGAGATAAGAGTAATAATAATAATTATTATTATAATAAAAAGAGTAATAATAATGATAATAATAGTAAGATGTACCCTTTGTGGGGGCATCTATCCTAAGATAGGCCTGTGGAAGGGGCCTTCCTTTTAGTAGCTCATGAAATTTTCACAGTAGCCTGTGAAGGAACTGGCTCAGCAAGGACCACAAATACCAGACCTGAGAACTCTGCCCAGATCTGTCCTGCCAGGCCTGCAACCTGTACGCAGAGCCCCACTGGCCGGTCACCGTCGGCTGCCCACCTGCCACTTGCCCCGAGGCGTCCTTCACCAGACTCCTCATGTCCTGCCCTGAGATGCCTGGCCTCCACTGTCCTTGGCCACGGTCCCATGTGCTTGGGGAGGAGGCAGGAGAAGCAGAGAGACTGGCTAGGAGGGAAGGCCGGGGGGAACGTCTGGAGGTTCAGCTGAGGAGCTGGCTGGCCACGGCTGCCGCCTTGCCCTGAGGAGGTCTGGGCCTTGGCCTGAGGCCACGGGCATGCAGCGTGGTGTGGCGAGCACTGTGGCAGAGCACAAGCTCCTGTGAGAGGCTGGGGAGAGCCACATGGAGAGGAAGGACACACACAAAGACAGAAAACAAGTGCCTAACCTCATAAATATTGGCAGCCCAGGAGCCAAGAAACCACTGCCTAGGGAGGCAGCTGTTGGGCTCAGGGAGAAGGCGCAGGAAGGAGGCAGAATGAGGGCGGGAGAGGAGGAGGAGAAGAGCCAGGCCTGGCCTGTCCCTACGAAATGCTGGGCCCCGGGCTTCGCTCTGCGGTGGCTGGTGGCAGAAGAAACGTGGGGGGAGGAGTCAGGCCAGCTCTGGGGACAGCAGAAACCAGGGGAGCTGCTGCAGCCACAGACTTCCCTTCCTTGGCTATGTCTGGAGCTTGGAGGTTGAGTCCTTGGGCAGGGGCTGGGCCCCAGCGGGATGAAGCAGACGGGTGTGGGGCTTCAGGTGTGCGGCTGTAGGTGGAACCAAACAAAGAATACCCCTAAGTCCAAGGAAAAGGCCCCATTCTCCAGACTTGGACCTAAGGCCCCTCAGAAGTTGAAACATGGGCTGTGGCCTAGCAGCCCCCAATCTTTGATGCCTATGCTGCCACCTGTACGCAGACCCAGGCGGCTGGCTCCCCGGGCACAGCTGGGCTGCAATGCGCCCACTGGCCACAGGGTGGCGGCCACACCCCACGCCAAGCTCAGAGGCTGGGGTGGGCCTCCCCGGCTTCGCAGAGCTCCATTCAAGCCCACCTGCGGCTCACTCAGCCCCAGCCTTTGGCTCCACAGGAGTGTGGGGGTTGGACAAGCCTGGGGCCTGGGCTTTCCTCAACCCCAACACACGCTGCTGCTCCCTACCCTGTGGTTACCACAAACCCAGCCGCTGCTCTCCCTCTCAGGTCAGACACCCCCCTCCCCACCCAGGGAATCCTAAGAAGGCAAGGCCAGGATCTCACACAAGAAAAAGACAGACCATGGCCCAGACCGGAGCAAAGACTTGCCGGAGGCCACAGAATGAGTTACTCTCTCTTCCCTCCCTCCGAAGTTCTCTTTCCACCACTTCAGTTAGCCTCCCATGTCCAAGGAGAGTTCCAGGGCCAAGGGCCTTCGTCCCAGAGATGCCAAGCAGAGAGGGGCCTTGGAGTTTGGAAGGATTGCACTTCAGTCCACAGTGGCCTAGGTCTGCACTCAGACCCCACCCCCACCGGCTCCAAGGGAAAGACCTGGAATTCTAGCCACTTCACAGCATTTGTGTTCTGGGCGGAACCCGCAGCGGCCGGGTTCCGCTTGGGTGCTGAGTCCCATCCCTGTACCCACTCCCCCACTCCCGGCCCCAGGCCATGCCCTAGGTAGGTGGCAGGCCACTCAGCCTGCCCTGAGAGGTGACAGTGGGAGATGAGGGGGAAAGCCGGGTCTTCACTTCCACCCTGCCCACCAGCTGCCCACTGGGTGAGCTTGGTCAAGCCAGTGGCCTCCTGGGTGCCCATTTCTCTTCCCGGTCCTGTCACTGCCTACCCAAGAGAAAAGATGTTCTTCCCAGTTTGTACCTTCCCTAGTTACTGGCTGAGGGGGCCAGGGACAATTAGTCAAGATAGGCACTCCTTCCCAGCTCCGCACCAGCCTCAGGTTCTGGTGCCACTGACATCCCAGCTCGGCAGGGGCCCGGACACCCTCAGACAACCGACTCCTGACACAAGCCACCCCACCTGGGTGAGGCCTGACCTGCAGCACTGGCCTGAGTCATGGGGGTAAGGAGGAACATCCCAGGGCCTAGAGATAGAGGTGCCACAGCAGCACCAGGCTCCTCTGTAGAGACGGACGGAGTAGTGACCCTCTCTGGAGTTCCCAGAGGTGGCAGCCGGAAGGCTTGGGGCACGACCGGACTGAAACCCCAGCCTTGCTCCCTATCAGCCACACAGCTTTGGGCATCACTTAAAACATTCGTCTGAGTGAGGCCTCAGGCTCTTACGAGGCATCAGCTTACTTCGTATGGAGATGCTAACAAATGCCATTTCATGAGATGGGCTCTGCCCTTCAAGCACCTGAAAATGGGAGGGACTAGGGACCTTGGGAGCAGACTTGGAAATAAAGGAGGGGGCCCAAGGTGAGCTGCCAGGTGTGAGGGCCTTCCTAAGTGCACCTCTAAGGTCCCCATCCCTACAAAGTCAAAAGTACCAGTGACTTAAGGGGGGAGAGTCTGTACTGACTAGTTGCTACCGACAAGGAACTCCAATGGCTCCTTGGGCAAAGCTTCCAACATCCGGGACCTCTGGAAAGGGCAAGAGAGACCTTCCCAGCTCCATAGCAGTGACAACAGATTGATTCCCTTGTTCTCTGGGGAAAAGCAACTAGGTCTCAGCCCCAGCTGAGGTGGTTAATAACCTCATCCAAAATAGTTGAGGCCCTTCCTGCCACACCCCAGTGGCCCCTGGGCCCTGCACCATGCCTGGGCCTCCCCTTCAGCTGGACCCACTGGTGGGGATCCTGCCCCCAACCACCACAGTGTCCACTCTGTTTCAGGATGGACTCGCTGCAGAAGCAAGATCTCCGGAGGCCCAAGATCCACGGGGCAGTCCGGGGGTCCCCCTACCAGCCGCCCACACTGGCCTACCTCCAGCGCTTGCTGTGGGTCCGTCGGGCCGCCATGCTGAGCCACGTCAATGAGGTCTGGCCCAACCTCTTCCTAGGAGATGCGTAAGTACAACCCACGGCAGGAGGTGGAGGGAATAGAAGGAAAGCCTCTCCCCTAGTCTTGCAGGGGCAGAGGGGGCACTGTCTTTGCCTCCCACCATCTCTTTCCACACATCCCTATCCTTTTATTTTATTATTTTTTAAGATTTTATTTATTTATCAGATAGAGATCACAAGTTGGCAGAGAGGCAGGCGGGGGGCGGGGGGGGGGAAGCAGTCTCCCTGCTGAGCAGAGAGCCGGATGCGGGGCTTGATCCCAGAACACTGGGATCATGAGCCGCCCAGGCGCCCCTCCCTATCCTTTTATGTTATTAATTTTAACTGTGGAAATAGAACACACATAAGAAAAGTACATACAGGACATACGAACTGTTTCACCATCCATGTTAAGAAACAGGACATTCCTTATGCCTCGAAAGTAACTGACCCTTCTCAGCATAACCCCCTTCCCTGTAGATGGCTACTAAGTATTGAAATAATCTCCTTGCTTTTCTTTATAGTTTCAACATCCATATACCTAACAATGTGGTTTTGCTTATCTCTTAAAGCTATATGAATGGAATCATATTGTGTGCATTTTGTGCCTGATTTTATTTGCTCAATATTGTCAGATTCACCCATGTTCTATGCAGCTGTGGCTCACTCATTCTTCATTGCTGTATACTATTCATTTGTATGACTATACCATAGTTTATCCATTTGGTCATATATGGACATTTCAGTTGTTTTGACTTTTTGGCTATTGTGAACAGTGATCCTAGGAACGGTCTAGTACATGGGTCCTGGGAGCACACACGTAGGTTTCTCTAGGGTGTACAGTTATAAAGAAAGAATTATGAGTCATTTTCCCAAAAGTTTTCCTAAAATTTGAAACCTATGGATCAATATATGGATTTTAGAAATTATCCTTAATATTTAGAAAATATGTTCAGTATCTTGTTAATAATACGGCAAGTAGGCTATCCCCCACCAGGTAAACAGTAATAAAATCCTTGTTGACTTTTAAAAAATGCATACACATCTAGGTACATAAATGCCTTTTCACATTTTTTTTTTTTTTTTACAAAAATGATACCTTGGGACGCCTGGGTGGCTCAGTGGGTTAAAGCCTCTGCCTTCGGCTCAGGTCATGAAACCAGGGTCCTGGGATCGAGCCCCGCGTCGGGCTCTCTGCTCTGCAGGGAGCCTGCTTCCTCCTCTCTCTCTGCCTGCCTCTCTGCCTACTTCTGATCTCTGTCTGCCAAATAAATAAATAAAATCTTTAAAAAAAATGATACCTCTTTCTAGTCCCATTTTGTAATCTGCTTTAGGTAGAAAGCTTTTGAAATGGAACCACATAACATCTTTCGAAAATATTTTTAAACAGTGTTCTGTATTGTATCCTGCATTTTCCACAGGTTCTCAATATAGCACAGACACCTTTCCTCCTTTACCTGTAACTGTAACATCTTAAGGGTTGAAAAGTATTTCATTTAGCTATGCCACACTCAGTCTCCTGTTACAGGATATTTAGTGATTTCTTCCAATTTTTCACTATCTTGAATGTCATTAGATCCACTTTTTTGGACACATTTTGGGGTTTTTTCCTTTAAGTTCCTAGAAGGGGACTTGCTGAGGGAAAGTATGTAGATATTTCATATATTTTTAAGGCTTTTGATGCATGTGGCCAAACTGCTCTTGACCAGAGTGAAAAAGAGTCTTGAACTTTAACTAGAGGAGCCCCTTCACTCAGGCCTGTTCACTCTTTCCAGTCTCACACTTGGAGGAGGATGGCAGAGGAGGGAAGGGGATAAGTTGTAGCCCAGTCAGAGGGGACCCAATGAGACCTGCCCCCCTTTCAACTCCCCCATGCCTTCCCTCTAGATATGCAGCCAGGGACAAGAGCAAGCTGATCCAGCTGGGCATCACCCATGTCGTGAATGTTGCTGCAGGCAAGTTTCAAGTGGACACAGGTGCCAAGTTTTACCGTGGAATGCCCTTGGAGTACTATGGCATTGAGGCTGATGACAACCCCTTCTTCGACCTCAGTGTCTACTTTCTACCTGTTGCTCGATACATCCGAACTGCCCTCAGTGTTCCCCAGGGTGAGCTGCTGGGAAAGGCATGGGGGCTGGGGGGTGGGATGGTGATGGTTGTGGTGGTGGTGATGATGGGGGGGAAATCTGGGGCTCTTTTTCCAGTAGCACTGCTGGATTGGGTGTCCAGAGTTACAAACCACTTCAACAACCTTCCCACCCCACGGAGCAATGAGCTACTACCATTTAGTGAGTGTCCCCTTCAGGGGACCAACAATCACAGACGTAGTTAAGGTCCAGTGTGGTTGTCCCTGTAACCATATCCCTCAATAAGTGTGTTGGGCAGAAGGTACAGGGCCTAGCAAAGGTTGAGCAGGCCCTTCTAAGATGAGGCCTTGGCAAAAGGTTACAGGGACAGGGAAAGAACTGGCAGGAAGGGGAGGTAGGTGGACACCCCTGTCATCTGCCACAAATCCAGGGAACTCCAGAAATACAGTATCCCCTCCCACCCTACCAGAGTTGCAAAGGATTCCAGAGGAAGCACATTGGACTTGGAGAAGGGAATCCCACCTGTTAACTTGCTGTGTGACCTTGAGCCAGTCCCTTTCCCTACCTAGGCCTCAGCTGCCCCATCTGACTGTGAGAACACTGTCAGTATTCCGGGGTGCTGTGACAGGTGGGCTGAGGCTGGCAGAAGGATCTTCAGTTCCCAGTGGGGTGGTCAGTGCAAGGGCAGGTAGCTGACACTAGGCTGTGTCTTCCTGCAGGCCGTGTGCTGGTACACTGTGCTATGGGGGTGAGCCGCTCTGCTACAGTTGTCCTGGCCTTCCTCATGATCTGCGAGAACATGACCCTGGTGGAGGCCATCCAGACGGTGCAGGCCCACCGTGATATCTGCCCCAACTCGGGCTTCCTCCGGCAGCTCCAGGTTCTGGACAACCGACTGGGGCGGGAGACAGGGCGACTCTGACTTGGTGAGCAGCCGGGAGCCCTGACCCTCTAGCCAGCATGGCCTAACCCAGCCAGCCTGGCCCTGGGGACAGCAGCCTCTGCTGTTTCCAAAGACCTTGAGGTATAAATAGCAAGTGGGGGCTTAGCTGAGGCAGAAGCAGGGAGAACTGAGTGGTGACCTTTAGCAGGTGGATTTCCCTGACCCAATCCAGAGATTCTTTATACAAAAGAGAGTTCAGTCTGTCTCTATAATAAAAAGTTCATCATAATAAAGACAGGAGGTCTTCTGGTGGTTTGTGGGGTGTGTCTTACTCCCGGGATGGCCATGAGAGTCCAGAAGACTTGCCTGCTCTGAGTCAGCGTGAGGGCAACCTACAGAAAGGTTCTGAGTCCATGTCAAGTCTCCTTGGAGACAGAGGGCAGGTGAGGGTTAATCAGTGGTATCTGCCTCGGGTGCAAAAGGGAGGAAGAGGGCACAAGTGCTGAGAATTAGCTGGTCCTTTCTTCAATTTGTCCTCCATTGTAGCATCAGCCAAGAGCTAGGTTGTCGGAATCAAGACCGATGTTCAGTGCGTCAGCATCCTCTCCATGCCCACCCTAGCAAAAAGCAATCATCAGAACTTTTGCTGTGCAAGTAGCATCTCTTGAATCTTTTCATCTATGCTTTACTTTAAAAAGGACTGACTCAAGCGAGAGGCATCTGGAAAACACAAGTATTAACTGAGAGGATAGGGTCTGGGGAGGAGACAGCCCAGAAATCCCAGGCGAAGGATGGTTATATGATGGAGCAAAACATTTCACTCTAAGTTTCTCAGTATTCGTGCCCTAATAAAACAATGTAAAGGGGCGCCTGGGTGGCTCAGTGGGTTAAGCCTCTGCCTTCGGCTCAGGTCATGATCTCAGGGTCCTGGGATCAAGCCCCGCATCGGGCTCTCTGCTCAGCGGGGAGCCTGCTTCCTCCTCTCTCTCTCTCTGCCTGCCTCTCTGCCTACTTATGATCTCTCCCTCTCTGTGTCAAATAAATAAATAAAATCTTTAAAAAAATAAAATAAAATAAAACAATGTACAAAGCTCCCAGTCTTCTCGCTGCTGCCTCTTCACTCCTGGAGAGTTTCCACCCTGCTGGGGGGGGGGGGTGTCCTCTTGCCCCCACAGCTTCCGTTCACATCTCCAGGCCGATGACTCCTAGACCCCCGCCGTGGCAGCCCAATTCTCTCCCCTGAGTTTCAAACCTCTGTATCCCATTGCCCACCTCTATTTGAATATTGCACTTAAACTTCAAACTCAGCTGCACTTTTCATCAGCCCCATCCCACTGGCTGAATTTTTCCTACTTCTTCATTTGAATGAAGAGTTCTGACAGCCATTATTGTTCAAGTCAGTGACAGGTGGTGCCTTGGAACCCTGCCTCTCAGACAGGGGTGATTCTATGTGATTCTACCTCCTCAGTACCCCTTGGGTCTGCTCACCTGGCTTCATCTTTGTTGTGAGTACTCAACTTCGAGTCACCCTCACCTCTCCCCCGGACCTTTGATCAGCAGTAATAGCCCACTGTTGGTCTCTCTGTCTCCAGCCTTGCCCATCCAGGTCTCCATGCAGACGTCTTACAAAATGAAAATCCAATCATGTCACTACTCTGCTTGCAACCCTCTAAGTACAAACACCTTGATGAAGTATAAAGATGCTTCATTATCTGAGAACCTTCTTGTATTTGTAGACTTATCTCTTGTAATTCTGTTCCCATGCACACCGTGTAATTAAGAAATGGTAAATTCCCTTGCAGTTTCCACAATGCACCGCATTCTCTTACCTCTGGTATTTTGCATAGGTTTCAGATGCTACCGCCCAAACGTACCACCCTCACCCATTCTCAACGGGGTCTCTGAGAGTCTCAGTTTAGCTCTCACTTCTGGGAAGCCCTTCTGGACCCTCTAAACCTGAGAGAAGGGCTCCTCCTCGGGCTGCCAAAATGTCCATCCATCTTTTGTGATGTCACCCGTCACTCTGAATCATAATCTACTGGTGCCTCGTCATTATCTTTCAAGTGGCTGTCTCCGATTAGGCTTTCCATGGTCTCGGGTCCCCGTGGCTCCCACATGCTGGCTGTGACCCTACCCTCAGGCGAAGCTCTGGGGTCGTCGGCACCACAGCTGCAAGTTGGCCCCCACTGCCACGAGGCCTTCTCTACAGAGTTCGCCCGGGGACTGGATCCCTGCTGGCCCCGGGAGTGGGCCTGCCCCCGGAAGGCACCTCCTCTTCCCCGAGCTCCACCTGCATGCTTACCCCTTGGGCACCCCGACACCCTCTCCCCAGTCCATCTCGTTCTTTCCTGGCCACCTTTGACACTTCCTCCCCACTCCACACCAGTGCTCTCTGGGGCCAGCTCTGCCTTCTGTGCAGACGGTCCTTGCCCTTCTCTGCCATCTGGTCTGTTTCCAGAAGACAGGTGCTTTTCCTTTGCACCTGTGCCTCCTTGGAACACATCAGCCTTTCAGGCTGAATCACTGCTGGGCTTGGTGCAGGAAAAGGTGTCTCTTTCTCCCAAGCAGACGCAGATCCAAGTCAGGGTGTCCATCTGAGTGAGCTGAGCCCAGGCTGTGCCCCCAGTCCTCCTCCCACAGTTCATAAGCTGTGCACACAGCCGCTGCCTTGTCTGATATGTAGGGATGAACATCCCTGTTTTATCATCTAATGACCCAAGGCTCAGAGAAGGTAAAATGAGGATGGAATGTGCCTCAGGGATACAGGATCTCTGGGCTCTGGCCTCAAAGGAAGAGTTCTGTCCAGCCAGCTCCCTGCTCTTCTCCCTGCAGCACTTGGTCCTAATCCTAGCTGGTTGTTTGCTACCTGAGGTTCTCTCTGAGCCTTTTCCAAGGTTAAACATACAGTGTAGCTGGAGGACTGCAGAAGGGCTGGTGTTGCGGTGCCCAAACAGGCAGGGCCGCTCTCCAAGCTGGGGATGGAAAACTGTTCTCAATTCATCCTCAGGTTGGGGGCATCTAGTCTCCAGAATAGACAAAGCTAGTCCCTGCCCAATAGACCCGACTGCCCACCTCCAGTTCCTCTGGATCCCCCCGGTGCCTGACAATTCAGCCCTTGTTGCTATTTTTTGCTCATGCACCGTCAGCGGGACCCAAAATAGTGGTTCCAGAAGTCAGTCTCTAAATCAACATCCGGGTCTATGAATGTGGGCAGCCTGTTCCTGCTGGCTGGGCTGGAGTGCCCAGAATCTAGGGCAGAGCCACACCCTGGGCTTGAGTTTCAGCAGGTCACCTTCTTGGAGCTTTGAGGTTTGGGCTGCAGGGAGAAGAGGAAAGGAAGCCTAAGAAGGCACGTGGTAGGAAGGCCAAACATTCCCCAGAGCGTCTGAGGAAACAGAGGTTGAGCTCGAGACTGGCATCTCCATCCGGAAGACTTCTTGCCTGCCACGCTTGCCCTGGGAAGTCTGCGGTGGGGCGTCTGCTCCTGTCTTCTCTAGAGCAGCCTCGCGAAGGAAGTGGGGATGACTTTGGAGCCAGATTACCTGGGTTCAAATTTATCTTTGCCCTTGACCTGAGGTGTGTGACCTCGGTGAGTCTCTCCATAACCCAGTTTCTTCACCCGTAATGTGAGACTCAAGAGAGCCAACATTCAAGATTATTGTAAGGACTACATAGGGATTAGAGGAAGGGCTTTGTGCAACACGTGGAGAGCTTCTTGAGAGGAGAGCTGTGATTATTGTCACAAGTCCATGGGCCCCGGCTTCATCTGTGGCACAGAACCCCATCTCAGATAAAAAGTTGGCGGTGCTCTCAGAGTGTGGAACGAATTGTTAAAAATTAGCTGACCTAAATCCGACATCGTATTTTAGATTAGATTCTGAAACAGAAGAATAGAAGAAAAGAAGAAACAGAAATAGGAAAACTGGTGAAATCTGAAAAAAAAAAAAAGTTTGTGGTTTGGTTAATAGTGTGACACCAGTTTTGATCTCTTTGATATATACGCTATAGTTATGTAAGAGGCTAATGTTAGAGGCAGCTGGGTGGTGGGTATACAAGAAATGTCTCTATTAGTGTTATAACTCTGTAAATGTAAAATTATTTCAAAATAAAATGTTAAAAAAAACTTGCTGATAATTACAGACTGCCTTGCAAATGCCAAGCACCATGCTAAGTGTTTTAGAAACACCCTCCCCGCCGTTTTATTTCTTGAGGAAAAAAACCAAATCAAATATAGCAAAATGTTAAGATTTGACCGTACTGAGTTGTGGGAATACAGGTGCTTGTTACATCTTTTCTTTTCTTTTTTTACATTTATTTATTTGAGAGAAAGAGCGCGTGAAAACAGGGCAGAGGGGCAGAGGGAGAGGGAGAATCTCAAGTAGATTCCCCACTGAGCACAGAGCCTGCCACAGGACTTGATCTTATGACCCTGAGATCATGATTTGAGCCGAAACCAAGAGTTGGACGCTCAAGTGACTGAGCCCCCCAGGTACTCCTTCCTAAAATATTTCCTAATTTAAAAAGTCAAAAATAAATGGACTATCTTCTAAAATTAGAAACATCCTATTCTATATATTTAAGTTTTGAAATCCATATCAAATGGATTTTAGGAAATATTCTGAATTTAGATGATACCATTTTCATTGGTTTCTGGCCTACAATACCGCAAATTCACATGTTAGTCTTTTAAAATCTTCAAGAGGCTTTATTATAGATAATTTTGTTTTAAGAAAAATGTGATGATTACCTGGTTTATAGTATGTCATGTTTAGATGAAATAACTGTGATCAAAGAGAATCTAAGCCATTAAGTCAAACTACATATTATTTCATCCCATCCTCACACTCCTATGGGATAAGTTGCTAATATCACCCTCATTTTATCGATGAGAACACAAGCGTAGAGAGGTTAGGCCAGAGAGCCTCTAACTTTAATTGAGAGTTTATTATATATTAGTGCACTAGTCAAGGTAGGTTCATGGCTCCGACAAGCCAAGTTTATTTCTTCCTTACAACACAGGTTGGTGGGGGCATGGAGGTTAAGGAAAGCAAGCATGGAGGATGCAGAGGCCAGACATATCATATCCCCTCTAGTTCCGTGGGCAGAACTCAGTCACATGGTCACATCCATCTGCAGGGGAGGCTGGGAAATGTAGTCCATCAGAGTGTCCAAGAAGAAGAGGAAATTGCAGATATTGATGATCATGAATAGGTTTTTATACACCAGTTGTTGATGAGACATATGTAATTACTTAATTCCCATAGGCCATAAGAAGTCGATATTGTTGTCTTATTTCCATCTTATTGTTGTGAAACTGAGGCTCAAAGAGTTTAAGTAAGCTTTCTCAAGGTCGCTTAGCCAGCTGTGGTAGAATCATAATACACTTCCTGAACCTTCTTCATTTTGGGTTGTCCTTAGTGACTTGCTTGCCAATAGAATTTGGAGCAGAAGTGGCATTGTGGGACTTCTGAAGCTGGGTCAGAAGATGCCTTATAACTTCTGCCTGGGTTTCTGGTAACACTCTGGGAGCCCTGAACCACCATACACGAAGTCCTACTGCCCTCAGACGACCATGCTAGAGAGGCCAGGAGTCCAAACTGGTCAACTGAGTCTAGCCTTCCTGCTTCCCTTCCAAAGCACTAGATATTTCAATGAATCCATCGTGAACTCTCCAGACAAACATGTCTGGCAGCTAAATACCACCAATTGACCTCCATCAGTGCCACACGGAACAGAAGAATAGTCCATCTAAGCCATAAGGACCCATAAAATCATGTGATATAAGGACTACATTTTGGGGTTCTTTATTACATAAGAATCCATAACCAGCATAGCAGCGAGCCAGCTCCGACCAAAAGCCCTGGTTTTTAAACACCCAATTAGCCACTGGAGGAATGGGCAAATGAGGGAAGGACAGAGTAGCCACATCCATCCACTCCACTGGTGGCAGGGTGCAGGAAGGCGAGCTCCCACAGCGACAGAGGAACATGGAGGACAACAGGCCCTGGCTTATATCTGCTCAGAGCCCCACTCAAGATTGGAAGATAGTTGGGGGCTCCAGGGGGATAGTGGTGGCAAAAGCCCTGAGGTGGGCAGGGTGGAGAGGCTGCCAGAAAGGGAGCATTCCCTGCCATACCTCTTTCTGTTCTAAGCTCCAACCAGTTGACTTTCCAGGCCCACAGACTCCCACTGAGCAGCCCAAGACTTCTTGGTCACCAGGGACCTCTGTGGATCTGCTGGCCTCCAGCTCCCAGCCTGGTCTTGACAGCTGCCGCCTCTATTTCCTCCCTTACAGGGGGTGGGGAGGGCAGCATACAGTATGGGGTCTGCAGCCACTGGGGTCTTGGGAGAACCTGGTTTGAGGGAAACTCAAAGGGAATTACCTACTCCGACCCTAACCAGGCACTGCCCTCCTGCCAGCTCCCAGCTCCCAGCACTCTCACTTTCCTCAGTTCACTCTGCTCTTCCCAGCTTGTCCCCCAGACTTTTGCATTAATATCCTTATCCATGCTTCCTGAGCCATTCGATGGTCCTCTTTCCTGGGGAGCTGCTAGAATTTCCCACCTCTGAGATTTCCTATACCCCAGCTGCCACTTCAGAGCCTTTCATCAGCCCATCTCTCTGTCCTCCCTCCCTCAAAACACTTCCCTTTTCACACCCCTGTACAGATATTCAGGCTTTGCCTCCTATACCCTCTAGGCCTAAAATGGGGCTCCTGGGACCCACAACCGGGACCCCAAAAGATGAGGTATCAAGCCTCCCAGGACTCTGGCTCAGCGCTGCTGACTGCTAGGGCCATGCTGATTTCGGCAGTCACTGGGGATGAAGGTTGTGGCTTAAGCTGATCTGAGAAAATTCACAAATAACTGAGTACAGGTTGATTTTCCAAGGATCATGGGCATGCTTTAAAAGGGGTGCTGAGGAAGGCGCTGGTTTTACTGGAATGATGAACTAACAGACAGAACTATTAAGGGGAAACTTAAGGGAGAGACAAGGGGATGCTTCTAGTTCCTTTTAGAGCACGCACCACAGATAAAGATATGCCCTCTGTACTATCCAGGCAAGGCCCCCTTAGACCAGGACTGGTATGTATTCCTTGCTCAGGTATTTCTGATATCACACGCTCTCTACCATATGGCTCTACTGTGCTTGCCACAGATGGTTGCATCAGGATGGGCACCTGGGCATCGACTTCTACTTGCTCCCAAAAGCCTCCCCTTTTGGTAAAGAACCTCAGTTATGAGCTGGCTGGCAATGTACCCAGTTAACATAGAACATCTCCCATCCTCTCTTGCCGGTAAGTGTGGCCATGTGACTACATTCTGGCCAATAAGATAAAAGTGAATTAATGTGTGGAACTGCTGGTAAGTCTCTTCGAAGGAGGAAGGGGAGTGCCCTTTTGATTTCTCTTCTTCACGGTGCTGCCTACTGTGGGAGAAGTCTTGGCTAGTCATGGACTGCCTCTGCCTCCACACTTCCTCTACAAAAGAAAGAAATGTTTATCCTGTTGAAGCCACTATTCTCCAAGTCTCTGTTACTTGCAGCCAAACTTGGCCCTAACCGTTAAATCTCCTGATCCACAAGGAGCCAGAGGTCCTTGGGGTGGTCTAATGTGGGGGGCTGCCCCTGATGGCTGCTCTTTCCTGAACAAAACTGCTGACCCAACACGGTCCTCTCTCTTGGAGAGTTTGAGTGGGAGGCGGTACCAGGATGGGTGAGGAGCTACCCTGAGGGAAGTCAGGAAGCAGGAGCCATAAGGCGGTGGAGTCTCAAAGTAGAGAAGCAGAGGGAGTCAGCTGGTAGAGGCAAGAATATCAGAAGCCAAGCGAGGCAAAGCCAAGGCCCTGAAAGCCAGAGCCATGGGATGAGGCCCAGCCTCCACTTGATGAAGCCCTGTGTTTACCTGGTCACCAGAGTCATGGTGTAGGCTGGGGGACATTCCCATCGCTAGGAGATCCTTGTTTTCAAGTGTGTTCTTTCAATGAACCTCTGAGGTCACTTGATTCTGAATCTATCTTTTGGTCTGAAAGAATCTCATCTGTTCATTTCATGAAATTTAATCAGATCACAGGCACGGCCAGGCAAGAATGAATCCTTTGGACGAGACAATGGGTCAGTGGATTCAGGAGCGTCCCAGAAAGGACCACCGCACAGAGGTGCCCAGTCTGACCTACCTCACTCCCAACCCAGCTTTGTCCCTCCTGAGAAGTAGCGATGTGTCTAGCCTCGGAGACTGTGACATTTATCACTCCTACCACCATGCAGAGCTGCCTGGGGCAGAAAGGGAGTGACGGGAAGGGCAGGAACCTTGGATATACTCAGACTTGGGTTTTCCCTCAGACTCCATCCCGAGCCTGAGCAGGTAGCTGACTCCTCTGAACCTCACATTTCTCAAGTGTGAAAATAGGGTGGATAACAGCATCACACAGGTCTGTGTGAGCATGAAAACCAGCACCTAGTACATAGTAGGTGCTCAACAAAAGCTTGAGTTTCTTTTCTTTCAGGGGAGCTGGGAAAGACGATCTGTGTCTCCATCCTTCCTGAACAGGGAGGATGAGAGGGCTGGTCACACAGACCCTGAAAGACACAGAGTCTTTTCTGCAGCTTCTCAGAACAGCAATGGGGCACAATGTGGTAGTCACACCCAGACTGTTTCTAGAAGGCCATCATCTGGATTTACTTTTGCATTCTTTAAAATAAATGTGTATGATTTATAAACTTTAGCCAAGCATTTTTACCTACATAACAGGTTCTGCATTCTATTACAGATTTCTTAAGTACGGTTGTAAACTTACATTAGGATATTAGGCTGTAATGACAAATGCAGCCCTCTTACATAAAACCCCAATTCTCCAAACAGTAGAATATTTGCTTAATGAAAAGGGTTTTACAGGCTCTCCGGACTCCCGGCTCATCTTTATTCTGGTCCTTAATTTAGAGAAAAAGAGAGAAAGATTAAATGTCACACACACACACACACACACACACACACACACACGTCCTCATTTTTTTCAACAAAAACTCTGATGTGGTCTGGCCATAGTCTATGAGTATTCACGCACGCGCGCGCACGCACACACACACACACACAAGCACACGTGTGCGCACACACACATTTCTGAAGGAGGCTTATGAGAAAAATCTGGAATGTCTTGGAATTTTGCTTCTTTTCAATTATAGCTCAATAAAAATGTCCTCATAAAAATCCTAGGTAAGCAATCACCTTGCCAGCAGGATGGGGGTACCCACATCCCAGAGAGGCCTGCCTGGTGAGATTGGGCCTCGGGGGGGTAGGAAGCTAAAGGTGGCTCCTTCACCATCCCTCTGCCCCATGTTCTCATACACACATACTTCACATACAATGAATTCTTCTAAGGGACAAGGAATAGCCTATGCTAGGGAGGAGGTAGAGAGAAGTTTTCTTTCTGAAGCCCCTCTAAGTCTGCCCAGCCAAGAGGCTAGCAGGAGCTAAGCCTTATTTGGGGCATAATATTTTGAAAATTCCAGGGCTGTGTTTTTCATTGCTATCTGCCATAGCCAAGTTCCCTAGAAGTAGATGTACCAGAGAAAATATAGGACACCAGTTAGATTTGAATTTCAGATAACCAACAATTTTTTAGTGTAAATATGTCCTAAATATTGCAGAGAACATACTTATGTTAAAAATTTACTTGTACATCAGTCAACCCTATCTGGAAGTCGTTTTGTCAGTAGGGCCCCAGGGAAATGGGAAAGGAAGGCTAAATCCCAAAAGAGGAGGCCCAGAGGATATTCTGGTAAGAAAGGAAGCAAGTGGATGGTTGAAGAAGGCTGAGGCAGGGGAGCTGGTGGAGAGACCTACAGATGGTGACCTCCATGGTGTAAGACAGTGTCTCAGGGACAAAGTAAAAAGTGGGGCGCCTTACTCTTTACCCACTTAGGCATCTGGAAGGAAATCATTTTGTGCAACATCAGCCGCAGCCAGGCTCAAGGGGTCCCACACCAACCAGACCCCTCTCCCCACCTTGCCTCTTGTGGTAAACCCTGAGGTACAGCCATAATCCATGTTGAGGAAGAGAGAATTCTGCAGGCTTGAGCTTTTAACTGGGAAGAGTCTTGAGATATCATTATTTAGTAAATGAGGTGTCCTGAATTCCCAGCAGGGTGGGTAGGGCCTGTGGGGGAGATTAGATGAGCTGATAAAAAATAAATGTGCCTCACTTTCCTTATTCCTCCCAGCGAAAAGAAGAACGGGAACACGAGGGCAGCGACGTAATATACCTTGTTGTCACTTTTCCCTCAGTTTCTAGAACACTGCCTAGCACACAGTAGCTGCTGTTTGGAGATGGGCAGAGCGAGTGAATTTTCAGACTCCCTGCGGTGATGAGGATCTCTCTGGGTCTGGGCTGTACTCTCTCCTCAAGACGACCGCAGGGACAATCTGAGACCATGTGCACAGACATCAAAGGAGTCAGTTGCTTAGTAAAACATGAACTTCTTTCCTTGCTCAATCTATCAGCACCTTGTGCTGGGATAAGTGACATCTTCGGGGTCAGAAAGCTGTTTTAGAAACAACAATACTAGTTACATGCTAGGGCCTGTGTTAAACACGTTATATAATTCATTTATTCCTGAACATGCAAACCCCTTAAAGTCAAGGTTATGAGGTGATCCTTTATCATCTGCCATCAAAACACATCCAGAGTCTGAATCCCTTGTCACACACCGCCCCCGCCATCTTTGACCAAACCATGGGCATCTCTTGCCTGAACAACCAGAGGAGCCCCCTCACTGGTTCACGTTTTGTTCCATTCCTTTCCCCACATACCAGTCAAAATGTTGTGAAAAACGCAGATTAGGTCACGGAAGCATCCTCGCCAGAACAAAATCCAAGCTCCTTTACGTAAACATGGCTGCCAGGCCCTTCAGTCAGAGGCGCTCTCATCTGCTAACACTCACTCCCTCACGCCCTTAGGGCAACCACACCGGCCTTCGAATGCATTACCGTAAGGTTACCGCAACACACACTCCCAGATGCGATGGCTTCAGTGGACGGCTGTTTATTTCTCTCTCACATCGCTGTCCAGAGGCAGGCAGGCAGTCCAGAAAGGCAAGGGGACTTGGCCTCAAGAGGTCACAGATGGACCCAGATTCCTTCCGCCTCCCTGCTCTCTCATTCCTGAGAGGGCTGTCCTCGTCCGCCGGGTTGAACTCCTCTGTGTTCTGGGGCTTCCGAGGTGCTTCAGCTTCACTCATTTGGTCCCTTAGCCCCGCTCACACTCTGCATGTGATCCCGTCATCCACATCTCTTCATGTAAACCGTCCCTGATGAATTCTGTCCTTTGTTGGACCCCCGACTGATCAGGGTACACAAGGTGTCAAAGTCAATCTCTTCCTAGAACTGAGCTCACTCTGGCCGATGGGATTAGCTCAAGGGACCTGTCATGACCAAACTATTATGGGTTGGCTAATGCCTGTCATTGAACAAAAATGTCCATGACAGTATGAGGTAATATTACTCTCAGGGCAACGAGTATTTATTGAGTGCCTGCGAGGTTCACGGATGACCAACATATGATCACGGGACACTGCCGTCTAGCCTTCTTCCCCGGTGCCAGAGAGGGTCTTCTCTGAGCGTTTTTACTGAGTCTCCCAGCTCTTCTGGGCAGCCTTGGCCCTTGTGCACCCCATCACAGCCCTCACTCACTGAGCTGCCATTTTTCACTGGGAGCTCTGCTTCTCTACTGGACAGTGAATTCACCCCAGGCAGGGCCTGATTTCCAGCCTCCCTATTCTGCCACCTGCTTCTAGAACCAAGTCTGGATGCAGAGTAGGGTGTCATGGCAGTCAACATCTACTAAATCCACAGGAAGATTTTGGCTCCCAACAGTTTGTTAATTTAATCCTTTTAAGGACTTCTTCATCCATCCAGTGAGCACTAGCACAATTAACCAGAATTGAAGGAGAAGGAGAAAAGGAACAGCCATGACTAGTATGTACTGGTTGCTTCTTCCAAGCCAATAGATTTACATGCATTACCTTATTTAATCTGTGCTATAACCCTATAGGTAAGGTCCTGTTATGATTTCCAGCGCACAGGCTCAGAGAAGTCAGGGGCTTTGCACCAGCTCAGTGCTAAGTGGCAGGGGCAAGATTTGAACCCAAGTCCTTTTGTTTTGGAAGCACATGCCCTTCCCTCTTCTGCTCTCCTGCCTCCCACACATGAGTCACCACACTGTCAAGCCTCATCAGTGTCACTTTGATGCACTAACAGGCCATGAAGAGGAATCTGCCATCTATCTGTGAAATGAACAGTCCTGACATGAAGGCAGAGGTACTAATAAAGACCCATTTGCCAAGGTCACTGACAGACTCTAGCAGGGCTCAAATGGCATTTAGCCCCCTGGGAAAGGGAGGAGTTTGGGGAATGACTGCCCACAGCCCCTGCCCTGGGTCTTAAGGACTCCAGAGCCGCCCAGCAGGAGGCTGGCAGCCGGCCCTCCCAGTGTTTTGATAGCCAGGGAGATAAACAGAGGTGTTGATTTCAGAGAAACATCCTCGGCCCTTAGACCTTCTCTCCAAACACAACATCCTCAAATCAGTTGGCTATCAGAGTCATGAGTGACAGCTTCACAACACATGTGGCATAGCCAGCTGCCAGCAAACTCTGGGCAAGCCACAAAGACCTCTAGGGCACCCACACCACAGGCTTCAAGAACTGGGGACAGCTCATGCTCAGAGGAGGAAAGGTCTGTGGTCATCTAATGGGAAGGAGGTAGGCCAGGCCAGGGCAGGACAAACAGAAGTCCCCATTCCATATTCCCACCCCTGCATCCTCAGGGATCTAGACCTGGGCTGTCTGGCATGCAAGCCATCAGCCCCATGGGGCTAGCGAACACTCGAAATATGGCCAGTCCAAATCGAGGTGGGCTGTCAATGTAAAATACAGATTTCGAAGACTTCGTATGGAAAAAAGAATGTCAAATATCTCAATGATTTTTCATATTGATTATGTGTTGAAATGATAATATGTGGGGTATAGTCACTTAAGAAAATATTTTATTAAAATTAAGTTCACCTGTTTCTTTTTACTCTTTAATGTGTCTACTAGGAAATTTTGAATTGCATACATGGCTTGCATTATATTTCTGTTGGGCTGCGCCGATCTGAAAGATCAAAAATAAAATGCGATCGAATTCAAAGTGAACAAACGCAAATATTTTTATCAAAATGTAAAGTAAGTGAAAACAATAAAAAACTAAAATTGCTTCCATGTTTATTTCCAAGAGTTCTTTTTCTGAAACATTCAAAGTTTCTATTAAAAATAAAAGGGAATACATAATTACTGAATATCAAGGTTTTAAATCAAAATCATCTAAATGAACCTGAAAGTCTTCACTGACTTCTTTGAAAGGTCTTCCAAACTACTGTTAGAGATAAAATCATTTAAAAAGAAAAGAAAAATAAAAGAAAATCCTTGATAATTCTAGTAGTCGATTTAAGAATTGGCATTATACTTCACACTTCTTACATCTAGACCTACCTACGTATACCTAAAAGAATACTCAGAATTGTTTAATACACCAGCATCTTCTTTAGCTGCCATGTAACAGTTGGGAATATCACACTGATTCTGGATGCCCTCCAGAACCCCAAAGCAGAGCACAGAGACACCATGGGCACTCACCACCACTGGCTTTTTGTACTGGGTGGACCATTGGGTAAGCAGACTAAGCCATCTTCTCTCTCACCACAGCTCAGATCCTGTCTATACTCCAAGGTGAGCAGCAACACAACCCACCAACATGTATGGAATTCAGACTCAGTTACCTTTTGTTCTGAGGACCCAGAGCAAGAACGGTGTTAATCACAAAAGGGACTAGAGCTTCACATAGCACTCGGCCAGTGCTGAAAGCCAGATCCCAAATGGAAGAAGCACCCATGTTTCCTTTTACCTTTTTAAAGATGTTATTTATTTATTTATTTGAGAGAGAGAGACAGAGAGAGACAGAGAGAGAGTGTACGCACACATGAGTGGGGGCAGGGAGGGGCAGAGAAAGAGGAGGGAGCCTGACTCCCTGAGCAGAGAGCCTGACTCTGGCTCCATCCCAGGACCCAGGATCATTACCTAAGCTGAAGGAAGATGATCAGCAGACTGAACCTCCCAGCCTCCCCAACCACGTATCCATTTTATTTCTAAATTTACATATAGCAAGAGCGCCTGGGTGGCTCAGTGGGTTAATCCTCTGCCTTAGGCTCAGGTCATGATCTCAAGGTCCTGGGATGGAGCCTGGCATCGTGCTCAGCAGGGAGCCTGCTTCCCCCTCTCCATCTGCCGGCCTCTCTGCCTACTTGTAATCTCTGTCAAATAAATAAATAAAATCTTTAAAAAAAAACAAAAACAAATAAACAAACAAACAAAAACCCTAAGAAAAAAAATTTACACATAGCAAAATTCACTCCTCCTGGTTTCACGGACAAGGGCATTTAGTTGTATAACCATCACGGTGACCAAGACACACAACAGTTCCAGCACCCGCCAACATTCTTACCAGAGTTTGGTATTGTTTTCTGTTTGTCTTTAGCCATTCTAACAGGTATGTAGCAGTGTCTCGATGATTGTACATTTGTGATATGCAGGGACAGCTAAAAAACAAGCTCAGGGCAGGGTCTCCTGTTTCCAAGATCTATGGATATTACTGTCTAGGGGAGTCAAAAAAATTCCCCCTTTGGATCGATGACACAGCCAGGAAAAATGTCTTGGGGAGGCTTTTCGGTGAGAGAGGGAGGCCCCAGGCCCAGCCTGCATGGGAGGTTGAGACAGAGAAGGAGCACCCACTCTGCACAGTCAGAAGGGAAAAAGAATCTGGAGCCTCTTGAACATGCAGCTCAAGAGGGGTAGGTGAGAGACCAAGAATGGAAAAGAAGGAAATCTGTGGTAGCACCTACAGAAAGGAGCCTTGTGGACAGGGCAGGGACAGGGACAGAAGTCTGTGGAGTTGTCTCCTGCTTTGCGCTCTGGTCCTCTCTGCCATACACAATGACATTGGGTGGGTTGTTTTGCTTTGTTTAATATGAAAGAAGAGAGACCTCTGGGAGAGCGGAGGACTTACGGTCATCAGACTACACACATCTGCTATGGAGAGGCGCCCTCTTCCCTGGGCTCGGCTGGGTTTAGTGTCTGCGTAAACTCAGGTGTCCAAAGAGCACTAGGAGCCTCTGGGTCTTTTGGACTCAGGAAAGCCCTTTAATGAGTCATATCTCACGTATCAATTTCCTATTGCTGCTGTAACAAATTCCCTCAAATTTAGAGGCTTAAAATAACACATGTATTACCTTTCAGTTCTGTAGGTCAGAAGTGTAATGTGGGCCTCACTGGGCTAAAGTCAAGGTGTTGGCAGAACAGCCTTCCTTCTGCAGGTTCTGGGGGAGAATCCGTTTCCTTGCATTTTCCTCCTTGGCTGTGGCTCCATCTTCAAAACCGGAATGGGGAGTTGAATCCTTCATACACTGCACCACGAGGGTCTCCCCTGCTTCCCCTCTTTCCACTTCTAAGAACCTTTGTGATTACAAGGGACTCACCTGAATGATCCAGGACACCCTGCCTAGTTTACGGTCAGTGATTAGCAACCTTCATTTCATCTGCAACTTTAACTCCCCTTTGCCTTGTAATGTGACATCACATCACATCACAGGTCCCAGGGATTGGGACGTGGACATCTTTGACTTGGGGAGTCACACCTTGTCACTGGACCCAGGTGGGATTCTGGTCCAGAGAAGCTGGGGCAAAGAGCAGTGTTTACCTGTATCTGAAAGTGGAGAAAGTATGGGAGCTTCTGGGGAAGAGAAGTTTGTTAATGAAAAGAACATGGATCAGAGAAGTGGTGGTAGGGAGAAACTCTGTCAAATGTAAATTCCAAGAAGCTGCAAGGAACATAAGAGCTGTTTCTACAGATCATACTCTACTTACCTTGCCGTTGCAATTTGCTGTTGCACAGAATCCTGGGGGACTAACCCTGGTGATTGAAGCCAGTGGAGACGTCACCAAGTCCAGCTGATGGTTACCTGGCTTGCTCCCATCCCAGCAGAATGGTGTGTTTGCTGAGTCCACATAAAAACACTTGGGAGAACTACCCAGTGCCCGAGTTCTGCCCTTAGAGTTGCGCAGAAAGGACTATTGTAGGGGTGCCTGGGTGGCTCATTCAGTTAAGCCTCTGACTCCTGATTTTGGCTCAGGTCATAACCTCAGGGTCCTGAGATTGAGCCCCGGGCTCTGCACTCAGTGTGGAGTCTGCTAGAGATTCTTTCTCCTTCCTTCTTCCTCTGCCTCTGCTCCTCCCCCTACTTGTGCTCACGCTCTCTCTCTTAAATAAAATCTTTTTTTTTCTTTTTTAAATGGGGGCACCTGGGTGGCTCAGTGGGTTAAGCCTCTGCCTTTGGCTCAGGTCATGATCTCAGGGTCCTGGGATCAAGCCCCATGTCAGGCTCCCTGCTCAATGGAGAGTCTGCTTCTCCCCAACCCCACTCTCTCCTTCCTCTCCCTCTCTCAAATAAATAAATCTTAAAAAGAAAAGAAAATGTTATTGTTCCCACCACAGGTCAGCCCTTCAGCTGCTAGAAGATAGGCCAGATGTCTCCTGACGCCACCACCACTCTTTCCTAATAAAATCTTCCCAGGACTTCCTACAATTCCTCATAATTACTGATGCAGTTTTCCACCCTTCCCTAGTCTTGGCACCCACTTTTGGGCATACTTTAATATGTGAAGGACTGGGGGCATATGAGGTGTGGGGGAGAGGGTCATCAGTATTCTGATCAACTTCATGTAGGGTCTACTCTATGCAGGTGATAATCCAGCATCCCACCTGATTCTTTTCTTGCCTTTATTCACTTGAATATCCCTCCTAGACAGTGTGAAATGTTACCTCCCACTCTCATCAGTCAGTTATCTATCTCAGGTGTCTTTAGATACTTGATTTTTGTCTGCTGCTGAACCTACACCTTCAGAGGCCCCCTTTGCCTCCTTTACCCTTGACTCGGGCTGGGGTTAGGGCAGGGGCTGGAACTCCTAGCTAGACAGAAGTCATTCTCCAACTCTTGACGGTTCCAGCATCTCTGACTGCTTTAGTTCCCGGGGTACTTGCAGAAGAGCCTATGACCCCACTGCTCTGGTGTCAGCTCTTCACCAAGAGGACATTTGGACCCTGATGTTTTGACCTTGTTATACACTCGGGTCCTGAGTCTTGGCCTTGGGACTATTCTTCGCACCAAGAAATCAATAAAAGCTAAGTCTTTTGGCAGTTTCACAATGAAAAATACTGGTAGAAATAATCACCCTAAATAAAACTGGCAGTAGCTAAACAGGCAAATTGTGAGGAAGATCTTTGGGTTGCTGAGAACAAAGTTTGCAGCGGACAGTTAATGACCCCAACACAAGAAGATTGGTGACCCCTGCACCCTCCTCCTGATCCTTCACACATTAGAGTAAGAGCCTGAAATGGGGTGACGAGGACCTCAATCATCAAAAGGAACTGTAGGAAGCCCAGGAAAGGTTATAATTGAATATTAGAGGAGCCTTGACCGGACTATGTCCCTCAGCACTAAAAAGGGGGATCATAGTAGCAGGGCATGGGAGGGAGCCCCTGGGGCAAAGAAATCCAGAACCAAAGAGGTGGGAGATTAAGAGAAGGCACCACCAACAGGAGAGACATGGGAGTGACTGTTGAGTTGGAAATATTTTTGGGCCTCCTCATATCATTTTTAAATGTTAGCCAAGTGTTTTCCCTACTTTATCTCATGTAGTCCTCCTAATCACAAGAGGACAGCATTGTGATTATTTTCCCCACTGAAGCCCAGAAGGGTTGGACACCTGCTGGAGGTCTCACATGAAATGACACAATGCAAATGAACCCAGGTTTGCAGAGTCTCTGTCTGCTGAGTTTCACAGATTGCCCCCCATACTGCAGCAACCTTTCCCTCTGCACACCCCCCCCCCCCAATAGATGGCTGCCTGAACTCCAGGAAGAGACTGGAGTGGAGAGTCCCTCTCCAGTCTGGGTGCTCCCAACCCTCCCACATGCTCTCCATCGGCTGGCAGACCTCCCCTGTTCCAGCTGTTCTGGCACAAAGCCCAGGGCAGGGCCCCACGGACACCTGGCCTCATCCATCTCGAGAAGACAAAGCTGGGAAATTCCCCTGCCTGTCCCCGCTCTGGGCGGCCATGTGTCCCGCCTCTGTCACTGGGCCAGGGACAAGCGTGTGGGCTCCAGGGACTGGGCTCCCGAAGTCAAGGGTTTCAGGTCACACTGGCCCATCCCTTTGCAAGCAGATGCCACGGGTCTCTTCCCAGACTGAGCAGCACTCAAGGTCAGCATCAGCAGATCTAACCCTAAAA
Source organism: Martes martes (assembly GCF_963455335.1). Classification (NCBI taxonomy): domain Eukaryota; kingdom Metazoa; phylum Chordata; class Mammalia; order Carnivora; family Mustelidae; genus Martes; species Martes martes. The sequence goes on from NC_137902.1 coordinate 51,463,844, forward strand.
ATAGGTTCTTGGATGCCAGTGGAGGTGGCCGGGTGTGCGGCTGCCACACGCCCCACAGACCAGCACCTCCTGACCCAGCCAGGCCCCAGCACACACAGGTAAGGCCTTTCGGCGGGGACGCGGACACCTGTCAGGTCCAGTCGTTCTTTGGGGGCCTGGGTGTGGGGGCTAGAAGACCCCTTTTGACTCTGTTTCTAGAGTGGCAGGGAACAGCTGACATCTTTTTAGCGTGACAGGCGTCTTGTTGCCCCATCTTTCTCTAGAGGCTCCATGGAATGTTCTCAGCCCCCTCCCTCTCAATCTGAGCTTCCAGTTCAGTGACCATTTCTAACGGATAATCGGGTGAGTCAGAGCTAAGCTGGCCCTTGTGAGGCATCGCATCCACGGGGTCACACGTCATTTTCCAGCAAGGTTCTACGTTCGTCCATTCAGCCAGCAGAGGGGAAGGACATCTCAGCAGGAGGGGAGAGAGACACACTGTAGGGACTCACATCTTGTGTAGGGCAGCACACATTGCAAGTGCAGGACTCAGAATCCCAGGGATGAGAACTTCTTCTGTGTTCTGGATGATGCTAAGCATCATTTGGAAGGAGTGACCATTTTCAAAGCTTTTCCCAGTTCTGGTGGGAGGATGAGGATGGGGATGACGGCCCTGGTAGCGATGGGGGGACTGGACCACCAAGGGACAGAGCCACTTGCCAAAACAGCAGCATGTGTCAGTGAGAACGTGGGAAGCCATCCTGCCTCTCAGGCCAGGGCTCTCCCCGTCGATCCTGGTGCTCTTGTCCTGCTGCCCAGTGGCTCCTCACGGGCCTGGAACCGGAGAGCTGTGGGGAGTGGGGGGCTCTGACTGCTCGGGAAAGCTGAAAACATTCCAAGGGAAAAAGCACCCAAGTAAGAAGGGAGGGGGCGTGACGTGCCTGCGTGGAGGGTCCTCCTCACTTCAGGCCCCAGGCCCCGAGTGTCCCTGGTACTTGGTATTCGTTCAGTTGCCCTGACCTTTTGCTGATGGCCCCCTTTTGTTCTATTCATGAGAAAATCACTTTGGCGCCACCAATGACACTTATACACAATGCTTGAAGGGCTTCTGAGCTGAGATCTGTAGAAGAAAAGAGACTTGGGCCTGGGTTTAGGGGGTGAGATGTGGGAGAGGGTCTGAGAAGTTAGGAGGCTGTTCACATCTGTGCTAAGGGTGACAAGGGGGGGCCATGGTTCACCCCCATCTGGTAAGCTGGAAGCCCTCCCTGGGAACATTTGAGTCCTGGGGTGTCACTGGGTTGGAGGGGACTCTGGGTCTGAGGGTAGCATTCTTGTGGCTCTTGTCTACCCCACGAGGGATGAGGAGCAGAGCAGGGGCACTGAGGCTGGAGACCTGGCTGTTCGCACGTCTCCTAACCCTGCCGAGGCCCCACTGAGTCCACTCAGGGAGGGGGCCGCCTGCCCTCCACGCAGCAGGGCTTGGCTCTGTAATGTTTCCTGGTACTAACAACAGGTCAGGCACGGTTCCAAAAGCTTTTCTTTTCAGCATGAACTCATTTGTTCCTCAGAGTTAGAACGGCCCTGTGAGGGAGGGACCTCCCCGTCTCTATTTTCAGATGAGGAAGCGGAGACCCAAAGGAGTGGTGTGGTCTGTCCACGTCCCACAGCCCAGACAGCAGCAGTGTGTACCTTCGAGTCTGACAGCACAGGCATTGTGCTCTGGTTCCTCCCCCGTGGGGTGGAGTGGGGATGACCTCGCGCTCCCCTGCTTCCCTTGATGCTGAACTCCAACCTGGGTCTGGCCCCCAGGGAAGAGCTGTTTGAATTTTTGCCCCCAGGGACCCTTGATGGTCTGGGCCCCCCTTTTCCACAGTAAATAGAGAGCCATGTCCCATAGTAGTCTGGCATGGCCACCAGATGTCAACAGGCTGGAGAGAGTCCTTTCTCCTCCTCCCCAAAGCCTTGCTCATACTTAGCACAAGAGCAAACGAGACTCATTACCCATAGGAAGACGTTCAGGCTTATTTATGCCCCATTCCCATCATACCCTACAGAGACCCTCGGCCTTGGCCAAACGCTCTACCTACTATTCCCTACTCCTGGCTCAGAACTTAGCTCCCGACACAGTTGGGAATTCCCCATCCAGCCTCCCCACTGCTTCCTTATCCCCTTCCATGGAATGTTTTCTGAGCCCCTGTTGATGTGCCAAGGACTTATACCATCTCATTTAGTTCAAAAACCAGCGAGGTGGATATTATGCCCATTCTACAGATGAGGAAGCCAAAGTCCAGATTTGTTAGACTCCAAGGCCAGCGAGAACTCTTTGCACGACTACACACCACTCTGGGATGCACCTTAGGGTTGGAGGCACACAAATGAAAGGCCCAGGCCCACCCTCAGGAGAGTAAACCTTGTGAGCAAGAATACAGTGACCTTCTGTTGACATGGGTGGGGGTGCTTTGTTGCCTGGGTGGAGCCCCAGTCATACAACTTGGTACCGTGTTCCTAACCTCTGACCCTCCTTTTGCTCATCTGTGAAGTGGGGGCAGCTGTTCATTGTCTAAGAGATTGGAGAGTAGATTATCCCCAGGTACACAATACCGAGACAGGCCTACTGAGTAACCGAAGTCTAGACAGGGCAATGGAATGGTGGCAGACCCATGGCGAGGGCTGCACGCCCACCATCTACACCAGTTTGTCTTCTCCCATTCACGGAAGCCTTGTGTTCTGGGGTGACGCACAGGGAGAAATAGTTCTAGAAAGTTGTGGGGTAAGAGGCCATCTATTGCTGAGTTCACGAGCTGTGAAATCTCCTGCGGTATTTCCACACATCCACAGAGGAGGCAAAAAACCCAGCTGCTTAGCACTCAGGAACCACAGCTGGCCTGGTTAGAGGTCACGGGCTCTTGCCCCCAGCGCCAGAGCCTCGTCTCCCCCACTGGGGTCCAGACCACAGAGGTAGAGTCCATCCCAGCCCGCTCCCATGTCTGAGGAGGAAGCCGGGTACGGACCTCCAGCCTCCTCACGGTTTCCGGGAGGCTCAACTCTGCCTCACCAAGACTGGGGAAACCAATTAGGACTTCATAAATTACCACCCTGAAGCGCTTTGAAACCATTTGAAGAGTTAATCAAACAAGTTATGACATCAACACCATCACAGAAGGAATATTAAATTACCTCTTTAAATGAAGGCTTTTCTGTTTTTTTAATCAAAGGATTTTCTATTAATTCACATAATTGCCTCCTGTTAACATGCTTGCCAGAATCGAAAAGAAAAAAAATCTGTTAAACTTGGATTGTGTCAGATATGTTAGGAATTAAATTATAGGCAACAAAAATTTCCTGGGCTTTCACGTCCAGGTTTTAATTTTTTAAAAATCCACAACTTTTATTTCCTCGTTGGGATCATTTTTCTAGGTTTAAGATGCGTAAAGACAAGCACCGACTTGAAGTAAATTAAAAATATGTTTATTTATGTACGTTCGCTGCTGCCAAATTCTAGACCTTCACATACCCCAGAAGGTATTACTCTCCTAACGGAGTAACTTAGCCCACCACCGTAACAGTTTAACTCTCCCTCTTCCTTCAAGGCGCATTCCAAGCCCGACTTGGGTGGTGTCTGTGAGGAAGTGTGGTGTGCATACATTTAAATACAGATGAACTTCCCCCCATGATCCCAATGCACTAGGAAGGTGAACTTGCCATGTATGCATATGCCCCGAGACAGAATGGCCTCAAAGGGAGAGGAGGTTGTTTTAAGATTACTTTAGAAAACTGCTCTCCTAGACCGAAAACTTCTAGAAGGCAGAGATCTCTCTGGCCCAGCATACACCTGGTGCTTAACAGAAGGATGTGTGAAGAAAGCCTGGGGGTGGAAGGCAGGGCCAGGCCTACTTTGTGAGGCAAAGTCAAAAAGGAAAACGAGGCCACCCCTCATGCCCATTTGTGAGCTGCCGGAACACCCTTGATGTTAGCTGACTGAGGCTAAAGCAAGACCATGGAAGGCAAGTTGAGGATGCTGGCAGGGGAAGGGGGCTGCTCTCTTCACCTGAGGTCTGTCTCCAGTCAGAAGGGAAGGAAATGGGGTACCTGGGTGGCTCAGTGGGTTAGGCCTCTGCCTTCAGCTCAGGTCATGATCTCAGGGTCCTGGGATCGAGCCCTGCATCAGGCTCTCTGCTCAGCAGGGAGCCTGCTTCCTCCTCTCTCTCTGCCTGCCTCTCTGCCTACTTGTGATCTCTGTCTGTCAAATAAATGAACAAAATCTTAAAAAAAAAAAAAAAAGAAGGAAAGGAAATTTCCTTTAGAGGTGGATTTACCCCAAAGCTTCAGAGCTCAACACTTACATGGGCCTTTTCCAAGGCCCTGTACCTATTTAGTTTTCCCTTCCCCTTCTTTTCTTATTTCTCTTCCTTTTTCTTTTCTTTCCAATCTATCATCTACCTATCTGTCTGTCTGTCTATCTGTCTATCTATCAGAGAGCACAGGAAGGGGGAGAGGCAGGCAGAGGAAGAAGTAGGTTCTCCGCTGAACAGGGAGCACGATGTAGGACTCGATCCCAGGACCGTGGGATCATGACCTGAGCTGAAGGCAGATACTTAACTGATTGAGCCACTCAGGCGTCCCTAGAATGACCTTCTGACATGACCTAGGCCTGGCTTTGCTACCAGAAGCCTATAGGAGGGCATGGCTCTGTTCGGGGAGCTCACACTTACTAGGAGGGCACTCAGTGCCATGGGAGATGTAACAAACACTTGGCCAGGGCTTGTCCTGAAGGTCACCTTCCTGTGCCTTAGTCCACAGGTGTAGGGGGAGCATCTACTTTGTCCAGAACTATTCTAAAATAGAACTTTCATAGGCTTTTTTCCCCCTTTCATATACTTAAGTGATACATGTTCAACATAGAAAGTTTAGAATAGACTGTGCCTTAAAAAGAAGAATGACATATAATTCCATCATCCTAAAATAAGCATCTAGCCAGTGTTGACTATTTTAGTGAGTATTGTACATGCTGCTTCATAAACCTGTGGTCTCTTCTCTCCACCTGCTCAAGTCTCTTTCCCTTTGATTTCTCAAAACCACCTCCAGCATGGCTGTCTCTTGCATCTAATGGTTTCAAGGTTTAGGGTGACAAAGAGAGGGCTGACATAGCTTTAGGGCACTGCCCAGTTCAGCACCGGGAATCCCTGTTCTCAGCAGAATGGTGTGCGCTGGACACTCCACACCTGGCTGTCTGCGCTCACATCCTCCTTCCCTTCCCTCCAGCAGGGGCCTTTGCCCCTTCAGGGAATATTCTAGAAGGCTCAGAATAATTTAGCTCTCTGTTTCCTGCCACCACCTCCCGGTCATACTTCAGGACTTATTTTTTTCTCATCCAAAGGGTCCCCAGATGGTATTTTTTTTGACAAGCAGGAGGCAGGAGGCGTGTTCTGTTGCTCACGCTCTGTGGTTACCTGGCCAGTCTTTGCAGGCTCAAGGGTCTACTGAGAGATTTAGTTTTCCCACTGAAATAACTAATGTGTCTCTCCACCTGGCTGCTCCCATCCTCCACCTTAGAAAGCATTCAGGTTGGGTTTTTGTTAATTTGGTGTTTTTTTTTTAATTTTTAAAAAAGATTTATCTAGGAGTGCCTGGGTGGCTCAGTGGGTTGAAACCTCTGCCTTCAGCTCGGATCATGATCCCAGGGTCCTGGGTTTTGAAGCCTCTGCCTTCAGCTCGGGTCATGATCCCAGGGTCCTGGGATCGAGCCCCGCATCGGGCTCTTTGCTCAGTGGGGGGCCTGCTTCCTCTCTCTCTTTCTGCCTCTCTGCCTACTTGTGATCTCTGTCTGTCAAATAAATAAATAAAATCTTAAAAAAGAGAGATTTATCTATTTATTTATTTACTTGAGAGGAAGAGCCCATGACGCATGTGCAGGAGGGGCAGGAGAGGCAGAGAGAATCTCAAACTGACTCCTTGCTGAGCGTGGATCCTGATGCAGGGCTCGATCCCACAACCCTGAGATCATGACCTGAACCTGTACCAAGAGTCAGGCACTCAACCAGCTGTGCCTATTTGCTTGTTTTATCAAGAAAGCTCCATTTTACCAAGAAAAAAGTGACACTCAAGGGGGATGCAAAGTACAGACCTGAGCGTCTTCAGTGATCATTCGAGCTGTGAGAGCAGACAAGGGCCTGAGCCAGTGGATGTAGGGAGAGAGGGACAAGGAGGTGGAGGCGTCCCAGGAAAGTGGCAGGTCCCGGAGGCAAGGAAGATAGAGTGGAAATCACAAATTAGAAGTCACAGGCAGCTTCCTGCCCAGATGTTCTGTTTGGTCAGCACAGTTTAAAAATATAGACATGGTGATTTATTATAAAATATGATTATTTATTCAAAGAATCCCAAAATAGAAAAGAGAAAAAAAAAAAAAAAACCTCCCAGAGTCCTGCCACTTGCTCACAGCATTGACATTTTGACATTTTTCTTCTAGTTAAAAATCAACAACAACAACAACAAAACCCAAAAAACTAATAAGGTATTTTGTTTTGTTTTTACATAAAGTCCAATCACGGTGTCGAAATGACGGTTTTGAATTCATTCGAAGCCTTCCCTCATTGTGCAGGGGACACCCTTAACCAAACATGAGCTGTACCATCAAAAAATATGAAAAGGATGGGGTGCCTGGGTGGCTCATTGGGTTAAGCCTCTGCCTTCGGCTCGGGTCATGATCCCAGTGTCCTGGGATCAAACCCCACATCGGGCTCTCTGCTCAGCCGGGAGCCTGCTTCCTCCTCTCTGCCTGCCTCTCTGCCTACTTGTGATCTCTGTCTGTCAAATTAAAAAAAAAAAAAAAGAAAAGGAGTCAGATTTAACAAGGGGCCCCTATGTGAATTATTCCTGGAAACAGCATCTCAAAGTCAAGTCCACTGTTCCACAGAGGGAAATGTCACTCTAGGCTTTTGTGGTCAACTATCACTTGGCCTCTGAATTCTCTGTGATCTCAGTATCTTCAAATGTTTTAAAATTAGCAGTAAAGTGTCTTAACTTGGGTTCCCTTGAGAGCTGACCCTGAGACCAGGGCTTGGGTTCAAGTTCTTTATGTGGAGATGCTTTAGGAGTGGGGAGCAGAGTGAGGTGAGTCTGGGAGGGAAGAGAGCCCAGACAGGATGAGTGTGAGCAGGTTACCTCTCCAGGACATTGTGTAGAACAGACTTCCCACCGAGGTCCCACTGAGTGGGGAGGAATCTGGGGTACCTATTCACCAACGCCTGACCCTCAAGAACAGTAACTTTTGAGGGTAACTCCTCCTATTTTAGGCCTAACCAGCACAAAGACCAGAAAATACCGTCCAGCAAGGAGATTCAGGGGCTTGGGGGAGGAAGCCTTTCGTGTAGTGTGAGGGGACGGCCCACTTACATGGCAGCCATCTGAGCTGAGGAAAAGGAACAGGGCAAGGAGAGCATCTCCTTCAGCTGCCTGCATGTGAACAGCAGCAGATTTCTCACAAAACTCTGGCTTTCTGACTTCCCATAAAAATATCAGACAATCTGGGCTCGCATTCCCACAGGGAAGGGCAAGCTGCTGTGCCCATCAGGGGAAGAGTTGCTCCCCACCACTCCCTGTTGCCTCCTGCCTGAGGCCAACAGTCAGGGGGTTTTGTCTGTTTTATTCTCAAATACCCAACCCGCTTCCCTCCACGTTACCTGCCTGGCGCCTCCAGGAAGGAGCCCGAGTTTGCTATCCTGTGAGGAGGAGACAGGCCACGTAGCCTTCAGGCTGGCATTTGGTTTCCTGGGACCAAACCTTTAAATATGAAGCTGTAACAGAAACCTGGAGGCCTCTCTTGACAACCTGCCCAGCTCTCATTATGACATTTAGCCTGTGATTGATATTGTGTGTGTCATCGAGACCTTGGCAGTTAATCTCTGGGTCGAATCTATGGAAACCAAACAGAACAGATTTGTCTTCCCCTTCCATTTTGGCTGTGGTCTGGGAAACAGACACTCTCGGCCTCTCTGAGATTCAGAAATTTGGGAGCCACGCAGAGAGGGATGCACACAGGCCGCCTTCAGGATTTGGAAAGATTACAGGTCTGTGGTTTCTGGACTGTTCTGTGCTTTGTTCTCTCCCCCCATCAAATCTGCGCCCTGGAGGATAATAGATCCCAGAGCTCCTTCTGCGTGCCAAGCTGCTCTGGGTAGACCGCACCACTTCCTCTTCTGTCTGGAAATCCAGCCGAGGCTTTCAGCACGGAGATGGGGATGGGGACGGCTCCCTCCCCAGTGTAATGGTGGAGGAACGGCCTTGGCAAGGGTGAGGTCAGCTTCTGTGATCAAAGGAGTCAGGCAGAGGTTCCGGAATGCAGTTTGTTCCAGCGTCTCCCTCAAATCACCTCTCGAAAGCCTCCTTTAGCGGCAGACAGGATTGTTTGGGCTGGTTTCTGTAACAGAAGTTTCTGGCCATCCCTGGAAACAACTCCTCCCTTTGTGACTGGAAACACCAGCAGGCAGGCCCCGCAGCAGAGTTTGGGCCTGAGCAACCACGGGAGACTATCCGTCCTGCCTGGTGCCCGTGACTCACCTTCGCCGCTCCTCCCTTAGCCGAAAGACTCAGTCCTGCCTCATCCGCTCTGGCTGAGTCCTTGTGAGCACAGGCCTTATTCACCCTCCTCCTCAGCCATCCACTCACTCATTCCGTCCCTTCACTACCTGTCAGACCCTCGGGCTCAAGAAATAAACACCAAGGAGCCATCGTCTGGGAGTCCCTGGGGAAGGTCACCCAGCTCTTCTCCACCAGTCCTGCACCTTATTCTGGGATGGAACTAGGACCCCTCCTCCAGTGAGATATATAGGAAGGATGCTGGACACCTTTATCCTTCTCTATCCAGGTCCTTGTCTCTTTAGCCACACTCTTGGGCAATCACTATCAATCTTCAGGGACCATCAGACTCATTTGGGAGCTTGTTAACGTACTACTCCTGGGCCCCTAGCCCCAGGCCAGGATGTAACCCAGGGACCTTTATTTTTAGCAAGTGCCAGATGATTCAGACAGAGGTGATCTTTAGATCACACTTTGAGAGAATCTAGCAAAGGGTCACCTCTGTTGCCACCACGCCCAGATCAGGATGTTGCAGGAGGAAGTCACAGATCCTGGCTTCCCATGACCCCCAAAGACACACAGCTAGCTAGTGATCCTTTAATTCGTCTGCTGTGAACTTGGGAGAATCCCATTCCTCAGAGCAGTTTTAGCCCTTTCCTTTTCTTCACATTTTTTAATGAAAAATACCAAAGACACACAAAGAGAAACAGTAGCTACTTTGCAACCACCATCCAACCCCAACCACCATCATCCATGTCTAGTCCTGCCTCTTACCTACCGCCACCTCTACACCCCACTCCATACACAATATACTGTTACATTTTCCCAAGAATATTTTTGTAGCAAATCCCAGACATTATATCATTTCATCTGTGAATATTTTGATATGTGTTTCTAAAAGGTAGGGACCGATGGTATAATTTAGCTGTCCTTGGAATTTCCTGCAAATTGGTTGTTAGGTCTAGACTCTGAGGGCTCTGCTAAGATTCAGGATTTCCTTTGGCGAGACTCTCATGGCGATGGTGTGTTCCCCCACAGAAGGTCCGCAACGTCTGATTCTCTCTTCTTGTGTGGTGAACACTCAGAGCTAAATGCTTATATCCAATAGTCCGTCACATGTTGTAAAGTGGGGTTGTCTTTCTTCTTTATTATCTGGAATACTGCTATAAGAGCAGATTTCCCTCATCCACCCAGTAGCACAGTTTGTATCAGAAAGGAGCAACAAATGCTAGGTTCTTTCCCTTTACTTACCTGTCTTCAAAATAATGAGCAGTTCCCCTACATCTTCCAACAGTGAATAATGTTTCAAGCATCGTTATGATTTAAATGTTTGATGTGTTTCAGTCCATCACAGTTATTTTTATTATTCATGTTCAAATTGTAACCTTTTGGCAAGTGGGAACCTCTCTGAGCTGTGTTCTAAGTCCTTTGAAATGATCTTACTGGTCTTTGGAACTAGCAAACTTTATTTTTTTAAGATATTTATTTGAGAGAGAGAGAGAGAGAGAGAGAAACAGTGTGCAAGTGTTGTGTGGGGGCAGGGGCAGAGGGAGAGAGTCCCAAGCAGACTCCACACTGTGTGTGGTGCCCAACGCAGGGCTCGATCTCACAACCCTGAGATCTCGACCTGAGCAGAAACCAAGAGTCTAGAGGCTTAACAGACTGAGCCACCCAGGCGCCCCAGGCTAGCAAATTTTTTTACATTCTTCAAATCCCTGGCCTGCCTGCTTCACACTGCACCCTCACCACATCCCTCCCCCCAGCCACTATTTTTTTCTCAGGAGACTGAGACCCTGTGTTACAGACATCCTCAATTTACAATTCTCCTTGTCTGTGAAATAGAGATAATAATAATAATGCCTACCTCAGAGAGTTGTTAAGAAGATTAAATGAGTTAATAACTGTAAAGCGCTTGGAACAGTGTCTGGCACAAAGTAAGTTACCAGATAAGTATTTGTTAAATAAATAACACTCCCTCCCCATCACTCACCTCCATGTTTCTCAGTCTCGCTGCCCTTTTCTCCTCCCCTTGTCTCAGAGCCTAGCTTCCCCTCGGGCATCTCTGAGTGTAGATGCATCAGTCACTCAGCTCAGGGAACAAACGTTGCCCAATTCCACAGCGAATTCCTTTCCTGGGGGACAATGGAAACTCTTCTCCCACATTCCAGTTGCATAACCTGACAAGCTCTCCAAATATGCATTTCAATCTGCAAGCACAGCTTTCCAGCTTGGAACATCTCTTCTGACCCCTGGTAAGTTAGCACAACTGCTAACCCCCTAGCGGGAGAGCCACCAACGTTGCCTTCAACTGTCCTAACAGGTGGAGGAACCCTCAGGCAGCCAAGCCTCCTTCCACCCCAGGGCTCCTGAAGCTCCCAGAATGTGCATGGCTGCTCGGATCAAACAGGCTCTTGATTTCCAGGTGTGCCCTTTCCACTGGCCAATAACTCCCTGTAGGTGTGGAGAATCACACGCCTGGCATGGCAGGAACAAATGGCCAGAGCCAGCAGATTCCAATCAGATAAAGGAAAAACTAGGCACCAAAGCAGGGCTAAAAGCTTAAGGAAAGGAAGCAAAGGACCAGCGGCCTATAGGGATTTCTGAGGCTTGAAGTCTGTCTTAGGTCTGCTGCAAACCTTCCTTGGCCCATGTCAGAGGGCCGCCAGCCCTCCTGCACTGAAGGAGACTGGAATGTCAGTGACATGTTGCTTAACTGCCATCATGGCCCTCCTTGGTTACCCCTGCAGCCTGGGAAGAGTAAGTGGGAGATAAGCAGGCATGGGAAAGGCCTGCTGCACCGTAAGATCAGCTTATCTCTACCTCTTTTTGTAAAGACCATTCCCTACCTCTGTCCCCTGCTAACCCAAATCCTGACCCTCTCTCATGACCAATTGCAGGAAGGAAAGAAAATCCCGTGGCTCCAAAATGACATCCCGAGAACCAAAGACAAACCTCCAAAATGCCCACCCATCTGCCAAGAGGCTGCTGCCGAAGGGGGAGGAGGACGTGGAAGAGGATGAGTACTGCACCCCAGGGGCCTTCGAGCTGGAGCGTCTCTTCTGGAAGGGCAGTCCTCAGTACACCCACGTCAACGAGGTCTGGCCCCAGCTCTACATCGGTGACGAGTAAGTGTTAGGGCCAAGCCCCACCTCCGACCTCACCCAGGAGAAGGGAGCCAGCCCCGCCCAAGGTCCCACCTTTCAACCGCTCTTAGCCAGGAGTTGTTGCTTTTTTGGTTAGTTGTGTTGTGAGAACTCAGGGCTGGGTTTATCTTCACAGTACAGGAAACCCAGAGAAGGGGCTTATGCAACATAGACGTTTATTGCTCTTTCATACAAAAGAAGTCCAGGGGAAGGTGAGCTGGGGCTGGCATGGCGACCCCAGGGGCATCAAGGTGTCAGGCTCCTGTGCCCCTGCCCCACCATCCTGAGGGTGTGGCTTCCTTCCTCAAAGTTGCTACATGAGCCAAGAGTGCTGCTAGGGGTCCAGCCATCATCTGTGGGATGGATCCAGGCCACAGAAGCATAAAGAGAAAAGAAGGAGCAAAGGGACATCTTTCCAGAGGGATGGGTCACCCAAGAACGCCCTTGCCCCTTGCTGCAAAGAACTCTGGGAAATAGAGGCTTGTACTTTAGCTGGGTATAATACCAGCAAGAACAGAGTCAGTTCTCAGATTGGTGGCACGGGAGCACATCAACTTAGGTGTTGGGAAGCATGGTAGGCCTGGCATTGAGGTTGAGGTCATCGTCTCCTCCTCTAGATGTTTATAGCCACCATTTCCCACTCCTCAAACAACTGGGACACATCTACTATAAATAATATCAATAATAATAATGCCTATCATTTATTGACTACTATGTTCCAGGCACTGTGCTAAGCACCTTGCATGAATGATCTCATTTTATTTTCACAAGAGCTCAATGAAAGAGGACATCTAATTGCTCCCTCAAGGTACAGGGCAGTTAAGCCACTGGCCCAAGGTCTACAGCTCAGGAGGTGGTAGAGGGCTGGGATTCAAATGTGCTTCTGCCCAACCCAGAAGATTTACCTTAACCGGCACTCCTACTCCTCCCTCCATTCCCCACGATTCCCACTCAGGTTCCATCTCCCCCTGGAGCTGATGGCACAGGACCCCTGCATGTGGGACTGCTTAAAACCCAGAGATAACTACCTAGTCATGGGAAATCCCAGGGGCAGCATCTCTTGTCCTTTTTTTCTTAATATTTTTAAACTGAAAAAGTTAAAAAATTACAAGCCCTTTTATACTGAATTAAACGAGAGGGTTGTAAAAACAAAGTGCATCATTTCCCTCTGTCCTCTCTTAATTCTCCTTTGAGTAACCAGTATTAAGCTCACCTGCGTACTTGCATTATTTTATGTACACTATTGCAAACGTGAGGTCACATATACACACGTATAAAGGGGCTTCATTCCTTTTAAACAATTTTTAAGTGGGGGAAGGAATCGTACCATTCTGTACTTTTGCTATTCCGTAGTAGTAGTGCAAACCTGTAATTTATCCAATCATTTCCTCGTTGTGAACATTAGGGGAACCTCAGCGATGGGTATATGAGACTCCCTGTACTGCTTTCTTTCTTTCTTTTTTAAATAATAGCTTTATTGAGATATGGCTCACATTCCATAAAATTCACCTTTCTAAAGTGCACAATTCAGCGGCTTTATTACATTTGCCAAGTTGTGCAACCAGCATCACTCATTTGAAAGCATTTTCATCACCTCAAAAGGAAACCACCTCACAATCCTCCATTCCCTGTCTTTTACCCACACCACCACCCATCTGCTTTCTGTTCTACAGATTTCTTATTTTGGGCATTTCATATAACTGGAATCATAAGGTATGATTTTTGTGTCTGGCTTCTTTCACTTAGCATAATGTTTTCAAGGTTCATCCAAGTTGTACCATGGACCAGTATCTCATTTTTTTTTTTTATTACTGAATAATCTCTGTATTATTTTGGCACCTTTTCTGTAACTCTAAAATGAGTTCAAAATTAAAGAAAGTGCACATATGCTTTGACCCCAATATCACTTTAAGAAATGTAAAGAAATAAGAGTATCAGTACATAAGGAAATATGCAGAACAATGTTTATTTTATCCCTGAAGTAACCAAAAAATGGAGGGTGAATCTGAATCTCTTATCTCTTAGTTATAAAAATGGAGGGTGAATCTGAATCTCTTATCTCTTAGTTATAAAGAATCTGAATCTCTTATCTCTTAGTTATAAAGTTACATAAATCAGTAAATATATGGTTTTCCTAGTATATAAGTAATGACATGGTTAAATATATATTTTGTGTAAATATAGAAGTCTTAGGTTCTCTATTTGTAGTAGGTTAACAAGAGGACCTTCCTCATTGGGTTGTATGGATTAAGTGAGTTAGTATATGTAAAATATTAGTGAAGTGCCTAGTACATACTGAGTGCTCAATAAAGGTTAGCTCTAGTAATAGTGATCAATGTAAGAAAGAAAACAAATCTATCAGAGCAATCACCAAACCCCATTACTCTGAAGCCACTCTTATTAATATTTCCTCCTAGACTTTCTGTGTATTTTATTTATTTGCTTGTTTATCATTTTGGTTTTAAAACTTGCTTTTATCATAATGTATTGATAATTCATTTTATCTTTTTTCCCACATAGCATCTTTCATAAATGTTCTCCTTACTACATACTTCTCATACAGTTATAATATAATGCTCTATATCAGATAATAAAATATCAGGCGATATAAGGTCATTCTATTTAACCACTTCCCTATTGTTGGACTTACAGTTAGTTCCATGTTCTCACCTTCATAAATACTGCAGTGGCCATATTTATGCATAAAATATTTTCATATTTAAGATTATTTCCTTAGATCTGACCCTAATAATGGTATAACTGGGGGAAGGAGGATTAAGATTTTAAGACTTACACTGTCTCTGTGTCTTTATCTATACTATTCCCTTTGCCTAAGATGCCCTGCCCCTCATCTCATCTCTATGTCCAGATTCTATTAGGCCTCCTACACTGACCACTCAAATCACGTCTGCTGTGAAGCTAGGTTTCCCCAATCCCCATCCTGAGAAGTGAGAGTTTTTCTCGTATATTATATACTGTATTTACATTTCCTACAGCTAATCATAACAACAGATACATTGTATCATATACATCTTACCATGTGCCTTGCCCTGTGCTAGTCAACCCTATGATGGAGGTTCCATTATTACTCTTATTTTACAAACGGGCAAACAAGGGCTCAGAGAGTTCACCCATTTGCTCAGTCAATCAGTATTTCCTGGGCACCTTGCTAGGTGTTGTGCGGGATACAAAGAAGAAACTGAGGCTCAGAGAAATTAAGTGACCAGCCCGAGCTCATACCACCAGTAATGGTAGAATTTTTTTTTAAATTTTATTTATTTATTTGACAGACAGAGATCACAAGTAGGAAGAGAGGCAGGCAGAGAGAGAGAGGGAGGGAGAAACAGGCTCCCCACTGAGCAGAGAGCCTGATGCGGGGCTCGATCCCAGGACCCTGGGATCATGACCTGAGCCGAAGGCAGGGGCTTTAACCCACTGAGCCACCCAGGTGCCCCAGTAATGGTAGAATTTATACCTAAACTCAGATCAAGAAAATGTGGTCAATCATGAAAAAAAAATGATATCTTGCCATTTGCAATGATGTGGATGGAACTAGAGGGTATTATATTAAGCAAAATTAGTCAATCAGAGAAAGACAAGTATCGTGTGATCTCACTGATATGATGAATTTGAGAAACAAGACAGAGGATCATAGGGGAAGGGAGGGAAAAACGACACAAGATGAAATCAGAGAGGGAGACAAACCATAAGAGACTCTTAATCTCAGCAAACAAACTGAGGGCTGCTGGAGGGGAGGGTGGGATGGGAGGGATGGGGTGGCTTGATGATGAACACTGAGAAGGGCATGTGCTATGGTAAGTGCCGTGAATTGTGTAAGACTGACGAATTCCAGAGCTGCTGTACCCCTGAAACAAATAATACATTATATGCTATTTTTAAAAAAATGAAAAAGAATGTGGTCAATCAGATAAAGGAGCACTTTTATAGCTGAGGAGGAGAGATCTGTAGAAATGCAGCAGGGAATAGAAGGAGAATGGGTAATGAAGTGGAAGGTGTGTGGGCTTCAGGTCTTGGCTCTGCCAAACACCAATTCTGTGTCTTGGACTATTTTACCTCTCTACACCCTAACAGAGATAGGGCTTATTTCATGTGGTAGAGATGAGATGAATTAAAACAAGTAGAGTGCTAAGCACACAGTAAGTAAATGCTGCTAAGTGCCTGGTACTTGGAAAGCATCACAGAAGAGGTGAATTCCAAGCAGGACCCCAGAAGATGGGTAGGACTTCAACAGAGTTCTGGGCGGAGATGCAGGACGAAGCAATGAATGGAGCCGAGAATAAGCGAGGTTTGTCGGGAACGCAGGGGATAAACGCGGTAGAGGTCCACTCTCAGGAAGTCTAGAACTGAGCCACGTTTGACTACCACGTGGTCAGCTCAGCTTTAGCCATGCTGCAGGAACAGGGGACCCCAAGATCTCAGTGTCCCACCACAGTAATGGGTTATTTCTCACACACATGACGTGTCCGTGGTGAGCCAGTTCGAACTCGGCTCTGCCTCCGTGTCCCTCTAGGACTCAGGATCCAGGCGGACAGAGCAGCCCCTATTGGGGATACTGCCAGTCTTCTGGCAGAGAGAAGGGACGCGGAAAATCACCAGCGGACTCAGAAGTGACACATGCCGTTTATGCCCACACGTTTCAGGGGCCAAAGCAAGTCCTAGGCAAACCCTCATGTTATTAGGGCAGGAAAATGTAACCTGACCTAGGAAGGGGCAGCAACTATTCCAAAGGATAATGCACCGCCTACCACGGCCACAGTCTCATCTCGGTGCAGTGACTTTGGGCAGGTCCTTCCACCTCTCTGTGCCTATGTTCTCATCTCGAAAAATGATTACTAAGAAGATTCAAAGAAATAGGGAATATAAGTACATTTTGTATAAACAAATACAAACATTATCATTACGGTACTTAGTGAGAAAAAAAACCGTGGGCAGATAGATCAGGGCTGGCTTGCATAAGGCTGAACGCTGGCCCAGGGACTCTCTTCAGGAAGCCATGGAGGGTCTGAAAGGACAGACAAGTTCTAGTTACTAGAGTGCCAGATGACAAGTGTGATGCTGTAAGACATGCTTGCCTCCTTGACATCTGACCACAATCCTGCTTCCTTCAGTCAGGAAAAGGTCACTGCCCCTTCATTTCATTCCAGCGCTGCCTGGTCGAGCCCCCAAACAAACACGCTCTCACGCCCAGTCCAGGCAGGCTCCACAGCTAGTGTGTATGACCCGCGTGCGCGGCGGGGGCAGGGGGCGGAAGCCAGCACGGCACAGCACTTGTCCTCATCTCTGCTCAGGGTTCCCCCCCCCTCCACACCCACTTACAAGGGTAATGAGACTCTCACATGCTTACTGAGAGAGCGATGAGTTCCACCAACACGGCAACCACACGGGGTTATAACCCTGCTGAGAGCAGGCACGGCTGCCTGTGTTTCTCCATCTCTTGGAAGGTGTTGCCCAAGGCAGCAGCAAAAAAATCACAGCCGGCTCCTTGTGCATAAAGCCTGGGTTTTAATTTGATAGCTGAATTTAGGTTGAACTTTTCCTTTCCTTAAAAGCACCGAAGATTTTCGAAAGGCAATTATCAAGGCTCCGGAAGGTAGGGTGGTCAGGATCCAAGAGTGAGGACGGAAGCCCTGGGGGAGCCAGAACCGCTGGCCTAGACCGGTGATGCCTGGGACCTGCTGAGGACCAGACTTAGCCCAAAGAAGCAGCTCACTTCTCCTTCCTCTCCTCTCAAGGGCCTCTCTATGTCCCTCCAGGGCTTCTTTAGGGAGAGAGGCAGAATGGTTGAGCATCTGCTCCAAAGCCATGTGCCTGGTCAAATACTGGTCCCCCTGTGGCCTTAGGCAAGTCACTTGGGCTTTCTGACATTCTATTCCTTTCTCTATAAGATATGGATCCAGTGAGTTAATACAGATGCCACTCAGCACAGTGAGAACACACCCAGTGTGTGTGAACTACTACAGATCAGGCAGGGTCTCGAAATTCAACTCCCAGTGTGATTAGTAGGTAAAGAACAGTCATTGTGCTCTGCCATGAAGGGTCCTTCTGTGCTAAGGGCAGCCTTGGGACAGAAAACAGCCCTGGTCACATTGTTTCCATGAGATGCTATGACGAACCCAAGGTCAGGTTGGAAGGAAGGTCCCTTCTGATGGGTTTCTCTGGCTCATGCCCCAACCACCTCCACAGATACTGACCTGGCCTTCCAGGAACCCACGTGACCTCAGTCCTAGGGAGGCAGTGCCACACCAAAACCCTAGGGGCCTGGGGCCAGAACTTCTAGAGCATTTTCCCAGTCTCAGCTTATTCCAAGGGGATTCACCAAGTGGAATGGTGACTCCAAGTCCCTGTTGCTCACCAGCCCAGGGAGGGCAGAGCTGACGCCACCACTCCAGCCTGGTGAGAAGAAGCCACAGACAGACAAGAGGGAGATCTGGTGGGTACTGACCGTGCTGGGCCAAAGGCGCTGGGCCAGGCAAACTGGCCACCCTTCAGGTATTCTCAGCAGAAGTCATCCTGGCAGGCTCAAGGCACAGACGCTCTCTCTCCGCACTCACTTCCCACAGCTTGGTAGGGGATCTGAATTGGCCATAGGCAGAGCTGTAGGGTCAGCATGGAGTAGAGCAAAAGGCCCCTAATGGGATGCAGGGCCTGGAGTTCAAGCCCCCAGTGCAGATGGTCTTTATGTGCGGCCTACAGCAAAACATTTTCCGGTTCTGGGTCTCAGTTTCTTTATTTGTAAAATAAAGGGATGATTTCAAAGGTCCCTTCCAGCTCTAGAATGAAATTCTTTAAGAAATGTGCTATTAAATAAATTAGGCTTTATTAGGTTCAAGCACATACTTGTTTTATTACTTTTAAGTCATTCAAATTAGATTCAAATTAGGTTAACCAAGTGTTGCCCTCCAGAGAGCCAAGGACTGGCGTCAATGATGAGATAAGAATAATTCATCGCCTCTTATCAATCAGCAGTCCCTAAATGGGTGCTTCAAAAGTGCTTGAGTATGCTTGAAAGCACTAAGTTTC
Organism: Martes martes; assembly: GCF_963455335.1. Taxonomy (NCBI): domain Eukaryota; kingdom Metazoa; phylum Chordata; class Mammalia; order Carnivora; family Mustelidae; genus Martes; species Martes martes. The sequence goes on from NC_137902.1 coordinate 51,482,581, forward strand.
TGTAATTTAAATATTCTCCCTTTAATCTTATTCACATCTTTCATTTGCTTAGCAAAATCTTTTTTCTCTTTTCTTTTTTTTCCCCTGCAGTCAGCAGGAGGGGAAATATCCTGGCTACTGTCAAAGTGATTGCAAATTCCCAGGCAGGACAGCCTCCCATAGGCTTGGCTGAAGCAGGAAAATTGAGAAATCGCTCTTCTCCCTCCCCACGTCAGCATCCCTGTGAGTCAACACTGAGGCAGGCACTAAGTTGCTCTGTCACCTGAGTGACAGGGCTGCTAAGGAGCTCTCCATTTTTATTAAAATACAGTTGCCTCCAAGGTCTGGCTTTTGGGGGGTCATCAACAGCCAGCTGCCCGTCCCCATAAAGCCGGACCCCTCCCTGTAGCTGTCCCTACTCAGGCTGAGCATGCTTTCAAGGGGTCTTGCTATCTTACCCTTTCTGCTTTTCTCCTCCCAATCAGAGCAACAACCTCAAAAGCAGAGGCATCTCCAGGCCTGGCCTGTAGCTGAGGAGGCTGGAAAGTGAGGTGAGAGCAAATCAGCCAGCTGAGAGGGCCTCTGAGTGGTGCCCTGGAGAGCTGCACCCTTGCACGCCCCACCCACCCCCCCAAAAAAGAAGGAACTAATTTAGCCTCAAGGCACCAAGCAGAGCTAACCTTGACTGGCTTCTCCAGGATGGGTTTCTCCATGGCTGCTTTAGGAAGCAGTGAAAACACAGCTTTACAAGGGTTCCAGTTAATGAATGTGAATGGAAAGAACTAGGAAACCTGGATTCTGAACATCCAAGTACCAAAGGTGACTTAGATACAACTGGGCACCAGTCATGGGCAGAGTGAACAGGGGGGACCGGGATGGGGCTTGCCAGGTTCTCAGCATGGACCTCAAGCAACATCAACCACTTCCTTTCATGGGTAGTAAAATGCCTAGCCTAGTTATTAATACGGCATCATTTCTCAGTTCCAGGCCTCCGAGTTCTCTTTCTCCTCTCAGCCTCCATCCCTGGGGCAGAGGATGAAGAAGTTTCTAACAAGACTTTAAAACCCTGGGGCCACCTTATATCTTTGAGTCGCCAGTGTCTCCCGACAACTAAGGAAAACATCAATAAAATCATGGCATACGCTTTTGTATTAAATGAATATCTGACATATTCATTACCGAAATTTACAAGGGAAAAGAAGAAAAATTCTCCATCATCCCCTTACCCAGGGAGAGCCACCGATATAACATTTTGTTGTTCCTCTTTTTACTGCTTTTTTCCCCTTGAATTTCTCTTTTAACCTTTCAAAGAAACTAGAATGTTGCATCATTCAGTTTACAAGAATCTTGTAAGGAAAGTGCTCCCAGAGTAATTGGTTCTGTTTAACAAAGAGAGAAAACTGCCAGTCCCAGAGGTTCGGCTGTTTGAGCTCGAGCAGCAGTGTGTGAGCTTACCCACTGCACCCGGCAGCCCGGTGCATTAGGAGGGGCCTCAAAGGCAAACAGCTTCATTGGCAGCAAGGAACAAGAACACCCAAGAAACTAGAAAGCCAAGGAATTTCCCTTCCATATCAGGTGAATTGATGGAGATCAAAAGCTAGAAATGTGTCCACTGTTTTGAAATCTACCAGCAAAGAGCATGTATGGTCAGGACTCCGAAGGAGAAGGTCTCCATCATGCCCATGAAATGACACACGAGGCCACAAGTGTCAGACACATCCAAACGAACAGGGTGCCAGATTACGGTGGGTTGCATGAAATCAGTGGGTTCTCCCAGACACAGGGGGGTGGAAAACTGTCCAATCATCCGTGGCCTTTCTTCAGTGCCCACTGCAGAATCCTGGCAACGTGGGAGCAGCTGGTTTCCCACCGCAAGGGAGCTGGGGGAGGGCTTGTGTGGATGTAGGCATGCGTGTCCCTCCTCCCCTGGGCTCAAGAACACCTGTGGAAAATGGACTTTCGGGCAGAGAGTGAGGCCTTTGGGCCTGGAGTCAGGAGGGCACCAGGCGGTCTGGAGAAGTGGACTGTCAGGAGTGCTGCCCAAGGAGACTGCCCCACCAAGAGTGCTCTTATTCCCAGTTCCTCAAGGTGGGTTGAAACAAGCTTCCTGGAGGAACTTCAGGGGGCCAGAAGGAGCCTGGACCAGGCCAGATAAGGAGGAAGGGAGGGGAAGTCTCTGAACGAGGAAACTGGTCCCTGCCAGAAGAAAGTCATTTCCCTGGCCCTCCAATCTAGAGGAAGAATCCAGAACCAGGACAGAGGTTCACGGGGAGAGGAGATAAAGGGAATTGGATCAAAAACAGAGATATGAAAAATAGAAAAACAAAAACAAAAAAACCCCCCAGAGATATAGCAATGTTCTTCAAAAGTAAACTGCATGAGTCCAGTAAATGTGTGAGAAAATGTCCAACCTCATTGCTAAAAGAAATGGAAATATGACATCTTTTTTTTTTTTGCCTATGAAATTAGTAAAGAATAAAAATCAGGCTTTAAAATGAGCAAGCTTTCTGGAGGATAATTTAGTAACACATATCAAATGTGTTTAAAAAAAGCTCATACCCATCGACCCAGCATTTCCACTTAAAAAGAAATCTCTCCTAAGGACATAATTAAGAGATGTGCTCAAAGAAATACAGCAAAGTTGTTCATTTATAGCGTTTCTTATAATACCCGCCACTACCCCTTCAGGAGAGAGACAAAGATAGAGATAGAGCGCGAGGGAGAGGGAGAGAGAGGGGAAAAATGTCCAAAAATAGGAGCTGGGTGAGGTAAAATCGAGATTTCCCTATAGACTGGGACAGCACGCAGCTTTTAAAGGCTATGTGTTGACAGAGGAAGATGTTTACAATGTACCACCATGTCAAAGTTTTTGAAACTTACATATGGTATCATACCCCAAAATGAATCTTTATATAAAATATATAAATCTATGCATAGAGAAGTAACTGGAGAATCTTACATCAAAAAGCAAATAGACTTAATCTCTAGGGGGGTAGAAATACAGGTGATGCGTGTGTGTGTGTGTGTGTGTGAATAGGTTTTTCACATTCTGCACTGAGCATGTGTTATTTTTATAATTAGATGATATATTTTGATGACCTATTATTCTTTAAATAAACAAATGGCTTACATTGGGATTTTTTTTTTTTTAATTAAACATCCAGAAACTAAGGCTTCTGCATCACCTAGGTTCTAAAGGTAAATGTCTAAGTCTGTTTTTTCTCCGGAGATTTTCTCCTCAGCAGAAGCACATTCCTTAGTCTCTTTTCCACATAACATGTCTAAGCAGGTGGCTTTAACATAGAAGAAAACCACAATACAGGGCTAAGGAGCTCCCCCTGCCCGCTCTGACCCACCCCACTCCCAGGAATGGCTGAGCCAGACATTTGGGTCAGCTGGGGGCCTGTCTCCGTCACAGTCACTGTTTACCAAATGTACTAAGAGTTTCCCTATTTGCAGATCTCCATTCTGTCACGGACACTCTTCTGAGCACTCAACTAGACTCTGAGGGTCAAGCTAGGGAGAAATCCCCAGAGCGCTGCAAGGACACCACCTCCCTTTCTGGGCTCTGGCAGCTGCAGAGCCCCCGAAAACCTGCAGGGGGCCTCAGACACCCAGCAGGTCTGATCCTCCCCAGGAGCCCTTTCCTCTCCTTCAGACACAGCTAAAACCAGCTCTGCAGGCTGACTGTAGAGGTGTCAGGCAACGAGTCTTGTCACATATCTACCCTGATCCTTGACCCCCACAGCAGCAAAGTGCAAATTGCTATTTATTCAAACTGCCACTTGCTTACGTTGAATCCCAGTTGCTGAACCCAGAGAGAACAGTCTTTACGGTGGGTAGGAACTTCCTGTCAAGGACAGTTAATTTTAATTTTTCCACTGAGCTCAACCTCAAAGTGAGGTTGATTGCTACTCAGCAAGATGGCCTGCATTAGTGGAAGCTCTAATTGAGCGCAGATCTATGTCCCAAAAGCATAATGTTTGTTGTATACATACTTTGGGACAAGAAGAAAAATGAAAAACAGGTCTTTCTGAGGAAAAATTGAAAGCAGAATGTGGTCCATAGTCAGCATGGCAGCACCGAAGACCAGCTGGGGGACTTGGGGGAACACTCCACCATCCCGTGGCTCAGTTCCAATGGGCTGTTTGCAAATGTTTCTAAAAGCCCAGTGTCTGCATTTAGGTCTCTCTTTCCCAAATACTGGACTCCATCATGGTTCCTCTCATGACCAAGAAAAAGCTCCAGGAAAAGAGCAACAGATCAGGGGCCCTTGGCCAAGGGGCCATGGCATACGTTGCTGCAAGGCTCCTTTTGGCCCAAGGTATTGATCAATGTTGACATTCAATATGGTGCCTCTATCTACATCCTTTTATAGACGACCTTGAAATGAGCCCTCAGCTGGAGCACAATGCCACTTCTGGCCTCTTGTTGTTATGGTTCCAGACCCTTGTCATCTCTTTCCTGAACTGTAGAACCGGTCTTTGCCCTGTTGATGGGAGGTGTCATCTTAAAACCTAGTTAGGATCACCCCAAACACTGTCAAAAGCTGTCCTCGAGCCCCCCAAATACAGATCTAGGGACTTCCACCATCCAACCCCACACTCCCTCTCCAGACCTTTCTCTCCCTTCCTCTTACATGCTATGCTCTGGCCAAATCAGCTTCCCCCTCCCGGCTCCCTTCCCAATCCATCAGCATGTCCTGCCGTGACCCCACCTGCTCCAACCGCCTTCCTCTCCTGGCTATACAACAGCCTCTAACAGAGCTCCCTGCTTCTACTTTCTCCCCTCTCCAATCCATGTCCACACGTCTTCAGACTGATTTTTTAAAAAGGAAACAATGCTCATCCCTTTCTTAAAACCCTCCGTAGCAGGGGGTGCATTCCACCACACTATCAGTAAAAGGCAGGCTCTCCCCTGTGGCCTGCAGTGTCCATCATGACCTGGCCCTGCCTACCTCTCCAACCTGCTCTTGTGCCACTATCCCCTTGTACTGGAGCCACACGTGCTCACCTTCTCTTCTTAGCACTTGCTGTGTCCCCCACCTGGAAGAGACACTTTTCCTCCTGCTCCTCCCCTGCCTAGCCCCTCATCCTTCAGTCTTAGCTTGAATACTACCTCCAGCAAGGCCTTCCCTGACCACCTTACTTAAAGCAGGACCACAGCCCTTTGGCACAGCTCGTACAGCTAACTGAAATGATCTTGTTTATTCATTTGTTGTTTATTTGCTCTCCCCATGAGAATCTATGCTTCCGGAGCGACCTTGACTAACCCGTTCACTGTTACATCGTCAGCACCCAGGACAGTGCCTGGCATACGTGGGGATTCTAAATCATTATTTGTGATTAATGATTGATTACAGGAAGCAATACACATTTCCTGAAAGGCCTTCATCATCTCCAACCTCCACCCCTTGGGCTACTTCCTTGCCCTTGCCTCCCTCTTCCCCTGTGTCACCAAGTGCTGACATTTGTAGTAAGGCAAACTCAAAGGGCCCTCACCCCTGAAAGTCCCCCCTGGCCTCTCTAGACATAAATAATTTCCACTGCTTCTGACAACCTACTTCTGCCCTATATTCCAAGGCCACCTACTTCAATGTGACTTTATTCCTTGTTCCTGGAAATTCTTGCCTGGAAAGGTAAGGCTAGAAATCAGAATATCACAGTAGGCTCCAGGAACTTCCTGAAATCAACTCCAACAATAGACAACTCAAATACCTCTCCTCAGAAAAATGCTTTGCCCAGCTAGGCAATGATTGACCCATGAAAGCAAGGGTTCGACACTGTGTTCACCGCCCTTGTGCACATCAATGTCAAGAATGTTGCCCAATCCCAATCAATTCTTTGCATGGAAAGAGCATCTTAAACCATTCATTCAAGCCCCAACCCATGAAACCCTATAAACATCTGGAAGGTTCAGGAGAGGCCTGCTTTAAAGATGAGATGAACAGGTCATTCTGGTGACCTTTTAGGGGATGTGAAATTTAAGGCACAGTGTCTACACCAGCTCTTCTGTATTTGGTGAATGATGAAAGAATGAACCGACCAAGGACTAGCTCATCTACCCCACCCTTCATTCTCATCCAGGAACATGCAGCCAAGGGGTCAGTTAGAGCAGGGCTTTGGACACGCAAGTCCTTCATTTCAGTGACTAGGCCTTACTTTGGCAATGACAGCAGAAACCCAACTGTAGTCCCTGAGAAGCCCTCCTACCGCCCCGATCCAGGCCAAGGCACCACACAGCCAACCAGCCTCTCCCCTTGTGCCCAGGGCGACAGCACTGAACCGCTACGGGCTGCAGAAGGCCGGCTTCACGCACGTGCTGAATGCGGCTCACGGTCGCTGGAACGTGGACACTGGACCCGACTACTACCGCGACATGGCCATCGAATACCACGGTGTTGAGGCCGACGACCTGCCCACATTCGACCTCAGTGTCTTCTTCTACCCAGCGGCCGCTTTCATCAACGCGGCGCTCAGCCTTGACCACAGTAAGAGAGTCACCATGAAACAAACCCAACAAACCCGCCTGAGGCCCCGCCCCTCCCATGAGGCCCCACCCCTCACCTTGGCTGGAGATGGGATCTGTGCACTCACAAAGCCTGTTCCGTGGGGTTGGGAGTGACTGAGTTGAGATTATCTGAGCCCCAGGAAGCTGGGAGCCACACTGAGCGTGCTGTTTGTGGGCTTTGGGAATTGGAGGGTTCAGAGGAAAGGCCTTTGGTCTGAATCCCAATTCCTAAGGCTCATTAGCGAGCTTGGAACAGCAAGGATGCTTAGAGGGACTATAGCCCAGATGTCAATTGTCCAAACCTGACTAATAGCTGAGGCTTCAAAGCCAGAAAAGCTTCAGAGAGCTGACTTGACTGGGAATTCATGGAGAGACTTCAAATTCTCCTGCCAACCAACCGAGCCCACAGCCTCCCCTAACCCTCCCCCCACCAACACCACCAACACACAGTCTAGTGAGGCCCCCTATAGAAAGCTGAAAACCTAGCCTTCTAAATGGCATATGGTATTTGAGAACCTGAGTTTTGCACCCATGATGTCCAACTTCCCCAAGGTTAATTATCCACTTTTAAAATCACGGTGCTAGTCCTTGCACTCAAAATGCAGTTTTAGCCGATCTAAGCCAGGTAAAGGCTTCATGGCTCTTTCCAAGAGAAGGGCCTGGCTTAGGTTTGCACTGGGGTAAAATAGTATGCAATTATTGCTGCAAGGGGGTGTTTCAGGGGCATTTCGTAGAGGCCAGAGGGACTTCTACTCCCTACTCAGTGCTCTGACTTTAGGCCCACATTTCATACCCCTTTATGGGGCCATCACATTGTCCAGTAACTGAAAGCCTTTCTTGCCATAAGAGGCTGGGATTATGAGGCTCAGTGACTGGTTGACCAGCCTGCTTCAGGAACTTGCAGTCTGCAGCTGGGCCCCGGCCGAGTCCCAGACCTTGATGGCCATCCCCTAGTGGTCCTGGCCCCACAGCTGGGCACCAACAGTTTGTCATTGTTTTGGTTCAGAAAGCAAAGTCCAGTGAGGAAAAACCCTCACAGCGCTGAAGGGCTCCTATTAGGGGATGCCTCATTTCAAAGTCATGCTTTTATGAGACTATTTGTGGACAATCTTTTGCATTATATGCATTCTGGGTTTCTAGGCAGTATCAAAAAGCAACTGGCCTCTGACTCATCAACGTAAGGTAAAATTCGCCTTAGATTATTTGAAGTTAACCAAAAACATATTTGACAAGAAAAGAAAAACAAAAACAAAAAACGAGAAACTGCCACAGCCCAATCCTTTGGTTTCTGTTTAATGTGTACTCTTTCGCCATTACTATATCTTCAAACTTTTTCTTAATGGAAGGGGTCTGGCAGGCTTTGGAGAAGACAGGGCGGGATTTCACACCATACAACTTACTAACAACGTGGTTTCTCTAAGCCTTGCTTTCTCAATCTGGTGATGAAAATATTTACCTTGGAAGGTTATAATGAGCATCGGCAGTAACCCACATAGAACACTCCGCATGGAACCCGGTGCACAGCAGGTCCTCAGATGTGTTTGATAAAGGGAGGTCGTGCACCATGAAACACATAACCACACTAACATGTGTGCACCATAGTAATAAAGTTTCCAATCCCAAAAGAAAAAGAAGGAAAAAAGACATTCCAACTTTGAACTAGTGCAATAGACTCACATGACAGCTTGTTTTCAGTTCCTGGCGCACCATTTTAGAGTCCTCCTCCCTCAGCTGAATTAGGGAAGAATGGGGCTCGCAAGGCATGCGTACTCCTGGGCAGATCAGAGCACTGACGAGGAGATGTCAGGCTGCAGTGGATCCTGACCCGTGGGTCATATTTTTGAAAGCACCTAGCAAAGAAAAGAAAGGGTCAAGAGAGAAAAGTATATGCTCAGGTCAGAGACTAGGCAGGAGATAGAATCAGTGGGCAGGGGGTGTGGGACTAGACCTGTTGGCTGGGCAAGGGGAACAGGATAGGATCCCATTACCAGGTGGGAGGCTGGTGGGATCCCTTCTCAGTGCTTTGCACTTGAATATCCTCAAGTCTGGGGCTCAAATCGATTGCAAACCCTGAGGAACCTGGCAGGGACAGAAGCAAATGAAGCTGGCTGCGTGGGATGCGTGCTTGTTGCGAGATGGAAAACCCCAGATTCTCCCCAAGGCGGGGGGGGTGCTTGCTACTCCATCTCAGCCAACAAACATGGGTCTGGTGAGAATCAGTGCAAATGCGATTGGTCAGATTTTTCAGGAAAAGTCTTCAGTCTGGATGTTAATGTGAAATTGCCCAATTTTTTAAGTGTTGGCAACACCTTGAAATTTTCTTAAAAGACCGCAAAGACCAAACCAAAGAAATCCAGAGGCTGTCCCTTTGTAACCTATGCTGGGTCGTCAGAGTAACAAAGTAAGATGCTCATTAGCCAGCAATGACACTGTCACAGGCTCCATTCACTGGGGACAGCCTGTACTCGGCGTCTGTGCTGTGTGCAGGGGGCAGCATGGTGTGTCTAGTCATTCATTGGAAGGCTAGGGGACGCTACTCTGGCATATGGGAGCCAGGCCCCCTCATATGTTTCCTATTATACTCTTGATGTAAGGGGTGTTGATGGACAGTCTGGACTGAAAGCAAGGCATCTCTCTCCCCTCTCTTGTCTTTCCTGTTCTTCCTTGGCTAGTGTCAGCCACGTGTACACTGTTTCCCACTGCTGCTCCTCACAAGTCTTGTTTACTTTTGGTGAAAAGCCTTCCTTGTGGTGCTGTAGAGCTGTATCTGAGGTTTGTGGTGAGCCCCGTGGGACCCATCCCTCCCCTTATCCTACCCTGACCCTTCTCTTCTGAAAGAACTCCTGGGACAACTGTAGTCACGCTTGAAAAATCTCAGAAATAAGCCAGTCCAGTGTCTGGGCCTTAGAGGCAGGGAAACAGACGCCCAGAGAAGACAAGTGACGTGCCCAGGGTCACAGAGCTAATCAGAGGCCAGCAAGAATTCCTTCGGTCACCCAGGCTTCTCGGAAGAGTCCTTTGGCCTTATTCTGAACATCCGGTGAATTTACCATATAAGAGGTCACCAAAAATCATGAAAGGTGAGGCACTCCAGATGGTTATAAGGTCTGGAAACAACTGAACGTGTCACTCTTCTGCGGAGAGAGACATACCGACAAAATACTGCCATGGAAACCCCATTTGGACGGCCCTAACTGCTCCTGGCATGGTGTCCTCGGAGGTGAAGTCGTGTGGTTTTAATTTAAGAAATCCCAGGGCCGATACCGGGAGGCTGTAAAGATCAGATTTTCGTATCACCTCTCTCCTTTTGTTCTTTCTTTCTTTTTCTTGAACCGTCCATAGCCTGCTTTTGAAGCCATCTTAAAATCTATTATGGATAAGGCAGCTCTGAATAAATAAATGAAGTCCACTTTTGAGCAAGAGCTTGGCTCTCTGGTGCTTCAAAGCTTTAACCAGAGCAAATTTTCAGGTTGTTTTGAGATTCTCCTGCCCCACCGCCCCACCGCAGCACACACAGGCCTGCCCCCTGCAGTTCAAAACACAACATGCACCCTTTGTCTGACGCCTTCCAACATACCCAGAACCATCTCGGGAAATGTAGGAGCTCTGTCTGCCTTTGCAGGCTGCTGAGGGAAGGAGGTGAGGGAGAGACAGGCAAAGAGCCTTCCTCCAAAACCAAGGCAGGAGGTTGTTTCTAAGAGCCCACACCTGGCAGGGGTGGGGTTGAGTTGAGGGTGAGGGGTGGGTGGGTAACAGGCTTGGCCTATCTATCTGATTTGAGTGACAGAGGCCTATCTTTTGATCACCAGTGAAAATGTGCACCTGGAAAGCAGCAGCAGTTCTGGATATGGGTTTTTATAAGATTGTGGGAACTCACCTTTTGGTAAAGGCCAAGGGGAATTATTTCATTGAAATGTCCATTTTCAAGACACAGATTGGGACCTCTCAGAGTGTTATAAGAATCCATTTAGTGGGTGCCACCGGCATTTCTTTTAAGAAAATGAACAGATTAGAAAAGAATTGTGGCAAAAGTTCGTATGACCTTGTGGAGCTTCTGCCTGCTATACACACACTTGTGATACCGTGTGGATCCAAAAGCTCCGAAAGCGGGGTCAGGTAGCCAGGGTGGGAATCACTGTTCTGCCACTTCCCAGCAAACTGGGCCGATCACTTCTTTGCACTTCGTGTCCTCTGTGACATGGGGATGATAATTGTTTCTCCCGCATCCGTTGGCAGGGCCGACTGACTCTGGTAAGTCGACTCTATATAAGAATGTACTCGGCAGATTTGGGGGTGAGGGGAGGTTCCACACGTGTAAGCCACGAATGGTTGTTCACGCACAACGGAGGGAGAGCCACTGAGATGGGAAATGCCAGTCCCGACACGGCTGCCTTCGCGCGGGGCCCTAACGCTGGCTGGCATTCACCAGAGAGCCTGGGGGTGGCTCTGGTTTGGGCACTGCAGGGAGAAGGCCCAAGGCCGCTTTCCGTGCCCTTGTCCTCTGAGCCCTCCCGGGAGCGTTCTCACGCTGTGCCCCAAAGGATGCTGCTTAGCAGAGCCACGGAGCGAAGAGGGAGCAGTGGGTTCCCGGGGGTGCTGAGACAGGCCCTTACCCTGAGGGAGACCACCAGGTTCACGGGGCTGACGACGTTAAGGCTCCTCTTCGCAAAACCAAAATTCAGCTCCAGGAGCTGCTGCGGGAGCTGAGCGCGCCCTTCTCTCCCTTCCCCCCTTCTCTTCCAACCCCCTCCATCTCCCTTCGCCTTTTCCTTCCCCTCCTTTCCCCTCCCCTCCCCTCCTCCCACTTAACAGACTTCAGGCTCCCAAAAGACTTAATGAACTACAGCTTTCGTCTGTTTCAAGCATTTAGTCATGACAGGAAGAATTACCCTTTTTGCCAGGAGAGGAAGAAACGCTTTAGTTATCAGCAGAGCTGGCAAGAGGCCAGGCCGCCTCTGGAACAGTCTGTGGGGATTGGAATGCCAGAGGTACATTCCAGTCAGGAGCACGGTCATGCCACACAAGAGCCAGGGCCAGTCTCCCCCAAACCCGACCCAGCAGTAAAGAAGCCGGCCCTGCTTCTTGCCTTCCTTTCTAGCCCGCGTGGACAAGGAGAAAGTGGTGTGGTCACATTCTTGTAGCTCAGCAACATGGCGGGTGGGATAGAGGGCCGCCCGGTTAGCTTGTGGAGATTCATGAAAATGAAGTGATCAAATGAACCATTCCTTATGAAGCACCTCTCTATGTGTGTGGAGAGACCAAGAGGGAGACCTTACTGCTGGGCAAGGTGTGCAGGCCTCGCCGGCAGGGGGAGGAGAAAGAGCCTCCCCAGGCCTGATGGTCGCGTCCTCTTGGGTTTCTCACACTGCCTGGGTCCCTGTTCTGGGCATGGTCCCCTGGCACAGGTGAGGGGTGAGAGTAAGAAGGACACAGGGAGCCACCCTTATTCAGAAATATTCTTTATCAAACTGTTCTCCTATCCTGCTGATGTCCCACAAGCCAGATAATGTCCATAAGTCTTCTTGGTCATCCTTCTGAGCTTCAGGCCCAAGACTTAAGAACAGAGACACCACTGGGGTCACAAGTCCCACAGCTCAAACTGCCCCAGCCATCTCAACCCCAGCCGGGCTCTCCCACAATGACAGGAGAGGGAGCCACTGAGATGGCAGTGGTGGGGACGGGCGGAGAGCTTAACCTTACTACTTTCTCTGTCCACAGAGCCCAGAGGCCTGCGGAGGGCCCACAGAAGGGCCTCAGCAACAAGTTGCTTTAAATGATTTCTAGTGACAGCACCTGCTTTTTGGGTGACCTCTGGTATGTCACTTAACAACTCGGAGCCTGTTTCCATCTGTAAAACGGGGATGATTGTAATGAACCTTGAAGGTTCTGTTAAGGGTAGAATGAGATTGGGGGAGGAGTCAAGATGGCGGAGAAGTAGCAGGCTGAGATGACATCGGGTCACAGGGGTTCAGTTAGATAGTTATCAAACCATTCTGAACACCTACAAATCCAACAGGAGATTGAAGAGAAGAAGAGCAGCAATTCTAGAAACAGAAAATCGACCACTTTCTCAAAGGTATGACGTGCGGAGAAGTGAATCGGAAACGTCGGGAAGATAGACCATGGTGGGAGGGGCCAGCTCCCGGCAAGCGGCGGAGCAATGGAGCACAAAATCAGGACTTTTAAAAGTCTGCTCCACTGAGGGACATCGCTCCAGAGGCTAAGTGGGGGTGCAGCCCTCGCAGGGACAGTGTGGTCTCAGGTCCCACAGGGTCACAGAAGGATCGGGGATGTCTGAGTGTCGCAGAGCTCACAGGTATTGGAGCAGGGAAGCTGGCTGCAGAGACGGAGCTGAGGAGTGAGCTCTCAGCTCGGGGTTACCTTAAACTGTGGTCCGTGGCACAATCAGACCACTGCTCTTTGAGCAGGGACCCCACAAGTGGCGGATCCAGGGACTCACCTTCCTTCTCTGGAGGCAGGAATCTACTGGGTTTGGAGACTCCAAATGGAGCTGTGTGCCAGAGACAGAAACACTTGGTCACAGGCCAGTTGAGCACGGAGCGCAGCTGGACACCAGGGAGATGGGAATGATTGACTGCTTTTCCCAGAGGGTACACTGAGGAGTGGGGCCCTGAGCCCTCGGCTCCTCCAGGCCAGAGATTGGGAGGCCGCCATTTTCATTCCCTTCCTCCAGAGCTCTACGGAAAGCGTTCAGGGAGAAAAGCTCCTGAAAGCTAACTGGAGAAGATTACTCAGCCCGCCCCTGGCAAGGGCAGCACAATTCCGCCTCAGGCAAAGACACGTGAGAATCACTGCAACAGGCCCCTCTCCCAAAAGATCAGCAAGAATGTCCAGCCAAGATCAAGCTCACTGATCAAGGGGAACAGTGGAATTCCAGAGGAGGGGAAAGCAAAGTATGGAATTCATGGCTTTCTCCCCATGATTCTTTAATCTTGCAAAGTTAATTAAATTTTTAAAATTTTATTGTTTTCTTATCCTAATTTTTTTTAACTTTTACTCTTTCCTCTTTTAACGTTTTTTAACTAGTTTATCTTAATAATACCTTTCTTAAAAAAATCCTTTTGAAACTTCATTATTATAATCATATTTTATCCTTCATTGTATCTAACTTTATTTTTTGTATATGTATAGGGTTTTTCCTTCTAAAAATTTTTGGGATACAACTTCTAATAGATCAAAATCTACCCTAAATCTAGCACATGGCTTTGTTCTAGTCTCCAGCCTAAGCAAATTCTCTCCACTTTCTTCTTCTTTCTTTTCCTAACCAACTTATCTTATCAACTCCTTTTTTAGAATTTTAAAAAAAATTCGTCTTTACAGTCATATCCCATCCCTTAATCAAGTTTACCCTTATTTTTGTATATATATGTAAGTTTTTCTTTCTTTAAAATTTTGGGAGGTAGTTTCTTCTAAGAGACCAAAATACACCCAAAATCAAGTGGGTGGCTCTGTTCTATTCACCAATCCAATACATATATATATGTGTATGTGTGTGTGTATATGTGTGTATGTGTATGTATGTATATATATAGATAGATAGATATATCTATATCTATATCTATATCTATATCTATATCTATCTTTACCCCCTTTCTTCTCCCCATGATTTGGGGTCTCTTCTGATTTGGTTAACACACATTTTTCTGGGGTCTTTGCCACCCTTTTAGTATTTTATTCTCTCATTCATATATTCTTTTTGTTTTGTTTTGTTTTGTTTTTTTAAGATTTTATGTATTTATTTGACAGAATGAGAGAGAGAGAGAGATATCACAAGTAGGCAGAGCAAGAGGGGGAAGCAGGCTCCCTGCTAAGCAGAGAGCCTGATGTGGGGCTTGATCCCAGGACCCTGAGATCATGACCTGAGCTGAAGGCAGAGGCATAACCCACTGAGCCACCCAGGCACCCCTCATTCATATATTCTTTTTTTTTTAAATATTTTATTTATTTGACAGACAGAGATCACAAGTAGGCAGAGAGGCAGGCAGACAGAGAGGGGGAAGCAGGCTCCCTGCAGAGCAGAGAGCCCCATGCAGGGCTCGATCCCAGGGCCCTGGGATCATGACCAGAGCTGAAGGCAGAGGCCTTAACCCACTGAGCCACCCAGGCGCCCCCATTCATATATTCTTATCTGGATAAAATGACAAGGTGGGAAAACTCACCACAAATAAAAACAAGAGGCAGTACTGAAGGCTAGGGACCTAATTAATACAGACATTGGTAACATGTCAGATCTAGAGTTCATAATGACGATTCTCAAGGTGCTAGCTGGACTTAAAAAAGGCACGGAAGATATTAGAGAAACCCTGTCTGGAGAAATAAAAGCCCTTTCTGGAGAAATAAAAGAACTAAAATCTAACCAAGCTGAAATAAAAAAAAGGTATTAATGAGGTGCAATGAAAAATGGAGGCTCTTACTGCTAGAATAAATGAGGCAGAAGAGAGAATTAGTGATATAGAAGACCAAATAATAGAGAATAAAGAAGCTGAGCAAAAGAGAGACAAACAACTACTGGACCACGAGGGGAGAATTCGAGAGATAAGTGATACCATGAGATGAAACAATATTAGAATAATTGGGATTCCAGAAGAAGAAGAAAGAGAGAGGGGTCAGAAGGTATATTGGAGTGAATTATTGTAGAGAACACACACACACACACACACACACACACACACACACACACACACACAGGAATACTATGCAGCCATCAAAAGAAATGAAATCTTGCCATTTGCAACGATGTGGATGGAACTAAAGGGTATTATGCTGAGCAAAATAAGTCAATCAGAGAAAGACAATTATCATATGATCTCCCTGATATGAATTTGAGAGGCAACGTGGGGGCTTGGGGGGTAGGGAAGGAAAAAATGAAACAAGGATGGGATGTGAGGGAGAGAAATCGTAAGAGACTCTTAATCTCACAAAACAAACTGAGGGTTGCTGAGGGGAGGTGGGTAGGGAGAGGTTGATTGGGTTATGGACATTGGGGAGGGTATGTGCTATGTTGAGTGCTGTGAAGTGCGTAAACCTGGCAATTCACGGGGGGCTGGGGTACCCCTGGGGCTAATAATACATTATATGTTAATAAAAAATTAAAAATTTTTTAAAAACAGTAAAAAAAAAAAAAGATAGAATGAAATCAAGCTAATTGGTGTGCTGTGTGAGCTCCAGAGCGCCCCCCAATGCAGACCTGAAGGAATGCACACGCTGCCTCACCTTCTGGGGTTTCTCAGCGGGACCCAGCGGATGCCATGGCAGCATCCAAAGCGAGTTGTTTTGTTTGTAGAGATTCTTCTAGATCTCTGGTTCTCAAACATTTTAGTCTCAGAACGCTTTGACCCTCTTAAAAAGTATTGAAGTCTTCAAAGAGCTTTTGTTTGTGTAGGTTATATCTATAAAACTGAAAAACTTCAAAATACTTGTTTAAAATCTAAAAACCCCTTGCATGTTAAAATAATAACACACTTTTATGAAAAACTGTATTTTCTAAAATAAAGCTAGGGAGAAGAGTGGCATTATTTTATATTTTAGGCAAATCTCTTCAATGTTAGGCCTGTTAGAATTCAGTTGGATTCTCATATCGCCTTCTGCATCAGTGTGTTGTGATATGTTGTTCTGGTTGAGGTATATGAAGAAAATCCAGCCTCATTCAGGTATGTAGTTGGAGGGTTATTTTATTTTTTTAGGGAGGGGTTTTGTTTTGTTTTTAAAGATTTTATTTATTTATTTATTTATTTGACACAGAGAGAGAGTGAGTGCCCACTTGTGAGTAGGCAGAGAGGCAGGCAGAGAGAGAGGGAGAAGTAGGCTCCCTGCTGAGCAGAGCCCAATGGGGGGGCTCCATCCCAGGACCCTGAGATCATGACCTGAGCCGAAGGCAGAAGCTTAACCCACTGAGCCACCCAGGCACCCCAGGGAAGGTTATTTTAATAGACTTTTCAGGTAATTGTGGATAGTCTTCTCTAATACTACACCAAAACTTGACAAGTAATCATTTTTTAAAGGCTAGCTGTGATGTGGCATCTGAAACCGTATCAATGAACTTCATACGTACTCTGTTACATGAAAATCCATTGGTCTGTCTTGAATTTTGAGTGGATTTTTTTTTAACCCATGCATGATTTCATAATATCCCACGTTGGTCATTTGGAAAATATTGGTTCCCTAATTTATGTTATCTTCCAGTTGTTGACAGTTTTCATTGTAGATTATCGAAAGAACATATTTCTTAATATCACCACCAATCTCAACTGAAAAACTGTCAACCTCACAGAAATAGGTACAAGTTTCCAAAATTCTAATCTTTTTTTAAATAAAGATTTTATGTATTTATTTTTATAAATAAAAATATTTGATAGAGAGAGAGAGATCACAAGTAGGCAGAGAGGCAGGCAGAGAGGGGGAAGCAGGCTCCGCGCTGAGCAGAGAGCCCGATGCGGGACTTGATCCCAGGACCCGGAGACCATGACCCGAGCTGAAGGCAGAAGCTTTAACCCACTGAGCCACCCAGGCACCCCCAAAACTCTAACCTTTTGCTCAAAGCCTTGCATTTTATCACTGGCAACAAATACCATTGGTTGTTTCCTTTGAAATGAGAGACTTACTTCATTCACTTTGGAGACAGAGTCTGCCAAATACCCAAGTGTGAATTATCCTGGTTTTCCTGTCATTTGTTCTTTTACATAAAAACGGTGTTTCATGAAGAGTGGCTAATTCAGCTCGCAACTCAGTCTCACATATGTTTTTTTTCTTGCGATAACCATTTGACTTTGGTACTCAGCCCAAGTGCTTTATGTGTACGTACAATTTTATCGCACAGACTATTAAGGAGAAGTGTAACCAAAGGCTGAAATTTGATAGAAGTCATTTTTACTGCTTCATCAGGGATATTCTTAAGGGAAATTGGCATCCCCCCACCCCCCGAGAGTGCGTGGTGACGAAGAATGCAATGATTACTAGCATAGTTCGGTGCCTCTTCTCCCCACTGCATTTCAGGTAAGATCCTGGTTCACTGTGTCATGGGCCGCAGCCGTTCGGCGACTCTGGTCCTGGCCTACCTGATGATTCACAAGAACATGACCCTGGTGGACGCCATCCAACAAGTGGCCAAGAACCGCTGTGTCCTACCCAACCGGGGCTTTCTGAAGCAGCTCCGGGACCTGGACAAGCAACTGGTGGAGCAGAGGCGACAGGCCCAGTTCAGTGACAACAGTGACAAGGCTGGTGAGAAGGACCCATAAAGCCCCTTGCGTGGCGTGCAGAGACACTCGGGAACGGAGAGAGAAGGCTGAAATCGCCCTGCGCTGGGACTTGAACAGTGAAACCAAAGCCTGACTTCCTCCCAACTCAAACTTCCCAGGTGTGTGCTGATGAACGGGGAGGATTCAAAGCTGCCTCCTGACGAGCTCTTGGCTTCGCAGTGGAATGAGGCAGACAGCTCTCTCAGCAGAACTGGTTACAGATGAGCACATAGCTCTGCACCAAGTGCCTGTATTTATTTTTATTTTTTTATCTGGTAAGATGGAAGCAGAACAGGATTGGAAAATGTCAGGCATTGTGCTGTGATTAAATGTTTTGGCTTTGTCTGAAAGTCTTTTTTTTTTTTTTTGAGACTTTATTTGTCAGACAGAGAGGGAGAGCGAGCACAAGCAGGGGGAGCAGCAGGCAGAGGGAGAAGCAGACTCCTTGCTGAGCAGGGAGCCCGAGGTGGGACTCGATCCCAGGACCCTGGGATCATGACCTGAGCCAAAGGCAGACTCTTCACCAACTGACCCACCCAGGCGTCCCTGCAAGTCATATTCTTAAAGAATAATTTCAAAGTATAGTTTGGTTTTTTTTCCAGCCGCAGGAAAGTGCCCTGGATACTTGTGTTACAGGAGAGTTCACCCATCTTATTAGCGGGTCCCCTCTCTGGGACATCCGTATTTCCTTACCATCGCCTGCATCTTCTTTGCCACCCCCGGGCTTGGGTCACTCCCCATGCCCCCAACCCGTAGATGCTGCTCTCTGCCGAGTGCAGAGAGTAACTCATTTATTAGGGCTGGGTTGGGTGTCCTGAGCCCCTGTACAGAGACCCCTACCTTGTGTTCTTCCTCCTTCCTCAGGAGCCAGGGCTCTTCAGAATCTTAGCCAGAGCTGCCACTCCCCAGAGAAGTTCCATGAACTGTGCACAAGAGGTTGACTTCACAATTTTGGAAAAAAGGAGGAGGATACTACTTGGAGAAGCTCCTTTCATTTTGATTCTAGTCAAAGCAACACAGGCTTGTTTTCAGTCACACCAGAAAGTATTTGCAAACGTGTTTGGTGTTTAATGGGAGAACAAGGCAGTCAAGTGAGCTCAGGTGTGGAATTTCCCCGCCCCTGAGAGCTAAGCCAGGCACCGTGTTTTATTTTTGAGGAGAAAACAGCAGGAAGCAATAAGCAGGTAGATGGCTTCTGGAACCCTAACCTAGACAGAACCTACGGAGAGATGCCAATGGAGATGCCAGAGATCGAGGACAAGAAAGGAACAAGGTCAGTTCCTCCTAATGACTCAGATTTCATTCTGAGGGAGCCGTACACAGGCTCTTGGGAAAGAGACACAGACTGAAAGGGGCTCTAGGGTCACAGAGGTGCCTACCTCGACTTTCCCGTCACAGGATCCCAATAACCCACTCAAAACTCATTTATCTCCTACGTCTAATCTGTTCCTTGTCCAGAGAGAAATTAGTATTTCCACTTTATTGAAATACTGTATTTAATACATCATAATGAAATACTTAGATTTAAATGAATCCATTATGCAGGAAGCATGTAATGCTGGTGTTCTCTTGAGCTTCTCCCCACCTTCCGACATGCTCCCACCTCTTTGTGGGGCTATGAATCCTACTGAGGACAGCAGAAGCAGAGAACTTTGAGGTTGAAGTAACTGTGTCTTCAAGATGGCTCCCAGGCGCCCAAGGTAGGCGAAAGTAGCAATAGAAGTTTTTGCAAAAACATTTCAAGTCTTCAGGATTAAGTTATTTGGTCAGAAAGTATTCATTAAGAACTTACCACATGCCCAAAACTGGGTTAGGAAGTAAAAAGTAAAAACAAAATGGCAGGTTGTGACCAAGTGCAATGAGGGAAACAGGTACTGAGGTGAAGAACAGTTGGGGACGGGGCAGTCAAAGACCTCTGTGAGGAGATGGGGTGAGCTGAGACTTGAAGGATTACACCTTCCAAAGGGGAGGGATCATTTTAGCCTGAGGAAAAGAATAGCGCTGGTGAAGGCCCCTGGGGTGACAGAGAGGTGTGTTTTTGAGGAACTGCCCTTGAGTGAAGCTGGAGCTCGTGGGTGAGAGGAAAAGTGGAAGGAGCGGGTTATAGAAACTAGATTTTATTTCAAATGCAGAGAAAAATCACCGAGAGATATTAAGCAGGGGAACGGTATGATCTATGTTGTAAGGAGATCACTCCTCCCGAACTGTGGAGAGTGGCTTGCTGGGAGTTGAGAAGGGAGGCAAGACGAACAGTCAGGAGGCTGTTGGAACTGTGGACAGGAAGGGGAAGGTGACCTGGATTGAGACAGTGCCAGGGGACTAGTCCTCAAGATTTGTTTGGAATTATCCTGGAGAATCAACCAAACCTTCTGAGAGGGGAGAGAAAAATGAAAGCTACTGATTCGGTTTCTTGCCTGAATATGGAGATGGGATTGACTAGGGCAGAAATCGGGGGAGGAGACTGGAGATCAGCAGTTACCTCACATCTGTAAGACCTACAAAAGGTGTCCCGTGTCTTTGACCTTGAATTTAGAGGGAGCTTAGAGGAATGTTCATAACTGGAGATGTAATTCTGGGTGTCATCTGTATGCAGGTGGTGTTTGAACTCATCGTAGTATGAGGTGAGAGGAGAAAAGAGAGGAAGCCCCAGGCCTGAGCGCTTCAGCACCCATGTTTAAAGCTGGGACTAGGTGGCAGAGGGAGATCCAGGAGCGGGGACAGAGAAGGGAGAAGGAAAAGAGGAGTGTAGAATTATGGACGCCCGAGCACAAAGAAATGGAAGGTATTGCTTCATCATATAACAGTGCTGGTACTCTTGAGTTTTGACTGTAGACCGCTGGAGATAATGCTTCCTTTTAACAACAAAGCAACCTCAATTCGTATGGGCACTTACCAGCTCCTATAACATCATGGATTTGCTGGCTAAGCCTTTGAATCAGAGATGACAGCTATGGCCTTTGCACAAGGTCAGGTGTTGTAGGAAGAGCTGCCATTTGGAGAACTGGTTTTGTTTCAGCTCACATAGTTGAGCTGAGTCAGTTTGGGCCATGGCTTCTTGGAGCCCGGTCTCTACATGTGCACGCTGGAGACAGCTGCCCCATCTCCTGCATAGGGTGGGCCGGTGGGCCACGTGGAAGGGCTGTCTGAAAGCTTGGCAACAATACTGAGTGTTTCTAAAACAAAATGTCGGCAGGGAAGGCCAATGCCTTCACACCTGGGTGGGCCCCGCTTGAGCCATTCAAAAGTTACAGTGGACAGCTGATGACCACAGAGACTTTTAACACAGCAAATGAAAGAACACATTCCTGGGCTTAAAAAAACATGGCTTGTTAATGAATCTCAACCTGATGGTGACTCCGTGTCAGTCCTGACGAATCCAGGTTCCTATTTTCCAGGATCCTTGGCATCACCTTTACCTCTGAATGGCTTCCTCTAGTGAGAGTGGTTAAGTGGGGAGGAGCGCGCAGGGTTCTGAGGCCACCTCAGACCAGCAGTTTCTATCCACCCCAAAGCCTTTCTGTCCTGCCCATGAATGTTGGGAGACTGGGCTGGCAGAGGGGTTCTGTTCCTGGCTCTGTTGCAGTCCCTTGGGAGCCTGTGACACAAAGTCCCCAATACTGTTCTTAGATGCTGGTCTGGCAGGTCTGGGTAGTGCCCAGAACTTGCCTTTGAGCTCCCCCAGAGGACTGTGAGGCAGGCATGGGTGGGTGCCGAGCCAAGTATTTATTTCTATGCTTGTCGCTCGAATGAAATGTTTCAACAGTCAGAACTTTCTCTGAATGCCATAAAATTGTTAAACAATGACTTTTCGTGTGTGGGGGGGTGACGGAACCCGCATTTCACACAAACCATAGGGTGTGATTAGCAAGCCACTGCAAAAGGGAAAACAGGGGAATCTCAGTCCCCAAAGAACCTCCACAGAAGAGGAAAGAGACTACATATGTGAAGGTTTCAAGATGGGGCCAGTGGAAGCTTCCAGATCAGCTTGTTAGCAGGCCCCCATTCCAGCTCCCGGGCTCAGGCAGCCTCTTGCTGACAGGAGCACCCACTGTGCTGCTAAGATTCTAGGCCGCTGCTGAAGTGACGCAGCAGTCCAGTCAAAACAGCGGCACACCATCACCTCCCGCTCTGGAGGTGGATTCGTTTCCTTTCAGTCCAGAACAGCACCTGGGAGTTTTCTTCCCTTTGTGGTGACAGCCCTTGCAGGAGCGTGTTCTTGTAAGTGCTCCCTCAGCCGCTACAGGTATCCCCCCACCGACTGCATCTGTAGGAGAAAAGGACCAAAAGACAAGATCTTGCACTAAAGCCAGAAGGCCTTGTAATTGTGACAGACATAGGAAGGACGAGAGCACAAGGCAAGACACCAGCCGGCACACTCCCCTGCAGGGGCCTGCAATCCTGGGGTGTATGCACAAGGCTGCCTTCTACTGTATCGTGAGCCTACGTGAAGTCTGTGTCTATGATCTAGAAAATGATTTATTTGTGTCAAACCACTGATGGAAAAGCAATGCATTTCCCTCAAAGAGGTCGACAGGAAGTGGCGGGAGAGTTTAAGTGCCCACATTTAGACACACGGAGAGCTAAAGCAGGCGAGTTTCACATGGGTGCCAAGGCAAGCATTTATTTCTATGCTTGCAGCTTGAATAATAAAATGTTTGAACAGTCACCTTTCTCTGAATGCCATGAAATTATGGTTGTAAACAATGACCTTTTTCTTTTTGGTCTAAACTTTAGACTCTAAAGAAAACATCCAATCACTCATTCACAACAGAGCAAAACTTTCACACTTTTCTTTGAGAAGATGATTTTTCAAATATATAATCCCAAACTGGGTGCTTTTTGGGTATTAACTTTTATAAAAATGAAGTCTGCTACCACTGTGCTAAGGCCCTGAGGGGTGTTTATACAGACTGTACAAATGAGGCAAACGGGTATTGGTGCAGGATCCCTTTGCAAATGAAGATCAAAGTCAAAAAGAAAAAAACAAATTCACTTTATTTTAAAGACAATGATTGGCATACAGAAGGTATGCACCAGCATAAAATAAACTTTCATGAAAAGCATTAAAATCCATTATAAATTAATTTATTAAATAGGTATTTGGTATATGTGATGGTTTTATTAGATATTACTCTTATTTATTGCCAACCCCCTCCCCCAAAGTCAAACAAATCAGAAAATCTCATAACTCCAATTTACACTAAATAATTTATTTTCCCAAAATGTGTATGTGTTTCTGAGATGTGACACATGATACAGTTCAATTGGTCATTCTCTATCGATCATAATATGACAGGACACAAGAGGCTAAAAATGGCTCATCATAATTTATTTTATGTTAAAATGTACAGCTTTTTTTTGTTTGTTTTTTTTCTTTTTTTTTTTGAAGTGACTGACTAAAAAGAGAACAGATAAATACAAGAGTGTCGCTGGCTCCTATTTTATACAAGGATTACGCCTCTCCTGCTTGGCCCTTACAGTCACCCTGTACAGGTACAAAGGCTACAAAAAAGGAAGCAATATAAACAGACACAAATAACTTTTTTGCTTTTTTACATGCGGTTTGTAAGCTTAGTTTGAGCTATTCACAAGCTACTTCTCTATTTTTCCTTAAAAAATAACTCCAATATTTTATAAAGATAGAAAAATCTACAGATGGAATGAAAATGTAAAGTTAGAGGCATTTCCATAAAATAGCAACTTTACACCAAATTCACTATTTTTTTTTAAATCCTGCCAAGTATTTGGACATATATGAAATGTTTCAAAACCTGACAGATAAACACTGAGATATGCTTCATTCAATAAACAGAAGTCTGCATTTATAAAACAGAAAGCTGCCTTTTTTCCCCAAAGAAATCTGTCACCAAAATGGAAAAGGGTCTCAACTTTACACCAAACATTTAGCAATAAAACCCTTTTTGACTAACCAAATGGGAATAGCTTTTATAGCTCTTTACAGTTTTATAATTAACAAAAATATAGTTTTTTTTTAAACCCTCAAATTAGGGCACCCTAATCAAGGCAAAAAACTTAAGAAATGGCTTACTGTTAGCACAACACTTGTACAGTACTACAAAATGCACTGTCACTAACAAAGACATTAGCGGCATGCTGAAGTGTCACCTTAAACAAAATATACAATAACTGAAATGCTAAAGGCATTTACATGGAGTGGACAGGGAAGAAAAAAAAGTTCTAGGTTCAGTATTAAAACAGATAATCTGGTGGGGGCGGGGCTTGATATCCACATCATTTAATGGAAGCAGGCACAACAAGTGACTGCCTTCAAATTGTAGTCCAGAGAGGCCTTCCTTTGCAGAGAATTTCATATAAAAGTAACAGAAACAAAGATACGAAAAAAGAAAAAGGAAAAAAGAAAAACAACTTGTATAAGGCTTTCTGCTGCATACAGCTTTTTTTTTTTTTTTTTTTAAATAAATGGTGCCAACAAATGTTTTTGCATTCACACCAATTGCTGGTTTTGAAATCGTACTCTTCAAAGGTATTTGTGCAGATTCAATCCGATAGTGATGCCGGGGGTGGGGGGGCGGATCTTGTGACTGCCCCTGTTGCCTACCTTCTCATGTAGGACCCATTGAGAGACTGTTTGGACATGCCCGTGTTCATGTAGCCGTGATGTCCGGGGGCCGTGTACATCATGTTACCGTGGGGCGTGGTCTGCATTGGCTGCTGGGCATATGGCTGGGTTCCCATCATGCCCATCTGCATCTGCATAGGGTATTGGGGTGTTTGATTCATGTAGCCGTGATTGCTGTGGTAGCCACTGTTCATCATTGGCTGGGACATGCTGTACCCATTCATGGCGTTAAGAGTATTCATGTTCATGTTCACAGAGTTGACGTTGTAGGCTGGGGCTGGCATCAGGTTCACGCTCATGTTCATGCCTCTCTGCATGGTTAAAGTCCGTGCGGGACCCTGCATGGCTACAGTCTGGGAGCGCCCATAGATCTGTGACTGATGGGTGGCAGCGGCTGGTGACAGAGATGCCGATTTGGTTCTCATGGAGACGTGGCCCTTGCTGGCGATCTGGGTTTGCAGTCTTTGGCTGTGGGAGATGCCGATATTCGATGCAGCCATGTTCCGTTGCAAAAGAGGCGGTGGCAGGTTCATCGGAGGAGGAGTCAGGTTGGGGGGTGGGGTCATGGTAGCTTGTGCTTGGGGTCCCCCGGGGACGGAGTGCGGAGACTGAGAAAGCTGAACAAGCCCAGTGTTACTTAACGGTGTGGACAAAGAGGCACTGTTTGCATAGGAAGTTACAGCAGCGGAATGGCTGTAAGGCAATGAATGATCAATAAGTGTATTAGTTAACTGCTGTAGTTTGGCAAGGCTGAAGGTGGCTGACGGCTGTGGGTAATGCCCAGCCCCAAAATCACTCTGGCCCATTCGTTCATACAGGCCAAGGTTGGCGCTGCCCGTCTCGGGGATCTCGGCCAGCTGCATGGGCGGCGTGAAGTTAGCGGCCATGCTGCACTGGGCCAGCTGCTGGCTACTGCTCGGAGGCCTCTCCACCACGCAGCCCTGAGGAGACTTGACGCTGCAGGTCGGGGGAGAGCTGATGCTGGTCTGCTGCAGCATGCTACAGCTGCCACTGATGTTGGACATCTGCTGGGTGACGGCACAGCTGCTCTGCGTCAGGTTGCTGGAGGTGAGGCTGCTGTAGGAGCAGCTGTTCTGCGAAGAGCCGTTTCCGCAAATGCTGCCGCCCATGGTGGAGTCGTAGCTACTCGGGTTTTCATAGTTCTCCGTGGTGCTCTCGATGCTGCCCAGGTCGCTAAACCCGCTGTCCACGACTTGCTGGGAGTGGTCGGACACCGACGGCACATCCATCATGGGACTGGTCTCCATGTTCTGCAAAGACGGCACCGAGATGGCACTTTGATCTGGGCTGATTTGGGCATAGCTGTTTTCCAGGGCAGGGACGCTCGGGCTGTTGACAGAACGTACTGACTGGCCAGGATGGGAATGGACGGATGAAACGGGGCTACTGTGGTCTGACTGCTGGCAGTCGTCCAGAGTGGTGGCGATCTGTGGACTTTGGTCTGCATGGGTGTAGTTCTGTAGGCTTCTACAGGCCTCTTGAGTCTCGGCGCAATCCTGAAAAGTGTCATCCTGTTCACTATTCTCCTGTGTCAAGGACTGAACCGCCTGAACGGTCTCGGAGTCGATTTCCATGGTTGTGCTGTTTCTCTCTTTGAATTCGGCACCTGCTTCTTCACTGCTCTTCCGGTCCTGCTTCTGGGCCTGTTCTTCCGGGGGTTCCTCATCGGATTCAGGTGTGGCTTCGGGGTCTCCAGCAAGCTCCTTAGGTTCACCGTTACAAGCAGCTGCAAGGTCAACGCCACAGTCCATTAAGACCTCTGAGTTCGAATGACTCGGCTGGACACTAAGGTCTAAAAAAGCCTCCTGGTTTTCCAGGACTTCTTTGAAGGCTTCTCTCGGGCGTTCTTCCTTCTCCACTTCTGTACACTCCATGTGGCTGTCGTCTTCATCATCTGCGTCATGACCCTCGTTGTGAGATGGCTCTTCATCCTCTTCCTCCTCCTCTTCATGATCGTCCAAGGGAACAGGGTCTTCTTTGTCCAAGCAGACTTCTGGTTCTTCTTTCTCCTGATTTTTAGCACCACCTGGGTCTTTTTCCACATTTTCTTCTTCCTCCTCCTCTTCCTCCTCCTCCTCCTCCTCCTCTTCGTCGTCTTCTTCCTCCTCTTCCTCCTCCTCCTCCTCCTCCTCCTCAGGTTTGATTAGATCATCTTCCGGTTTTTCATCTGGCGACTTATTTGGACTTATAGGTGCACATGTTTCGTCCCTTCTGTTTTCGTCCCGAGGCAGCAGGGGCTCCATGGTTTCCTTGACCTCCTCCTCAAGCCTGGTGGGAGTGGGGCTGGTTTTGTCCCCCGGAGTCTCCTTCTGTTCTTCTACTGTTACCTGGTCATCAGGTTCCATGGGTGTTTCTGGCGGGGTGTACAAGTTCAGTTTAAATCCGGTCTTCCTCTCTTTGTTCGGCCTCCACTTAGACAGACCACGTTTTGTTCCTTTTGGCCATACTTGTTTGCACTTTAGAGGTTCGGGATTGTCTCTACTGCTGTCTTTCAAGTTATCTGTATCGTCATCCGTATTGTCTTAGCGAGGAGACAGAAATGGGAGGAAGAAAAACAAAGTCTTAGAAAATATCACCTTGAACAACTTGAATTCATTCTTCTAAATCAGTATACACTGCTTTTGATTTTAAGAATTGAAGATAAAGACAAAATCAAAACTAATATAGAATCATAATGTGCTATAAACCAAGTAAAGAACCTAGGTCTGGGAAAATAATAAATGTCTCAAATAGTCCCTCCCTCCTTCTCCTCCCCACTCCAACAGAAAGTTGTGCTTTTTATAGAAAGCACATGGATATAGACAACTATGATAAACTGCTTTGAGTTTAACAAGTAAGACGTTCTGATGTAAAAGCCCAGAAATTCCACAATGTTAAAAAAAAAAAAATCAATTTGAACATGTACAAATTAGAAACCACAGGGGGAAAGGGACTAAAGCGAACTCATCTCTAAAACACCACTGTCAAGGAGAAATGAACAGAAGCCTAATCCACATATCTATCCTGAGTAAGTGAACTCCTGTTTGTGGACATTTACTGGATTTAAATGATCTCCGATGACATTTTTTACTTTGATTTGAATGTTCTCTCTGGCATTAAAATCAACTGTGCACCTCTGACACAAATGAAGAAATACCTAAATTTCCCCAATACAAATCCATCTGTAATCTACTAGAGGATCATCATTTTTGCATGACACAAACTATAATGTATTTGCCATGAAATGATTGAATATTTATACTCTAGGTATTCTTTTGATCATTAATTCCGTCCACATTGCATTTAGGATCAATCTGTTGCTTGAGTGTAAGGTTTGAACACTACAGTAAATAAGAAACAAACCATAACTGTCATATTCATTTTAACTCAGCTAATCTTATTTCTACTGTAACGTTCTGCACTTAGGAATATAAAGAGATTTCTTTTTAAAGATTTTATCAAAAAATATATATTGTCCATTTATTTGAGAGAGAGAACACAAGCAGGGAGAGGGACAGAGGGAAAAGCAGGCTCCCCACTGAGCAGAGAGCCCGATGTGGGGCTCGATCCCAGGACCCTGAGATCATGACCTGAGCTGAAGGCAGAGGCTTTAACCCACTGAGCCACCCATGTGCCCCTAGAGTAAGTTTTTAAATAGAGTCATTTCAGCTGCAGAGCAGAGAGACTGTCCATAGATCCTTATGATTCAGCAGGGAACTCAAAAATCCAAGCCAAAAGGCAAGGAATGGTTGCTTTTAAACAGGGTATCATAGACGATTCACTGGTGTTAGCAATTTTTTTTTAAGAGAATGGGGTGGGGTGTTCCTGCCAACCGCAAATTAAAAATAGTAATTTAAAAGGAAGACAATTTCCTGATTTCCACATTATCCTATATTATCAAAGCTAATACTGACGGTGTGGGCAAGTTTCAATGATTCTTGATAATAATGTATCCTACAACACCACTAATTATAAGCCGCATCATCAGTTTACTAAATTTATTTTTCAGGAAGAAAGAAACTACGGCGTTCAGTGCTGACGCTGACAGGAATATAAGCCCTGATTCCGGAAATATTAAGTGTGGAAAAAAAGTACTTGTGAGAACCAAGGAGATGCATGTGTTACTTATTGAAAGACTTCAGAGTTTTTAAGGATAAGCCAATTTCTGGAAAGTAAGATGAACCCACCTAGAGGAATGTTCTGGCCTTAGAAGTTGTTTAAAATAAAACCCAGTTCCAGGAAGAAGGGATAGAACCTTTTATGAATGAGCGAGGACAGACGAGCTCTCACTCCTGCTGGGTCGACACAACCTCTGAGCTGCCTCTGGGCGGTCACATACGAGACATGCACAAGGATGAGATTTTTGTAATCCCTCCACTTACTTCGACAAGGGTCAGCACTCTTAAAACAATGATTGTCTTTTTCGTCGTCTTCCTCTGTTTGTCTTTTCTTCCCAGGCTGATGCTGGAATGCTTTTCTCAGGACCGGCTTCCCGCCGTCTTCCTCCACTTCAATCTCACAGGTAGGCTCCAGGTGCGGCATTGGCCTCTCTTCATCTGAGTTGTCAAAGGGCTCGTTCAGGACTTCGGTCGTCTCAGAAATGGTCTCAGTTGTGACGCTGCTGTTGATCCTCCTGCGTTTACGACCCCTTTTCTTCTTCAGCACAAAAGGCCTCTGAAATTAATTCCAAACATAATACATAAGAGCTCATGAGAAATTAAATGTTCGAGTCGAAAGGTAGCAAACACGTACTGAAGGACTGTCTGAGCATCTTACACATGGAGGTTTCTGTAATGCCTTTGTACTTAACCTTCCCTGTGATGTTTAACATCCCTCTTGGGCTCTAACTACACAGGCAAGTGTTTTCCAAATAAAACAGTTGTTTACTCAAGAAGATGCTTTGAGAGGGAACATCGCCTCAGCTTAACTGTAGATTTTAAGAGCGAAGGTTTGCTTTTCTAGCATCCATTTTCCAGTGGTACTTGCAGACTCCAATATTCTGTATATCGCTATTCAGTCATCACGCACACAGATGTTTCCATAAATGTGGCAATAATTGACTAGCCACTGGGTCACTCATTTAATACCCTGTAACTGTTCACGGAGCACTTGCTATATACGCGAAGGAGATCTGACAGTGTACAAAGCTAACGTCGTTTCCCGTTTCACAGGACTATAGAATGAGGAAAAGGGGAAGAGGACACGGGTCTAGAAGGATTATTCTACTATTTAAAATGTTTAGAGTCATGTACTGATGACTACATGGATGTCAGCAACACATAACTGTATAAAATATCTTATTACAGAGGCATCTAAAGAATGAAAACACATGTGAAATCCGTCATATCTATTTAAGACACAATTTTTTTCCCTAATTGCACCACAGGCTGGCACAGATAACTCTCCGTAATAGCAATTATAAAATACTTTCGCCCAAGCAAGAAAGTATTTAATGAGGCAAAATTAAAATACAGGAATAGCCCATTTGCTGCTAAAATGTAATCTGTCAATAAGGGGCCTGAAAAATGATTTAAAATATTTTGCAAAGAAGGTTCAATATGCTTGGTTACAACTCAAACTCTAAATAAACTGTATCAAAGACTGTTGGCTCACATTAACTCTCTGAACGTTCACATTTAAACCTGATAATCATATTTTGTAATTTACCATTTATGGTTATTAACACCCCCGGTCAGCCTGTCCTCCCTAACCCACTAGAATTTACCCAATATAAAGAACTGGTTTTCTCCAGATGGAATCCATTTATATGATAGGAATCCATATCATGCTTTGGATAATTCTGGTTTTTGATGTTTTTAAGACAAATTTCTTTTGTAGTACATAATACCTGAATACATTTTCCTTGTAAGAAATCCAAAGGTGACTCCCAAGCCTGCAGTTTACTTTCTGGGATGCTCTTTTCTACCCCCGTCGCTGCAGCTGCCCTTCCACTAACAGCTCACCAGGCTGTGAGTTAGGACAGAGGGTTCTTCAAGACGCAGTAGGGAGACGACCTTGGGGCAGAGCCCTAACTTGTGTTATTTCTCTAAGCCTTGGCTATACTAACAATAGCTGGTTCCTCACTATGTCACAGATATTGAAGACAAAGATATCAGATCTGGGTTGAACAACTAATTACCTAAGAACAAAATTAATTTTTTTACTTTCTGCACAAGCTATATTTAGAGAGACCACCAGGCTACGAAAATTTCAGCACTGTGACTTGGCCACAAACACAAAGAATCAGTATCAGCATGGAGAGCCCGAAATACCTTCTCACCTTCTTATTCTATGCCAGGAACAAAAAAAAAGAAATAGTTATCAGGGGCACTGGACTTGGAGTCAGGGTACTCATCTGGTTCTGGCTCTATCTCCTAAGGAGTTGTGTGACCTTGGACAAGTCTCCTAGCCTCCTTAGGCCTTGGTGTTTTCATCAAAATGCACTGAAGGGTGGTTTAAGTGCTCTCCAGGGCCCTTTTCTGCTCCAGGAGTCTGACTTACTCTAGTCCCACAAACCAGCAGGTGGCAGTAACTACTAGACGAGGAAGCCTGCCTATCCCTGTTTTCCTGTCCCAGCAGTAACAAACCTCACAAAGTAAACACAATCATGACTCTAAGATAAACGATGATGATATATGATCAGCAGGACCATGTACAAATAAACTACATCTAAAGAATAGAGAGTGAAACAAATGCTAATAGATTGCCTCCAATGACAAGATTTGATTGAAGCGGACTCAGACTGCGAATCTAAACAGACACATACCTTTCTCTTTATGGCAACTGATTGCGGTTTAGTCAATCTCGGAGGAGAACTCTGAATATTTTCTTCTTCTTCGTCCTCCTCCTCCTCTTCTTCCTCTTCTTCCTCCTCCTCCTCCTCCTCCTCCTCTTCCTCTTCCTCCTCCTCCTCCTCCTCCTCCTCGTCGTCCTCCTCCTCCTCTTCACTGCTATCTTTAGACAGCTCCATCAGCTGCCCTCGCTCCCCTGCCACTGGCCGGCTTTCCGGGGAATGCAAATATTTATTTTTCGATTGTACTTTTGCAGGTGATTGCCTACTGTTCGCTCTAGAGGACAGGATTTCTTGCTCCTCCTTTTCCCAGCAGCTAGCTTGTTCCATTAGCCGCTCAGCCTAAGGGAGGGCAGGGAGGGTAGAAATGGTTGGCCAGTGAAAGGGCAGTTAAGCCAGAGTCTCCAAGGATCAAAGGCAAAGGATCTGTTAAGTCGTTTCTGACCAGGACAGTCAGCCAGCCAAGCAACATTCCAGCTGCATCATCTCAGGACTCTTTTGCATCAGTTAGGATAACAAATCAAAGAAGATTGGGTTTCATGGGATATTTAGCAGTATTAATGATGCAGCGAATTGATTTGAGTCCTTTATCACTACATTACATGCTCACTGGCATGGAGCACTTTAAGCAAGTTCATAAACACAAAGAATCGATTGACATTGCAGCCTTGGAGCTCAGCACCAAATGTGATCTGATTACATGCTGTCAGTAGTGAAAAATGCTGCTTTGTGATCAATGATAAATGTTTCATTTTTCATACTCAATTCAATAAAATTATCATGTCTTACCATGCAACCTCAGTTAGGATAAATTAGTGCCATATCATTTCACAAGCTCTCTCTACATAACCAAGCCTTTGACAACGACGGTTAATGACTTTCCTAGCTTAAGAATCCTGCAAGATTGAAGTCACACAACTTAGGCAGATGAAGCCAATCATTACCTCTTTCTCAGCTTCTCGCTCCTCTTCAGAAACTGCAGCATTAGAAATTAAAATTGGGGTCCACCTTAGACTTTCTGGATCAAGTTCATTGGTCCGGGAACAGGTTTTCAGCTTTTCCATGTGGCCCAATATCAACTTTTCCCTCCTAATGATGACAAATCTGCAATGCGATGAGGCAGAACAAAGTGCAATCAAAAGCTGAAATTTTATTTCACCTTCACACATTGACAAATGCTAGCACTATTACGCAGGGTACGACTGATGAGAAAGCTTGTCAATGAAAAGGTACAGCAAATGGAAATCTGACCAGCAAAAAAGTATCACTTCCTGTTTTCTATTTAGGAGAAAGGTTTTGATAATACCTTCTATCAACCTCTTATCTTAAACTGGAATGTATCCCTCTAATGCCAGGGACCCTTACTGGAGTAAGCTGCCTGAGAGGCCGCCAACGAGGCCCAGACATTGGTACTCACCTGCCATCCCGCTTGTCAATCATGTGGAGGTGCTGCAGGGTGGTGGCGATGTCATGGGGGCACATGCCCGTGGCTCTGCTGATGGCCTTGATACTGATGTGCCTCTCCTGGTGGCGGTAGAGGTATTCTAAGATGACACTCTTCCAGTAAGCCAGGTAGGAGAGGCGGCCCAGATCAGAGAGTGGCTTCTCAGGAGACCCTGCTTGGCCTTCTCTTCTAGAAAGCAAATAGCCTAGGGCAGAA
This sequence comes from Martes martes, assembly GCF_963455335.1. NCBI lineage: Eukaryota > Metazoa > Chordata > Mammalia > Carnivora > Mustelidae > Martes > Martes martes. Next base: position 51,515,379 of record NC_137902.1, read on the forward strand.
AAAGCCAAAGTCGACCTCAGTGTGGTGTTTTCAGACACTGGATCGGGGGCCACTTGGAAATAACGTTACCACAAGGTAAAAACAGCATATCAGACTTTATGTATGCGGTCCTTCTCAGTCATAGTGATCTGATCTCCATCAAGTTTATGCTTCTGAGCCTTTTGTAGTAGCACTGTAAGTCCATTCCTATAGCCAGCGGCAGTGTTCCAAATACACGTCATGGCATATTTAACAAAGCTCAGGTTGAGGACGTTACTTCTGATCAATTTCAACATCCAAGTTTCCCACCAGCTTTAGATTCTTTCAAAAAACGAAATGTCAGGCACTTACTCCGAAAGCCTGTCGAGGGACCACCCCAAACATTAATGGGCAAGTTGTTTTCCGCAGGAAGGACCTAATGACCCTTTGACAGCTGGGTCTTAATAAAGGAGAAGGGTCTCTGTTGACTCGGATTCTATATTGCTTGTTACATTTAACTAGTCGGCTGATCTGAAGCTTTGTTGTGGGACTAAGGAGAGAATGTCTTTCAAGTCAACTGCTGCAATTCGTATCAGCTTCACTAGCGCTACTTTCACTCCTTTCATGTAAATTAATTTATAATCCAACCCCAGAATGCTGCTTCTACAAATTAGAACAAAACAACCTCCTTAAAACTAACTGTTTCATGTATATTCAGAAAATCCCCGAGCACAATAAGCTTCTGAATGTGCACTCTACAGCGTTATGGTGAAGGTTCCTTGGCAAAGGAACTTTAAAATGATTTAGAACTTCAAATCCACTTGAAGGTAATGAATGAAAGCTGGCAGCTGTCTTGGTAATTAAGAACCACTTACGGAGGAGAGAAGAAATGCTATAAACTAATGATGTCTACCTTGCTCTAATTATCGATTTCAATAGCCTCACCTTCATGAGCTTCCTAAATTTAAACAAACATCAGCCACATACAGTAGGTGGCAGCAATTACAAAATCATGGTGCTCTGTAAACCACCCAAATCTTCTTTATCTACATTTCCAAAATGGCTGCAGTCTCAAGAATTTTCTCAATTTTGGATTTTTTTCTTAGAAGGAGAAATCAGGCCTCTGATGCATTCTCCTGGTTCTCAAAATCACTGCAGATAATGCAGAAAGAAGAGAACAAGAAATCCACTCTGACCCTAGAGGGGTGTAACCACAGCATTTCGCATTTTGACGGTTTTAATCTGAATGTCATTATAAAGAACAAGCATATATTTAACTTAAGGCTTTCCTGAAGTCTTTTGACTTATTTGCCTCCTTAACTCAAGTTTAAGTGTAACGTAGTTGATTGAATGCAAACAAGCACAACATTTTCCAGTCAAGCCGCTGTCGACAACGTCATTCAGCTGCACAGAGAGGCTCTCAGGAGCAGTGTGTCAGGAATGCTAACAGTGACGACCTCTCGGTGTTCAATCCAGCCCAGATCGTGCCCTGTCAGTTTGGAGAAGAGGGTTCTGCCGCTCAAGTACAAAGGGTGCCCAGACCTCCCACCACAGGTAACTGGCACGTCCATCACCTGCCTCCCAAGTGCTTGGCACATGCTGAGCAATTTACCCTGCTGGCTGGAGGACCCAGCTCTGTGCCTGTGTTGGGGGTAGAGGACTACAGTAGCCAGGCTATGGAACTATTGCCCCTGTGACCACGAGATCCTATGGTTAAAAGTCTCCTGCAGTGACTGTGAAATTCCCTAGTCCCTCACTGGTTCTTATCTGAACCCCACAGTTAGAAACACAGACACCCACTCCCTCAGCCCAGCAGGAAGATTTCTATACAACCAAAGCAGTCACAAGGCGATAGTGCCCGTCCTACCTTCTATTCTCCACTGCTATGAGCAACCTCGCTCAGGAGCACGTGGGTTTCTTTGTTCTGTCTCCTCTTCCCTCAATCCCTACCCTGGGCTCACGTCGAACCCTCCCCAAAACCCATTTTACACAGCTGTTCACGTTTTCACCCGGAGGTAGTAAGAACACACCTTTATCAGGTCCTCAGCCCGAACCGCTCAGGTCCCTGCAACTCTCAGGCAACCTGGGGTCTGTGGAGAGCATTTCAGCATAAGCTTTACAGCACCTGAGATTCCCACCACGATAAGTGGCGGTCTCCGGGGACTCCTGCCGTGGACACGGTGTGTGGTCTGTGGCTGCTACTGCCACGGCAGAATCCTGTGGCCTGAGGTGGGCTGGGGAGGCAGCGGCAGGGCACCAAGCCCCGCTGAGCACGCGTATAGGGAGCCTGCTGAGCCCACGGACTTTCACCACAAGCACCCGTACACCGCAGGGAAGGCCACAGGGCAGGAAGGCTACCAACATCTGCCAGCAGGTGATACTCTCCTGGGTCCCGGGGAGAAAAAAATCATACACCAAAACTCCCACCAGGAAATATCAAGCAAGATCTCAGGGATGCTGGGCACCAACGTTTGGGACCACACAAGCCACTGTCTAAAGGTATCACTACATTCCCTGGAGGTAGTTTTTCCTTCTCTGGCTCAGGAGACCCTCAAGGAGCTTATCCCAATGGAAGCATCTTGTACTTAAGCTGAAAGTCATTTATAAGTCCACAGTCTCCTCCTGAAGGGGACATTTTAAAATTAAATGGAATCCATTTCTACAATCAAAACGACCAAAGGTCAATTTCTGACCCCTTACTATTTAAGTGAAATCGCATGTAGTATGTTAAAATGTATAGTTTAGAAAACAAAGTTGTCTACTCTACTCCACAGGTGCACTAGGTTGATACAGAACTGAAACTTCGCCTGCAGGAGGCACTTTCCCTCAAGAAAGTTGTAGCTGGTAGCACTTCACTAATCTGACCTTTGTTTTTTTTCTTTCTTTCTTTCCAAAGATTTTATTTATATTTATTTATTTATTTGAGAGAGAGAGAGAGAGAGAGAGAAAGAGAGAATGAAAGGGACAGGGAGAGTGAATCTGAAGTGGACTCTGCGTGGGGCTCGATTCCACAACCGCAACATCATGACCTGAACCGAAACCCGGAGTCGGAAACTTAACCCACTGAGCCACCCAGGCACTCCCACTCTGACCTTTGTAACATGGAAGTGACTTCAATAATGAATTTCTTGCTATCTTTTGTTTCCTTCTCCTTTTTCTAGGCTCCTCAATTCGTAATTACTATATAGCCAACTGACAGAATAATTTTTCTAAGAACATTAAGGTTGTTTATTACAGTGATGTGGTGGTTTATGTTACAGCTCTTACATTTGACTTACCAAAAGATTCCAAGTAACTGATCTAAGATGCAGGGAAATAAAAAGTACTTATCTTGGAAGCCGGTATATTATCCTGAAGATCTGAAACAAGTACAATACACCCGCGGTGAACAGATTCCCACGGTGCCCGAACACCTTTCCTTAACTGAGGATACTTTCAATCAGAAAACCTGAACTATCCCCCTCGGGGAACCTGGCTGTTCAGGCTAAAAACAAAGTGGTGTTTGGAGGACAAATCCCAGTAGCTGCAATGTAATTAATTGCTGGTGAAATTATTCCCTTTAAATTGTCTGTGAGCCAGAGGTGCTGGCGAACAACACTTATTCTGTGATCAGGAGACTTGTAATTGGAAACTGACTGGCCCGTAAGCCCCTCACCCTCATCAACTATCTCCATAAAACTGAAAGCTGGCCTCCTCTTTTGCTTTACTGCAAGAACTTAACCAAAGGAAGATGAGGTCTGAGTTTCAGTGTATGGACCACACACTTCACTCAAAAGATTACCGAAATGTTTTCTTAAGGGGGAAGTTAAGAACAATGTGATGTCTGCAAAAAGTAGCATTTCTAAACTATACTGACTGCATAGGACCCCAATTTACCTCGCTTCTCTGAAGGCTGACCTACTTATAGTAAGAATCAATTCTCATGTTAACCAGCCCCATTCCTTGTGTTTGAAATGGTTAACTCCATTCTAGGGAGACGGAAAAAAAAAAAAAAGTGGTAGAAAGTTGCCTTTGTGTAGACAGATCTATTAGGATAAGGAGGGAGCTATCTAGACAAGGTCAAGATTTGTTTTTACAGACCTAAATTCCCAAATTAATTCAGCTCCCAGCATATTAACTGGAAGGTTAACCCTTGTTTAATATGAAACATTCCTTCCTTTTAAACTAGTAATATTTCAAAATTGTACACTGGACCAGAAGTGGAATAATGTTCATGGATAAGGATCTCCCCCCCCACAAAGGCAGCCACCCCTCATTTTGCACACCTTCATCTTCTACCATCTGGAACCAAAACATATGAACTTCCTCAAGTACAAAGTGTGAACTTTGGCAAGCTACTCCCAATTCCCATCTGTCTGGATTATGTGCGTCTGGGGTTACTAGCTGCTTTTAGGGGAAGATAATCTTTAAGGATTACACACCTTTCATCAGACACCTGTTTAGCTCAGCAAACCTTGCTGAAAGGTTCCTATCACTAGACAGCACTGGGTTTGCAAGCCTGGGAACTGACACCAGGCCAGGGATTTATGGCAGCTCTGGAGCAGAGGAAATCCGATGGCTCTAACAATGTATCTCGTGACTAGGGATTGAAATTCACTGGTCTGTGCTCATCTGTTACTGTTTTCTGGGGTTAAGCAGCTCTGTGACCAAGTGGATGAATGGTGTGTTATCAGTTTAAACAGTGATAAATGAACCTGACAGGCTATTTATGTCTCCTTGCTGAAATCTCATGGTGGTTTTGCAATTAGTAAGGAAGGAAGCTGAACCTTAGTCTTCCTACTGTTTTCAGAGAACCGGAGTGTTCTAAATGACCTGTGACCTGCCAGATTTCTTACTATTTTCCATGTATTAGAAGATATAAATGTATCCCTAACAAAAAGGGAAATTTTGAATTTCTGAATTATTTTATACTTTAAGAGACTGGTTTTAGAATGAAAAGTGACCTCTATCCCCTAATTCTATGGGTCTGAAATGTTTATAAAACAATTCGAATAAATATTGCTGGACTTTTCTACAGTCTTCTCGGTCTACTTCCTATTGGCCAGTGGTTTTCAGAGACTGGCCTCCCAGACCGGCAGTATCAGCATCCCCTGGTAACTTGCTCGAACTGTAAATTCTCAGACCTACGAACCAGAATCACTGGGGGCAGGACCCAGCACTTCTGCTTTAAGAAGCCCTCCAGGTGACTCTGAGGCACACAGATGGGAGGACAGCCGCTATAAACTCTGCTGGGGAGCTGCTTTTGATGAGGATGTGAAAACCGCCTTTTGCAGGAGGAGAGCCCCTGGGTAGACAGTGGGACTAAAGAACCTCGATGGGCAAGGAGACCTCACCTAGCAATCTGGTGGTAGAAAACTGGGGACGAGAATCTCCAAAGCCCCACCAGACAGAAATTCAGCAAGAGGTCACTGATTTGCTGAGTGGCTCTGTCCATAAATTTTATGTCTGTACTTCTCAACCGTCATTGTGAAATCACCTCTCACTACAACTGTGCTCTGACTTGGTAGGTCAGAGGTGGGGCCTGAGATTCTGCATTTCTAACAAGTTCCTATGCTATGGAACTTGGGCCATACTTGAATTGCAAGGGTTTCTATGTTCAATCAGTAGTTCTCAAGTTCTTTGGTCTTGAGACCTCTTTACGTATAAAAAATTATTTTAGAGCTTCCGTTCATAAGAGCTATACCTATTAATTTTATAGAGAAATTTGACAAATATTTATTTATTAATTCCTTAAGGCCCAATAAATCCATTATGTGTTAACATTTTCTTATGAAAAAAATTGTATTTTCCAAAATGCAAAAAGAAAAAAAAAAAAAGAGGGTGATACTGTTTTGCATTTTTCTGCAAATCTCTTTACTGTTTGGTTTAGGAGAAAAGCTAGATTCTCATATCTGCTTTGGTATTCAATCAGCTTGGTATCACAGGTCATGAAATTACTTGAAAACTCCAATGCACACTCATAAGAGTGCAAAGTACAAGTAGCATCTTAGTATTACTTTGAAAACAGTTATGACCTTGCGGACTCCCTAAGGGGGACTTAAGGATCCCCCAGAGTCCTTGGACCATACTTTTGAGACCATCCACATTAAATAAAAAAATGACAAGAATTTTTAAAACTTGGGCAACAAGGCCACAGGTATTTTAAAACAATATGGCACTTATTAAAGACAGTATGACAGGTCATACGAGGGACTACAGGTTGCTTAAGAGCAAAAGTGCTAGAACCAGACTGCCTGGAATGGAATCCAGGGTCCACTATGTACCAACTATGTGACCTTGGCTGGTCAAGTTATTTAACCTCTCTATGCTTCAGGTCCCCCATCCATAAAATTTGGAGAATAGCTGTACCTTTCTCTTAGGGATGTCATCAGAATAAAATGCATAAATGTAAAGCATGCAGAACCATGCTTGCCACGTTACTGAAACGCTACATGTTAGCTACTATCATTATTCAAAATTATGAATGAATGAAACCTCAAGGGGATCATTTGGGTGACTAGATGTACTTAATGTAGGGGAAGAAAGAAAACATGGAAGAGAATGTGGACAGAAGGAAGAAGGCAGACTGCTCTATAAAATCAGATTAAGAAGCGCTACCTCTGTTCTCCTACTTTTGCCTCAGGCACCTAAAAATCATCCATTTACTCCAATGCCTCAGACAAAAGTTCTCCTCTCCTCTCCCTAACCCCCCAGCTAACCACCCAAATATAAATTTAATTAAAGAAAGCAGCCATAAAAAAAAACACACAACGTATTCTGCCTCAGGAATGATCTTAAGAAACTGGCAACTGCAGTTCATAGCAAGCACAGTTCTGTGCTCCCCCAAATTCCCTTTGGCCCTTAAGTCCTTAACTTCAAGGACTATCCTCAGAAAACAGCAAGGCCTTCAAACCACAATAACAATGATTGCTTGAAGGCGTCAGAGGTACCCAGAGACAGTCCCAGGACAGATGAAACAAAGACCCAAATGTTCTAGAAGACCCAAGTTTGTCCCTGGGAAAATGGTCTGAGCCAGCGAAACCCAGAGGAAGGAGACAGCGGGTCTTTGGGGGAAGGAAGGCTGGCTGCTCTGGGTCACATACCAGACTGTGTCTATCTAGGCCCCCTTTTAAGATCTCCCTTCTCACAAGCTCCTGAGCAAACTGCTCAGGATGCTGAGGTCTGGCTCAGTTATGTGGAGGCAACACTGGTCTCTCACTGAACCGGGCACCCACCTCCTTCCTGGCCACGCCCACTGGGGAGAGGAAGGCGGCTCCTTCAACTCCCTGGGGAAGAACATATGGTAGGGGCATGACCCCATGCTGCTGTGTGTCTGCAAAAACCTACAGACCATGCTGGAACTTACCAGAAGAGTTCCATGATTCTGTGACTGGGCGTGAAGAAGATGGTCATTCTGTGTGTCAGTCACCCGCGGAAATAGGAACTCACCTATTATATGAACCCACAAATAGGGCATCAGGCAGCAGGAAAGGGGATGCTCCTCCCTCTGTGGTGCCCTTGTGTTGAGGAGGGTGAACACCTGTGAACGAGCTTCTGAGTTGGGGATGACCAGGGCCAGAGACAGACCTCTGTGAGATAGTCACAGGCCAAAAATGAGTCAATGGTATTTTTATAACAGATAATCTAATTCATTGAGAATGGCTCTAGTTCTCCTTTCTTTATCCTCTACTCTAGCCCAATGCTTCTTAACCTGGCTGTACATCAGAATCACTTAGGGGCTTTTAAAAACCACAGATGTCTGTATTCTACCCAATCTCAACTCCTGCTTATCTCGGGACAAACTAGTCATGGACATGTATTATGGGTTGTATTAAGCAGAGGGTCCTGAGGACTCTACCATGGCCAGAATGTTAAACAGGGGTGTGACACCGGTCCCACTGCTCCACTACTGCCACCCCAAAGGGCTGTGGTAGTAGCAGTGTTGGCCGATGAGAAATCCAAGTAGAAGGTCAATTTTGGGGAAAATGGAGGTATCTAAGAGTTGAGGCTAAAGGGAGGAGATGGTCACTCGGGAAAGAGGGACAGACTTCACACAGGAGTTTTCTTTCTTCAGACGTTTAACTGAGGAGTATTTGTTTACATATGGCATGTTACCACACCAGCAAGGTTCTGGTCTGGTGTACTAGAAGAACACAATTTCTCTAAGATGATGATCACATATGAAATAGACTGAGGCTCTCAATTTCTTCGTTATGAAAATGAGGCACCTCTGACAAAGGCTGAAATGGTCACGGAGGAAGAGATCTGTCAATATCACTTATTCCCAAACTAAACCATTTAGGGCAGGATTTTCAAAAAGATCTTCCCTTAAATGTAACTGGGAAGGAAACACATTCTTCACGAAGCCCACTGCTTATTACCAATCTAACTTTAAGCTCTGACCCATCACCCGGAGGCACCTCTAGTTAGGTAAAGAGAAAGTACTAGGACCATGGCCTTTGAAGTGATAGAAATTAGAAAGACATGTCAAAATAATGCCTTCCTCTTTGACCTTTTTTGATTTTCCACAGTTCAAATCATTTTTAAATTCTGGCAAGTTTTAGGAAAAACAAATTTTCAAACACAAAACATTTTTAAGATGAAGTAATTTGGCATTTTAAAATTATTTCCTCTCTATTATAAACAGGCAAAAGTCCACTTTAGAGATTCAATCCAAAAAACTATTTCAGAAACAAATTTAATTCTTCCAAGGTAAGACCTGGATAAAACGTTCACGCCTAAGCAACAAAATCCTGGTAACAAGAATTTACCATTGAGAAGTTGTAAGATTTTAAACATCGCATTCAACACGTACGCACTTCAAATGAAGCATCTGGTCCAAGCAAAGAGCTGCTTTTAGTCCCTCACCTGTAAGACCATCCTCTGGTTGTTGGAATGTTATAATCGAACTTTTCCTTAGATAAACTAATAAAAGCAACAACTGAGGCTGAGGGTCAGTGGGGGCAGCTGAGGTGGTTCACAGCGAGCTGTCTGGTCTAATCCTACCCGCGGACTAAGGGAAAGTGCTTCTATCCGCGTGGACCCTGCTGCGATTTCAGAACCAAGCTCTGGGACCCTGGGAATCGGAACGCTTAGAAGAGCAACTCTCCTTTTCATTGGCTCTCCCACAACCCACCCAAAATTCTGTGTGTGTGCGTACCAGCTATAATTTTCTAAAACAGAACAAAGAAATGTAATTCTGAGTGATAAGCTTTTACACAGCAAACACAATCCTACAGCAAGACTGAAGAAAGGAAAAAGTGAGGAACACAATTCTCTAAAGGTTTTCTTTGTCCTCAAATTACATTTGAAAGGGAATCTGTCAGTTTTGGGGATAATGTTAGAAAATCAAAGCACAGATCATTGCCCAATCTGACTGATCAATTAATGTTGAAAATGTAAGGTGGGGAACCTATCTCCAGTTGTCTTCAGGTCATTTAGATGAACAGTCCCATCCCACTGGTCTACAGAACTCGAAAACATCTCTTTTCACTTAAAAAAAAAATCTATCTATCTATCTACCTATCTATCTATCTATCTATCTCCCAAACACTTTCCAACAGGATTTGGGGTAAAAAACCTCTGGCAATAAATGGCGGCGCCCCCACTGGGTGACTGATGAGCCCATTCTGGCAGACAGGCAGCCCATGTGCAGGCTGTGGTGGGATGAGGTGCCCCACTATGTGGCTGGCTGGTTTGCCAGCAGCTCTGGTGTCACCTAGGTATCCAGCCTTTAGTCCTATAGGAACCTTAGAGCCCAAAATGGCTAGAGTTAGATGTTAGCTGTTGGAGAAACAAGAATGTCTAAAATATCATCCCTGGCAGTATTTATTAAAAGATGCCCATTACAAGCCCTTCAGTGACTAGGTGATACCTTTTTCCAAGTCCACTATTAACACTGCCTCCCTAAAGCCAGCAGCACTTAGAGCTGAGCCTTCAGTAACAATATATTAGTATCAGCACAGCTATGGCCACGGTATTATCCCCGTGAGCCTTTTACTGCAGGGTCACTGTTAATCAAAGAATCTCCGTTCATCTTTCCAAGGACTGGAGCGGTTTAGTCCTGTGTTCAGCAGCTGAGTGCGTCCTATGTTCCAGGCGCTTTCCTAGTCAGGGTGTGCAGAGACACTCCATTTTCTAAATTTAATAAGGAAAAAAGCTCTGGGAGTTTAATTTCTAAACTACTATGCAACTGCTGAACGCAAGAACCACAAACTACATAAATAACAGGAACTCGAGTAGACATGTTAACAGCTAAAGTTCATTTTTAAGAATCAATTCAATATGCTACATTGCAAGCAATCAATCACACTGCAATCATCATTTACAAATCAAAGTACAAGGCAGATACTCATGGGGTATATACAAGTAGGTGGAAGTGTGTGATTATGGACAAGCAGATTGAAACTGTAAATTATGTAACTGTCTCTTGTAATTACCCTGCTTGAGAACCAAAAGAAACTTCCTGTATAATTTTGTAGGAGAATGGGGACGGAGATACAGAATCGCTTTTTAGTTGGGTTTAACCCTTCAACAGCTATTTAATTATGTGTGATAAGGTCAAAGAAAGTTTATGCTTAATTTATGAAGAGTTGTCAGGGAGGTATTTCAAAGTAATCCTCCGAAAAGCTGCAGATTATTAATGAAACCTGATGATTTCGCTTCCTCCTTGGGAAAGATTTATCTAAATTATTTGGTAAAATAAACAACATTTAAAATAAATTCACAGACGTCATTCATTTTATTTTCTCACTAACAACGTTCATTATGGTCTCCAAGTTTTTAACTGGATGCAACTTGAAAAGCTGCAGGGGTAGAAGGCTGTCAAGAGTTCTCAGACATATCTTCTGCTTTGGTAGGAAAAAAAATCTCATTAACTTCCTTAAATTCATGGGGAAAAGCTCCAACACTGGGCAAACCACAGGGCAGGACTTCTAATCTATGAACAGAGAACCATCATCTTCTTAAGAAGAAGGAAGCCTGTTTTTTGCAATAAATAATCAGCAAAACTTCCTTTCAGCATATTTTAAGACACTCTAGCCTTTTTCTTTCCCTTTCTTAAAATCTAGCATTTAACATCTTTTCTCTTCTGTAAGCACGGTTTCTGGTACCTAAGGATCTGCCCCAAATACCAGAACTTTGAATACCCCAGCATTCTGGGAGGAAGGAAGTTACAGTGGTGCTTTCCCTCATTTTAAATCAAAAAAGAGAAAAAGAGAAAAGAGAGGGAGGGAACGAAGAGGGGAGAGGGCAAGAAGGGTGAGACAGACAGACAAGGAACTTGAGAGGTTCCAATGCTGCTGGGCCTCTCTGTATGGTGTTCTCTCTCCCAACCACCGCTATCCTCACAGCCATTCTTTGCCTGAACGCACTAGACTAACCCCACTCGGTTAACGTACAACTCTTCAATTATGTTTCTCTAGGTTTAAGAGTGGAGAAATGCAGTTTTCTAATGGACTAGACTCGACACTTGAGAGGATATGATTCTGGTACATTTCAGTACATTTCCTTCACATAACCAGTCTTGCAAAGTCTGATGTGGAGAAGCTCCCAAGACACCAAAGAGCCATACACACATTTTGATTTTAAAACAGTAAAAGTGGAAAACTCTAACTTTTTTACTTTACTTTTTATTTTCGGTTTATTTTTTATTTTCTTTTAGAGAGAGAGACTGCTAGCAGGAGTCGGGGGCGGGGCAAGGTGCATAGGGAGAGGGAGAGAAACTACAGCAGGCTCCACACCCAGCGTGCAGCCTGACATGGGGCTTAATCCCATGACCCCAAGATCATGACCCAAGCCGAAACCAAGAGTCAGAGCTAAGCAAATCAGCCACCCAGGCACCCGAAAAACTGTATCACCTTTAAAAACATCATTAACCTAATGCCACCAATAAATCAAAGTTTTCATTTTAAGAGTTACAAAAATCTAAGCTCCAAACAGATACCATAGGGCATGGACTCCCATTTTAAGACCATCACTTTCTTAAAAAACAAATAAACATTAAAAATGGCTACAACAATAAAAATAACTTAGGAAACAGTATTAAAAAATACATAGCTTAATGAAAAGGAACCACCCTTGTAATCATTACCCAGGATGAAGAAATAGAAGTTCGCCAGTCACGCCATAAAACCTTCCTTTTGTCCCATCCCAGTCACCTCTCCTTTTTCCCTCACAAGGAACCACTACCCTGGGGTGCCTGGGTGGCTCAGTGGGTTAAAGCCTCTGCCTTCGGCTCAGATCAAGATCTCAGGGTCTTTCTTGGGATTGAGCCCCAATTCTGGCTCTCTGCTCAGCAGGGAGCTTGCTTCCTCCTCTCTCTCTGCCTGCCTCTGTCTACTTGTGATCTCTGTCTGACAAAAAAATAAATAAAATCTTAAAAAAAAAAAAAGGAACCACTAACCTGACTTTAATGGTAATCCCTTGTGTTTCTATATACTTTTACCACTAACATATCCCCGGTGCTACAATACAGTCTTGCCCATTTAAAAGACTATATCTTTTAAGTCTCTGGGTTCCCCTTCTCCACCCCCTTCCTTTTTCTTATCATTTATCTATTGATGAACTGGGGCCATCTGACCTACAGGGTTTCCATAATCTGGATTTTGCTGATTGCATACACGTGATGCAGTTCAATTTGTTCCTCTTTTCTCTGTGTTCCTAAAAAATGGCAGCTGGATCCAGAGGCTCAGTGAGACTTTAGGTTCCATCCTCTAGCAAAACTACAGGTGATGGTATATCCTTTGATCAGGAAGCATATAATTTCTGGCTGTGTCCCTTTCCACAGTGTCTGCTGCTACTGAAGTTCAAGGTCTAGATCAGTTAATTCATTGGCAGAATAGCAGAACAGCCATGTTTTATTTTTATTTATTTTTTAAAAAACCACTTTAAGAAAAAAAAAGATTTTTATTTATTTATCTGACAGACAGAGATCACAAGTAGGCAGAGAGGCAGGCAGAAGAGAGAGGAGGAAGCAGACTCCCCGCCGAGCAGAGAGGCCGATGCGGGGCTCAATCCCAGGATCCTGGGATCATGACCTGAGCTGAAGGCAGAGGCTTTAACCCACTGAGCCACCCAGGCGCCCCAAACAGCCATGTTTTAATTTTATCATTTCATTTCTTTTCATTTCATTTGTTAGCTGGAATATGTTTATAAAAGGATGTTTTCCCTCATTAACTATTTGTTTACCTAGTGGTATAGTTCATATAGAAGAGGCAAGTTAAATGATTTATTTATCCATTTTTTAGGATAATGAACTGGTCCCTAAGTGTTATTATGAATGTGTGAGTTTAAACATTTGGTGAGTTTCAATTGTTGTCTTTACTGTTAATATTTATTGTCCTGTGGGAGCCTCTTCAAGTTAAATTCTGAGCCCATCTGAAAAGATCTTAATAATATTTGCCTCCTTGCTCTCTAGTATGAAAGAAGAAACAGTCCAAACACTTTTTACAGAAAGAACTCTCTACATTTTAAATGATTCAATCTGCCCCCCAAAAGGACATATGCAAATATATTGTGTACAGTGAGGTCTACCTGTATCACATTTCCTGAAGATTGCACCAACACGTTTTCAATTCTTTCTGCTAATATAATCACATTGTGTATTTTTTTCAACGTGGACAGTTACATGCATAACTGAATTGCTTTTAATCCACTCAACTATTTTAAAGCACTTCATAAACTTTAATTTAAAACAATTTTGTTGAAAAAAAGCTCCTCTATGATGTTAACCCAAAGGAGGACTCAATAGAAATAATTACAAAACAGAGGTTTTTGTATTAGTAAACATGAACATGTACCACTAATACTAGAGTAAAAACAAGCTAACCACAAATTGATGGGGGAGGGAAAAAAAAATCAGATCCCTAACTAGTATTTTCCTACCAGAATTCTAAACAAATGAGAGAAAAATCTTTTGCTTTACCCAAAACAAACTGATGTGGGGAAAAAAAATACTACCTCATAGACAGCTGAAATTATAAATGTGCTGGTTAGAAATCCCATCAGGAGAGGACGTTCGTTATCTTACGATATTGTGTTGCAAATGTTAAGACTACAAGCTGGGAAGTATGTTTAAGGGGACTGGTTCCCTGGAAACCAAAACCAGGTACAGTACTCATCTTAATCAATCAGAACAGACTCTTGATCTTAGGAAGCATCCTTCCCTTGCATGTACCTGAAGTGGGAAAAGGAAAAGATTTGGAGTCATTTCCTCTTCCGTCCTGGCACAGCCCCATGTGTCACCCAAACATGCAGTGTCGTGTGCCGGGGATGAATCCTCCATGTGCTGACCACCCACTAGCCTGGGGGCAAGGCCGGGACCCTTTATCCTTATGGTCTCATCACCTAGGCCAGCCCTTGGCAGAGTCCACGTAAATAAAGCATGTTTACTGAAGGAAGTGATGAGGGAATGGAGAAGGGCAAAAAACAGACAGAGAGATCTCAGGTCAAAAACCAACTGCCCCAAGCCCACTAGGTGACTGTGATAGGTGCTGTCAGGGACACACAGAAGAGCACTGATGAGATGTCGCCATTCCCTTATTTACTTACTCCCACGACAGAGCCCTTTTTGGCTCACCTACTATGTGTATCCCACTGTGCTTATGGCTTGGAGTTCAGCAGTGGGCCAGCCTGACCCTCATGATAGTGCTGTCAAGCTTCCATTTTCGGCTGAAGACAGGTTTTCCCATACTAATTATGTGAACAGAATTTGCCCAGTAGTATGGTTTCAAAATGACTCACTACAAATGCCGGTCAGTGTCAGAAATCCAAACAGACAAAAAGATTTGTAAAAACAATCCACCTGCCTGCCAAATCTTGAAAAAATTCTAAGCTATGTAAGGCGAAACGGTAGCTATAGACCGTATGTTTCTTATTTACAACATTTTCATTGAAGCAATGAATACAAACTATTCCATAAGAGCTATTTATTTGCTCTTATTTATGACAAGCTTTGTTAAAAAAAAAAAGATACATAAATAAATCGTTAGCTGCACTGCCTCATGCAACTTATTTCTATGCATTAGGTAACAGTCAACCTCTGAATAAGTCACCGAGAGCTCAATTTTCAACCTTGATGTTATCTTTAACATATTAAAATATATTGCACTTCAGCCCAATGTCATAAAACAGTCATGACAAAGGCTTTTAGCACAACATATTATAACAAGAAAATAAGGAAAAGTAGCCATTTTCCTTATTATATTATAAACTAGAATCCTATTAAATATATATGTCACCATGATATTTATTCTTCTATAAGTCAAAACACGTCTTCCAAAACCCAGAAGTCTGAGGACACAGCTGCCAGTCCAGTGTTTCCACAAGTGTCATGGTGGAGGTGTGGGGAGGATATCTCAGAGAAGGCTATAAAGGACTTGAGCCCCATTTCAAAAGCATAACTGATTATTCTTTAATGACTGCCTGGGCTGTGCTCACCCAGAGAGAGAGCTGCCGGGAGAGCTCTGCAAAGAAAAAAAAAAAGCTTTCTTGACGGTTCCTTAACACGAAAGTTGGAATTTTCCTTCCAAAATAAATGCATGAAGAAATGAATTATCTGATGAAAGTCAGGAAAAGAGAAGCTTCTCTCTTCAACCAACTGTGTGTAAATGTGAATTCTGTCACAGCTCTCATCTCTCCGCCCAAGGGTTACAGTGGATAATGGCAATCTTCTTTCTGACGCAGCTTAAATGATCCTAAGATAGAAGCTGAGCTTGAACAAAGACACCAGCCCTCAAAAGGAGGCAGGGCACACCTGACATCTTCTGGAAGTAAGTAAACCACAGCTGACTGATTATGTTCTAATAAAATTAAACTCTTCATAAGAATCACGTGTGAGGAAAGTACATTAAGAAAGCTCTTCTCACAGTAATTCATTCAACATTTGGTCAACAAATAATAAGGACCTACTAAGTGCCAGGCTCGCCCAGGAGGTGAGACTGCCCCTGAGAACAAAGTCGATTTTATCCCCAGGAATCTTACTTTTGGTGAAGGAAATGGGCAATAAATAATAAATATACAAAAGACACATGCAACTTTCTAAGTGACTCTACACTTGCTTGGCCTTTAGCATTTTTTAATAGTCGGTGCCACTGAAAAAGGAGAAAACTATTAAATAAAAGTTGCATTAAGGAAATAAATACCACATGTCAAATTTATAGCTCCTTCATTCACTTTACTTACAGGGAATCAGAGAGTTTCAGTCATATAACATGTCCATAAGAGACATTGTCATGGTCCCTCAAAACCTTTGATGCTCAGCTTGTGGGGCTCAGAAATGGGGGAAAGCAAACTACTTACACTGCAACCTACTGAAGGGAGAACTGAGGCCCCAAGTGCGCGCTTCCCTGCCTCTACCTCATCACGGAGAAGACAGAATTCACATGTCTTGCTCGGGTAAAGGATGACACTGCTCAAAGTGAGATGACAGGCACCAGAGTTCTGGCCACCATGGGGCTGAAGGTCGTGCTATCTGCGCCTCCCTGTAACCGTTCCGGGTCACCCGCTGGGAAGGGCAGTGATGCCCAGAGACCCTTGAGGTGGGATGTGTCACCAGGACCTGTCAGGCCAGGACCAGCTCCTGGGAAGAATGTGCTCACCCTAAAATTATACTCAACTTGCTGTCAGAAAGAAGTTAGTGACCCCCATATAGTCTTCGCAACTTAAGAGTATACCAGCAGTCAGGGAAAACAGGCCTTACTAGAATACAACCAACTGGATTTCTAAATTAAAATTCCTATTTAACTGGAGAGAGGCCTGTCAGTATCAAAAATTTGCTCCAGGGCGCCTGGGTAGCTCAGATGGTTAAGCATCTGCCTTCAGCTCAGGTCATAATCCCGGGGTCCTGGAATCGAGTCCCGCATCAGGCTCCCTGCTCTGCGGGGAGCCTGCTTCTCCCTCTACCGCTTCCCCTGCTTGTGCTCTTTCACTCTCTCTCTCTCAAATAAATAAATAAAATCTCTTAAAAAAAAAAAAAAAAGATTGCTCCAAAAAAATTTTCAGGTAGGATGAAACAACTCTAAATCTTTCGTTAAAAGTCATCTTAAATTCTTTTTTAAAAATTATTATTATTTTTCATTTAGTTATTTGACAGAGAGAGAAATCACAAGTGGGCAGAAGTAGGCAGAGAGGCAGGCTGATAGAGAGGGAGAAGCAGGCTCCCTGCTGAGCAGAGAGCCCGACTTGGGGCTTGATCCCAGGACACTGGGATCATGACCCGAGCCAAAGGCAGAGGCTTGACCCACTGAGCCATCCAGGCGGCCCTCATCTTAAATCCTAAAGTTTTACTTAAATTGTGCTTTGAAAAGTTTCTAAGTGGCAGCCCTTTAGTCTTTTGAAGGCAGACTATTAAAACTGCAAGTTGCTAGCGGACGACCTCAACTACTATGACACATACTCCTGAATTTAGGTATCAAATATTACGACATTTAAGCCAGTGGCTAGCATCTAAGATATGGGGGAAGAAGTTGTTCTCTCTCTAAGAGAGTGGATATAGTTACCCTCCGAACAGCACATCCCTCTAGGTAGAGATGAGGCATGTGGCTTTCTTTCTAATTCTGCCTGATGGACCTAGAAGAGCTCTAAGAAGCAGGAAGCGGGAAACTACTCAGAAGATGCTTCCTTGTTCTAAGGAGTGCTTCCTCAGGAAACCAGCCAAGAGTTCTAAGAAGGCTAAGGAAAGACAAGCCTGGACTCTCTAGGTACCTGAGAGATCCCTGTCATTAGAACCAAAAGGGAGAAAGAATGAAGGTGTGGAACATTAACCCACTAATTCTCAGTGAGAAAGAAACTAGGTATTAAATGGTACCAAGAGGCATCTTTCCTCCCAAGTTTCTTATATTCCTTATTTTTCTTAAATCCAGGTATGTGTGTGTGTACGTGTGGCATTCTGAAGAAAAGAGAAGTCAAAGGACACTGCTGACTACACTAACAAGGTGACCAAAGTCGTAACACGTAGGCACAAAACTGGGTCATCTGCACTCCACTTGCAGCAGCACTCAGTTCTTAAATGGTATACATTCCTCACAAAAGCCACAGAGACACCCCTCAGCCGAAATCACAGAAAAGGTCAGCAAACGGGACTTCCTGCAAGTCCTAATTCATTCAATCACTCCTACGTCCTCTCAAGTTCTATTCCATAAAGACAATCCCGAGACCCTGCATGGTATTTTAATACTGAATAAAGCAAGCCAAAAATTGATTCTGCTTACAAACTTTCATCATTAGTCTACAAATAAACAGACACTAATTTAAAAAAATGCCTAAGTGTACAGTTAATGGATAATTTATGTAACTGATAAACTTACTGGCTATATACTAGTCTCAGAAGACTGAAGGTGTAAGTTTGTAGACTTTTGGACCCACCGTCATCTACCCTTTATAAAACCTTCCCCAAGGTTATGCCAAGGCTGAAACAAACAAGATTTAGAATTCTTGTAATTCTCGTTAGTATGTTTGATTAAATTAGCAAAGAAATTTGGAATTTCATCAAATGCCCTTTCAGAATTTGCATTAAACAACCCATCTGGGTATCACTTTTTGTTTTTCCCATCACTGCTCCCTGGCCTTCTTGCTACCAGTGCTCCAGCCTCTGTAGTTTAAAAAACAAACACCAGGGGCGCCTGGGTGGCTCAGTGGGTTAAGCCTCTGCCTTCAGCTCAGGTCATGATCTCAGGGTCCTGGGATGGAGCCCCACGTAGGGCTCTCTGCTCAGCAGGGAGCCTGCTTCCCCTCACCCTCTGCCTACTTGTGATCTCTCTCTCTCTCTCTGTCAAATAAATAAATAAAATCTTTAAAAAAACAAAAACAAAATCCAACAACAACAACAAACAAACCAGGTTCCTGTGCCCCCAGCCCTTGATGGTTAAGCTTTCAGAATTCACTTTTTAAAATTCCACACAAACCACAGTCCTCCAAAGTATATTTCTTACACCGTCTCTTAATCTTCCTCTCTGGGGCACTGAACACTGGCTGGGGAGTAATTCTGGACAGGCTTCTTAGTGATAACAGTAACCAGCCTCCTAAGGTCTTTCCAAGGATGGAGCACATTAACCTGCGTGATTCAGGGGACAATGTCTGGCACACAGTAAGTGCTCCAGAAAGATCAGCTACGATTAAGACGACTGTTGTTGCAATACTGACCTCTTTTGCTTCCCTGACACCTTTCTCCCCTGATTCTTTTCCTACTTTTGGACCCTTTTCAGTTGCCTTGATAACGTCCTCATCCCCTATTAACCCTTAACATGTTGTAACTTCAAGGACTCCATCCTCAGCCCTGTCTCTCTACGCTCTCCCAGGTTGTTCTCATCCGTATCTATGGTCGCCCCCACTACAGTCTGCCCACCACTCCCAGGAGTTCCCTTTTTTTTTTTTTAAAAAAAGATTTTATTTATTTATTTGACAGACAGAGATCACGGTAGACAGAGAGGCAGGCAGAGAGAGAGAGAGGGAGAAGCAGGCTCACTGCTGAGCAGAGAGCCCGATATGGGGCTCGATCCCAGGACTCTGAGATCATGACCTGAGCTGAAGGCAGAGGCTTTAACCCACTGAGCCACCCAGGCGCACCCCCCCACCCAGGAGTTCCCTTTAATGCATTCCCCTGAGGAGCTCCAAACTCCCAAGGAAAACTGCACATGGACGGTCACGATCACAGTGAAGGCAACACGGCCAAAGCCACACTCACTACCTTTCCAAGCTCAGTTCATTCATCCATTCATCTAGCATTGACTGGGCAGCAGAGGTGCTGGGCAGAGTTCTACCTGCTGCAGAACAGGAAAATACCTGCTTCATTTCCACATGTCCTCGCTGCCACTCCCCTAGGTCAGGCCTTCACGGATTCCTAGTTTTCTTCACTTTTTACAGCAAAAAATAGGAAGCAGAAAATAAAAACTGCCTATAATTCTAATTCTAGAGATAATCTGGAAGTGTGTTTCTTTCCCTTTGCACATACTTTTTATGTAATTGAGAACATATATATATACAATTTTTAAAAACCATGTATTTATTATAACCATCTTCCTATTTCATTAAAAATTCTTCAGAATATCAATTCTTTTTTAAAAAAATATTTTATTTATTTGACAGACAGAGATCACAAGTAGGCAGAGAGAGAGAGAGAGAGAGGAGGAAGCAGGCTCCCCGCCAAGGAGAGAGCCCGATGCAGGACTCGATCCCAGGACCCCGAGATCATGAGCTGAGCCAAAGGCAGAGGCTTAACCCACCGAGCCATCCAGGTGCCCCTAGAATATTAATTCTCAATAGCTAATATTCTATTATATAGATGTACCATAATTTTCTCAGGGTAATGGTTCTCTCTTACTTTTGAATATTGAGAGGGTTTCAGTTTTTTCTTTCTACTATGAACAATGACACCGGGACAGACAACTGTACCAAAACATTAACTCTTTGAGTAACAGAAGTGTGGGGGACTTAATTTTCTCTTGGTATTTTATCTATGTTTTCTAACTTTCTACTATGGATTTATACTGCTATAATTGGGGGGAGGGGTGAAAGGAGCAGGAAAGTCCACTCTTTAAAAAACTAACACAAAACATGTTACATTAAATATGAAATTAATGCACACTGATGAAAGTATACTAATTTCCTTAGAATAAATTTCCTTCTGATGTTTTTGATATATGCCATCAAAGTTCTGGAAAATGTCTACCAATTTACACCTCCTCCAGTATAAATACAAGAGCCCACCTATGTCAACTTAGATCTAGCTATATTTAAAAGTGTTTGCTAATTTGGTAGGCAAAAAATTATAATCTTGCAGTTATTTGAATTTGCATTTTTAAATCACCAACAGTTTTTGGTTTTTTCCTTTTCTTATTTTAATTAGCCATTTGTACTTGACAGACTTCGGAGCAATGTGGCCTAGAGTCTAAGTGCTCGGACTCAAACTAGAGCAGTGCCATTTGTAGTTAGTATAGCTGTGCCTTGTTTCCTCACCCATAAAACAAGATTAAAATGTCTCAACCAGTGTTGTGAGGGCTGAATGAGTCAGCACTCTCAAAAAAGTGGCTGGCACACAGTAGGTGCTCAGCAAATGTCAGCAACCTTGCTGCCACCAAAGAGTTTCCTTTTCTGTGCATTCTGCATTCATGTCCTCTGCTCATTTTTCTATTAAGGTTTATGCTTTAACACGCTCAAACCTTTCCTTTTAAATATTTGTTTAAATACTATAGCTGTCAAAGCTTTGCCTGGCATGTTTGTTGCAAACATCTTTCCCATTATGTTTGCTTTTAAAATATTTTTAAAAATTTTTACCGTATAGACATTTTACCTTTTTATATAGTCAAGCCATCTGTATATGCTTCTGTGATTTCTTCTGTTGTGTTAATACTTAGTGTTAGGATGTCCTTGACCGTCCAAGGATCAGAGGATTGCATATCCTTTCTTCTACGTTTTAAAAAAGTTTTTGTGTTTCCATTTTTTGTTAATCATCTAAATCTTTCTTTTTTTAAAGAGAGAGAGTAAGCAAGCAGGAGGAGAGGCAGAGGGAGAAAGAGAATATTAAGCAGGCTCCATGTCCAGCCTGGAGTCCGATGCGGGGCTTGATCTCTCAGTCCCAAAATCATGACCTGAGCTGAAATCAAGAAAGCAAGAGCTGGACATCTAACCGCCCAGGCACCTTGGATGATCTAAATCTTAAATCTACCTGGAGTTTCTTTTGCAGTTAATCAAACATCTAACATGTTTCCTTACATGGTCATGATTCAGATTCTCTTGGTCTGGAATGTTTTCATTCAACTTCTTATGAGTTCTCAATATATACTGTACAAACATACTATCCAGTAACTGTTGACTCAGTGAACTTGACCACCCAGAAAGAACTATGTCTTCTTCATTTCTGTCATTGGTGTTTGGCAGAGTGCCAAACAAGGATGGGCACCACTACACCTCTCCCCCCAGCAGTCAACTAAGGTTGCATGAACGGGTTAAAAAAAAAAAATGAATGAAGTCACATTTCACTACCCTCCTCCGGTGTCCAATTTAGAATCAAATAAATGCATTTATAACAAACTCATGAGTAAGTTAATGATGCCACCTCCTTTTACCACGACCTGGAACAATGTTCTGCAACCTACTGCTGAATCAGTTTGCTTTCCTGGGTCAGCTGCGGAGGATGGGTTTTACATCCTGCTCCCCAGGCAGGCTTCTGGCTCTGCAGGCTTGAGTAAAAGACAATTCATTATCAGCTTATCTACTGCCCAGCCAAGGAGAGTCTTGAACAACTAAAAGCATATATAATAAACCAAACCTGCTACATAAGTATGTATCAGTCAAAATAAGCCCAAGGCTACTCACTATAGCACTTTTTTTATTTTCAAGGTTTTATTCATTTATTTGACAGAGAGAGAGAGAGAGAGATCACAGGTAGGCAGGGAGGGAGGCAGAGAGAGAGAGGGAAGCAGGCTCCCCGCTGAGCAGAGAGCCCGATGCGGAGCTCGATCCCAGGACCCTGAGATCATGACCTGTGCCGAAGGCAGAGGCTTAACCCACTGAGCCACCCAGGTGCCCCGACACTACAGCACTTTTAAAACTGAAATACTGGGGAACATCCTATATTCCCATACCTAGGAGGGTTCCAGAACACAGTAAGATGATCTCTAGAAAGTAGTAAGGAGTGATTTCCAGGATGTATTATTAAGTGGAAAAAAGCAAAATGTAAAAGACTATCTACAGTATGCTCCCTTGTGTGTAAGAAAGGAGAATAAGAGAATACACATCTTCTCATTTGTATAAAAACAAACCTGGGAAGGACAAATGAAAAACCAGTAAGGTCAGTGATCTGCAGGAAAGGACTGGGGATGGGTAGAGGGAATGGCGGAAGGGAATGACACTTCTCTGAGGACACCCTTTAATAAAGTTTCAACTCTGAAAATAATGTTTTATGTTTCGAAGACAAAAAACCAAGGACATTGGAAAAACTGAAGTGGCTAACAAACAGAAGCAAAAAAGCCTAACTATTTCAAATGAATGACATAACCACACTGAAGGGGGAAAAAATTAAAAAGAACTAAGCCAAGTAACATTCGAACACAGTATTTTGACTAAATACACTCCAGATAAAGTTAAAAACAAACAAATACGTACAAATAATGACCTCTAGTTAGGAGGCCTGATCTCTAGGTGGTGGTATGAGTAAGCAATTCTGAAACTACTCAATGCGTGATCTAGGGCTGAGCACATCAGGAAGTACACTGTGGATAATGGAAGTCAGAGTTCTCACTGCTGGAGAGACAAGAGTAAAACCTTGTGGTGGTGCGGACCTGGAATGCAAGGTTACAGTATGAACTCATGACTGGGCGGTGGCGTTTGGGGTGTGTGTGCATGTGTGCATGTGTGTAGGCAGAGATGGAGATGAGAAGGAATCTCAGATTCTAGGAGAAACGATGGGGTATCAACTTCAACCTTGACAGTCACTCCTTCCACACTACCCACTTAGGTTCTGAGCAAAGAGTCACAAAACCCATGAGATGGTTTATGAGCAGGCTGGGAGTTGGTATCATTTAGTAACTTTGGGCCAAGCTCTGCAGATGACCTCCTGGGGAGTCCTGCTTCACAAACCCCAGGTAGGCTGTTCCAGGAAGAATAAGACAACAACTTGTTACCAGGGCAGCACCTAGTCCCATGGATGACCACTGCTGGAGAACAGTGTTCAAAGCTTTGGGATTTGCCATTTTTTACATACACACCACACACTTCACAGTGCATGGCACCCATGTTTCCAATCCAGTGGGCAAGTGGGCAGCTGGGCAGCGATAGCTCTCTTCCTACTGCTAATGTCTCAGCTTCCTAAATTGGTAGTAACTATAAAGTAACAAAGTATTTTCCTCCTTCCCAACTCTATTTGAGTTACCGAAAATACAATCCCTGACCAAAAGATCCTCGGGCTCATGTACAAAACAGAAATAAAATAAATCTAAACATTAAAAGGTCCCTTAAAAAAAGACAAAAAACCAGCACATTTTAGAAAACCAGTAACCTTGGTTATCTATTTTGCCCTGAGTTCTGAATTATGAGGTTGAGGAGGATTATGAGAGGTCATGGGGTTTATCTCCTTACTTTGCAAGGCTGGATTGAAATCATTCTAGAAAGATATTATCTACTATTATTTTAAGCAACTCCAAAGAGAGAGATGCTATCAATTGTTTCAGCATCCTACTCTATCTTCTTTAAAACCTTTGGGGCCAAGGATTTTTTTTTTTTTAATTGAATTTCTTTTTTTTTTTTTTAAGGATTTTATTTATTTGTCAGAGAGAGAGAGTACACACAGCAGGCAGAGAGGCAGGCAGAGAGAGAGGAGGAAGCAGGCTCCCTGCTGAGAAAGGAGCCCGATGCGGGACTCGATCCCAGGACCCCAGGATCATGACCTGAGCCGAAGGCAGCGGCCTAACCAACTGAGCCACCCAGGCGTCCCTTTAGTTGAATTTCTATTGGGTTTACACCAGTTTCCATTTTCATTGAGTATTATAAAATTCTTCTCCCAGCTTCCTGTTTTCTGAAGGAGTAACACCAAGCCCTCTTCAAGTTTACTCAAATCATTCACCACACTGCTTACCCACCCCAGCATAGGGGCAATGTCAAGGGTACAGGAAAGAGAAAATCTAAAAATTACACCCTCAGCACTGTACTACCCAGACACACCCTAAGGGATGGCACTCATCGTGATGGCCCTGAGCAATCCAGAAAGGTTCCAATGGGCTCTAAAGTTCTGGTTTAAAAATACTGGGTAGAAAAAATAAATAAATAAATAAATAAAAAATAAAAATACTGGGTAGACTCCAATACAGTTCTCACTAAAACGGTTAACATAAAGATTTAGCATCTGAAGGGAACGTCTTCTGTTCCTGGGTTGTTCTCTTATGTAAAAGGTCTCACTATCAGATCATGCTGTACAAATAAGAACTACTCTATTTAGAGACTTGCGTTTTTACCCATGAAGCAGTAGTCCCTTTTTAAATTTTAGGTAGAAAATCACTGTGAGCAGTACTGTGTCATCACTTTGGAGAGTCCATTCAAATCAAGAAAATAAATCAAGTGCAGATTACTGATCATACTCTCCTACTGAAAACAAAGAAGAAGGTATCTTAGGAGTTTATATAGTCAGTTGGAAGTAGGACACATCAGTTATCACCACTAAAGCAGGCGTTAAGTCAACTGCTATGCTATAGAGATATGGAGCCAAGAAGGGAATGAGATGAATCTTCAGGAGGTAGGATCAAACAGAAGAGGTTCCTGAGCTAGCTCTTAACAATGGGTAGGATTCTGAACACATGGAGGCTGGGGAAGGAGGAAGTGGTCACTTTAGCAAAGGGACTGTACAGACAAAGAATGGAAATATGGAAACATGCTCAGAGTATCTGAGGAAAAAGAGATTAGCAGATGAAAAAGCCTAAAAAAAATCAGCTGGAAGTAGGTGCTAGGAGCCTTTGGATACTGAGCTCTGGAGTTTACCCTATTCTGTAGGCATGCAGATGCTAAAAGTATCAAAGGTTAAGGCCTGAACCATTGCTATGTTCATCAGAAACCACAATGTTTATGAACAACTTCTAAATGGTGGCCACATAAAAAAAGGGATTTGCCCATAGATCCGATTACATCTAGACCTCTGCCAAATAGTAACAGCGACCTCCTGGTAAGATGGCCCTCCATGGGAGAACCAGATCAGGAAACAAAGGGTAAGACTAAGACAATGAATTAACAACTAGAAATGTTAACTGAAAATAGTCGATAAATAATACTTCAAAAAAAGAACAATATTCTCAATGGCGACAGATTGCGCACACCTGTCTAAAACTGCTATATATAGTCATTTTATACCCCAACTTTAATAAATTGCAGTATCTAGTAATATAGATCTGGACACAGCATATTTGTTTCTTCATGAATTTTCTTGAGCACATTTATATTGTGGGGTTTTTTTGCATTTGATGTACCTTAGGAAGAATATATAATTTCCTAAAATTTCCTTCTTTCAGTTTATAATCAGACAAACTACAATCTGGTAATAAAGCACATAGTTCCTATTGACAGGTTTTTACATGGTCAGAAATTACTATTATCATGGATACTTGGCCTTCATGTTATCTGGGTATTTTGAAATGAATTCTTCCAATGTACCTTAGCACTCCATTTACATACCCCATATAATATAAACAAGGAGAAAAAAAAAACTACCCATGTTTTTTACATTATCCTGTGCCTACTTCAGCGTGTCACTGAAGAGACTACGAAGATACAAATCTGTATAAAAACCATTTCTTGGGCAACCTTCTAGACAAAAAACATTATATAATTTCCATAACAAAAAGGGAAATTAATAAAATAAGAGAGTTATTTCTATTAGAAAGTCTCAAAGGATAAACCACCTAAAGAATTGTTTTTCTAAGTAGAAATATCCCTCTCTTGCCTAGTACCGATAAGATTATAGGTAAAATTTTAGAAAGCTGAAAATCCTTTTAAATAATACTTCCGTTAGCTCTAATCACAAATAATTGCCTCTTCTGGTGCTAATGAGCATGAGCGCCATGGAATGGAATGCAATTCTGCCGGTTCATTCGGGGTAATGGCTTTGTGAGCTAGTGACACTGCCGAGAAATCTAGTCTCAATTTCCTAGAGCACAATAAGTGAGCAACAGTAAATTTTTCACTTGAGGAAGATTTTCTAACCTATGTAAATATAAAGAGAAAGCCTATTATCTACTGATAAAAACAACAAAGTAGGTTAAATAAAGTTTTATGTGTTACTCTTTCCTTTAACAGCCATCAGCTCCCTGGGTCATGAAAGTAAGTAAAGCACTTCACTTACTGAAATCAATGAGAAACCGTCCAAATCCTTGCCTTTGGTGCTGGGGCATGATCATTATGCAGGAGACATTATACTTCTGCTGGCAAAGCTTTTCCTGAGGGAAGGAGAAACAGATCAAGTATGTCAGAGCTCTGCTGAAGTGGGCAATTCCCTGCACCTGCCACCATCCTTGTACAACAGTCCACTAAGGTGAGCCCCTGTGTTAGGTCAGGACCAAGCAGAATAGTCCCACTGTGTTGATCAAACTATCAGCTAACAACAAACCATCAACTCCAGGCTTATGCCTTTGTGCCTGAAAGCTGGTAGCATAAAATATGAATAAAGAATCCAAGGAAATATGAGCCAAATGAAACAACACAGAGAGTATGCAAGAAATGATTTCCTTGCTCAAACAACTTGGGAGATGGGGGGGAAAAAACGAACATCCACAGAGTCACCCTGAGGGGTAAGGTAAGACTGAGCTTGCTACCTTGCTAAATAAACAATTTTAAACTCTTTGACAGCAATCTGTCTTCTGCCTTTGACCAAATGTCCCAGGGAAATG
Source organism: Martes martes (assembly GCF_963455335.1). Lineage (NCBI taxonomy): Eukaryota > Metazoa > Chordata > Mammalia > Carnivora > Mustelidae > Martes > Martes martes. Next base: position 51,542,678 of record NC_137902.1, read on the forward strand.
AAAACAGTGTATGAATAAGTAGATCTACACAGATACACTTATGTATCTTACGGATTAAAAAAAAAAATCAAAGTAAAAGCTAGAGAAATAATTAATCTGCATTTCAAACCAAACAAAAAGACCAGGCCATAAGAAATCCCAAAGCCTCCACACAAAAGTGAGGCCAAAATATTACCAACAGTATGAAACCAGGAGGGAGACTGGGACGACTAGGGTGGGAAACAGTTTCTATAGTTAAGGAAGAATTTGCAGTTTTCATGGGCTATGGCATCAGAGCAGTAATATTTTATTCAGAGTACACAGAAGCAGCCAAAGCCTGTACAGAGAAGATCTGGAAAAGGCTTTTGAGGTTGTGAATGCTCTGGCCAAATATAAACCACAAGTAAGACTGACCACAAATGGTACTAACCACATGAAAGGATTACTTCAGAACACCCAGATCTTTAATGAACCTATTAGAAATATCACAGGAAATTGTTGTGGAAGAAACCCTACAGGGCAGAATTAGAGATTTCTTTGTGAAAAAGATGCTCCCAACATTTGCACATTTGTAGCTGTTCTTGGAGTCGCTAAGAAATGAGGAGGAAGAAATCATGTGTGTCAGTTATCCCTAAAACACTGGGGTGTCCATCAATGGATGTGCACATCAGAGGCGTGTTCAAATAATTAGTCTTCTTGGCAAAGTCAGACAAATGGGTCACTTTCTTTAAAAAGAGATGTACGCTGAGTTGAAAGGATTCATCCTTTATGCCATTCTTTTCTTTGTCCCAAACTATTCCTACCTTTTAACTTGGCAAGCCAGCCCAACCCTCCCCTCCACCCCAACTCCCACCCTTTAACACACGTTGCTGCAGCTAAATTCTAATCTATGGATAAAGTAACTGTTCTCTCTTTCCCTCCTGTTTAGAGTCCTCTATTATCTGCCCGGTAAGTCAAATGCATGTAATGAGTTACGGTGAACTTTTCTGGATCATCTTGGCCATTCTCTAGCTGTAACCTTCAGAATTTGGTTTAAGTATAACCCCAAAGGGCCACAGTCCTTCACACTCCAATTGATGCATTAAAATATGGTTTAATTTGCATGTATCTAGACTTTTAAAGTGGTTTTTTTAAGATTAATTTTTGTTTTACTACACTCCCAAAGAATGAGTTTTCCACGTATAGTAAGAAACGACAATAGTTGCTGCCATGCTGTAAAAGAAAACTGTGGCAAAATGAGAAAAGTCTTGAAGTAAAATCCTGGGTCCCATGGGAGAAGAGAGGCAGAGACTAAAACTCTAAGGTTCACCATCAACTGCAGACCCAGAGGCCAATTTGAGACAAGGACAGCAGGCACCATTAAGCATCTACATTTAAACACAGACACATGTAAAGAAACACCATTTTCTTTCTTTCTTCTTCTTCTTCTTCTTCTTTTTTTTTTTTTAAAGTAGGCTCCACGCCCAGCATGGAGCCCAATGTGGGGTTGAACTCATGTTCCTGGGGTGACTGAGCCACCCCGGCACCCCAAGAAATGCCATTTTCTAACAAGAATAACCATGACCACTATATATATTTTTAAGTTATCTCTACCCAATGTGGGGCTCAAACTTACAACCTGGAGACCAAGAGTTGCATGCTCTACCAAATGAGCCAGCCAGGCGTCCCACGACCACTGTTCTTTTTAACTCATTGGAGAAAATGAGCTTTATAAACCTATACAGAAGGTAAGATGTTTTATGCATCATATAGATTTCCTACTTACTGTTTTATTTTTATTATTGTGTTAATTCTCTGTCATCTTTTTAACCTGTTATGTACAAATTAACTTTCGTCTTTCTTGTTTTGGAGCCTTACCAAATATGTGTATTAAAATATTGAGGCTGTTTCCCATGAATGCTATAACTTATTCATATTTTTGTTTATGACCTCTGGGTTGATTCTAAAATACAGAAAACCTGCAGTTTGCAAAGGACCTTCATGTATACTCTATCTTTTGATATTCCGTGAAAATGACACTTCCATCAGGCACCCCATTTACATTATGCAAGAGTAGATTCAATAAATTTCACTTATCGCCTAATATGCAAACTATATCACAAAATAAATACAATACAGGGTTCAGATCATTGACTATGTGCATGGAAGTCTTAAAAGTACCATCCTGGCACATTAAACTATCTCCAAACTCAGTTTCTCCTTATTGCATTTGAGTTATTATCAAAAACCTTTGAACCGAGGAATGTGAGTATAAAAGACAAACTATATCCACTCAGTGTGTCAAGGGCTTCCCTACGTTCACAGCTGGAGATGCTTAGGTTTCCTAAAGGTGAGGCTGCTTTAGATCTTAAAACAACAGCATAAGCAGTAAGAGACAAAAGAGTAAAACCTCATCATTTTATCACCTTGAGTGTCCAAATGTCAACGTTCCAACTCAGTGAGATACTGATGACCACAGAGGGAATACAGTGAGGAGAAATGAGAACAATCCCTTAAATGCTATGCTATGCTGAAACCCTGAGGTTGACACCACTGAGAGGGGGGCAAGGGAAATAAGCTTAACATTTAAAAAATCAAAGATGCTAGGTGGTCTGTAAGGCAGCAATTATAATGCTACATGGTCGCTGAAAGTCAAAAGGCAGCAAACCCCGCTGAGGTCCTTTACACACTTTCTAGGCACGATGTTTACCATTTTGTTTTGTTTTGTTTTAAATAAGCTCTGAACAAGAACCTGAGCTTTTCAGAAATATGTATCGCTTATTCAAATTACAGTCATAGAAAAAAAAAAAAAAAAAAACCCTGTTCGAAGAACTGGGCTCCACCAAAAACATTTTGAATAAGAAAATGAAGGTCATACTGGCTCTTGTTTTACCTTAGAGAAGTATCCAACCAGATGACAGCCCTTTTCATCATTTTTTGTAAGGACATAAAAAAGGAATGGCTCGACATCATAATACAATGTTTTGTGGTCCAGGAAGAGCTTGGCTAACAAGCAAAGGTTTTGGCAATAAATTTTGCTCATATTCCCATCAACCTAGCAAAGAGAAACAGACAACATTATTTAACATAAAAATACCGCTCAATATAAAATTATTTTTATGTGGTATTTTGGGAAGTATACAATTTTATTTCCAAATCCCAAACTGAGAGATTAAACTACCCCATTAAACAAGTATAAAGTCAACCAAAAAACAGCTATCACTTGGCAAATAAGAATTCCACTTTTTCTCTTAAATTAGGGTCAATTCCAGTTAGCTTCAATCTCTTTAAGCTACCTGAAGAAAGCCGAAACCACTAATGAAAGAGTCATTCTTATTTGCAATTTACTACAAGTAAAAAAACGATCAGGCATGTCTTCTCTGTTTGAACCAAGTAAGTCTGAATTAAAGAAATGTAAACACAGCAAAATACCGCTCAAGTAAGTTAAACTTTATGTTGTTTTCAAAAGGACTTCATGTAAAAATAAAATAAATGAACAGTATTATTCTGATTCCTCAGAAGTGTAGATTAGCAAAAGAGGATTCCATTTTGGTTTTATCCCAAGCATCATTTTAAATATAATTGGAAGAGATAAAATTTCTATGTTGGGAATACTTACAGAGAAAGTGAGATGAATTTCAACCTACAATAAGTACCATGATTACAGTCTACTTTTCTTCAAAATAAAAGAATCAAGCTGTGATACTGATGGTTATAGACAGGAGGCTAGGCACAGATGCCAATTTCTTTGATCAAATGTAGTTACTTGTTGAAAACCAAAAGCACAGCAGATTCAAGAATTTCTCTAGCACTATTCTTAGGGGAAATGGGTATTTGCTAACCAGAGCTCTGTAACAATGAACTTGACCGTTCTCCAGTCTCCTGTGGACCATACAGGTTCTCATATTGCACAAATTATTTTTAGACTTCATATAACTATTTCCCTTGGATGAAACCTAGGTCCCACGCATAGCAACAAAATCAAATATGGGCAATGGACACAGAGGATACAATTCTCTCTTTAATTAAAGGAAGTTTTTATGTATTTGAGAGTATGGTCCTTTCAAAAATGATAGTACATTACAAAAAGGAAAGACAGAGATGTCGGTGTTGATGAACCAGAAAAACAGAGGACGATGCTGAAGCAAATTCTTATCAGCTGTGTAAGGTCTGATACACATGCTTTCAAGAGGGATAAAGACAGGAAAGTATTAATTTATGGTTATACTTCATTTATTGTAAAGGTTACTTAAGAAACTGCTAAAAGAAAAGTTTCCTACATGCTGTCCTCCAAGTATTGATTTGGATTCTAGAATAGCCACCTTGGCATAGATAATCCAATTCCTTCAAATATTTTTATGCATAAATTTTACTAATTTGTTTTTCACTTTTTCCCCTCTGATCTCGGTGATGGTTCAAAATCACCTTTCCAGAAACAGCAGACCATTGTTATCAGACTATCAAGACTGACTCCTTTATCCCCAGGAAGACTCTCCCAGGATTCATGAGAGCTTAAACCCCACAAGCAGGTTCATGCTGATTTACTTCACGGTTACTTAAAGGCAACGATGTGTTTTGTCCTTTGGGAAACAAAGAGACAGTGATTTTCATTTCATTCTGGTTTCAAGAAAGGATCCAAGGCATGAAGGAAGGAGCCAATAAGAAAGTTGATCTTTTGACATTAGCTAAGCCTCAAATGAGACCAGCTCTGCTGTCTCACCTGGCTGGGGCTGACTGAGTAATGTTCTGAGATGAACTAAATGGCTCGCATTCAGCTTTTCCTCCTGCCCAGGGGGCCTCAATGGGAGTTATTTTGCCTCCTCAGCGACACTGTGTCTGGAGAAACTTTTACTTGTTACAGCTGGAAGCAATGTGATACCACCAGCGCGGAGTGGGCGGAGGCTAGGGATGCTGCCGAGCGGCCTGCCACGCACCGGATGCCCGCTATGCCAGAGATCTATCTAGCCTGAGAGGCGCACAGTGCCCAGGCTGAGAAACCCTGTGCCTCACCTTTCGTAAGTACTAATGTATCATTAAATCTTCAGAGCCAACAATATCCTTCTTCCTTCAAGCTTACCAAAAGAGCCTGACAGAACCAGGAAGAGGTTCTTAAAAAAACTCCTAAGACACAGCTGGAGTTGCTGTGTTCTCTGATTGGCCTTTGGAAAAGGTGGCGGGCTCTGGCTTGTCTGCGAGAGGTAGCCTCGTCAATGAGAGAAACCTGTGTGCGACCCTCCCCTATATTAAATATCATCCAAGACGTTACACACCAGAACTAAAGTGAAATGTGGGGCAGAATAATAAATTTCAGTCTGAACAACTCAATAAAGTAAAATTGTATTTTAGAGAAAGAAAAAAAAAAGACATCATGTCTGCTGTGCAAGGAAGGCTTGTTCTGAGCACCCATGCATGAAAACAATACACTGAGATGGGTAACAGAGAAGGGAATTAGGCAGGGCAATGGAAGTGCTCAACTGGAGGATGGAGAATAAATAAGAGAAGGAAAAATCCCTGAGAAAAGGCAAGAATGAAAGGCATGGTCTCCTCAAGGTGTAAGTGACACAGCTAAGCTGGATCCTTGAAACTGACAACAGAACACGACTGAACAATGAAACGATATATACAGGCGAAGACCTTCTGCTACTCAGTCAGTTCTGAAAACACAGAATGTCTTTAGGAAACTACAATGACAGACACATGGCCACAAGCGGTTCCTGCGAACAGCAGAGTTCTCCAGGGGTGGCCATCTACCCAGATGAGGGAGGCAGTCCCAACATCTGCTGGGGTCTCACCAAAAGGATTATCCACCCTGCCAAGAAATGGATGGAAACACAGGTGGTTGTGCATTGAGGAGATATGTACAGCTGTTCAATTCCCTGGAAGAGTGAGCACCTGCCAGACATTGGCTGGAGCTGCTGAACAAAGCTAATTTCTCCTGCCAAAGAAAGTAGAATTTACAAAGAGCTGAGATCATAAATTCACTGGTGAATATATCTGGTGCAGACAGGGATTTGGGGGAAGACAAAAAAGTTAATGTGATGAAGTAGGAATTCATCGTCAATCTAAATGGTTGCTCAATATGGTTCAACATTCCAAAACATGGAGATATTTTAAAGAGCAGTCTAAATTTGAATGCCAAAATCGAATATACTATGCACCTTCTAGAAACAAATCAGAACATAATCAACAATTGGAAGTACTAGGTCTCAAAAGCTGAATTTTTTTATTTACACACGCTTACCTCAAATACTGAAAGGTCTTTCCTTCGGTAAATTTCATTTGCTGGAGGATGAAACCATCCACATTTCTTTGAGTGTCTTAACAAAATATTTTTACTTTTCATATATTTAAGACAGAATTCACACAGGTAAAGCTTTGGTAATCTGTTAAAATTTTAAAATCAAAGAATCTATCAGATTGATTATATTGTTTAGGGGAAAAGATATTAAATGTTATTCAATTTTCTCCAAGTCATAGTAAGGCTGTACAACAGTATTTGAAAGAATTAGTTTTGAAAAAAGAAAATAAAAAGCCAGTAGTAAAGAGATTATACAAAGCTTACATTATTTTTCAATATAATAGTATTTGCTGCCATTATTTTGTGAACAAATCATTTGTTTCCTTAGAAATATTGTACAGAAAGAAAGGTTTTCAGACCTGGAACCGCTACTTGAAAAATCAACAGTAAGGACGGCATGCTGTCAGGTAAACACGAATATTTTTCATATTTCAAATTTAATGTCATATTGTCAATAGTATATATGGTCAGTGGCATAACTGTAATCATCTTTTACTCAGAGGGAAGTGAATTCATTATTTTTAAAAATGATCTTTGTATTTACAAGGCAGAGAAGTCCTAGAATTTAGTGAGCATTTCTGATGGATGAGGTAACATTAAAGTCTTATCATAATTATATATACATATACATATTAGATATATGTATATATCTAAAGCAGTAAATGTAAAAAAAAAAGATCTTGTTTCTACAAATCCCACTGATTCTGATATACAAACAGATTTCTCTCTCATGGTGATGACTTTTTCTTCACCTTTAAAATTATAACATTTTTAATGCATGCCTAAACACACTTAAACATACTATTAGTATTGTAAGAAAATGTTTAGAAGCACTTTCTAGGTCTCTGGGGTTTAAGGGTAGAACGGTTTTGGGGAAAGTCAGCTAAAGCTCTCAGAACACATGACTTATGATTACCCATACCAACTGAAGCTCAAAGGTGTTTTAAAAAAGTCGTTCAAGAACACACAGTCAAGTGGTATCAGCTAGAAAGAGAAACCAAGATTCCTGATTCTTACTCTGCCACTTATCTTCTAAAACACCCTCCCCATTTTCCCCAGGGGATGATGGGCCAGACACCCATGCAGTGGAGAAAAGGACAATTATCTACTCCAGAAGAAATTCAAGTTTGTGATTACCAGAAACTTTGTAGGCTAAAACATTTCAGAAGATACTAATAAAGTGTATCCTGATGTACCTGAAGGAAGAAATCTGTTCACAAGATACCCATTTTTAGATATATTAGTTCAAGACAATTTCACAGCTAATCTTAGTTCGAGACAAAGGAAAACTCTAGGATAATTGTTTTCTCTTCATTTTTAACAGATTAGTCACAAATGGCTCTAAAAGTTAAGACTTGGGGAAGGGTCTCTTAAGGCTACCCACCCCCACCTACTTTCTTTCATTTTTCCTTCTTCGGTTACATTTCTGTAAAAAACTTGAAAACAAAATGTCAGATATCAGAGATAAAACGAACAGGCCTACTTAGGAAAATAAACAGGGCAATGAGAAGAAACCACCAACTACTTCACAATGGCCAGTGTTTTTTCTCCTTATTTGGTTTAATCCACAAACAACGTTTGTCCAATTAACCAGAGAAAGCATGATCTTAGAAGCTCAAAGGCAAAATTTACAATGCCTGTGTGACTAAGGAGTAGAAGGAGTTTACATATAACAGTGAATACTACTATTAAAAGATGCCAGAAAAAGTAATAGTTCTGGAAGCACTTTGACTCAGCTATCAAAATTTATGCCCTGAAAATCATCTAATTCCCACTTCAGAACCGAGAATTCCCATTCCTCACAGAGATGACATTCAAGCTATATACCTTCTGGGCTGTTCCATTACCTTGCATATTCCTGTGGGTAAGGCGAGGAGTACCAGGTTTGGATTTCGTATTTCCCGAATTCTATTACAGAAGGGTACCGGCCACAGTCTTCCACTCCACTTTCACACTCTATTTTCTGCCAGAGAAAAGAGAAGGAAGGAAATCAAGTATGTGTATTAGAAGAGGATTTCTTCAGTTACCTTTTGGTTCCTTCACCAGTGAATTATGAAAACCTATCAAGAACAGGCACTAATGTTCATGGGGAGTTTTCATGTTGTTGAAAACACATTAGAGGATCTTGTAAAATAATCGTCAACTTTGTATAAGGTTCACATATAAACAAACTAAGGGTTTTTCTTAGGGTTAAGAAACAGTATTACCAACACAGGAAATGAGTTCATTGTAAATACATACAAATGCCTCTTGAATGGAGTGAATTTAATGACCTGGTGCTATGCATTAAAACTGAATAAATTAGAAGACGATCCAGTGGCCAGACACCCTTACGGTCTCCTATTCCTCCATGAAGTTGATGGTGTTCCCAACTGTAATTATACCATCAACTGCAGTTTAATATCCCTGTCCTCTTACTCCCCTTACTCCCAAGCAGTAAGCCCCATGAGGTTAAGAACTCTGCTTGCCTGATACAGACAAGGAATGCTGTTGAGTGCAATGCTCGTGTTACCATACTGAAAAGGGGCTTAAAATTTAACAGAATCTTTCAGATAATGGTCCACTGTTCATCAAGTCTATCTCTAAATGCCAGAAGTAGGCTGAATATTGGGTAATATTTAAGGACTTCAAATCCCAAAAACTGGGGGCATTTCTGACATTTATCTTAGTCAAAGGAAACCAATACAAAGCATACTGATGGGGCAGAATGAGGAATGGAAATATCCAATAGCCCCTTAAGTAAGAAACTGTCAGAAGTATGTAGCCCAAGTGGCTGCTACTAAAAATGAGGCTTAAGAGCCTACAGACAGCCCCCTCCCCAGACCAAGGAGAGAGTGAGGTGGGGCAGGGAGCCCATCTGTGAAGAGTTTGACACATAAACTGAACCTGGTCTGCTAACGGTACCAAATTCATGCTCCATAATAAATCTGAGCTCGCAAAGTCCAAAAGCCTTACCTGTCACCTGTTTTGGTGACAATAAACTACCTGGAGTTAGTCTTTTAAGTGGAATCACTTAAACAAATTACTGGACAATGAAAAGAAAAGTGATTATAACTGATCAAGCAACACAATATTGTCTTAATCAATGCCAAAGTGTTAAAATTACGAGACATTTTTCATATGGCTGGCCATCTGTGCTGGAAGAACCACTGGTAAATTTAAAAGCGATGCTCTTTTTAACCATTTAAAACTGTTATTTTCTACATTTCCACGAAAATGATCAGACATAGTCCCTCAAACTTAGAAGCATTTTTCCAAGTCTGCTTCAACTACTGTTACTCTGGTCTATTTTGTGAGACCAGCTGAGCCCTTATCAACTTTTGAGAGTGGCGACAACTCTATGAAGTCCCTCTGCTTTTGAAGCTAGAGTCAACAAGAACAATCATGGTAACAGTTAAAGGACCACGAAGGATTCTGAGGGGAGATTCACTATCAAATCAAAGCAGTAATTTCATAGTCGTCACACATATAACAATCATGTATTATCCTTGTTACTATATAATGTGGTATCCTGGCCTTACCTCCCAAGAAAGTTCCTGGGCCTGCTTAAAAACATCCAAATCCTCTTCGGTAACGGTATCCTTGTTTCCAATCACATTTATATCTGTACTTTCTTGTTTGATGCTTATTTTGATTTCAGTATCTGTCATTCAAAACCAGCAGAAAGTGCATTCACTGACTTGAATCACGAGTAACCACCATATATTACCAAAATGGCACCAAATTAGCAGAGTGGGCAAATAGGGATTTTTTTTAAGCTTTATAAGCTTTTATATCTAAGCACTGCTCAAAAGATCCAGCAGTACCCTTTCCCTGCTGTACCCAAATTCTTATTTGAATTACCACTGTCATCTTCTTAGAGTTCCAACAAATGAGGGAAAACAAGAGCAATACAAAGCAAAATTGTATTTTTCAACTGCGATTAGACATTGTATCAATGTCTAGTTATGGAATTCCCATTATCCCTTTGAGATTAAAAAAAAAAAAAACCCAAAAACAAAAAACTACCGCTTTGTCAAAATGACACATTTTTTGTTCTTTTTTTGTTTGTTTTGGTTTGGGTTTATAAAGGGTAGCAAATGTAACGGGCCAATTTGTTAAAATGAAATCATGAACTCCGTTTTCTCCCTACGGTGAATACACACACAGACACTCACACCCAAAAGCACACTTCACAGAATCACAGATCAGGCTTTGTGGAGAAGGAAGCAGGATGATCTTGGTCATGAGAAAGCAATGGAGCAGAGGGAGCGGAAATGAGGAGCTGAACCCCCCCTCCCCCCCCCCGCGGGAAGTACTGACAGCACAGAAGCGAGCAGAGCCGCGGCCAAGGCGGCGACACGGCAGGGTACATGGCAGAAGCGCGACAGTGGCTACTCATGCGGGACTACGAAGCCAAAAAGCAACACTATGGAGGCATCTGGGGGTCCTAGTGTCACTACGGATGGAAATAAATAATAAAAGGTGGGAGAGTATTAGTTGGAAAAAAAACAACATTTTGGAGGTTTAGTCAGCATTAGAAAAAGGTCAAAGTTTCACTGCTTCTGTATGAAAGTGAAGTGAGAACAAGAGAAATAGCTAAGACCTATGTGACAAATAGGAACTGATTGATTTATTCTTTTCGGGGTTTGGGGGAGAAAGGGACGGGACGCAGGTTTGTTTGGAGCTTTGACCTTTTGCTTACCATCATCCTGATCAGGTTTAATCCTTCCGTCTGTCAAGCTCCCCTTCCCTGGTGAGGGGGTCCCCATCTGAGGGGTCACTTTATATTTTAATCTGCCTAGCATCCTGTGCTTTTTAAGGAAAGTTGTTCGCTTGAAGTGAGCAATTGCTTTAAAAATACGTCCTCTAGCCATCCCCCAGCTAGAGGAGGAGGAGTGAGCAATAAACCTACTTCTAATCTCTCTTTTTCCAAAGAAATGGGCTTTAGATTTTGCCGTGGAAGATAATTCAGTTTTACGACGCATACGTTTGGGTGGTGCATAACTTGGGTGTCCCTTTTTTCGAGACTGTCCCTGAGTGGTATAGATATGAGAGAGTCCGTCAAAGAGTGCCTTCAGCTGGCTGTTCTTAGTCAGACTGCTCAAGGAGGGCACACTGGACTGGCTAGAAGAACTCTGGGGAGAGGTAGAAGAAGTGGAGGTGCTGGACTTTTGTGAACTGGGGCTCTGACCAGAGATGGGGGTTGGGGGCGGAAGTGAAGAAGGTGGAGGTTTTAGCTTTTGTGTGGTACCTGGAGCCAACACATGAGAAGTGCATGACTGTTTCTGAGAGACCTTTTTCCTTGGACGATAGTGCTTTGAAAAGTCTATTATTTCACCTCGTGATCTGCGACCATCAGGTGATGGTGTAAAGAACTTAGTAAGGCCATCAATGAGCCCTTTGGTTTTCTTGTTAACTTTAAGTGTAGAGGCAGAAATGTAGGTGGAGGTGGTGGTGATTTTGGTGGTGGCACCAGGCCGAGTGGGGTCTGTAACAGCCAATCTGCTGCTTGAGTCCTTCCCAGATGCAGCATGACCAGATGAAGGTGTGGTACAGACTTTAGTCTTTTGACCCCTACCAGGTGACCCCCTTCCTGTGAATGCATTCATGGATCCTTCATCACTGGTTACAGACCTAGGCAAAAATTTAGAGAATAGTATCAGCATTCAGTAATAGAATTAGAAAGGTAGCTAAAACAAATTTATAGCAACTAGATGCATTCAATGTGCTTAAACTTAAGAAGCCGAACTGCAACCCTAAGAACGATGTCTGTGTGTGTGCCTCCATCTAGGTGTTTCTCTGTTCAAATGGGGAGCGGCCAGTCCCCGTGCGTGTCATGATTTTCCCGGGGCCCATCGGGGAGGGACTGGAAGAAGCCACATGGACCCAGGGGCAATGCAAGTTAAGACAATTTCTGAAGCGACTCAAAGAACATGCAATGCTTTTCTTATACTTCAATAAAAATGGTACCCTCTGTATGGTCCCAAGTCATTCTGATTTCCTACATCTTTTTATAATGTATTAAAAGACATAAGTCGTTAAGTATGATCTAGAAGTGAAAGAATAAGCTCATCTTATCTCTAGTGAGAAGCAATTTTAACTCAGCTGGAAGACATGTAAGTAGAATTTGGGCAGGTTTATAACTTAGTACTTTTTGTTGTTGTTAAAACATTAAAGATACCCTCTTCCTCTCCGCAGTTTACGCTTAGGATGATAAGATAACCAATAATACTCTCTACGTCGAGGAGACAATTAGTTACAGCATAAAATATTGCTGAAAAAAGGACAACAATAGCAAAAACTGAAGAAATGATTAAAGAAAAGCTACAGCGGGTCAGACATGACATGGAAAGTCTGGTGAAGAAGCAGCACATTTACCATGGTCTTTATCAGATACTTGGCATCAGAATCTCTGTACATTATTTCGACTCGTTTGAGGCTGGTTCTGCCCATCCAGCTGTGTGGTCCATAGAGACCAGAGGCCACTCCACTACCCCAGCTGCTTAGAGGAGCAGCAGCTGCCTGCCTTCACCTCAGGCTAGGGCTTGGAAAGCTACCCATTTTGCAGCAGAGTTTTATACAATAGAAACATTTGCATGTGAATTATGGCAGTGCTGGGGCCCAAGAATGCACTTTAAAAATTATCAATTTAGCTGAAGGCTCATAATGAAGAAATGGAAGCCTGAAAATGATATGATATTGCATTATAAAAATATCTTCATTACAAAGAGGAGAGCACAGGGTGGTGGTGGTCCTGCACATTAACGAACAATTTCCGCAGTCAGCTGCAGCGGATTCTGGTGCAGATCAACCAGGAGAGCTATTGGGCTCATCTGAGGCCGCTCCGCCGCCAGGAGCTCTGCCCGACACCAATGCTACAGCCAAATCAGGTTAACACTGGAGAGCTCTAGTGTCACAGTAAGGGTTACCAATAAACAATCATCCAAGCTAAAATGTTTCCCATTAGAATGCTGCATTTGGACTGTATCTGGAATCGATTGCCCAGAAAGGATAAGATGCTTATAAAGCATGTAAAAAGGAAAACTCCCTAGACTGTCTTAAAAATTCCTAAGCTCAAAGGACAATTTTGGACAAACAAAAAGTTAGGACTGGTGCCAGATGCAATTTTCAGCTGTGTCCTTTGTTTAGAAAGTTTATATCCTAATTTGGTTTTTTTAATTGGGCCCTGAGGATACAGTCCCATTTTGAGAACAATGCTTACACAGGATGAATGCAAAAACATATAATTCTACTTCAAATGATGCTAATATGAAAGATTTTATTCATAAATGTTTCATGTTTGCCTCGAGAAATTAACAAAAGTTCCATTTAAAAATGTCCACCAGTTAAAGGGCTTTCATAAAAAAATAAAAAACAACTCTATAAAGGAACATGCATTTTCTATTTCTCTGCTGGGAGACAGAGGTGCAGGAGAGATGGTTCTTCCGAGAGCAGGTAAGGTAGTGAATGGCTTCAGATAAAATGAGGGGGAAGAGTAGCAAGTAAGACAAGGGATCTGGTGTTTGTTCACAGTGTGTGCAGAACATCTATTCGTTTCTACAGCACAGTGACCCTTTCACTAAACTTAAAGAGACGGGCGACAGAACTCCTTTAGATATGCAACTCCCTATTTAATGTTGACAATCAATTCTATATTCTAAAGGTTTAAAAAAAAAAAAACATCGACTTTTCCCCCTATCTTTCCTCGACTTCTCTAAGTAACTCCTGCTAAATGTTCTACTGGGTTTTGATGGCAACTGGATGGCCACAGGCTAGCAGAAATGAGGTTATCATAGTACAGGTGCAGGCCACTGCAAACGTGTTATTTCATATATATATCTGCACACATGTGTGCATACCAAATGGTTCTGTCTAACTCTTTGTGTGCAAACACGAGGACAGTCATTTACAGGTTTCTCAGAGGCTCCTACTTCATACAAGGGATCTTAAAGGCTGTAATACTAAAATAGCACCAGAAAAGTGTTTTTTTTTTTTTTCTAAAATGCTATCTGGAGTGAAAAAAAATGGATCCACTCATAGATGTGAATAAATCCCTCTCCTGTTTTAAAAATCTCCATAAAAATATTTATATAATTAAGCCTTTCTAATGTTCAGCCAGTAATAAAGTAGGCAGAATGATTGTTTCCAATTCTTACATTCTGCTTCCGCCCTGCTGTATCACAGATACTGCCAACAGAAGATCCCCAAATGCCAATTGTAATTAAAAATGTTATTTTCAAAAAATTTCCACAGCTTATGCAGAAGGAGAACTATTCCTCATCCCTTGAGTTTATAAAATGACGCTAAAAAGTTAGAGGAATCTAAGGGGGTTACAATCGCCTATATTTTAAAGCACAACATAAAAGATGTCTTTTGATAAGATCTCAACCTACAACAATCGTTGCTTTAATTTATTTTTCGGTCGTCCAATGGGTTTTGCATATCGTCGTTTTATTTGTGCAGCTTTCTCATGAAGTAGTTTTCTTCCCTTTTTCTTTGGTCTGCAGACTTGGCAAATCCACATCCCTGAATTAATATATATATGAAAAAAATATTTTAATGTTTCATTTTAGGAGAAGATATTAAATATAAACTGCAGCTGAAATAAGCTGCCCAAGGGTGCCTGTATGCAGAACTTTATTCCAGAAGGTAGGTCACTCCCTTGTGTCCACATCCTCCTCAGGAAGCCGTCATTAAAGGTCAATTTCCCCCAGGGGTCAAGGTGGTAAGAGCAGAGGGCTGCCCCTATCTCCAAACCCTTCTGTGAGGCTTTTTGCAACGTGTCACCAAACCTCCCTCCACCACATAAACACACAGGAAAACCCGATCCTGTCAGATAATATGTATCTTTCGATTAGAGGGACACATTTTCAAGTCATTCGGTTTTTGGAGTTTCTGGAAAAAAAAAATATTTGTTTTATTTCTTTCTGTAAATCTTCCACACTAAAAAAAGAAAAAAAAAAAAGAAAGAAAGAAAAGGAAAAAAAAAGAAAAGAAAATATCAGTATAAAAGATAGTTTTTGAATTAAGACAGAATTTTTAAGTACTGTGGAGCTGCAATAATTAAAACTATACATCTGGAATAGAGAAATAGGTCATTGGACAAGAATTTTTAGACCAAAACAACGGAAGCCTATAGAAAAGTTTAGCATATCAAAAGGTCATATTTCAAGTCAGTGGGGAAAGGATGAAATGACTACTCAGTGAAGTAGTGATAGAACAAACAGCCATCTATATGGAAGGAAAAGAATTACTTCCTATCCTTTATAAAAATAAATTCTGCGCAGATGACTGTTATGACAAAATTAAATGTTACAAGTATCAGGAAAAATATGTGGATATTTATTTACTTTTAGCACGACTGACATTTAAGACTGAAGCCATAAAGACAAAGATTCATGGATTGGACTACATAAAAATATAAAGGGCTTCTACAAATCAGTAAGAAAAAGGTGAAAACACTAAGAGAAAAATGATTAATGGGTAAAAACAAGCTTTTTACAAAGATGATATACAAACAGCCAATAATCAAACACAAAATGCTTTCAATCTCACTGCTTAAAGAAAAAAAAATCATGAGACATCTTTTTTCTATTATCAAATTGGTCAAAATTTTAAATAATAGCACTGTATTTCATTGAATCTGAGACACTAAGGACTATACAAACCATCCTTTTTTTTTTTTTTAAAATGTGTCTTAGACTAAATGAAACACAGTAATGGTGAGCGTTGGTCAAAAATACAGGGGAACAGGTACTCTCACACACTGGTGGTCGGTCCGAAAACTGATACAACTTTTCATGTACATGGCCTTTGATCCAACAATTCCTCCCCTAGGAATTTATCTTAAGGAAATAACTGTGGATGGAAAAAACTGAAAACATTTGTAATGTCCACCATAGGGGACCGGTTAAGTAAGTTATGGTTTGTTTACACATGGGGTTGCAAAATCAAATATGTTCAGGAGCCACCCAGGGATAATGCATGTGATTAAAGCAAGTTGGAATACAAGACAAGAAGGAGTGAGATTGGGGCCAGGTGAACATGCGTACTCCACCTAAAGGACGCAAATTCAAACTTTTAAGAATGCTGTACCAGCTTGCCCGTAACACATTTAGAGGAGTTTAAAATACATGTATGTTGCAGGGCGCCTGGATGGCTCAGTGGGTTAAGCATCTGCCTTTGGCCTGGGTCATGATCCCAGGGTTCTTGGATTGAGCCCTGCATCGGGCTCCCAGCTCAACTGGAAGCCTACTTCTCCCTCTCCCACTCCCCCTACTTGTGTTCCCTCTCTCGCAGTGTCTCTGTCAAAAAAATAAATACAATCTTTAAAAAAAAAAACAAAACACGTATGTTGTCCCAACAAAGCATTACTGCGGCCAGTCACCAGGTGTGTAACCCGCTTTGTACTATGGAGTTCTACGCACTTATTAAAAACCGTGTTTAGGAGAACGTTTACTGATGTGGGGATGTTAGAATCTTATAAAGATGGAGAAGACATAAGATTACAAAAACATGTTTAGAATGTCCCATGTCTTTTTTTAAAAAGTGTAGTGGGAAGGAATTTCTGCTGATTCTTCTTATTCCTTTCTGTCAATCTGTATTTACTAAATCTTTCACAATAAAAAGTGAATAAATTTTGTAAAGAGGCAGTTATTTTTAATGTTTAATATATTATAAAATGAGGAAAAGGAGCCTGAGCTAGGCTTACTTACACAACAAATAGAGACAGAAATCCATACACCATATGGATATATCCAGATAAAATGGTTCAGATGCTCATGTTAAAATTATCGACTAAGGGCCAAGAAATGGGGGATGGCTCCAGTCGTAGGACTTTGGAGACACCATTACAACATTATGGAATCTCACCTCTGAACATGGTACTGAATAATACAGAGAATGTTCTGAACTTCTGACCTACCTAATCTATTCTAATAAGGGAATGGTTCCGGGAGAGGAAGGCTCTTCTTTATCCCTGTGTCTGAATTAGAGTCTTTATTATATACATTACCTGCAAACTAAATGCTTTTACACTCCTCTGTTCACAAGCTGTGCCAAACCCACAGGAATAAGGCGGCTAGGAGGGGCAAATAAACGCTTACGGAACCTGCATACCTCTGGGCTGGACAAAGCTAATGCGTATGTAATAAAACACATTTTAACTATGGTTTAAAAGTTCACCTTTTGGCATTCTGGAAAGTGGGGGGTCACAGCACTCCATATGGAATCCTCTATCACAGGAGTCACAAAAAAGCATATTATCCTGTAAGATAACATAGTAGAGAGTAATTGAGACTGAAAAAGCTGTAAAAGGCCACAAATTCTCATCTTAGCCCATGAATAATAACAAAATATAATGAAGGGGTAGCATGATCCCTGCTGAAATCTGACATCACATGTGTTTAAAACTTTAAAAAGAAAACAGCAACAGCCTACAAAAACAAAACACCTTAACACTGAAAGCTCGCCCTTTACCTGGGGATGGACCACCGTGTGCCCTACTTACTGCATTTTTGCCTTGGATCCTACATGCGCTGCACGTCTTGCACTCGATGCACTGCCACCTTAAGGCCTTGACGTTTGTTGTTAATTCAGGACAAAATTTCAAGCAGGATGGGTGTCCTAGAAGAATAAAAAGCAAATTACTTTACGGAAACGTGGCTTTAGATTTTTTCAATTCTCACTCCGTCATACTTAATAGAGAGTGATAATGTTGGCTGAAGACCTAAAGAACTGGAAAATACAAAAAGATCAGAGAATCTGAATTGTACTTCCTTTTCTGCCCTTTTTTCCCCATGACTACAGAAATGTTTCCCTAAGAGAAATTTGGGAAATGTATACCAGTTTCCATCAGAAGTCTTGGAGAACTTGGAGATAACATATGCTCTGATCACATTCTCATTCCTGTCCCTTCGGTTCATCTCCTGCCCTGGCCCTCCTCAGCAACCACCCTTTACCAAAAGCTCCCTGGTTTGCTGGACTGAGAGGAGGGTGTGAAGTTCAAGTGATTCCTGCTCTGTGTAATGAAATCATAGAACTTACAATGACAGCTAAAAAGCGGGGGGGCTGCTTAACAATATAATTACAAATGCAAAAAAAAATTATACAGAGAGTATCCCATTGCTGGGATATACAAAGACGATACTGTTGCCGTCTTGCCCCTGGGTCCCTGAATTTAAATTTTGGAAGTAGAAGCAGAAATTATGAATCTGAGATTTAAGAGGTTGGAAGATCCAGTCAAAAAGAATATGCCAAGAAGCAACACCCACTGCAGGTTTCCACCATTCTTCCGCGTGTCCAGCTTTTTCACACTATTTCGGGCACACTTTTCATCTAGCTTTGCTCACAACACAGAGGGAAAGTGGAGACCCTGAGGGGCATTATCATTCAAGGAAGCCACCCAGGCTACCCTCAATCATAGATGCCTCCAAAAGGCTTAGGGAGTGTGAGCCTACACTCTTTGGAAGACAGTTCAGTTTAAAATGTGATGGTCTTTTTATCACCCAAACCTGAGATCTCTAAACTTGATTTTATTTTTCTAAATCTGGTCTTAAAATAGTAAGAACATTAGTAAATCCCATGTGAAAGAACTTATAACCAAGCTGCAAAAGAAACCTGAGGGTAATAAAAAAAGCAGATTCTGCAATTTCAAAACTGTTTTATAATTTCCTGACTTTGGCAGGCTCATTGTTTAAATATGTATTTTGGGTCGCTGCCAAAAAGGTCCTCCTCCCTAAAGCTTAACAGGTGCTTCATAAAATTCCACCCACTAGGAGATTTGGCTTTTTGAAGTAAAAACATTCAAAATCAATCATCAATACCGTTAATAAAAGCACACTATTTCTGAGTTTAAAAAAAAAAATTCCAAACATCTGTATGTAAGATGTTGAGGAAATAAAATGTTGTCATAGGATTACAACCTCAGGACGCGGAGACACCCAGGCAGATGCATTTAACCTATGACACCATTTCTTTTTATAAGGGCTCCTCTCATTCAAATGAGTAGCACAGGGGGAGGAAGTTGAAATATATAAAAATGGCATCAATCACTTCTTTCTGCTCAGGAACAGCAAACAAAGACAGCTTGCTGGTCTACTTTAAGAAGTATACTCTGAAGGGGGAGGGGAGAGATCTACTTTGATCAGGGTTCCCCCCTCCTTTATATAGCTGGGGGGGGGGGGACAAGAACTCAAGTTTTAAAGAACAGCAATTTAAATTCCACCCTTAAAATAGGTCCCATCAGCTTAAAAGTACACCATTTACTTCTCTTTTCCCCCTTTTTATTACTTCCTGTAAGTCATACATCACTAGCACATATGACCTCAATTTCATGCACTAAAGTTTTCTCTACATTTAAATCTGCTTTTGTACTTTGTAGTTTAATATTCAGTAACTAAGGTAATTCACATCTTATTATAATTTACTGTTTATTCTCACAGAGATCCTATGGAAAATACTTTTTAATGATTACACATTTTGAAAATTAATGGATTTTAGCCACTGTCAATCAAGAGCAACAAAAATTCTTCCTCTTTTTGCTTTCTCTCACTTTAAGCAATATTGTATCTCAAAACTACCGTTTAAGCTACCCTGCCAAATTCTAGAATCTTTAGCCTATCTTTCCTTTAGGCAGCAATCTTACCTTTATTTAGCTCAAGAGAATTGGCCATAGATCCCTTCTAGCTCTAAATTTCCATGATTCTGTAAAGATGCTGAGGGATGAAGAAACATTTCCATTTTATTTTCTCACGGCCCCTTTAAATTAACACAAAAGACTGTAACTGAGTCTTTTTTTCTTCTTCTTTTTTTTTTTTTTTTGGTAACTGAGTCTTGATATACCACTACACAATTACAGTAGTTCAAAAAGGACAAAAATGCTACTGATAATTAAATTCCTTACCTCCCGTTTAACCATTCTACAAACTCAACAATTCCCTCTAAAATGTAGGATATTGCTCTGCTGACACAATTCACAGTTGTTTGTCTTTCTGGAGTTTGTTCTACTTTTGTGATGTGCAGTTTATCAGATCTGAGAGCATAATACGTGTTTATTCACTCATTCATTCTTATTACAAACACATATGAAGCACTAGTCGCTTACAGTAGTTTTATCTAGCAAAACCAAAGGAATATCGTTTAAAATTAAACAAGCACCAATGAAACCACAAACCAGTAAAAATAATTTTTGGAGTAAGTACTATGGGAGAAAAAAACATGGGCTCTGTAGTAGACAGCATAATGGCCCCCAAAGATGTTTACGCCATAATCCCTGTAACCTGTACCTATCATACCTGACACAGTACATGGGACTTTGCAGATATGACTAAGGGTACAGGTCTTAAGACAAGGAAATTATGCTGGGTTATCTGGGTAGGAACAATCTAATCATGAGTACTTAAAAGCAGAGAATCTTTTCCAGATGGGTTAGTAAAATGAGATGAAAAAGGGAGGATATAAAAGGCTCCACCCAGCTTTGCTAGCTTTGGAGATGGAAGAAAGGGGAAACCAGAAGCCAAGAAATATGAGTGGCCTTTAGAAGCAGGGAATGCCATTTACCTAACAGCCAGCAAGAAAATGGGGATCTCGGCACAGCTAACTCATACTCAATGGAGCTTTAGGGGTGCCTGGCTGGCTCAGTTGGTGAGGAGTGCGACTCTTGGTCATAGGGCCTTGAGTTTGAGCCCCACATTGGGGAGAGAGTTTACTTAAAAAATAAATAAATAAAATCTTAATAAAAAAACAAAAACTGAGAGCTTTGCCGTTAAGGTCAAAAGTAAGACAAGAATGTCCACTCTCACCACTTTTATTCAACAGAGTACTGGAAGTCCTAGCCGCAGCAATCAGACAAGAAAAAAGAATCAAAGCACCCAAATTGGTAAAGAAAAAGTAAAGCTTTCACTGTTTGTAGATGACATGATAGTCTATACAGAAAACCCAAAGACTCCACCATAAAACTATTAGCACTAATAAATGAATTCATTAAAGCCACAGGATACAAAAATCAATCTACAGAAATCTATTGCATTTCTACCCACCAATAATAAAGCAGCAGAAAGAGAAATTAAGAAAACACTCCCATTTGTAACTGAACCAAAAATAAACTTAACCAAGGAGGTGAAAGACCTAAACTCTGAAAACTATGAAACACTGGTGAAAAAACTTCAAGACAATGCAAAGAAATGGAAAGACATTCCATACGCATGGGCTGGAAGAACAATTATTTGTTCTTTTTGTTAAAATGTCCATATTACCCAAAGCAATCTACAGATTTAATGCAATTCCTATCAAAATACCAATAGCATTTTTCCCAGAACTAGAACAAACAATCCTAAAATTTGTATGGAACCACAAAAGATCCTAAATGGCCAAAGCAATCTTGTAAAAGAAAAACAAACCTGGAGGTATCACAATTCCAGATTTCAAGTTATACTACAAAGCTACAGTAACCAAAACATGATGGTACTGGCACAAAAACAGACATGCAGATCAATGGAACAGAATAAAAAGCACAGAAACAAATCCACAATTATAATGGTCAATTAATCACTGACAAAGGGGGCAACAACATGCAATGGGAAAAAGAGTCTCTTCAACAAATGGTGCTGGGAAAACTGGACAGCTCCATGCAAAAGAATAAAGCTGGTCTACTTTCTTACACCACTGACAGAAACACACTCAAAATGGATTAAGGACCTAAATGTGAGGCCTGAAACCATACAAATCCTAGAAGAAAACACAGGCAGTACCTTCTCTGACATTGGCTGTAGCAACTTTTTTTCTAGATATGTCTCCTGAGGCAAGGGAAATAAAAGCAATATTAAACCATTGGGACTAAATGAAAATACAAAGCTCTTGCACAGTGAAGGAAACAATCAACAGAACTAAAAGACAAGCTACTGAATGGGAGAAAATATTTGCAAATGACACATCAGATAAAGCATCAGTGTCCGAAACATATAAAGATCTTATAAAACTCAACACCCCAAAACCAAATAATCCAATTAAAAAATGGGCAGAAGGGGCGCCTGGGTGGCTCAGTGGGTTACGATCTCAGGGTCCTGGGATCGAGTCCCACATCGGGCTCTCTGCTCAGCGGGGAGCCTGCTTCCTCCTCTCTCTCTGTCTGCCTCTCTGCCTGCTTGTGATCTCTCTCTGTCAAATAAGTAAATAAAATCTTTAAAAAAAAAAATGGGCAGAAGACATGAACAGATCTTTCTCCAAAGACAACACAGAGACAGCCAACAGATACATGAAAAGATGCTCATCACTTCTCAGGGAAATGCAAATCAAAACTACAATGAGGTATCACTTCACACCAGTTGGAATGGCTAAAATAAAAAACGCAAGAAACAACAAGTGTTGGTGAAGATGTGGAGAAAAAGGAATCCTTGTGCACTGTTGGTGGGAATGCAAACTAGTGCCGCCACTGTGGAAAACAGTATGGAGGTTCTTCAACAGAATTACTGTATGATCCAATAACTGCACTACTGGGTATTTACCTGAAGAATCAAAAACACTAATTCAAAAGGATATATGCACCCTGATTTTATAGGAGCATTATTTATAATAGTCAAATTATCGAAGCAGCCCAAGTGTCCATTGACAGATGAATGGATAAAGATGTATGTGTGTGCGTGCGCGCACGCGCGCGTGTGTGTGTGTGGAGTGGAGTCTTATGCCATTAAAAAAAGAATGAAATCTTGCCATTGCAGTGACATGGATGGAGCTAGAGAGTATAATGCTAAGTGAAATAAGTCAGTCAGAGAAAGACAAATAACATATGATTTCATTCATATGCAGAATTTAAGAAAGAAAGGAGAAAGACGACAGACAAGCCAAAAAAATAGACTCTTAACTACATAGAGAACAAACAGATGGTTACCAGAGGGGATGTGGGTGGGGGATGGATAAAATAGGGGAAGGGGATTAAGAGTACATTTACCTTGATATAGCACTGAGTAACAGAATTGTTGACTCACTATACTGTACACCTGAAACTAATATAACACTGTACATTATACAGGATTAAAATTTAAAAAATACACACACACACACACACAAACACATACACACACACATACACATGTAATAGTCACATGAGCTTCATGGTGAAAGAGCTTCCTAAGTGTATGAGGGGAGGTGATATAGAGAGCCTCTGGTGACTGATCCTGAGTTGAAGAAGCACATTCATAGCAGAATCAGGGAAGAAATCCAGACAGGGTTCCTGAGGAACAGCAGGGTAAATTCTTCGTACATTTTTTAATTTACCTCTATTGGATTAGATCCCATTTTATCTATCTTGTGTGATTTTTTTTTTTTAATGTCAGGAAACATTATCTTGGAAAATAACTTGGCTATCCTTATAAGGAGATGACTTTCTGAAATACACACACACACACACACACACACACACACACACACACGTGTTTGTTTAAAATGAAGGAAAGGAGGGAAGAAGTGAGGAAGGGAGGGAGAAAGGAAGCAAGAAATCCAAGCAAGCAAACAAGAGAAAAAGAAAATGGGGGTCTTGGTCATACAAACACAAGAAAGTGAGTTCTGTCAACAACCTTGTGATAATTTATTACAGCAGCAATGGAAAATTAATAAACACTCTTGACAACGGGTCCCTAGGACTGGCTATCTGACCAACCATCTGTCCATCTGAGATGCAGTAAGGAAAAGGACAAACATTTCAGATCATATAGTCTAGCAGGAAAGAGACACATTAAGTAAGAATTAGAATTAACATGTGACAAAGGGTGGTTCAGAGATATGGGTGAATCTAGCATGAAGTTTGAGGAATGGTTTCCTAAAGAAGAAACCCATAGGATGAGTGGCATTAGATGGGAAAAGGTGGGAGAAGCTGGAGTGTGCTGAGGGACAGGGGGCCATGGCACACTCACAGAGCGAAGGTGCACCATAACCAGTGTGTGCACAATACTGGGGAGGGAGGGGCCGTGATGCAGAACAGGGTTAACAGGAGCCCAACCAGAAGAAGGTTCGAGGGCTATATTAAAGAATTTTGACTTTTCCTAAGGATTAATTGGTAGCGACTAAAATAAATCTGTGAATAGATTTTGAAGTTTAAAAAATTCACTTAGCCTATAGCATGGAAAATGGTTAAGGGGAAAAAGAATCAAGATTAGATTTAAGTTATTGTAATAGCAGGTCTGAGTGGGTTTGGTGGGAATGTATGGATATACTGAGGATGTGGGATACAGATTCGGACATACAACCAATATGAGAATAGGACAGAGGATGGCTTGTGAAATGAGTGGCCAGTGGGGTGCCATTTGCTGAAATGGGAAATCCCTAAGGAGAAGAAAGAGGTTAGTTTGCTAAGATTTCTATTGCTACTGCGGTGTTTATGGTTTTGGGGTGACAGGGCCACTGCAAGTTTCACAGGCTGTTTGGCATCCCTAACTCTAAAGCCTATGGGGCGTCCAAGTGGAGAAATTCTGAAGGCATTTCTATCTAAGCATCTGGAGCTCAGGGGAAGCTATGAGGCAAAGAGTAAGAAACACAGGGCTAAGAACAGAAGCCTGAAGAAATATTTAAGGGATGGAAAGAGACAAAGGAGCAAACAAAAATGTATGAAAGGAAGTGGTGACAGACCACACAGAGATTATGGATCATGGAAGCCAGAGGAAAAGAACAGTTAAGGGAAAAGATTTTCAACAGACCAAACAGGGCTGAAGACTACCTGGTGTGAACAGAAAGGTGTACACTAGAGTCTGATATGGACTGAAAAGTGACCTCTAGATTTTGCTACACACACATCACAGGTAATCCCGACCCGCAGGATTTCAGGGAATAAAAGGCTGCGCGCAAGGTTTCCGCTTCCTGTTTCTCCACTCAGTCAGTCCAGCTGTGGGCTTGTGGAAGGAGGGGCTCACCAATCCTTCCTTCTCCAACCTACGTACTCCTCTCCGGATTCCATCTTTAGGTTTCTCTCTGGTCAAGGGTCTCCCTCCCAACCTAATCAATTATTCAGTCCTCATCTACGCAAGGTGAAGCTGCAAAACTAACCAACTAACCCTTGAGGCATTTTCTCATAGTGACTTTAAGAAACTAGTGATTTTTTAAAAGATTATTTATTTATCTATTTGAAAGAGAGAGAGAGAGATCACAAGTTAGGCAGAGAGGCAGGAGGGAGGCAGGGGGTGGGGGTGGGGGTGGGTAAAAGCAGGCTCACTGCAGAGCAGAGAGCCCGATGTCAGGCCTGATCCCGGGACTCCCCGATCATGACCTGAGCCGAAGGCAGAGGCTTTAACCCACTAAGCCACCCAGGCGCTCCGAAACGTGATTTTTTATTTTCCTTTTTTTTTTTTTTTTTTTTACATTATTTTTCTTTACTTATCTGTCAGACAGAGGGAGAGCACTAGAGCAGGCGCAAGCAGGAGGAGCGGGAGGCAGAGGGAGAAACAGGCTCCCTGCTGAGCAAGGAGCCCAACTCAGGACTCGATCCCAGGACCCCAGGATCATGACCTGAGCCGAAGGCAGACACAACTGTTCAGACCAACTGAACCACCCACCAGGTGCCCAAGAAACAAGTGATTTTTTAAATATACCTATTTATTTGCATACCGCACCTAGCAGCTAGCTGACTCTGGGAGCGGAAGGCGGGCCAGTTTTGTTGCGGGTTGACGCATGCATAAAGACAATCCCAGCGGAGACTTCAGGGGTCCTGAGGGCAGACTGGTATTGGGTGCCACGGCGCCTGCTCCCTCTGCTGTACAAGGGTGTTTTCCTTACCTTCCCAGCTGCATCACAGCAGCCTCTCTCCGCCGCCGGTTTCAATGAGCATCCACTTAGAATGATGCTGTAATTTTGAACTGTACACTTATCTTAGATTTGCTAATTTGAAAACACACATGCACACAACTCATCTGTAAGTAAGATTTAACCACCCAGCAATCTGAGCAGCAGACACAAAATTTCATTTGGTATAATATCTAATACTTATGTGAAGCTAATTAAAGATAATTTGGTCTTAATGAGGCAAAGAGAATATAACAGTGTTAATTTCAAAGTAGGCTGATCCATGAAAGTCAAGTAAAATCACTTTCTAGGCCCAACACTTCCAAAGACCTGAATATGACTATCTGATGATTCCCACATTCGTATTAGCAGTTAGAATGAATAATCCTCCCCATCTGTGTAATGTTCTATAGTGACTGACGATCCTCCTATCGTGATCTCACTGTATGCTCACAACAGTCCTACGGATGCTTGGGTAGAGATGTCAGCCTCCACATTTTAGAGATAAATAAAAACCGCAGTTATACAGCCGGCACACAGAAACCTGGAAAACCCTATTTGAGGCTCCATGCACTCTGTACCTCACCTCGTATTTTTACTACCTGAAAACCTGAATTATTTTTTCAAAGGAACTTGCAGCAAGAAAAACATAGTTAAAGAAAATACTGCCCATTTGCAGCACTGACCCACCTTAAAAATAGAGACATTTCTAATTGGCTTACTTTATGATGTAAGGAGAAGGAAACATTTATTACTCACATCTATGAAATCTAAGCAGAGTTTAAGTATGACATCACACAAATGGTACTTCAGACCCAGGCGACTGCAAACCAAGAGGCACATATGGGAAACACATTTCAGAACGATCCTCCTTATGGGCTGCCATCTATATTTCCTTCTTCTGGTTTTATACTGCTTGGGCATTTTTTTCACTTAAACTTTTTCATTAGGGAGTCCTTTGATCATTACAAACAGTTTCGATTCAATCCGAGAATCAATGGACTCTTTGGAGTGTGAGAGAGTAGCCGTTTCCATAAGGCCAACTAGGGGTACCATCCACTCTGTAATTCCCACTAGAGAAACTGGACTGGACCATGAAAATGGGGCTTGCACCATTATTAGAGGGTACTATTGAGCCATGCCAGCCTATTTTATTATTTTTGCCTCCTAATTATCAAGTGTTACAACAGAACATTTAACTACAAGAATCCCAACCTGCCCCCACACCCACCTCTCCAAAGAACAACTATATTTGATTTTTATTCATCTATTTAAACAGCAGCATATAAAAGGCTACTCATCTGATCTACCAGATGAACTAAATGTCTACAGTGCATCTCCTTGAGGTAGGAACAATAGGTTTTTCTTGACTAAAGTAGCTAGATCCAGGGGTGCCTGGGTGGCTCACTGGGTTAAAGCCTCTGCCTTTGGCTCAGGTCATGATCCCAGGGTCCTGGGATAGAGCCCCGCACCGGGCTTTCTGTTCAACAGGGAGCCTGCTTCCCTTCCTCTCTCTCTGCCTGCCTTTCTGCCTACTTGTGATCTCTGTATGTCAAATAAATAAGTAAAATCTTTAAAAACAAAACAAACAAACAAAAAATAAAGTAGCTAGATCCAGACTGGCACAGTACATAGAAAGAAACACTGAGTGAACCTCAACACTGAGCCAGATTCCATGGTGAGGTCCAGAGAAACTCTCTTAGCTATTCTCTATCCTAAGCAAAGGGATAGGATGTCCCAGGGCTTGAATTTCAGCCATGACCCACACCCTGACTCCAAAGTCTATGGCTTTTTCTACCTGAAAGGAGGGGGGAGGGGAGAACTGGCTCACAAAATAACTCCAGCTATATAAGCCTTCTAAGACAGTATCCTTAGCCCATTCTTCTCCATTTGTTAAATGAGAAAACATAACATTACACCTACATACCCTGGTAAAATAAGAAACTTTAGGGGGAAAAAATTTCAGTGACCTCCAAGTACAAAGGGGATCAAACTTCTCCTTTGGCAGGTTTTCAATCTCGGAAAGACGAAGGGAGATTGATTACATCAGAAAATCTAAGATGTACCTGTTTAGAATTACATCTTTATACCTTGTGAAGGAGGCCTTGAAGTTATGATCTAGCAGATAATGATCTCAAATTCCTTATCAACTCAAGTAAGTGTATCAGCAGAGGTAAGGAAATATATGAAGGGAACTTTTCTTCCCACATTTAAGTGCATTTTTAATCTGTCTCGGCAACCAGACAAATAGGTACTCAAAAAAATAAAAGAGTGAAGGTAGTTTTTAAAGTACCACCTTAAAAATCACAAAGGGTAAACCACAGGCAAGTGCACACCACTAAAGTGATCAGGCAGTTAAAAGAATAATTCATTCAGAGTGAGCCTCGTGAGAAAACCTAAAAGATAACTCCAGAGTCAGAACTGATGAGTGAGGGACTACCTCACCAGGATAAAACAGGGAGATCGTAGGGTTGAAATTTATTAAACTGAACATACAGATAATGTTTCCATGCCCTTTTGTCACTATCCATGATACCATGGGCAGGTAAAGAATTTTAATGAATCTGTAAAGCCCATCAAAAGGACTGTCAGAATGCATTTCTCAGTCAGAGTTTGCAATGTCTTATTTCCAAGGCTCCCCTCCCAGTCAGGTCTTAAAAGCGGCAGAACCACATAGAGCTTATCCAGTTAAACCTTTATAGGAGGAAGAAGAATCATTACACAACACTGTCATTCTTCAGTGAATGAAACATTTCCTCTATCCAACCATCAAGCAGCTGTCAAAAATGATGATAAGATTTGAAATTACTTGCAGCAATCAAGGACAGTATCAAACATGCCAAATAATGACAATGGCTGACATTTATAGCACATTTTCCGTAGTTGTCATAGACCCTGTGATAGGCTATTTACTTCTGTTCTCTCATTGAACTCCCACAAAATCCAAGAGGTAGGTGCTACCATTATCTAATTTTTCTAGTGAGAAAATCAAGGCACAAAATAGTTAACTAGTTCAACGCAGAAGAACTGGGCTATGGCTGGCCCTTGAGTTTTTCTTAACTACTACTACTACACTGACTTCCTAAATGACAGTATGCTATGGTATTTTGCAGGTATGTTGTTGTTGTTCAAGATAACCGTCATCAGAGAAATACTGTGTTTTCTATGTTAAAGTAACACTCTGGGAGGAAAAATGTTTCAGTAGGCTGAGAGAAGAACATTTGAAGATTAACACTAAGAGATTATTTTTTAGAAATCCAATTAACTACCAATCAATCTGCTGGGAGTGTGTGTATATGTGTATATACCCATATATATAACCATATCTAAAACTACATACAGGGGCACCTGGGTGGCTAGACGTTTAAGCATCTGATTCTCAGTTTTGGCTCAGGTCATGATCTCAGGGTCATGGCATAGAGCCCCATGCCAGGCTCCCAGCTCAGCAGCGAGTCTGCCTGTCTTCCTCTCTCCCTGCCCCCACCCCGCCCCCCCAATCACAGTGTCTCTCTCTCTCTCTCAAATAAAAAAAAATATTAAAAAATCAAAACCTGTATGTGTATATAAAACCTAGGCAACTATCATATGATTAGCAAGAAGGAAGACCGGCTTGGTAAGACAAATTCTTTGTGTAAGCACAATCTGACTTCCTTTTTCCATTTTAAGGCATGATCTTAGTATCTTAGACTGAGGAGAAGGCAGAAGTGCCTGTACCTCGACGGCATTTTGAGTACTGCAATTTGGCCAATGGTCAATCCAGTGTCTCCACCTAGCAATTCCTTGAGTTCAACATCACCTCTTATTTGACCACTCTTTTCCTATCGTATTCTAGGCAATCTGAGTCTTTTTCATGCCTGATGATTTCTTGATTCTGTCACTGAAGTTTCCAGAACACTGTCCCTTTCATTTAGAGCCACACAGAGCTGGGTTGTAATACTACACTTCACCAGTAGGTGTCAAGACTTGAAACACCACATATATCAACTGGAGGACCTCTTAAATGGAGACTGAGGGTTATAGAAAACAAGTGATTCTACTTGTACTCAGCTTGAAAGCCTAGAAATCTCTACACTGGACTTATCTGCAATGTAAAATACTCCAAACTGAATTACCAATGCTGCTATGAAATCAAAGCTTAATATGGAGCATTATATAAACATAAATATCTTTGTCACTGCTAATATACTCACTTTTCCCCCTCTCCCTACATTTACTTTTTAAATTTAGAAACTATGCGATAACCAAATAATTGCTTTAAAAAACAAATGCAGTTTTGATAGGTCTATAAATAACATGTAGCTATAGAGGAGACACCGTATACCCGCATTCAAAACAACACCAACTTACCACTACTGCCGCAATCTGCACAAGAGAGGAGTTCTTCTGGTTTCTTTTCACGATTTGATTCTTTAGTCCCCAAACAGAAGCTACATATCGGAATGGGATCAGCACGGGGCTATGATAAAATTAAAATGAAAAAATACTATCAGTTTTCCATTTCAAAATTAACAACAAAACATTAAAGTCAAAGCTTCTTACATATTTCTTAACAATGGAAAACCTGCTAAATAAGGTATCCAATCAACATTTTCTGATTAAAAACTCTTTAATTATTTGATGTTAAAGTATTACCTAAATACTGTATTTAAGATTCAGAAGGAATTCTTATTAAACCAATGAAACCTAAGACATATATAGATTATATAACCTTCCTAAAATGAACATTATTAAAGATCCTCTTGGGGGCACCTGGCTGGCTCAGTCGGGACAGTGTGTGATTCTTAATGTCAAGGTCATGAGTTCAAGCCCCATGCTGAGTACAGAAATTATTCCAAAAAAAAGAAAAGAAAAGAAAAGATTCATTCGAAATCTCAATCACTGCTCTAATTTAAAGGCCTATAATAAATGGACTCATCTATTCAGTATTATAATTTATTAATATCATCTAGTTGTTATTTCAGACTGTTTTTACTCAACTTTATCAACTGTTTTAGTGCAGGTTACTATTATTTAATCTATTAAATTTTTGACCTAAAATATTGTTAAGGTTTTAGGTGACATAATAACAGAGTCAGAACTAAGCAAGAAATTTAAAATTCTGTAGGATCACTTGGGAAGCTCAAAAGATCATTAACAAGAACTTTCTGGCACCAAGGTCTTCAAAAGTAAATCATACCATGTCAAACAAAGGAGATAAACTCTCAATCTCTGACATTCCCACTTTAATAAAAGAAACAACAAAACATTTGTCCAACCCCCTAGTACTCTTTAGCTCTCACTGAGGAAATTGCTTTTAACAATGTATAAAGTGTCTCCAACGTTATTTATGGCTACCAGCAATGCTAATATTCCCATTCGTATGAATAGTTGACTCTGCCTACAGATCTGGTCACATTTATTCTGAACAGCCAAAACCGTATGAAAATTAAAATTTTATTGCATATTCCAAGCCTTCACACATGTTGTCTCTAGCCATCTGAATGTAACTATAACGTATTTGTATTTGAATCTCATGAATCAAAAATTCAGGGCAGGAAAAGTTAGCATAATCATACATGTTTTTTTAATGTAAATTAAAAAATGAGATTTTGCAAGGTCTAACTTTTAAAATATACATCAGCATAGAATAAACCTCATTTATTCAGCTACTCCATCCCAAATGCCTAATTAATACACTGCCCGATACACAGTAGGCACTCAAGATATATGTTAACTGAATAAATGGAAGAAACATATGCCAGTTAAAAGAAGAAACCCTCATCTTTAAGATACTATTTCAAATGGTTATAATGATTCCAACAAATGTCTTGGTTCACTGTGAAAACATGTCATCAAAAACCAGAATTCATCTTATGACTGAGGATTTGCAAAATTGTTCAATATGATTGTTAATTTCATCCTACAATGTGTTCATTATCTTGCCCTTATTTTCAGTTTAATTTGTTCTTTTAATATGCACAGGCTTTACTTTCTGAAGTAGCTATGCAAATGTGTTTTGTAGCCCCAGTTAAAAAGCAGAGTATAAAACACTTTGTACTACAAAAACCCAAAAAGACAAGCTACAACAAATTGGTCACTGACTCCAGCCACAATTTTTTAAATGCCAGATAATCAGCACTGCATAATTATGGATCCATAGTTATTACTTGCAACTGCTCAACTGTAGTACCTTGGGAACACTTTTGTTCCTTTAAATAGCAATTAAAAGAACAATCTGGTTTTAAAGTGACAACATTCCCTTGATAGATTCTAGCTAAAACCCAGTCCTTGTACTAATGGGATTCCTGCTTTCATTTGATATAACAATGCTCAAGCCATTGCTGCCATCCTTGTGGTGATAAATAATTTACAAAATGTCACATATCATTCATGCAATGAAACAAATCCAAATCTGCAATCCCATTTTTCTTTCCCCGATGAATTTTTAGCTGTAAGAAAGACATGGCCATCAGCCAGCACTCATGCTCATTTTTCGTTTTTAACTAAAGGTAACACAAAGGACAAAGGTTGCTAGTAGTTCATGGCCAGAAAGACTGATGTCCCACACTCTGTCCAATAATAGAAAGCATAGATGCTATCACTTCACGCTACATTCAAGTGAACCCCACCATGCGGATGTATGCTCACAACCATTTATTTTAGGGATAACTATCTCACAATACTCTATAAAACCACTGCATTATACAGAAATGTCTGCCCTGCTGAATTATTGATAATTCAAGGCACTTTTTGCTAACCTCAGTATAGCCGAGTCTAATTAACTTTAAAAAATTGTCACTTGTAAGAAATGAAACTTTTACAGTAATGCATGTAAATGGGTCACAAAATTATTATGATTCACTATTCTCAATCAGGCTTCATATAAACTGTTTCAGAAAATAATCCCTGTTAATAGATTAAAATGGACTGCCATCAGAAAGAGGTACAAATAAATGGCAATTCAATCCTAGACAAGTCTACCATGGACAAATCATATTTAAGAGGTCTGCAAATGAAACCAAACATCCTAATTCCTAACCACTTTCTTTGAAATTTCACAAAGGCACCTAACCTGTTGATCACATTTTCTTACCAACATAACTATTTCAAATTAATCTCAAAAATTAATACCCATGATGGATAGGTTTAAACTCTGCAACCTGCTCAGGAAACTACTCCTCTTCATCTCCCAAGCAATCGACGGTCCTAGTGTAGCTGCTGGGCTAGAAGCCACTTTATACTATCTCATTTAATCATCTCAACAATCCTGCCAGGAACATTTATTATTATACCCATTTTTCGAAGGAAACTGAGGATCTGGGAAGTGAGGTAACTTTTTTAAAGTTGCCCCAAGTTCAACTGCGGTACTGGGACTCAAACACAGGTCTGTTTTCATTAAAACCCATTTCTCGCCTTCAGTACTTACTCCTCCACCCCCCACCTTTTCTCCTCTCAGAAAAACAAACATTTAAAATTATCTTTCCACTAGTGGGAATAACTCTTTCCTAATGTGTTCATAATCTTTTCCATCCAATTTCTCCCATGACCAATCACATGTTTTTTAAAGCTATTTTAAAAGCAACCACTACTATCCTATAGAGTATTTATTAATTACAATGGTGAAAAGGTACCTTTACAATGGAGACACCACCTTATCCAAGTGATCAAACCTATCACCAGGATGTGACAAACTGACATTATGTGCCTCCCAAGTGTGGCATTAAAGGACTCAGCACAGCCTATGCATGATTCTTGCTGGAATTACTCACTCAGAATCTAACCACAAGGAACCAATCAGGCAAATCCAAATTTAGGGACATGCTGAAAAACTACTGGCCTGGACTCTTCAAAAAATGCCAATGTCACGTAAGACCCAATAAAGGGCAGAACCAATTTAGGCAACTTAAGTGGCCCAAAAACTAAACCCAGTTTGTGATTCTTATATGGATTCTAGATTTTTTTTAAAAAATTACCCTGGGGGCGCCTGGGTGGTGCAGTGGGTTAGGCGCCAGACTCTGGGTTTGACCCCATCTCAGGGTCAGTGCTCAGTGTGGAGTAGGCTTGAGACTCTGCCTGCCTCCCTGCCACCCCTCTCTAAAATAAATAGATAAATACATCTTTAAAAAACTTTACCCACAGCTATTAAGGACATTACTTGGATAAAATTAGGGAAATACACACTAAATAGCAGACAATATACAAACTGAACAGAACATAAATTTCTTCGGTCAACACAACTGAGTTCACATGAGAGAATGCCCTCATTCTTGGCAATTATGTGCTGAAATATTTTGCAGTGAAGTGTCAAGATGTCTACAACTTAAGCTCAAAAGATGCTGGGGGGAAAAACTGTGTATTTGTCCATGTATTAACAATGTTAAAGGTTGGCAAATCTATGTGAAGGTTACATGGGAGTTCATTTTATTACTCTTTCAATCTTTCTGCATGTGTACGGTTTACCAAACAAAACACTGGGAAGGGGGTATAAAATAGTACCCCCTCCACTCTTAAAAAAGATCTAGAAGGATTGGATTATTATATAATTGGATTACATGCATTTATAAAATAAAGTATCTCAATCCAATTAGTGATTCACAGGCAATACAGAGGACAGAGGAACTGTCAATCTGTATAGCAGGGGGATGCAAGTACCAACACTCTTGAGGACAAATGACCCAGTTTTCTTCAACAAATAAATTAAAAGGGAGACAGAGTGAACAAGCAAGGAAGAGAGAGGGATAGATTCAGAATAAGAACCAATAGGTTAAGAGAGATTTAAAAGGCTAATCTACCAATCACAATGTATGGTCCTTATCCTGATAATGATTCCTTCTTTTTTTTTTTAAGACTTTATTTATTTATTTATTTGGCAGAGACAGAGCACAAGCAGGGGAAGCAGCAGGGAGAGGGAGAGAAAGAAGCAGGCTCCCTGCTGGGCAGGGAGATGGATGCTGGGCTCCATCCCAGGACCCCAGGATCATGACCCAAGCCGAAGGCCAATGCTAAACCGAGCTACCCAAGTGCCCCCTGATAATGATTTAAATAAAGTATAAAATAAAACAAAACAGGATGACCCACTGAAGGAACTGGGGCTAGTCAGCCTTGAACAGATGGTTGGGAAGGAACAAGCTGGATGTCTTCATCCCAGGAAAAAGGGCTAGATGTGCTCTTCACGGCTCCAGAGAGCAAAACCTGAACAGGGCTTATCCTAGAGGGAGTTAATATAACAGAAATGTCCAGGGGCGCCTGGGTGGCTCAGTGGGTTAAGCCTCTGCCTTCCACTCAGGTCATGATCTCAGGGTCCTGGGATCGAGCCCCGCATCTGGCTCTCTGCTCAACGGGGAGCCTGCTTCCTCCTCTTTCTCTCTGCCTGCCACTCTGCCTACTTGTGATCTCTCTCTCTGTCAAATAAATAAATAAAACCTTAAAAAAAAAAAAAAGAAAGAAAGAAAAAGAAATGTCCAGATATTGAATGGATTGTTTTTTCCTGCTTCCTTTATTTTTAAAATTGTGGTAAAATACACATAACACAAAATTTACCATTTTAACCATTTTTAAAGTATACAGAGTTCAGTGGCATTAAGTATATTCATTGTTGTACAACCAGTACCATCATTTATCTCCAGAAGTTTTCATCTACCCAAACTAAAACTCTGTCCCCACTAAAAATTAACTCCCTTCTACTTTCTGCCTCTGTGAATTTGACTATCCTAGGTACCTCATATAAGTGGAATCATACAGTCTCCACAGGATGGATGATTTCTGAAAGGCCCCCTACAATTAGAAAACACCATGGGGGAGGCTGGAACAGGATGGTGAGGATGCCACAGAAGACAAGGCAACCTCAAGCTGGGGGGCCCTTTCCGGATCACATATTTGGATGGTTCCATGGTTGGATAATCTCTGTGTCTCTTCCCAGCTCTGCTTTAATTTTTTTTATTGATTCCATTATACTTAAAAAGACATATTATAATAAGTCTTCAGGACCCTCGATCTCAAAATTAAATAATGTTTTCTGAGAAAACATTCTTTAATTCCAAGACAATTCATTTTGAGATGTTTTATATTTGCTTATGGCTGCTTTTGTTTCTGCCTCGAAGGAAACCACATGTTTATTAATCTTGCCAGTCTAAGTAAGTGGAGAAAAATAAATGAAAGTTCATGCTAGACTGGAGCCAGGTGCACATCCTCTTTGACAATGACACAAGAAAAGGTTTTGTCGCCATGATCTCCACTCACTAAGGACATAGCCCTCTCTTTCCATTATCCCTATGGATTCATCTCCAAGAGTCATCTAGAACGTTCTTGAATCTACTTAAAAAACACACCATTTTAGTTCCTACTGTGAAAAGCAACTCAGTATATTTCATTCGTGTATTCATACCTGGATTGTTGTAAAGCCTGGATTTAAATATTCATCTCTGAGTCAGTTTTCCTTCTTTGGAAAAGGGCACCACAGTGTCCACACTGTCTAGCTCTGTGGTTGCTAAAAGCTCAAATGTGTGTGAAAGTTCTTTGCACACTATAAAGCTCTATTTAAATATTATCATTGCAAAATTCACTTCAGCTATAAAAATAAAAAGAACAAACAACAAACAACTTCAAGTCCTTAACAAACATCAACACAAATGAATTGTTGTGGAGCTTAGAATTAGCCTATAATAGACTTTGACTCTGTGCCCCATGATAAATATTAATCTTAGAGGGTTGTTACAGGGTTTTTTTAAGCGAATTAATCAGGGAGTAAATGAACAGGATAGAAAATGTGTCCACTGAGAGCCAAGAGGCCTGATTTACTAAAAGGAAAGGTCAAAGAAAAAGATGCTGAAGGAAGAAAAGCTCAAACAAATATAAAAATTGTAAATACCACAAAAGTAAACAAAGATGAATATAAATCCTTTATACCTAAGTATCAAACAGTTCATTTTTAGAGCGTGTTCTCTACACTTCAGCTCAGACAACTTAATTCGGTAACTCCAAGGCGTGTTGTATAGAAAAGGGTTTGAAGGCTCGTCCATATGCATCTCTTCAAATTGTACCTTTTATCATCTCCTACCTGCAATCCGAGGTTAGGTCATGCTTTGCTGTTCACCAAAATGCTTTCCTCGAGTGTCTCACAAGTGACAAACATGGGACAGGATTGTGGCTTTTTCTGTCTGTTTTACAGGTCAGTTAAACGCCTCCCTAAGGTCACACGGCTGTCAAGACCGAGGGTCCCAGGCTGCTGACTGCAAGCCCTTTGCTCTTGCACTCTACCACGGCTAGTCCCTCATTTTCTTTGGCGCTCAGATTCAGATAGCACCTTATCAGAGAGGCTTATCCCTGACCGGTCTCTCTGAAATTGCATTCCACCAACACCACCCCCGACCCCCCTGGCCTTGCTGTGCTTTTCTGCATAGCATTCCTCACTGCCTGACACATTCTGTATCATTTGTCTATTTTGTTTCACTTACTGAACTATCAGAGCTCCGTTCTGAGGTCACAGACTTAGTTCACTGCTGTAGCTCCAGCTTCAAAGTGCATTTGTGGAATAAATGAACAAATGAACAAACTGCTTTTAGGTTAGGAAGGGGTTCCTCTGGTTCAACAAGGTCCCAAAGACTACTGTTCTTTAATATGTGTCCTTAATAACTATAATAGGACACGTTAAGCAACTGTCAATGGCAAGGCAGCTTCCAACACTGTCCAATCTAAAGGCTTTTTTCCTACTCTAATCATTTATAATGAATGACTGTTTGCGCATAATTGTCCTTTTCTGGGTATAACCTGACAAGATAGAACCAAAATTTAAATATCGGCTGGGAGGAAATGATCTGGCTCAGTGACAGTCCCTATAGGTTGTATGTAAAATACATCGGGGGCCGAGCCCAGTGGCTAGTACCTAACTGTGAGCCTCCCAAGCTTTATTACCCTTCTCAAGAAAGAATATAAGTTTAAAAAACGTAGTAGTAGGAGTCAAGGAAGATGAATACACTGAAGTGAGAATAAGAAAATTATAACAAGAGCATGCATCTGTTCAATCTATCAAAAATATTTTACAAATTTTGGTGCTTTACAAACTTCACAACTGATAGCACAAGTACCACAGAGGTTGAAAAATGTCTGGTTTTACTTTTCTTTTTTTTTTTTTTTTGACACTTATCTAATAAAGAATTAGGTTTCATTTCTTGCCACTTAACCCACTCATTCAACTGATCAAGCCCACTCCTAATTAGGATATAGATCACGCACACTCAGCATTTCCCTTTAGGGCAATCTGCTGTAAGATGTAGTCTTTGGAAATATAGTAACTCTGAAAGTACAGACTTCCCGTGATGCTCTAAATTGTCTTGGATTTTAAGAGCATTATCTTGCTCCCATCAGCCTGTGCTGTAACTGTGGTCAGTTACAGCCACGCCTCTGCAGGAAGGCTTGGGGACTGGCTCACCCTCGTGGCCATCCTGAGATCCCTTCAGATCCTTCAGGGGCACAAGAGAACCTTGTTTGTGACATGTCTGTTGCCATTTTCTCTACAGTCGCAGACCTTTTTGCTTTATTCTAAGGCTATTCTTGCAATTCTATTATGAATTTTGATCGGAATAGATGCCTAAATAATTTCTTCCAGAAGGTAATTGGAGATACTATAAGACTTCTCACAGGCAACAATTTTATCCTAATTTTACACTCGCCATATAGATTTTTGTTCTATCACCTCCTCTGCTCATTATACTTCTCTGTGGGTAATTGGTTCTGTGAGGGAGCACTACATTATCCCCACTGGCTCTGGACTGAGTTTCTGCATTACTCTGGGCAAAAGGATTTATTATTGCTAATGTATGGAGATCTTAAATGGGACTGCTATATTTTACCTCCTTGTCACGGTGAAGAGGGTTCTCTGTATTTTAAGACTGACAAGTAAATTAAATCTAATAAAATAAAAATATTTAAAAGTGTCTCTATACATATTCATAAATATGTCACTTCTTTTTTCATTTGAAGAATCACTTAAAAACAAAAAAAAACAGTATCAATGACCAATACTGGGAAATGCCCACAGTCAGAAGCTGATTCAGAAGCCAAAAAACAGTAAAAGCCTGGCCTCAAAGAAATAAGAAAAGGAGAGAAGGAAAGATTTTCTAAGAATATCAGCCCCAACAGTTATCAATTGTGTGGAGCTAATTGAAATGCTCACACTGTATATACTCTAGAACTTGTTCTAATTAGGCAGGTGTGCCATTTATAAGAGTGCTGATTAAGGAAAGGGATTCTATTGGAAGGAAACAAATCTAATCTGGCATACTGCATTTAACAATAGCATCTCATTTTTGTTGTTGTTGTTATTTATTTGGTTTTGGAGATAAAGCCTACAAATTTGCAGAGGGTGGGGAACCCAGTGAAACAATTGCCTTCCCCAGCGTCTTTAATTTCTTATCTGGACAGGGACTTGGCTTCTAAGATTTCATCTGAACGTCCCTCCTCCACCCTTACCATTAGAAACTGCAGATACTGCATTTATCTTCTTAAGAGGGATCAAAGTCTGATTCAACACAGCTGGAAATTCAACACATGGTTACAGGAAGTCTGCTTAGGATTTACAAACTATTCTCTTTGGCAAGCATGTCACAATATTAGCAATGTAAGATAAACTCTACTCTAGGTTTTGAAAAATGGAATTTAAAATCAATTCATATTCAAGTGTCACAAATCCTTAATGTTTTTTTCCAAACTATTTTTTTCTTAAGAGCAGTTTTAGGTTTACAGAAAAATTGAGAGGAAGGTACAGAAATTTCCCCAATCTCCCTGACCCACACATACGTAGTCTCCCTCATTATCAACATCCCTCCCTTCCCCACACCCGAGTGGTACCTTTGCTAGAAGTGAAGAACCTACAATGAACGTCACATAAGTCACCTGAGCCCACAGACAACATCAGGGTTCTCTCTTGGTGTCAGACATTTTATGGGCTTGGAAAAATTTATGCTGACATGTATCTACCATCATGGTATCATACAGGGTATTTTCACTGCCGTAAACATCCACCTGTTCATCATTTCCTCCCCTCTAACTCCTGGCAACCACTGATCTTTTTCATTGTATCCATAGTTTTACCTTTTCCAGAATATCATACAGCTGGAATAAGAAAATTGGCTTTCTTGGTTGCCCCAAGGCATTCATTTAAATCTAGATGGGGTGCCGAATACCCCATGTAGGTACAGTGTGAATCACAGCCATTCTCATTACCAATTCCACTAAGAGAAACCTGCACTAACTGCTCAGAGACACAGGCTACTGAATTTATTGTAATTAGATCCAAAAAGGGAAGTAGAGTGATGAGAGGAGACACAGATAGGTAGCAATTAACTAACTAGAAAAGTCACATGTTAGTCAGCTTCTCAATATTATCATTACCATCACCAGCACCCTGACAATTTTCTGCATTCAGAGACTTATGTCAGTTAAGATGCTATGTACTATTCAGTAAGTTGCTAATGTTTACTCAGCACCCAACTATGCCAAGGAGAATATAATTGGTA
Source organism: Martes martes (assembly GCF_963455335.1). Taxonomy (NCBI): domain Eukaryota; kingdom Metazoa; phylum Chordata; class Mammalia; order Carnivora; family Mustelidae; genus Martes; species Martes martes. The sequence goes on from NC_137902.1 coordinate 51,583,172, forward strand.
CTCCAAGTGCTTGTTGTCACAGAACGAATAGAAGTAGTGTAATTCCATTACCACACTTAATTCTCAATTGCCCTGTGGGCACATAAACCATCTGGTGTACAGAGTTTCCATGCCCTTGACTTTTCTGCTTTCGTTTTCCTCACTTTCAGACTACCTTTGACCCTTTCAATTACAGTAGTCATAAGCAGCAGGGAAAGAGAATTGTTAGGGTAATTACTGACCTTGCTTTTTTGGACTCTTCCCTAACTTCTTTGTGGTGGAGGTTCTAGATCTACTGATGCTTTGGGTCAGGTACCCCACGAGCACTTAAATGACACTACTGGTGATACTTTGCTCTTTGGTGCTCCGGCATGACTGCAAGCTGTGTGGGAAGCGCACACAACATAAGCCTCCCCCCTGCCAACGCAAGCTACAGCAAGGCCAGGAAGAGAAACACCAGATGTCCTGTGTTTTCCCCCCAGGGGCAAAGATTTTTAAGCTCAATTTCCTAGAATGAAGCCTACTAAAGGGTATTCAGTAGGTAGAGGAAAGCTTTGTGACATCTTTTTTTCTGTGCGTATTTTAAGTCAAAGCTTCGTACACTGTGAGCTTTTTGATGGTGATCCTTGTTTGATTACCTAAATTAGCACACATAATGACAAAGTCTACACTGTAGATGTTTGATAAATATTTGCCGAATATATACATTTAACATTGTTTCTCATACCTGGTACTTGCTCACTGTTTCCCAAATTACATTTTTATTTTAGTATATAAATGGTAAATAAAGAATAGAACAGTATGTGGTTATGGGAGACAATAAATACTTTAAAAATGTTTGCCCATTTTGAACCTTCACATCCACTCTAACATTTTTGAAATCATAAAATATACATAACATAGTATGTACCACTATTTTTAACTGGAAAGTTCAGTAGCACTAAGTACTTTCATGCGGTTGTACAACTAACTTAATGTGTATTTCACATATAATGAAATGGACAGTTCAAAGTTTTGAATAAATGCATATACTCATGTAAACATACATCTCTAACAAAATACAGAACACTGCATAATCCCAGAAGTTCTCTCCGGCCCCTCCCCAGTCAAGTCCTTTCCGGTCTCCTTCCCAAGCACCCACTACTCTTAATTTCTACCACCATAGTTTGATTTGATCTGCTCTAGAACTTCATGTAAACGGAACCAAACAAGGAATTCTTTTTGTGGAGCTGCTTTCAACTCACTATATTGTCATAGTCATTCACATTGCTGCATATATCAATAATTCATTTCAAAATTTTTTCAAAAATTTTTCAAATTTTTCAAAATTATTTCAAAAGAAATCATTTCTTTTTACTGCTAAGTATTTTAACTAATAAACAAAAATTTGTTTATTCTCTCTATAGATGATCAGCATTTAAGTTGTTTTCAGCTTAGAGAGAAAATGAATAAAACTGTTACAAACATTCTTGAGTAAGTACTTATGTGGACATGTGTTTTCATCTCTCTTGTGTAAATGCCTAGGAGTGGAACAGCTGGGTCATAAGGCAGGAAGATGCTTAACTTTAACAAAAACCCATAACTAGGTTAATCGAGAAAAGGAAAAAAGTTAATTATCAAAATAAGACATAAGTAGGGAGAATCACTACAAATCTTGAACACATTAAAATGATGGGAAAAGGGCGCCTAGGTGGCTCAGTGGTTTAGGCCGCTGCCTTCGGCTCGGGTCATGATCTCGGGGTCCTGGGATCGAGTCCCGCATCGGGCTCTCTGCTCGGCAGGGAGCCTGCTTCCCTCTCACTCTCTCTGCCTGCCTCTCTGCCTACTTGTGATCTCTCTCTGTCAAATAAATAAATAAAATCTTTAAAAAAAAAAAATGATGGGAAAATACCAGGAAGAGCTTTATGCCAAAAAACTAGACAACTCAAATAAGCAACTTCACTGATAGACCAAATTAATAAAACACAAGAGAAAAAAGAATATCTGAGTAACTCTAAATCCATTAAAGAAAATGATTAATAACTTAAAAAAAAAAAACCCCGAAAAGAACTCGGGCCCAGACACCTCTGCTGGTGAAATCTTTCGAAGATTTAAGAATGCAATACAAATCTTACAGGACTGATTAAAAAAAAATAAAACAAACAAAAAATAGAAAAAGAGGAAGTATTTCTCAACTAATGTTATTAGCCCAGCATAACTGATACCAAAATCAGATGAAAACACTACCATAAAAGAAAATTAAAAGAACCAGTATCTCTCAGTAACATAAACCCCCATTTGTTTTCTTCTTAAATTTTATTTTTTTAAAAAATCAACTTCACTAAGGTGTAATATATATATAATAAAATGTACCCTTTTAAAGTTGGACACTACATGTATGTATATAATTATCACAACAACAGAAACTCAGAACCCTTTTGTCACCTCAGAGAAGTTCCCTTAAGGGTGAGCTAGGTGAAGGGGATTTAGAGCAGACTTTAATCAGCACTGAGCACCGTATGGTATCGCTGAATCACTGTATTATACACTTGAAACTAAGAGAACACTGTAGGTTAACTATACCAGAGTTAAAACAAAAAACAAGTTCCCTCAAGCATTTCTGCAGTCCCATTCCCTCGACAGACCCAGGCAACTACAGATCTGCTATTTAACACCATACATTATTTTGGCTCTTCCACAATTTCATGTATGACATCATACAGTGTGTACTCTTTGTGACTTCATGTTTTTTATATTCATCCATACTGTTGCATATGAGTAGTTGATTCCTTTTAATAGTTCATAGTATCTCACTATGTATCAATATTTCTACAGTAGTTTATCCATTCATCTATTGATGGACATTTGCACTCTACAGTTTTGAGCTGTATGAATAAAGCCAATATGAACATTCGTGTAAAAGTCTTTTTTTTTGTTTTTTTTTTTTTTAAAGATTTTATTTATTTATTTGACAGACAGAGATCACAAGTAGGCAGAGAAGCAGGCAGAGAGAGAGGAGGGGAAGCAGGCTCCCTGCTGAGCAGACAGCCCGACGTGGGGCTCGATCCCAGGACCCTGGGATCATGACCTGAGCCGAAGGCAGAGGCTTTAACCCACTGAGCCACCCAGGCGCCCCTCGTGTAAAAGTCTTTTTGTATGTATGTTTTCATTTTTCTTTGGTAAATACTTAGGAGTGGAACTGCGGGGTCATAATGGTAAGTGCATGTTTAACTTTATAAAAAGTCGTCAGTTCGTCCATGGTGACTGTACCATTTCACACTCCTAGGACTCGCAGCTGGCATTGCCAGTCTTTTTAATTTACCCATTCTAGGCAGTGCCTAGGTATGTCCTGTTGTGCTTTTAATCTGCATATCCTTGACAGCTAATGATGTTAGATATGTTTTCATGTGCTTAATGGCCATTCATGTATCTTCTTTTGTGCAGTTTCTGTTGGACTCTTCTGCCTGTCACCATGTCTACTGCAATCTATTGCCAGACCACTTTACAGTGAAAAATCTGTTGTCCCAGCTAGTGAGAATGCTCCAGGCTGTCAGTTTTCAGTTGTCATGCCCTTCAAGGATTGCTTCTGCTGCAGAAGAGTCATGTCACCTAAGGACATGTGACATGCTCCCTCCTGGGGTGGCCCATATCCAAATGGTACAAGTCCTCATCACTGACTGATAAAGAAATATATAAAGGCATGCTTAACTTGACCCAACTCTTGTCCCAATTCTGTCCAGCCCTGAAGAGCCAATCTAGCCTCCGAGCTACATATGAACTCGGCCAAGGCTGTCACTGAGCTGCGTCACTGCTCTCCTCCCTCAAAATGGATGCAGCTTTGTTACTCTTCCTCCCAACGCAGATGATAATCCTAACGGCATCCCTTAATAAATACCCTATACACAAAACTTTTATCTCAGAACCTGCCTGCCAAGGAACACAATCTGTAACACCTATTTTATTTTGTTTTGTTTTATTTTTAAATTTATTTATTTGACAGAGAGACAGAGATCACAAGTGGGCAGAGAGGCAGGCAGAGAGAGGGGGAACCAGGCTCCTGCTGAGCAGAAAGCCTGATGCAGGGCTTGATCCCAGGACCCTAAAATCATGACCCGAGCAGAAGGCAGGGGCTTAAAATCCACTGAGCCACCCAGGCGCCCCTGTAACATCTTTTTCAAATTGGGTTGTCTTACTGAGATGTAAGAGTTCCTTAGATATGTATACTGAATACAAGTCCTTTGTATGTATGTGTATACAGAATAATGTGTATTATGACTATTTTCTTGCATGTGGTGGTTTGTCTCTTCATTTTCCTAACAATTTCTTTTGAAAAACATCAGTTTTTAATTTTGATGAGGTCCCATTTATCAGTTTTAATCTTTAAGTCCAACCTAAGAAATATTCGCCTATTCCGAAGTTGCAAGGGCTTTGTACCGTATTTTCTTCTGATTTCATGGTTTTTAGTCTTTAAGTCTATGACCCATTTTTTAGTTAACTTTTGTATGTGGAGTAAGAATCAAGATTCACTTTTTTCTGTATGTACATCCAATTATTCCAGCATCATTTATTCTGAGAATTTTCTTCTTCCCACTCAATCAGTCCTCCAATTTTGGTCTTTTGTTTCCAAATTGATTTTAGCTATTCTAGGTTCTTTGCACTGCCATATAATTTTTAAAAAATCAGCTTGTCAATTCTAGGAAAAATAGTCTGCTGGGATTTCCACTGGAATTGTATTGATCAGTTTGGAAAGTACTGACTTTATAATATTACTGAGTTTTCTAATCCATGAACATAGGTATTTCTCCATTTACTTAGGTCTTCTTTAACTTCCTTCAACAATGCTTTAGTTTTCAGGGTATACTTTTTTTCATATTTTGCTAAATTTATCCCCATATATTTTCATACTATTTGATGCTTCTCTAAATGTTATTTCAATTTCTGAATGTTTGCTGCTACGATACAGAATACAATGGGATTTATTAACCTTGTATCATTACTTCAGTTCACTCTACCTTTAATAACTTCCTTAAAGATTCCTTAATATTTTCTATAATATAAATAATCATGATGTGAAACTAGAAACATGTTTACTCTTTCTCCCAATCTGTATGTTTTTCATTTCATTATCCTGCCTTGTTGCATTAGCTAGGAACTCCAGTACAACACTGAATAGAAATGATGAACGGGAGCATACCTATCTTACTCCTGACTTTAGAAAGGAAGTGGTTGGTCCTTTCTAATGGTGTTAGCTATGTTTTTGTTGTTGTTGTTGTTGTTTTTTTTAAGATTTGTATCAGACTGATGAATTTCCTTCTATTCCTAGTTTGCTGAGGTTTTTCTTTTTTTTTTTTTAATGATGAATACATTTTTAGTTTTGTCAACTGCTTTTCCTCTATTCTTTGAGATGATCAAATGTTGTCTTCATTTTAGAGTGTTAAGCCAACCTTGCATTTCTGGATAAATCCCATTCTGGATTAATTTTATATTACCCTTTTTATATATTTGTTTGATTTGCCAATATTTCTTGATTTTGGTGTTTATGTCATAGATAATAATTTCCCCCAGTTTCCCTTTTTTGTAATGTCTTTGGACAGTTTTGGTATCAAAGTAATGGTGAGCTCATAAATGAATTGGGATGTGTTTCCTCCTACTTTCTGAAAGAATTCATCTAACACCTGGATTGTTATATGTTTTAAATATTCACCATTTACATTCACTGCCTACTCTTAACTGTAGGTCTAAGGCCCCAGACACATAAATGAGTTTATATACATGAACATGCCTTAAAAGTAAGAAAAAAATAAGTATTAAAAATCAAAGCTTGAGGGGCACCTGGCTGGCTCAGTCGGTGGAGCATGTGACTCTGAATCTTCATGAGACCTACATCAGGGGTGAAGTTTACTTAAAAAAAAAAAAAAAAAAAAGATATGGCTTAAATCACTTCAGTGAAAGGGTTATTTTTATTTTGTTGTTTTTAAAATCACATAGAGTAGTACTGAGTGGCTCCATCGGCTGAGTGCCTGACTCTTGGTTTCAGCTCAGGTTCTGATTTCAGGGTCATGGGATCAAGCCTCACACACGACTCCATGCTTGAGAGATTCTCTGCTTTTCCCTCCTCTTCTGCCCCTCCCTGACTTGTGCTCATTCTCTCTCAAATAAAACTTATAACTAACTAAATAAATAAGATTACATATATACACGGTTACCAAAAATAAAGTACAAAGATATACAGAATGGAAGAGAAGTCTCCCAGCTATGTCTAATCCCTGGACATTCAAATCCAAACATTCATGGATAGGCCTGGCACATGCAAATATACAGCATCTTCAAAAAGAAAAGCAAAAGTGAGTTACACTAAACTGTTTTCATTCTGATAAAGGTTATTACCACCCTTCTGCTTCTACAAAAATGTACATATGTGCATTTGCATGTGCAAATATACGTGCAGGATAAATTCCTAGACATGAGATTGCTGAGTCACTGAACATGGGCCCTTCTAACCACCTGAGGTTGTGCCACCGCATATTTCTAACATTTTATCAAATTTTCCCTTGTCAGTTTTAACTTAAACTTGTTTTTCAAATCATCTAATAAAAAGTGGATTCAAAGGTCACACTTTAAGGAAGAAATGAGAATTTTTTCCTTATCCCCTAGTATATGATAATACAAACAAAACTGTGCCTCCACAACCATTCCTAATTCATGGTTCGTCAGTGTCCTTGTATATATCCTCACAACTTCTACATGGGAGGAAACAAACCACACAAAGGTGGAAGCACCAGCCAAACAACACAGAGAACAGTAAATGAAATACTACTCTCCCATCCAATGAATCATCTTGACACCAAAAAGTTAATTAAAGTACGATTATAAGAGAACTGCGCTGTGTGTGTATGTGAGAAAAGGAGGGGTGTGTAGTAACTATTGATACTGCGAGTTAAAAAGAAACTCTCCAAAGCCAGCTTGACAGACACCAGCCCATACAATTTCAGTCTTCTTTCCCATCAGTGTCACAACAAAGAACAATCTGCAATCAGTGAGCACAGTCCCATCTACAGAACTACAATTTAGTATCGCAGGCATGGTGCTTCTCCTCTCCCTTCTTCTTCCCTCTTTCCAATTACCTGCCACATGTCTATTGTGAAGGCCTTGCTCATATGGTACTGTTGGCTGTCCACAGTTGGTAGTGATCTCTGAATTATTCAGATGATTTTGAAGATAGTTTGGGGGGGGAGGGGTGACAAGAAATCATGTAGATTAGTGCTTCTCAAACCTTAATATGCAAGCAAAACACCTAGATCTTATTAAAAATGTAGATTCTGATTCAGCAGTTCCGGAACGGGGCCACAGACATTTCTAACAAGCTCCCTGGTGATACTGATACTGCTGACCTGTGGTCCACACCTTCGAGTAATATACTTTTAAACAGTAACCCCCGAATTAGTCATACTCAGTGTCGGGATAGGATTCTCCATTTCAGTATGAGGGTTTACCATAAAGCAAAACCCTGGAATGAATGCCCTGAAGGGGCTGCTATTATGATACTGACAGCAGTAGTTCATGCGGTGGTAGGTACAGTAGTTAGTAGCAGTAGTAACAACAGAAACTGGCATCAGCCAACATCTGAAGAGTTCTCACTAAGAACAGATATTTGGGTAAACACTTAACTAACCACTAAAATATCAGAAGGCAGTTACTATTATTTCCACATTACAGATGTGGAAAATGAAGTTAATTTTCCCAAGATCATTGTGCTCCAGGACTACTGCAGAACCTGGTCTCTGGTTATCAAGTCCACCATCACTGTGTAGTAATGGACGTTATCATTTCTCAACTTGACACTGAGGAGGGGACAACTGTTTAAATACCTTATTTTCTAGTTCCTGTAGTCCAGCTTAGATAAATAAAAAGACCAATTCAGTGTAACTGTTCACTTTGGGTCAAGGTCAAGAAGAATTTTAAACTATTATTTGACATTACAGATAATCTACCCTTGAATAATCAAGACTGGCTGTGTGTTCAGAGGCCACAGAGATGATAATGTTGTTGTTTTTAAATCTCCTGGCTCTATTTGTTAACTATGGTATGACAGAATGAAAGAGCTTGCTTTTGAAGTTATCTGAAGACTAACTCTGGTTACAATATGAATTCCAGCATATTTGGCTTCGAATCTACATTTTACGCTTTTTAGAGATCAAGTTAAACATAACAGTTCTCAGTCAAAAGGCCCTGTAGAGTAACCTGATCTGAACGGGGGCGCTTTAACTCAATGCCAAATAAAAAGCATGATCGCCTTATTCCACACAAATACATTCTCGGATAGGCCAATTAATCATGAATATAACTTTTCAGACATTACATAATTTCACATAGACTTGCCTCTAGTGCCTGCCAAAGAAAATAGCAATTTGTATCACTAGGAATAAATCTACATTTGAAAAGAAATGAAAGTTACAAAATGAAATAGTGTAGCTCTGGTCACCTCTTTCATTCCATACTCCTTCATAATTTCTCTAATAATTTTATTTTGCAAAACAGGCATTAATAAAACCTAAAATGATATAAGCTGTGAAATTACATAAAGTAAAATAAGGAAATCCAAGTAATTTTACACCAACAAGAGTAGCAACCTCTCAGATATGAATAATGTCATTATACACACACACACACACACACACACACACACATATAAAATGACTTTATTAGTCATATGCACACTTCATACATAATTCTGGGCCCTCCAATATCAAACAAACAACACTGGTACATTAAATCATTTATTGTTATTTTAAGAAGATTCCATTTTCCTACCTAAAATTATTTATGTTTTCCAAATAAATGTTTCACTGATACATTCCATGGTAAATCAGGAATAAGAGATTAATTTAAAAGCAACCCACCAACACCTACAGTCAGCATTTTAAGATATAAATAATCAATATAAGCTGGTAAGTATTCTACTTAGAAAATACACCCACTGGGGTGGCTCAGTCAGTTAAGCATCTGACCCTTGATTTCAGCTCAGGTCATGCAGCCTGCTTAAGATTTTCTCTCCCTCTCCCTCTGCCTCTGCCCCTCCCCCCACCCATTTGCACTTGCTCTCTCTCACTCTAAAGAAATAAAAATAATAAAAATTAAGAAAAGAAGGAAGGAAGGAAGATAGATAGAAAGAAAGAAAGATAGATAGATATACTGATCAGCCCAGGATTACTTTCAGCATGTTGATAAAATTCCTTAACAGAATATTTACAAGCAACAAAACTAGGAAAACAAAAGCAATTAATTATTCTCATGCCAAATACAAGCTGTACTGAAGATACATATGGTTTAATGGGGTATGCATAAAAAGATGCAGATTGGGCACCTGGGTGGTCAACTGGTTAAGGGACTGCCTTCAGCTCAGGTCATGATCCTGGAATCCCAGGATCCAGTCCTGCATGGGGCTCCCTGCTCAGCGAGGAGTCTGCTTCTCCCTCTTACCCTCCCTCTCTTTCTCTCTCTCAAATAAATAAATAAAATCTTAAAAAAAAAAAAAAAAGATGCAGATTTATCTGAACAGTCCTGCCCCAAGTCATTTTTAAAGAGGGTGCTGTCCTTCGCACTATCATTTTTTTAAAAAAAGTAACTTCTCTTTCATTTATTTAAACTGGGTGACTAGTGTCTGCTTTTGGAACTTTCCTCAGGAAAATCTGTCACCCTAATCATTAGGACTCAAAAGCACACAAGGGCCCATATATACATATGGGACTCTGGTGCTTTTAAGCAAAGACCAAACTACTAATGCCAGATCTTCAGTAGATGTGCACAAACAACCGGTATGACACGTCCTAAACCCTTACCTCAGCCAGGATTTTGTGAACTTTACATTGTGTGAATGAAGTTACATCACAATTCTGAATGTTTTTCGGAACTATATAACTATGTATGTTTAAGTGTGGATATGTGTGCACACATGTGTGTAAAATGTGGTGGTGTGCCTTTCATCCCCCCTAATTAATAAGTAATCATAGTAACAGCTGATATTTATTGCCTACTTACATTGCGCCGGGTACTGTGTGAAGTGCTTAAATTATTTCAACAATATCAGGTAGGTGTTATGATTTTCCCAATCTTATTAAGGAGGAAACTGCAGCACAGAAAGCTCAAATAATGGGCCCAAAGGAGCACAGCTGCAAGTGGCAGAGCTCAGATTCCAAGTCAGGCAGTTGACCTTAGAACCCGCTTTGTTCGCCCCCCATGTGAGTCTCTAAATTAGGAACAGTAACCAGAACAGGGATGGGATATACTGTTATTACACATAAGTCAAGGGCAAGGGTCATTTTGGAAGGGGGAAGTGGAGGTGAGTTTATAATGGGGGGTGGATATTAGAGGAAGAAGCTATGGGAGGTCTATTATTGTGAGGGAAGATGAAAAGACGACCATCAGCAATTCTCCGCTTAATTCAAACTGACTTTTACAGAAGATGGGATTTCAGGAGTTATTTAGAACAGAAGAAAAAAGAACAAGAGAGTCTAAGAAAATAACAGTGCTTGGGAGATGGCTCAAAAGACTAATGTAATGAGTTCACAAGCAAGGTGAGAGAGAGAGAATGAAAAAACTGGGGACCTAAGTAGCAGATGAGAGTAACGAGATAATCCAGAGCCTGCTGGTGACTGGCTTTGATGCATGGGGCGAACAGCTAGAGTAGATGCAAAAGGAAATGAGAAACCACTGTAAAGATTTAAGGAAGGGGTAGGCATGGTCAGGAAGTCCTCACAGCAAGAGTAACCGCCCATTCTAGGAACTTGGAAGAGAAGGCAAGGAGAGGAGATGGACAGGTCTAGAAGCTACTGAATTTAGTGGATTCCATGATGATTTCATAAAGACTGCTGTTATTCTGGACAAGCCTGTATGTTGAGGGAAAAAAAAATCAGCCAGAAATTGCTCTAAATTCAATAAAATCTTCAGAAAATATTGCCAAGGCAGAAAACGTCCTAATGCCTTTGCCAGTACAGCTAATTGCTTAGCAGTTACTGGCCATGAGCATAACAGAAATTGCAGACATTTTAGAAGTCTTACACCATGAGGAACTATGTCTCAAAGCCTTTGAAATTTTTAGTGGTATTTGGGTGTGCTCTGAGCAAAGTTCTCTACCCATGTCACCAGAATAAAGATGATCATTTTCCAAAGAAAACTGTTGTCTCCTCCATTAAGTCAGTTATCCTCAGCATCCTCAGCTAAGAGGTACATATGAATAATTTATACTCACCTGGAATGGTTAACATATGAGCATACTGTTCCAAAGACACAGCCAGTTTTCTTAACAGTCCAGATCACAGAATTCCTACCAGTCCTTCTCATTTCATTAAAGGGATAAAATACAAACACTTACAGGGGGAAAATAACTTTAGTAGCTTATTGATTTAGCTTTAGGAGTATTTCACAACTGAGTCCTTTTTAACAGCATACAACCAGGGGCATATCGAATCAATACTGAACATCTACCTTGCAGTTGGGGCTCATGAATTAATCAGCATCTACTCAAACCCAAAGCATCAGGCAAAAATCAACAGTGACCTAAATCTCTTTGAACACTGTAGAATCCCCCAAGCAATGTTATTGTTTACAATAATGACAACAAACTCAAACCCCAACCACAAGCAACCAAACTAGTACCTCCACTCATGAGTTATTTATTTTTAGGTTACCTCTTTTTGAAGGCACTAAGAGCAGGAATTAAGGTTGCCACTTGCAATAACTCCTACATTGCTGTATTAGCCACATCGTGTAACACTACAAACTCAAAGCTGAGAAAGGGCCAGGGATAACCCCAAGGCCACATGGCAAAATAAGGGGGTGCAGGGAATCTGCATCTCCCCCCTAGATTCAATGGGCTATTGTTACTCCACGTAACCTATTTCCTGATCAGCATGGGAGACAATAGAGGAGAAAATGGTGTGTAAGCAGAAAGTCTTTCCTCATGAGCTGCAAATTATATAAAGAAGGTTTTATTTCTAATTATGGTCATATAATTACAGACACTTTAAGGAGAAGAGCCTGTTTGTTCTCCCTGGTGTGAGCAACTCACTGATTTAGGCTCTCTTGAAGCCAGCAGCCAAGTGGCGGTGGCACAGATCCAGGAGTCCCTAGAGAAGAACAGATGGACAGCCATCCTAAAAAAAGAGCTCCTGATGTCGCCCAGCAATGCGATGTGAGAGCTTGATAAATATACCATCCTCATTCAGGTGTTATACGTATAAATGAAAGGGTTCACAGCGTAAGCAGGTATTTTTCTCATTGGGTAGCAGACAATACCATGCTTGGTCTCCTAGTCTCTCTCATTTTCTAATGAGGTCTTCCCCAAGACTTCCAATTTGGCAAAAGTCTACTTCCACAATGGATTATTTTTTAGTTTTTCATTAAGTTTGGTTAACAGAAAATTTATATATTATCTAAGTTTCTAGAACTTCTTACAGAAAAGTTTCCAAAAGGTTGCTGACCCACGCTGTAATAAATGAATTAAGGGCATAGAATCTGAAAATAGACCCACTGGATTCGATTCCTAGCTTAACCATTTTCGAGTATGACCTCAGCCAAGTATTGGACTCTTCCCTTAGCTTCTACATCCATAAAATGGGAATACCAACAGTTGAGTGAATTATATGGGATCTCATACATACTGTGCTTAAGACAGTGTACAGCACGTGGTAACTGGATCAAAAGATGTTAGCAGCTATGAGCTGTTCCTGTATCTGATGTCGATTTTTTGGCCAACTTTTTTTTTCAATAACTGCTACTTACTTCAAATGGTACAAGAGCACAGACTCTCTATCCACTATGACAACATACAACCCAGCCTTGAAGGGTTTACACATTACAAAGGGAAGGATTGTATGTATACAATTCAAGAACATGCTTTCCAACAACAAAATCCCACAAACACACGTTTCTTGCTTTCTTTAACAGTATATCCTGTGGACTGTTAGAAAGGTAAATTCTAAAAGGCCAGTTCCTCAACCATATTTTTCCCCCTCCCTCTAACCCTTTTAAAAGGAAGGTATGGTGAAGAGCTTTGACAATTCAACATTTCAAGAATTGTTATGTATGTCAATTGTATCTCAACAAAAATGGGGGGGGGGTTGTCCTATTACCTAAGTTCATATGGCTAAAGAACTATTTACACTCTTATTATATATAGGACATCATACCCGATATTAAAATTCAGGTTTTCAAAGCTTTGTTTCATTAAAGTTGTATAGACAGAACATAAATTATCAACAGAAGTATAAAAGTTGCATCAAGTCAATCCATAGGGCTTCTAGAAAGAGGTGAATTTTTATGCAAATTTTAAATGGAGGGTGGGAGAGATTTTAGTTATAAACAAACAGCAGAGGTAAAGGACAAGGATGGGAAAGGGAGGGGTGGTGGCCACTGTGATTAAAATATATGCACTTGAGCAAGGATTCTGGTAGGGACCAGAGAAAAAGGGAGGTCCTTCAGACAGACAGCCAACTTGGCAAGAGCCTCAAATTAAAAAACAAACAAACACGGGGCGCCTGGGTGGCTCAGTGGGTTAAAGCCTCTGCCTTCAGCTCAGGTCATGATCCTAGGGTCCTGGGATAGAGCCCCGCATGGGGCTCCTCGCTCAGTGGGGAGCCTGCTTCCTCCTCTCTCTCTGCCTACTTGTGATCTCTGTCAAATGAATAAATAAAAATCTTTAAAAAACAAACAAACAAAAAGCCTATGCTCTCTAAGTGACCACCGTGTGACAGCCTTGGTAGTAGAGATCTCTTTATTTCCCCACAAAATGCTCACCACTAATGGAATAAGCTATTGTGCAGGACACCTGCGCACTTCTGCTTCCACCTGTTGAGTTCTGTGCTAAATCAATTAAGTGTTCGTATTCAAATCTGTTTATGTCAGTTATGCCTGTTACTATAATTAAATACCTTATGCAAACACTGTTCTCCAACACCCAATAACCTCTGTGTACAACAACAGTTGTAGTCTCTATGGACACTTAGTCGAATGTTTTAAGATCGGCTGGACTAACAGTGAAAAAAATTATTACAAGATTTGGAGAAAATTACAATCTAGAAGAATTCTGGATTCAGACTGCTTCACCAGTGCCTCTAAGGAAACTGAGACCAAAAATTCTTGAGAAAAAAGATGGAACACTCCAGCTCACGCTCAAAAAAAAAAAAGAAAGCCTGGCCCCTCCATTTTGTAACTGGCATAAACTATTAATTGTTTTATAGAGGTGCCCCAGTGGCTCAGAGAAGTGTTTGACTCTTGATCTCAGTGTGATGAGCTCAAGCCCTATGTTGGGCTCCACACCACCGTGCATAGAGCCTATTTATATATATGCATATAAACATATATTTATATATGTAACTTTTAATTCCTTTTATCATACTTTTTTGATTAACCAACCAATTCTTATCACATCAAATAAAAAAATGTTCTATCATGAAATCAAGCGGACCATACAATCATTCTTGGAAAAAAATTACCAGAAAGTTCACCGGTATACAAGTGGGGGAAATCCTAGTCAAATACATAAACTTTTATTATCTATACTCACTGCCTTGTCTCATTTCAGGTAAGTCTACATGAGTCCAAGTAACAGGTAATTTACAGTTAAATATTTTGCCCACAAAACTCCCATTTAATACTGAACTTTAATAGATTTTTATTGTGTAGACAAATCCTTAATATGTTTTCATTTTATCTAATGCAAAGTAAGTACTTTACATGTAGGACAAAGAAGTCTAAATAGATAGTAAGTATTTTCACAGTATCATAAAATAATCGAGACAGAATAAATACTACAAGGATACTTAGTCTATGAAAAGCAATCATTTTTCAATAATATAATTTGTTATTGATGATTTTTAAGACCTAAGTAACATTACCATTAAGAATGGCAAAATCACCTACTTGTGCTCACTCTTTTCCTGTGGGTTAAAACACAGGTAAGAATGAGACCTATGATGTATTAATGAGAATTATTTTATTTACCGTGAATTATTTTGAGTACACACTTACTGCTTATACATTTGGAACTAGCAGCCTAGTAAGAGCCACATTATTTTCCCATTAATTACCCAGAGCAGGTTATTAATCATAATTGCAAACAAATCGTTCAACGGATGGCTCCTCGGTTTTTTTTTGACATGACCATTTCACAGATAATTAGACTATAAAACCACTAAATAGGGGCTGTGTTTTTGACTATGTCCTGTACATGATGATGAACACACTGGTGGCACTCAGTCAATGTATGACTAATGATAACACTGCCATTCGTTTATTTTTCAAATACTTTAGGTTCAGTGAAAAATATTTATCACAGGATTTCACTGTATGCAAGAGCATCTGTAACACAGGGTAGAAACGGAATGTTTTCAAAACAGAGAGCCTGGAAACATTAGCCAGAAGTCAGGCGGCCGGTATTTGGGGATTTTTTTGGCAGGCACATAAAACAGATCAGACATTCCAGTTAGAAAACTAAATTCCCCAGCAATAGGTAGAAGAAACCAATTTCATTCAAGATAAATGATTACTTTCAAATTCCATTAAGAGGAAAGAATCTCGGGTAGAAGTAGGCATAAAATCGTGAAGACATGTATCAGATATGTGACGAGGCCCGAATCACTTCCACCTCATATCATGTAGCATTTCCCATCACAGAGCCCCAAAGGCGTTGCAAATTATTTAATTATAAATCACTAAACAAATCCTGACGAGGGTGAGGACACCCCTTGGACAAAAACAGTCCAAACATTTCTCAGTGCTATCACACAACCAAAGAGATAAACACTCCGCAAGGGAAAACTAAGGTTCTTGGCTTACTGCTCAATTCACCATCTTGTACTTATCAAAGTCATCTTAAAAGGCATTATTCTAGGGTTACTCTACTGTTGTCTAAAATCTAAAAAATGTACATGCATTGGCCCAAGGTCAGTGCTCAGTAAATACTTGCTGACTTGACGTCTTAATTTTTCAAGAAAAGGGTTATGAAATCTTTTGAAGTTTTAACGACTATGTATGAAAACTAAAGATGTCTTTCTCCAAAAAAGGTTAAGCTCACATGTCAAGTGACATAAATGAACTAAGAAGATTAAGGTACAGAATAATATCCAGGCTCTCCACAGTGATTAAAGAGGTAATCCAAGTTTTTCTTACTGAGAGGAGAATAGAAAATATTACAAATATTTATTTCTCCTGTAGTTGTGGATTTTACTAAATAATATTTGCTTTTCATCTTTCTTCCTTCCCGCACGCATAGTACTTAAAACTGAAATCATGCACTATTACACTTGATTCCCACTCAAACTACCCAGCATTCTCTGTTTCACATGAGTCAGTCTTATCCACTCAATCACATGCTAGTTTCTTGAGAGAGGGTCTTACACTTTTTACATCCTCTTCAGGGTCTAATGCACCATCAGGATATAAAAGACCTTCAAAACATTACTTATCTATCAGGCCTGTGATCATTTAACCAGGCAAAGGGAAAGCAAACTCTTGCATCTGGCACAAGCAAGGGATACTTGCTTGATTCAAATATCCTGGCTCATAGAGTAGGATGAACAATTTCACACATCTCAGAGTAAAGAATGTATTACAGCTATACAAAACACAATTTACTTTCCTCAAGTTTTGCAATGTACATCATTGCCCTTGATGAAATAGAGGACTGCCAGTTAAAAGAAATTTCCAAATCATCAAATGCCAGGTAGACCATTTCTTTTTTCTGGAGCCCTCTTTGTGGGTGAGTTTAGACGACTGACTCATGATCTGGGTTAGCTGGCATAAGCCTGTGGAGTCCTCTAGGGTTTAAGCTCAGCGAGTCTCTCTACCTAAAAGCACTGGAAAGCAGTACATGACCACTGGCTCTGCATGCTTCCTACGCTGGAGAGCACAGGGTCCAAGGGCAGAGATCACTGTAGAAACTGCCACACAGTCTCCAGACGAACTGCTGTGGTACTTGATGCTTGCAGCCAAGGACATCAACAAAGGCAAGTGGGTTAAGAAACATGGTGTCTACTCCAAGCCCACATGAGCAAGACACCTGAGGAAGGGTGAGGGGTGAGGGGCTGTGGAGATGATAGGTTGAGAGAACCCAGAGCTCCCTGAGGACCTTCCCTATCCCCTCAACGCCCAGTGAATAATCTAGCCCCATCATTACTTCCTGATATTCTGAATCAGAAAGGATTTTAAATTATCTGCTTTTTAAAAAGGAGATTTTCAATTTCCTCAACAAGTCTGTCAGAGCCAAAAAAATGTTTCTTACAGCAGACTCTAGTCAGCCAAGAAGAGGTGCCTCCTGCTGAGCCGCTGGCTCCCCAGTTCAGATTTCCTGAATCATTCAGGCTTTCCTGAGAGGTTTCTTTATATTCACAGAAACAGTGAGGTCTCACTCCACAGGGATCTGCTCTAGGCAGTTCCTTGCCAGTTGACAGATACGACTCCTAATTCATTAGCAGTCTGTACTACTGGGGTGGGGGTAAGTGATGTACAGAAGCCTGAAAGGGGCCTTGTCAAGCACCTATGCTGGGCCAACACACTAATTGGTAGGGAACTGTTTATTACATCAACATCTAGGTGAAACCTAGAACACTGGTGTCCTTAGTAAGATTCTGAATTATATTTCTGGAATGTGCATTCTAAGGAACAAGAGTAGTGTAGTAATAATGTTGATTATGAGGATTCCACTGCCTTACATTTACTAAATATGCTTAACTCTCACTTACTACATTTAATCTTCATAACCCTGTGTAAGAAGAGGAAGGACAGATAAATCCCAATGATGGAATGAGACACACGGCTGACTTGACAAGAGGTCCTTCCTGGAGAGCTAAACAGAGGCCTCCGATGTATACTGAGGAAGCTATGGAAACAGACACATTCCTTCGTGAAACTTCTGTCTGATGCCTCCATGAGAAATGGAGGATCAAGCTCTAGGATTTCACTGATAAATATTAACATGGTCCTTGTCCTAAAGGAATTGTGAGACACCATGGAAGGAACAAGGTGGCATGTAGGCTGGGTCCCAAAGGGTGAGTAGGTATTGCTAGGTGAACATGTGCAAGTTGTTTAGAGGCAAGAACCCAAGAAAGGACCTGGGTCAGGTGTTATCTTTAATCTGTTGTTTTTTTAAGACTTTACTTGTCAGAGAGAGAGAGAGCACGCGTGCACACTCGCACAAGCAGGGGCAGTGGCTGGCAGAGGGAGAAGCAAGCTCCCTGCTGATCAAGGAGTCCAACGTAGAATTCGATCTCAGGACCCTGGGATCATGACCTGAGCCAAAGGCAGGCGCTTAACCGACTGAGCCACCGGCGTCCCTGGGCCAGGTTATTTTTTAAACAACGTAAAATAAGTAGTAGCAGTCTACTATTCAAAGCAATAGACATTGCTAAGAGTAGCTAAGCCTAGTCTAAGTTTACTAATAGTCCACCATTCTAAGCAATTCTAAGCAACAGACATACAACTGTGTTTTGTTTTTGATAACACATTCCTTTTTTGACTAGTCTAAATCTGCAAGTGTCCATCCAATTGCAAAATAAAATTCTACAATTATGTACTGTGCTCACAATACACCTATTGGTATACATATTAGGTACCCAGTTACACACCCACTGTGCACCATACCTATTACCACCCGAACTGCAGGGTCATCTGTGTGATGCTTTGGGCACTGGCTGCCCCACCTTCCACCCTGCCGAGGGCTCTATAAGCTCCACGTGGTACAAACCACATCTGTCCTGCTCACTGCTCTACCACCCACACACGCCATACCCACATCTGGCACATAATGAGCACTCAATACGTTCTTTCAGGGAATGAATAAACGTCTATCAGGCACTGTGTTATAAAAGAAATCCCACTCTTCAAAACTGAATGACACCCCAAAACTAATGATAACGCTATGTAATGAGAGCTGTAAGAGTTATTGCTAAAGAGCCTGGAAAACCAGATAAAGAACAAATAATCCAGTTCAGATATCCTCCTACATATCACCCTACAAAGACAGGTTCTGCCTCTTAATAATTTGCTTTTATAACAAATACTCATCCAACAGAACCTATATTATTCTGTGAAGGAAATTTAAGCAATAAAAACGTCTCAATTTCCAGGTATAGGTTTCACAAAATGCTTTATTCTCTGCCAACCACTGTGATTACCAGGGCCTTTGTGAGGATTATCAAAAAGAAATGTTATTATAAAGAAAGACTGGAACAGACTAACCCTAGACCTACTTAGGAAATCCTCTTCATTGAAAATTTTGTGGGTTGGGAGACAGGGGTAAGGGCCTAGGGAGAGGGGAAGTGTAGAATGATTATCCCACCAAAAGTGGGGGGGGGGCAGATTTTACATTTTGGTTTGGATACAGAGGCTAAAAGATCTCCTCTAGCATCCCATAAATTCCAATATTAGACCTTCAGCTTTCAGATGTTAAGAAATAGTTTATGTCCCAAAGGCTCAATTAAAACAAAGTTGAAAAAAATAATTCAACAAAGCAAACTGACAGATTCCATCATCTGATTTCATCACAGACCAGTAGGAAACATTTAACTGGCCTATGGAGAGATAGAAAAGTGGTTCTCTTGGCTGGAAGGCATACAATCCAACATTCTAGTTTTTTGGCAAAAGGATTAGAATGTCCAATCAGCACAGTGAGGAGCAAGATGTAGAATTTCTAATTTTAAAAGTCAATTTCATGGTTTAAAAGTGGTTGGTGTTCATTCACCTTCATTTTTAAGACCTGACCAGAAGAATTACGTCAGGAACATCCAACTAAGATAGGTATTTCCAAGGGTAATGTCCCTTCCTTTCAAAGTTAAAACTCCTAATATTCACTTGGCTTGGAACGTATTTTTTAGTCATTCCCACTCCCTGAATCTTTGCCTAATATAAGCTTTCATTTGGATACACCACTCCCATTGATGTTTATAAGAATGTCTTGCTATTAACCTCTAGCCCAATTAGTCACCAAACTGGCAGAATACATTGCTATTTGGAAGCCAAGAGCTTATGAAGTTAAAAAAAAAAAAAAAAAAGCAAAATGAGCTATATTATGACTTTATTTATGGTCTTCGAAGATATTTCAGGAAAACTACAGTAACAAATTCAGAACAAAAGCAAGCACAGGTCCTTTGTGTGTACTGCCGAAAGGGGAGGGACTATTTTAAATAAAGTAAGTTAAAAAAAAATTTAAAGGTACAGCCCACCTTCTACCACATGTATCCTTCTCCCTTTACTCAGTGTCACTACTAGCTCTGTTCATCTCAGTAAATGGTAACGTCCTCCTTCCAACCACTCAGGCCAATAGCCCTGAAGTCTTCTCTCACCCCCCCCTTTTTAAAAAATATTTATTCATTTATTTGAGAGAGAGGAAAAAAGGGAGAGAGAGAGCACATGCCTGTAAGTGGGGGAGCGGGGGAGAGGGAGAGAGAGAGAGAGAGAGAGAACCTCAAGCAGACTGTCCACCAAGCTCTAATTCATTTCGGGGCTTGATCTCTCAACCCCCAGATCATGACCCTAGCAGAAACCAAGAGTCAGATGCTCAACCTACTGAACCACCCAGGTGCCCCCGGTCTTCTCTTTTTATAATACTGTACAGTGAAGCCTATCTACAAATCTGTTGGCTCTACTTCAAAATATACACAGAATCCGACCACCCTCTCCACCATCAACAGTAGTCTAAACCCTCGTATTTCTTGCTTGATATACAGCAATTCCCTACTAAGCTGGCCTCCTTGGTGCCGCCCTGCAGTTGATTCACAACACAGGAGGCTTGTTGAAACAAATCAGTCAGGTACGTCCCTCATCTGCTCTAAACCTTGTGAAGGCTTCCATCTTACTCCCAAGCCAAGGCAGAGACCTTCCTTCCTGACTCTACCCTCATCCCTTACTACCCTACCTCTCACTCCACTCCAGCTACACTGGCTTCCTCTCTGTTTCTCAAACATGTCAGAGCACACTCTCATTGCCAGGGTACTTCGAGCTGGCTATTCCCTCCATCTAGAGTACTCCTCCCCCAAGCACATCAGGCTCCTCAATTCTTCAGAATCAAGTGTCACTTTCTCAGGGAGGCCTTTCTAATCAAACTAATTAAAATAGCAATCTTGCTTCCCCAACCCTGCCATTCACTAAGCTTCTTTATTTATCTCCATAGTAATCATCACCAAGAGACATGCTATACATTTACTTATCTGTCTCCTCACATCAGAATGTAAATGACTTTCAGGAGCACAGAGGCCTGTTCTGTTCCTTACTCTATCTCCAGTGCCTACAACCCTGCCTGACATACTACAAGTGCTCAGGAAACACTGGTTGAATGAATGAATGAACGAATGAACGCTAGCCTTCTTCCACTTCTCCATATTACTTCTAACAATAGAACGGTTTGCTGATAATTCCTCAATAAAACTGTCTTAAGTTTATAATTATCTTGAGTTTGATCTGTTTTCAATGTACTATCCTGAGCCTGCACACAATAAACAAACAGGAACTTAAGAAAACAACTTAGTTACCTTCTGGTTAATATTAGGGACCTCAATCTTTCCAATAACCACTGCCTGCTCCTGATGACAGGCAGTTTCTTCTGTCACAGCGTACAATTCAGCGTTTCCCAATCTGAAGTCATTCCCAGACCCCCCAGCGATTCTGCTTCATCCACGCATCACCTGTGTTATTATTTTGTGTTTAACTTGACTTACTTTTCTTCTTTTCTATTTTTTAAGATTTTATTTATTTATTTGACAGAGATCACAAGTAGGCAGAGGTGGGGGGGGGGGCGGAGCAGGCGCCCTGCTGAGCAGAGAGCCCGACCCGGGGCTCGATCCCAGGACTCTGAGATCATGACCTGAGCCAAAGGCAGCAGCTTAACCCAATGAGCCACCCAGGTGCCCCACTTTTGTTTTTTAAAGTATATATAAAAAGAAACTCATCTTAAGCAATAATACCCCTGAAATAACAGGTTTGAAGGATTGCTTCACCCCACCCCTCATACTATTAAAATGAAAGTATGACATAGAAATGAGTGTCCATAGTCCACGACCAGTAACACAATACCATACTCTAGAATTCACAGATATAAGCCAACAAGTTTACCATGAAACCTGCAATACCACTGGGAAGTCATACCCCCCACACACACACACTCCCCACCGCCCGCCTTTGCTTTACACCATGCAAGAATTCAAATTACAACAGAATCAGATCATCTATGGACTTGAAATACATCATGGAAAAATGTCTAATTTTCTAGCCATATTAATTTAGACCACCAAAACTAAATTCCTGAAGGGAAAATCTATTCGATTATCTGTCCTTCTGCAAAGTATCAACTGCTAAAATGCTCTGGTAGGGGCAGCTGGGTGGCTCAATAGGTTGAGTGTCTGCCTTTGGCTTGGGTCATGGTTCCGGGGTCCTGGGATGGAGCCCTGCATCAGGATCCCTGTTCAGGGGGTTGTCTTTTCTTTCCTCTCCCTCTGCCCCTCCCCCCTGCTCATGTTTGCTCTCTCTCCCCAATAAATATATAAATAAAATCTTTAAAATATAAAATGCTCTGGTAAAGACCAAACTTGCATGTTTTTCTAGAAAAGTTCTTTCTTTGAGGGGCTCCTAGGTGGCTCAGTGGGTTAAAGCCTCTGCCTTCGGCTCAGGTCATGATCCCACGGTCCTGGGATGGAGCCCCGCATCCGGCTCTCTGCTCAGCAGCCTGCTTCCGTTCCTCTCTCTCTACCTACTTGTGATCTCTGTCAAATAAATAAATGAAATCTTTAAAAAAAAAAAAAAAGTTCTTTCTTTGAGCACCATTCCATCCATCTATATATGTATCTCCTTTCCTTCCTCCCTAGCTCCTTCTTTCTTTTGTTTTAGAAGGGGCAAAGGGACATTTCTTTTTAGGGTGGGAAGTGACTGGAAGATACTTCCCAAACTACATAAATTTCTTCATAACACCAATTCTGTACTTTATTTCTAGTGCTTTACCAAATTTGACATAAGAATCTCTGATTTGAAAACGAAGATCTCTTACAAACTAAAATGGCATCCTTATTCTCAAATGTTTTAAAATGTTGAGCAGTACTGTGGACTTGATTCAGACACCCCATACAATCACAAGAGTTATTTTAAGAAAAAGCCTCAGATGGACATGTCTACGGAAGCTAATACTAATGTGCTGTTCTTCCAATGAAAAGGTTACTGACCTATCAGTAGGAGTTGTCTTTTCTGGCAGAGATGATAGATTTGCCTTGTCTTATCTACACCCCCTGCTCTGTCCCCATAATGAGCCATGGCATACATGTGCAAGACAGCTGGTAAGGGGGAGTCAGGGTCTGTGGCCATAGGCCAGAGAAAAGCTTACCAACCCACACAGAGGCTGGACCTATGACCTGTGTCTCATTAGCACCTTGCTCCAAGCAACTGAGCTGCCACAAAAATCAACAGTGGCTTAAGCCATTTTGTCTACAAGTGAAACAAATCAGGTTCGTCTGACAACCAATAGTTCAAGCAGCCCCGAGAGAACTGCCAAAAGTACAGAAGAACCAATAGTGAGTAAGAATTACACTGGGGATTCCCCCCCAACCAAAGCAAGGATGAATTTGGAAGGGAGCAAGAATGTAACAGGCAAATCCATTTTGAATATACCAAGTATCCAGTGGATGTTAATGGGAGGTAATTAGAGAAACATGGCTACAGCTTCTAATACCCTTCTTTCTCAGTGGTTAGAACATACGCGGGCAGATGAGCAAAGAAGAGCAAGAAACTGTACTTAGGAACTACAGGCTTAAAAAATTCTACAGTCTAGAAATACTTGGATTACAGTAATCTGTTTACATTAGGAAACCATTTAAGGCAAAATGGAAGGACAAAAATGAGTTAAGCTCAAAAGAAATCATTATACAAATATTTCATTAGCAAAATTTTTGATTTCCAAAACATCCAAATGATCTTTCCTTCTAGAACACACACAAACTAGTATTAAGAAAACCTCCTTGTGGGGGTGCCTGGATGGCTCAGGCCTTAAGCGTGTGCCTTTGACTCAGGTCATGATCCCTGAGTCCTGGGATCGAGCCCCACATCTCCCTCTCCCACTCCCCCTGCTTGTGTTCCCTCTCTTGCTGTGTCTCTGTCAAAAAAATAAAATCTTAAAAAAAGAAAATAAAAGAAAAGAAAAGCTCCGTGTGTACCACTTTATGCAAGCCTTTTTTCAGTGGTTAATTTAACTGGGGCTATCCCACCTTGGGGTGGGACAGTAAAAGAGAGGAGAAAAATGGACACAGTTATTTTAAAATTGTAACAAATCTCCTTCTGAGGAACAAAGGCAGCCTTATGAACAATGAGGAGAAAACACCAGAGGTTGGAAAATTGCTGCTTTAATCTGATTTAATCAGGCAATCGACCAAGAGATAGTTATGAAGAACCAATTATCCAGTTACCATTGTAATAAGTGTTATGCGACAGGGGTAAGAAATATAAAGACAGAGCCCTTATCCACAAAGCTTATGATCTGGCTGAAGACCTAAGATTAACAAATGTTAAAAAACCAAACAATCCAACTAAAATACTGATCTACTTTAGACAGTAAATGCTGGAGGCATTCTTCTGGTGATGGCAGAATAGGCAATTCTCACCAATCTTCCTGCTAAAGACAACGTAAAAAGCTGAGCAAAATATCTTCATGCAAGCACCAAAGAGTTGAGATGGAGTTGAATTATCTGTCCAAGATTAGTGAGGAAAGGAAGCTGGAGCATAAGCCCAAACTCAGAGCCACTTTTGTCCTGAGATTATTTACTAATCCCGGAAGAGAAGTTCAGATGAAACTGTGGTGCCCTCTAAGGCTGAAAATATTGGGGGTCTCTAGTAGGCTAACCCCTATTGTGAGGTGGGCCACACATAAGGGGGAGGGGACTGTAAGTAACTAGCCTACACATTTGCAGCCCAAATCACAGCACCCGAATTGTGAACCTGGACTGAAAAGGCCCTGAACTACTCAACCCAGGCATAAGGCAGAAGCACATAAAAATTCTAGACTTCAAACTATTTCTATGAATATTTCTTCAAAAAAAAAAAGATCCAATATATAATCAGGCACATGAAGGGACAAGGCACCGTGAACCAGAACTAGCAGAAATAATACACAACAAAATCAGACCCACAGAAATATCAGGTATAGAAAACAGGGCAAACACTAAAATACAATTACCTCTACTATATTAAAAGAGATAAAAACCAAGCTTAAAAATCTGGCAACTTGGGGCGCCTGGGTGGCTCAGTGGGTTAAGCCTCTGCCTTCGGCTCAGGTCATGGTCCCAGGGTCCTGGGATCGAGCCCCGCATCGGACTCTCTGCTCAGCAGGGAGCCTGCTTCCCCGTCTCTCTCTGTCTGTTGCTCTGCCTACTTGCGGTCTCTCTCTGTCAAATGAATAAATAGAATATTAAAAAAAAAAAAAATCTGGCAACTGTCAGGGCGCCTGGGTGGCTCAGTGGGTCCTGGGATCGAGCCCCACACTGGGCTCTCTGCTCAGCAGGGAGCCTGCTTCCTCCTCTCTCTCTTTGCCTGCCTCTCTGCCTACTTGTGATCTTTGACAAATAAATAAATAAATAAAATCTTTCTTAAAAAATTTGGCAACTGTCAACTATAAATGTAACAAATTTGAAATATAACAATATAAAAATTATGTGACTAAACTACACAAATATACAATAACTGAAATTAGGAAGTCAATAAATGAGTTTAATGGCAGATTAGATACCACTGTAGAAAGAACTGGTAAGCTGCAAGGGAGAAGAAATTATTCTGAGTACAGCTCAGAGAGAGAAAAAGATGAAAAATACAGAAGAGGGGGTAAAAGGCATAGGGCTTACAGTGAGAAGTTATAACATATGTTTAATTGGAAAACCAAAAAAGAAAGAAGAAAGAGGATGAAACCAAAAACAGTATGTAAATAAATAGCTGAGTCTCAGATTCCTAGCAGTGTAAACTGAATGACATCTGTATCGTAGCAAAACTTCAAAGATAAAAACCAAAGAAATAGTTTCAAAAGGAACCAGAGAAAAGGCAGTTGCCTTAGATTAACAAATTAAGTCATAAAACAATGGAACAGCTTCAACGTGTCCAAAGTAAATAACTACCCAGAATCTATACCTAGCAAGAATGAATGTGAAATAAAGATAAAATTATACTAGAACCACTGGAATGTATTAGGACAAGAGCAGGAATTTTTCTGTTTTCTTCATTGCTATGTCCCTCATCTAAAAGTGTCTATCACAAACAGGTGTTCAACAGATACTATAAAATTAATTCTTGGTCTCATTATTAACAGATTATTATTATTAAAATCATAGGTACTACCAGAAGACTTGAAAATAACTTGTTCTCTTTGTTTCTCCAAAAAGACAATAAATTCTTAATGTGCATTCTAGAATTAGAAACACTAATCACAAATTAAATGCTCAAATATGGCTAACTTGAAATTAAAAAGAAAAAAAAAAGCTTGTCTCATAAGTATGAGAATATATTTATCTACTATTAAAAAATAATCAAAATTGAAGGGGGCACCTGCACCCCTATGTTTATAGCAGCAATGTCCACAATAGCCAAAATATGGAAAGAGCCCAGATGTCCATTGACAGATGAATGGATCAAGATATGCCATGTGTGGGGTGCCTGGGTGGCTTGGTGGATTAAAGCCTCTGCCTTCAGCTCTGGTCATGATCCCAGGGTCCTGGGATCGAGCCCCCCATCGGGCTTTCTGCTTGGCAGAGAGCCTGCTTCCTCCCCTCTCTCTCTCTCTCTCTCTCTCTCTCTCTGCCTGCCTCTCTGCCTGCTTGTGACCTCTGTCTGTCAAATAAATAAATAAATAAATAAATAATCTTTAAAAAAAAAAAAAAACCTTCTTCATAATAAAAGAAAGATATACCGTGTGTGCGCATGTGCGTTGGGTGATGGACTATTACTCAGCCATCAGAAAGAATGAAATCTTGCCATCTGCAATGACATGGATGGAAAACAGAGGGTATTATGCTAAGCAAAACAGAGAAAAACAAATATATGATTTCACTCATATGCAGAATTTAAAAAACAAACAGATGAACATAAGGGAAGGGAAGGAAAAATAAAATAAGACAAGAGAGGGAGAAAAACCTTAAGAGACTTTTAACTCTAGGAAACAAACTATGGTTTGCTGGAGGGGAGGGGATGGGGGGATGGGGTAAACTGGGTGATGGGCATTAAGGTGTGCACGTGATATGATGAGTACTGGGTGTTACATACAACTGATGAATCACTAAGCTCTACCTCTGAAACTAATGATACACTATATGTTAATTAATTCATTTTAAACCAACAACGAAAAAGGTGATTCCTTAACACACTTCTAGTTTCATCTCCCACTATGCTCACCATAAACCCTACGCTCCATTCCTATTTAGTCACTTGCTGGTCTACAAAGTCACCACATTCTTTCATGCACTCATGCCAAATACAGCTGCCTCTGTCCACACTGCCCTCCTCTTCCATGCCAGTTCTCTGAAAACAAAGTTCTCTCATCCTGTAAGACCTACGACAAATGTCATTTCTTCTGAAAAGGCTGCCATAACACTGACACCCAGAGAGGTAGTAACTCTCTTCTCAGAGAGCATAGAAAGTACTATAAGGAATTGTGCTGCCATGCCATATATACTTGTATATATGTCGTCTACTTCATCAGAGCTAGAAGGTAAGGGTCATGTCTTTGCCACTCCTTATCTCCCTACCTCTAAGCACCACTAAGCACCAACTCAGTGAGTGGCCATAGTAAACATTCCAAACTGTTGGCTAACGTGATGAAGGAAAAAGAAGAGAACAAGGGAAATATAGCAGATTGAAGGAGATAAGGAAGAAGAAACAGCTAAAGGCATATGGGATCCTGAACTGGATCCTGGGACAGAAGAAAAACAGTAGGTGAAAAACCGGTGAAATTCAAGTAAGGACTATAGTTTATTTAATAACATTATGCCAATGAATTTCTGTTGGTAACAGTATAATGATTACGTAAGTGGTTAACACTGGGGGAAGCTGGGTAAAGGGCATTTATCCATCTGCTATTTTTGTGACTTTTCTATATTATTTTCAAAATAATTTTTTAAGAAGTGCTTGAAGAACTGAATTATTTTATCAAATTAAAGATGTCACAAGGAAATGTTCAGTTTTGTACAAAGTGCTCAGACGCACAATGTAAA
Source organism: Martes martes (assembly GCF_963455335.1). NCBI lineage: Eukaryota > Metazoa > Chordata > Mammalia > Carnivora > Mustelidae > Martes > Martes martes. The sequence goes on from NC_137902.1 coordinate 51,611,347, forward strand.
TAAATAATGGGACAGGTCAAAGGAACCACTGCCGTATCTATACAATCTGAATTTTTAACAAGAATAAATTCATGTTGGGACACCTGGGTGGCTCAGTTGGTTAAGCGGTTGCCTTCGCTCAGGTCATGATCCCAGCGTCCTGGGATCAAGTCCCACATCCGGCTCCTTGCTCGGCAGGGAGTCTGCTTCTCCCTCTGCCTCTGCCTGCCACTCTGTCTGCCTGTGCTTGCTCTCGCTCCTCTCTCTCTCTCTCTCTGACAAATAAATAGATAAATAAATAAAAATCTTTAAAAAAAAAAAAGAATAAATTCATGTATACATGCATTAAGTATAATTAAAAAACAAAGTCAACCAATAAATTACATGAGAAGTACAAAGCCAATTTAATATGGCTGCAGGTATGCCTATAGGTAATACAGTCAATAAAGATACACGACTCTGAGCCAGCGCCATAAGCACTCTCTGGATCCCATGGAATTTGATGATACACAGACACACAGGAGATTATGTATATCATACACATGAAATCCAGCCCTACTGGGCAGGGATCTCATTCTGACACATCACTTTCTTTTTTGTTTTTTTTTTTTAAGATTTTCTTTATTTATTTGACAGAGAGAGAGAGAGAGAGAGCGCTATCACAAGTAGGCAGAGAGGCGGGCAGAGAAGGGGGAAGCAGGCTCCCTGCTGAGTGAAGAGCCTGATTCGGGGCTCGATCCCAGGACCCTGAGGTCATGACCTGAGCCGAAGGCAGAGGCTTAACCCACTGAGCCACCCAGGCACCCAGACACATCACTTTTTATAAACCAAGCTCTAGAGCACTGTGCCATGCTACAGAATAGAACAGAAAACTATGCCATTGAGAAAATTGTTAAGACTGTAAAAATACAAATGTGAGAGGTCAGTTTAACTTGGGGAAAAATAAGAATTATCAGGGAAAGCACCGATTCAATAAAACATTTAGAACTAGAGATGTAAGTGAACGTGTAAAAGTGATCTACAAGACAAGTTACCATTAAGGCATTATCATGTCTCACAAGGTCACTATGGTGCCAACACCATCAGAAAAAATTACAGATTTTAAATACTACAATCACGGCGTGCCTGGGTGACACAGCTAGTTAAGTGTCAGACTCTTGTTTTCGGCTCAGGCTGTGTGATCTCACAGTCGCAAGATCCAGCCCCGTGTTTGGCTCCCCTCAGGGTTCTCTTTCTGTCTCCTCCACCACCACCCCTGCATTCTCTCTCTAGCAAATAAATCTTAAAAAACAAAACAAAACAAAACAAAAAACTACAATCACAAGCAATATAAGTTAACTTTAAATCCTCTTTGGAACACTGATAACAGTGGCAATGAGAGGCAATACTGGAGGGGTGGATGTGAATTGATCCACCAGCACGTGTAATCTTTTGAAATTGTTTCCATTTCAGACAAAGGTAACTAGATAATTCTTTATCTGAAAGACCTATGATGAAGAAAGGAAACACCCTTTCATTCTACAAATATTCCCTGAAACTTACTATGTGGCATGCACTGTGGTAGAGCTGGGGAGACAGCCCTCCCTTTAGTGGGGTTTCAAGGAGACAATACTAGGAAATGTGATTGTGTTATGTGAGTTACAAACAGGGGGCAATGGAAACTGAGAATCTAGGCAGGGATGGCCTTCCAGATTCCAATTACATTTACACCAAGATCTAATGGCTGAGTTAGAGGTAGCTAGACAAAAGGAGTGGAGGTGTGAGGTAGGGTTCTTGCAACCGAGGCACCTTATGTGAAAGTATATGGAGCATGGCCTACTCAAGGAAGCGAGGAAAATCAGAACACTAGAATGTACAGTGGGATGGGGCAGAATATGCACTCATCAGCCTGCAGCATGATGCTCCCCAATACAGACCAACTTAAATGGATGCTTTAAACAACTGGTTCTCTTAAGCTGCACATAGCAGTAATTTATCATTATGATTACCACTATTTCTGCCAAAGTAAATATATGTTTTAATGAAAAGCTGTATTTACAAATATGCTTTGCTTTTAGGGAATCTTTATAAATTAGGTTTGGATACAAAGGAGAATCTGTCAACAGAAAAACTCATCAATTAGTACTGAGTGTATACTTGAATCATAACTGAGCTACATAGGCCTTTTAAAGTGTTGAATACAAAAAAGGATGGCTCATTATTAAAGAAATTCCTAATTTCTTGAGCCAGCTGCTTGAAAAAGTTACCAGCTTTGGCTGAAGTCCCTTACTCGTAAGATCCTAAAATTTTCCAGAAGAAATAAATTGCTTTAATCTTTGCAGTAAATAAAAATTAAACATGATAAATACTGAATTAACTAAATCCAAGTTAGTTCTAAGCATGTAATATCAGGGAAATTATGTTGAAAGCTACCCACATAACAATTCTTCCATTTAGAAAGAATGCATTTAAATAATAAATCTGATTGAATTTTATTTCTCATTTTTTTGTGAGAGAACAGCATCTGTTTTCTGTCCTAGGACTTTTAATTTCTGGATTAACTAATTATACTTTGAGAAAGCACAGTGATACACTGTAAGAAGAAAATGAATGCTACAGTCTTGCTAAATAAATAACACTTACAGCTCATGCTAGGCTTGAGGACAGGTCCGCTGTACTGGCCTGAGAACTGGAGAACCAAGAGACACAGGTGCTGGGCACAGCTCTCTGCTGAGGAAGCCCTGGGTAAACCCCATAGGTCAGGCTGCTTCATGTCTCCAGAAGCAGACATATCAGCAGGCCTTGGGCATGCAAGTTCTCTTTCATCCTTGTGCACTGTCTCAAAAACGCAAATTTCCAAAATACATTTTTGCTTAACTCATGTCAGGGAATGTGCTTCTTTAGCACGATCAAGGTCTAATTCAATCCTTGTGAATTCTAGAAGCAATTAACATTATGAGAGTATTTAAAAATCTATTTGAAAGTTTACCAGGAGGATGCTTAACTACAGATTCCCTTTAATAAAAGGTATCTGCAGACGTCCCTAACATACAAATTACATTGAATAGCTTGTTACACCAACCCTCTCTAACTACTCTCCCTACTCTTTTCCCTCTCTTTGGACCCCAAATTCAAGTAACACTTCACAAGACACTTATTTATCTCCAGGATTATTATATAACTACCATTTATGGCTAGATCCTTTTTTTGCACTTGACTGAACTACCCAATCAATAGCAACAAGGACACTCCGCTGTCAAAAGCAGACAGCTGCTCCAGCTGCTGGCTCCCATGGGTCGATGTTGGGGAGCCACATTAAAGAGCCCCTGCCATGCCAGCACAATGCAACACTATCACTCTGCTCTCTCCATCACAGAGACGTGGACATCAGGTAGAGCATTGAATCACACGGGTCATTAATGAACTTGGCTGTAACTAGGCAATGCCACAGAATAAGAAATGAGGGAAGTGTCCCAATATGTGTACAAAAACAGGACAGTACATGATAGCTTCCTTTGTACTCGCAATTTTGAAAGCCTAAAAATTGGATACGGCTGCCCATTTTATAAACTTCAGTCACACGTGTTATAACTGATGTTAAAAAGGAAGAAGTAAGTGAAAGCAGACTGCCCACATAATAAATAACCTTTCTACAATATAGGCAGAGAGCTAAAGACAAGGCACATGGCTAAACTTCTGTGTAAACAGATTCACAATACAGCCAAGTTATAGATCTGATTGACGATTTAACAGAAATCTATTGTAAGTTGGGTTCCTCCAACCCTTTCCCACACTTCAGCCTTCAGCTATCATACATATATATGCAAGACATTTGAGTAACATGCCCAAGCAGACTAGAAATTAGGATATTCGTAGGCTGAGCTCAATAGCTACTGAAGATATACTTAGAAGGAAACCAGTCTAGAAATCCTTTGTAATATAAAAGGAAATACAATTCTCGAAGAAAACAACCTGCTTTTTAAAAAGTAATCACAGGACACCTGGCTGGCTCAGTTGGTGAAGCATGCCCACTCCCTATCTCTATGTCTGAGCCCCACACTGGGTGTAGAGGTCACTTTAAAAAAAAAAAAGTGGGGGAAGCAGGGTGGCTCAGTTGGTTAAGCATCTAACTCTTGATTTCAGCTCAGGTCATGATCTCAGGGTTGTAAGATCGAGCCCTGTGCCCTCACTCGTGCGGGTGCGCGCGCTCTCTCTCTCTCTCTCTCTCTCTCAAATAAATAAATAAATCCTTTAAAAAAGTGATCACAAACACTATATTTTTCCCCCAAATTATAGACATAATACAGTCATTCTAGAAAATATACAAAAAATTTTAAAGGAAAGGTCATTTGAAATAGATGCAAGAATCCCAGAAATTACAATAAAAATAAATCACAGTAAGAAGAGAAAGCCCAGACACTTGGGTGGTTCAGTTGGTGAAGCCACTGCCTTCCATTCAGGTTAGATCCCAGAGTCATAGGATCGAGTCTCATTACTGGGCTTGCCCTTCTTTGCGGGGAGCCTGCTTCTCCCTCTCCCTCTGCCTCTCCCCCTGCTTGTGCGCTCTCTCTCTCTCTCTCTCTCTCTCTGTGTCAAATAAATAAATAAAATACTTTTTTAAAAAAATAAGAGGAGAAAGCATGACGAGAACTAGTGACACGTTTCTATAAGGATGCCATAAATAGCAGGTAGACCAAGCCTAAATATAATATATTGTGTTTTATTATGAATGAAATTATGTTTGATTAAGAAACAATGTTCCCACATACAGTCAAATACACATATATGCAGTCACTCAACAGAATGAATCGCAGAGGAATCCAAACACTGTTTATCAAATATTCTCACACATATCATACTCCTAATTAGGCTACTCACAGAAATCAATGAAAAATATTACTTTGAAGATTTTAGAAGAAAGGTGTTTTACAAATAAAGTACCCAATCTCAAAATATATTTTTTAAAATGTTCTTTCAAGAATGAAGAAAAACACACAAAATCCTCTCTCAAGAATCGAAGAAAAGTACCTTGAAAATGGCAAAGAGTAGACTAGACAAGATAAATAACTCAAACCCAAGGTGGGAGAAGAAATGGTAAGAGAAACATGGCTTCTGTGTACATACGTATTTATACTCCCTGCCTTTGTCCAGAAACGATGATGGTGCTATCTGCTTTACAGAAGTTCCAGTATCCAGGCCTAGAGAAACTTCCTCCTAAATCCAAGAAGACTTAGGGAGGCTGCAGATCTGTAGTCCATTAAGTCTGAAAGGTCAGGGGGAGTGGCTGAGGTGCCACAGTCTGAATGGAAGCAGATGGTTTGTGTGTGTGTGCTCACACACACACGAACAAAAACTCCGAAAAGTAACAGACAAGAAAAGACTTCACTTACTCTCTGCAAAAACTTTAGACAAAAGTTAAACACATTACTTCTGAGTAGTCAGAAGTTAAGTAGCTTTAAGAAGCGAACATGGAGTCAACTAAGTAAGCACTAAACCTCTCCACCTGATAAGGTTGTTGGAACGTAGTCACCGAAAATGCCACCCAATAAAGGTGGGTAATACATTCTTTTCACGCTAGAATTATGGGCAAATAAGAAAAATTAGCGTAAAGATAGGTGAACTCACTAACTGATTGAAAAACTATAGTAAGACCAAAGTCGACTGATGAACAGATGCGTAACGATGGGAGTTCTTTCCTTTGTCCCAATCTGCTCCGTGGTACATGACCTCAACACACCAGGAGAGTAGAACAGTGAGAACATCAGCGGAAAGAGACAGGCAGAATGGTTAAAGTGGTTTGGGATCTAAGTTGTTTTGGGTGGGGCTTGGAAGCCGGGCACTCTACTCATCATATGAATACTACAACTACCCCACAAAATTTCATTTGAAACAGAGAAAGGGAAAGAGCTGGTATCTGGTCAATAAAAAAAACAAACAAGGGGGCACCTGGGTGGCTCAGTGAGTTAAGCCTCTGCCTTCGGCTGAAGTCATGGTCTCAGGGTCCTGGGCTCAAGCCCCGCATCAGGCTCTCTGCTCATCAGGGAGCCTGCTTCCCCCTCTCTCTCTGCCTCCCTCTCTGCCTACTTGTGATCTCTGTCTGTCAAATAAATGAATAAAATCTTTTAAATAAATTGGACAAGGAGCCATTCTTTTGCACAATCAAGAGAATAAATTCCACGATTGATTTTAGGGAACAGAACTGGCCTCATTTATACTTTAGTAAGGCCAAGATAACCAGTCCTTTACTATTACTTTTCAGATTTTTCATGTCCCCATTACTTACTTCCCACCACTCCTGACCTCATCATATATATATCTGTGGATATCATGGTTAAGAAACCTTGGTTCAGAGTCCAAAAACCTGAGAATTTGGGGAACAATTCACAGTTCATCTGGGGAAGAGGAGCCAAGGCAGAATTTGTGCTGCAGTGGGCCAAATCCCTGGGGCCTTGCAGGATAAACATAAAAAGAAAAAAGGAACAAAGAACTTAACATTAAGGACTTAAACGATGGGATGTTATTTAACGAGAAGAATATATAAACTGGAAAAGCAGATCATCAGGAGGAATACAAATTGCCATTTTTCTAGGTCAAAAACAACCAGATATCAGCAACTTCACAAGATTCAAATGAATATACATTGTAACACATTTTGCATTGGGAAAGGCTGACTTATTTGGTGTAACTGCACTGGGAAGCACCAGAGCGAAGAGAAGTTTTAGAGTCAGTATGAAGGGTGCGATTGACAAATGGGGCAACCAAACTAGGCACTGGAGATGTGCAAACACAACAGGGTAACCCTCTCTCAAGAGACTTCTGTAGAGAGTGATCATTTAAGATCCCTTCTGAATTACTCTGAAGGTTCTTGCCCACGTAAGTCTAAGCAAACTCCAGCAGCTCTGCCTCTGTATGTAATGAAAGTGGAGAAGATGGGTAGATGGGAGAAGAATGAAACCTGAAAAGAGAATGGGACAAGAGAAATCGAGAAAGGCAAGCAAATGACCATTTCCACGAGTGTCAGCCCACCTTCTACAGAACCTGCAGATCATCCCACCCTGAATGCTGTGAAATCTCAACCAGCATCTGTAGGCAGGAAGAAAGAGGCCTGTTAAGTCCAATCAGGACATAGCACCACTACACTACAGTGAAGAGGTCTAGAACGGAAGGCTTCACTGACCTAAAGCGGCTTAAAATCGCAGAACTGTGACTGGGCAGGTTTGGGTACTTGGGTAGGGATGGTTAATCTGGTACAAGCACAGTGGTGAGTGCTCCAGCGGCTGAAGCTCCAGAAGTAGAGGAGAGAGACAATAAATTTAGCTGAACAGAGAGTCTGGGGCGATGAGTCAGAGAAAGCAGGCTGAGGCCAAGACTGGAAATCAATCTTGATTGCCAAGCTCAGGCTTACACTGTAAGTTTGTTCACTAGAGCCTCTGAAGCATGGTTTATAGACAAGATGGAAGACTAAAGGACATATGTCATGTACACATCAAAACAAATATCATAACGTTTGGGATTCAAAGAGAAAAGCAAAAATATGTTCTGATTAATCAGTTGTTTGATTTTTCTATTTTTCAGGTCAGATTTTGCTATGTTCTACTCTTAATGATTTATAATCCATACTAAAAATGTCTCATTTTTATTAGACCAATTTTTGTGCACACCTGTATTACACATTATTAGATCATACTCACCCAGCATTTCCTCTCTAGTGAAAACACAATGAGAAGTTATTAATGAGGGGCACCTGGGTGGCTCAGTGGGTTAAAGCCTCTGCCTTCGGCTCAGGTCATGATCCCAGAGTCCTGGGATCGAGCCCCGCATCCGGCTCTCTGCTCAACAGGGAGCCTGCTTTCCTCACTCCGTCTCTGCCTGCCTCTCTGCCTACTTGTGATCTCTGTCAAATGGATAAATAAAATCTTTAAAGAAAAAAAAAAGAAGTTATGAATGAAAGCATCTGAGCTGAGCTCAAATGTAAGAAGAGCAATAACAGGATACATCTTGAACACTTCCATGCAAGGCAGTGGCATTTTCAAGGGGTAGACGGAAGGTGGTCCACCCACGGTGCAGGCAGTAAGGGGGCACCTTGTCTGTGGGGAATTTAAAAACAGTAATAAACTGACTAAAGTCAGTCTGCTTTTTATTATCACTTTGCACTGGCAATTCCAAACAATTCTAACTTCTCCCTGCTGGGGCAAGATGGCTCCCATCCAGCCACCTCTCCTTGGTCCACCACTAGTACTAATGCTGAGCATCCTGTAAAGTGTTTCACAACCTGTCTCTCTTAACCCTCGTTTCACAGACAGAAGAAAGGCTCGGGAAGCTGGGGCAAATGGGAGAATGAGGATTTATTCCAAGCATTCTGATTCCCAGGTCTGCATTATTTAACCTATAAGCTACTCCCACTCAAGTAAAATGAGCAAAATAGCAGATGCCCCAAGTTCAGCTCAACTTGATAGTCAACAGCTAAGTTTGAATGTCATCTTCCATTAGCCCACCTCCTACCTTTTCCATCAATCAACAACTGACTGCCTATAGCTCACAGAACACTTTTTACTTATTAATTCATTGCCAATTTCTTGACAGTTTCCCTAGAGTGAGGCAGGTTAACTCTGCCACATTCTTGGCCACCGTGGCCTGAGGCAATGATCTCTCTCACAACAGACCGGCAACAGTAAAAATCTACCTCATGAAAACAGTCTGGACTCTTCAGCATTCATTTTAATGAGCAAAGACACCTATGTTTATGTACTGTCAAGAGCCCCATAACAGAAAACCTTTTTCTTAATTGCTTTAATTTTAGACTATGCCTTTACTGGAAGTCACCACACTGAAAATGCAGGAAATAAATAAGTAAAAAACAATGTATTTGCATGTCTTCAATGGTTAAAAGTTCAACTGTGCAAGCAACTCATTTCTTCTCAATTTCTCTATCTATTAAGCACAATGTTAAGTTACAATATTCAAAAGTTCAGTGAGGGTAGAATTTGTCTAATAATCTAAAAATCTTCAGACCATAAAACTACAAACAGAGGCCACTGCTGTCAGGACCTTGGAAATTAGAGTGAAGACACTGACCGTCATTTCATCCCCCAGCTACTAAACGGAGAAACAGAAATAAAATTGCCTTCACAGATTTAAACTTTAAGACCAACACATTCTGAATATGAGTAGAACCATGCAGTAACTTTAGAGATGCAAAACAGCTTCCAAGCCTGGACTTCTAAGTGGTGGATATACTAACACAGCTAGAGAAAGAAAGTGTCAGAGAGCAAGGTACTCAGTCAGCAGCGGATGTCTAGAGTAATGTAGTGGAAGGAAGGATTCTAAGACAGCCTTCTAGTATATACATATATATATCCTCTAGAATTCCTTCCCCTTGAGTGTGAGCAGGACCATGAATATGATGGGATTTCACTCCCGATCAGGTTATATTATAGGACCTAGGTGCGGGGAATTTGCTAATGTCATTAAGACCCCAAATCCATTAATTCAGAGCCCATCAGGAGAGAGATCACCTGGGGTTGGCCTGACTTAATCAGATTGAGGTTTTTAAAAGGACCAGAGATTATAAAGATGGGATGCATGTAAGAAATCCTCAAACTGACCTTGAAAAAGCAAAGAGCTATGTTGTGGAGACAGCCATGTGGCAGGACAGCCTCTAGGAGCACAGGGCCTCAGTCCTACAACCACAAGCAACTGAACAGCCAGTGAGCTTGGAAAAGGACCCCAACCCTCAGATGAGATCATAGCCGGAGCCGACATCTTGATTTTAGCTTGGTGAGGCCCTGAGCAGAGAACCCAATTAACCCATGCCTGGACTCATGACCTGTGAGGAATGAGATAATAAATGTGTTGGTTTTAGCTGCCAAATTGTGGTGACTTGTTAACACAGCAATTGAAAACTAATACAGCAAATCTCCAGATAAGCTGGAAGTGCCCATGTAAATACTGTCCAGGACATAGGGAAGGCAGCCCTGTTCTGGTTAGATGCCAGGTTCACTAATGCAAGACTGGCTTCATACACGGGTCTCCCTTCACAGAAATAATACACTGACCATTCAAACTGGGAATCTTGGTCTTGGGACAATTACGTCTCAGGAAAACAAATAAATATACTGGTCCCCTCACTTCATATATCCACTTCTTTAGCTAGGCTAATGTGAGTCTGTCCCTACAAGAGAGCTCTACCCTTAACATCCAGAGAAAATCAGCATATAACCTGACAAAGCTAAGAATCAGCCAGACCTGGAACTCTGTTAGTTTTCCATTGACACAAACAGTGGCTTAAAACAACACCCATTTATTAGTTCACAGTTCCATAGGCCAGACATCCAGACAGGCTTGACGAGGTTCTCCACTCAAGGTCTCACAGAGCCAAAACAAAGGTGTTGGCTAGGATGCGCCCTTATCTGGAGCCTCTTGGGAAAGATCCACTTCCAAGCTAAATTAGGTTGTTGGCAGAATTCAGTTCCCAGTGGTTACAGAACGGAGGTCCCCATTTATCTGCTGGTTTTCAGCTGGGAGAGTCACACTCAGCATCTAGAAGCTATCCACACTCTCTGGTACATGTCCCCTCCATGTTCAAAGCCAGCAACAACATGCTGAATCAAATCCTATTCACGCTTCAGATTTCCTTCTTTCCAGTAACCAGAACAAACTCTGTTTTTAATGGGCTCGTGCAATTTGATTAGCCTACATGGATACTCTCCCTCTTGCCATACAAGAAAATATAATCATGGGAGTGCTATCTCAACATACTTACAGGTTCCACCCAAACTCAAAGGGTTACACGAGAGGCAAGGGTCATTTGGGGGGGGTCATTCTTAGAACTCTGTGCAGCACACCAGACCATGGCAAATCTAACAAGATAATGCAGGCTACCCTGGGAGGGTGCCTAAAAGAGAAGCAGCAGCCAGCTTCCTAAAGAAGGCATCTCATACACCACATGGACTGTCAAAATTTGCATTCATCGTAAAGCAATTAAGATATTTCTTTTACTGATGTATTCTGAGCACACAGAAAAACTACATTTAATAAAAAATTAAGCAAAAAGCACACACCACTGGACAACCACTTACTATGAGGTACAATGTTAAGCATAAAAATATATATGGTATGAAAATACCTATGGGGCGCCAGCATGGGCCACTCGGTAAGCATCTGCCTTCAGCTCAGATCATGATCCCAGAGTTCCAGGTTGGAGCCAAACTAGCACATCCTGCTCCCCGCTCAGCAGGGAGTCTGCTTCTCCCTCTGCCCCTCCCACCACTTGTGCATGCTCTCTTTCTCTCAAAATAAATAAATGACATCTTAAAAAAAAAAAAAAGATACATAACTCCTCTCAAAAGGATTGATAAGTAATGCAAGTCAAAGAGAAGATAATATGACCATTGATGCCACACTCAATATTAGTCAGAAGCCCAAGCATTAATAAAATATTCACACCAAACTGCAGAACTTTTAAACATTTAAAATATTTATAGCCAGATATTTACTATTTTAATATTAATATTAACTAATATTAATAATGTTAACTATAATATTAATACTAGCTATAATATTAACTTAATATTAATAATAATAAATATTTAAAATATTTATAGCCAGAAGTATTCCTACAAATGTCACTAGTGACTAGTAGATATGGAGACCTTTAACATATTACCAACATGAAGAAAAAATTGCCAATACGATTCTGAATTTTGGGGAGTGTTTAATGTATATACAATTTTTTTTATGATTTATTTATTTGTTTGAGAAAGAGAGACAGCTAGCGAGCACACAGAGGTTAAGGGAGAAACAGACTACCTACCAAGCAGGAAGTCCGATGCGGGGCTCGATGCCAGGACCCTGGGATCATTACCTGAGCCAAAGGGAGATGCTTAACCGACTGAGTCACCCAGGTGCCCCTGTGTATACAATTTTTATATGTAAACAAGAAAAAAATGGAAGAGGAAATATGCCAAAGTTGTTAGCTATTTGAATAGTGGGATTATAGGAGATTTTAACTACATTTTGGTTAACTTTTTAAAATGCTTTCATTTTTTTCAATAAGCATGTAGCATTTTTATAACATGGGGGAATTTATATATACAAACGAATATTTATATTGAGCAAGTCATGGCATTTGGTCCGACCAACCTTTCTTTCAAGCCAAAACCTGTCCTGTACATAAGCCCCTTGATCAGAAAAACACAGGCAGTTTTCAGATAGCACAAATAGCAAGTAGAGACCCTACTACCTGAAACTTGAACAAGAAAACAAACTTGTTAACAGCAACAACTAGAGCTGAAAGGATACAAGAGAGCTGAAACTAGGAAGGGCCACAACAAACCGACAGCAGAGGAGAACAGCGGTGATGAGTAAGTAGATGCTCTGGGGGTAGAGGAAAAGCTACAGAGTGGAGAGAGAGGAAGTGACAGAGGAGAGCCGGGAGCAGAACAAGCTATACGCAAAGGCAGGCAGAGACAGACAGAAACCAGATGGGATGAGAGGAGAATGGATGGGTAGGTGGCAGACCAACCAGCACAGAGAGGGATGGAAGGACAGATGGACAGAAAGCCAGAGCTAGCTAGTGTCCGGTTCTCCTAAGCTGCCTTTCATCTGTGAGAATTTTCCAGCCCCCCCTTTTTAATAAATGATTTTTCATTCCTTTTGACCAAAAATGAGCCCAACTAAAACGACATTAAAAATATTACTTCTATCAGGCTAAAAATTAAAATGAAAGGTCAGTTTTTAAAGGTCTTCTGAAAGATAATTTCTTAATTCAGGTGTCCCCCCCACCCCCACTGCCGCCTTCTTCAAATCTAGTTCCTCCCAAAAGCTGGTGGGAATCTGGGAATCTCTGAATCTCTCCACCCCCAGCACTCACAAACAGAGCAATCCCAGCCAGAAAAGGATTTGCCTATTAGCCACGCTATCTCCACCAAGACAGCAGCCTTATTAAATTACAACTGTTTGAACAAGGTCAAGCACTCAGAGTTTAATTCAAAGTGTTTCCAGGTATAATGCTGTCAGGTCAACTTAAACAAGCCAACAGAGGCTTGGAGTCTGATTAAATATTAAAACAGAATCTTTCACATCTGTTTTTACCCAAGGATGAAATTACTGTACATCACTTCAAGCAGCTCATTAATACACTATACACACATCTTGCCTCAAAGGTTACAGGAATATCAATGCTTCCGAGGCCTGCAGTGAAACTAGCTCACACAGCCAGAAGTGAGGTCACTGCATACTTTCCAGGACGTCAATACCGCTTTACAAAATGTGAGAGATAATCAGTTAGACAGAGACACATTTTAAATTAAAGGATGAAAACCTCCATGAAGTTAAGCCAGTTGCTTTTGATCTAAACCTTCTAATCATTCATTCAGTTGGCTTTGATAGGTAACCTGATAGCACACGTTGAACAAAAATCTTGATTCAAGTTATTATTTTATAAAATGGAGGGTTGTCACATCCAAACAGATGGCCAGAGTGACTACATTTTTTAACTTATAAAAGCACACATATAAAAGGCACATATAAATACTTTAAAGCACAAATATTTGGGACACTCATGGTGCATTAGGTAGAAGTAGTTGCAGGCTTGCTACTTTAAAATCTATGTAATAGGGAATGACACCTGGACAGTCTAGAACTACTTAGACTATTTCTGTGTCGCCATACCTGACAGGTATGTGTCATGGGTGATAGGACTGTGTTTAGGGGACAGCTATGTGTCCCCTATAACTGACAGTGAACAGTTTACAAAGTGCAGTACTGTCTACACCGTAGGCTGTTTAACACCGTACTTCGTGGCCGCTGTGCACATTTCCTACCTTCTCCCCTTCCATTGGTACACACCCCGTTTCTTCTGGGGAGTGCCACCTCCTGGTCCTGGAGAGCTATCACTCACAGTGCCCTCGGCTCCTACCCACCTAGACAGACCCACCCCCAAACCACAGTCCCCAGGCCTCTGGTGACAGTGGCTGGGGTCTAAGGGTTGGGCACATGCCTCAGGGAGGCTCTTTCTATATGCTTCCATATGCATGTCGAGAGAAGAAAGTCTTTGGTGGCTGGAATTGCTCACCTGGCAGGATGTATAGGCAGACATTTTCCCATTCCCAAGAAGACAGCGGAGACGCAAGTTATGTTTATAGAGGGAGCAGAGTTTTAGCAGAGAAACAGCCCTGACCACATCCTCTCAGCAACAGAAGCCAATTGAGCTCAGTCCACCCTCCACTTTCTGTTTCGAGTCTTAGACATCTCTAGATGGTATTAACTTTGCTATTCTGACCCCAGGGACAGTTAAAACGCATGCTTGCTCTAGGAAATCCCACTGATCTCTCTCTTTTTCTTAGGTTCTATAGAACTACAGCTTCTAAAACATTACCTACAGATTTTACCTTGCACTGCTTTCTTACGGTTTCGTAGGTATAACTGATTTAAAATTCTAAATTTCTTGTTGCAGTATATTAAAAAGAATATAAAGGCTGCTTAAATCTAAGACATTTTAAATTATGTAGGTAGTTCAATATAGACTAGGATAAGGATAATAAATTCTAGCTATGTAATACTTGACTAAAAATAAAGATGCTGGTATTAATGTGGTACTTGTGGAGTCTGTCTCACTACAATATTGCCACACCCCATATATTCAGGTTTCTTTTCATGAAAAGAGATGATCACTCTCTTATTCAGAAGAGATCGACTGCTCACCCGAAGAAGAGTGGTTACAGCGCATAGATCTCTCGCAATCAAACCTTCACAATCCAATTTGAGGCTAAAGAAAAATTATTCAGGAACCAACTGTTGGACTACGGAATTTTAAAAACCCACTTAGATATACTGTCTAATGTAAGGAATAATTTGGGAGATGAAAAACCAAAGGTTCATTTTTCCCCCCCAAATGTATAATTACACCAGAAAATGAAGGTGACTGTAAGTAAAGAATTGTTTTATGCTTCTTATTTCTGCCACAGCACAGTAAATAACATTTTCAGAGGAAAGACCACAGGATGTGGAGCCAGGAGACCCAAGCAGGAGTTCTTGCTCTGCCACCAGCTGACCCTGTGAGGACAAAACAGATAAAACTTCTCTTGAACCTATTTTCTTAGCTGCACAAGAGTTAATGACCACCTCACCCACTATGCAAGTGGGCAGAAGACCCAGTGAAATGAAACCCACTGACATTTCAACACCTGAAAGCAACAAAGAGAAGTTGCTGTCTAGAAAAAATAAATTAGTTAAGATCATGTGCTATGATCCTAATCCTCTTCCAATTTTGTAAATGAGAAAATAAATCTCAAAGAGGTTAATCCTAGCTTGTAAAAGCCACAGAGCCAGTACAAGAGACAGGTCTGTTCAGGGCCTCCGCTGTTCCCCATCAAAAGCCCTGCCTTCAGTGACTACAGAGCAAGGAAGCTACGCACCTCGGCTCATGTGGATCCAAATTCTCAGTCACTTTGCCCGGTTTACAAATGCATTTCACATGTGCTGAGAAGACAAAAGTTCTACAACAGGCTCTTTATTTTTGTTCATTTTTAAAAAGATTTTATTTTTTTACTTATTTGACAGAGAGGGAAAGATCACAAATAGGCAGAAAGGCAGGCAGAGGGAGAGGGGGAAGCAGGCTCCCCGCCGAGCAGACAGCCTGATACGGGGCTTGATCCCAGGACCCTGAAACCATGACCTGAGCTGAAGGCAGAGGCTTAACCCACTGAACCACCCAGGCACTCCTATTGTCTATTTTTATTAAATACAACTTATTATTGACAAAGTAAAGATCCAGCAAATATACATAAGGCCCTACTGTGTTTTGTTGAACAAAAAATTTCATGGTATCTATGCTAGGCTTGGTATACTTAAAAAGATAATTTAATATGGCAAAAATATCTGCAACTAAATTCTAGTTAATTTCCTATGGAATGCTCAAGTTCTAAGAAATAAAACAGTTCCCAAATTTTCAACTTTTGGAAGCAAAACAGCAACACAGATCCCTACTTATAAGTTCATAGTGTTCATTTACTGAATGTAAACCATGATGAGTTTATTCACATTTTTAATAAGATGTATTTTTTATAGAAATGCTGAAATCTCCTCACTAGCGATTTGTATCATGACGCAAGTTGAAATCATTTAAAAATCAAGTCCATCTTGGACGCAGTTCAAGGCTAAGACACAAAATAGATGCTCACCCCATCTTCTGTCTTCTGTAGGATGTGAGCAACACGCCCTATTAGTAAGTAACAGAAGAGAGAGAGTCTCCAGGTACTCATGACTCACTGGGTGCTCCCTGCCCACAGTCCTAATGGAAGTTAAAGGAAATAATCAACCTGTTGGGCCAAGGGTGAGAGCTATGGATGCCTGAGGGGCTGCCAGAGTGGGGAGGGGGCTGCAACACAACGACTACTAGACTGGGCCACCATGCTAAGGGCATAATCTCAGGACTGCTTGGACAGACATGCATGTCATGTTGGGGTGAGGAGGAGAGCAGGAGGGAAGGCTCCCTAGTGTGTGTGCCTGAGTGTCTATGTCTGGGCTTGTTTCAAGGGTGGAGAAGGACGCAGTGAAACTGGAAGGCTAGGCTGTGGAATTATAATAAAACATTCAAATACTTAGGAAAAAAGGCTTTTTGAAATCTTAAACCATTAAATTTAAACACCAATAGTTAATAAAATACAAAATAATTTGTTCAGCAGAACTCCAATACAGCACAATCTTACACCACATACAAATTCATACTTGAACGATACCATCAAGCAGAATAAACCGTAGTAAATGTAAATTCAATAAATTCTTTCTTGATTGTTCAGCCCCACCACCACCACCAGAGAAGACTATAAGGAATTTAACAGAAGGAAATTAATCATCATAATACTTTGGTTCAATACTGAGCTACAGTGAAATAATTTGGGCATTAGCACAGTTTACTTGAAATAAGATTTAAAGCAGCACATTTAAATGAAGCAGAATTCATTAAGCAACCTCTCAAAAGGATCATTTCCTCTAATTATTGCTTTTAGAACAGAAGACAAAAGCAACCCAATGTAAGTTCATAAAATCCACAATTAGCTGCCAAAATCTTACCAGATAAAATTAGAAGAGAAAGGACACTTAGAAGTACAATTGGTAAAAAGTTCTGTTGCTCCTTTAAAAAAGGCATTTGCTCTTTCTTTCTACCCATAATCATGGTAAAGTAAAGAAACATCATGGGCCAGATTATTATGGTAGGTCCTCAAGAATGGAGGGAGGGTGGGGGAGCAGAAGGTGACGCTGGATGCTGCAGCACCTTACAGTGCTGGGGTGGGAGGAGGGTTATAAAAATCCTCACGCTACCTCCAGACAAGTGTTCTAACAGGAGCTGCATCTAAGAAGCTATGGGAGAAGGAAGCTGTGACTAACTGGCTGAGTGGAAAATCTCCACATGTGAGCCGTGTCTTCTAGGGGGAGAATGAGCCTAAAAAACAAGCTAAAACAAGAGGGAAAGTAAGGCATTCCATAGCCTGTGCAAAACAAACAACAGTACATGAAAGAGTCCCAAGGATGAAACAGAGTATTTTAGGGAATCTTTGGAGAGATGACGAGTAGGGGAGAAGAAGTCGCCATGATGACAGGGTACACAAAGCTGGAAAGATGGATGGGAACTAGATTATGGAAGAAGAATGTTTCAAACTATGGAGTTAGTTGAAGCTTTACACCTTACTCAATAGGGCTTGCTGGGAAGATATTGAAGATCTGATCAAAATCTGTCATATTATCTACTAAACTTTTCAGTATTCCAAAGTATTTAATAATTATACTGTTTGAACTGCAAAAAAAAAATATATATATATACATGTATGTGTGTGTGTGTATATATATATAGTTGAAGGCAAAATGAAAAGGCAACCTATGAAATGGAAGGAAGTATTTTCAAACCATGTATCTGATAAGGGGTTAATTAATATCCAGAATAGCTAAAGAAATGCTACAACTCAATAACCAAACAACAATATGATTTCCAAATGGGAAAAGCACTTGAAAATGGCTAGCATCCACACGAACAGAAACTCAACACCACTGATCATAAGAGAAACACAAACCAAAATCACAATGGGAAACACCCTCACATCCATCAGGATGGCCTCTACTAAAAGTACAGAAAAGATAAGTGTTGACAGAGATGTGGAGAAATCAGAACGCTTGTGCACTGTTGGTGGGAAGGTAATTTCCTGTAGCTGTTATGGGAAACAATATAGAGGTTTCTCAAAAAATTAAAAATAGAATTACCATACGATCCAGCAGGTCTACTTCTGGGAATACATCCAAAAGAAATGAAAACAGGATCCTAAAGAGGTATTTGCAACATACTCATTGCAGCATTATTCACAAGAGCCAAGAGGTGGAAGCAACCTGAATGTCCATTAACAGATGAATGAATAAAAACTGTGGTATGTACATATGCTGGAATATTACTCAGCCTTAAAAGAAGAAGGAAATCCTATCATACGCTACAATATGGATAAACCTTGGGGATACTATTCTAAGTGAAATAAGTCAGTCACAAAAGACAAATTTTACATAATTCCACTTATATGAAATATCTATGGTAATCAAACCCTTAAAAAGTAGAATGTTAAGGGGCTCCTGGCTCGCTCACTCCATAAAGCATGCAGCTCTTGATCTTAGGATCATGAGTTCGAGCCCCATGTTCAGTGGAGAGATTACTTTAAAAAATGAAAATATTAATGGGATGCCTGGGTGGCTCAGCTGGTTGGTTAAGCAACAACTCTTGATTTTGGCTCGGGTCACCATCTCAGGGTCACTAGATGGAGCCCCATATTGGGCTCTACACTCAGTGTGGAGTGTCCTTAAGATTCTCTTTCCTTCTTCCCTTGCCCCCCACCCCACACATGCTCTCTCTTGCTCTCTCTCTCCTGTCTCTCTCCCTAAAATAAATAAATTTTAAGAAAAAAATTTAAAATGTACTGTGCTATATACCTTAACTTTAAAAATGCCTAAGATCGTAAATTTTATGTCTTGTTTTTCACCACTATAAAACAAACCAACAACAAAAATAAAAAATTACAATTAAAGGTTGCAAAGTTCCAGGCTAATTCATAATGGGGACATGACCTGTATTAGCTGTATAATGAGTTATCAAATTTACAGTGTTCCACTTATACGGAAATTTAAACTTTCTCAGATGACACAGTAATTGCTGGCAAGCTGCATGCCTGAAATTTGCAGCGTACAAAGTAAATGAAACCGCATGTAATTATAAGACCCAGCTCTAGTCAACTGGTGCTGAGATTGTTGACTATGCCATCGTGGAAGGATTTTTTTCAGGGTTCAGTAACCTATAACTACTGATTGGTTGGTAGCTAGAATTTAAAAAAGAAATCACGATCTCAAATGAATATAGCCAAATTTTCAGTTATTAAAAAGTCCAATCTAGTCTAAATCAAAACTAATTTCATCCAGTGTGAAGCTTTTCCCCCTCTCTGAGGGGCGTGGGCTTGAGGTGAGGGCAGGGCTCAGAGAGTGAAAAGAGGCAAGTGTAAGGAAAAGAAAACAGAGAGGTCCATTCACTTGTCTTCGTCCCCTGGCCTGTAGAAGAGCTGCCAGTTAGTTGCAGGAGTTCAAATGCAGGCTCTCTCCAGTGTGACTCCTTCACTGGGACCCCCAGGCTGCCTGATGCAGGCAATGAGGGCCCTTGGCTCATCTCTCACCACCTCCTCTTAGCCCCTGCTCCTGCAGTTCCCACACAGCCTCTTTCTGCTGGGGTCCTACAGCTGGGCCTAGCGGGCAGTCCTACCAGCGGCGGTCTTTCAAGATGACTCACAGCTGCCCTCCAGGCAGACCTCCTGGCCAGCAGGAAATGTCATGCATTGGCGTCCCCTCTCCACACACTATTCCCCCACCCCCACCCCCAGGGCAGCTCCAGCCACTCCCATCTCTGTGGGCCATCTCCAAACTCCAGGAGATTCACACTACAGTCTCAAGAACTCTTGGGATTCCATTCTAATCTCATACCAGCTTGGGCCTCTCTCAAATGGACTGCAGGGAGGATAGAGAGAGGGAATTCACTTCTCCCGGGGAAGAGCACGTTCTATTCCTAAGAAGTTCCTTGTATGAAATCCTTTCTGGTCTCCCTGACACCCGCCTGGGTTATAGGGTGGAGGATATAATAGTTGTTACACGCATATGGCCGCCTCTTACCAAATCCTACAATGGATGATTGATTCTCTTAAAACAATGTGGATACTTACCACCTACCGGCAACAGCTCTGGGAGCTGGGTAAAAATTTTAGACAACAGGAAAACTACCATTTAACCTACCGTAGTATACTCATATAGTAATAGGAGAGAACATAAAGACTCCATCCAACTGTGCTCAGTTATCAGGTGCCCAAGGTACCTTCACGAGGCCTAAAATTCCTCAGGAGACAGAGTCTGAAATTCAGCTCTATTAAATATTCAAGTAACAGCACAAATAAGCACAGAAAACAGCAACACTGCTGAACACAAACTGCTGGCTGGCGGGCAGTGTCACCATGCTGCAAGTTGTGATGATGTACACAAAGGCGGTTAGATGTTATCAGTGCAAAATGCACAAAAGTAAACACTCTGTTAACACTGATGTGAGCAACCAAGACCATCCAGGAAGGAAAGCCGGGTAATTTTAGTAACTCCTCTAACTGTCCCTGCATTTTAGATCATTCTCTCCAGACTCAAACTCCAGGGTAAGGGCAGTCAGCAGGCTGAGCCCAAGCAGTGAGCCCACCCCTAACTCTCAGGAGGAAAAGAACAGGAAACACTCATTTGACTTCAACTGGCTTGCAAGCAGAAGGCAAACCCTACCACGGCCCACCAGTGCCCAACCTGTAGCGGACATCTTCCTTCGAGAACCCAGAATGTAAGTCGAAACAACA
Organism: Martes martes; assembly: GCF_963455335.1. NCBI lineage: Eukaryota > Metazoa > Chordata > Mammalia > Carnivora > Mustelidae > Martes > Martes martes. The sequence continues at coordinate 51,632,205 of NC_137902.1, forward strand.
CTAGCAGTGACAACCAGTGTTATTTCTGGCAGTCCACATGACATGCCAGTAACATTTCATCTAAAAAATAATTTATAAAAGCATATCATCACCACAATCTGCCATCATCCGTCAGAGTCAACAAAAAATGAAAGCTCCCAGAAGGGCTAAGATCATTAATGCAATGCTGATAAAAAGACGCCAGGAGATTATTTAATTTTTTATGTCATATCATGTTAATTGTCATGTTTAAATTTGTAAATTGTTGCTTGTTTAAAAATCCATTTACTAAAATAATAAATAATGCATGTTGTGACATATTAGTGAAATTATTATTTTTTAAAGCATCACAGGCACAGATGAATAACCATTTCAGTGCAATCGCTTGTACCATTCAGGGAAAAACAAGAGGATCTGATTAAGTTACACCATGGCAGAAAAACCAAGAGTTGCTACCACATTTCCCTACTGCAAACTGACCCTCTACATCTCAGATTCTTAAGGTCAGCTCAGCTCAGCAAGGCACCTGAGAAGCCAAAGCCAGAACTTGGAGCAGGAGCATCGGCTAACACGGAAGTTGAGCTGGCAATGGAAAGCTGGCCAGGTTTAAAAGAAAGGCTCTAAGAATTCCCAGGACAAAAGATTTTCCAAATCATGATATGGCAAAGAGAGCAAGGATCATGGCTTTGCGCTCTCTCACTAACTTTATTCCATAATCTTTCATGTTGAATTTCACCTCTTCATGCAGGACTTAGTTCTTTACTTTCATTGGTAAGGGTAAACACTAGCATCTCCTTTGAAAACAAAGCAGTTATTTGCTAATGCTGGCAGGCAGAGAGCAAAACCAGAGTGTGTAGCACAAATGTAATTCTGAAGTTCAGCCATTTACATGCAAAAAAACCCCCCTATGTTCTACAAACTTTTAACACAAGATTTAAACCTCTATCACAAACCCTTAGAAAACAAACTTGGAAGTGACTGAAATAAAAGTCAAACCAATGATGTTACAAAAAATACCTGGTAACCAAAAGATTAAACAGAAAACATGAGCCTACTGAGTCAAGGTCAAAGTCCCAAATCTGACATTCTCAGCTCTCTGTGGTCTGGCCATAAGCTATCTTTTAAAATCTTACTTCCTACTGCTTCTCTTTTATACACCTGTTCTATATACCTGTTTGTATGCCTGGACCAAGGAAAACTGCTCACCGTTCCTCATATTCTCCTTTTTGTAGCTCTGTTCACAGTGGCAAGCCATTCTTCCCTGCCTTTGCACCCCTCCTTAAAAATCACAGGTCCAAATTCTACCACCCCAAATGACATCTTGGCCAAGAAGGCTCCCTGGATTTTGCAGGGACTGCTCTCTCCTTATTCTGGCTCCCACAGCTCTGTCGTGTTACAATGAACAACAGTCATCTTTGGTGATAGTGTCACTACTGAATTCTTAGTGTGTATCTTCACAATGCAGCTCTCACTTATGGTGAGACACCCATACTAGGCCCTGTTTACACCCGAGGATCCCAGGGTCCAGCCTCCAGAGCAGAGCAAACCCAACCTCCCACCTATGGTGGGTCATCTCCTACCTGCTTCATTACATGCCTCATTTACTCCTTTTGCTCTTCCCACTAAGGTTTAGTTCTCTACCCAGAGAATTGCATTCTCTCTTCAATGTCGCTGGGTAATGTTCCTTGGTATGACCTATTTTCTGCTTCACCATAGAATTCCTTCATCCAAACAGTGGATGGGATACCACCCACTGCGTTTGCCACAGGGAACCCCCAGGAGGTGGAGGGGTAACCCTGCAGTAATTATCCTGGGTTAACCAGGCACCACCTTGTAAACTGAGGCCTTCAATCTTTTCACACAGACCAAACAGTTTACAATGGGGCAACTGGCCCTAGTCTCTAGTCCTGCTCCCCCTTTTCTTGGACCTCACTGCACAATTCTCTCCCACTGAATCTTTACAGTTATTTAACTTCTTTATGGAGCTGAACAAGCTCTCAGTCATCTGGGCCTTAAAATTCTCAGACAAAGCAGAGTATCAAATCTAATGGCAGAGGTAGAGAGAAATACCTCAGAGAAGTGAATTCATTCTCACTGTTAAAACAATTTCAGGGACGCCTGGACGCTCAGTCAGCAAGACATCAAACTCCTGGTTTCAGTTCAGGGTCATGAGATCAAGCCCAAGCACTGCATGGGCTCTGTGCTCAGTAGGGAATCTGCTGGAGATTTTCTCTCTCTCCCCCTCTGCCAATGTCCAAATCCCCCCACCCCTGCCTATGCATATGCTCTCTCTTTTTCTCTCTCTCAAGAGAGAAGTTCAATCTCAGGACTCCAGGACCGTGACCTGAGGCAAAGGCAGATGCTTAACCGACTGACCACCCAGGCGCCCCTAAATAAATCTTTTTAATTTTTTTTCAATTAATACAGATGATACAGATGAAGTCAATCTCTACTGTCATCTCCTCACCTCCCATTCCAGGACTTACCTTGAGTTCTTTAGCAACACATTTATGTATCATCTGCCATATTAAATCTAATCTTCTCACTTATAATATACACTATGCTTCACCAAGAAAGAATAAAAGGTTTAAAAATTAAACTATGCCACCAATGGTTAGATACACTGATTTCAGAAATTCTAAGATGTAAAAAACATGTTTTAGAATCCATGAACCGCCCCTAGAATTCAAATAATTTTATACATAGATTTCATATGCACAACACATACAAAATCTATAAATGCAATACATATAGAAATACATCTAGTTTTGGGGAGTGTTTTTTGTTTTTTTTTTTTTACATAAACTGTGATAATTTTATCCTTTACTTTCCTCACAAAAATTTATCAGGGAGAGTTTCCCACATCAGTTGCTACAGATCTACCACATTGTTTTAGGTGCTGCGTACTATTTCATATGCTGACTGTACCGCTAGGCAGTCAATTTCCATATTTTACCATTACTAACAATGATGGGGTAAGAGTATACACCTGTGTATCATGCTAGATACACATTTACTGAATCAAAGATATCGGGCCTTATTTTTGCAGATACTGCCAAACTGCCCTCCCAAAAAGCTCTGAACAATGTATACATTCCCCTGATGTAAATGATACCCATTTTTCCTCTCTTGTTGCCAAAACAGATTATCAATCTTTTTAATTCCTGTCAATCTTATGGGAGAAAAACCATACCTGATTATTCTGTAGACGGTGCCTTATAGTCTATGTATTTACTCTCTGACTATTACAAAGAGCCTATTTTCTCCCAGTCTCCCATTTGTCTTCTAATTATATTTGCAGTTTTGCTTTTAGTGACAGACATTTCAAATCTTTAAAAAGTCAAATTTACCCATCTCTTCCCATCTGTAGCCAAGATTACTTACTTTTGGAAATATTTTCTTCTTCTAATAGTTAACCCATTCTTTCTAAATACCACTGAAGTTCTGGCCAGGCACTGTTTGGAGGGTGATGGGATTATACTCCCACAACCCACACGCTGGAAAATTTCCACACAGTTATCCTGAGCCCACCTCTGAAAGGGGCAGGTGCCAGTCAGGGCTGTGCCAGCCTGTGGGCACTATGTCAGGAAGGACTAGCCAGTTCCTTTCCTTAATGTCTGGAGCAGAAGCCTGACCCGTTCCAGGCATTGTGTGCCAAACCATTCCAGGCTACATGTGCCAACTGAGTCAGGCTGACATCATGGCCCAAGGCCAGAGACCAAGGACCCAAGCACACCGACAGGCAAGCATCCCTCTATCCACGGCTGAGTTCTGAGCCAGGAGTGTCTGGACACCTTCTGTGAAGACTGTCAACCCATCTCCTCATCCTGCCTCGGTCTCAGATGTAACAGACCGCCCAAAGAGCTGTATCCCGGACCTGGCAAAAACAAACCCCAGTGCACTCGGTAACTCTGCTGACTTGATCCTGACAGGCCCAGCTGCCAAGACACAAGGGCATGTGACACAAGTCCCCTGTCCCCGGGAGCCAAGGGGGAAAGGCTGGCTCTTCTCCCTCAACATCTGCACCACGAGATCAGATCAGTAATTCCTCTGCGTCCAGCTCACCACTGTTTACACGCTCTCCCTTTCTCACTCCATAACCTACTGCTCCAGCCTGTCTAAGCTTCACCCTTCAGGCCCTCTGACTCGCCCAACTGCCACAAAGAGGGACAGTTAGGTTCCGAGTTCCCTGACCCCAAGCAGCGTTCAGTGAGCTCTGGATAGTGGTTCAGTGGGAAACAGGCTGGTAGGAACATACATCCCTCTGCTTAAGTTCACGATTTCTTTAGCTAAAAACACAGAACTCAGTGAGCAGGCAACGTGGCTGAACAAGAAGGAGCAAATGTGGCCTCTTTTTCTGCGGCTTTTCCTCGGGTCCTGGATTTCCAACTAAGAGCACAGCCAAAGTGAACTCAGGTGGGGTCTTAATAGTCGGGAGAAAAAAAAGAAAAGAAAAGAAAGCTGAATTCTTACTGTGACTTTTAAAAATCTGGCTTGCCTGACAACCTCTATACCTCTGTTTAAGGAGTATTTATCTCCATCAGACACTTCTGGTTGCTGAGCCAAACTCAGCATCATCCAGAATTCCTCCTCACCTTGGTGAGGGGGGAGTATGGATGAGGAAATGTCCATGTTCAATGTCTCTGCCTCCAGCATGCCACAGTCCGGGGAAAGTATATCTCCCAGACGTGGGGAAGACCCCAGGGGCCCTACTCACACACATCTGGAGCTCAGCAGAGCTCCCGGCAGCACACACCTGAAGAAATCCCAATCCTGCCTCAACCCTCTCTCGGCTGAAATTAATCTTGCATGTCAGAGTTGATACACAACTCTGTGTTCTGGGATATAAACAGTTCCTCCTTGAGCTGTTAAGCCTCAGCCCTTCTGCAAAGCAATGAAGCCAAATCCTGGTGATAATGCCCCACTTGGCATTCTGTGCTCTGGAAGGACAGAGCTCACCCACTGGCCTCTCAAAGCCTCCGGAGGAAACTCAAATAGAAAGCTCCTCGAAGGTACCACCGAAGTAAGTTCCAGTCACCCTCTAGCCTCCATATTTAGTATACTTCCTTATACACAGGAAATATTTTCCAAATATTTGTTCAATTTTTTATATGGAATTATTTTTGGAATGGATACTTGCCTTCTCAGGAAGTTCACTTCTAATGTATTTAAGCCCAATAAACTCAACATCTTTGTTAAAGAAGCCTCTCCCCATGGCTAACAGCAATACTATCCATTATCAATTTCAAATTTAACGAGCCTCAACTTCTCAACCAAAACCAAGGAAATTTGAAATTCCAGGACGCCATTATACTAAATGTAAGTTGTTCTACATGCTCTTGATCCCTGCTATCCGATATGGTAATCACTAACCACATGTGACTATTTAAATTTTAATTTTAAAAAAATTTAAAATTTAATTCCTTGATCTCACTAGCCACATTTTAAGTGCCCAAAAGCCACATGTGCCTATCATACTGAACAGTGTAGATATGGAACATTTCCATCATCCTTTTGCTCTAGATGCATTACAAATCTTAAAAACTCAAAGAATTCTTAGCTTGCAGCCAGTATCAGATCATCAAAGTGCCATAATTAAATTTAAAAACACACTGCTCCTTTAATTAAAACAACAGAAGGAAACACTCTCACTGATGAGTAGAGAGCTTTTATAATAATAGATTAGTCCCATCACAATGAAAAACTTAAATGCAGCAAAATTCTCATCTATCTCTGGTTGTCAAAATTAATATGTTATGCAGAGGGCAACGCATACTTGGGAGTCACATGAATCCTCTGGACAGATAAGATTTCTGGTTAATGGTCATTTAGGGAGCTAATTTTTATATAACCCTTAAAGTCTTAGGCTGAATAGTGTGCAAACATCTAGGAAATGTTCAACCCAGGGATTTCAAAATGTATGCATACAAAACCAAAACATCTAAGTCTTCTAAGAGCTCAAAATCTGAAGGTAGGAGAAAGGATGCCATGAACATGTTAAGAAATTATGTAAATTAGAACAAAGGAAGCCTCTACATGGAGCATCCTTCCTCCCCACTCCCCACTAAATGCCAACATGCCTTAGTGGATAAAACACACACATAGGTTGTTAAAGTAAAGGGATATTCTATTTTTTTTATATAGACTTCTAGGACATTGAGACTTCAAGGTAAAAGTCCCAGGCAGCAATGTTACAGCTCTGGAATAAAAAAGATTTTCCCCCACTGTGAAGCAATGAGAGGGATAATAAATGTGCAATGAAAAATAAATCAAAACCCAGATGGATAACGATGTACAAAAGGGGAAGCCTGGGGGTAAAACACAAGATAACTTAACCAGGAGTGTCAAGGTATAAAACAATGCACTGGATTCTGAATCTTATACATTTTTTAAGTATTTGTGATGTTCTCATTGGATTGTCCAGTGAGTTAAGGTTTAATTGCTCAAGGTCACTTACCAGTTCTCACCTGAGATGTGCTCTACCTTAAGGACTAACTCAAAGGTCACAAACAACTCTACTTTGTTTTCAGCTCAGTTCTACGCTAGATCCTAAGGCCTATGACATCCTACTAACGTAAAGGTCAAAGGAAATACATCCCCAAAATATTGCCAGAAGGACAGCTAGAGATTTAAGTGGTGACCAACAACTGGGAGGTTAATGTCAACTTTTAACTTTCATCTCACCTTTTCCTCTCCATACTATCTCCTGGTCCTCAACCAGTGATCATCCTTTTATACCTGACTCCAGTGTCCTTGAAAAGTTATTTATCATCATGAAATCAAACTGTATTTTCTCCTTTGGGAACACACATGTTGTACAACAAGAGAGGAAACTTAGACCATGATGATGGGTAGAACCGTATTAGATTCACATACTGACCTTGACTTTACTGGAAATTTTCAAGTGGTAAAAATTTCATCAAGGTAAGATGAAACATGAAAATGAGAAACATTTTCCCCTCCACTTTACACATTCATTGTTTCAATTCTGTTGCCAACTGTTTGTAATCTTTCTATAAACTCTCAGGAACTCAAGAGAAAACAGTGTATGAGTCACTCTCCCAAGAGCATATAAATGATGAAAAATATATTAGCATGTGCACACTATCATTCATTGAAATTTTATTTAGCTGTTTTTAATAAAAACCCGTATGATCATCAAAAGTATATTTTAAGCATGTTACAGATTCTAGCATATATTTCTTAAAATTCAGAAGGAAGTATGTGGACCAAAAAAGCATTAATACATCAACCTTCAAGAAAGAGGCTTAGAAGGTTTAAGATATTAAAAACAAAATGTTAAGACTTAAAATACTAAAGACAAAATGTTTTAACTAAAATTTATCAGATTTTAAAAATTTCTTCACTGAGACATTAGAGAAGAAATTAACTTTTTAAACAAAGACAATTTTTTAAAGTAAGCAATCTTACAAAATGTTTATCTAACAGAATCCACGCATTTTGGCTACAGGATCTCTATTGACATACCTAAAAAACCACAAATCACTATGAAATAGGTCTGGAAACATGTGGCCCACGTAGAAAAGGTCTTTAACAAAGAAAGAATTCTTTCTAAATTACATCAGTACTCACAACCACCACTGGTTATAGATGCACAGCATTAGTCACATACGAAGTAGTGCCTTTACTAATAAGAGAGTATGTCCGAATAGCACACTTCTCTCCCTCTTTCTCTCTTTTTTTAAAATAAAACTTAATCATCAAAGGCTAGAACTGAGAGGCACAGGGACTAGTTCCAAGATACCAGATAAGAGGATGGCTGCAGAATGAAACTATCGTTAAATATTAACTAAAAGTCAAACATGCAAGAAAATATAAAATATGTATCACAGTTTTTGGATGAGGTTAAGGAAAAGCGGCAGGGAGTGAGGTTCCTATTAACAGTAAGAGAAGTGAGAGGAATCTTTGCTCAAACAGGGAAAGGAGGACAGCAGAGGAGAATCTTGGAGTAAGAGTCAGAACTCTGGGTTCTAACTGAAGTGAAAAGAAGGATCCTCCTGACTCCTCGAGGCCCAGCAGCCACATCCAGCCCAGGTCTCAGCTTCAGGTAGAGGGTAGAGAAGAGAAAAAAGGTTCTTTCTGATCCTATTCTTCCAACCAGGTCACCCACAAAGGGTCTTCATTAGGACTGCTTTCAAGGTCAACCTCAGCAGGAAGCCTGGCTTCTGGAGGGCTTCTGGTGTCTAATGGTGTACCCCCAGGTGTGTGCTAGCGAGCACATGCCTGAAACACAGGGTTTAACACGTATACCTGCCGGAGATAACATACAATTCTTTTCAGTGTAATCAGTCAATTAATCGGAAGTATTAGAGAATCAATTCCAGGCTGCTGTGAACAAAACCGCCCTGGAGCTGGGTAACACTGCAGCCCCAGAACTTCCGGTCAAAATTCCACATGCACTAAGCAGCAACTTGGGAGTCCTACTTCAAATCTGCTCCATGGATTCAGAACCCTTATTTCTCATTGTATACTATTCAAATATTATTTAATAGTTTAATCATGATTTTGTATAGTTTATAATTAAGTTACTATCCTAGATTATCAAATTATTGTGTTTTTTCCAGTCTTTGTAAGCCTAGTGAAGGTGGTTTCGTCCTCAAGAGATGATGTACTTACAGACGAGAACAGGAGAGGACTTAAGGTGACCATCATCCTGGTTCTCCTACAGACTGTCCAAGTTATGGCACCAGAAGTCCTGGTTCCGGCAAATATCTCAGTCCCAGGCAAACCAGGACACCCATCACCCCAGATAAGATCCCAAAGTTGGTAACTATATCAAGATAATATTGCCCTGAGAAGAGCAGATGCTATGTAGACTGATAGAAACCCACTCCCACCACCTCCTCCTTTGCATTCTAACCAGAAAGACTGGAAAGCTAAATTATTGACCTCCCTGACTACCTGCAGCTAGAGGATGGCCATGTGACTCAGCTCAGGATAATGAGCTGAGTCCCACCAGTTCCCTGGTGGGAAGGGGACTGCCTCATTTCCTGAATAAGAATGAAAAGCATCACTAGAAGAAAGCTTTTGCTGTTACCCTTGGTCCATTCCCTCTGTTCCCTGCTGGGACCAAGAAGTGATGCCTAAACACAAAGAAGTTACTTTGTGAGAAGGGTGCCTGGGTGGCTCAGTTGGTTAAGCATCTGCCTTCAGCTCGGGTCATGATCCCAGGAACCTGGGATCCAGTCCTGCATCAGGCTCCCTGGTCAGCAGGAGTCTGCTTTTTCCTCTGCCCCTTCCACTGCTTGTGCTCCCTTCCCTGTCTCTGTCTCTCTCAAATAAATAAATAAAATCTTAAAAAAAAAAAAATTTACTTTGTGAGAAGGAGATGAGCATGAGAAAAACCTCTATGCTAAAGATGGTGAAGCAGAGACATGCAAAGGCCCTGGGGTCTGGATTTAACTGTGGCACAAAGGCAGCTGGCTGTGCCAGCCTTGCAGTTCCTCCCACAACTGCTGCAGGAGACAAAGAACTCCCACATATTCAAGCTCCACTGAAGCTCCCCATTATTTTAGGTGAACATACCCCTAACTTATATTAATTGTGAGACTTAAAAGTCAGCAGGCCACTCTGGGAAATAAAGAGTAAACTGGTCTCTCTCTCTCTCTCCCTCTCTCTCTTTTTTTCTTTTAAACAGCAGGTATGTGTATTTTACCAAGGAAAACAAGGGGGAAAAAAAGGCTCAGGGATGAATAAGGTTTGGGTCAGACATGGGGTAGGGATGTTTGCTGGGTATACAGCTGGGTAGTTTTTTAAAAGCTGAAAGGTGAATAGTTTGTCTTCCACGGTCAGGAAACAGGTGTGAATGTCAACTCCACAACCGCAAAACAGCCTCTTCAAAATGTCAGGTAGCTTTCTTGGAGATACTCTGGTTTGAAAATCACCAAATGTTTTCTCTTTTGAAGCTTCGATGGATACTGATCTTTCCCTTTTGCAGATGAGAAGACTGCGTCTTCAAGGTAAAGTAAAAGGCCCAAAGACACAGAGCTCAAAGGTGGAGGAGCCAGTATCCAAATTTACCATCAGCCTGAAGACTCCCCTGCCTCTGGACCCAGGATGCAGGCCACGGTCTAGAAAGCCCCGAAAGGTGCACCACTCTGCCTAAATGAGGAGAGAGTACACGGAGGTGACACAGTGGCACATACAACTTCAACATTATTTCTTAAAAAAAAATAAAAGAAGTTGGGGTTCCTGGGTGGCTCAGGGGGTTAAAGCCTCTGCCTTCGGCTCAGGTCATGATACCAGAGGCCTAGGATCAAGCCCTGCATCGGACTCTCTGCTCAGCGGGAGCCTGCTTCCCCCCGCTCTCTCTGCCTGCCTCTCTGCCTACTTGTGATCTGTCTGTCTGTCAAATAAATAAATAAAATCTTTTAAAAAATAAAAAAAAAAATTTTAAAGAGGAAAGTTTTTTTTAGACAAGTTTGTACTGTAAAGAGGCTTTACTCTTTTTTTTTTTTTTTAAAGATTTTATTTATTTATTTGACAGAGATCACAAGCAGGCAGAGAGGCAGGCAGAGAGAGAAGGGGAAGCAGGCTCCCTGCGGAGCAGAGAGCCCGATGTGGGGCTGGATCCCAGGACCCTGAGATCGTGACCTGAGCCGAAGGCAGAGGCTTTAACCCACTGAGCCACCCAGGTGCCCCAAGAGGCTTTACTCTTAAAGACGTAAAGATCTATATGCATTAGATAATAAGGTATGTGGCTGAAAGTAACATTTCTGTTAAGATATTTACTAATACGGGGCGCCTGGGTGGCTCAGTGGGTTAAGGCCTCTGCCTTTGGCTCAGGTCATGATCCCGGGGTCCTGGGATCGAGCCCCACATCGGGCTCTCTGCTCGGCAAGGAGCCTGCTTCCTCCTCTCTCTCTGCCTACTTGTGATCTCTGTCAAATAAATAAATAAAATATTTTTTAAAAAAAGATATTTACTAATACAGACAGCTAGCTGGTGGCTAGTTAGTTCAGTTAGAATGTGGCAGGAACGCCAACATCGTGGGTTCAATCCCTGGAACAGGCCAAAAGAAAAGCAATTTTCATACTTAATAAAAATTAATTAAAAATATATCTACTAATACAATTATTACTTAAAGGGAACAAAATGAGAAGTAGAACGACTCAGAATACACAGTCATAACGAACAGACCCCCTTCCTCTGCTACTCCCTGAATGTCGGTATTCCTGGAGACCAGTTCTCTCCTCCGCAACCATCATCCCTCACAGACTCCTGGCTCTCATCCCACACAATTGAGATCAGAAATGTCTCTGCATTTTGATCCACTCTCTCAACCCACACAGATGCTGCTCTATAGCCGTTCTCCATTACCTCACTTAGCATCTCAATCCCCCCTCCCCAAATCAATGTTTCACGCTTCTACCTGTTTTTTACCTAAAACATAAATCTTTCCTCCTCTGCTTAAAAGCCTACTTACAGAATAAGGTCCAACTTTTTTTTTCCTGGACACAACTCTACCATCTTCACAGCTTCGTCTCCCACACACCTCCCTGAGCCATCCTCTCTGTTCGGCAGTCCGCTACTTAGCACTGCTCATACAGGCAATCTGGATCACACCTCCAAAACTCTTGAGCTTGCTGTTCCCTCTGCCTAGAACGCCCTCCCACTTCTGGGCTATCTGGTGCACTCTGATACTAACCTGCAACCTAAAATTCCTCCCTCTGCAAAGGCTTCCCCTGAAAAACAAAATTCTCCTCCTTTGTGCTCTCAAGGTAATCGGCTCACCACAAACCCAGGCACTCAGCACACATGAGCATCAGCTGTATGGTTCTTACTGACCCACTCACCCTACTGGACCCCAGCTGAACACTCGGCTATACCCGTATTAGGTACTCAGTGAATAAATATGGAATATGACTTTAAGTGAACCCCATGAATCCTTGAGTTTCTTACGGAAAAGAGTTCTCTTTACTCATTTCCATATTCCTAACACGAGCAAACCTGAGATGCCCAATAAATGTTTGCTAAAATTATTATCATCAAAACCCCTTATAAAAATGTCTCCACTGGGGCACCTGGCTAGTTCAGTCTGTAGGGCATGAGCCTCTTGATCTCAGGGTCATGAGTTCGAGCCCCATGCTGGGCATGGAGCCTAATTAAAATGGAATGAATTAATGAATGAATACCTTCACGGAGTAAGGATTTAATGTCACTCCTTTCTACGAACTGAGAAATAGCATCGTTCAAGGAAACTTCATTTCAATACATGTATCTCAGACTTGTCTGAAATTTTCCTTTTTATATAAACAGCATGCATTATTTTTACAATCAGGTGTTTCCCCTTTGGGGAAGAGGAGAGAGAAGAGTGGGAAGAAAGACCAACTGTCAATGGTATTACTCATTGTTGACTATATAGGATTAGAATCCAAAATGAATTACCCTTAAATTCAGAAAAAGCAGGGAAAAAATTCTCTCTTCTCCAACTTCTATGCATCCCTGAGGATGAAAATCTTAAAAACCACATCATTCTCTTTTCGTTTTGGCTTCTAGGATATTTAGAACTAAATTATTCATTCTAGACGCAAGGTTTATCTGTTCCTTCATCTTAATTATTTTTGATGCTTTGAAAAACAGATTAGTGTACCAAATATATTTTAATAACCTTAGTGACCTAAAATCATTTTGGGATACTAGCAAAGTGTAACCACCATGTAACAGCTGAAATTAGGCAGAGCCACTTAAAAGTAGCTTGATCAAAACTGCAGTAAAGCCTTGAAAAAAATTATCTCTGAAATCTCAGCAAAATCATCCCCCCTTTGCTAAATTATTTCAATTGCATTTTACCTAGCTTTTTCATTTATTTGGGACCTTTAAACCATTACACATTTAGGCATCATTTTAAAATCTTAGCATTTTGTGGGGCGCCTGAGTGGCTCAGTGGGTTAAAGCCTCTGCCTTCGGCTTGGGTCACGATCCCGGGGTCCTGGGATTGAGCCCCGAATCGGCTCTCTGCTCAGCAGGGGGTCTGCTTCCTCCTCTCTCTATGCCTGCCTCTCTGCCTACTTGTGATCTCTCTGTCAAATAAATAAATAAATAAATAAAAAATTAAAAAAATCTTAGCATTTTGTACAGTATTAGACTACCCACACGGACACACAAAACCTTAGCTCTGTATTATTCTGTTCCCAGAAATCCTTGTGGTTGGCTTAATTCTGCCTTGGAATAAAAGATCTACTTAAATTGAGAAATAATTCTGTCTGATAACGACAAGAGCAAAAACTCCACAAAATAAAATTCTGTCTTGGTACTTAAGAGATGCCTACAAAATAGTACTACAAAAAACAACAAAAAGGGAAGATTCCCTTTTAAAAACAAAACAAAAGGAGTCCTTGTGTGAAAAAAAGTAATGACAGTCACAAAGAAAAAACATGTATACAGATCTTCCACATTCCCTACCTAACAGAGCAGACACACTCTGGAGAAGTGGAAGTTTATTTTCTACTGCCATAGCAGAAACATGGGACATACATTTACATTTCCAGAGCAATGTTGACATGAAGTTGGAAGTGTAAATATTTGTTCCCTTTTGGTTTATAAATTTCATGATAAAATTCTGTGTATAGAGCCACTAATTAAAAAGGAATCTATTTGCCTAGTAGGATGCTTGAGGTTGTGTGTTTATTTGCAATGAATGAAATGGTGCACACTAGTAAGGAATGGGAATTAGAATTTTGAACTGTATTGGCTTAACAAGTTCCTCCTGGGAAGGAAAAGAGAGTTCATTTGTCAATTCTAAAGAAGCTCCTTCAGACAATTTGTGTGAAGATGTAGCAGTATAGTTAAAATTACCATCTCCCCCTGACATTGAAAGTAATGAAGGATAATATGTAATGAAGAAACAGCAAATTAAGTGTTTTAGAAAAAGGAGACCAGGGGCGCCTGGGTGGCTCAGAGGGTTAAACCTCTGCCTTCGGCTCAGGTCATGGTCTCGGGGTCCTGGGATCGAGCACCACATCGGGCTCTCTGCTCGGCGGGGAGCCTGCTTTCCCCCCTCTCTCTGCCTGTCTCTCTGCCTACTTGTGATCTCTCTGTGTCAAATAAATAAATAAAATCTTTAAAAAAAAAAAAAAAAGAAAGAAAGAAAAAGAAGACCATTTTCCATTACTTTGATTTTTAGGGTCACCTACTATCACCATTTAATGACATTGTTCAGGATTACTTTAATATGCTACTCAGGGAACCAGCTAAACAAAATTGATTATTACAGAATACATTCAGATGAATAGCCAGCACTACTACTATCTTTTTCTCTACTAATCTGGAATCTAGACCTTAGGCCCAAATTGATTTCTTATAATAAGGACCACTGCCACAAACAACTCACAGTGACTGAGTTCTTACTACATGCCAGGGACCATTTGAAGCACTCCCTGTGTATTAACTATTTAATTTAATTTACCAAACAGCTCTGTGAAATGAGTACTATTATCACCAATTTATTAAATAAAACATTTTAAAACTAAAAGCACATACATCTTACACAGAGGAGTGAGTTCTCAAGGTAACTCCCTTACTGCTAATAGGTCCAGAGCTCAAAACTAGGCAGTCAACTCTACATAAATTGATATTAAGCCCTCTCCCCTCTCTCCTCCACAAAACACCTCTCTAGGCTCCCACACAGTTTTCCCCTCTGTCACTGTTGCTCCTTTCCCTTACCTGTCCTGGGAATCCTGCCTCAGGCCTCTGCTCTTCTGATCCACGGGTTCACCCAGGTAACTCAGTTAAGCTCATCAGCCCCATTCCAGCTACACATTCATGGGTCTCAGATTTGTATTTCTAGTTCACACCTCTTACCCAAGATCCCGGCCATCCAACTGACCACATTGAGTCTATATACTGATGTCCCAGAGGCCTCTCAACTTCATGGCCAGATACAAAACTATAGATTTCTTTTTCTCTCAAATTACACTTCTACATCAGCCATCAGCCCTCCCCTACCAGTAAACAGCACCATTTTCTACCCAGATTCATCCTTACATCCTTCCCTCTATACCCTACATCTAATCCACTATTAAGTCCTGTTGGCTTTACTTCCAAAAAATATTTTAAATCTGACCTCCTCTCCCTCCATTCTCCCCAGATCCCCACTCTACAGTTTCAAGGGCCGTCTTTCTGTCCTTCTAACACCCGTGGCTTAGTTCCAACTCACAGCTCTGACCTGGGCTGTTGCTTCTGGCTGAGACACACTTCCCTGAGGCAAAGCAGTATCTTCAGTCTCAGTCAGGTCTGAACTCAAGTATCACCTTCCCAGACCAGTCCTATTGAATCCTCCAGAGCACCTGTCACTTAACACAGCTAAGGGAAGATTATGGTTTTACTTGGTAACATGTCTAAATGTAAGCTCCTTGAGGGTCATCCATTGTCTGTCCTGTTCACTCCTACCGCCAATAACAATGCTGGACACACAGCGATCACTCAATATTTGTTGACTTTAAAACTGAAAGTAAAGGATGACTATGAAGTCAACTAAGAAAACACTGACTTATAGCCCATCAATCATTAAAGAAATAAACAATACAAGACAGCCAACAGTAGCCACCCAAGTGAGTTTGTCTTTTGCTTTCTTATTCCCATGGGAACTGCAAGACCTCTGTTGATAATAATCTTCTGCATGGCTTTCCAACTTTTGACTGTAACTCAAAGTAAAAAATACATTTTATCTGATGACCTTGTATATACACATATACATATTTAACTAAAGTAAGTCCCATGAGACCTTACTTACCTTTTCTTACAGGGGACATGCTGTTTATTCAGTTTGTTTGTTTCTTTCTTTCTTTAATGATAAAGTAGCCGTTCACTACACTGATTTCACAATCACCTAATAGGAAAGAATTCAGTTTGAAGAGCACTAATCCTGTGCTTGTATTTGAGTTTTCTGGGTAAAGAAAGTAAATTTTCTTTAAAAAAAAAAAAAAAGGTAAATTTTCTGCCTTATCTACAGATTTCAAATGAGTCACTTCTCCTCCCTGAGCTTCCCCTCACCTATGAAGTAAGTCCCTGTGGTACCTACTCACAGAGGGACTGACTGGAGTAAAACACATCGGGGGTGAGAGCTACCAGAATTCAGTCCGTAACCATCAGGGAGCCCCAAGGGGCAACCTCTATGTCCTCCTCTTCCGGTTGGCCACCACATCCAATCCATCAGCAAGCTCTGTCAGTTCCACCTCCAAAACACATTTCCGATCTGACCTCCTCTCTCCCTCTCCACTGTGACACCCCAATGCATGCAGCCATCATCCCAACAGCCTCCTCCTGGCCGGCCTGCCCGCCTCTCTCGCCCCCATGACTTCTCCCACACAGTGGCCTCAGTGACCTTTTTAAAGTTTTATTTTGAAAAACTCTGAACCTTACAGAAGAGTTGCAAGAATGTTACAATAAACACACGTATGCCCTTAACAATTTGCCATCTTTGATTCCTCCTGCTTTATCCTGAACCATTTGTGAATAAGCTGCAAAGATGATGACCCTTAACCCCTCTTAAGAATGAAGACATCCTCTTCATAACCACAATGGATTATCAAATTCAAGAAATTTAACACTGATATAATACTATATCTAATATTTGGTGCAGAGTCAATCAAATTCTGCCACTTGTCCTAATACTATCTCTTAAAGCAACTTTTTTCCCCCAATTCAGAAACACACATTTCATGTAATTGTCATGTCTCTCAGTGTTGTTAAAAAGACAAACTGGATTGTACTGTTCCCCAGCCTTAAACTCTCTGTTGCCCTTCCAAGTATCTCTCTGCTTTAGCCACATGAGCCGCCTTTTTCTTCCTCAAACTAAGTACTGAAACCTTCCCTCCCTGAGCTCATCAGCTCTTCCCACAGCTGACCCCTTCTCATCCTTTCATCTCGCCTCAGGAACTTTCCAGAGCATGATGTCTACAGCCTCACTCCTTGGTTTTTCTCTCTCCCTTGGCTCGTGATTTCCTTCATGTCATTTAACGCAGTCTGTAGTTACCCTGTTGGTTTATTTGCTTATTTTCACCTGTCTATATATTTAGAATAAAAATTCCATGAAAGCAGGGGTGTCTCCAAGAACAGTGCTTGGCTCAGAGTATGCACTCAAAAAATATTTTTGAATGAACAGAGGAAAGAATTAATAAATAAGCTGCTAAAAAAGGGAAGTGGTTATATGTCAATGACATCCCTGGGTAAGACTGCACACTGATAGGTACAAGTCAGCAACTCCCTTTGTCTTCCACAGGAAGGACAGTACAGTACCCAGTCACTTCTGGGAAGTATTCAGCATTAACACCCACCCGAAGACAAGCACTGTGAAGGTTACCTAGATAAGTAAGACCAACATGGTTTAGCACCCCAGAAAAGGAGGTTTACAGTGCTGGAAAGATACACATTCTCAGCTTGAAAGGAAAGCCCACAGTGCTATTTAAATTTAAAAAAAAGGTGGGGGGCTAGCTCTGTGGTCAGAAGATGGGGTTTGACTCCTATGTGTGTGACCCTAACTCTCTGGGCCCCAATTTCTTCATGTGTTTAGTGAGAACAATGTCCATTCTGTAGTCCATCTGAGAGAAGAGTGAGTAGCAGGCTCTTTTCACCTAAAAGGAAAATAGGCTCCTGAACAGAAGGAAGAAATAAATTATCCTTTATTAAAAGTAACCTAAACACTGGGGCATCTGGGTGGCTCAGCTGGTTAAGCATCCAATTCTTGGTCTCACTCAGGTCATAATCTCAGGCTTGTGAGATAGAGTCCTGCACTGGATTCCACCTGCCTAAGATTCTCTCTCCCTCTGCCCCTCCCCATACCCCACCCCACTCACAGGTGGTCTCTCTCCCTCCCTCCTTCCCTCTCTATAAAAAAAAAAAAGAGCAAGCAACTTAAACACCTATCATAATGAGCACTGGGTAATATACAGAATTGTTGGCATCACTATACTGTACACCCAGAACTTATAAAACACTGTATGTTAAATACACTGGAATTATAATAAAAAACCTAAAACACACACAAATACACACACACCCCTCCCCCAAACAAACCCACCAAAGTAAGTAAAATGTCCAGGATTGGGTCTGGCATGTTCAAGTACTCAGAAGTTCCCTTCTCCCTCCTATTCAGCCCTTTATGGACCCAGAGCAGAAAGCAGTTCCAAATATACAAGTAGACAATAACACATCCTACAGACAAAAGCTGTTTCTGGGCACAGGGGCTCCTAACCTTGCAACATTTTGGCAGAGGCTACATGACTATTTGTGAGGGCTGTGCAGAAGCAATTCAAGCATGGGTTCAGCTACACAGCCCATAAGTTCTCTTTGAACTCTGAGATTCTATAGTTTTTTTAAAAAACTGAATAAAGTATGTTCCTGTGGTAGGCAGTGTGGATGATAAAAATAAGTTTAATATATAGTCTCTACCCACAGAAAAAGCATTTGACAAAGTACGACATCCACTCATGATAAAAACCCTCAACAAAGTAGGCTTAGAGGGAATATACCTCAACATAATTACGGCCATATATGAAAAACCCAAAGCTAACATCTTCCTTAATGGGGAAAAACTGAGAGCTTTACCCCTAAGGTCAGGAACAGGACAAGGATGCCCACTGTCAACCCATTTATTCAACAGCCTACCGAAGTCTTAGCCCCAGCAATCAGACAACAAAATGAAATAAAAAGCATCGAAATCAATAAGGAAGAAGTAAAACTAACTATTTGCAGATGACATGAAAGTATATACAGAAAACCTGAAAGACCACCAAAACACTGCTAGAGGTTGATAAGCTCAGTAAAGTCATAGGATACAAAAATCAATCTACAGAAATCTGTTGCATTTCTATATACCAATAATGAAACAGCAACAAGAGAAATTAAGAAGAAAAACCCATATACAACTGCACCAAAAATAATTAAGGTATCTAGGAACAAACCTAACCAAAGAGGTGAAAGACCTATACTCTGAAAGCTATAAAACACTGATGAAAGAAATTGATGATGACACAAAGAAATGGAAAGACATTCCATGCTTCACACTACCCAAAGCAATCTATAGATTTAACATGATCCCTATCAAAATACCAACAGCAGGGGCGCCTGGGTGGCTCAGTGGGTTAGGCCTCTGCCTTCTGCTCGGGTCATGATCTCAGGGTCCTGGGATCGAGCCCCGCATCGGGCTCTCTGCTCCACGGGGAGCCTGCTTCCTCCTCTCTCTGCCTACTTGTGATCTCTCTGTGTGTGTGTCAAATAAATAAATAAATAAAATCTTAAAAAAAAAAAATACCAACAGCATTTTTCACAGAATCCTAAAATTTGCATGGACACAAAAGACCCTGAACAGCCAAAGCAATCTTGAAAAAGGAAAGCAAAGCTGGAGGCATCTCAATTCCAGACTTCAGGTTATACTCCAAAGTTGTAGTAATCAAAACAGTATGGTACTGGCACAAAGAGACACATAACTCAGTGGAACAGAATAGAAAATCCAGAAATAAACTCACAATTACATGGCCAACTAATCTTCAACAAAGCTGGAAAGAATATCCAATGGGAAAAAGACAGGCTCTTTAACACATGGTGCTGGGAAAACTGGGCAGCTAAAAGCAAAAGAATGAAACTGGAGCACCTTTTTATACCACTGACAAAAATAGTTCAAAATGATTAAAGAGCCAAATGTGAGACCTAAAACCATAAAAATTCTAGAAGAGAGTACAGGCAGTACCTTCTCTAACAACTTTTTTCTAGATAGGTATCCTGAGGCAAGGGAACAAAAGCAAAAATAAAATACTGAGACTTCATCAAAATAAAAAGCATCTGCAGAGCAAAGGAAACAATCAACAACCAAAGGTAACTAAAAGGCAACTTAATGAATGGGAGAAGATATTTGCAAAAGGGTTAAGTATCCAAAATATGTAAAGAACTGATACAACTCAATACCCCCCAAAACAAAAATAATCCTATTAAAAATTGGGCAGAATACATGAACAGACATTTCTCCAAAGAAGATGGCCTGAAAACAGATGAAAAAATACTCATTACTTATCATCAACAATGCAAATCAAAACTATAATGAGGTATCACCTCACAAGTGTCAGAATGGCTAAAATCAAAGACACAAAAAATAACAGGTGTTGGCAAGAATGTGGAGAAAAAGGAACCTCTTGCACTGTTGGTAGGAATGCAAACTGATGCAGCCATTCTGGAAAACATATGGAGGTCCCTCAAAAAGCTAAAAATAGAGCTACTCTATGACCCAGCAATCATACAATACAAAAACACTAAGAATACAAAAACACTAAGAATACAAAAACACTAATTCAAAGGGATATATACACCCTATGTTATAGCAGCATTATATACAATAGCCAAGATATGGAAGCAGCCCAACTGTCCATCAAATGATGAATGGATAAAGAAGTGATATATAGGGGTGCCTGAATGGCTCAGTGAGTTAAGCCTCTGCCTTTGGCTCAGGTCATGATCTCAGGATCCTGGGATCGAGCCCCACATCGGGCTCTCTGCTCAGTGTGGAACCTGCTTCCCCCTCTTTCTCTGCCTGCCTCTCTGTCTACTTGTGATCTCTGTCAAATAAATAAACTTAAAAAAAAATAAAGGTGATATATATGTTATGTATAATGGAATATTATTTGGCCATAAAAAAGAATATCTTGCCATTTGCAACAACTAGATGCAGCTAGAGAGTATAATGCTAAGCAAAATAAGTCAGTCTGAGAAAGACAAATACCATGTGATTTCACTCGTGTGTGGAGTTTAACAAACAGAAGAGCGAAGAGGAAAAAAGAAAGAGGCAGGCAGGCAGGCAGGCAGACTAACAGACTCCTTAACTATAGAGATGAAACTGACGGTTACCAGAGAAGAGGTGGCTGGGAGAGATGGATGAACTGGTGAGAGGGATTAAGGAGTGCACTTGTTATGATAAGCACCAGTGAACAAAATAAAAACTATTAAAAAATTAAATTAAAAAAAAAAAAAAGACACAGTCTCCCTCTCCAAGGAACTTACAACCAGCCTAGACTGTCAAAGCCCACGGAACTGAGGAGTTACAGACAGTACTAATGAGGAAAACAGACAATAAGATCATAATGCCACAATGGTTCAGAGGAGGAGAAATTACTAGCGGCAAGAAGACTGTCAAAGAAGAGGTGACAAAGTTCTCACCACAAGAAAAAAAAAATTCTCTAACTACATATGGTGACAGCTGCTAACTAGATTTGCTGCAGTGACCATTTCATAATACACACAAATATCCCATCGTTATGTTGTACACGTGAAACTACCGTAATGCGGTATGCCAATTACACCTCAATTAAGAGGAAAAAGCAGCAGCAGCAGCAGAGGCGGCGACATTCTGGCCATGAAGCCTGTGGCTACCAGCGGTAGTCTCCTTCTTGTGCCACTGGTCCTGGCCTCAGCATGACACATGCAGCTGTGCACGGACCCCGCCAGGACAGGAGGCCTGTCTACCTGCTGGTTTAATGCTCGGCACAGGTTCCAGAGCTTGTGGTTACTCGGCAAACAATTCTGCCATGCGAATCATGACATGGGACAGTACGAAGGAGAGGGGAAGGGCTGGGGAGCAATCCGTGGGGTGCAGAAGGGTCAGCTTACAGAAGAAATAAGCAGGCCTTGGCAGCAGAGGGTACGTGGTAGAGCCTGCAGGGCAGAACTAAAGTGAAGGGTGACTGAAATTAACTCGTTTTCCACTTGCTCTCCAAACACTCAAAGGCTGATCTTCCAGCCCCAATTCAAAACTATTCTTTCAAGTGTCAAATATTAAATATGACTTTGTTGGGACACCTGGATGGCTCGGTCGGTTAAGACGCTGTCTTCAGCTCAGGCCATGATCCCAGGGCTCTGGGATTGAGTCCTGCACTGAGCTCCTTGCTCGTCAGGGAGCCTGCTTCTCTCTCCACCTCTGCCTGCCACTCTGCCTGCTTGTGTGCGCGCTCTCCCTCTCTCTGATAAATAAACAAACAAATAAATAATCTTTTTAAAAATAAATAAATAAATATGACTTTGTTTTAATTTGACTTCCTTTTTTTTTCCATCTGCAGATATGTACACATTATCCTTGTAAGATTTTTATAATACCAGGTGGTTGGCTTTCTTACACGCCTGAAGTATCTGACTTATTTTAGACCTTCCCAATCATCACTATATACCCCATAGGGTTACATGTAACACAATCCTTTCTTTCAACCGAATTCTAGTCTTACATAGTGACAAACCCTAAGGTCTTTTACACTACAAACATTTGCAATTGTTTAATCTGTTTCATTGGCTCATAAAAGTGTTTGGAAGGAGAGAAATGGCAAAATAAACCCTGTCAATAGATAATTTAAGTTCAAACAAGCAAAATGAAAACGAAGAGAGCAAATGGATCTATCTGAAATTAGCTGATATCTGATAGGGAGACCTCTGGTCATCATTAAATAGGTTCTTGCTGCTGCTTATCACAGATCAAGATACAGAGCAGCCCAAATGAAAAGCTTTCAACTGTGAAATGCAAACCAACGTCTGCCATTCCAATAACCCGCCCTTTGGACTTTCAATTTAGGTCTCACATTTAAAATGTCTCTATAGTAGCTCTAACGCAGGATCAGGAGCATACGACATGTGTCTCCTGATCATCCTAAACACACTCTCCAAAAGCCCTCTAAGTTCAGTGAAAATCTGTCCAACGGTTTCTGGACAGATTGCATGTCTGTGTGCTGGAGTTAAGAGACAAACGGAAACCTAATTTTAGCTAATAAAGAATGTAACTACTTGCACTCATTCAACAGAGGTGAGCAGAGAGAGAGGCTCGCTCTGTCTGTGGAGCGTTTCCATCTGGAGGGGACAACTGAAGTTTAAAACTAACGAGAAAAATAAATACATAATTATAGACAGTAAAAAGGGCTAATAAGAAAAAGTATAGGGCACTTCCTTGGAATTACTAAAGAGACTTCATTTAGAAGAGAGGTTCAAAAGATTAGGAAAAGCCTTTTTAACGAATGATATTTAAAATGGAAAATATTGGTGCGCCTGGCTGGCTCAGTCAGAAGAGCACTGACTCTTGATCTCAGGGTTGCGAATTCAACCCCCATGTTGGGTATAGAGATTACTTAAATAAATAAACTCTAAAGATAAAATAAAATAGAAAGTATTTGTGAAATAATAGCGTTTCTTTCAAAAGCAGAAGAAGATAGTCATAGAAAAGGACATGCACACAGAGAAATCCAGAAGAGAAAACCAAAAACAAAATAGTTGCGTTAGGGTGCTAAGATTATGGACAGTGTTCACATTTCAAAAAAATTTTTTAATATTGGAATATTATTTTTACCATAATTATGACAAGCATCGACACAGAATCTGAAACCCTAAAAGAGAACCTTTAGTTTGCTTTTAGGCTTGACCAAAAAACTAGCTCTGTAACAAGGCTGATCTTCATTAAAGTAACAGTAGGGTAGCCTAGGTGGCTCAGTCCATTGAGAACCTGAGTCCTGATTTCAGCTCAGTGGGGAGTTTGCTTGAGATTCTCTCTCTCCCTCTGCCCCCTCCCACCCCCTCTCCAATTTTTAAAACAACAACAACAGCAGGGCAGAACAGAATGTTCTGCTAAGAGCCTCGACTCCAATACAGCCCAGGCACTAATTAGCTGTGTGATACTGGATAAGTTACTCACCCTCCCTGGGAGGCTGTTTTGTCATCTCTGAGATGGAACTAGTAAGACCTGCCTCATTAAGTTGTTGTGAGGATAGAACAAAAGAACACAGAGAGCTCAGTCCAGCGCCCAGCACAGAATACGAGCATACTCAATGTTTGACAGGCATTATGATCATCACTCACGTACCAAACCAAAAGAAAAAGTGGGCTCTGAATCAAAAGTCTCCCAGGCCCAACAGATAACAGACTAGAGAAATCAGATGGCTCCTCACCAATCACTATTAAATGATTTCTCTCTGACAATAAGTAAATCAATGAGTGGCTACCTTCATTTTCTCTGAGGACACCTACACTGTACCCTGAGCAAAACAAAAAAGATTAGTCCGAGAAAAAAATTTCCTGAAGGAGAAATGAGCCACAAAATTTCTACAATTTACTAAAAACAGTTAAGGATGCCTTTATTAAAAATGAAGCCTCCTGGGGCAGCTGACTGGCTGAGTAAGTAGACTACCCAACTCTTAATCTTGGGGTCATGAGTTCGAGCCCCATTATTTACTTGGAGAGAGGAGAAGAGAAGAGAAGAGAGAAAAAAGAAGCCTCCTGAAACAGTCCGGAAATGGAGGTAGAATCCATATAAAAATATGGTAGATTTACACAGCTGGAATTTGCCAAGAATGACATCACTGAGGCAGGCTTTAGTTTCCAGACTATTTGCGAAAATAAACTTAAAAAACAACAATGCCATCAGTCTTTCATGCATCTTCAAACATACACTCTGCCATTACATTAGAATGCTTCTAACATCAAATATTAGGGTATTTTCTTCAACTTAAAACATTAGGTAAAAAAAAAAAATTCTGAAGCATTCAGCCGAACACTCAAAAAACCATTACTTTAATCATTTAGTTAATTGAGCAGAAAGTAAAAACGTTTTTGTTCATTCACTCCCACCAGAACAGAAAACAGTGTCGAAAGAGAAGAAGGCTTTCACTAGTGCTTTGTCGAATACCTGGATTAGACTGACCACCCTTCAAGATGGTCTTTGTGTACTTCAAAACTCAAACCAAGCCACACAGAGCAGCTGCTCACTGACCAACTGGTCTGCAGAATTCAATGAACGACAAAAGGTTACCTTAATTCAATAAGATAATCAGCACACACTTACCCACCACCCAGAGTCTAACCATCTGCGAGGCGGCAGAGCCAAATGCCTATAAAACAACTGGCAGCATGCAGACATGTCCTCGTGTCCCTCATGTCAATGAAATTTCTCTCTTAGCAACAGCTAAAAAGAAGCTGAACTTTCAGAAAATCAAGATATCATGATCCAACAACTTGTTAGTAAGTTATTTTGAGTGCCACTGAGATTTCCAGGCCAGATGGGTAATATGTTTTATTCAATTGAGTCTTGTACTGGGATAACAAAATGTGAGGCAGACTCGATCTGGATCCTTTCATTGTTCAAGAGGCAAAGCAACCTAGATGCTTCCAAGTAACAGCAGGAATATAGCAAGAAAGGAGAGAGAGAGAGAGAGAACGAGCAAGCCAGCAAAACCCCAACCACAGGAGCAACTTCAGAGCAAAAAACCAGTAACAGTTTAGACTGCAAAACCTGCTATCTGCCTTCAGCTAGGATACCATTCAGCTAAACATGCATCTATAGTCATCAAAACTACCAAGTAACAATAATGATAATTCAACATACCAGAGCATTATAAACAGAATTCAATGTAGAAGTTCATTTTCTTCCTCACACACTACACTTGTATCAATGGAGGCAGCACTTCCCAAGTATGGTGATGCTTTGAGATGACCTGAATCACACAGAGTGATAAAGCTATTCCTTTTTCAATTTTCTTTCATACTTTCCCATTAAGTCAAGGAGAAAGTCTCAGTTTGGTGCTAATATGTCTTTAACACCTCTGTAATGTTTGCTAATGTTCCTTTGAAAGCACAGGCCTCAGGCTCAGAGCCTTGGCAGATAAAAGTATCCAGCCACATTTTAATAGAACTTCTGAAAGTAACTTTTACAATTATCTTCTATTTATGACAAGGAATGCTTGTTTTCTACTTATGGCAATAACAAAGTTTCCTTTTTCAGTAGATCTATTAAAATAAAGAAAATGAGGTGATTTAATTTTTAGTAAGTATTCTAATTACATTTATTCCAAATTTACATATTGAAAAATTTTGAGCCTACAGAAAAGTTGTAGTACAATCAATGCTTGTACACTCTTAACCTAGATCCACCAATTAACATTTCTGCCTCATATCTTTATCCACATCTTCATCTCTACTTATACATGTGTTTGTACACACACAACTTTGTTATGGTTATTGTTGAACCATTTAAAAGTAAGTTGCATCAGCATGACCTTCACCATTAGGTATTTCAGAAGGCGTATCTTTTTTTTTTTTTAAGATTTTATTTATTTATTTGACACAGAGAGAGAGAGAGAGAGATCACAAGTAGACAGAGAGACAGGGGAAGCAGGCTCCCCGCTGAGGAGAGCCCGATGCGGGACTCAATCCCAGAACCCTGAGATCATGACCCGAGCCGAAGGCAGAGGCTTAACCACTGAGCCACCCAGGTGTCCCTCAGAAGGCAAATCTTAACTTACAAGGACATGATCTCAGATAACCAAAATGCCATTATTATATGAAGAAGATCAATGCCTTGATTTCCCCTAATATTTGGTCCAAATTTATCTAATTATCCCCAATATCTGGTCTAGAAACCAAGGTCCAGATGGCATTTCATTTGTTATACCTGTTTGGTGGGGCAATCTGAGAGAAAATATTAAGAATATACTCAATACAGATAGTATATGAAACTGGCAGAAATTGTGAAGGAGGCACATTTTGGTTTAAAACAATGAACTGATTAACAGCTTGAGAGGAACAAGGGGGCAAATGATGTAAATAATTAATAAAGAAGGAAAAAAGACCTCTGCTATTAAACTTAGACTGATAGCACACAAAGCTATGAAGGAAAGTATATAAGACCTTCTCTTTTTTACAGGGCCTTGAATGAAGACGAAAGTATGTAAAAGATGACTGTTACATCATACAGTTATATGTCAAATCGTGCTTCATTAAAAATCCCAGAGCTGATACATGTTCAAAATAACTAGCTCATCTCTTGTATTGAACAGACACTGTGCTAGGAGCTTAAATACATCATCTCATTAAATCCTAATTGACAGCCCCATGAAGAATACTTTTTATTCCCATTTTACAGATAGATGACTGAAACTCAGGGAGTTAGTTTGGGCCATTGTTTTCTTCCTATCACTAGAACTTTCCAAGAAGAACGCACTCATAATTTCTCATATATCAAAAAAAAAATTTTTTTCTCAAAAGAACAAAAAAAAACCCGCCAAAAGTAGGAATGTATTTTTTGTTAAAACATATATGCAAATGTATACATAATAGTTATTTACAACTACTTTAAAGGGCTTGGAAAAATATATACAAATCACTAACTATGGCTATCTTTGGGAGGCTGATTAAGAGGAAGAACACGAAGGACCAAAGAAGAACTCTTACTTTTTACTTTATACATTAAAATTTTTGACATCAGGTATTACTTTTATAACTTCTTAAAAGTCAAAAACTGTAAATTTTAAAAACTTCCTAAAAGTCAAAAAGTATACATTTTAAACTTAAAATGCCCATATTCTTTCAATCGTATTATGCTGCCACATTATGTCCTCAGGGTCATCACTCACTAAGGCATATTTGGTTTTGATTTAACGGTAAAAAATATTTAGCTTAAATTATAAATTATTACATTATTGTTTGTTACAACACAGATTTGGATACACCATGCATTACAATGTATTACAACACAGCTTCTAAAACCAAGGATGGTGTTTTCTCTCTCCTGTAGGATTCTGGACTCTCTTCCGCTCCTTCCCCTCTCCCTGTCTCCCCTTCCTTCTCTCTCTCACACACAAACATGGCCATGAACATCCATGCGCATGTGCACACACATACAATCTGGTCCCCTAATAGGAGCATATAAGAAAAGGACTGGCAACAGGGAATAAGCTTAAGTAAGGACACTTCTTTACTCAGTAGACATGTTTATAAAATGCTGGGGGTATATGTATTAAGACTGAAATTCTAAAATACACCAGGAAAATTTACTACTCAAAGGACTGTCACTCATTAAACTAGTAATACACCATGAACATGTGGGACTCATACTCTGAAAGCAAGGATGATTAAATATTAGGAAATTGGTTATTATAACTAATCATAAGAAAGATTAAGGGAGAAAAATCTTATCTTCCTAAAACCTGAAAAGATATTGGGTAAAATTAAAAATTCACACTTGATAAAACTTCAGCATCATGTTTAATGGGGAGATATTGAAGTATTTCCCCAAAAGCATCTTCACCATCACTAGTGTTCATTAACATCACAGAAAAAGCCGTACCATGCAAACAGTAACGGCTACCTTAGTATCAGAAAACAGCCTTTAACATAAAAGTTGTTACTAGAGGGGTGCCTGGATGGTGCAGTTGCTTAAGCGTCTGCTTCAACTCTTGGTTTTGGCTCAGGTCTGGAGCTCGGGGTCATGACATCAAGCCCTGTGTGGGGCTCTGTTGTCAGTGCAGAGTCTGTATAAAGAGTCTCTCTCCTCTCTCTCTGCCCCTCCCCACCCCCAGCTTCTTCTTTCTCAAATAAATAAATAAATCTTTTTTAAAAACTTGTTACTAGGAACAAAAAAAGATACTGTATAATTATGAAAGGGTCAGTAAATGAAGAAAACATAGCAATTATAAATACATATGCACCTAACAACAGGGCCTCAAAACAGGTTAAGAAAAAAGAACAATACTGAAAGAACAGACAATATTATACTTTCAGTAATAATCCAGCAGAAGATCAACAAACAGAAGTCTTGAACAGCACTATAAACCAACTAGATCTAACCAACATCTATAGATGTCTCCAGTCAACAACAGCAGAATACATCTTTTTTTTTTTTTAAGATTTTATTTATTTATTTGACAGACAGAGATCACAAGTAGGCAGAGAGGCAGGTGGG
This sequence comes from Martes martes, assembly GCF_963455335.1. Taxonomy (NCBI): domain Eukaryota; kingdom Metazoa; phylum Chordata; class Mammalia; order Carnivora; family Mustelidae; genus Martes; species Martes martes. Next base: position 51,660,895 of record NC_137902.1, read on the forward strand.
GGCAGCGTGGGGTGGCGGGGGTGGGGAAGTGGGGGGGTGCGGGGTGGGAGGGTGGGGCAGGCTCCCTGCTGAGCAGAGAGCCTGATGTGGGGCTCGATCCAAGGACCCTGGGATCATGACTGGAGCCGAAGGCAGAGGCTTTAACTCACTGAGCCACCCAGGTGCCCCCAGATGACACCTTCTTCTCAAGTGCACATGAACATTTTTCAGGACAGAACACAGGTTAGGCCATGAAGCAAGCCTCAGTCAATAAAAAGGGACTGAAATCCTACAAACTATGTTCTCTGACCACAATGGAATGAAATTAGAAACCAGTTTTAAAAAAGTAAATTTAGTAAATTTACAGCCCAGTATAAATCTCTGAGGAACACTGAATCAGAGTGAGGTCGCTGGAAAGGTCAGGTGGCAGGGTAGGGCCAGAGTGTGATAGGCAACAGCTCAAGGGATGCCCAATAAGAAACCCACTCTCTTACAACTATGTCAGATTTAATACAGCAAGGATCTCTGACAAAAGCCCTTTTATATCATCAAAGCCAATAGCTAATCAGTTAAACCCTTTTCGGAACCCTAAGCTTCCAAAATGATCAGAAGAAGTTAGTGAAACAGGCTGGCTGACATATAGGGATAGCTAAGACCTCTAGCACCCCTTTAAGGAGGCAAATGGTTTCAAGGAATTACCTATTCCAGAAATCCCTGGAAATGGGAATACCGTACCATGGAGGCCACTTACATCTTGCTTCCCCCCTCTTCCCCGACATTGCAAAGGAAAACTAGAGACAGAGAGATCCACAGGTTAAGTAAGGTTAAGCGAAATAAAAGTTGGAAAGTTAATTTAATTAAAATTTTCAAAGGCAAAAGTGAAACTGTATTAAGAGAGATCTGGATTTCTGATAGATACAAAGTTACTATATAATTTTCTAAAGGCATCATAAATTAGTGGGGAAAGTAAGAATTATATGATACTGAAACAATCAGTTCACTATTTAAGCAAACAAACAAAAACCAGATCTTTACAGCACTTATCAAAAGAAAAATTACAACTTTTTAAAAAGATTTTATTTATTTATTTGACAGAGAGAGAGATCACAAGTAGGCAGAGAGGCAGGCAGAGAAGAGAAAGGCGGAAGCAAGCTCCCCACTGTGCAGAGAGCCTGATGCGGGGCTCGATCCCAGGACCCTGAGATCATGACCTGAGCCGAAGGCAGAGGCTTAACCGTCTAAGCCACCTAGGCGCCCCGAAAAATTACAATTTTAATGACTTAAGTATAAAAGTACTAAAGACAAACAAATATTTTTTTTTTAAAGAGGAAATGTTAGTAAATGCCTTCTCTCAATTCGGGATGGGGAAGAACATCCTAAAAATAACCAAGAAAAATCACAAAAATTGGTAATAGTATACAGTATAATTCATGGCTCCACCACAGTAGAATTTGCATACTTACAAAAATATAAACACTGACTACAAATACAGACCTAAGGAAAAATAAAGGTTTAACAGTGAGATGAAAGGCAATGGGAAAGGGAAGGGAATATGCATATAAGAGACCTTATCCTTATTTTTGCTCAGTAAGAAGTCAACAGAAAACGTCTAAAATTGAAACTTAAGAAATAGCATTATAACAAGATGGGATCGGGAGGGAGACAAACCATAAGAGACTCTAAATCTCAGGAAACAAACTGAGGGTTGCTGGGGGGTAGAGGGATAGGGTGGTTGGGTTGTGGACACTGGGGAGGGTATGTGCTATGGTGAGTGCTGTGAACTGTCTAAGACTGATGATACACAGACCTGTACCCCTGAAGCAAATATACATTATATGTTAGTAAAAATCATTAAAAAATAAAAGAAATAGCATTATAAGAATGTTGTTTAAAAATACAGAACTCGGGCACCTGGGTGGATCTGTGGGTTAAGCCTCTGCCTTTGGCTCAGGTCATTATCCCAGGGTCCTGGGATCGAACCCCGCATCGGGCACTCTGCTCACTGGGAGCCTGCTTCCCTTCCTCTCTCTCTGCTTGCCTCTCTGCCTACTTGTGCTCTCTGTCTGTCAAATAAATAATAAAATCTTAAAAAAAAAAAACAAAAAACAAAAAAAACAGAACCCTACCTTCCAGAAGAAATGACTAAATATGGCTGAGAAAGTTGAAGATGGCTGCCTCCGGGATATAGGAAGAACCATGGGGAGATAATCACAATACAGTTACTTAACAATGACCATTAAACACAAAACATGTTCGAGTTATTCACAGTCAAAGAAACACAAAGGAAAGTAAAGGGGGTTCACTCTTCCCTCCACCACATTAGCAAGATAAAAAGGGGGGCTAGGAAGCCAAGTGGATGCCCAAAACCTCTCATACTCTGCCGACATTTTGACATTATGTTCCAAAGTCTTAGAAACATAATTCATGTTTATGTTCCAGTATACCTCCTCCAATAACCTATCCTACGGAAAATAATTACCTTTGTACACACAATTTTAGTAGCAGTATTATCTGTAACAGCAAAACTGTTAGGAACATCCTACATGTTGAAAAACAAAAGTCAGAGGAAATACCTCCAGCCATTTAAAGTCACACTGCAAAGAATAAGCAACAATACAGAAAAAGGCTCACAACAGGTTTTAAATGTAGAAAGCAACATATAAAATTACATAGCTAAGACAGTCCTCTTTTTATTTAAATATAACAAATATATACATGTGGGGGGGGAAAGAGTAGAAGGACATACAAAGCGTTTAACAGTAGTTATTTTTGGAGTGTAATCTGTAGTCACGGTATATCGCCCCTGAACCTTTCTGTATTTTTCAAAGTCTATCCAGTGAACATGTGTTTCTCTGAAAACATATTCTTTTTCTGACTGTTTAACTAACAAGTGGGGACGCAACAACACAGAAATGTGGATTTTAGCCACTCATGACGTATGCGAGTACAGCAAGCATCCAACAGGTAAGGTCTTCATTAGAAGGTGGTAAGGATGCAAATTTACGCTTTTCCCTTGAGAACAGAAGGACCACTGCCCCTTCCACAACCTGGACTCTGCTCAGCAGCCCTTCTATCACGGCCTAGGAAAAGCTCACTAGCTCGCTGAGGGCCATGCATTTGGAGCAAACAATCCCCATTCAGTCTGTGCTATTATCTCCATTTGTCAGCTGAGAAACTGAGGCACAGACTGGACTTGGCCAGCAGAAAAGTCAGGATGTGAACTAAGTATTCTGGCTCCAGAGCCTTTTTCTTTAGAATAATCTGTAAGATCCCTTTTAGCAGAAACCAGGGCCTCACCCAATTAATACATCTAGACAGTTTCCTCAAGCACCTGAAGAGACTCTAGCACATCTATACAAGAAAGTTAGCCTCGGGCAGTGAGTCCCAAACTTTTGCTGCACACTGGCATTACCTGGAGCTTTTCAAGAAGTTCTAATGCCTGGGGTGCCAGGTGGCTCAGTCATTAGATGTCTGCCTTTGGCTGGGGTCATGATCCCAGGGTCATGGGATTGAGCCCCACACTGCGCTCCCTGCTCAGCGGGGAGCCTGGTTCTCCCTCTCCCACTGTCCCTGCTTATGTTCCCTCTCTCACTGTGTTTCTCTGTCAAATAAATACATAAAATCTTAAAGAAGAAGAAGGAGAAGAAAAAGTAGTTCTAACACCTGGCTCCCACCTCCAGCACTGATTAAACAGGTGTGGAGTGTGATCTGGGCTTCAGAATTTCTAAATGTTCCTCAGATGATTCAAACGTGCAGTAAAGTCTGGGAACCACTGGCCTGAGTCAAATGACTTGTTGAAGGACAGGAGGGGTAGAAACTGCAGAAAAATACTCAGAAGCATATAAGCCCAACAATTTGCATAAAATTTCAGAGGTTCACAACCCCCTGAAAAGTCCTTGGACTTTAGCTTAAAACACATATTGGGGTCACATGAGTGGCACAGACAGTTAAGCGTCTGACTTTTGGTTTTGCCTTGGGTCGTGATATTGGGGTCGTGGGATTGAGCCCTACATCAGGCTCTGCACTCAGCACAGAATCTGCTTGGGACTCTCTCTTCCTCTCCCACTCTCTCTTGTTCTCTAAAATGGATAAATAAATCTGTAAGAACACCACATGAACTTGGTGATCTTAAAGTTCATTTGCAACTCTAAAATCTTATTCTTTAGTTGAAGAATTATCGTACAACAGTTTTACTGAGTTAATTCATGGTAGACAAAGAAATGAATGTGATACTTTTTGGTTTTCTACTCTGAACCACAAACTGTAACTTCAATTAGTCAATGGTTTCCTTTGGGATGTGTATCTGGGAGAAATCAGGAAAGAGACTGGTTGTATAACCTTTACTTCAGCAAAATCCAAACTCCGTTTAACCAAACGCAAAGATGTCTAGACAAGGGAATGGATGTTATGAAGAGAAGGGAGGGGGAGGAGGGCCCACCATCAAATCACCTTGGGAAACTGTGGGTTAAGCAAATTAAATATCAGAACTTCTCAGGGGCTTTGAATCTCAGAACATTATTAGCAGCATGAACATCTTAAAAAGATACACTTTATTCTACCTCAGAACATCACTTGGAAGAGCCACCTTAAGTGATGTCCTACTATAAATTTTAAGTCTTTTCAGTGTCTCCTATTATAAACACTAAGAAGTTACTTAGAGGTCCAAGTTTATAGGGGCCTGTGCAACTCTTTTCAATACCTTTAAGAGAAGTTCTTCTTCATCAGGCAAATAAGAGGTTGTGTAGCGTAGTGGTTAAGTGTACACGCGACAGAGTCTAGATGCCTGGGTTTGAATCCTGACTGTACTACAAAACAGCTCTGTGACTTTGGGCAAGTCCTTTAACCCTGTGTGCCTCAATACCCTCCTCTGTAAACTAAGAATGAAAAGAAGTACCACCTCATAGGCAAGTTAACTTTATTTAAAGCACTTTAAGTAGTGCCTGCCTCATGGTAAGTAATACAGAGTGCTGGTGGTGGTTTTTGTTTTTTTTTTTTTTTTAAAGATTTTATTTTTATTTATGAGAGAGCGAGCATGCACACACACACAAGCAGGGGGCAGGACAAAGGGAAAAGCAGACTCCCCGCTGAGCAGGGAGCCCAATGTGGGGCTCAATCCCAGAACCCTGGGATCATGCTCTGAGCTGAAGGCAGACACTGAACCACCCCAGGAGCCCTGAAATGTTGGTAGTTATTATTCATTCCTATAGAAAAGAGGATTTCAATCACTCTGTAAATGAACACTACCACACTGGTCATTTGAGAAGGAATCCTATAGCTGCATGTCTTGGCATGTTTCAACTGATAATCTTAATTACCATCTGAGTATAATCTGTATTTTGTAATTTCTACCGTGCCTCATACAGTGCTTTACATGTTAGAATTCTGCAGATGTGTGTTGATTTCATCCAAGTAAATGAGAAGCCTAGAAAGGGATGCTGTGGCTCTACTCGAACCTGTGTGCCAGGATTAAAATGCCAATTCCAACATTTCCTGTGCACTCTTGGGAAAGGTACCTTCTCTGGCCTTTCCTTCATCTGCAAATTTCTGTTAGTAATGGTACTTATTTCTCAGAGTTCATATAGTATTGTTTTGTATATAATAAGTACTTAAGAGTGTTACCTGGTACACAGTAAGCACTGTTTAATATCAGTATCTTCTTGCATGTTTCTATAGAGCCTTCAAATCTAATATGAACTGTTGATTAAGCGCACTTTACAGGGTACAAGTACATGTTTTAACAATGTTCTTCCGCTTCTCTTGTGCATCACAGACAAAATGGGGAACTTTAAAATAGCAAAACACAAATAATGAATTTTAAAAGAGTCAAGGTACTTCCTTCAAGAGACATGGTGATATGCTGCTATGTCAGATTAAAAACGACCTCAGAAGTGGTGGTCTTGGTGATTATCTATTTATTTCATTTTGCTCTGAAATTTTCAGAAGCCAGAAAAATACATACAATTTGCACCTGATCAATGTTCTGCAAACTGCCTGCAGGATTGTGTGCATACCCCAGTAAGATTTATTGCTAACCAACATGCCATGCTAAATTGAAATCAAGATATTACACAATTTTCCAATAAAGAGGTAATTTGATAAGTTGGTATAAATGCTTTGTGAGGATGTAATTGTTGGCATCTCGTTATATTTCAATAGCTGGTGGAAAATGAGATAAGTTGGAAGGTTTACAGAGGGTCAGAGCTCATCAGATGAGAAGATCATCTTTTTTTATCAGCTCTGGAGAGCACATTTACAGGCTGATAACTAAACAGTTATTCTTTAACAATGGGAACAGCCAGTATTTCCAAAACATTCCAACTAAATGCAGCTACCATGGGAGATTCTACTAGAACACTATAAAATGAAAGAAAAAGAATCCCTGAGGTTAACCGTCTTTGTGCATCTTGATTTGATACTTATCTTTTCTGAGTTTTTACTAAGAACTCAAAGAATACAACATATACCTACCTGCATATTTTACTTTCCAACTTTATTGAGATATAAAGACATAACACTGTAAGCCTGATTTTGTTCTTTTTAAAATAAGTCAGTTTGTTTTTCAGCCTATTTATAGTTTTCTAATTGAGGATTCAAATTTAAATAACAGACATATGATTCTTCAAAATTCTTCCAATGATACTTAGTATTCAGAATGTCACAAAAGAGCCTATCTTATTAAGCGTTTTATATATTCTTTCCATGCACTCTGTGGGCAATGAAAGAAAGATCCTTCTCCACAACTTTAAATGCGCTTCTCAGAGAACAGTTTGGATATCCAAACTCCTATTGTTAAAAACTGCCAAATCCATCCTTCAGTTAAACTTGTGAGTCAAGAAACACTAAGTGGAAGCAGGAGGCAGCCCCTGTTCCTGTTCTTATGGAAATGATTCAGGATGTACCCTCAGACCTAGAGCTCAGGCTGCCTGACTCCCAACCTTCCGCTAGCATTAACCCCATAAACTATGATTCATTCTTTTCTAAGCAGATTTATAGACCATGTTACATCATAGCCCCCAGACCTTCAAAGATTTGCAACCTCCAATGTAAAACCTAATTTAGGCGAGGAGACCGAAACCACTGTGTGCAAGCAGAGTAAGGCTTGACCACCACACACACCCCCTAACCAGTGTCCCCTTCCTGATACCAAGAACCTGTGAATCTGTCACCTTATATGGCAAAATGACCCTACAGGTAGGATTAAGTTAAGGACTTTGAGATGGGGAGATTATCCCAGATTATCTAAATAGCCTCAATCTCATCACACGAATCCTTTAACAGCTCTCCAGGTCGTGGTCAGAGATGTGACCAGGGAAAATGGTCTGAGCAGTGCAACGCTGCTGGTTTTCAAGATGAGGGAGATGGCCAGAGCCAAGGAATGCAGGCAGCACTCAGAAGCTCGAAAAGGTGAAGAAACACATTTTGGGGGCACCTGGGTGGCTCAGTCATTAAACGTCTGCCTTTGGCTCAGGTCATGATCACAGGGTCCTGGGATCGAGCCCCGCATCAGGCTCCCTGCTCCGTGGGAAGCCTGCTTCTCCCTCTCCCACTCCTCCTGCTGGTGTTCCCTCTCTCGCTGTGTCTCTCTGTCAAATAAATAAATAAATAAAATCTTTTAAAAAAGAAAGAAATAAAGAATCACATTCTTCCCTACAGGTTCCCTATCTATGCACTGATTTTAACTCAGTGAGGCCCACATTGGACTTCTGGCCTACAGAACTGGTAAGATAATAAATCTGCATTGTTTTAAGCCACTAAGTTTGTGGTAATTTGTTACAGCAGTAAAGAAAACTAATATACACAAAAGAAAAAACTAATACATACCATTCACCATTCACATGATAAAGATGTATCTAACAGCACCTCAGCCAACTGATCAAATAAGCCCCACCATAACAAGACAACCTACGTCGATCTATCTCCTGCTAGGATATCACACACACAGTATTCTTGCCAAAAACACAAGAGGACACAATCATTTAAGTACTAATTATGGGACATCCCATAAGAGAATTATCCCAGACTTGACAAAATGTCACTGACATATTACGTGTCACTTATACTCAGAAAAAAAAATAAATTTTTAATAATTATAAAAAAATAATCAAAAAATAAACCACAAAAAACCCCACTGATGTGAAAGCAAAAATGAGAGGGAAAACCATTCTCTATTAAAGATATAACAACCAAATGCAATGCAATCCTTAACTGGATCCCAGATTAAAAACAAAAGTTATTAATGGCCTGCTGGGACTATTTGGGAAAATATGGTCTAATGGATAACACTCTTGTTTCACTGTTGAATTTCTTACATGAAGTAATAGTATTGCGGTTATACAGGAATATGTTCCTCAGTATATAATTATTATTATGACTTAGTATCATAATATCTTAACATCATAACGCCTGCCATTTATTTTCAAAGAGCTCAGCCAAAAATTATGACTATGTGTACGTATTTGTATACACACACAGCCAGAAGAGAAAGAACAAATGTACCAAAACGTTAACAACTGGTGAATCTAAGTTAAAGAAATAAAGCGCTTACTGTACTATTCTTTCAACTTTTCTGAAATATTGCAATTTCTCAATTTACAAAGTTAAGGGGAAAATACCTTCCTGGTTCCCTACACTGCCTACCTCCCCCAGTCCCCTCACCAGCTGCCAGCAGTCTAAATGGAGGAACTCTTATTCCTCAAACAGCCCACACTCTTCCACTAGCGAATCCTGTTTTCTGCACCATTACTCCCATCTCAAGGCTCAATAGCTAGGGCTGGGTTTTGATGTAAGGCAGAAGCTTCCACATGGTATTAAAATACCAGTTTTTGAAGGAAGCTGACCAACTATCAAATAGGAATCAACATTTGATGTCCTTTAATACTGGCTTTGAGTGTAAGCATTCTTTGCCTCTCTTACTACTATTTCTCTTACCCCATATAACCTTTAACCTCTGTTTCTTGAATTTCATCGTGCCCATTTATGATCTGAGAGAATCACAAGCATGGCAGTAAACCATGGACAAAAATCAGGACTGGCCGCTTCAGAAACTACTACAGAAACATTCAAGTGCTGCCTGCCTCTGGCTCCCAGCCCACATCACTCTGAGTATCACAGGCAGCCCAGACCAAAGCTCAACTCCTTCCTATAGGCCTCACTGCTGTCCATATGGCAGCTTACTGACATCAAAGAAGATGGAAGAAATTATCTAAATTCACCAGGCTAGTCCCATTCCCTCCCTTGAACTGTAGAAGAGTCACTGATATCTCAATTACCTCTTCTGCAATACCTTTTTCCCTGTGTGCTAGGATTTTGCAATGCTTAAAAAAAGCGGGGGGGGGGGGGGGGGGAGGGTACTGGACTAACAGATGGAGGATTAAGAACAAAAGACCTCCCTGACAGGGGGAACAAGAGCTAAAATGTTTGTATACCTACCGTAACAGTACAGAGGAACAAAAATTGAACTTGTAAATAAAATTAAGTTGTTCTTCTGAAACGCCTGTCTAGCTACAGACAGGAAAAGGCCCAGCATGGTTTCTATGTATGTTATGCTGTTTCTAATAGAAAGGACACAATCAAGCCAAAACAAACATCTGTTAAACAGTTAAGTTTGTTAATGAAACAAAATTGCAGCTGGTTTTATCAAAGATCAAAAGTGAAGCAAATTAGAGAAAGGATGTCTGAACAAAGCTGGTTTCTAAAAAATAATGGCTAAAGAATTCTAAACCTACTTGTCAAATTAACACAAATCCTTCCTGGATTTTACTTGGACCACTGATTGGTATTTATTTTGTAGCTTTGTAAAGACCAGACTCACAGTTTAATAACACTCTCTCTAGAGCTTTTGTCTCTATAGTTCATTTTGCAGATTTTTCAAAATACTACCTTTCATAAAGCAAAAAGTTATGCTCCCTGTTAATATTCTGTGACTTAAAAGGCTCACATATAAAACAAAAAACAAGAGTATACAGTCTGCAGCTCCTGGAGACGGCTCTGGGAAAGCAGTCCGGCCCCAAGCAGAAGCCTAGTAACAGATTAGCACATTGTATCACCTTGCCCTACCTCCTCTTGTTACGTGTACAAACAGCCCTTCACCACCTGAAGACTGTGAGATAAGGGCACCTACACACAAATACAAACATGATTTTTTCACGGCCCTGTTAACTCAAAATGCTACAAACAAATTACATGGCTGACTCATTTGCTAACTTTGATTTAGTCAGCTAATTGATGTTTATGTACTCAGAAACATGAATAGATCTCAGAGATCAAGGTACCTGAGAAGATGCAGACTCGCGTCTGAAAGGCTGGCATAACTAGAGATGAACAGTTTCATCAAATCTACTGTAGTTTAATGTGCTAGCCAAGAAAACCGTTTGTAAACTAAACAAAAAGTCGTGGGCCTCACAATCAAAATTTGTCTTGCAATGACAGAATAATGACATTTTTTCATGTATCCTTTGTACATGATTAACGCACGAAGAAAATACAGAAAACGAACAGGGACCTTCATTCTGAGAAACCTTAAAATGTTCTGCTTATTCAAATAAAGTCTGTAGAGAAGAATGAATAAAAATCTTTGCCATTCCAGATACAATCTGAATGAATCAGCCAACAGCCCTTAACTTTTATGTAACTTCAAAGCTTTAAAACAAAGATTTTCTTGGTACTGCAAGTATATCAGATTTGGCTCTTGTAAGCCAAACAGGTACATGGAATACAAAGGTAAATCCCTGAAAGCTGCCGAAAATATCCAGAATTAGTCAAAAACCCACACCCTTAGTTAGAGTCCCTGACGCTCAGAGGAAAATGACATGAGGAAATCAGAAAACAGACTGATCTACATATAGATCTTCCAGGACAGCACCATGTGTTGTCTGTCGAAAAGGCAGCTCTGGTATCAAGTATGTCTACGATCCACAGAGTTGCAAAGAATGTTTAAGACTCATTTTCAGTCAAAACTCCTCTGACATAATGTTGCTACTTCTACCTGAAGCCTACTTCATTAGAAGTCTAGACAAGTCCCATCTTGATCAAAGCTCCAAAGTGGAACAAGCTGTCATGCCTCAGAGTCCAACAGAAAAGACTCATTCACTCTTCATTTTATCTTTCCCTTGACCCGACTAACTAGTCTGAGACAATCCAAGTGCTCTCTCAGTAATGCCTCAACAACTGGTATTATCTGCTCACAAAAGTCGTCCTCGGATAGTCTGCTATGTGGAAGAACTACCGAAGCTTAATTATAGGAAAAACATAAACGACAATATTTTTCCTTCCCGGACTCTGAAACAGCAGGTGTTTGATCCATCTAGTCTGCCACACCGTAATAGGTTTCTATCCGACGTTAATCATTCTAAAACTGACTTTCATCCACACCAATTCCAAACTTCGGGTTACATGAAGAGTGTATTTTATAATGTTTAGGGCTCTCTCCCACGTTCAGCTGGATACACATAGCTAAGCAGGCTTTGAGAAACGTGACATCTGCAATACAAAAGACACCAATTCAAAGGAAAACTAAGAAGGTCAACAGAGAGGAGGACACTTGGACTCTATAATTAGCAGATAAAAAATACACACATTTCTGCCAAAAAGATCCAGAGTCTGAGACTATGAACAATTCCCCTAGGGCCGAGGGACTTCTGGAAGCCTGCCACATCAAAGAACAATATAGACTAGTGAATGGTCCTTCACAAAGTACAGGCGATTGGAAAAGTCCCAGAGAAAGACAAGAAGGGTCTCTCTAGGGCAGGGATAATGGGACTGGAGAGGCAAGGACCAAGTGGAGAAAACCGAAGAAAGGATCTAAAAATAAAGTTCTTTTATTTATGGCATTTACACAACACAAGAAAGTAATGTAAGATGTACACTAATCTTATGTTTACGGAAATATTTCATACTAATAACACTGCCAAAAGCCCTAATAAAATATCTCCCTAAAAGGGAGTGGGGACAAACAGAATAAACAACTGAACGCGCCAGGACCACAAGTGATTTTTAACACCGTTTTGTCTCTCAGCCCCATTTCGGATCATCCGTGCTCCTTTCTAAACTCATCTTTACTTTTTCCTTATGGAGAGTATCACTGTTTTTTTAATTCTGTCTGAAGACTTCTGCAAGATTCTCATAGTTATTTCACTTTTTCAAGAAAAAAACGTCAAAAACCCTACCTGATATTAGAAGCATCTCCCCTCCCAACTACAGCAGCCTAAAATGAGAGTTCCCATGTTGTGTACTGTACTGGAAACAATATTTGATACTTAATACTATAGCCAAATATCACTAATACAGTGAAAAACCAAGGAATCTGTTTAAAATTGAACAGATTTTGTAAAAATGCGAAAGCCCAAATATTCAAATGGAATCTTAATGCTACAAAGTGTGTGGTGATAACTGAAGTCTCTCTTAGAATATTTGACTTTCCAAAGTCCTCATAATCTGACCTAATTGAGCTTTACCACTTTTAATGAGAAACACTAATACTATCCTTTAGGAGTTCCCTCACCAAGTCAAAGATAAAGTTTTATCTTCGGTGGCTTAATTCATTTCCATATCACCTCACCAAAGAGAGCTTTCTTAAATAAATACAAAGAAGTTATGCTAAGGAGCCAGTGTGGTAATATCCAATTTGAATTCTAGACTATCAGAAGATGTGCAATTACATTTCAGAAAGGAAGGAGCCCTTCTATTTTAACGTGCATTGTATTCCTCCTAGCAGCCATGCATAGGAATGATGATGATGTTAAATCTAATTAGACACAGATTTACTACTTTCCTTACTGCTTTCCCATATTGCTAATATTATAAATAGTACCTGCTTTAAAAACTGTAAGAAGCTCACCACAACTACCAGATTTAAAATGCCAGAAATCCATTTGTTGAGGGAAAGCTGCTTCTGAACACCTGAGGAAATGAAGAGATACTTTTACTGTTAATGAAAAGCCACGACTGTTGACCAGTATACAGCCCAGTGGTAAAGATGTCTGGAGTCACACTGTCTCCTCAGCATCTTGGCTTCACCACTCAACAGTTCCATCAGTGATCTTGAGCAAATTACTTAGGCTTTGAGCCTCAGTTTTTCATGTACAAAATAAGGATAATAATCCTATGGCCCTCACAGTTATTGTGTAAGTCAAGGAGATAATAAATGTAAAGCACTTGGAATACTGCCAGCATTTAAGTGTTAAGAAATGTCACTTATTATTTTTACCATTTTGGTTTTCATTTTCACAATTAAATGAAGCTACTCAGCAAAAGTTACTAGAGCCTTAACAGCTTCTCTTAGAGACCTCAGTTGGCTAAATTGTAAGAAGACTCCATCTCTGTACAAACAGTTGTCATTTATACCATAAATGTCCTCTCACAATACAAACACTACAGACTTCTAGCACATCAAGAACAACGATAATCTGCCCTTTGAATGTAGTAGAGAAAGTCCTATATACACGAAACCATAGTGCAACCAGTCTACATTCAGATCCACATTCAGCACCTATACAGTAACAATAATCAAAAGCCAACAACTAGCACATTATGCTTTTAGTATAAGAAACAACAAATATTTTCTAGAGTACTAAAATATTCACATTGGCTGTTTGACATTTTGGATCCCTCTGAGAATCTGATAAGATAAAAACAAGACAAACAAACAAAAAACCACAATAGACCCTAACCTCAGAAAAACGTGTGGATACAGATGACTTTATACTCGATTTCTGGGGATGTGTGACCCATCTATCTCAAGCTCATTCATGGGCCCAGGTTAAGAATTTCTATTACATTTACTTATAAGTCTACATGGTTGTAAACTATTTACCACTTGTAATCTCAAAGGGCAATATTACATTTTCAAGGAAAAATACTATTGCAATATATAATACAAACAATACGACTGCATATGGTCAAATTGATTTGGTATGATTTTTATTAAGCTTTATTTGTTCTTTTCTAAGAATTAGATTATGATTAAATCACTACACAATTGATCTCCAAATTCCATCCAGTAAAAATTTTAGGACACATTTTCTCTGGTTTCCTTGTTCGATGATGATGCTAACTGGACAATATAAAAAGATCAGCATCACAGAGCAGTAACAATTGCAGGCTAAGCAATAAATTACTCTGCTCTCAATCCTAAATACTTTCAGACATGAATTTTCCTTTAGACTAAAAATACTTCCATACAGATGCTGCATGAAAAAGAAAAGATAAGGTTAGCAAGAAATGATGGGCAAGGTTAAAGAGAAGAATAGGAAAGGGACTGCAGAAAATTTATAGTGATTTCTATCACAAGTAAAGATATCCCCTGGATCACAAAGTTATTGAAATAAACTATTAAGGTGCCTAAAGCTGCATGAATTAGTCCATGTACCTGGTAATTATCAAACCTTAATATACCTCAGGGTAAGGTACAGGTTTTAAAAACAAAGATACCCAAATCCACCAAGAAGTGGCTCTACATTCCCTTAAGGAATTTGCCCATGGTGTGTAAGTGTTTATAAAAATATTTAATGAGAAACAGAAGTGCTTAATGTGGCTCTGTCAGACACAACAATTAGGATTTGAGTCACTCAATGTATTTTTTTGAAACAAATGTTATTAAAAAATTTTTTCTCTGTAGGTTTACTTCTTTCTTTATGCCCATTTTCTCACGAAGAATTGAGGGTTGGTTACAGAACACAGATGCCACCAAAAGATAAACGAATCTGAGGAAAACTAATAAAATAAAAATACGATTAAGAAATAAATGCTAGGGTTTCAATTAGTCTGTGGAAGGCAAATCACCTGGTCCTACCCAGTTTCTGGAGCTAGGATTCCATCAGCTTCAACAACTGAGGGGCAGAGCTATCTCAAGGGCAGTATCCAGAAGAGGAAAAACAAGCCATCGGCTGCACAACTTTTCTTAACACTTGTGTCTCCATCACTTGTAGAAATGTAGTCAACACACACAACCACTCTTTCTAACAACAGTGAAGGCCTGAATATAAACAGTTCGCTGTTGCTCTACTTTGGTTTTAGTTTGGGAGGTAACTTCAGTAGCTTTGAAATGAAACAAAAATCTTACTCCAATACTTAAAATTGTTGCGGTCACTTAAAGAGAAATCTGTCACGTGTGTGTGTGTGTGTGTATACATATATATGTATTACAGAAGTAACATAAGACCCAGAGAAACAAAAGAGTGTAAGAAAGATACAGTATGAGGCAAAATGAACATTCACTCTCTCCCATTGAGAAGTAGACAACAATAAATGACTTTAAATAGGCAGGATTTGGGTCACATATTAAAATAATTCCAGGGATGCCCAGGTTATGAGTATTAACAACTAGTCTACAAACATCTTCTCTGAAAATAGTAATTAAAAAATTTATTAGTTATACCTCAATAAAGTGGCAAAAATAAACTATAAATAATTTTAAATTTTAAGAGCAAAAAATACAGGATAAACTTTCTTAGATTTTTTTAAATACGTATGGTCCTGCCTTGATGAAGGAGGATTTAATTTATCTATCCAGGTCCCTTCAAGTACTCACCAATTAGTTTAAAAAACAAATCACATAATCATCACATTAAATTCTTAATCGACCAGTGAGGAAGCCCTCAATACACAGTAAAACAGTATAGAACAATTTATATCATAAACAAAGCATACATTTTAAAATATGGAAGCCTGCTTTTAAGGCAAACAGTTAACTTTATTCAACTTCACTTGGAACTTTTGTCCATACAAAATTTAACTGAAACTGTGCACGTCAGATAGGCAGTATTTAGAATGTATTAACCTTCTCTTCACTTACCTGGTCTTTCTCATGGGGTAGAAGGCTGACAGGTGGTAGCGAGGATGGGAAAGCACTGGGATATTTGGGAGCCCCTTTGCCATCTAAGCTTCCGTAATTGACCCTGTACTGCGGTCCATCTTTCAGTAATCTCCCATTGTTCACTGCGCGTTTAGCCCCTAGTCGCAGCCGCTGCTGAAAGGCTGGGTTGTTGGTGGTGCTTGTGAGATCACTTTGACTTCTGAGATACTTCTCGATGTTCTTCAGTGAGGAACCATTTGGTTCCTCAAGCCCTTCAATTGCTCTCCTTAAAAGTTTATTCCAATCCACATTGCGGAGATCATTACATGATCCCCTAGATCCCTTGGTTGACTTAGGGAAAGTGCCTGGTTTAACTGATGAAAAGCGCCCAGGGTTGTCTGGGTCCTTATAGGAGGCAAGGCCTTTGTTGGTGACTTTGAGAACTGAGCCATCCTGAACACTGAGTTCCAGCTGCTCAGAGACTGTCTTCTTATCCAACCCATGGGAAGTGCTGACTGCATGGCAGATTCTCTCTTCAGAGGGCCTTTGCTTTTGCTTTTTTATTTTTTGTATAGCTTCAAGAATCCACTCTGTATAAAGTGGGTTTGCAAGTTTTACCATGGTTGACAAATGACTTCTTCAATACCAAAGTTACCCATAGAGGTTCTCCTTGTATTTAACAGGACTTGAACATTTGAAAGTCATTTACAACTCAACAAACGGGCAGAATATTCCAGACCTTATTAAGCAAAACCTCACAAACATCCATCCTTAAGAGATTAAAAACAGGACACACAGGCAATGTTGATAGTTGTCTTATTTTACCAACAGGAAAGACTGCATTCTCCCGATGAACATCTTTAACAAGGAAATCAAGACCTTAAAGGATAAAAAGGGGGAATAGCCTCTTAATAATGGAACTTCTAAAAATAAAAGACTCTTTAGTATTACTTTTAAGATGCAAAAGGACCACAGAAGTAATGACAGGCAGGTAATTATGTAACAAAGCCACAGTGACTGTATTTCCTAACCAGAAATTGGGTCATAGTCTGAGAAGGAAATTTTTTTAGGATTTTCACTTGTTATTTATATGAAGTCATTTATGGGGCATTTAAAAGATCACACCTAAGTTATTCATTTAATGGATTAACCTTTATTGAAATTAATAAAATTACATGAGTGGTTCAAGATATATGTCTATCATAAACATAAAACCAACCTCAAAGAATAAGTCTGTAACACAAAAACTCTGATGAAACTACAAAGACCCTTGAACAATGCAGGGGATTATCAAAAAAATCTATGTATAACTTTTGACTCCCCCAAAACTTAACCACTAATAGCCTACTGTTAACTGGAAAACTTACCAACAATATTAAACAGTTGATTAACACATGTTTTGTATATTATATGTATTATACACTGTATTTTTACAATAATGTAACCCTCAGAAAAGAAAATATAAGAAAATCACAAGGACAAGAAAATACATTTATAGTACTCTATTTGTCCAAAAAAAAGAAAAATCAAAGTGTAAGTGGATCCACACAGTTCAAACCCATGTTGTTCAAGGGTCAACTGTACATTAACCTTAGTTCAAGAAATCTAAAACTTGGGGGGGGAGGGTAGAGCAATAATCCTGATTCTTCTACTTCAGCTAGATATTGTATTTCCCAAGTTTCACAGGTAAGAAAATTTCCCATCTAGCCACTTCCACAGAATCATATCCTTCCATCCCTTTGCAAAGGGTCTATGACACTCTCTAATCCACAGGCTGGAAAACTGAAAACTAGTATGGTAACATAACCCTTCACCTTTTAAATAACATACTATTCTAGGTATCTTAATACCTGCCCAATACAAGGAGGGTTCATACAAATCTGATTCCAGGTAAACAGTTGCTCGTGTGCACCAAAACCACCCTACATCTCCAATCTGTATTGAACCTGCGAAGAACACCAGGACAAAGCGCCCTGGCCGGGGAGCTGGGTCAGATCTGGACTCTAATCTTGCTTTCCACTGGTAATATTCACATCTGAATTCTTTTTATAGTTTCAAGTTTAGAGAGTATGCTCACAGGTAATTTGTCATTTAATCTGCAAGACAACTCTATGAGCAAACTGAGGTTCAGGAGAAGATGGAACTCACTCATGGTAATAGTCTAGAGTCTATAGCCTAAACTTAAGGCTCAAATGCCATTATTCTAAAATCCAAGTCCCGTGCTATCTTCACCTGAGCCAAAACTTCTTCTGAAATCAGACTAATGGTATGAACACCAGCTCTACCAACATCTATCGAAGAAACCCTGGATAAATGAAACATTTCAGTCACCTTACCTGTAGGACAATAATAGTAAATCCCTCACTGGAGTGCTAAGAGAATTAAGTGAATATGATATCTAATATTCAACATATACTAGCTATCATCACTTCCCATTAATGCAACCGTCTGTACAGTTTGAAAAATGCCTCATTAAAAAATTTAAATGGGGGCGCCTGGGTGGCTCAGTGGGTTAAGCCTCAGCAGAGAGCCTGCTTCCCCCCTCTCTCTGCCTGCCTCTCTGTCTACTTGTGATCTTTGTCTGTCAAATAAATAAATAAAATCTTTAAAAAAAAATTTAGATGTATCTCTGGTTATTTATTTAATCTATCTAAAAGGGAAAAATAACACCTTTCCTCAAAACTAGCCAGATACAATGAAAAACGTAACATTTGCTCTGCTGCTGAAAAACTGGGCCACTGAACTACACTTGTTCAGTCAGCCTGAAAGAGGCAGTTTAAAAAGGATTGTCCTCTCTTTGCAGTCAGTAAACTGTATGTTCACTTCATTTTTTTTTTCCCCTCGGATTCAGAAACTTGGGGCTAAAGGGACTGAAGAGGTCATCCCATCTAATCTCTAGTTATCTACTAAAAGATTCCTCGTTCAGTAACCCCAACAGATGGGCCATCAAGTCTTAAAATACTTCCAGTGACAGAGAATTTATTACTTTTTGAGACAGTTCACTCCACTACTGGACAGCTCTAACTGTAATAATATATTTCTTGCTCACAAGACCCAAAATCTGTCTTCCTAGAACTTCTACCCTCTAGTCTTGGTTTCCCTAAAACAATCCCAAGAAATTCTTACTAATTCTTTAATGTAACAGGCCTTCAAATATTTGAAAATAAGAATCTTTTGAAAACCACTAAAACTGAACTCCACCTATCTCCCGCCCCACTTTAGACCACTCTTATTACAGTTCCTTAACACTTGCACATCACGTGGTTGCCAAGCACTTCCTTCTTTTCGTTGCTCACTAGTGTGGCTAATGTCCATCTTAAAATCTGGCAGTCCAGGCATTATCCAAGCATAAATGTAATCCAAGGTTATGTGAACTTTCTTAACAGCCTTGCCACACAACTGACTCATGCTAAGCATACACTCCAACTAAAAATCCCAGCTCTTCTTTCAAAAATGCTGTCCAGCTGAGTCTTTCCATTCCCTTCCTTGTACAAATATAAATGCTGGGATTTAAAATTTATTATGGTTCAAGTTCATTTTGTTGGTTTCAGTCCATCTTCCAACCTGTTAGATCGTTTTGAATCTTGATTCTGTCATCTATGTCATCCGCAAATCTAATAAGTGCTCCCCTCTGTCGTTATATAAACCACTGAAAAAAATGTTAGACTTGGAATATGGTGTGTTTAGGAATAAAATCACTGGCTTTCATAGTGCAACTACTTTCAAGATAGAACATGGGAATCACTGTGTGTTAAGTTTAGAATAGGACACATCTTTCCAAAGTAAAATGGTTTGGGGCAAATTTTCATTAGAAGACATTTCACTATGTTCATATAATTATTTCACCTTTTATCGTTTACTCAGGATGAATCCACTCATTTAATTTGATTGCACAAAATACAACTGCAGGAAGCAGGAGGAGAGGTCACAGAAAAGTATCCAATATCGCAAAGGTGTTCTCAGGCATTTTGGTTACACAAGTAAATGAACATACCTTAAAACAAAAACTAGTAAAAACTCAAAATATACTTTCATGACAAGGTATTATCACTATCTTTATACATAATCAACAGAATCATTCATATCCATTAACAACACACGTTTCAGTAAGACTGACATTTTGTATCTTAAAAATATAGTAAAATAAGGGAAAATACCAGAATTGGAACTCCAAATGTATTAACAGTCCATGACAAAAAAGAAGATTGTCCAGATCTTCAAGCAAATCTGCCAAAGGAAAAAAAGTAAATGTTAATCTGGGCATAAAGACATCCTTCTAATTCAGGAACTATCTATGGATCTTCATAACTATCCAATACAAACAACTGCAATGAGTTTATTAGCACTTTACTTTTGGTGCTATATTAACTCTTTCCTACCACTTAAGGGTATTTAAGAAAATGGAATTCAGGACAGGAAATGAAACCCCACAGCCATGCTTAAAGAAAAAAATTTTGCTCTGAAGACCGTATGTGTTTTCCAAATTTTAAAAATCAGGTTGTGATCGGAGCACCCGGGTGGCTCAGTCGGTTAAGTATCCAACTTGATCTCAGCTCTGGTTCTGATCTCAAGATTGTGAGGTTCAAACCCCACATTGGGCGTGGAGTCTACTCCAAAATAAAATAAAATAAAATAAAATAAAATAAAATAAAACCAGGCTGTGACAAAGTCTAAGAAAGAATCTCACCACAGGGGGAAAAAAAATCTTGGTATTGCTCAAAAAGCCAGAGAGGTATAACATTTTGTCTGAAAACAAAAAAGTCAAATGTCGTTTGAAACTCAGTTATTAACTTTCCAGGAAATGTTCACGATTTGTCCCAAAGGTCACCTTTCATCTATGTACTGACTGGACAATCAAGATAACAGCCAACACCTGCACCTAAGAGAAGACTGGACCAGTTTCCACAAGTATAAGTATATACTGGCACACGTCACACTTCAGACAATAGTGATCATTTTCACTTCAAAGGCAAAAATTAAATTTAAAACAACAATGTGAATAATTACATTGGTTCTTATACAAAACAACCAAGCAACCTTAGATCCTCCTTCTCCCCTCCCCCAGCGCCACAGACACACATCCCACTCCTCAATTTAATCTCAAAATTAGCTCTCATCTGACACCAACCAACAGAGTTAATTAGGCAGAAGCAGATGTAACTCAGCAGCTCTATGCTACAACCAGAATCAGTGTTAAAGCATACACACACACACACACACACACACACAGAGCTAGGAGAGGAACAAAATCAGTAGTCGCTTATCTGTAGCCAATTCTCAACTAAACACATGTATATTATCCACTTTGTGTATTATCCACTGCAAATTTTTTTAATCTTAGGCGGGTTTGTTACTGACATCCCACTGCCCCACTGTAAATTGGTATACGTAAGAGAATAGATTGAAAACCAATTTAATTTTAGTCTAAGCAGTATCTAACTAGAAAGACAAGTCTACAGGAAAAGATGCATAATTCATTCAAAAGCCAAAAAGAAAGGCTTTTTTCCCCGATTTGGAATTATCCACACCACCTCTCTTTTTCAGAGCACTAGGATTTGTTTCACATGCAGACAGGACATTCTATCAGAAGTACAACCCTAAAAATCATTATCCTCTTTTCATTTTTTTTCAGTAAAATGAAAGTTGGACTAAAAGGCTATCAAGAAGGGAATGAATCATTCCAAATTAATTCTGGGGACTCATGCAACATCAAATTAAATTATTCTATTTTCTAAGGTTTTGAATCACTTTATTTTTAACTACAAAATAATATCAGTAAATTATATGGTTGTATGGATGTATTTACATCATTCATTACAAACTATTTGAAACAGATCTAGAGAAATGCTTAGTCCAACACACGATTTTGGCTTCATTAGTATTATATAAATATCAACACTATTCAGAAATATTCATGTCAGCATAAGAGGAGTCAAAATACCCTGGATCATAAATATTATGTGAAACCTCCTCGATGCTTTCACTAAAGCTGTGTGTTGTTTCAAAATCAATGTCATAACACTTGAGTCATATCACAGATGAGCCAAAAACAGTGGTTAAAAAAAATAAGGATTAACAATAGAGTTTACTCTTTTGTCATCCTGGGTTTTACTTGCTAACAGTTATTTTTAGCTTTCCCACTTTTATATGCTCCTGGATTTTTTCACAGCTCATTATGTAACTGAGTGAGGATTCACACATCTTAACAGTATATTCTGAAACAGAACATACACTGCTTAAGGGAAGAGACCTTAACTTTTTTCCTTGTCTAACCACTCAGCACAGGCTATCTGCACACTTGCTCAAAACAGTGTCCAAAGTTAACAAATATCTGCTGTCTGACATCAAACATCATCCCATTTGTTAACTCAAATCCTGGATATATATATCTATTTCCCCAAAAATTAATGCTCAAGGCCCCAAATATATGAACTGGAAGGAGAGGATACAAATGCTAATCAAAGAACAACCAACAACATTTAGCAAGACATTCCCTGTATGCAGCCTTATGGTAGGTGCTAGAGGCATAAGAAGCAATTCAGAAACAAAGCACTGTTTGGTAGTTCTTCAAAAAGCTGAAAAGGAAATTGCCATAAGACCCTATAATTCAAGGGGACACCTGGGTGGCTCAGTGGGTTAAAGCCTCTGTCTTCAGCTCAGGTCATGATCCCAGGGTTCTGGGATCGAGCCCCACATCGGGCTCTCTGCTCAGCAGGAAGCCTGCTTCCCCCCCTCTCTCTCTGTCTGCTTCTCTGCCTACTTGTGATCTGTCAAATAAATAAATAAAATCTTAAAAAAAAAAAAAGGGACCCTACAATTCAACAAGTAGGTTTATACCCTGATGAACTGAAAACAGGTACTCAAGTAAGTATACATACACACCTGTTCATAACAGCACTATTCTCAACAGCCAGAAAGTGGACTCAGACCAAAATGTCCATCAACAGCTGAATGGAAACTGGGTGATGGGCATAAGAAGGGCATGCAATGGAATGAACACTGGGTGTTATACACAACTGAATCACTGAACTCTACCTCTGAAACTAATCATATACCGTATGTTATTCTATTTAACTGAATTTAAATAAAATAAAAAAATTTTAAAGGAAAAGGAAAAAAATTTTTTTTAAAACAGTTGAATGAATTAACAAAAGATCGCATATCGGGGCACCTGGGTGGCTCAGTGGGTTAAAGCCTCTGCCTTCGGCTCAGGTCATGATCTCAGGGTCCTGGGATAGAGCCCCGCATCCGGCTCTCTGCTCAGCAGGGAGCCTGCTTCCTCCTCTCTGCCTGCCTCTCTGCCTACTTGTGATCTCTGCCTGTCAAATAAATAAATAAAATCTTTTTAAAAAAAAAAAGATCACATATCCATGCAGTGGAATATTATTCAGTCATAAAAAGAAAAATGCTGATACATGCTACAGTATGGATGAACCTTAAAAACATGTTGCAAAAGAAGCCAGACAAAAAGCCACACATGGTATAATTCCATTTATATGAAACATCCAGAACAGATAGATTGGTAGGGCCTGGGGAGTGGAGGGATGAAGAGAAACTGCTTAATGGGTAAGGGATTTTCTCTTAAGACTGATGAAAATATTTTGGAACTAGATAGAGGTGGTGGTCACACAACACCAGGATTTACTAAATACAACTGAATTGTTCACTTTAAATGGTTAAATTTATGTTATGCAAATTTCACCTCAGTAAGTCATTAAAAAAAAAAGAGCTCTAACTATAATACCAACCATTTTCTGACACCTACTGTGGGCCAGGCACTTCACATACACTATCAGTACGCACACATAGATATCAGTAAGCCTTAAAACAACTCTGTAAGATAGCCCTATTGCCTAATCTTGCAAAAGGAAAACTAAGACATGACTCGGTCAAGGCTTCAGACCACTAAGTCTGAGTAATTTTTTTCCAATGCTAAAACCTAAAGTCTTTCCTGTGTCTCCACTGGCTTTCAATTAAGACTCCTTGGACGTCTTGTGAGAAAGTGCCTCAAGTTATCACCTGCGCTACGTTCAACACTAAGGTCCCATAAATCCTTGCGCCCAACAAAGGAGCTCCATTTTAATTGTCTCATTCACACTAGGCTTCTGAAGAATCACTTCACAGAAAGGGTTCCTCCGACTACAGCAGGGAAAAAGTCTGGAAACCACTGTGACTTTACCTTGCTGAGTGGGCAGAACACCCCTTGGGTGGGTGGGACATAAACTGGACCTTCCTTGAAATTGGACAACTGCCCAGTTTCGTAATCCAAATGAAATGAAAATTTAAAACCTTCATGGTCCAGAAAAAACTGACACCATCTCACAGAAAGCCCTACATCTCTTTGTCTAACAGGAAGCTTTTAGCTATCTTAATATTTTAGCATTCATTTCCCATTTTGTGGTATGCTTATTTGTGTACTGACCTCATCTCCCTTACTAGAACCAAGAAATTCTTAAAAGCAGGATTCAGGTCTGATTTCACCTTTGTATGCCCCTAGATTTCCCAGAACCACTACGAGAACATAAGAGGGGTGCCGTGCCTATCTGCTAGATGGCCACATCAGGGAACAAATGAAAGGAATCTAGCAGAGAGCACAGGAGCTAGGAATAAACTGCCTAAAAAAAAAGGACACCAAGTCCATATGCACATGTTGAAGAGAAGAAAGAAATAAAGTTGGATGTAACGAAAACCAGGCTGAGGCGTGTGAACGTGACAGATGAATAGGAAGCCAATGCAGAAGTAGACACAATACAGCACAGTGAAGTGCACCCACACACGTGCACAAATTTGTTCAATGTTTGAATCTCTCTGGCAATAGTATCCATCCAGTGTAAGTTGGAGGGAAGGATTACTGAACAAACAAAAGCAACCAGGACTTCATCTTTCCCAACATCAATCTTGTTCAACTTATATTTATGAGCCTAACTCAGCAGCAAGCCCAGAGTAGGCACTCAATAAATGTTAATTGAATTGAATATTTAATTCCCCATTTTTTGGGAATAATACTAAATTCTTTCTCACTACTCATTAACATCGAGAGTTTTCAATTCACAAGCTAATAATGTTTTCCAAGGATTTCTAAGAGGCTAAATCACCATGAAAATTATCATTTCAACTAATACATATTATATTAATTGGAAGTTTAATTTTTCATGTCATGCTTCCTAGTTGACAATATCCTTGTTATGTCATTAAACTATAATTGTGTAAATCTGCTTCAACAAACAATAACTGAACCATCAATAAACTATTATGGCTTCCATAATCCTTAGCAAAGATTAGTTTCAACATCATCATCACAAATTAGTAGAGACATGCCCCAAATCTCCTGGTGAAGCCCAAGAATTAGGTTTGCGAAGTCATCCCTACATTTACGTGCTCAATAGTTTCAGCCTCTAAACTTTAATCACACTGTTAGGAACCTCACAGGAAATTTGATCCCTTGTAAAACAGAGGATTTTAGAGACAAGATGAAAAGTCATTTGAAGTCATCAGGCCTTTGGAGCCAGGGTACACTGATTAATAATGATGATATTATAACTAAGCACTCACTTAAGAAATAATCAACTAAATTTAGAATGTCTTTTTTTGGCATTCAAAAATTCCCATTCAACCCTAGATTTCTTCCTAATTATAAATTAGCTTTAACCAGGTTTTAATGATAAAGACTGAGAACAATGTATTGAGAAAAAAAATCTGACACCTGAATTTTTAAAAGATTATTTTGAAAATACAGCTCATGTAAGAATTCTGTATTAGCTTTATTACAAATGTCTTCAAAAAGGATAGCCTGTAGAGTCTGAAAACCAATTAGGGTTCCCCTTTGAGAACCTCAAGAAAACTACAGATCTAGGGGCACCTAGGTGGCTCAGTCGGTTAAGCCGCTGCCTTCAGGTCATGTTATAATCCGAGGGTCCTGGGATGGAGCCCCGAGTTGGGCTTCCTGCTCCGCGGAGAGCCTGTTTCTCCCTCTCCCTCAGCCTGCCTCTGTCAAATAAATAAATAAAATCTTAAGGGGGAAAAAAAAAAATCCTATAGATCTATTTTTAAAAATGAACACATGTACATACAGTCATTTGCATACAATCTCAAGGGTTTACAGGACCTCTTTCACCTATACCAAGACCCCTTAAGGCCCACTAACTACTCCACTTTAATATACAGAGAGGTCAATAATTTTACTGAGTTTCAAAGTAACTATCTCTACATGTGCCTTTTTTTTTTTTTTTTTTAATTCTATGTTAAGGCACATGGGTGGCTCAGTGGGTTAAGCCTCTGCCTTCAGCTCAGGTCATGATCTCAGGGTCCTGGGATCAAGCCCCGCATCGGGCTCTCTGCTCAGCAGGGAGCCTGCTTCCCTTCCTCTCTCTCTCTGCCTGCCTCTCTGCCTACTTGTGATCGCTGTCAAATAAATAAAATCTTTAAAAATAAATAAATAAATAAATAAATAAATAAAATCTTGGAAAAAAAATAAAAATAAAGATTCTATGTGAGACAGAGCACAAGCAGTGGGCGGGGCCGGGGTGGGGGGAGTAGAGGGAGAAGCAGACTCCCCAAGGAGCCTAAGTGACCCTGGGGCTTGATCCCAGGACCCTGAGATCTGAGCAGAAGGCAGACGCTTAACCGACAGAGCCAGCTGGGCACCCCTCTGTCTGCTTTCATGAGGACATGTTACATTTTAAGTAAGAGAGTTACTCTCATTGGTTTGGGATATTATCAAATAGAGGTCTGAAATCTTACTCAACAAGGAGGTATGCCATGATGGGACATTATCTAGAGAGTCCAGGGATCGAGTCCCCACTCTGCCAGCTATCTAAGCTGTGGGATACTGGACATGTTAATCAATCTAAGTCTCAGTTTTATCCTCTGTGAAAAAGATTATACACCCCTGTTTGGCAGAACTGTTAAGAGGAATAACTGAGATAACAAATATGAGAGAACCAAGGATGGTGGCAGACACATAGCAGGAACACAATAAAATACTAGCTCATAAAAGGAAAAAGGGCAATACAGTCAGCTGGAGACCTGTAAAATCTAATCTGGCTGAACTTCTGTCTATATGACCATTTTCTCCTAAGAGACAGGGGAAGTCAGCACCTGGCCCTTAGTTATAGTTGTGGACAAGTAAAAATTCAAGCACACAGAAGTGAACAAAGGCAAAAACAGATTTGTAATGGCAAGGACAGGGTCAAGAGCAGTGTATTTTACTCATAATCATACATCTTTTAAGGTCAATAAAGCTTTTAGAAGATAATACCGCATAAGAGAATATATTCTTGACCTGAGGGTAGGAAAAGAGTCTTAAAACAAGACACAAAAAGCACTAACCATAAAGAAAAGACCAATAAATTTGACTCCATTAAAATTAAGAACTTCTGTTCATTAAAAGACACCATAAAGTAAGTGAAAAGGCAAGCCACAGGATGGAAGTAGGCATTTGCAACACACACATGACAAAATAAATAAAGAACTTCGAAACACCAATAAAAGACACAAGGCCCAATTTAAAAAATAAATAAGTAAGGGGCAGACTTGAACAGGAATTTTACAAATGAGGAAATCCAAACAGTCAATTAATATATGGAAAGCTTTTCAACCTGATTACTAACCAGTTAAATGCAAAGTTTACCAGATTGGCTAATCTGAAAAGCTACCAAATCTGAGATGTGAAGAGGACAAGAAGCAATGGGAATTCTCATATATCACAGAAGGGAGTGTGGTCTGGTACAACACTTTGGAAACCAGCTTGACCAGTCAGTACCTAGTCAAGTTGAAGACAAGCATACCTCATGACTAGAGCGACCATACAACTCATCATCCAAACACTTTTGAGCATTTATGTTGTATTAATAATTACACTGTGAAACAGGCATAAGTTAAGATAAATAGTCACCGTGCCCATGAATTAGCAATTCCATTCCGAGGTGTACATCTTAGAGAAACATATGTACATGTGTAACCAGATGACAGGAACAGGAACACTCAAAGCAGCTCTGTTCACAATTTCCCCAAACTGGGAACAACTCAAATATCCAACAACAGTAGAATGGATAATTAAAAAAAAAAAAAAAAAATTGTGCAAGACTGTAAGTCTTACAAAAAAGTGCTTAAAGGTGCTTTGGAAATGCAAATTAAAACATCTTAAGGGAAGAAAAAGTTTCCTTCAACACACTTCTTCCATCCATGCACTATTACCATTTCGCAAGCAAAGACTGATCACTATAGCTCACACATCCCCAACTTTCATGAAACAATTTCCTTTCTGCTCACTTTATACAAATAAAAGCAAGTATATGCATGTGGAAAACTGAAGATATTTTGTAGAAAACAATCTAAGAGACTGAAAAAGTCACCTGTTAGGAATCCTGGCATTTAATAAAGGCAGACCAGTTGGTTAACTAGTATGTAAAAATTCATTAAGTTTTTTGAAGTACATTAAAATTACTTATTAAATTCCTCAGCTACCCTTCCACACTCACCCTATTTTACCATTCATTCATGTTATGCCTTACACCTGACAGTTTCAATCTTATCTTCACAAGAAGTGCATAAGAGAAACATTTGGTGTAAGGGCAATGACTGAACACCCACTCTACTCAGAGGTCCAGGTATGGCTGGTAGGTAGAACTTTCACTGACCAGGTTATCACTCTCAACCATTCATTCCCGTAAGCTCCTCCTTTAGTGTTACCACCTTCTGCTATCTTCTCTCTCTCTTTTTTTTTTAAGTCATCATTTCACCTCCCCAACCTTCAACCCTAAGTAGAGGGTCTCAGGTAAAAATCTTACCCTTTACTGAAATGTGCAATATTTTCCTATTCCTCTTAAAAACATAAAAAGATTGCCCCAATTCATTTTAATGCATATGTGAAGAATTAACAGGTAAGAATGGAATGATGGAGTGTTTTACTTCAGGGCTATCCCAGAAAATCCAGGATACACAAGACAGAGGAATGTACTTTACTCGCAATTATACCAAAATAATAATAATGGTAACTTTTTTGGAGCACCACCAGATACCATCCCAACGTAATTAATTCCCATTTGCTACTTTCATCCCCCATCCATACACAGAAGGGTCTTTATAATACTCCACTTTTTATTTCTTCGTACCTCTACCCCAAACATACTTGACACTTTGTTCACTGGTTCTCTTTTCTTATTTTCCACATCTGTAACTCTTTATTACTGTTCTCTCACAACCTTTGTCCAATACTCTGTTTATCACATCCCAATACCTTCTCCCAACTGCAGGGCTTAAACAACTTCATGGGGCACAGGAAACCATTTGTAACCTAGTCCCTCCTCTTCCTTTGCCCCTAGTCTCCCACAACTTCCTGCACTCTACCCATACCAAAGTACTTACAAATTCAAAAAGACACAATGTCCTTTCCCAAGGTAATACTGGAGCTTCCCCTGAGACAGACACCCTGCCCCACCTTCAAGATTCCAGCTCAAGTTTCACCCAAGAAATCTAGCCTGTCAACAACCTGGTCTCCCAAACCAACACCTTTCTTTGCCCTATCCCTACTCCTAGTGCAGTCCACCAAATCACATGCACCGAGACCCACTGCCCAGCCCCACCAATTTTTTTTTCCACAACTGCTACCTTTTCTCAGCCCCCTGAATCACCCATCCCCATAAGATCTTCCGCTATAGATATTACGCAAGTTCTGCTCTGCTGTCTTATCATCGTTCAAGACTCTCCCAAGTATATCCATGTCACTCTTCCATGTTTTTTCAAGGCTGCACAGACCCCATACATCCTTTATAATTCCAGTGCCGATTTATCCAGATACCTGCTTCCCACCACAGCAACTGTATACTTGCTCCTCACATTCCAATACTCCCCGCAATCCAGTATCCACTCTGCACTGCTCTCGATACCACTCCATATCCACCACACCCAAACCTATTCTTACTGTCCCCAGATAACTGCAATCCCACCTTTCTGCATCATTTCACTTGCCTTCACATACCCCTAGGTTCCCCTACCACATCTCCAATGTTGCACCTCTCCCTACCCTCACTTTGCCCCTCCTTGCACACCTCCAGTTTCCCCTCGCACCCACACCCTCACCATCTTTCTAGACACTCACTGGCCCCCCACCGTTCCCACCAGGTCACTCCCACTCAGAAAACCCCTCCAAACCCCCGCCTTCCAACCACCCGAGCCCCGCCCCCACCCCGGTAGCGCCCCGCCCCCTCCACATCGAGCCCCGCCCCTTGCCCTGGAGGCCCTGCTGAGGGGCGGGGCCTGTCCCTCCTCCCTTTTCCCCCGCCCCCTACCGTCACGCTCAGGGGCAGCCTGACCCCGAGCGGCCCCGCGGTGACCCTCGCGCAGAGGCCTGTGGGAGGGGCGTCACAAGCCCCCGATCCCCCCCACCTTCCGCCCCCCTCCCGCCCAGTCTCCTCCCCCTGGGAATGCGCGGGGTGGGTGACAGACCTGGCCGCGCGCCACCGCCACCGCGCCTGCCGGGGGCGCTGCCGCTGCCTGAGAAAGAAGACGCGGCTGCCGCCTGGAGGAGGTGCTGTCGCCTCCGCCACCGCTGCCGCCGCCGCCAGGGGTAGGAGCTAAGCCGCCGCCATTTTGTGTCCCCCTGTTGTTGTCGTTGACATGAATCCGACATGACACTGATTACAGCCCAATGGAGTCTCATTAAACCCGAGCCGCGGCCCCGCCCAGGCGCTGCTCCATTGGACGAGACCACAGACACTTATGGCCACCCGTTGGCCTGCGGGTCTGTCCGTCACCCACACACTAGCCACTCTGCAGCCCATTGGGGCAGGTTCCTGCCGGTCATCTCGCCTCCGCATAGACACACCCCTCGACCCATCATTCCCCCCCCTCCGGAACCACCCTGGGGGTGGGTCCACTGCCAGTACCAATCAACAGACTGCCGGGCCCGCCTCTTCTGGGCACCTATTGGTCCAGCTCTTTTTCTCTCTCCCAGACACCGCGCCACCTCTACTTCCACCTACCCGCCCCCTCTACCTCTAGAAATGGATTGGGTCTACTCGCAGGAAAGGCGCTTGGCCTTATTGGTTGCATACAACGCCAATCAGAGGGCCTTTTCCCTCTCCCCTCCCCCACTCAACCCCAAATCCCCTAGCCCGCAGCTAAAGTTTGTGTGAGAGCTGATCGCTGGCGGCGGCCGCAGGATTTAGGGGTGGGCGCGGGCGGGCGCGCGCGGGCGGGCACGCGAAGTTAAAATTCGAGGTTCTCAGTCGCCAGCTCCCGCGGTGGAGCGCGCGGACGGGCGCGCCGCCCGGAGCGTTCCATCCCGCCCCCTCCTCCACCCTCTCCCGTCCCGTCCCGGGCGACTACTCGCCCGCCCCCTGGCTCGCATCCTTACCCCCCACACACCTCTACCCTGCAAGCCCCAGGCCGGGTGCAGCCAGAACGATGTCGCTGCAGCCTCCTCGCCATCCCATGCCGAAGGGGAGTAAGCCCCCTACCCGCCGGGCGTGCACCCCCCGGCTCCACACTCGCCCGTGTCTGCAAGCACGTGCACCGTTCGCCGCTGCCTCCAGCCACCCCGGTCCCCGGCTAACCTCGCCTGCAGCCCGGCCAATCGCTTGCTGCCCTTTGTTGCTGCAGCCCGGGTCTCCCCGCTGCCTTCCTCAGCCTCCGCCTCGTCCTTTGCCAGCCGCCCGGGTCCGCAGCGCCGCGCTCCCCCCGCCCGGGACCCACCGCCGCCGCCTCCTTCTCCTCCTCCGCCTCCTCCTCCTCGGCTCCGGGCTGCAGCGCACAGAGCCCGAGGCAGCGCCGCCCAGCCCCGCTCCCCCCGCGCCGCCAGCTAGCCCGCCCGGCCCGGCCGGGGGCGCAGCCTGGACCCCGCCCGCCCCAGTCCCCGCCCCGGGGGTACCTGCCTCCGCCCTGGGGGGCTCCGCTCGCCGCCCTCGGGGGAGGGCGGGGATGCCGGTGTCCGCGGGAGGATGGGGAAGCCTGGGCCGTTTGGGGCGGGGAGTGTGCCCGCCAGGGTTGGGACTGAGAGGTGCGGTCCTCGCCAACGCGCCCCCCCTCCCGCCGCTGTGGGCCCCAAACTTCGTCCTCCACCCGGGCCTTACACCCTCGGGTGATCGCGGCAGTTTGGGGGTAGGAGATGCCTCGGGAGCTGTGTCTACCCTGATCAGGAGGAAGAGGGAGCAGTGACATTCAGCGACCGCGGACAGGGCACGGCGGCAGCATCCTTGGGTGGGAGTGGGGATGTCAGATGCGGGCAGGAGGGGGGAAACTGCCCCCCTCAAGATGCTTTCTCCCGGCCTGCGATGAGCTGGAGAGCTCAGAGCTGCGTTCTGAGTGCTTTCTTGAGCGGTGCAGCCGGATGGCAGAGGTGCTGGGGGCGGGGGGAGTGGGGGAAAGACCGCTGGGGGGCCCTTCCCCCCTCTCCTCTAGCCAGCGCCCGAAGGAAGGCTGATGGTGAAGTTCAGTTTTCCAGGCTTCCCCTGGGCCCCCCGAGTTCCTGAGGCCCACATGAGGGAGGCTGGGGCTCCTCTGGCCGCTCAGGCGAGGCCACTCTGACGCTGCCCACATGCCTCCCAGCGCCATCCAGACTCTGAAAAGAGCGTCCCTCACTCTTCCCGAGGATGGATGGGATGCTGGCAGGGGAGACTTCAGAAAATAGGAAAAGTAGGCTCGGGAAATGGCTCCTAGAGAGTTGGAGTTCGAAGTTTCCCTTCTGAGGCGCCATTTCTTCGGGAGGGGGAGAACTATGGCTTTGTAAAAGAACCAAGTTCCAGGCTTGGTGGCCTGGGTGGAAAACCACCTGTTGACTGAAGTCTGTCCCTGAAGTCAGGGAGATCTTGGGCCCTCGCAGGGTGAGGCAAGGTGCCAGGGAGAGGCCCCCCTGCTTCCTGCCCTGGTTGACTCCAACATCCTCATGCCACTAACACTCACTCCAGCAGCATCTTCAATTCCCCATTCAAAACCACTGTGCAAACTCGGTAGATACTTCACTAGGAGCAACATTTCAGACAAACAAAACAGGCAGCACAACCCTGTCAACAAATGCAGAGCACAATACACACTTCACTCTAAAAATGTCTGCTCCTTTGGGGTGTGAGCTGCCCCTACTTACATGCTTCTTGGCAACAAGGTGAGAAAGGAGCTAAGACAAAGGGCACAGAGCTGGATGAAAGGATAGAAAAAGAGAGAGGGGAGCAGAAGAGTTGTAATACTACACTCAAAACTGTCACCGGTTCCATTATAAACCCCTTTTATAGGTGTTTTATTACTTGGTTGTTAGTTTTTAAAACACAAACCTCTTTAGATTAAATCTTGGCATTCGCAGGCTATGCTCAGGGAAACAAAACACAGGGAAAGTTCCCCCATCCACCACTGGCTTGGCTACTTTTGAGCTACATTACTGATAAAACAAACAAACAGCGGGTTGAGTTTCCTCAGTCTCTATCTACTACTTAGTAACTTCAGTAGCTCGCTCAAGGTGAATTTTTACAAGCCACTGGTTCATAATTCAGCCTAGTTCATTTAGGTATTTAAAAATGTAAGACACTTACAAAGATGCTCTTTTCATAATGCAGGTGCTGGGGTTTTCCTTCTCCCAAGAAGTTACTAAGTAAACTTGGGAATCCTGGCAGACACATCATCCTTTATGTTATTTTTTTTCCCCTATGGTCTGCCCAGATAGATGCACTTTATTTTGTAACTTAGATCTGAGTCCCCCAGACTGCATTTTATCTCAAGTAATAAAAATAAACCATGTCTTAATTAAAAACAAGTTTCAAAACCCCCAATCTGTATACTCAAACTGAAGTATGTTAAAGAAGCAACCAAAGATATTAAAAGCCAAAAAGTCTACAATTAAGATGTCTTCAGCCAATGAACTGTGGGAAATTTATGAGCATCTAACACTTGCTATCACTAACAAGTTAGCCACATGGATTTCCGGGGAGACACCTTGAGACACCTTTAGAGAGAAATGGTCCTTATTTGCCTAAACTTGTGCTCCTGTAATCCCAGGAGCTGGCTAACACAGAAGAAAGAAATATCTGTGTCCAACATCTTGATGTGTTTTTGGATAGTCTTAACAAAGGTAGTTCTCTAACAGGCACAGCAAGGAAAGGGAATGTGTTGCTTTCCCCTTGATACTTCCCTCTAAGGTTACTTGTCCTTTGAGAAATCCTGGCTCTTCAGATAAGTGGAACTGGAAAGGGTAGCAGAGACACAGCCAGAGATACTTAATGCTTACTCCTAAACCTTTCTCTTATCTGTGGTATCTCAAGTCCTCTGCTGAGCTAAACAGCTCAATTAAGAAGTTAACCCAGAAATAACTTGAACTGAAAGCCAAGCATCCTGCAAAATTTGCAAGCTAGCTGTGTTATTATGAATCTAGGGGCTCTTTTAACCAGTCCCCCCTCCCCCAAAACAGCTGCCAGTGGCCACCTGGCAGAATTACTGGCCAGAATTACAGAAAACCACATTCATACTGCTCAGTGAGGTACACAGATCGCTGGCATCAGAATGACCTGGGAATGAGTGCTTCAAACACAGTTTCCTTGGCCTACCCCAGAGATTCTGAATTCAGTAGGTGTCAAGCAGGGCTCCAAACTCTACATTTTTAGGCCATGACTTGACTTGAAGCTTGTGATCACTGAATTTAAGAACCACTGGCTAGGCTGAATCCTCTTCTTCCTCAGCTGGGGAGGAATGTTTATTCTGTGAATGTCTTAACCAGGCCAAGGACGTCCTTAGTACTGGGATGATTCCGTGGTCTGACCTATTTGCCCCTGAGTCCTAAGTAAGGATAAAAAAGAATGCAGAGAGGAGCTCAGAAGCTGAAGGGAGCCTGGAGGGTTTGATCTGTTGGGTTTGTTTACTTGCTCTGAGGCAAGTCAGACAGGCGTACTAAGAGGTCCTTCTGAAGGAAAATTAGGTAAGGAGGCAGCAAGCCTGGAACCCGAACTGGTATGTCCAGACCTCAGTGCATGATGAAACTACTTATTTCAGTTAGTGACTTAAAAAGCATTGGTCTGCACCCCACTTCCCACCGCCACATGGAACCCTCTTCATTGACCAGAAGCTGTGTCCCCTTAGAGCACAATGTCTAGTTATGTCAGTCAAGGGCAGAGGGGTCTTTGATAGGTCAAATCATCAATTTTTAATAGGCTAGCAAATGTAATCTATAGCTTTGTACGAACAGCCTCTGTTATCCTAAATACCAGTATTCTGTACCTACATCCCATTTGTGCGTTCCCACTTAAAAGCCTTTAATGTCTTTAAAATGCATTCTGGGTCGGGGCGCCTGGGTGGCTCAGTGGGTTAAAGCCTCTGCCTTCGGCTCAGGTCATGATCCCAGGGTCCTGGGATGGAGCCCCACGTTGGGCTCTCTGCTCGGCAGGGAGCCTGCTTCCCTTCCTCTCTCTCTCTGCCTGCCTCTCTGCCTACTTGTGATCTCTGTCAAATAAATAAATAAAATCTATAAAAAAAATACTTTTTAAAAATAAATAAAATAAAATAAAATGCATTCTGGGTCAAGCCTACACTCCTTCGTTAATCTACCTCTAAGGCTCTGTACATCTGCACACAACCAATTACTCATCTCTAGCTTCTCCCAGCCCAACACACTCCTGTACCCACAGCACACAGTTCACTCTGCAGCCTTGCCTCCCTACCTTATCTGACCAAGACCTTATAGGAGGGAAGAGTCCTCCAAATGCTGCTTGACTGCTGCCTCTTCTACGAAGTTTTCCTGGTCTTTTCAGGTAGCCCAGAGAACTTGGAGCATACCTTTACTCCAGCCCTGGCACTTGTTAAGGGCACTGTTATTATCTGGTGAATTACGGAATAAATGCAAGTGCTTACCATACTCTCTTGTCACATTTCGCCCTTCTGTTTTCCTCAGCAGCCTTTCTCCTGCACAAACCAGCTTGATCATCTATGTAACTGCCCTAGTACCTGACACATAGAAGCTATTTAATAAAGAAACACAATGCATACACACCTGGCTACACGTTAGAATCACCTGAGGAATTTTTCAACCAGCCTAGTGCCCAAGTTGCACCTGAAGCCACTTAAATAAAAATACCTGGGGGTGTGGCCCATTCATCAGGGTTGTTTTTTTGTTTTGGGGGGTTTTCTTTTGGTTTGTTGTTGTTTTCCGTAGATTCCACACCCAATGTGGCTCGAACTCATGACTGGGAGATCCAGAGTCCAAGCTCTACTGAGTAGAGCCAGCCAGGTGCCCCTCAGGTTTTGTTTGTTTGTTTGTTAAGCACCCTGTGCTGTCAGAATAAAAAAACACTGATTTATATAAACCAGGATGCCTCAACATTGAGAAACTGAAGAAGAAAGGAGGATGGTGGGGCGCCTGGGTGGCTCAGTGGGTTAAAGCCTCTGCCTTCAGCTCAGGTCATGATCCCAGGGTCCTGGGATCGAGTCCCACATCAGACTCTGTGCTTGGCAGGGAGCCTGCTTCCTCCTCTCTCTCTCTCTGCCTGCCTCTGACTACTTGTGATCTCTGTCAAATAAATAAATTAAAAAAAAAAAAAAAAAAAAAGGAAAGGAGGATGGTAAAAGAGCTCAAAATTAGCTAAATGTTGCTAATTTTGGGAGAGGGCAGAGTTCTCAGGGATCTTTTCATTTTTGCTGAGACTCAAAAGGTGTAGTGGCCTCTTACTAATCCTAAGAGTCTTAATAAAGATTGTTTTTAGCACCAAGCTATACCTAAGAAAATGTGAACTACCCTAATAGTTAATTTAATGATTCCCAGTTGTTTGGATCTTGAAATCTGGGAAAAACTAACAGAGTTGCCAACTTTTCATTTTGATAATAAAGGCATTTTTAGAAAGAACTGATTGCCATCTACTCTCTGCATCATCTCACAGAAGAAAGGGTGTTTTACCTCCCAAAGTAATAAGAAAAACATACCTTCTGAATAAAGGATAGCCCCCCACCTCCATGAAACGAAAGTGGGAAACTTTACATCAGCATATATGATTTCTTTCTTCCTCTTTTTTTTTTTTTGCCCCCGTTTCAGTGCAGACAGTGAAACCTTATCTCAAGTCTGGCTAACTGACCTGAGTACATTTAGAAATCACTAAGCTATCCTTTCCCAGAGATTAAGAAACTATAGGTCGTTTGAATCTAACCACTAACAATTTCCTCCAATATGCCCTATGCAATGTGCTCAACTCATCAAAGGTGGTTTTCCCTTTTTCTATCTTCAACATTGAGAAAATATACAGCTCAGAGGGCCAGTGGCAAGAGAATATGGAAGAGAACACCAAGTTAACAGTAGGATCCCAGATTTTTCCCATCTCTGCCACCAACTAATGTGTGTTCTTGGCAAATCATTGAGTAGCATTGTCTTAAAACTTGTGTTTTCTGGGACAGCATGCCCCGTGGGGGGGTGGGGGGGCGGAGTATATCCTCAGAGTTTAACACAGTGCCTGATTCATCATAGATGCTCAGTAAGTATTTGTGACATTAATGAAGAGATTAAATCAAGGGGGTTATTTTACATCATACATGTAAAATGGACTTAGCCAAGGCCCCCACATCCTTTACTTTGAATAGTAAAGTACAAGTCTCTGCCCTTATTAATTTATCAGTAATTTACCCTGTGATTCCTAAAAGGTCATTATTCTTGTATGTAAAGGACCTGAAGAATTAACAAAAATGAAACTTCCAAATAACTTTTTTTCCTACTGCACTTTTAATTGTAAAGTTTTTACACATTATTTGTCATAGAAAATATGGATAACAAAGAAAAAGAAGGAAAGTAAGGAGAAACATTAATTCTAGGTCCTTACACTGAAAGATAGTATCTGGGGACATTTTCTCCTAACTTTTTACCTCAGTCAAGATTTGTATTGTTAGTGGAGGTTGAGATAAAATTTTCAGCTAAGGAAACCAGAGTAGTAAAAAGTAACTTACAAGAATTTACTAGAACATTGAGCCTATCAGAGGGTTATTATTCCGTGTCTGGAAAAATACCAATTTTTCAGTGGCATTACAGACAGCCTGACATAAGCCATTAGATTTTCAATGCAGTCAACTTCCTATCATTCAAGTTCGCAAACGTTTTAACATCCCAAAGACCAAGGGCATCAGCCTGTTGAGCCATTTTACCAGCCTGATGCCTTTCCTGGTATTAGCAACGAACTGCTTGTGGGAGAACATGGTTGAGCTTGATCATAACAACCTTGCCAGAATTCCTTCAGAGCTGAACTGTGATTGGTTTATATTCTCCAACTTGCCTTGAAATTGGTAATAATAAATGACACTGAGTACAATTAAAACAGAGGTAAGGAATCTGTTGTCTGTGTTCTAAGCCTATGTTCTAATCTGTTGTCTATACTCTAAGCCTATGTTCCAAAATTCATAAATTAGACTGTAAACCTCATAAGCTTAATCATTTCTTATGTAATGTTTTACACATCATAAGCATTCATGAAATATATGAAGTCTGGATAGATACATTTCCTAACCACTATAAAGCAGTACTTCCTGTTACCTAATCTAAAACCACTTTCTATGTATGTTTGCTGATGAGTATCTTAAAACATTTAACATTTTAGCATTTGACCAATCGGTTTGTTTTATTTATTATATACCACATTTGGGGGGGGGGGTTGTTACTCTGTGTGTGTGTGTGTGTGTGTGTGTGGAACCAGTCCCATCTGACTAAGATAAAGAGTTCCATACTTTACCGAGCTCCTCTCCATTCCTGCAAAGGTTCTGACTGTCCCCCTCTAGAGTTTGTGGCCAATTAATCTGCTCCATGTGGCTCTTCAGTTGCTGATGTGACCTGACATATATCTATTAGCGGAGACTAAGATCTTCTGTTTTCTTTCGATTGTAATGCCACACACTGAGTGATAACCTTCAGTAAACAGTCTATAATGGCCCCTGATATTGTTTCCTGAATCATAACAGATGACCTGAAATAACAACTCCAAGTTCAGTTTATCTGTAGTTTGTAGTATCTCAATCTCTGGCAGAGATTAATGTTCACCAAATATTCCCTGAGCTCCCCCACGTTTCATAGCCGTCCTTTCAATTAGGTTAGATAGAACCACGTGACTAGTTTCAGCCAATGAATAATGAGCAGAAGCAGCATGCATTACTTCCAGGTGAAGAGAGTTAAGGAACCAGGGTGGTCCTTCTCCATTCCTCTCTTTCCCTTCCAAAGCATCTCAGAGCCATGTATCCCGGATGAGGAGCACAAGCAGGTAGAGCCACTATTAGCCTGGACCTTTAAGTGACTGAAGGGAGCAGATTCTTTTTTTTTTTTTTTTTTAAGATTTTATTTATTTGACAGCAAGAGAGAGAGATCACAAGTAGTCAGAGAGGCAGGCAGAGAGAGAGGGGGGAGCAGGCTCCCTACTGAGCAGAGAGCCCGATGCAGGGCTCAATCCCAAGATCCTGGGATCATGACCTGAGACGAAGGCAGGGCTTTAACACACTGAGCCACCCAGGTGCCCCGAGAGCAGATTCTTCCTAACCTTCTCCTACACACAACCCAACACTTGCTTTGACATGGAATAGGAGAAATAAACGTGTTTGTGAGAGTCCAAAGAGATGCTGAAGTTTGTCTACTACAGTAGGCAACAGTGCTATATAACCTAAATTAATATATTCCCTAAAATATAATACTTTACAAATACGTTTCTTAAATCTCGGGGACCGTGTCACTGAGGTAAAAGCATTTTCCTTCCCACAAATCATCCTTTTCTCCAAGCACCGCACTTGACTGCCCACTGGCCATGGTTGTGGTGGATACGTCAGCTCTATCAAACTACACTGGAACTTCCCCCATAGGATTTCAGCAAAACTACTGATGAGAGGGAAACAATTAAAAAGTGGATGTGCTTCTCCATGTGAATAAAAGCTGGGAAAGCCCGAAGCGGGAGTGTCATTCTCAGGAGAGAAGCTACTGTTTGGGCCCAACTGGGGAGAAAAACAAGTCAGGACAACCTTAGCTCTTCCGTGTGACCATGTTGGTTTCCCAATAATTAACTTTCTCACCACTGTATAAATTGAGCTTCTGAAAAATGGACATTCTTTGGGATGACAGCTGCTGCTTCTGAGAGAGAAATTCTGCCCCAGTCTGTCTCAGTCTATTCAGTAGCCTCCTTGCATCTCCTCAGCCTAGTCTTGGAGCTCCAAGAAAAGACAAAAGACACAAGAGCTGATCTGCAATGTGGCTGGGAGAGGCAGGTTCTACTCCTGCTAATTAAAGGAGTAGGGGGATACCCGCTGGTCCTTGGGTTGTGTAATTCTTTGGCTCCACACAAAACCTCTCAATAGAACAGTGTGGGAACTCGGGAAGTTGAAGCGGACTGAGAGAGCCCGTTTGCAGAACATGGCTTTAGGTGCTCCCTCTAACTACATTATTAATTACTAATAGCACTTTCGCAGGACTTGGAGTGCTAAGTCATTTCCCCGAATTGGCTCGTTTGATCATCCCAACATTTCTTTTCAAACGCCGCTCTTATCTCCCATTTTACAGACAAGGAAACTGTGGCCCAGAGGTGTCGCGCAGCTGCCAGGAGGTCAGCATTCCCACCCGGCTCCACATTAGACTCTGCCCGCGCGACCCTGAGCCGGCCAACCCGGAGCAACGCCGAGAACCGACGCCCTCACCCCGACACGCAGACCCGCAGACCCGAGGCCCCTGCCAGACAGGAGACTGGCCTCACCCATGATCCAAACGAACCAAGGAGGGCGGCCAGGGAGGGCCCCGCGGTGTCTGGGGCGGTAGGAAGGGGGCCCGGCCCGTCAAGGAGAGAAGGTGCTGGGGCAGCCACGGAGGGAAAGAACCCACCGAGGCCAGGCCTTGAAGAAGCCTGAGGCCCAACCACTTCCAGGCTGTAAGGACACTGTAACAACCACTTCTGGGCTTGCAAAAGCCTCTCACTTCATTCCTCGCAGAATCCTTTCACAGGGGGAGAGACGAAGGGGCGAAGACACTACCGCGTCCCCCAGGCACCCCCGGGAGCAGGCCCTTCTCAGCGCCAGGCCGGTGCCCGCCGTGCCCTCCCCCGCCAGCCCCCGCCACCGGGCGATGCTCTGCGCCTTTGTCATTCCGCATCCCACGGTGCCAGCTAAGTCACTCAGCTGTCACAATCGGGCCTGGAGCTGCAGGATACAAAATAACTCCAGCGAGACCTCCCCGGGGCGGGGGCGGGGGCCGGAAGGCCGGGCCTTCTCTCCGTGCAAAGGAGCACCAGCTGCATCTCGAACTTGCTAAATTAGCCGGGCTGTTGTTTTGCTTTTAATTTTTGTGTGAATTCAAGAATAGGTCGCGGATGTCTTGGCAGCGTGTGAATGAGACCCTTTCCGAAAGAATTCACCTTGCTGAAGGGCCGCTGTCAGGCGCACAAAACTCGCAGGGAGAAGCTTTGACAGAAACCTCCTGCTCGCCCTCCCCACTTCTGGTTACTTGACCTCCCTTCCCCGCGGGCCTGCCTCCCGGAACCCCGCGCCTCGGGACCACCACCTCCCCTGCTTGGTCGGGCAGGGCACATACACCCTTCCAGTCGGAAGGAGTGAGCCAGGGCCCGGTTCTGGGTCTGGGCCTGGCGTGACCTCTGCGCCCTCTGCAGTCCGGGAGCCCTCGCCCAGCCCAGCGGCTGGGGCTATCAGGCAAGAAGGTTCTGGGAAAGTGGCAGGCTTGCTCCTGGGCGAGCTCTACTAGGCGCTGGAAATGTGCGCCTGCCTCCGGTCACTCCACCAGCGAGTCCTGAGGCCATCACCAGACCCACATCAACAAACATAAGGAAAGGGCCATTCCAGTGATGATGGCCCTGGACCATCATCATCATCTGTTGCTCTAGCAGAAAGCGATACATAGATGGCACACTCTAGTGTTGATTTTATTTAAGCACCACAGCCAAGTCCTTGATGGCACCTGCGTTAATCTGAATGTGTCCAATTTCTCCCAGAGTGGTTTGTCCCAGCCCTCCTAGCTTTAAGGCAAGGACGGAGAGCCAGAACACCCCATCTGGTTGCCTGGGCTGATGACCGTTGTCTCAGCTGAGACTAGATAAGAATCAACAGGTTACATTTTCGAGAAAGTTTTATGTATTTTT
This sequence comes from Martes martes, assembly GCF_963455335.1. NCBI lineage: Eukaryota > Metazoa > Chordata > Mammalia > Carnivora > Mustelidae > Martes > Martes martes. The sequence continues at coordinate 51,702,721 of NC_137902.1, forward strand.
AAAAATACACTGTCAACCATGAACCCTTGACGAAAGGGAAAAAGTACAAATAGCTAATGTATGAAAAATGTTCAGATTTGCTAGGTACTGAAGACCTGCGAGACAATATTTTTTTCCCTTCCAAAAGAACAAAATGAAAATATGGAATCCCCGACACTGGCCTCAGTGTGAGGGATTTAGCACTCAGCTGGGAGGATAACCTGGTATGAGACTTCTAGAAAGTAATTTGACAAAATTTATTGAGAGCCTTAGAAATACTCCACTCAGATGAGTGGGCTCTCCGTCAGGGGCTCGGGAGCCAGATATGTGTTCTGACCACCCACCGTTCCAGCTGTGAACCCCAGGACAAGTAATTTTGCCTCTTTTAAACCCCCTTCCTCAAACAGGAGAAAAGTGGGGCTGCTCCTCCCTACCTCAGAGGGCTGTTGCAAGGAAGAGGAAAAAAAATACAGGCTGCTTAACAGTGAGGCTTGCTGCAATAGTTGTTATAAATTCTCTCTGGCCCAGTAATCTGGACTGTTCCAAGGAAATAATATGAGATGTGAGGAGAGATTCATACACAAAAGGTGTACACACACATAAACTGTCTATCTAGTACTACTGATCAAAATACGGAAACCAGCCTTCTACCCAGCATTAGGGGAAAAGTTAAGAAAATTATAGTATGGTCTTACATCTAAACTCTGTGATAGCATATGATAAGCACTGTTCCGTAGCCTGCTTTTTTCACTTAATAGTATGACATTTTCCAAGTTTTAAGTGTGATCTGCAGGGTAAGTGCCTAGCATTGGAATTGTGGGGCCAAAGGTTGTGCATTTTACATTTCGAAAGCTATGGCCAACTTGCCCCACGGGGAGGTTGTCCAATGCACACTCCCAACAGGTCTTGGAGAGCCTGTTTCCCCAGCTCTCCACAATAAATTATCAACCTTTTATTCTTGGCCAAGGTGAAAGTGGTATCCCATTGAAATTTCAATTTGCATTTCTCTTATTATGAGTGAGATTGAGCACCTTTTCATATGTTTAAGAGCCATTCGTATTTCCTTTTCAATGGACTGTAGGCTCAAGTACGTTTGGCCGCAGTTTCTATTGAGTGGTGGGTCTTCCTCAACCCCCCCCCCATTGTTTTAGCCCTCTAGCTGACACATATGCAGATTTATTTTTTCCTCCAGTTTATCACTTATTTTTAAACTTTTTTGGGTGGTTTTGCCATCCACCTTTTTAAAAAATGCATTGTCTAGGTTCTAAACAACTGCTTTTTCTGTGCTGTACCACTCTCTACTGTCCACACCCACCGACTCTTCTCGCTCTCTCTGAGCTCCTTCAAGACAGGAGCTACAACTTTCATCTAGTTCACCCCATGAAGCCCGAGTGGGCACCACCGGATTCTTGTTCAGTGACTCTAGTCCCACCTTGAGAATGAGTGCCAAGAACCTGTGCCCTTGTAGGTACATTTACACAGTATACAAAGAAAAAACATTCTCAATTTCTGTCGACTTCTGCCACTGCCACAAAACAGTCACATTCAAACTAAGACAAAAACACAGTGAATTTTCACAGCCTCAGAGGTCAGCAGCCTCAACATCCAAGAGCACAACACGAGTTGAGAAATCCATCCCCAGCCTCCCAGCCAGCTCAGCCCCAACTCCGCCCCAGCTCAGCCCAGCCCCGGGCAGACTCACTGTGCTCTGGGTCCCCACTGAGCGGGCTGAGGGGTGAGCCCCCATCCACAGGGCCTGGGTCCGTTTCAGAAGACCCTCCACATGTCTTCTCATGGGCCTGAGAGGAAAAGGAAAGTCCCTTTCTAACAGCAAAGAGCAGGGTGGCTCACAGTGTGTCATGCAAATGATTAACTCTAATCTATGGAGATTTGGGAGCATTCCTGGCCTCACCGAGAAGGACCAAGAAAATTCAAATTTAAAAAAAGAAGAGGAAGAGAGTACAGAACTATTTACAGCTTGGAGCAGAGGTGGGCCAGCCAAAGCAACACAGCCAGGGTCTCATATGTTATTGCTGATCAGGGGCAAAATTGGGCTGAGGGATGAAATTAAACCTTGTCCTCGAACCTGACTGCATTTTGGAGTTTCGCCATCAGTCTCAGTTTTCGCAGAGCCACACTTCATGAGCAAGGGATGTGGCTGTGACATGAGGAGGGCTGTGTTCAGGCGTCCAATGCTCTACTCACCTGGCTTAGCCCCCTTTTTCCAGAAAGCATGAGGAAGCCATTTGAAACTATGACTCCAGCCAGACCAGAGATAGCGGAGATATTTACATATTTTTGCGTATAGTAAAGGCTTTTTTTATTTCAAATTTTTTATTTTGAAAAATACGTCAAATTTACAGAAAAGTTGGAAAGAACAATTCAGTGGACTCCCATACACTCCTCATCTAGATTCACCAATTATTTTACTACGTTGCCTTCTCTCTATATATGCAATATATACTATTGGTATCTTTTTAACGAACTATGAGAGCAAGTTTAGACTTTTACCCCTAAATATTTCTATCTTTGCTACTAACATTAAGGACAGCCTTTTAAATAATTACAGTACAATTATCAAATTCAGAAAATTTAACATTGTTAAATTACTGTTATCTAATCTGCAGTTCATATTCAAATTTCCCTAATTGTCCCAATAAAGCCCTTAATAGTTTTCTTGTTCCTAGACCAGGATCCAATCCTGGCTCCATTTAGTTGTTTTGTCTTCTTAATTTCCTTTAATCTGGAAGAATGCCTCAACCTCATCTTTATGACCTTGATGTTTTTAAAGATCACAGGCCGGTTGTTATGTAGAATTTCCTTTAGTTTGGGTTCTCTGATGTTTTCCTCACGTTTGGATTCCGATTATACACTTTTGATAAAAAAAATACCTTTAATTGCTCGTGCTTCATTGTATAGTATAACCAAATTTTCAAGAGAAACAAGTTTTGAAGCAAGTTTTCTCATTATAGTTCATGTTCATTTGCAGCTTACTTTCTAATACACTATATTCTACATGTTTGTACTATCTTGGTCAATTTTCAGCATGGTGAAATACATATTTTTGCATTTATTGTTTATTCTTTTTTGGTTTGTTTTTCTTGGATTTGGGGGGGATTTTTTTGTTTTTGTAATCTTTTTGCCCAACATGGGGTTTGAACACAGCACCCAATGATCAAGTCTCATGCTCCGGCCAGGTGTTTATTGTTCTGAACACAGATCAGGGTGTCTCCCTTGCTGGCTCACTCACTTTTCATCAGGTGTTTTTTTGCTTCTGTTTATAACATTTGGATATAGACAGTTTGTTTTAAAATTAAAAAGATGTTTCCCCCCAGACCAAGTCTCTTTTGTTCTCCTTTGCATCCTGTGTCTAGCAACGGTTACACCTGGCAATGTTCAGGAAGCCTTTGGGAAACATTGGTGGACGCGGTGAACTAATTTTGTGGCTGCACTCTGGATTCTCTGAATTCAGGTCCCACGCAGCAAATGGTGTTGGTTGTTATTAATTACTGGACACAGTGAGAAATAGAAGAATTCAGGTATTACAATTTTACAAACATTTCTTCTACTGATGATTAAGCATCTCAATCTTCCTACGAGCCCAGGGTCCACCATCTTTGACTGAAGCTCTACTTGAGCGCTAGTGCATTTGAAAAGAGAAGGCTGTGGCTGGGGGTGGGGAGTTGGCTGGTCAGAAGCCGGGTTTCTCTGAGGAAAGGCTCCTCCCAGAAATGCAGGCAGAGACAGGCCGGAGGCTTTTAGGCTCTCCTGAAGGACACCAAGCCTGAATGCAGAGAATGTGACCTCAGTCACTCCTTAGTTTGAACCTTCTAAGTTGCAGTATGGTTCACAGTCACGTCAGCCTAAGGCTCTGGGCACTTAGTGGGCTAGAGTCTGCCCACCTCTTCCGACTCAGCCTCTCCCTCACCACTGTTCCTCTTCTCTCCTTCCAGTTCTGATGGTTGCTTCATTGATGAAAAGAGGCTCAAATTCACAGAGAATCACACAAAGTTAAACCATAATGAAATATCCATTTAAACTGATCAGACTGGCAAAGATCGGATAGATTAATTATACTCAGGAATGTGGCCAAAAATACTTTTATGGATTTTCATGTATTTTGTGGAATCTGTCTAAATTTAAGATGTTTTTACCTGTGGATCAAACTAGTCCACCGTGGGACTCTTTCCTATAGAAATACTCACATAAATACATAAAAAATATGTAAAAGTGCGTTTGCTGTAACTTTTTTTGTAATAAGGAAAACGGAAACTACTCTCACAACTGTCCACCAATAAGGGCTGATAGGAAGGTACAATTGGCTGTCAATCAGCTTAAAAAAAATAAGGTAGAGCTGCATGATCTACTATGGAATATGCCCAGGATATGTTGTTAAATGGAGAAAGCAATTTGTAAAACAGATTAAATATGGCTATTAATATGGTGAAATATTAATTAGCTTATATTTTAATATATGCACAGCTAAAAATCTGGAAAACCTACATTAAACTGCAAACAGTGATTAGTTCAGGAATGTGGGATTATGTGAGGCTTTCACACTCTCTTCTGTACATTTGTGGGTTGTTTTTTTTTTTAAGATTTTATTTATTTGACGGAGAGAGAGCAGGAGAGAGAGCACAAGCAGGGGGGGATAAGAGAGGAAGAAGCACACTCCCAATAGGGACTCGATCCCAGGACCCTGGTATCATAACCTGAGCTGAAGGTAGACACTTACCCAACTGAACCATGCAGGCATCCCTGGGTTGTTGTTTTTTTTTTTTTTTTTTTAAGATTTAATTATTTGAGAGAGAGCACAAGCAAGAGGAAGAACAGAGGGAGAGGAGAAGCAGACTCCCTGCTGAGTAGGGAGTCCCCACATGAGGCTCCATCCCAGGACCCCAAGATTGTGACCTGAGCTGAAGGCAGACGCTTAATGAACTGAGCCACCCAGGTGTCCCTGTTCTGTATATTTGTGATGTTTAAAAATATTTATAAGAACTATTATTTGAGGGGCCACTGTCTGGCTCAATGTGTAGGGCACACAACTCTTGATCTTTGGGTTGTGAGTCTGAGCCCCATGACGGGGATAGAGAACACCTTAAAAAAACAAACAAACAAAAAAGAAGTATCTCAGTCCTACTTCAGAGAATGTGGTAGGCTGGTGGGTCCCTGGACAGACTCAGGAACCCACTGGTTTTACGAGTGCCACACCATCTGCTTTGCCCGCACTGCCCACCCAGAAACTGTGCCAGCCTCTCCAGCTGCCTTTCACTTGGTTCTTGCCTAGATGAAGCAGAGCTTGAACAATTTGCCTCTACCTTTATTCCACTTGTTCCTCTGTATTCCTCCCAACTCCACCTTCCGTATTTGGCTGTAGGAGTTAGCCAGGTTTTGTGTGTGTGGGTGGGTATGTGTTGTAATATTCATTTATTCTTCTAGTATCTCTAAGTACCTACAAGCCCAGACATTGTTTGAGCACACACAATGATGAACAGAACAGACAAGTCGCTGGTCTTCTGGAACCTTCCACCCATTCTTCCAACATCACATAAGTAGTTTTGTTTGTTTTTCTCCCTTAAAAACGTATTATTATCATTGTAGTAAAATACGCATGGCATAAAATTTACCATCCTAACCATTTCTAAATATGCATTTAGGCATTAATTACATTCATTCTTGCAAGACTGAAACTCTGCACCTATTAAATAATAACTTCCTATTTTAGTCCTCCTCCCTGCCCCTAGCAACCACCATTCTGCTTTCTGTCTCTATTCTATTTCTGTCTCTGATTAGAGACGTACCTCAGATAAGTGGAGTTAGACAGTATTTGTCTTTTTGTGTCTAGCTGATTTCACTTAGCATATGGTCCTCTAGGTTCATCCATGTGGTAGCATGTGTCAGAATCCTTTTCCTTCTTAGGGCTGAATTAACATTCCATTGCATGTATAGACCGTATTTTCTTGGGTGGCTTCCGCTCTGGACTATTGTGACAATGCTGCCGTGAACATGGGTGTGCAAATATTTCTTTGAATCTCTGCTTTCCAGTCATCAGGTAGATACCCAGAAGAGGAATTGCTAGATCATATGGTAATTCTATTTTTAATTTTTTGAGGAACTGCCCTACTGTTTTCTATAGCAACTGCACTGTTTTACATTCTCACCAACAGTGAACCACAAGGGTTCCAATTTCTCCAAATCCTCGCACACTTCTTATGCCGTTTGCTTGTTTGTTTTTATAGCAGCCATCCTAATGGTGGGAAGGGGCAGGATAGATTTTTAAAGTATAAAACTGATTTGCAACTAATATTGCTCAGGAATACATGATTTTTGACTCAAAGGTTTTTTCGCCCCGTATTAAACCACCGCAATCAGAGGCAGAAGGCTTTGGGAAGGACCAGCAGTGAGTCGCCTTCTTGCCAGGAGCCTAGTCCCACCATCCTAAATGCAGCCCACTGGAGTAGTTTAGCAAAAGCAAAACAAAACAAAACAAAACAAAAACAGGTTTTTTTGGTGGTGTGTGTGTGTGTGTGTTTTTTAATTTGAGAGAGAGAGAGTGAGCGAGAGAGAAAGAGAATGAGAGTGTATGAGTCAGGCGAGGAGCCAAGGGAGAGGGAGAAGCAGATTCCCCTCTGAGCAGGGAGCCCCATGTGGGGCTTGATTCCAAGACCCGGGGACCATGACCTGAGCTGAAGGCAGTTGCTTAACCAACTAAGCTACCCAGACACCTGGAGGGTTTAATTTACTCCATTAGGGCTGCACTTCAAATCAGTTTAAGTTTACATGAGTTAATTCATTTAAGCACTTAGAACAGGGCCTGACATATAAGCTCTGTGTAAGCACTTGTTAAATAAAATAATAAAAATGTTTTTCCACTTTTGTGGCTTCTTTGGAGGGACTGATGGAATATAAGAATTGCATATTATCCTGGAAAGAAATAATAGTTTAGCAAAGTTTTATGGAAAGCCTCTATGTCCAGGATTGTTTGAGGCCCTGGAAGGGGACACAGGAGATGGCCCCGCCCCGCCCGGGGGCTGTGGTACACCAGTGGGAACAGTTTCTGAACTTCAAGTTTCGGCTTACCCTGAATTAAAAACATGAGTGCTTGGCTTGAACCAGCTGTGAAATAGCACCGATGCTGGGCACTGCCCTGGACATTTTATAGGCCATTTCTAATCCTGACCGTAGCCTTCTAAAACGGAGGTTAAGCCTAGCGTACAGATGATGAAACCTAGATGTGGGGTTCAGGGACTTGTCCGAGATGAGAAGCATGATAGGAGAGAAGTCTAGGAGGGAAACAGGGCCAGCTCAGAGCTTGAGACCTTCAGGTTCATGACCATCTGCCTTTTACCGAGTCTTGCCATAAGCTAGGCCCAGGCTAAGCCTTTACACGTGAGACTTATCATGCGCTCATCATTAGTGGAAGAACTCTTCAGGGAGGGACTGTCACCAAAGAGGAACCAGACGCAGAGTGAAGCTAAATCATCAGCTAGGAAAAAGTGGGTTCATTCCCCAGTTGCCAGACACCTGGAAGAGTGTTTAAGCACTACCCAAAGGTGTAAAAAGAGACCTCTTGCCTCAAAATCGCCTGGGTTGCATATCAAAATGCAGACCCCAGGGCCCCCACCCAGGGCCCGCTAAATAAAAATCCACTTAGGATTTGGATATTTCAGTAAAGCTTTCCCTGGAGCCTGAAAATGAGAAGAACAGCCCACCGAGAGTTAAACCATGAAATCAGCATTAAAGAATCCAGGCAAGATATGCAGTCACCTCTAAAGGGACAGATCCGTCTTCTCTTCCCCCTTAACACTAACCAGATTGACTATATTAACAAAATAAGGGATGGATGAAAAGGAGAAAATGTTAGGACCTTGGCATAGAGGAACATTTCTTAAACAAGGCCCAAAAAGTACAAACCTTAAAAGGAATCAAATATTCAACTGTATACAAATTAAAAACTTCTGTACAAGAGAAGATGTCTTAAAAAAAAAAAAAAGTGACGACAAGCCAGAGAGGGGAGAAGATATTTACATTACATATAATCAACAACAGATTGTGTGTAATTGACACAAGCTCAGTATCTAGAATATATAAAGAACTTTTAAAAATCAATTTTTAAAAAAGGGAGCATGGTGCCTGGGTGGCTCAGTCAGTAAGCGTCTGCCTTGGGCTAGGGTCATGATGGGGGGGGGGGGCGGCTCGGAATCCAGCCCCACAGTTGTCTTCTGGCTCCCTGTTCAGCAGGGAGTGTGCTTCTCCCTCTGCCCCTCTCTCTACTCGTGCTTTCTCTCTCTCTCAAATAAGTAAATAAAATCTTTTAAAAAATGAATATATTTAAAAAGGGAAAAATATCCTCTTGGATTATTGACCAAAGGACAGGATCAGGTGATTAGAAGAAAAGCCCAAACCACAAATAAATGTGCGGAAACGTGTTCGGCTTTACCGGGGATAGAAAAATGCAAATTGAAACCACAGAGAGATATTTTAAGGTCCAGCAGCAAACGAAACTTCACACACACTGTGCCCATGTAAAGTGGGACATGGTCCTTGCAGAGCAACTGGGCAAGAACTAATAACATTAAAGAGACAAATACCCCATAATCCCGTAATTTTTCTAGAAAAATTCTCCCACATCAGCTCAAGAGACAAATAAAAAATATGCCCACTGTATCACTGTCTATAATAAAAATGGAGATAATTTGATAGGGAGTGAATAAATAAGTGCATACGTGTATATCCTACAGTAGAACACCATGCAAAAGTTAAAATGAATGAACTAGATGTTAACAATAAATATCAAATACATGAATCAACATTTAATTTTTTTAATATTTTATTATTTATCTGAGAGAAATAGAGAGAGCATGAACTGAGGGGAGGGACAGAAGCAGACTCCCCACTGAGCAGGGAGCCTGACTTGGGCCTCCATCCCAGGACTCAAGGATCATGACCTGAGCTGAAGGCAGACGCCCACCTGACTGAGCCACCCACATGCCCTGAATCAACATCTTAAAATATTAAGTCAGATCATCACATCTCTGCTCTGCTCCAAATGCTTCAATGGCTCCCCATTTCACAAGGAAAGAAATATCTTCACAATGGCCTACAAGCTTCTCTGTGATTGGCATCCTCCATCCCGTCTATCACTCTCCTTTTTTTTTTCAATATTTTTAAAAAAATATTTTATTTATTTATTTGACAGACAGAGAATGCAAGTAGACAGAGAGACAGGCAGAGAGAGGGAAGCAGGCTCCCTGCAGAGGAGAGAGCCCAATGCGGGCTCAATCCCAGGACCCTGGAACCATGACCTGAGCCAAAGGCAGAGGTTTAACCCACTGAGCTACCCACGTGCCCCGACCGTCTTACTTTTCTGACATTACCTGGAATGTGCTCCATGCCTCCCTCCTTCACCCCGTCAAGTCTCGACTCAGATGGCACCTTTAATGTGAGGCACACCCCAATCCCTCAGTTTACAATGTATAGTTACAATGACAAATTACACTCAAAAATGCCTCTCCCCTGGAGGCTCAAGCCCACCAGCCCTGTTGTACATTTCCTTTCTCTCTAGCATGATCTCCTTTTAAATATATGAATCACATATAATATTGTGTGTTTACTTCCCGTCTTCCACTAGTAGAATGTAAGTTGCATGAGGACAGAAATCTTTGTCAGCATTGTTTACTGCTATAGCCCAGACTCCAAGAATGAGTGAACACGGCTAAATCTCAAAATTGTATTAACCAATAAAATCATGATGTGGAAGGATACTTATGGTATGATATCATACTGCATAAAGTTTTAAGATCTGTAAAACAACACTGCATATTGTTTATATATGCATACATGTAGTAAAAGTATAAAAACTTGAGGCAATGATAAATTTAGGATAGTAATTATGTCTCATTTGGGGAGTGAGGGGCATGGATTACCATTGATTTGTAAAGTTTTGTCTTAAAAAATTGATCTGAGGGGCATCTGGGTGGTTCAGTCGGTTAAGCCGCTGCTTTCAGCTCAGCTCATGTTCCCAGCGTCCTGGGATCGAGTCCCACATCGGGATCCTTGCTCAGCAGGGAGCCTACTTCTCCCTCTGCCTACCTCTCTCTCTCTCTGATTAAAAAAAATTTTTTTTAATTGATGTGAGACAAATATGACAAAATCTTGACACTTGGCAAAGCTGAGAAAACCGTTTTAGTGTTTTCTTTGCATAGCCTTGAAATATTCTGTAACTTTAGAAGAAAAAAATAACAAATGGATTCAAAAAAAGTTAGGTTAGCCAGACTCACCTAGACAAGGACAAAAGCTTGGAGAGAAGCTGTGCCACCAGGAAATCATTGCAGTTCCTTTAGCTAAGACCATCCTATTCTGAAAGGAAGCTATCAGCCATGAAATACTGAGCCACTAAAGGCCACTAAGCGCTGGCAAGGATGTGAAGTGACTGACACTCACACACACAGGAAAACTCTCTGTCAGCATTATTAAAGCTGAACAGATGGTGTCCGATGATGTAGCAATTCTGCTCTCAAGGATGTAACTAACAGACCTAACAAGACATCAAAAGACATGTACAAGAATATTCATAGCAGCATCATTCATAATCACCATGTACTGGAAACAACCCAAATGTCCACCACAAGAACAGATATATACGGGGCGCCTGGGTAGCTCAGTTGGTTAAGCATCCTTCTTCCACTCCCGTCATGATCTCGGGGTCCTGGGATCAAGTCCTACAACTCCACATTGGGCTCTCTGCTCAACAGGGAGCCTGCTTCTCCCTCTCCCCCTGCCTCTGCACCCTGCTCATGCTCTTTCTCTCAAATAAATAAATAAAGTCTTTTTTTTAAAAAAAAAAGGAGAGAAAGAGAGAACAGATATATAAACTGCACTGTATTCATATTGGAGTACTTACAGCAATGAAAATTAACTACAGTTTGTAGAGCACCACAGGTAATGTTGAATCCAAAAAGCCAGATACAAAATAAATACATGCTGGATGATTTCATTTATATATGGTTAAAACTCAGCAAAATGAAAACAGGGTGTTAGAAACCATGAAACTGTTAGTTTGGAGAGGAGGGAGGAGGTAGTGGGTGGGAGGAGTCACAGGGGGTTGGTGCTTACTGGAAACAGGAATGTTGGATTTCTTGGTGGGGGGCAGGGAGGGGTGGTTCCATCGTTAGGTTCACTTTGTTTTAAGATTTTATTTTGTTTTATTTTTTAAAAGATTTTATTTATTTATTTGACAGAGAGAGAGAGAGAGAGAGAGAGAGACAGTGAGAGAGGAAATACAAGCAGGGGGAGTCAAGAGGGAGAAGCAGGCTTCCTACCGAGCAGGGAGCCCCTATGCAGGGCTGATCCCAGGACCCTGGGATCTTGACCTGAGCCAGAGGTAGACACTTAACAACTGAGCCACCCAGGTGTCCCAAGATTTTATTTTTTAAGTAATCTCTACACCCAGTGTGGGGTTCCAACTCACAACTCCGAGATCAAGAATCACGTGTTCTTTTTACTTAGCCAGCCAGGTGCCCCATGAATATGATTTAGTTTGTAAGGGAGAGAAAATGCAAGCCACATTATTTGGTTTTTCCATTTTTTGCAAGTTATTCCCTTTCTTTTTTTTTTAAGTGGATCTTTGTTCGTTTGTTTTTAAGTAGGCTCCACATCCAACGTGGGGCTTGAACCCATGACCCTGAGATCAAGAGTGACATGCTTTACAGTCTAAGCCAGCTTGGCACCCCTCACTGAAAGTTCTTCACTCATTAACTCAATAGCTATTTATAGACTACCTCCCCTGTGTGAGCCCTCTGCCACACGGAGGATATACAATGATGAACAAAATCGGACATGGTCCTTGGGTTTGTGGGGCCTACAGATTCATGCTGTAGGCAGCACTAAGGAACCATTCACATAAAGAACACTACTGTTTTACACTATATCCATAAACTGGCTTTTGGTTATGATGGAGAATGCTTTATAAAGATAGTGTGCAAATTTTTGGTGTGAACATATATTCTCATTTTTCTTGCTTTCTTCCTAGGAATGGCTATTTCATATGGCAGCTCTATCATTAACCTTTGGAGGATCTGCCAGACTGTTCTGTAAAGTGACTGCATCATTTACGTTCCCATCAACACTCTACAAGAGTTTTAACTTCACGTTCTTGTCAACATTTGTTATTACTATGTTTTTTTATTATTATGATAGCCACAATAGTGGGTGTAAGGTGGTATCTGATTTTGGTTTTGATTCACATTTTCATGATGGCTGATGATGTTAAGCATCTTTTCATGTGCTTAATTGGCCATCTATATACTTTTTTTTTATTTTGAGAAATATCTATTCATATCTTTTCTCACTTTTAATTAGGTTATCTTTTTATTATTGTTAACAATATTTTGAACACTCTTTTGTTAATTGTATTTCTAAATATTTTGTTCTTTTTGAACAAAATTATAAGTTTTAAATTTAATTGTTTCCTTAAGTTCATTTTTTGGATTGGTCAATGTCAATGTATAGAAATAAAATTGATTTTGGTATATTGATCTTGTATCCTGCAACCTTTCTGAACTTGTTTATTAGTAATAATAGTTTTTTTGTGGACTCCATAGGATTTCTGTATACAAGATCTTATTACCTGTGAAAGAGATAGTCTTCTTTCTTTCTTTTCAAATCTGGATGCCTTTTATTTCCTTTCTTGCCTGGTTGTCCTTGCTACATCCTCCACCACAATGTTGAATACAAGTGCAAGAATGGACATCTTTGTCTTGTTCCTAATGTGTGAGGGAAAGCTTTCAAACTCATTATTAAGTGTGTTGGTAGCCGAGAGTTTTTCACTGATGCCCTTTATCAGAGTGAGGAAGTTCTTAGCTTGGTGAGTGTTTGGATCATGAACAAATGGTGAATACTGTCATAACTTTTTCTGCATCTATTGAGTTTATTTGTTTCTGGTCTTTTGTTCTATAAATAGATGAGTTACATTAATTTTTGTATGTTAAACCAACCTTGGATTCCTGGGATAAATCCTATGTGGTTGTGGAGTATAATCCTTTTGATATGTCACTAAATTTGGTTTGCTATGTTGTGTGTGTATTGTTGAGGATTTTGAATCTATATTCTTATGGGATTTTGGTTTGTACTTTTCTTTATGTTGGTTTTGGGATGAAGGTAATATTGGTATCACAGAATGAGTTTGGAAATAATCCCTCCTCTTCTGTTTCTTAAAAGACTTTGTGAAGGATTGGTGGTAATTATTGAAGGATATGGTAGAGTTCACCAGTGAAGCCATCTGGTCCTCGGCTTTGCTCTGTCAGAAAGTTTTTGATGACTGATTTGGTCTTTTTACTTATTATGTACTTATTCAGATTCTCTATTTCTACTTGAATAGTTTCAGTGGTTTATTCTTTCTAGGAATTTGTTGATTTCATTGAGTTTGTCTGATTTGTTACCATAAAATTATTCATAGAACGCTTTTTTGGGTACAACGAGCAATACATACTTGATTTTAATAATTAGAATATTGTTTCTTTTTTTTCTCTAATGGTCTAGCTTAAATGTTTGTCGATTTCATTGATCTTTTCAAAGAACCAACTTTTGAGTTGTTAATATGTTCAGTTTTTCTATCCTCTAATTCACTTATTTCTGCTCTGAATTTTATTATTTCTTTTCTTCTGTTTGCATAGAGTTTAGTTTTGCTCTTCTTTTTCTCATTTCTTCAGGTGAAAGTTTAAGTTATTAAGTTGAGTTCTTTCTTCTTTTTAATATAGGTACTTAAAGCCATATATTTCCTCCTAAGCATTGCTTGCATTGCATTCCATAAGTTTTGGTATGTTGGGTTTTCATTTTCATTCATCTCAAAGTATTTTGTAATTTCCCCTGTGACTTCTTTGACCCATGGGTTGTTTAAGAATACATTGTATAATTTCAACATATTTGTGAATTTCCCAAATTGCCTTCTGTTATAGATTTGTACTTTCATTTCATTGTGATCAGAGGCATATTTGTATGATTTCAATCCTTTTAAATTTATTGAAAAAAATCTCATGGCCTCACATATGGTCTATCCTGGAAAATACTCCATGTGCACTTGAGAAAAAAGTGTCTTCTGCTGTTCTTCGTGTATTCTATAGATGTCTGTTAGTTGGTTTATAGTGTTGTTCAGTTTTTCTATTTCCTAGTTTATCTTCTATCTAGTTATCCCACCTACTATATTAAGTCTTCCACTATTTTAGTGAATTGCCCATTTCTGGCTTCAGTTCTGTTTTTGCTTCATATATTTTGGGGCTTTGTTACACCTATATGTAATCCATAGATCTATACTTACTGTTTTGTCTTTTTAAGTATATTGGCCATTTTATAATTATATCATCTTCTTTGTTTGTAACTACTCTTACTTTAAAGTACATTTTCTCTGATACTTCCGTAGACATCCCAGCTCTTTCAGTTAATGTTTCCATGGCATGTATTTTTCCACTTCTTTGCTTTTAACCCATCTGTGTCTTTGAATCTAAAATGTGTCTCTTTTAGGGGGAACTGATTGGCTTGGCTGGAAGCGGATGTGACTCTTGATCTCAGGGTCAAGTTCGAGCCCCACATTCAGTGTAGAGATTTCTTAAATAAATAAATAAATTTTGAAAAGTTAAAAAAAATAGGGGCACCTCGGTGGCTCAGTTCGTTAAGCTTCTGATTTCAGCTCAGGTCATGATGATCTCAGGGTACTGGGATTGAGCCTCATGTGGGGCTCTGCCCTCAGCAGGGAATCTGCTTCTCCCCCTCCCTCTTTCTGTGCCCCTCCCCCCGCTCGTGTTCTCTCTCTCTCATATAAATTAATCAAATATTTTTTGGAAAAGTTAAAAAAATAAAATGTGTCTTTTGGAGGCAAAATATAATTATAAATAACGTATAAAAATATACTTTTTATTTTTTCTAAAATCCTTACTTATTGATTGGAGTGTTCACTCCATTTACATTTAATTACTAATAATGTAGGGTTTATATCTGTCATTTTGCTATTTGTTTGCTACCTGTCTTAAATCCTTTTTATTCCTCTATTCCTCCATTCCCGCTTTCTTTTTTCTTAAGCAGATATTTTCTAGTGTAGCATTTTAATTTCATTGTTGTTTCTTTCACTATGTTTTTTTGAATCATTGTCTTTTGGGTCATTGTTGTTCCCTGGGAATGGCAGTTCACATCTTAAAGATGTATTTATTTATTTGAGAGAGAGAGAAAGAGAGTGTGTGTGCCCGAGGTTGGGGGAGGGCAGAGAGAATCCCCAAGCGGACTCCCCTCTAAGCAGAGAGCCTGATGCAAGGCTTAATCCCCAGACTCTGAGATCAGGACTTGAGCTGAAAAAGCTGAAATCAAGAGTCCTTAGCTCAACCGACTGAGCCACCCAGGGCCCCCTGCAGTTCACATCTTAAATGAATGAACCTCATCCAATCCTGGGACAGAAAAAAGTGCCCAGCTGGCCCAAGGCATCTATCTCTGCTCAGTGTTTCCCAGACTTTACAATGGGGTATCAGTATTATTGTCTTATCATTAGCTGAGCTGTACTATTATTTGTGAAAAGCTTTATTTAAATGAATTGCTCTTTTACTTAAATGTAGTCAAAACAAGTGTTTTTTAAAGATTTTATTTACTTGAGAGAGAGCAAGTGAGTGAGCACATGAGTGTGGGGGGAGGGGCAGAGGGCTAGAGAGAGTCTTAAGCAGACTCTGTTATGATCACAGAGCCAGACTCGGGGTTCAATCTCAGGACACTGAGATCACAACCTGACCCAAAACCAAGAGTCAGATGCTTAACTGACTGCGCCACCCACGTGCCCCATAACAGAAGTTTTATATCAATATCATAAGTAGAGAAGCCCATATCACTTGCCTTCATTCATTTAAATATACATATTGGGGCGCCTGGGTGGCTCGGTGGGTTAAAGCCTCTGCCTTCAGCTCGGGTCATGATCCCAGAGTCCAAGGATCGAGCCCCACATGGGGCTCTCTGCTCAGCAGGGAGCCTGCTTCCTCCTCTCATTCTGCCTGCCTCTCTGCCTACTTGTGATCTCTGCCTGTCAAATGAATAAAATCTTTAAAATAAATAAATAAATAAATAAATATACATATTAATGTTTATTAATTTTAAAAAAAGATTCCTTTGTGTATTCCCTGAAGTGACCTCGGGTACCATACTTTGGGAAACACCACTTCTCATTCAGCACTCTTCCTATTCTATACACTGCCCATTTACTTGGCCTGTGGGATTTGTGATTTCTCCCTATCTTTTGCCTTCCCAAGGGCAGAGATGCTGTGTCCTATAGAAGACAAAAAATTTATTTGGTTTAATTTGAATTTATCTGGGGTCCTCTCGGGATGGTGCAGCAGAGCCCATCAGGCTTTGATGCTCCACTGTGCACGCCAGTGTCCTTCATCGTTCCCACTCATTGCATCCCCGTGGTGTCCACTCCCGGGTGAAGCTGCCATGACCTGCCTCTAAGTACAAGGCATTAGATTTTAGTCATTTGTAAATCTGATTTCCCAAAAAGGTGAAGATAACGGCCTGTGTGAATACTTAGACCCACCAGGAGAAAGAACCAGGTCATTATCATACATCACGTCATGGTCTTCAAATAGCCTGGGGTTGGTTTTTACGCTAAGGAACCCGAAGTATCTCTAAACATGCTGGGAGAAATTATTTTTGGGGGGGAAGTTATTTTTTTGTGGAATGTCTTCCACAATTATATCATTGCTACTGATTTGTAATTTCCATTATAAACAAGTTTGCTGAGAGGTTCATAACTCTGCTTTAGTTTCCATAAAGCGCCTTTTTGGCAGGTAGATTGTGGAATTGGATGCAAATCCTCTCTCTAAATTAAGTGAAAACTTGTTAAGTCACTTTATTTAGATCAAGGAGGGATTTTGATTTATTTTTGGAGAGGGTACAGATACTTTTTGATCCTGCCACTTCCCACAGCTATAGAAGGCTGTTTTACAAGGAGAAACTGGGAAGGTTTGCCTTGGGTCACATTTAAGTACTGCTGGAAAGTGGAGGCTCTTTTCCTACTTGGATGCTGAGGGACAGAACTGCCAGGTGACAGGGAGCTAGAAACCAGTTCCGTTGGGCTCTGCTGGGGGTGAACCCACACCTGCCTGCAGGTGTGTCTTCCTCCTGAAGGTGAGGCCCCCTACTGTCCTACCCCCAGCTCTGCCCCTCCTGCCTGGCTGTGGTCACCACAGTTCAGTTCTGTGATGATGTGGCCCCACGGGTCAGCAGGCGGGGGCAGACCTCCAGGCTCCCAATCTTTGGTCCCAGCCTCCTGCAGAATTTGATTAGAAGAATTTTAGGGGGGTGCCTGGCTGGCTTAGTGGGTTGAGGGAGCAGCTCTTAATTTCCCCCTCATGATCTCAGGGTTCTGGGATCAAGCCCCATGTCAGGCTCTGCACTCATGGCGTGACGGGGTTTGGAGGGGTCTGATGAAATTCTCTCTTCTCCCTTTCTCTTTCCCTCTGTCCCCCCAACTATCACACTCTTTCTCTCAAATAAATAAACTTAAAAAAAAAAAAGAAACATTAAAAAGAAAAAGAAGAATTTTAGGGGCCCTTGTGAGAGCAATGGGTCCTCTGGCCAATCCAAGTGTCTGGTTAGTTCCCCAGTATCCCAAACAGATAAGTGACTGTGGCAAATAAATCAGTCACTACCTTCAAAACATAAAGTCTAAAAAGTCCATCCAGATTCTTGGAAAGAATATGAGTCACCAGTTTTTCTTTCAGGGCACCAGTGAAGTCAATGATGAAGTGGTTTTTGGCTTCTCTTGAGTAGGTCTTCTCAAGTGGGTGTGAAGGGGGAAGGAAGGTGCCTTTTGACACCTTCTGTTTGCATTTGTTCCTTTGAGCATTTTTGTTTCTCAGTGACAGCAGCTCGGTGACCGCACGGAGAACAGTAGAGGCTGTGCCTTCAGTCTGAGTCACTCCCATGTGCTCACAGTTTCATGGTCACACAGAATAACTCCTGTGAAGACGAATTCACTCTCCACTGTTAGCATACCAGTGATTCCTGCTTCTAACGCTAGATGTTAACATCCTATATGGCAGGGAGGCTGCAGCGGCCTGGGCTGGGCCTGCCATCATTCCGTTTCACCTACCTGGAAAGCCATCTGTGTTTTTAACTGCCTCTCTCAAATGCCAGATCATCCAGGTTTCACTTTGTGGGTTCCTCCTCGAGCATCCCTCACTCTTCCCACGTGCCGGGCTGCGTGCACCTTGAAAATAGGACCTGTGTCATCTCACGTCCTGAATTCACCCTGACCACCCAGAGGAGCTGACTACATGATTCATTGAATTCAATCGAATTGCATCTCTTTTTCTTATTTTCTATCCACTCCCCGCCCCCCCCCCCCATTAGAACTCTTAGCTTCGGTCTCCACTAGTTTCTGGATGTACTTTCTATGCATCCAAGTCTTCATTCATTGAACATCTTTGTGTGCCTTCCAAGTATCAGCACTGGACTGGGCACTGGGGAGGTCACAGGAAGCCAAACACTGTCCCAGGTGCCAAGAAGTCCCAGTCTACGAGGAGGGACAGGAAAGAGGGAAGGCCACCGTGTGAGGGAGGCCATTGAGGCAGTTTCTGGAAGTCAGAGAGACCTTCCAGGGCTGCAGTGTCTAGCCCGAGTTCCCTGGCATTTGGTTGTGCATTCCCTCTGTTTGGAGGGACTCTCTTCAACTCCTGAGAACAAATCCATATGGGTCCCTCCCCTCCAAACCCTCTTCCTGAGGGTGGTCTCCTCTCCCAGTTTTCAAGATGGTTGCCCTCCCCGTCCTCTGCCATCCTGTTCTGTCTTTCTCAGGATCCACTGGTCTTGGCGAGGTCTTGTTCTCCACCTTCTCCCCATTCTTCCTGGTTGGGCCTTCATCTGGAGGAGGATGACTTTTCAACGCATGTCTCCAAGCCCTTCTTCTCTCCCGAAATACATGGCTACCTGCAGCCCGTTACAGACGTGCCGTTGTAGCCTCCAACTCTGGCCCTTCAAGAACAGAACGAGGTGTTTTTCTTCTGAGTGACCCCTCCTGAGAGAGTCAGGTGATTGTGGTTATTCTCTAAAGGTTTTAGGCTGGACCCAGGGAGCAGGCAGGGTGTGGCTTGCTTTTATCTTTTTATGTAACTGAGTCAACCCTTGTCATGTTCTCTCCCAATGAGACACATTCTTTTGGGACAAATACAAGCAGACCATTTTGTTATTTGTCTCTATTCACAGATAAGCATTTGTACCGCTGCTGCCTGGAGAAGCCCAGCTCCTAGCCTACTTCTCAGATGTGCCACAGTTCTTCCGAGCGGCCACTGTGGGCTGAGCTCCCACCGGCTGGGTTTGCTTGTGGCCACTGGTCTGAACACCAGTTGGTGCCGCTAGTTTCGGTGGGGGTAGGGAGCTGGGGGCTGGGGGTCATTCCTACTAATCACAAAATACTTCCAGCTCTCTGCCTTTGCAAGACGTGGTCGAATTGCATTTCTCAGCCCCCTTGTGGCTGGGTGGGGCCATGTAGGTAACTGGTAGCTCTGGAGTCCTCACGGGAGATTCTGTGGGGCTGAGGTGTGAGTACCTTTGCGTGCTGACTGGCAACGTTTGCAATGACAGCTGCTTCCCCAGCCTGGGCCCTGCGAGGGGTAGATGTGGGGCAGTGGCTCCAGGCAGCTCATGATAGACATGGAGCTCAAGTGAGAACCGAGCTTTGTTGGCAGGAACCACAGAGGTTTGGGTTGTTTGCAATGTATCTTAAAATTGACCAGCCTCCTCCTAGTGTGAAATGAGGTGCTATTTAGCGCCTTTCATGCTTCAAGCATGCAACCTTCGATTTTTATAATAGCTGACATATCCATTTCCATGAACTTTGTGGATAAAATCCCCAAAGCAGTAGGTTTCTCTCTGTCTCTCTAAACAATGGTTGAAAATATATACACGTTCATAGCACATATTTTACGCAATCAGACTCTGGAGCGTGCTGATGAGTCAGTAAGGTGGGCTGGGCCCACACTTACCGGCCAAGCTACCCTAACTAGCTGCCCCTGCTAACCGCCACATGCCCGTCTGCTGCTCAGCCTTGACTATGTGTCTGTGGGACCCAGTGGGTGGTGGCTGCCTCTGGTTCCTTCCTTTCCACTGTCACTCACTTTGACAAGTCAGAAGTGGTGTTTCCACTGGTGTCAACCCCTCCAGTCTTTCTCATCTCTGTTCTAACCTGACACCAGAGTTTCAAGTTAGAAGTGCCCCTTGTGGTCCTACACCCACTTCTTGAACCCCAGGACAGAGAAGGGGAAACCAGGTGGGACTACCTCTAAAGGGCAGAGGACAACGGCCCACACCCAGGGTCCAGCCAAGATCAGTCCTTGCAGATCCTACCATAGACCTCATTCCCTCCACTTCAAATGCTGCTCCAATCTCTAACTAACACCAATGTGGGACTCAAACTCACAACCCTTGGATCAGGAGTTGTATGCTCTACTGACTGAGCCAGCCAGGCGCCCTGAACACAGGTTCTTTTTTTTTTTTTTTCTTAAGATTTTATTTACTTATTTGACAGACAGAGATCACAAGTAGGCAGAGAGGCAGGCAGAGAGAGAGAGGAAGAAGCAGGCTCCCCGCAGAGCAGAGAGCCCGATGTGGGGCTCGATCCCAGGACCCTGGGATCATGACCCTAGCCAAAGGCAGAGGCTTTAACCCACTGAGCCACCCAGGCGCCCCTGAACACAGGTTCTTAATAAAGAAGCTAATGTTGCATTGGAAAGAGGCAGAAGAGAGCTTCTTCAGCCAGATCTTCTAACTCCATGATTTCCTTTGGGCCCACAGGACCAGGAGTCATTCTGCAAGCAAGTGCTGATGGTGGCCATGGCCAACTAGTCCATCTTTTGAAGATTCTCCATTTCACACTGATTTCCTTCATTTTCTAGAGCATTTAGAATAGAAGAGAACTTCCATACAGGGTCCATCCAGGTTTAGGCTGACCCCCCTCTGAAGCTTGAATCTTTCCTACAGGATTCTGAATAAATTTTAGGCCTGTCTCTCTTTGGATACATCCAAGGTAAGAAGAAGGACATTGCCTTTTAACTAATAAGTTCAGTAGTGGATGACTTAGTAGTAATGATAACAACAACAGCAACCACTATGTTTTGGGCCCTTATATCGAGGTCGGACGTATCTTTTCCTTTTAATTCTTAGAACCCATGGTCGGAGATGGTTATTATTAGTCCATTTCACAGAGAAGCACAGAGAACTTACTCGCTCAGAGTCACACTATTATTTTAACAGTGTGGATCTAGGTTCAAACCCCAGGCCCACCAGACCACAAAACCTGTGTTCCTAAGCACGGTTCCTTTCCAAATGTACAGTTGTGGTAGAAAACTGATTTGAGGTTCTCTTCCTGTCTCTGGGCACACAGAAGGACTAAGTTTCCTAGAACTTTTTTGGTTAGGTGGAACAGGAGTACTATTTCTAGCCCGGAACTTCTAGGCTGAGGCATCTGAGAGCAGGTGTGAGTTCTCCACTTTCTCTTTTCCCTGTCGCAGTAACCCCAGAGGCAATGAGATAGGGGGCCTCTAACATGAGAGGAGCCTCTATCCCTACTGGTCTGCATTTAATTTGCATGAGCAGGATACGAACTCTTATGTGTTAAGCCTCTGAGAATTTAAGGTTTGTTTGTTCTTGTAGTGTCGACTTTCCCATCCTGAGCATTAAAGCTGCATGTTATAATTGCCTCCATTTATTTTCCTTTTGATTGGAATTCTGCCTTCTAGGCCAGGATCTGCCACAGAATGGCAGTTCCTGGCACCTGCTATATCGTTTTATTTGTGTTTGTCTCCGATGTGCTGATCTCATGGCACTGTGTAGTTAGGATCCTCTTAGTAGGTCAGAGATTATGTTTTATATTTCTTCTTTATGCTGAAGCTCTAGGCACAAAATTAGTGTGGAAGCAATGCTAGTTAATTGTTAAATCTATAATACCCAGAAAAAGACTATTTGTATTTATTCTGGTTTTTACAAGTCACTGTTCATTAGACTTTTAAGTTCAGTTGAGGATACTATTCTATTTATAAGTCTAGAATATTTTAGCAATTTCTTTTAAGGAACTTTTAAATAATAATTTGCTCCCATTTGCAGATTCGGTTAAATACTTTCAACCATTTAAAACTGCATTTATAAATGTATTATATTCTATTTCCTTTTAAAAGTACTTCAATTGTCTGACAAACCCTCCCTAAGTACCTAAGTAATTTTTATAAATCAAATAAATTAAACATACAGATATGGTGAACCTAATTTCTCTGAAAATGTCTTACTACTATCTGTAAACTTGGTAAAATATCTACTTAAAAATCATACATGTAAATCAATTATCCAATTACATGGGGTTTTTCTTTAAGATTTTATTTATTTATTTATTTGAGAGAGAGAGAGAGAGAGAGACAGTGAGAGAGGGAACCCAAGCAGGGGGAGTGGGAGAGGGAGAAGCAGGCTTCTCGCCGAGCAGGGAGCCTGATGCGGGACTTGATCCCAGGACTCTGGGATCATGACCTGAGCCAAAGGCAGACACTTAATGACTGAGCTACCCAGGAGCTCAGCGATTACATGTTTTTGATACAAATACAAATTTATACAAAAGTTGAAAGTACAGTACAAAGACCTTTCTCTAAACCATTGGAGAGTAAGTTGCTAATCTGATGCCCCATTACCTCTGAGTATTTTAGTGTGTGCTTTCCTACAGACAAGGATGTTCTCCTATATAACCACAACACAGCCATTCAAATCAGGAAATTAACATGGATACATCACTGTTGTTATCCCTCAGACCCCATTCAAGTTTTGTCTCTAGTCCCAATGATGTCCTTTAGAGCAAAGGGGTCCTGTTCAGCATCTTGTGTTCGAGTGGTTGTCATTGTCTTTGTTCTCCTTCAGTCTGGAACCATTTCTTAGCCTGTCTTTGACTTCCATGTCCTTGATATTTTTGAAGCTTGTAGGCCAATTATTTTGCAGAATATTCCCTGGTTTGCGTATATCTGATCCTCATGTTAGGTTCAGGCTGTGTATCTTGGGCAGGAATATCATAGAAGCAACGTTGTGTTCTTCCTACTGCATTCTATAGATTGGTGTGTGATCTCAGTTTTTCTCGTTACTTTATCATGTTCACTTTGATTACTTGATTCAGGTGGTGCCTTCACTGTAAACTTAATCTGTAGTCCTTCTGTAACTTTTTTTTTTTTAAAGATTGTATTTATTTATTTGACAGACCGAGATCACAAGTAGGCAGAGAGGCAGGCAGAGAGAGAGGAAGGGAAGCAGGCTCCCTGCTGAGCAGAGAGCCCAATGCAGGGCTTGGTCCCAGGACCCTGGGATCATGACCTGAGCCGAAGGCAGAGGCTCTAACCCACTGAGCCACCCAGGCGCCCCGTCCTTCTGTAACTTAACAGTATTTCGAAGCTATGCAAATATCCTGATTTTGTCAAAGTTTTTATAAAACCCTTTATTTATTTGTTTATTTATGCCTGTACATTTCCTATTTTGTTCAGTGGGTTATAATCCATTACTACTCTTCTTGGTTTTGATTGTCATAGTATCTCTAATCAAGCTGGCTTGTTCAATTTGACATGCCGCTGTAATTTTTTTGAGCATTCCTTGCTTCGTGGCCTGATAAGATGTTTCAGGTTTATATTGCACCTTCCCTGCCCTAGTTCTAGAGTCATCCATTTCTCTAAGGAGCCACGGAAAATAGTACTCAGAAGCCAGGACCTACCTTTCTAGGTAGGCTCATTGCCATCGGGGTAATGCTGCTCCCAGTCCTTCCATGGGACAGGAAACAGAGAGAAAATTGCCTTCCATTGCCCTTCCTATGTTTACTTATTTGCTCAATAGCTATGTATTGATGAATCAATCAATGTCCCACCTGGCCTGCCACCCTCTTTACCCTGCTCGCACTCTCTCCTCTGAGCCTCCCCCTGCATGGATCTCTTTCTCATCCCGCTTGGGATCTGATCCCCTGTCCTATCTGCTGCAGTCCCTGAGCCTTTCTGGAGATCCCCCATATTCTCATCCGAGGTCCTTCTGCTCTACAAAGTTGTTGCAAACACTGAATTAGCGAACACCCAGACTTTGCTCCTAAGGGAAATACAGGGTTAGGTTCCTCAGGGCCTCTGGCCACATTTTTGTCGACCAATCAATACATACCTTGTTTTATGGGCATTTTTTATTATTGAAGACATCTTACTTAATAGATATTGTTGATTCATTAACATTCATCTCACAGCCAACAGCACTATAACCCACGCCTGAACGAAGCTTATCTACCACACATATGTTCTCCATAAGGCACATCACAGCCTTCTTGCATTTGGGAAAAGCAGACAGAACTGCAGGACTATACTTGGAGGCCATCTTAAACAGTGAAATCAGCAATAAATAGAACGAAAATGTGAAACAGGCGGCACTAAGCAGACCAAGAAAAGGACAGTGTTACTTACAGTACGAGAGCTAAAACAGCAACGCAGGGCGTTGCCTGGTTCAGCCTCAGCTGAGGAGGGGTTCCTGGGGTGTCTCGAATTTTTTTGCCGCTCTGTGCCTGTCTGTGAATGACTGCAAAAGCACCATGAGTATTGATTTTGAGGTTACAAATGCATTTCAGCTGGTAGGTGAATTTGCAAATACGAGATCCACAAATAATGAGGACGGACTCCGAATCTCTTTCGCTCTGCGTGCGTCACCTAATGGCTTTCTTCGGACAGACAGGGAAGGAGAGGGAAGGGAAGGAAGGGGAAGAGATTGACCACACCTTTGAAATGACAGTCACAAGGCTGAGACGTTACACTAACAGGCCAAATTCCCTTCAGCATGGTAAGTACATAAAAAACTGAGGAAGAACAAACATCTTAACCTGAACACATTAATACTATGAGTTTTCTTCTTTCAACATTTGCATACTTAATTCTAACATAATTATCCGTTAAGGGAATTATATTATCTCACACAATTCCTGGAGTTATCTGCATGTATCATTCTCAAGGTGGCTGCGTTGACTCAAGGTTGCCAAAGTGCCGGAGAAGTGGGCTGTTGAGGCAATTCTTGCCGGGGACCTTGACAGGATACACGCCCGAACCACTTGCCTAGGATCACAAGAGCCGGCTGTGCCGTCTACGGTCTGGGCCTCGTGTTAGCCATCTGGAGTTGGCCATCTTGGGTGTATTTACACCATGGAGATCTGCAAAAGCTATAAGTCAAGGCTTTTTTGGAGAACTGGTTGTTAAATCTTAACCAGCATACCACCCCCAAGAGCCCGATTTATACTTGCTGTACCATTGACTCTTATCGCCCAAAAAGGGAATGCTCACAAGGCCAGAGACCTTCTAACCTCTACTCGCAGAAGGCTTCAACCCTTGTATTGCTCGTTCAGATACTGCATTTCTTTGGCTCTTAAGATACGTGACCTCAACTCTAAAGTTTAAATCTGATGGAGTCCTAGAGCGCCTGGCTGGCTCAGTTGGGAGAGCTTGTGACTACTGGTCTCGGGGTCATAAATTCGAGTCCCATGTCGGGTGCAGAGATTATTAAAAATAAACAAACAAATAAACTTAAAAAAAAACCTGGATAAATTTGATGGATTCTTGCATTCTTTTGCCTTCTTAGGAACACAGCTCTTACACTATGGAATCAAAATCTGACTGAGTCTAGGCCCTCTTTCCCAGCTTTGTCTGGTTCAGTGATGACCTTAAAGGTGATTCTATGTCCCCCCATCTCCACCCCCAACTTGATGCGCCTCCTCCTGCAGGGGCCAGCCCAGAATCCTCCTGCTATACATTTTCCTCATTTCCTTTTCCCTGTGTAAAGTCTAGATCCAAGCTCCTTTTGCAGATGAGCCTCCTGGCCTCAGAGCTTGGGGCGCAGGTCCCCCCTGCCCCGCCTGCAGATCTCCGTGAGCTGGGTGAGCCACCATCGCCAGCTCCTTCAACACCTGGCACCAGCATGTGGACAAAGAACTCATGCTGTTTGCTGATCCTGGGGACTCAGGCTGTAAAATTGTAGGCCAAGTTGTTAAACTCAGAGGCAGGTAGACAGCCAAACAGGGCCCTGGCTGCCCGGCATCTGGCTTTTGGCAGGCAGAACGGTTTCTCCATCTGCGGGGGCCTTGGTGTGGCCTTTCCCTCCAGGAGGCGATGCCAGTATAATTTATTGGGCCATAATTGTTGAAAGGAATAGTCCTTCAGGCCATTCATTCAGGCCAAAAATGTTTCTTTATGGAGCCTTCTCAGTGTTCTCAGCCTTGTGCTATGTGGAGTGTGTGCGCATGTGTGTGTGCTTGTGTGTGTGTGTGTGTGTGTGTGTGTGTGTGTGTGTGTTCAGAGGAGAGTCACCAGAAAGACCAAGATGCAGCCCCTCTTCTGTGATTTACCAGTTGAGCAACAACAGAAAACAGAATATGCTAAATGTAGGGGCATCTGACTCGTTCAGTTGGTAGAGCATGTGACTCAATCTCAGAGTTGTGAGTTCGAGCCCCTACACTGGGGGTAGAGATTACTTACAAAGAAAATCTTTAAAAATAAATAAACAAGGTGGCTCTGTGGCGCAATGGATAGCGCATTGGACTTCTAAAAATAAATAAACAAATAAAATGAAGATCTTTCTTCCTCCCTCCCTCCCTCCCTTCCTCCCTCTTTCCCTCTTTCTTTCTTTCTCCCTTCCTTTCTTTCTTTTCTTAAAGCTTTTATATATCTATTTGACAGAGAGACACAGTGAGAGAGGGAACACGAGCAGGGGGAGTGGGAGAGGGAGAAGCAGGCTCCCCGCTGAGCAAGGAGCCCAATGTGGGGCTTGATCCCAGGACCCTAGGATCATGACCTGAGCCAAAAGCAGACACTTAATGACTGAGCCACCCAGGCGTCCTAAAGGTATTTCATGAAAGAAGAAGAATATACTAAATGCCAAATACGCAGTAGAAACTGAAAACGCTAAAGAATTTCAAAGGAAACACTTTTTGTCACCATGATGAACAGCCTTCACAGGGTTGGTTTGAGAGACGGGTAGGACTCGGTCAGTGAAGAGCAAGGTGAGAGAGCACCTCACCGGGAGAAAGAGCTCACAGGATGGGAATGGAGGTGACAACTTGCAGGCATGCAGTTCCCGAGGTTGTGGCTCCTGGGGAAGGTCTCCCGAGAGAAGATCTCAAGATGTGGGCAGAGGCCACATGGGAGAGGACCTCAAATAACAGGCAAAGGAATTTAAACTCCATTCAGTAGGAAACAAAACCCCTCACCTAAAGGTTGTTTTTTTTTGTTTGTTTGTTTGTTTTTTGTTTTTGTTTTTTTTTTTAGGGTTTTATCTATTTATTTGAGAAAGGGAGAGAGCACACAAGGTGGGGGGAGAAGGAGAGGGAGAAGCCGACTCCTTGCTGAGCACAGCGCCCAATGCGGGGCCTGATCCCAGGACCCTGAGATCATGACCTGAGCTGAAGTCAGACGCCTAACTGACTGGGCCACCCAAGCGTCCCTCACCGAAAGATTTTAAGGAAAGAGTGGCATGATCTGGTCTGTGTCAAACGAAGTCAAAATCAGGATTTCTGTTCTTACCGTTGGAGGTATTTTCTTTAAGAGGAGCTTTGGTGATGTTCGGAGGTTGCCAGGCTGAGGAGGTCATGATTGAAGGAAGAAAGATGGGTTTCCAAGAACATCTCTTCTGCACTCACTGGGCTGTTCTTGCCTGGTCACCAACTGCAGCAGATGTCAGAGATAATAGTGTGGTCCATAATATTAATGACAAGCATAAACAATAAGAATAAGTAAAATTTACTGATGAATTTCTATGTGCTAGATCCTGAGCTAAGCAAGCTACTATGATTTTGTAAAATACTTATAACAAGGGTATGAAGTGGATACTATTATTATTTCCATTTTACAGATGAGAAAATGAAAGCACAGAGAAGTGAAGGGATTTCCCCAAGGTCATGCAGACTGGAAGTGACAGTGGGAAAATAAGAACCCAGGACTGTCTGAGCTCTGCCCTCCTACATTGTATAAATTCTATTCTCAGATGAGTCGCTTTCTCTATGGAGCCATCCCTAGGATATGGAGACAAGACTGTGAATGGAGGGCTGGAATTCAACCCAAGCAGGTGCTTTAGCAAGTGGTGGACAAACCACATCAGAGGGTGACAGAGAGGGAATTCGGATTGCCTTGGAAGGTGGTTTCTAGGGCACGTTCCAGGTTTTGATCACTGTCCTCACAGTTCAATTAGCTTAATGATGAATGAATGCGTGAATGAATGAATTGATTGCTAACTGGTAGCCCACAGGATATCTATTCTACAGATATTTTTGTCCCACATGCTGTTAAAGAAACACATAGAGCCAATGTTTTAAAATCAAGTGATTTTTAAAAAAAATCCAGGGTTCTCAATTCTCTTTTGCAATTTGGAAATCCGGCACGAGTACATTTACATTTGCATTTCTGCAGAGCAATACTCAGCTGGGGGAAGCAGCAGCTGTCCCCCAGCCCCGCCCAGGCCAAGGGGCTTTATTCCTTGTTCACAGAGTCCTCGGCGTTCACACAGAATGTGACTTACACCAGCCTCGTTGATCCATTTATGTCACCTCCTTGGTCTCTATAGGTATTTGATTTTGAAACCCTGTTGACAGATGCCGCCCTAAATAATCACAGGTGAAGTGAAAACGGGAGGAATAGCAAGAAAATGGATAACATCGAGCTCCAGGAAGATTTAATCAATAGATGTCCATCTAGTGAAAGTTCAACCGAGAGAAATGTAAAGTCTTATAACTGTCCATTAAATCAAGTGCTCTAGTGGGGACACAGGGAGATGGCTTAACAGTAATAAAATGAAAAAAATCCGCACAAGTTTTAGTGGATGAAAACCTCAATGTGAGTCAACAGTATGATGTAAGTGTCAAAAAAGCTGTGACTTTAGGCTATGTTAACAGAAGTATATGGCCAATGTTTGGCTGCCTCATAACAGGGATTAGAGGTGTACTGCATAGCCTCCCGGGAAGAGTACAAATTAATTTCACAGGGTGGAGGCTGACAGAGGCCTGATATTGACATGGTGGAAGGAAGCTGCCCAGAGCTGCCGAGAAACAGAATAGCTGCCCAGGAGGAGGTCCGTCCCCTGGAAATAGAGTGTTCAAGTGTGAACAGGACGACTGCTTGGCAAAAATCTGGAGTGGCAGACGGGAACGATCAGAGGATGACTGGTCTCAGAGAACATCAGGTCCATCTTCCCTCACCTTCCATGATTCCATGTGCTAGAAGTCTCTTTGGAGAAAGGGAAATGAATAGGAACCTCTGTGAGCCCTTTCATGTGTGAGAGCTACACCGATGGCACTAGTTTGGCAGAAAGCTCTGGTTACCTGTGAAAGCATTTGGCCAGATCGTTGACAGCTGAGGCCTCCTTGCCTTAGGCTCATCACCCGGCAGGCCCACCGTGGTGTTTCAGATGGGAGCTGGGATGAAGAAGGCATTTTGCCACCTCCTCGGTTTGTGGGATGACCAAACTTGCCATGGAGATAGGGCACACATTGGGGAGACACTTAGACATTGAGGAATTAAGTGACAGCCACTGTATACAAACAACTTGCTAGTTTTCAGGGGTCCCTGTGCAGCCTCAAACCAGATCTGGAAGTTTGCTCCCCGGCAACCCTTGGTAACCAGAGGGTTAACAGTGGGTCTGTTGTATCGAATGCCCACGATTGTGGCACACGGGAGAAGATGCTGAGCAGCGGGAAAGAACGTGGGCTCCGGAGTCAGACATCCAGGTTCAAATCCTGCTCCAGGTTACCCCTGTGTAAAAGGTGGATGATCACACCTATATACAAGGTATGATATAAAGTGTTTTTAACTTAGGAAACGATCAACAGAAATTAACCAAAGACTTGTCTTTTTTTTATGACTATTTTGAAGGCTGGCCCGTTTTTCTTGTTTCTATCCTGCTGTGCTTCGTCTGTGAGGCTGCTTGGATTTCAGCAGCTGTGGCCCCTTAGAGAAAACGTGTGTTGAGGAGCCCGGCTGGAGGAATTAGAAGACACGAGCTACAGTTATGGGCAGGATCAACCCGCCGTTTGCACGGAGAGATCATCACTGGTAATCTTAAAAGGAAGCTCCTGAGGTGCCTCGTAGAGCTTTCGACTTTTGACCTCTGGGGTAGAGCTTACGAGAAAAAAAATATTTCAAATAAAAACTTCAAAAACTAAACAAAGAAATAAAAGGAAGTTCCTTATTTGCTATCTACCTCAGGATCTCCTATAAGAGGCTCTGTGGGAGGAATTTCTGTCACCAGCTCCTCAAAGTACCACCTGCGGGTCCTCAAAATGCCAAGCACACACACCCTGACTGGGGCCTTTTTGCTTACTGGTTCTTCTTCCTGAAACTCTTTTGCCTCAGATATGTGCATGACTCAGTCTGTTTCTTCATTCAAATATTGCCTTGTTGGAGGAAACATCCCTGAACAGCATATCTAGAATAGCATCTTTCCCCTCGTCCCGATTTCTCTCTCTTGCCCCGAACACCACCTGACATGTGATGTAATTAGTTATTATCTCTGTTGCCTCTCTGAATGGGTGTTCTGTGAGAGCAGGGACCTGGTCCTAGACAGAGCCCTTTCCCCAGGGCCTGGAAACTGCTGGTGAACATTTTTGGGTTGGATACATTACTATGACTTCCTGGGTGACTTTATTGCTTCCCAGAAGACCTCGACCCCAAACCATCCTGAGTTCACTCTGAGTAATGGGTCTGTGGCCAAACAGCACTTTCTGGAGAGAGAGCGCTGTCTCCTGCCCCCCTCCGGTATACTGGCAGGGGCCTGTTTTGCAATTGGCTTCTCTACCTTTTGCTTTCCTGCTGCTGCGGAAGGTAAACAGTGACAGCAAGAACGGGAGCAGGAGCAGGGGCTCCCGGAAGAAAGAGACACTTACTCCCATAAAGGGGAAAGCAGGACAAAGCGCCCTATTTCTATGGAGCCTTGCAGAGTAATCCCTGGAAGTGGGGAGCACTTACCAGCCCTGTCTTTCAATGGTCCCATTGTCTGGCACCCCAGAGCTGTTAAAGCTGTTTAGAGATGGGCTTTCACACTCGAGCAAGGCAAGAGTCTACTTCTGAGGGTGCCGCTGAAGGTAGACCTTTAACATGTCTCATCTGTACGGCCGTCGCATTTGATTCACACGGAAGAGCATGTTTACTCCTTTGGCCCTGAAAGGGCTGATCCTGCCGAAGCAATTACTCACCGCGGCTCATGTACAGTCGGAACCCGGATTTCAAAGCCGTGTTTGGCGGTAGGAAGAGTCAATTGGCTTGGAGGGTTTTTGTGTGTGTGTGTAGCATTTGGCCTTGTTGGGCAGGGGGAGCTTTGGGGCTGACAGTTCAAGGAGTATCTTCTGATAGAAAGTGGTCCGAGGGATATGGCTGTGGATCTTAAATGAGGAGACATTTCTGGATTTCTATGAATACAATTATGTTTTGCATGATATTGATTCAAAAAATCTAACCGATTCGAGTAAACAGCTCCCAGAGTGGGGGAGTGAGGGCTGAAAAACAACATTTAGATTTTAGTAAGCTGATTAATTCAGCAATTAGCCGTATTTTGTATTCTGTATTTGTCCTTCATAACATGCTGCGTCTGCGGCATTTGTCCTCGTCACCAGAGCTGGCCATGAGCTTGTTCTGGCCACACAGAATGGACGGAGAAGCCCGCCTTTCCTTCAAAATAGGGGATGGAAATGTGGTGGGAGTATGTGTTTGGTCACTCCTGGTATATTCAATGCCCGTGAAAAATGGCCGAGGCCCAGACAGAAGATAGGCAGAGAGCACGGCCTTTTAGTAAGGACCTTCAAGCATGTCATAAACCAACTCTGGTACAAGCATACACATACCTATTTCCATCTCTGTGCTACTTCCCCTGCCTTACTCAGCAAGATGGTGAGTCATTAAATGGTGGAGTCTATGAGTCATTCCCCTGGGTCTAGAAAGTGCCTGCCACGGGGTGCTCAAT
The DNA here is from genome assembly GCF_963455335.1 of Martes martes. Classification (NCBI taxonomy): domain Eukaryota; kingdom Metazoa; phylum Chordata; class Mammalia; order Carnivora; family Mustelidae; genus Martes; species Martes martes. Next base: position 51,734,701 of record NC_137902.1, read on the forward strand.
AAGGATGGTTGAACAGAGTTGATGGGTCACAAAACAGAATTTCAGAAATGGAAGGACTGCAGAGATCATCTAGGCCAAGAACCTGATTTCATAGAGGAGGTGAGAGAATTTGCCTAAGAACCCAAAGCCTGACAGCCACTGATGAGCAGGGCTCTTGCTTCCTTGCCAGACCTTTTTTGAAAAACAGGGCTAAACGTGGCCTTGGCATTTGTGAAACATCTTTCAGGGGTGTGTGTGTGTGTGTGTGTGTGTGTGTGTGTGTGGCAGCCAGAGCCGGGGCCTCCTTATTCCCTAGGAGGTAAGCCTGGGGTTTTCCTGGGTGACCCAGCACCAGGCTCTCCAGGGCGCTGTGAAGCTAGTGAAATGCTCATGGGGACGTGAGGCCAGGTCACCGAACCACAATAAAACACTCCCCAGTGGCAAATAGTTTATTTATTTACTATTAAGATTGTATTTACTTACTCGACAGAGAGAGACAGCAAAAGAAGAAACATAAGCAGGGGGAGTGAGAGAGGGAGAGGGAGAAGCAGTTTTCCCCCACTGAGCAGGGAGCCCAATGCGAGGCTCCATCCCAGGACCCCAGGATCATGACTGGAGTGGAAGGCAGAGGCTTAACTGACTGAACCAACCAGGCACCCCCTCCCCTACCAAGTGGCAAAGACTTTAAACCTTCGGTAGTGCTTAGCACAGACGAGGTGCCCAGAAAGTATTCACTGAATCAACCAGCTACTAAGGTGTTTTGAGGTGGACCATGTAGAAAAGACTATAGAGTCACAGCATAAAAATAGAAAGAAAACATACACTTTAACAGAACATTTATACCTAAATGAAACTTCTCTTCCAAAGAATTCACGTTTCGAGGCTATATACATTTATTTCAATGTGCTGCTACTGTTCAAAACTTTTGAAAGCTCTCTTTTTGGCATTTCCTCCTGAGTTCTCTAATTAAGTCATATAAAACCAATGTCAAAAAGGAGAAAAGGGGGAGGGCACCTGGCTGGCTCAGTCGGTAGAGTATGTCCCTCTTGGTTTCAGGGTTGTGAGTTTGAGCTCCATACTGGATGTGGAGATCACTTAAAATAAAATCTTTAAAGAAAATGTGATAAAATAAAACCAGTGTCCTTTACTTTATAGTCACATTTTCTTTTTGACCTAAGCATAAGTTTCTTAGTCAGCCCTCCTGTCATAGTCATCATATTTTACTTGTTAAGAGATGTCTATTAAAAGGCTTTTGTATGCTAGCATTACGGACTTCAAGATTTAGGATCCAATCGTACTCCGTATATGAGCAGTGACTACTCACTGTCACTGTGTTTATAAGCAGTTCATAGAAAATGATTTATTTACTCCCCACGACAATTTTACTTATTTTATTTAACTTTAAAGATTTATTTATTTGAGAGAAGGAGACAGAGTACACGTGCACACGTGCTCAAGTGAGGGGAGGGGTGGTGGGGCAGGGAGAGGGAAAGAATCTCAGACAGACCCCTGCAGAGCTCAGAGCCCAACATGGGGTGGGATTTCACAACCCTGAGCCCATGACCTGAGCTAAAATCAAGAATCAGGCACTCAGCCCACTGACCCTCCCAGGCAGCCTTCCTCACAACAACTTTAAAAGGCAGGTATGAAAACTGAAGTTGAGAGAGGTTAAACAGATTGCCTCCTGACACAAAACTTGAAAGACATAGGTTTTGAATATAGGTCTGACTCCCAGCCCAGTGGCCTGAACATTCTGGTAATTACCAAGTCAAAACTTATTCTTCAACGTGATTTTTTTAAAAAGATTTTATTTATTTATTTTTCAGAGAAAGAAAGAGAGAGAGAGCACAAGCAGGGCAAGCTGCAGGCAGAGGCAGAGGAAGAAGCAGGATTCTCACTGAGCCAGGAGTCTGATGCGGGGCTCAATCCCAGGACCCTGGGTCCATGACCTAAGCTGAAGGCAGATGCTTAACTGACTGAGCCACCCAGGCTTCCCTCAATAAGATTTTCAAGGGCTCCGTGGTATTCCAGCATATACTTGACTACAACTTACCAAAGCAGCTTTCTATTACAGAACATTTAAATTATTTCCATTAAGAATATTTTAAGGACCCCTGAAACAAATAATACATTATATGTTAATTTAAAAAATAACACCAGTGATAATACAAAAAAAAAAAGATGATTTTAAGGAATTCCATGATGAATATGGAAATTGCTTGATCTTTTCTTTAGAAAAAAATTCTAGAGAGCAGCATTTCCAGGTCGTATTTTTAAAGGGCTTTAACCACCTTCTACAGCATATGAAGTCCTTGCGTCCCACTATTTATATTATCATTATTTAAATCATTACCAGTCTGGGAGGTATAAAAGGTAACTTATTTTGATTTGTGTTTTCATGTTTATTAGTGAAGATAAACATTTCTTTTTTCCATTTGTATTATTCTTTTTTGAATTGCCTTTTGTTCATTTTATCTAAAAGGTTGTATGTCTTCTTACTTCTGCTTTGCAAGACTGTTTATCAAATTAAAGATAATAAGCCTTTGTCTATCATATTGCCAATATGTTACCCCATTTGTGGTTTGCCTTTTCATTTAAAAAAATCAAACATAAGTTTTAAAATTTTATATAGACAAATCTATGCATCTTTTATAATTTTTTAAAGATTTAAAAATTATTTTTAAATAATCTCTACACCCAACATGGGGCTCAAACTTACAACTCTGAGATCAAGAGTTACATGCTCTACCTACTGAGCCAGCCAGGTGCCCCCCTTTATGATTTTTGCTTTAGGTACTCTCCTTTGACAAACTTTTATGACTCACGGTTATATAAACACTTTCTATATACTCTAGTTATTTTAAGGTATTTAAAAAAAAAAAACAACTCATCAGGGTGCCTGGGTGGCAAAGCCAGTTAAACTTCTGACTTGGTTTTGGCTCAGGCTATGATATCAGGGTCATGTGATCAAGCACCTCATCGGGCTCCACACTCAGTGCAGAATCTGCTTTAGACTTTCACTTCCTCTCCCTGTGCCCCTCTCCCTTAAAATCAGTCAATCAATCTTTAAAAAAATAACTCATCTATTTGGAGTTTTACCTGGATGACTGACATATAGTAGGAACTTAAGCTTAATTCTTCCCAACAGAAACCAAGTACCCCAGCACTATTTGCTAGTGTATTTCCCCCTCTGATTATTTTAATTGAGATATTATTGACATATAACATCATATTAATTTCAGGTGTCAACATAATGGTTTGATATTTGTATATTGTGAAATGATCACTGCAATAAGTCTAGTTAACTTCTGCCACCATAGTTACAAATTTTTTTGTGTGTGTGTGATGAGAACTTTTAAGATCTACTCTCTGAGCAACTTTCAAATATGCGATACAGCGTTATCAACTACAGTCACCATGCTGTACATTATATTCCCATGACTTATTTATTTTATGACTGGAAGTTTATACCTTTTGACCCCATTCACCTATTTCACCCTCTGATTTTATTTTATTTTTTTAAAGATTTTATTTATTTGACAGATCACAAGTAGGCAGAGAGACGGGCAGAGAGAGAGGAGGAAGCAGGCTCCCTGCTGAGCAGAGAGCTCGATGCGGGGCTCGATCCCAGGACCCTGGGATCATGACCTGAGCCAAAGGCAGAGGCTTAACCCACTGAGCCACCCAGTCGCCCCTCACCCTCTGATTTTAAATGCAACTTTCATCATATACTAAATACCTGTATATATTTGGGTCTCTTGGAAAGTTTTAAATTTTATTTTACTGATCTATGCCAAATCTCGATGTTTTAATTACTCTTTTTTTTTTAAAAATATTTTATTTATTTATTTGACAGACAGAGATCACAAGTAGGCAGAGAGGCAGGCAGAGAGAGGGAGGGGGAAGGAGGCTCCCTGCTGAGCAGAGAGCTTGATTTAGGGTTTGATCCCATGACCCTGGGATTATGACCTGAACTGAGGACCGTGGTTATAACCCACTGAGCCACACAGGCGCCCCAATTACTCGACCTTTATGATAGGTTTTAATACTTAAAATATCCCCTCATATTTCTTTTTCTCCCCCCAAAATACATTGACTCACCTCTTCCAAAATCTCTTGGATTTTAATGGGAACAGCATTACATTTATAAATTAGTTTGAGAAGAAGTGACATCTTTATAATATTGCATTTTCTTATCCAGGGTTGTAACATGTCTCTCATGTATTTATCTTTTTAAAAATACTACATGTTTTAGTCTTTGTTTTCAGGATCATTTCAGAAATATCTCCTTCCTTTTTCCATCTTTACTGAGGTAAAGTTGACAATTTAAAATTGTATATATTTAAGGCGGGTGGCTTGATGATTTGATACACATATCCACTGTGAAATGATCACCACAATGAAGGTAATGAACATACATATCATTTCACATAGTTAACCTTTCTTTTTTCTTTTCTTTTTGTGATGAGAACATTTGGGATTTACCACCCTCATAGCAAGTTTCAAGTATAAAATACAGTATTCTTTTAAAGATTTTATTTATTTATTTATTTGAGAGAGAGAGCGAGAGCTTGAGCACAAGCAGGGCAAGGGACAGAGGTAGAAGGAGAAGCAGACTTTACCCATGAGCAAGGAGCCTGATGTGAGACTCAGTTCCAGGACCCCAGAGTCATGACTGGAGCCAAGGCCAGATGCTTAACCAACAGAGTCACCCAGGTGCCCTGTGATACAGTATTTTTAACTATAGCTACATTGTTGTACATATATTTATCTTCTTTTATGTACCTTGGTAAAATTTTGCTCTTTCCTTCAAGTAGATCTTAAATATATTTTGTTTATTCCTGGGTGAAACACATACATTTACATACACACATACACACAGACACATATATACACATATATGCATTTTTTTAAAAGATTTTATTTATTTATTTGTCAGAGAGAGTGAGCACAGGCAGACAGAGAGGCAGGCAGAGGCAGAGGGAGAAGCAGGCTCCCTGCTGAGCAAGGAGCCCGATGTGGGACTCGATCCCAGGACGCTGGGATCATGACCTGAGCCGAAGGCAGCCACTTAACCAACTGAGCCACCCAGGCGTCCCTATATGCATTTTTATATACTTACATAGAATTGCTATAATTGCTACTTGGATGGGATTTTTCTTCTCATTTTACTTTCAAATGGATTATTGATAGTGAATATTCATTTAGTCATTCAGCAAAGACTTATTGTTTATTGTGTGCGAGTCATTATGTTGGATGCCAGGACAATGCTATGTACCAAACAGACACTGTATATAGTATTAATAAATTCTAGAATATTGATCATCCTTGCATTTCTGGGCCAAGCCCTGGTTGGTAATGGAATAATATTAATATACTGATGGGTTAGATTTAGTAGTATTCCATTTAGGATGTAAGTTTATTAATTCCATATAAATAACTTAAGTGAGACTAGTCTGGTCTAGCCTGTGTATGTGTATGTTTTTATGTTAGCTTTGTATAATAAATTGGAAACCTCCCCATTATATCTATATTGTATATCACATTGGAATGAAATGTCTCATTCCTATTCCTTGACAATCACATTAAATCATTAGGTTCAAGCTGGAAGACTAAAATTAGGAAAAGGCCCCAGGTTTCCTGAGTCTCAGACCTTTGAATAATTTATGGAAACAAGACAGAATGAAGATTTATACAGCAACAAGTCAGATGGCAAGAAATGCATTTCATGTTTTGGTCCTGCCCCTTCTCTGAGGAACACTGGACTTATATGTGGACTTCTTGGAAGGACTAGCTTTTTTTCCAGGGAGGACACCAAGTATGCCCCTATTCTAGAGCTTTCCAATACTCTTGGTTGGTGCCAGACTGGACTGAGGACTGGAGACAGGGGTGATCAACTGGCTTGGTATGAAATGAGTAGAAAATGCCAGTGACAGCAAGGAGGGGGCAGAAAGCAGCATCAATGGGGTCCCTTTCTTTCTTTCTTTCTTTTTTTTTTTTAAGATTTTATTTATTTGACAGAGAGATCACGAGTAGGCAGAGAGGCAGGCGGGGGGTGGGGGGGAGCAGGCTCCCTGCTGAGCAGAGAATGCGATGCAGGGCTTGATCCCAGGACCCTGAGATCATGACCTGAGCCAAAGGCAGAGGCTTAACCCATTGAGCCACCCAGGCGCCCCTGGGGTCCCTTTCTTGTAGAGCTTCCCCACAGAAATTAAACCACAGACATGAGACATGAATAAAAGTCCAATATCTCCCACTTCTTGTCTTTATCCTCTTGCATCTTTCTGAATTTGTACAGCTGTAGCTAAGTCTATCAGGCCAGTTCCATGCCTGCTGCAGAGTCCAATGTCAGAGACAACTTGCGAGCTGGAAGCCCGAGTTCTGTGATACGATAGGATCCCTCTCATAATATTGGTATTGAATGTGTCTTCCAATTTTAAAATTTAAGCACCACTCCCCTTGCCTTCCCTGACAAAGAATTTTTAACCGCACGGGATTCCTAAATCTTTTCCTGATATCTCCTGTATTGGCTTTTTCTACTGCCATGTAACAAATTGGCAGAGTTTAGAAGCTTAAAACAATACACATCTTACAGTTCTGCAGTCCTCAGTCTGGTGGTACTTCCTTTCAGATTTCAAAATGCCCAAATCGAGTATCTTGGGGGGGCTTTTTTCCTTACTGGAGGCTCTGGGGAAGAATCCTCTAACAAGTTCACTCTGGTAGACAGTCAAATTCACTTCCTTGTGGTTGGAGGGCTGAGGTCCCGTTTCCTTTCTGGCAGTCAGCTTAGAGCCCTGGAGCCCCTCTCAGCTCCTTAAGGTTTCCTGGATTCCTTCTCACATCCCTTCTACATTTTCCAAGCGAGCAATGGTGCACTGAGTCCATCCCACGCTTCAGATCTGCCTGACTTCCCTTTTGGCCTCATCTCTGCTACTTCCTGCTGGAGAAAGTTCTCTGCTTTTAAAGGCTCACCCAGATCATCCAGAATCATGTCCTTATTTTAAAGTCGGTAACCTTAATCACATCCGCAAGGTCTTTTTCACCATGTTATATAATATGCTCCCAGTTTTCAGGGATTAGGGTTTGCACTCTGTGCGACTGTTATACTTAAAAAAGCTTTCATTTCTTTATTTTCTATACAGGATATTTTAGGATCATCTTTTCCCCTGAAAAGGAAGACAGTTCCATCCTTTTGGAAAAAATAAACTGCCAGTCATCATCATGCCCAAAACTCACACAGACATCATGTTTCAGTTTATGACCATAAAGTTATTTGATTCTCGGATCAAACTCAGTAGAATTCATTTGGTGGATTTAAAGATTTGAGACAGCCAAATATTGACACACCATTAGGTGGCACTTGATTAGAAAGCTTGCTTCTGCCTGAACTTTCCCAAGGCAGCAGTCTGACAAGATGGAAAGAAAACTCTGATGTAAATGGAGCAGAGCGGGGATGGCATCCTTAGTCATTAAAGACAAAACTATCCAAATCACTATAGACAAAAACTATCCAAGACTTGAAAGTAATTTGTACATTCAAGCTAACTTTAGAGAGCTTAATTATGACTTAGCAAATGTAAACGGGTTATTTAAAATCTTTTACACATGATAATTTTTATAAATCCTGGGGTCAAAAAATTATCTTTAATAATTTTTATTGGCTGCAACACTTATCTTATGTTAATAATGAGCAAATTTCCATGGAGTGTTTATAATAAGCAGGGAAGGCATATAATGAGCACTACGATGTCCTACTTACTCTGGCCCATATTTTGCACCAAGCTGTGTTTCTCTGAAACAATACTGTACAACAAAAATATAATTCCAGCCATATATGTAATTTTTAAGAGTTTTTTTGAAATATAATTTACATGCCATTAATATATGTCATTTATATATGAGATATGCAAGATATAGATAGTAAGCTATATATTGAAGGTTTTTTTGTTTTTGTTTTTGCACAGGACTAGCCACTTGTGCCAGCACCATTTGTTGAAAAACTATCCTTTCTCCACAAAATTACTTTCGGATTTTAACAAAAATCAGTTGCCAGAGAATTAAAATTTCAGAAATAAATCCATACAGTTATATCCACTTGTTTTTTGACAAGAGTGCCAAGACAATTTACTCAGGAGAAAACGGGCTTTTCAATTAAATCATGCTGAAGCAACTGTATCCTGACATACAGAAAATGAAGTTGGACCCCTACCTCACTACCGTACAAACAAATTGACTCAAATAAGTTGTAGACTTAAATATAAGAGGTGAAACTATAAAACACTTAGAAGCAAATTAAGAAGTAAATATTTATGACCTCGGGTGAGGCAATGGATTCTTGGATACAACACCAAAAGCACAAGTGACAAATGGATAAAAAAATAGATAAACTAGGCTCATCAAAATTAGAAACTTTTGTGCTACAAGTAATACCACCAAGGAAGTGAAAAAACAACCCAAAAAAGGGGAGGAAATATTTGAGGATAATATATCTGTAAAGGAATCCATCTGGAATATATAGAAAACACTTACAACTTAACAGTAATGAGACAAATAACACAATTTTTAAAAATGAACTATAAGGGCACCTAGCTGTCTCAGTCAGAAGAGAGTGTGGCTCTTGATCCTGGGTTTGTGAGCCTGATGTTGGGTGTAGAAATTACATAAATAAGTAAATTTAAGAAAAGTGAATAAAGATTTGAAAATATGTCCAACCCAAGAAGATGAAAGCTGAAAGCACACAAAAAGAAGTCCAACATCATTAGTCATTTGGGAATGCGAATCAAAACCATAATGAGATGCCACTTGACATCTACTAGGATGACTATAACAACAACAACAACAACAACAACAAGACCCAAAACAACAACAGCCAGAAAATAAAAATGTTGTTGACGGTGTGGAGAGATTGGAGATCTTGTACATTGCTGGGAGGAATGTAAAGTGGTTTGGCTACTATAGAAAACAGTTCGGTGGTTTCTCAAAAAGAAATTGGACAATTACCAGATGACTCTGCAATTCCACTCCCAAGTATATACCCAAAAGATTGAAAACAGGGACTTAAACAGATACTTGTATGACAATAATCATTGTAGCATTTTCCACAATAGCCAAAAGGTGGAAACAATTCAAATGTCCATCAAGAGATGAATAGATAGGGACACCTGGTTGGCTCAGTCGATTGGGTGTCTACCTTCTGCTCAGGTCATGATCCTGGGATCCTGGGGTACTGGGATCGAGTTCTCCTTGCTCAGTGAAGGGCCTGCTTCTCCCTCTGCCTGTGGCTCCTCTGCTTGTGCTCTCAATCTCTCTCTCTGACAAAAAAGAGAGAGAGAGAGAGAGAGATAAATGGCTAAACAAAATGTGGTATATAAACACAGTGGAATAGTATTCAGCCATAAAAAGGAATGACTTTCTGATACAGGCTATATATACCATGGATAAACTTTGAAAACATTATGCTAAGTCAAAGAAGCCAGAAATAAAAAGAAAAATAATGTATGATTCCACTTATATGAAATACCTAGAAATTAATAGCAATAAAAAGTAGATGACAGGTGTCCAGGGATGGAATTTTATTGCTTAATGGGTACAGAGTTTCTACTTGGAGTGATGGTAAATTTTGGAAATAGATAATGGTCATGGTCGCACAACATTGTGAATGTAATTAGAGCTGCTAAGTTGTATACTTGAAATAACATCCTTCATGTTATATGTATTTTACCACCACACACACAAAACATAATGAGATACCACTTCATATTCACTAGGATGGATATAATCAAACAGATAAGGAATAACAAGTGTTGGCAAGGATGTGGAGAAATTGGACCCTTAATACACTTCTGGTGGGAATGTAAAACTGTGGCTGTTTTGGAAAACAGTTTTTCAGTCCCTTGAAAGTGTCTAGTGAATAAAAGGTGTGATTTCATAAACCACTGATATTTGTAAATTGCTGGTATTGATGTCAGCATTATCCCAGGTTGGTTTGAAGCTAAATGTTCTAAAAAGTAAAACACAGAGTTTACGTATGATTCAACAATTCCATTCTTGTATATCTCTCCAAGAGAAATGAAAACATATGTCCACATAAAATTTGTACACAGATGTCCATAGCAGCATTCCTCATAGTAGCCAAAAAGTGGGAACAACCTCAGTGTCTATCAACTGACGAATGAATAAATAAAATGTGCTGTATCTTTATGACATAGTATTATTTGGCAACTGGAAGGAGTGGAGGGCTGGGGCATGCCACAATATAGATGAACCTTGAAAACATTGTGCGAAGTAAAGAAGCTAGTCATGGAAGACCAAGGTGTGTATCATTCTGTTTACCATATGCTGAGAATAAGCAAGTCTGGAGAGAAAGAAAGTAGATTAGGGTTGCTTAGGGTCGAAGGGAGTGGTAATAGGGGAAATGGGGAGTGGCTGCTAATAACTACAGGATTTCTTCCTGCGGGGACAAAAATGATCTGTAGATTGCAGTGATTGTTGTACAACCCTGTGAACTAGCTAAAAAATATTGAATTGTACTCATTTGAATGGGTAAGTAATATGGTTTGTAAATTATGTCTTATAAAGTTGTTAAAGAATCACATGTCATTTATACGTGTCATTTGTATTTCTGAACCCCATTCTGTTCCGTTTGTCTCTCTTGAAGCAGGAAGTCACACTGTTTTACTTACTGTGGCTTTATAATATATCTGGAATCGGATAATGTAAACCCCCTAACTTTGATCTTCTTTTTCATCCATAGATCAATTTGGGGACAAGTGGTCTCTTCACATTGCTGAGTCTTCTGACCTGTGAAGAAGGTGAATCTTTTTATTTATTTAGACCTTTAATTTGTCTTGGCAGAATTTCGTAGTTTCCAGTGTAGGGGACTTTCACATATTTTATCAGATTTATCCCTAAGTATTTCATATTTTTTTTAAAGATTTTATTTTTATTTATTTGACAGACAGAAATCACAAGTAGGCAGAGAGACAGGCAGATAGAGAGGGGGAAGCAGGCTCCCCGCTGAGCAGAGAGCCCGATGAGAGGCTCGATCCCAGGACTCTGGGATCATGACCTGAGCTGAAGGCAGAGGCTTTAACCCACTGAGCCACCCAGGTGCCCCAGTATTTCATATTTTTAAAAAATAACTTTTTGATGATTTTTAAAAGATTTTACCCATTTATTTGACAGAGAGAGTGAGAGAAAAAGAGCGAAATAAAAAACACACGCAAGGAAACAATAGAGGTTGCTGCAGAGGGAGAGGGAGAAGCAGGCTCCCCACTGAGCAGGGGGCCTGATGTGGGGCTGGATCCCAGGACCCTGACATTATGACCTGAGCCAAAAACCAAGAGTTGCTTAACTGACCTCATGAGCCACCCAGGAGCCCTGAGGAAGTTCCTTTCTATTCTAAGTTTACTAAGAGGTGTTTTTGTGTGTCCAGAATTAGGAATGGGTACTGGATTTTATCAAATGTTTTTTCTTCTATGTCTATTTAGATGATCATATTTTTTTAATAGTTTGTTAATATGGTGAATTACATTGATTGATTTTGAATGTTAAACCAAATTTTGTATTCCTGTGATAAACCTCACTTGGTTATAATGTACTAATCTTTTAAAATATTGGATTTGATTTGCTGAAAAAATTTTTTTGAATTTTTTAAATCAATGTTCATGAGGGATACTGGTTTGTTATTTGTTTTCAATGTCATTATCTGCTTTTGGCAGTAACCTCACAGAATGAATTGGGCAGAAGTCGACTGTCTTCATTTTTTTTGGAAGAGTATATGCAGAATTGTATTCTTTCTTTTCACATGTTTGATAGAATTCATGAGGGAAGCCATATAGGCCTGGGGGTTTCTTTGTGTGACGGTTTTTTTAGACTACAAATTCAATTTCTCTAACATATAGATGGCAATTCATGTAATGTTTTTATTTGTTTCAAAGTAATTTTTATTGAGGTATCATTCGCAAATCATAAAATTCGCCTTTTAAAGTGTAAAATTCAGTGATTTTTAAAAAATATATATTCAGTTTGTGCAACCACTCCTGTTTCCTAATTCCAGAATATTACTAGGACCCCAAGAAGAAATTCTATAATCTTGAGCTCCTCATTCCTCTATTTTCCCAGTCCCTGGCAACCACCAATCTATTCTCTGGCTTTATGATTCAGATTATTACCAATTTAATTTCAATAGTATCTAAAACCTTTGCTCCTATGTAGCTTTGTCCTCTTTTCTTTATTTTTATTTTCTATGTTATTCTCACAAACTGTATCTTTACACATTGCATGCCCATCAACATATACATACATACATATATATATATAATTATTGCTTTATGTAGTTATCTTTTTTTTTTTGAAGTGAAAACAGAGTTTATTGTATAGTGTAATGGATAGAGTATAGCAGACACAGTGTCTGGGAGACTTGGAAAGGAGAAGACAGTGAGTCTTGTCTCTCTGTCATGTGGGGTTAGGGATTTATATTGGAAAGGGGTCCAGCATCCATATTCCTTCAGGAATTCAGTGTAGGGTATAGTCCAATCAAAGGCAAGTGTCTAGTGAATAAAAGGTGTGATTTCATAAACCACTGATATTCATAAATTACTGGTATTGATGTCAGCATTATCCCAGGTTGGTTTGAAGCTAATGTTCTAGAACATGTTTGGGATCTGGTTCTTAGACGTCATCAGGTGTATAGGGGCTTATTGGTCTTTTGGAGCAAATACTTGAGATCTTCCTCAAGTTCACAGGTATAGGTGGATGTTTCTTCCATGGGATCCTGAGACACCTGACTGGCTCAGTCGGCAGAGAGACTCCTGACCTCTGGGTTGTGAGTTCAAGCCCCATGCTGGGTGCAGAGATTACTTAAAAATAAAACCTGCTGCCTGTTTGTCAGAAGTCCCAAGGATTTCTTAGCTACAGCAGTGTCCAGGACGAGTAATGTCCAGTGAGTTAAAGCATCTTGCCAACCGTGCCAACTGTCAGGGAGGAAGACCTTCCTCTGCTCTGTGGTCCTTCTAGCTGGATTTAGAATCAAACTGATATGAGACAGATTAACAGGAGAAAATCAAATTTAATAGGCATAGCTACAAGGAATCCACACAGACTTGAAATTCTGTATACAGTTATCTTTTAAATCCGAGTGGATGAGTTACAATAAAAATACGTGATTTAAAAAAATACTTACCCATGAATTTACCCAGTATTCTTTATTTCTTTGTGTGGATTCAAGCTATTGGCTTGCTTCATTTCAGCCTGAAGGACACAGTATATCTTTCAGGGCAGGTCAGCCAGCAATGAACACCCTAAACTTTTGTTTATCCATGAGTATCTCAATTTCACCTTCAATTCTGAAGGATAGTTTTGCTAGAGTCCTGGCTATTTTTTTTTTTCTGTCAGCACTTTGAATATGTTATCCATAGCTTTTTAAATTTTTAATATTTATTTTTTTAGAGCAGTTTTAGGTTCAAAGCAAAACTGAATAGAAAGTACAGGGAATTACCATATACCCCCTGTCTCCCTTCCATGCCCAGCCTCCCCCACTATGAATAGTCCACACAAGAGTGGTACATTTTTACAATTGATGAGCCTACATTGACATGTCATTGTCACCCAAGGCCATATTTTATATTAGAGCTCACTCTTGGTGTGGTACATTCTATGGATTTGAACAAGTGTAAAATGACATGTATCTATTATTATAGTATCATACAGAATAGTTTCACCTTCCTAAATATCCTCTGTGCTCTGCTTATTCATCCCACCCCCCTTCAACCTTTGGTGACCACTGATCTTTTTTTTTAAGTTTTATTTTTATTTAAGTAAGCCTTACCCCCAACGTGCGGCTTGAACTCACAACCTTGATATAAAGAGTTGTGTGCTCTTCTGACTGAGTTAGCTGAGCACCCCTGGCAACCATGGATCTTTTTATTCTTGCCTTAGTTTTGTCTTTTCCAAAATGTCATATAATTGGAATCATATAGTTTGTAGCCTTTTTGGATTGGCTTCTTTCACTTAGTAATATACATTTAAGCTTCTTGCATATCTTCTCATGGCTTGATAGTTTCTTTCTTTTTAGCACGAATATTATTCCATTGTCTGGATGTACCACAGTTTGTTTTTTCATCCACCTATTGAAGGACGTCTTGTTTGGTTCTGACTTTTGGCAATTGCGAATAAGGCTGCTATAAACATCTGTGTGTAGGTTTTAGTGTGGACGTAAGTTTTCAGTTTTTTGAGGTGGATACCAAGGTGTGTGATTGCTGGATCAGTATGGTAAGAGCATGTTTAGTTTTGTAAGAAACAGCCAAACTATCTTCAAAAGTGGTTGCACTATTTTGTATTCCCACCAGCAATGAATGAGAGTTCCCATTGCTCCAAATCCTCAATAGCATTTTGTGTTGTTGGTGTTTCGGGTTTTGGTCTTTTTTTATTTTTATTTTTTTAAAGATTTTATTTATTTATTTGACAGAGAGAGACACAGCGGAAGAGGGAACACAAGCAGGGGGAGTGAGAGAGGGAGAAGCAGGCTTCCCGCTGAGCAGGGAGCCCAATGTGGGGCTCAATCCCAGGACCCTAGGATCATGACCTGAGCTGAAGACAGTGGCTTAACCGACTGAGCCACCCAGGTGCCCCAGTTTTGACCTTTTTAACTGGTGTGAAGTTGTTTTAATTTATACTTCTTACATGTGACGTTGAACTTCTTTTCATATAATTAATTTTCATTTGTATAACTTGTTCAGTGAGATGTCTGTTAAGGTCTTTGGCCCATTTTTTTTTTTTTTAAGATTTTATTTATTTGTCAGAGAGAGAGAGTACACACAAGCAGGCAGAGAGGCAGGCAGAGAGAGAGGAGGAAGCAGGCTCCCTGCCGAGCAAGGAGCCCGATGGAGGGCTCGATCCCAGGACCCCAGGATCATGACCTGAGCCAAAGGCAGCAGCTTAACCAACTGAGCCACCCAGGTGTCCCTCTTTGGCCCATTTTTAATCAAGGTGTTTTCTTATTGTTAAATTTTAAGAGTTCTTTGTATATTTTTGTATATTTTTGGATAACAATCCTCTATCGGATATGTTTTTTGCAAATATTTTCTCCTAGTCTGTGGCTTGTATTCTCACTTTCCTGACCCATTATCTTTTGGCTTTCCTGATTTCTGATGAGAAATCAGTTGTTAATCTTATTGAGGATTCCTGGTATGTGAGAGTCTCTTCTTTTTTTTGCTGCTTTCAGGAATTTTTTTTGTCTGTCTTTTGACAGTTTGACTTAATATATTTGATTGTCAGTCTCTTTGAGTTTATCCTACTTGGAGGTTTTTGATCTTACTGGGTGTGTAGATTTATGTTTGCTATCAAATTTGAGGAGATTTCAGCCATCATTTCTTCAAATATTCTTTCTCTCTTTTCTCCCCTGCTGGGATTCCTATTATGCATATGGTGGTGTACTTGATGGTATACCACGGGTCTTCATTTGTCTTCTCATTATTTCTGCTCCTCAGATTAGATAATCTCAGTTCACCTACCTTTAAGGTCTCTGATTCTTTCTTCTGCCTACTCAAATCTATTGTTGAGTGAATACATTTGAGTTATTGCAATTTTCAACTTCTTTTTTAAAAAAGATTTTATGGTTAAGTAATCTCTACACGCAGTGTGGGGCTCAAACTCACAATCCCAAGATCAAGGGTCACATACTCTATTGGCTGAGCCTGCCAGGTGCCCCTCTTTAATTCCTTTTTATATTTTCTATCTCCTCATTGATATTCTCTATTTGGCAAGACATGATGCTTTCCTTTAGATGTGTTTTCTTTCAGCTGTTTGAACATAGTTAAACTGGTTGATTTAAAGTCTTTCTCTAGTAAGTCCAATGTCTGGGCTTCCTCAGAGACAGTTTTATTTTGGTTGCTTGCTATACTTTCTTCTTTCTTGCATTCCGCTGAGTGTGGGAGATGGGATTAAGTCTAGGTAAAATGCAATGAAGCTCACCCTTCTCAAGATGTAGCCATTTAAAAATTTGATTATAGTTGAAGAATGCTGCCATTTTTCTTAAAAAAGTGCTCCCCAGAAAGGGGAACCCTCCTACACGGTTGGTGAGAATGCAAGCTGGTGCAGCCACTCTGGAAAATAGCATGGAGATTCCTCAAAAAATTGAAAATAGAGCTACCCTACGACCCAGCAATTGCACTATTGGGTATTTACCCTAAAGATACAAATGTAGTGATCTGAAGGGGCACATGCTCCCAAATGTTCATAGCAGCAGTGTCCACAATAGCCAAACTATGGAAAGAACCTAGACATCCATCAACAGATGAATGGATAAAGAAGATGTGGTGTATATATACAATGGAATACTGCACAACCATCAAAAGAAATGAAATCTTGCCATTTGCAACAATGTGATGGAACTAGAGGGTAGTATGCTGAGCGAAATAAGTCAATCAGAGAAAGACAATTATCATATGATCTCCCTGATATGAGGAAGTTGAGAGGCAATGTGGGGGGCTTGGGGGTTAGAAAAGGAATAAACGAAACAAGATGGGATCGGAAAGGAGACAAACCATAAGAGACCCTTAATCTCACAAAACAAACTGAGGGTTGCCGGGGGGTGGGGTGTATGGAGAGGGTGGTTGCGTTAGGGACATTGGGGAGGGTATGTGCTATGGTGAGTGCTGTGAAGTGTGTAAACCTGGTGATTCACAGACCTGTACACCTGGGGCTAATAATATGTTATATGTTAATTAAAAAAAAGTGCTCCCCAAGTTCCTTTAAGTTTTTTATCACTGTCCAGAATTCTGAAAAAGTTGATTCTCACAGTTTTTGCTAGTTTTTAGATGCTCTTATAGAGAAGTGGACTTTTGGCATTCCTTACTTGGTTATTTTCACTGATGCTTCTCTTCTAAATCTTTAAAATCGGCTTATGTTATACTTGCAGCCCTACTCTTCCAACTAGCCACATTTCAAGGGCTCAATAGCCACATGGGGCTAGTAACTACCACACTGGATAGTGTAGGCCTATAAGAATATATTCATCATAGTTATTTAAAAAATATAAATGAGAAACAAGGTTTCTAATCTAATTGCTTTCTCGTACCTGGGACAGACTTGATTTCATGGCAAGGTAAGTATTCTATGAACCATAGGTAGCAAATAATAATAACCACCACCTCTTAAGTACTTTACTTAATACCAGATAACGTTTGAAGACTTACATGTATTAGTGCTTTTATTCTTTACAAGAAGCTAATGGGGTAGGTATTATTGTGCTTTAAAGAAGCAGAAAACAAAACACCAATAAGTTAAGCAACTTACCCAATGTCTCACCACTAAAAGTGGTAGAGTCATGATTCAAATCTTGAAAGTCTGGTTTAAGCCCATGCTGTTAACCACCACTCTATGCTACTTAGCAGACCTTAAAGAAGGAATTCAGAGAAACTTATTTTGACCAACGGAGAACAGGGTGGGGAAGAAATGCCCTTATACAGAATATCAGAAACATAATAAAATCCAAAACACACTTGCAAGGAAAAAAACCTCACATTTTTATTGAGTGCTATCTACCTGCACCTTACACGTTACTTGACATTAATAAGCAATGAATGTTTGTTGAATGAATGAATGACTCCTGCATATTTATACATTGTGCTAGTTTTTATTTTAATTTTTTTAAGATTTTATTTATTTATTTATTTTAAAGATTTTTATTTATTTATTTGACAGACAGAGATCACAAGTAGGCAGAGAGGCAGGCAGAGAGAGAGGAGGAAGCAGGCTCCCTGCTGAGCAGAGAGCCTGACCTGGGGCTCGATTTCAGGACCCTGGGATCATGACCTGAGCCGAAGGCAGAAGCTTTAACCCACTGAGCCACCCAGGTGCCGCACATTGTGCTAGTTTTTAAAAAAATGTCTCATAGGAAGTCATTTTAAAGAGCGGAAACTGAAGCTCAGCCTGGTATAATAATTTCCCCCCTTAGTTGCTAGCTGGTGCAGGGATTAGACTAGAGCCCAGTTCTCAAATTGTAGTTTCACTATAGCTTTTTCTGGCCTGAGAAAGTATCAAAAAGTTACAAAGGATAAAAGCTTCCACCACATCACACAATCATGCTTCATTTATATGCACATAGATTATGTGGTTGTGATGGGGAGAGAAGGTGGTCCAGCTATGGTGCCTACCCTTTTCTCTGAGAATGAGGATAAATAGGAAAGAAAAGAAGGTTCCAGTGCAGAGAATGTGATCAGAAATATAGGCGGATGATATAAACAATTATCACTGTCCTGGGCAGCTAAAACCCCTGGTGATTTTGCCATCTCCAAGTCTTTAACTCACCACAGGGATCTGCAGAAATGGGAGAGGCCTTCACTGAACAAACATTTATTCAGCATTCACTATGTGGCAGTGGATAGTCCTACCTTAGGAGAGGGCAGATACATCAGTAAACAATTATATATTATGATTGTATAAGCTACAGTAAGGTACATATAAGGAAATAAGCAATGTATTTAAGAGAAAAAGGACAGAGCAGCAATTAACCTGGGGGGTTTAGAGAAAACCTTATTTAAAGGACCTGACTTTTGGGCTGGATCTACAACTGAGTTGCTACAGAAGGAAAACAGTAATCCAGATAGAGGCATGAGCATAGTTTTATGTCTGGGCAGGAGTCAGTGTTACAAAGAGAGATGGCATTAGGAAGGCTGTTAAAGTGGTTAAATGGTGAATGGTCAAGGAGTTTAAACAGGCTTGTGGGGGTGGACACTTCTTGACACTGAAGAGAGCAGGCGGCTTTAAACAGATGAGGTAGACAACTGAAATACTTACCACCCTTCTGGAACCATGCAACCATTCTGTTTTTTACTTTCAGTACAGTTACATGAGATATCCAACTTTATTACAAAGTATGCTTTTTGTTAGATGATTTTGCCCAAGTCTAGGCTAATGTAGGGGTCCTGAGTACACTGAAGGTAGGCTAGGCTAAGCTATGATGTTCAGTAGGTTAGGTTTATTACATACATTTTCGACTTACAGTATTTTCAACTTCTGAGGAGTTCATTGGGATGTAATCCCATTTTAAGTGGAGGAAGATCTGTGTATGATTTTGTATTATGTACTGTTTTATCTTCTTCCTGAGGTGCTATTGATCAAATTTCATAGGCTTTCCTAAATACTTTACATTTTTCCCAATGTTAGGAAAAATTTCAGCCATATGGAAATGTTCAGAAGCAAACATCCATTTACTACCTAGATTCCATAATTCATATTTTGCTGTATTTGCTATCTATCTATTCATCCCTCTTTCCATGCATCTTATTTTTTGATGCACTTCACTGTAAGTTGAAGACACCAATGCACTCATCTCTGTTGGTATGCGTTATCATTAACTACAGTTCATTATTTGCTTAGGGTTCTTTGTGTGTGTGATTAAATAATCATGGAACTTATGTAGTACATTCTCTGAGTTTTGGTTTTTTTAAGATTTTATTTATTTAGGGGCGCCTGGGTGGCTCAGTGGGTTAAGGCCTCTGCCTTCGGCTCGGGTCATGATCCCAGGGTCCTGGGATCGAGCCCCACGTCGGGCTCTCTGCTCAGCGGGGAGCCTGCTTCCCTTCCTCTCTCTCTGCCTGCCTCTCTGCCTACTTGTGATCTCTGTCTGTCAAATAAATAAATAAAATATTTTTTTTAAAGATTTTATTTATTTTTAAAAAATAAATAATCTTTTTTAAAAAAAATATTTTATTTATTTATTTGACATAGAGAGATCACAAGTAGGCAGAGAGGCAGGCAGAGAGAGGGAGGAAGCAGGCTCCCCGCCGAGCAGAGAGCCCGACGTGGGGCTCGATCCCAGGACCCTGGGATCATGACCCGAGCCGAAGGCAGAGGCCTTAACCCACCGAGCCCCCCAGGCGCCCCCATTCTCTGAGTTTTGACGAACGCATACATCCCCTATTATGACATAAAACATCACTGTCCGCTTACAAATTTCCCTCATTTCCCCTCCCAGTTGCTACTTCTCTCTCCCACAAAGTCAATCCTTGGTCTGATTTTCTCACTATAGGTCGGTTTTGCCTGTTCTAGAACTTTATATGGAATCCTACAGTCTGTGCTCTTTCATGTCTGGCTTCTTTCACTCAGTAAAATCTTTTTGAGATTGATCCATGTTGTTTCATCAGTAGTTAATTTCTTTCTTTTGCTGAGTATTATCCCATTGTTTGAATATACCAGTTTTTATCTGTTCTCCTGCTGTTGGACAACTACCCTGTTTCCAGTTTCTGGCAACAATGAATAAAACTGCTATAAATAGTCTAATACAAGTCTTTTTGTGGACATATGCTTTCATTTCTCTTGGGTAAATATCAGAGTGGAATGGCTGGCTGAAAGAATAGGTGTGTTTAATTTTATAAGAAACTTCCAGGCCTTTTTCCAAAATGGTTGTTCCATTTTACACTTCCACTAGTGATGTTGCTTCACATCCTAACATTTGGTATTGTCATTTAAATTTTAGTCATTCTAGTACAGAGCTAACTCACTGAAATTCTAATGTTCATTTCTCTACAACTAATGATGCTGAATACTTTATCATGTGCTTATTGGCCATTCATGTATTTTCTTTTGGAGGTCATCTATCTTTTCAATGTTGAGTTGTAGGAGTTTTTGATCGATTCTAAATATAAGTTCTTTGTCAAAATATATGTATTGTGTATATTTTATCCTGGCCTGTGGCTTGTTTATTCATATTCTTAATGGTGTCTTGATGAATAAGAAATTAAAAAAATTTTTGGAGTTCAGTTTACCAATATTTTTTCTTTTGTGGTCAGTGCTTTCAAAGCCCTCTCCAAGAAACTTTTGCCTACCCCCAAGCCGTGAAAATATTCTCATACATCTTCTTCTAAAACCGTAATAGTTTGGCTTTTATTTATGGCCATGATGCATCTCTAACTTTTATTATGGTGTGAGGTAAGGTTCATTTTTTTCTCATACAGGTATCAAATTGTTGGCAGCATTGTCTATTGAAAAGACTTTCCTTTCCCCACTGCATTGCTTTGGTACCTTTGTAAAATATCAAACTACTTTGTATTTAAGTTTATTTAACCATTTATAAAATGTTTTTACATATATATTTTCTTAACATTCTCTCACTGGGGGTGGATAAGTTTTCCTCATTTTACAGTTGACAAAACTAAGGCTCAGAGTAGTTCAAGAACTTATAAGAGGAGATACAAAGCTGGGACTAGAACATAGAACTACTACTGAATCATTAAAAAAAAAAGTTTACATTTTAAACCTGTTTTATCTAATAGAAATATTATCAAATGGATAATTTTTATGAAGGTGAGGTAGTTAACAGAAATGATTAAGTGCAATTTCAACATTGGTGGTAGTTTTAGACTGCCAGCCAAACACATGCCTCCTTTGTAGACTTATGTATGTCTACATTATGCATCTTTGTTTTAAAAGGGTAAAAAACTATAATGCTTGCTTTGCAAAATTTGGTAAGAATAATAGCTTTTACCTCTGCCTTTGGCTCAGGTCATGATCCCAGGGTCCTGGGATCGAGCCCCACATCAGGCTCTCTGCTCAGCGGGAGTCTGCTTCCTCCTCTCTCTCTCTCTGCCTGCCTCTCTGCCTGCTTGTGATATCTGTCAAATAAATAAATAAAATCTTAAAAAGAAAAAAGAATAATAGCTTATAGCTAAAGTTCCTTGGACTTTAGTTAAGATAAGGAACGTATTTCCCTCACCCTGATCTAAAAAAAAAAAAAAAAAAAAGTCATACTCTTTGATTTTTTTCAGAAAAATAAAGCAGTATTTAAAGGTACATATCATGAAGTCCGGTCTAGTGGTACATGATCAATAGTTTTGACATAAGAAAGTTTCTCATCAGAAAGAATAGAAAGGCTTACTAGGGTCCCTGCTACTTAAGACACTCTGTGGTACTTTTAATATGATAAAGATACCCTAGTGCTCAAACTAATTGTTCTTGAGAGACTTACACTTCCCGCTTTCAAAACTTACTCAAAGCTCCAATAATTGAACAGTATGGACTGGTACAAGACAGACATATAGTCCAATGGAATGGAACTGAGAGTCCAGAAACTGAACCTTACATTTACGGCCAACTGATTTTTTTTTTTTAAAGATGTTATTTATTTATTTGACAGAGAGACACATAGTGAGAGAGGGAACCCAAGCAGGGGGAGTCGGAGAGGGAGAAGCAGGCTTCCTGCCAAGCAGGGAGCCCGATGTGGGGTTCAATTCCAGGACCCTGGGATCATGACCTGAGCCAAAGGCAGACGCTTAACGACTGAGCCACGCAGGTGCCCCAAAGCCAACTGATTTTTGACAAAGGTGCCAGACAATTCAATGATGGAGAAAGTAGTCTTCTCAATAAGGTGCTGGGGTAACTGGGATATCCACATGCAAGAAAATTAATTTAGACTCACTACCTCACATATATACAAGAATAAACTTAAAATGGATCAAAGATTTAAATGTAAGAGTCAAAACTAGAAAACTTTCAGAAGAAAACACAGGTGTTATTCTTTGTGATCTTGGATTAGGCAAATGATTTCTTAGATATGAAACCAATAGCACAAATAACAAAAGAAAAAATAAACAAATTGGACTTCATATAAATTAAAGACATTTGTGCTTCAAGGAACACCGCCAAGAAAGTAAAAACAACCCAGAGAATGGAAGAACAAATTTATAAATCATATACCTGATGAGACATATCTAGAATATATAAGAACTCTTAGAACTCAATAATGAAAGGACAAATCACTCAATAAAGAATGGGCAAGGGAGGGGCACCTGGGTGGCTCAGTAGGTTGAGTGTCTGACTCTAAGTTTTAGGCTCAGGTTGTGATCTTGGAGTTGTGAAATTAAGCCCTGTGTGGGGCTCCATGCTCAGCATGGAGTCCGCTTATGATTCTTTCTCTCCCTTTGCTCCTCCCCCAGCTTGTATGCTCTCACTTTCTCTCTCTCAAATAAACAAATCATTTTAAAAAAGATTTTATTTATTTATTTGAGAGAGAGCGCAAGTGAGAGAGATAACAGAGGGAGATGGAGAGGGAGAAGCAGACTCGCCCCTGAGCTGAGAGCCCAATGTGGGGTTCAATCCCAGGACCCCGAGGTCATGACCTGAGCTGAAGACAGACACTTACCCAACGGAGCCAACAGGCACCCCTAAAATAAATAAATCTTAAAAAGATAAAAATAGGGTGCCTGGGTGGCTCAGTGGATTAAGCCTCTGCCTTCGGCTTGGGTCATGATCTCAGGGTCCTGGGATTGAGTACCGCATTGGGCTCTCTGTTCAGCAGGGAGCCTGCTTCCCTCTCTCTCTCTCTCTCTCTCTGCCTACTTGTGGTCTCTGTCAAATAAATAAATAAAATCTTTTAAAAAAAGATAAAAATAATAAAAATGGGCAAGGGATATGAATAGACATTTCTCCACAGAAAAAATACAAATGGTCAATAACCACATAAAAAAGATGCTCAGTATCATTAGTCAGTGGGGAAATGCAAATCAAAACCATAATGAAATATCCCTTCATACCCACCAAAACGGCTACAATGAGATAATAGCAATCACTGGGGATTGTGTGGAGAAATTGAACCTTCAAACCTGTGGTGAGAAAGTAAAATGGTGCAGTCTCTTTAGAAAACATTTGGAATTTCTCAAAAAAGTTTAACATTGGGTTACCATGTCACTTAGCAATTCCACTCCTAGGTATATACATCAAAGAACTGAAAACATATCCACATAAAAAACTTGTACACGAATGCTCAAAGCAACACTATTCATAATAGCCAAAAACGTGCTAACAACCCCAAAATCTGTCAACTGATGAATGGATAAATAGAATCTGGTATATCTATACAATATTATTTGGCAAATAAAAAAAGTACTGATATATGCTTTAAGATGGGTGAACCTTGAAAACATGCTAAGTGAAAGAAGCCAGACACAAAAGAACACACATTATATGACTCCATTTTTATGCATGTCCAGAATAGGCAAATCGATAAAGACAGAAAATAGATTAGTTGTTGCTAGGGGATGGAGGGTGTGGTTAACTGGGAGACGCAGTATTTCCTTTTGGGGTGATTAAAAATAGTGATGGATATACAATTTCGTGAATACACTAAAAAAACCCAACGAATTGTATGAATTATATCTCAATTAAAAAAAGAAAAAGACAAGCAAGTATAGCATACATTAAAGTTTCCCAAAACATAATAAAAACCTGAACGGTTTTCTATGGTTTGAATTCAGTTTTATAAATGTTACCGTTTCCTTTTTTTTTTTTTTTTTTAAGATTTTATTGATTGATTGATTTGAGAGAGAGAGCACGTTTGTAAATGGCGGGAGGAGCAGAGGGAGACGGAGAGTGGGGGTAAGAATCTCAAGCAGGCTCTGTGCATGGAGCCTGATGCAGGGCTCCAGGCCAGGCTCGATCTCACCACCCTGAGCTGAAACCAACAGTTGGACGCTTAACTGACTAAGCCACCCAGGTGCCCCACCTTTTAATTCTTCAACAATAATAATCATACTGATAAAAATAGCAGGTGCTTATTAAGCACTTACTAGGCGTGTGGCATGCATTTTATACTTGGTATTCTCTCAAATCATCCCAATGATCTTGTACATGGAATTATTATCCCATTTTATGGAAAGGAAATTGAAGATAAAAGAGGTTGAGTAATTTGCGCAAGGTTATACAAAGGTAATTAAGTCTGACTCCAGAGGTTCTATTATGCAATTCCGTTTTAAAACAGTGACTTATTGGTCTCAAATACTAAGTTATTTTTCAATGTGTTATGCTGTTCTTTCTGTCACCATCAAAGAATTAGATATCATTTTGGGGCCTAATATTAAACAATGATCTTACTTCCTTAGTTTATTGAGTACAGAACAAAGACAGAAAAAATTCCCCATATGACAAGTTTTTATTTGTATCAAATCAGAGAGTACCATAGGTAAATATAAGATTATAATCTGAATGTTGTAATATAACATAATTTGGCAAATTATTTAATTATCCAAAGTTTATTACACGTTTGAGTATGTGCTAAAGAGATTATCTGGCATAACTTGGCAAGATATATATTTCTGTACCTTATTTGACCATTTATCATTTATATGTGGTACACATATATGTATATATGCATATACACACATACATATATACATACACACACTCCTAAATTAAATATACTTGTATAAAAGCTGAAGATTGATGTGTTAGAATTAATTCCTGTTTAAAAATCTATTATATTAAATTGCATCTGCATTCAAAGCAGAAATGTAAAAAAACTGATCAATTTGCTAAATACGCATGAATTTACAAAGTAACTGAAAATGAAATAAAAATTTCCATTGAAATGTTATATTCCTGTCTAATCAACATTTAAGTGGCACTATCAAACTATGGAAATAGACATTATTCTTTTAGGTTGTTGAGAGAATAAAGATTCTACTGAGCATTACTGTATTCCCTAAATTAAGAATGAATATTATTATGGTAGGAAAAGATGGCAGATAATTTTCTTCTTTATTAATATGGGAATTCTCAGGAAGCAATCAAGGCAGTGACTATACTCCTGGGCTTGGGTTTCCTGCGCTTCTATCAGTGGAAGTCTGGCTTCTCAGGAAACGTGCAGCCAGTCCGCCTAATTATGACGCTTGCGGCATAGTGGCCAGCACGGATGCATTCAGTCAGGGGCTTGTCAGAGACCAGCTGAGACAGAAAACCTGGAACACAGACAAAAGGGAAGAACGTGAGTATTGCGTAACAGCATGAGAAAGGTCATTTTGGGTCAGGCCAAAAATCAGTCCACGTACTTATCCCTCTCTTCAGTGTTGATAGTTAAGTGTTAAACCTCAAGTCTTAGAAAGTTCTTGCACCATACATCATGAGCTTCCCTCAATACATCTTTTAAAGAGCTCAAGTTGGGACATAACAACTCACCATCCAGGCATTTCTAGTCTTTGCACACCTAAAGCATTATCACGCTTTCCTTTAGTTTTGAGATTAAGATGTTGTGAGTAAGAAGTACTGGCTAAAGAATATTACGTTGGGTTTTTACAGCTGAGAAGGAGGTATTAGTTATCCCTCTCTCTGTCTCTCTGGATTCCTTATGTGTTGTTATTCCTAGCACACTGCTTTTGGACAAAATTCTATCATCTGGATGTCTCTCCAAGTACAGATTTGAGAGTTGAAGAATTACAAACTACCTTACGTCTCCCTTTTACTCCCAGAAGCAACAGTGAAATGATTTCTATAGTCAAACACCATGGACCAACTTGACATTTAAAATAAATAAAGTAGATAAAGTAGAAAACGGTGTTGAGGACTTGTGTTTCTGACCAAGATGAAATAAAAGGAACCACAATTACCCTTCCTCCAGAAACAACTAAAATAAGGACAAAATAAATGAAACAAAAATTTTCAAATACTGTAAAAGATCCATGAAAGAAGGGAAACAAATGGGATAAACGGTAAAATTGCTCTAGTTTACCTCCTAGAGATACCAGGCTACAACACAAGGAGAAACAACTTAGGCAGAGCTTAACAGTCTCATTGAGTTGAGGAGATGGATTTGGGAGTCTGAGTAGGACAAAATTAAACATGTAGGCAGAATGATCAGCAAAAAAGAGAGGAAGACATAAGTTACCAGTACTGGGAATAAGCAGTGATGTCACTACGGAATCTACATTTACTGAAAGAATAATAAAGAGGGGCGCCTGGGTGGCTCAGTGGGTTAAGACTCTGGTCATGATCTCAGGGTCCTGGGATCGAGCCCCACATCGGGCTCTCTGCTCAGTGGGGAGCCTGCTACCCCCTGTCTCTCTGCCTGCCTCTCTGCCTACTTGCGATCTCTCTCTATGTCAAATAAATAAATAAAATCTTTAAAAAAAAGAATAATAAAGAAACATTAACAACTTTATGCCAATAGATTTGGCAAGTTAGAGGAATTGGACAAATTCCTGCAAAGACACAAAATATGAAAGCTCAAACTCAGGAAGAAATAGATAACCTGATTAGCTTTGTATCTATTAAATATATTGATTTTTACAGTTAAAAAGCTTCCCATAAAGACAATTCCAGGTCCAGGTGGTGTCACTGGTGAATTCTATCCAATATTTAAGCAGTAAAAATAATATCAATGCTATACAATAGCCTTTTCAAAAAGCTGAAAACTGAAAATACTTCCTAACTTATTCCTTGAGGCCAGCATTACTGATACCAAAATAAAAAAAAAAGATGCAAATACTTTAAAGAAAATTTTAGCAAATCCAATCCAATAGTATATTTTAAAGGATAACAAATTATTATCAGGTGGGGTTTATTCTAGGAATGCAAGGTTGGTTTAACATTCAAAAATTAATCAGTGTAATTTAGCATCACTAACAAAACCACAAGATCACCTAATGCAAGAAGAAAAGCACTGACAAAATTCAACATACACATCTAATAACAACTTTAAGCAACCTAGGAATAGAAGGGAGCTTCCTCAACCTGGTAAAGGGCACTTATAAAACTTACAGTTAAAATTATTCTTTTTTTTTTTTTAATTTTATTTATTTATTGGACAGAGAGAGATAGATCACAAGTAGGCAGAGAGGCAATTAGAGAGAGAGAGGAAGAAGGCTCCCCGCTGAGCAGAGAGCCCGATGCGGGGCTCGATCCCAGGACCCTGAGATCATGACCTGAGCCGAAGGCAGAGGCTTAACCCGCTGAGCCACCCAGGCGCCCCACAGTTAAAATTATTCTTAATGGCAGATGATGGAATGTTTTCCCCTTAAAATCAAGAACAAGACAAAAATGTTTGTTCTTAAACACTGTACTGGACACTTTAGCCAGTGCAATAAGGCAGACAAAAGAAATAAAATAAAAAGTATCAAGTGCTCACCTTGGCTGATTCCAATATTTATGTGGAAATGCAAAAGACTAAGATTAGTCAAACGCACCTTTGAAAAATAAGACTACTTGAGTTAAAACTTATTATAGAACTAAAATAATCAGGACACTACGCTATTGGCATAAAGAAAAACAAATAGATCAATGCAACCAAAGAAAGAGTTCAGAAATAAATCTACTTCTATATCATCAATTGATTTTTGACAAAAGTATCAAAGCAATCCAGTGGAGAAGAGATAATCTTTTAAACAAATGGTCTTAGAACAGGTGGATGGCATATTTGAACAAAAAACAAAAACAAAAAACCAAAACCACAATACAATAACAAAACCACTTCAACCCTTACCCCACATCATCTACAGAAATTAACTTGAAATGGATCACAGACCTAAATGTAAGAACTAAAACTATAAAATTCTGAGAAGGAAACATAGAAAATCTTAGTGATTTTGAATTTGTCAAAAATCTCTTAAGTAAGACATAAAAGTACAAACTTTTACCAAGGAAAAAATAACTGGACTTTGCCAAATTAACTAATTCTACACCTCAATAATAAGAAACAACCCAATCAAAAATGGTTTCAAAAAAGCTGAACTAACATTTTAGCAAAGATAAACAAATGCCAAATAAGCTCAGGAAAAGATGTTTAACGCCATTACTCATCAGAGAAATGCAAATTAAAGCCACAGTTAGATACTACTGTTAACCCACTAGAATGGCTAAAATTAAAAAGACTGATCATAACAAGTGTTGACAAGGGTCTGGGTCATTTGGAACTCTACTATGCTAGTAATGGGAATATAAAATGATAGTACCACTTTGAAAACCGTATGTCAGTGTCTTAAAAAGTCATACATACCTTTACCATATGATCCAGTCATTCTATTTCTACACATTAAACTCAAGGTAAATGAAAGCATATATTCACATCAAAGATTTGTAGTGAATGTTCACAGCAGCTTTATTTATAATATCCCCAAACTGGAAACGATCCAAATGTGGATGAGAAGAGGAAGGAAGTCAGCATTACAAAAGAACATGGGAGTAGTGGATATGTCTACAGTGATGGTTTCATGGATATATGGATGCCTATGTTAACATCTGCACAACTGTATACTTTACATATGTGCAGTTTATTGTTTATCAGTTATAGTAAAATAAAACTGTAAAAGAAAGAAAAAGGGAAAAAAGTGTTGTAGTTACAAATAAGACAGTTCAAGAGCAGAAGAATCTAGGGCTACTTTTCCTCTAGGGCAACGTGAGCTGCTTAGCTGTACTCAAATACTCAGAAGAACAGATAAAGAGAAACTGTTCTGTAGCTGGACTTCCAGGCTGTCCCCTAGGCCCTGGCAACCTGCAGGGGGTGCAGATTAATTGAGAAGCTGTGGTATAATGACCTGTAGAGAGCATTAGAAGAGATTTATGTCCTTTCTTCTCTACTATTCTGACCACACAAGCTTTTTCGCTGTCCGATTTGGGGAATGCTCTGTACTTAGTAAAATAAGTATTCCCAACCAAAGAATAAAATTAATTTGGTTAATGGAGTGATATATTTTTGAAGACCTTTGCTTATAATGTGAAATCACTCCCTCAAGAGGTTTAGCAAGAGTATTTTATCATTGAGTTTTCAGGTAACAGTCAAAGGTCAATATTAACTTTCAGCCAAACCGTGAGACTAAAATGCTCAGCCCACACAGTGAATGGAGCAGAAGCCAAATTCAGAGTCATATCAGCTTACAATGGAAACACATCTATGAGAAGCCTTATATGCAACATCTGTTTTCCTCATTCCTTCTGGTATGATCTTTGTGAGAAAAAGAAAAGCTTATGTTTATGAAATATTTCTGTGAAGCACAAGCACCAGCATCCTCTTTCTAAGAGAAGAGCTAGTTGATGTCTGAAGTGAAGTACTTCAGAAGAGACATATGCTTTGACAAGTGGAAAGCTTGAATGCAGAAAAAAGCTAAGACCTTTGCCCCAGGTGAATAACAGTTTTCAGTAATCTATTCTGAAAAACTGACTAAGACAAACTACAGATGTTACATAATCAATTTTAAGTGGAACCTTCATAAAGTAGGGGATGTGAATCTTAAAGGTTCTATAAAATGCTTTAAACAAAGGGAGTTTATATTTTAAGAATCACAGGGAATCCTATTGTAACATGAATAAACATTCTAAGATAATTTTTTTATTGTGTAAAAGATATATAACCTAGCTACCATTTTAACCATTTTAAGTGTGCAATTCATATTAATATCATTTTGCTAAGTTGTGTAATTGTCGTTTTCATAAATTTCTAGAACTTTTTCATTGCTTCAACAGAAACTCTATATTCTTTAAACAATAACTCTCTACTCCTCCACACTTCTGGCCTCTGGCAACTGCTACTCTACTTTCTGTCTTTAGGAATTTGCCTATTCTAGGTACCTCATATGAGTAAGATCACATAATATTTGTCCTTTTATGTCTGGCTTAGTTGACTCACTGTAATGTTTCTCAATATAATTTTTAAATTAGAATTTTTAATTACTAGCTGACCTAAAATGTATTTTAAATAAAATGCTTTATTTGGAAATAATTCCAAATTCATAGAAAAGTTGTGAGAATAAAAATGTGAAAAAATCCACATATCCTTTACCTAGATGCACTTATTTTTAACATTTTGCTTCTTTGGTGCACATAGACTCTTTCTTTCTACAGGTTTTTGCTATATTTGAGAGCAAGTTGCATTTATTATGCTTCTTTACCTTTAAATACATCCATGTTTCCTTCCTGAAGATGAGGCTATTCTCTTATATAACCACAGTCATTAACTTCAGTAACACTGTTAGAATACCATTATCTAATTTTACTCTCCATATCCTAGTTTTGTCAATGATCCAATAATGTTCTTTTCTTTTAAGGAGACTTTTTTATTTTTATGTAATCTCTACACCCAACATGGGGTTCAAACTCACAATCCCGAGATCAAGAGTTGCATGCTTTACTGCCTGAGCCAGACAGGCATTTGCAAATGATGTTCTTTACAGCACTTTTTTCCTTCCAGGATAGAATCTAGTGTAGGATTTGTTATGTTTTTGGTCTTCTATACTTTCGAACATTTCCTCAGACTTTCTTTGGCTTTTGTGACAGGGACTTTTTTTTTTTTTTTTTTTTGTGACAGGGATTTTTTGAAGCATATAGTCTTCCCCTAGTTCCTATTTAACAGAATGATTCTCATATTGGGTTTGTCTGATATTTCCTCATGATTTAATTCAGATTATGCATTTCTGGCCAGAATACTAGAATAATTATATTGTGTCTTTCTCAGGGTATCACATTTAGAGGCACATTATGTCCAATTGCTAGTCACTGGTGATGTTCATCTGATTACCTGGTTATAGTTTCCAGTGCTTTGTAGTCACAAAGAAAGCTACAATGGATAACCTTTTGGATATATATCTTTGTGCTGCTGAGGGATGATGCACCTTCAGAATAAATTTCTAGAAGTAGATTCTGGGGCTGAAGAGTAGATACATACATACTTTTATTAGATATTGCCAAATCCCCTTTCATAGAAGTTGAACGACTTTGTATTTCTAATAGTAAAGTTTAAGAGTGCTCATTTCCCCACAACCTCACCAACAGAGTGTACTATCAAGCTCTTGAATTTTTGCCAATGAAGATTAGGAATTATATCTTGATGTAATTTTAATTTGCATTTTCTTATTATGAGTGAGACTAAATATTTTATATGTTAAAGAACAAATCTGGTTTGTTCTTATCTTTCACCTATTCTTCTAAAAGATTTTGGTCTTCCTCTATTTTTAAAAGTTATTTGTATTTGGGGGATATTATTTTAATTATTTTTTTTTTTTAGGTAGGGAAAATATCAACAGTAGCAATTTGCTATTAATATATACAAATACTATGTCAGCAAGGAAACAAAATGGTTATTCATATCTTCTTCACTGAATGTGGTGAATTTTAAAAAGTATGGTTGGCACACACTATAACGATAAATATGGCTTACAGATATATATCAAAAAAGAAGTTTGCTCTCTTTTAGTAAAGATTTTGGGTCTGTCAGGAATTCAACAAGAAAAATCTTAAATGACTGACTTGGAATGTGTGCTCAACATGAAAAAAGTCGCTTTGGAGCCCTTTTTGTTGGTGCTTTTTCCCTGGTTCCTATGGTCCTCATCAGTATATTATCTTGCAAACGAAGGCTAAATTCTACATATATATGCCTTCCCAACATAGTCAAAAGAACAGAAACAGGAGGCATAGCACTGGAGAACAAGAAACATCAACACAGGTTGCCAATCAGGAACTCATAAGAGTGAATGATTTAGCTTTTCTGGTTGTCATAAAATAAGAGAGCCACGCCACACAGATTTTTGTGAACTTGCCAGAATTGAGGGTTTTTTGTTTCTTTTGTTGTTGTTGTTGTTGTTGTTTGTTTGTTTTGATCACTAATTCAATTTCATTGCTAGTAATCTGTCTGTTCAAATTTTTTATTTCTTCCTGATTCAGTTTTGGAAAGTCCTATGTTTTCAGGGATTTATCCATTTCTTCTAGGTTGTCCAATTGGCGTATAAATTTTCATAATATGCTCTTATAAACCTTTGTATTTCTGTGGTGTTGGTTGTTATTTTTCCTTCATTTCTGATTTTATTAATGTGAGTCTTCTTTTTTTTTGATGAGTCTATGAGTTTATTAGTTTTGTTGATCTTTTCAAAGATCAGAAACTTCTGATTTCATTGATCTATTCCATTTTTTTTAATGTTCTATTTTTTAAGTTTCTGTTTCATTTATTTCTGCTCTAATCTTTATTATTTCCTTCCTTCTACTGGCTTTGGGCTTTGTTCTTTATTTTGTACCTTCTTTAGGTATAAGATTAGGTTGTTTATTTGAAATTTTTCTTTTCTTGGTTTTGAGGTAGGCCTGTATTGCTATAATCTTCCCTATTAAAACAGATTTTTCTGCATCCCAAAGATTTTGGATGGTTGTGTTTTCATTTTCATTTGTACCATGTATTTTTTTATTTCCTCTTTGATTTCTTGGTTTACCCATTCATTGTTTAGTAGCATGTTATTTAGGCTCCATATATTTGTGTTCTTTCCAGATTTTTCCTTGTATTTTAATAAAGAAAAGATAAACAGAAAGGAGTCCAAACATAACACTAAAAAAAGCCATCAAACTACAAGGAAAGAGAGCAAGAAAAGAAGAAAGGAATAGAAAGGAACTATAAAAATAACCAGAATACAAGTAACAAAATGGCAAAAAGTACATACCTATCACAATAATTACTTTAAATGTAAATGGACTAAATCCTCTAATCTAGACAGGATGATCGAATGGATGAAAAAAATAAGATGTATGTATATGCTGCCAACAAGAGACTCATTTCAGACCTAAAAATACAGGCAGATTGGAAGTGAAAGGATAGAAAAATACTTACCATGCAAATGGAAGCAAAAACAAAGTTGGGGTAACAATACTTTCATCGGACAAAATAGACTTACTTTATTTATTTATTTATCTATCTATCTATCTTTTAAGTAGGGTCCATGCCCAGCATAGAGCACAACATGGGGCTTGAACTTATGACTCTGAGATCAAGACCTGAGTTGAGATCAAGAGCCAGACACTCAACTGACTGAGCCATCCGGTGCCCATGGGCAACACAGTCTTTAAAACAAAGACTGTAACAAGAGACAGAGAAAAACACTACATAAAGGAAACAATTCAACAAGAAGATATAACAATCATAAATATCTATGCACCCCAAACAGGAGCAGCTAAATACATAAAGCAAATAGACACAAAGGAAGAAAGTGATAGTAATACAGTAACAGTAGGGGACTTTAACATCTCACTTACATCAATGGATAGACCATCCAGACAGAAAAATCAACAAGGAAACAGTGGCTTTGTATGACACAATTGGACCAGATGGACATAACATCCATACTGAACATTCCATCCAAACATAGCAGAATATACATTCTTTTCAAGTGCACATGTAACATTCTCCAGGATAGATCATGTTAGGCCACAAAACAAGTCTCAATAATACAAAAAGATCAAAATCATATCAAATGGAAGAATGAAATTTAATAATTTACCTTTTACAAGTGTTAGCATCTTGTATTATTCTCAAATTGCTTCTTCAACGATACTGTGTAAGTACATATCAGTGATTATCTTTTTCTTACACAGTTCCCAAAGCCTTTTACTATACAGTAGACCATAATATGTATATGAAGAGTAAAACATTTGAAAGTATTTTTTAGAATTTATATAATTTTCTTTAAAAATCAAATTTTATGCTAAATTTAGTTCTTACACATTTAGATAGTACAGTACTTTGTTTACCTGACAATATAGACAAATGTATATGTGTTTGAAGTAGTTTTTAAGCCATATAATTTAAAGGTCAGAGAAAACTAACAATGTGAAATAGAATAATACCTCAGGTACAAGACTTGAAGCAATAGCGGCTGCCATGGTCATGTATATTACACTTTCAATGATCACTCCTTAGAACTTCACTTAGAGCCTATTTAGTTCAAGAAAGCAAGTGAAAAATTTTTTTTTCCTGATTGTAAAAGTAATAACGAATAAATGTAGAAAAAGTAGAAAAAAGTAGTATAACAGTAAAATTAAGAAATAAACACACACAGTCCCATTATTTAAAAAAAAGTGTTATTTAATATAGCATGGAGATCCTAAAAAGAGCAATAAGACTAAGAAAAAAATTAATAAGTGTAAAAAATGAAATAAACTTGTTGTTATTTTCAGTTAAGAGGACTGTATATAGAAAACTCCAAATACAGATGCCTGGGTGGTTCAGTTGGCTTAGCATCCTGACTCTTCACCCCGGGTCCTGATCTCAGGGTCATGGGACTGAGCCCCACATTGGGCTTTGGGCTCAGCACAGAGTCTGCTTGAGATTCTCTCTCTTTCTCTCTCCCTTACCCTAATAAATTAAAAAAAAAAAAAAAAAAGAAAAGAAAAGAAAAAAAAGAAAACCCCAAATAATCTATAAATTGTTGGACTTAAGGGACTTTGGAAAGATTGCTGGATATAAGAGAAATACAAAAAAGTCAATTATTCATATATAATCACCAATTAGTCATATATTTTTATATATCACAAAAGAAATTTTAAAAAGATACAAAAGCAACATAAATTATACCAGTTTCTAATGAACAAAATTATAAATCCTTATCAAGCAGCATTACAAAGGACCTAAATAGAGAGATGCCAGGTTCTTTGATAAGAAGATTCATTAATACAAAATCAATGTCTCAACTAGGTTTTAGGGAACTGACAAGTTGATCCTAAAATCTATGAAAAACAAAGAGTCAAGAAAAGCCAAAAATTCCTACCAAAGAAAAACAAGGTAGGAAAGACCAGATCCAGCACTTATTATAAAACTATAATAATAAATACAGTGTAGTATTGGCACAGGCATAAATAAACAGTGCAAAGAAAAAGAAAAGATAGTTCCGAAATGAGCCTGTGCAAATGTGGAAACTTGAGGTTCAATGGAATTAGCATTGTGAATACATGGGGAAAGGATGGTTTATTAGAAAACAGTGTTTAGGCAATTAATTTTTGATTAAAAAATAAAATTACTTTATTCCATATTTTAAAAATCCAGATGTATCAAGAAATTGAATGTGAATGGGAAAACCGTAGGACTTTTAGAAGAAAATAAAGAATATACTAATATTCTAGAGGTAAGATCTTATATAAGACACAAAAAGCACATACTGACTAGATCTAAAGTAACATATTAAAAAAAATCGACTATTCTAGGGGCACCTGAGTGGCTCAGTCATTACACATTTGCCTTCAGCTTGGGTCATGATCCCAGGGTCCTGGGATCCAGCCCTGCATTGGGCTCCCTGCTCGGCGGGGAGCCTGCTACTCCCTCTCCCGCTCCCCCTGCTTGTGTTACCCCTCTTGCTGTGTCTTTCTCTGTCAAATAAATAAATCTTAAAAAAAAAAAAAATCTAGGGGCACCTGGGTGGCTCAGTGGGTTGAGCCTCTGCCTTTGGCTCAGGTGAGGGTCTCAGGGTCCTGGCATCGAGACCCTCATTGGGCTCTGGCTCAGTGGGGAGCCTGCTTCCCCTTCACTCTCTGCCTGCCTCTCTGCCTACTTGTGATCTCTCTGCCAAATATATAAATAAAATCTTTTTAAAAAATACATCAATTTGAAGAGGGGAGTGGTTAAATCCATGGAATGGAATAATACAAAATAGATAGCCAGAAGAGGTAGATCTTTACGTGCTGCTATGAAACAATGTCCAAGATATGATTAAATGAAAAATCAAGGGTATAGGCCAATAAGCACAGTATATAGTATTCTCATTTGATAAAAACTGGGATATTAATACATACACAAACTTGTACGTAGGCCAGATATTTCTGGATGGATTTAATAGAAACTAGCAAAGAAAGCTGCCTCAAAGAGGGGAATTAGAGGATTGGGGTAGGACCAATGTTTACTTTTCACTGAATCTATTACTTCTACTATATATGTATATATCCTTTTTGTACTGTTGTATTTTCTACTTATTTTATTATTTCTGCAATAAAAAGTATATTATTTCCCCATATTTTTAAATATTCCTAGAGACCATGCTTTTTAAATGTGGATATAACATAACTGACTCAATCCTAGTATTGGATATTTAGGTTGTTTCTTTCTTTCTTTTCTTTTCTTTTTTTTTTTTTACTATAAATAACACTGTGATGAGTATCTTTATAAAATTCTTATCCATTGTGCACATTTTTCATTTCCTTAGGATAAATGTCTTTAAGGGTAATTAATAATTTTTCAGGCTTTACATATTATTGCCAGATTTCTTTACAAAAAGATCTTTTAGTGTATACTCCTAATAGCATTCTTGCTATTAAAAAATTCTGCTTGATAATTTGAAAAGTTAAAGGCAGAATCTTAATTTAGTCATTTGTTACTAGTGATAGTGAAAACTTTTTTGTTTATATGCTGACTAGCCATTTATATATATATATATATATTTAAGATTTTATTTATTTATTTGACAGAGAGAGAGACAGCGAGAGAGAGGGAACACAAGCAGGGGGAGTGGGAGAGGGAGAATCAGGCTCCCCGCTGAGCAGGGAGCCTGATGCAGGGCTCGATCCCAGGACCCTGGGATCATGACCCAAGCTGAAGGCAGATACATAAGGACTGAGACACCCAGGCGACCCCATTTGTATTTCTTTTTACAAAGTGAAGACAACGTCTACCCATTTTTCCACTGGAATACCTCTCTCCCTTTATTGATTTTTAAGAGACATTCCCAGTTTGTTTACTATATACATTGCCAATACTTTTCCTTACTTTGTCATTTGTCTTTTATTTTTATTGTGATATAGATTAACCTTTTCTTTAATAAATTTTCCACTGAATTTAGGCTGAGAAAGGTCTTCCACACCATGAGATCAGATAAATATTAGACTACCTTTTCTTTTAGTTCATTTGTGGTCATTTAACTCTATTCCATCTGAAAGTTCTTTGGGTATGATGATTGGTAGAGACCAACCTTTGTTTTTTCCGAAAAGTTGTATTTTTGTTCCACTACCATGCCTTAAGTACTTCATCCTGTTCCAGTTGTTTTAAACATTTCATTTGGAAATAATTTTAGATTCTCAGAAGAACTGCAAAGATAGTGCAGAGTGCTATTGTACCTATCCTACATGTGTTTCCTTCCATTTTAGTCTTTTGTCAGATCCATGCAATACACTTTAGAAACTTTTTTTTTTGAGAGACAGAGAGAGCATGTGCATGAATGGGGTTGGGTGAGTGGAGGGAGCAGAGGGACAGAGAGAGAATCTTAAGCAGGTTCTACACTCAGCGTGGCGCCTGATGAGAGGCTTGATCTCATGAGCCTGAGATCATGACTTGAGCTAAAACCAAGAGTCAGATGCTTAATTGATTGAGTCACCCAGGCAACCCACACCTTAGAAACATTTTTATTCAAAATAATAAAAAGGCAAAAATTTTGTGTGTCTAAAAAGACAACATTATCATTTCCAGATTTCAAAGATGATTTTTTATTTGTTCTTCTCATCTTCTAAATATTCTATAATAAGCCATTATTACTTTTATAATAAAAAAGCCAATAAATATTATTTTAAACAATAACATGAGGATATTTAACTATTCAGATAAATAGTTAAGAATAACTCATTCAAGAGTTTCAGCTAAGTGATGCCTTTATGCCTTTAGAGTTTTCCACTTAGGTCTTTAGAGTTCATTAATTATTATAGCCACTTGGGAATAGAGATTACCACAAAGTAAATCAGTGTAAGTATCAGCATAAGCATAATGAAATTGGTCACTCTTAGAAGATTCCTCAAGGACATAAAGATCTTTACTACTTTCTGTATCCTTACACATAGGGAAACAAAGGCTGTGGGAGAGGACCTATCTTAGAAAGTTTCTGAGGAAACTTTAGCCCAGTCTTTCTTCTCCAAATGAAGTCTTCATCTATAGAAACTATATGCCAAGTAAATCAGTCTGCATCTTTTGAAATGGAAATTCAAGGACCAATGCTTCCCTAGAAGGGATTGCTGGGAAAATTCCTGACAGAATTAAGTAGAAAGGATCACTGTACTTGGATAGAGTGGCTATTATGTGATATCAATGAAAACAGGCTTTTTGGTAAAAACTGTGATGTCACTGGCCATAAGACACTCAGCACCATAGGACACCACAGCTGATGAAGCTGAGATACACAGGGCATATACATATACCGAAGATATGAGTAAAATGAGATAGGTGGAAGAAAAGTTTTTCCACTTTGGCATTTAAAAAAATAATAAACTATTTTTTGGAGCATTTTTAAGTTTACAGAAAAATTAAATGGAAAGTACAGAGTTCCTTTATATCCCCTCATCCCCTCAACCTTCAGTATCCCCTATTGTTAACATGTTGCATTGGTATGGTACATTTGTTACAACTGACAAGACAATACTGATTCATTTGTTTCTTTTTCTTTCTTTTTTTTTTTTTTTAAGAGAGAGAGTGGAAGTGCCCACAAGCTGAGGAGGGAGAGGCAGAGGGAAAGGGAAAGAGAGAATCTTAAGCAGGATCCACGCTCAGTATGGAGCCCCATGCAGGCCTGATATCATGACCTGAGACCTGGGCCACAATCAAGAGTCAGATGCTTAACCAACTGAGCCACCCAGGTGCCCCAATAATGACTCATTATTAACAACTAAAGTCCATGGTTTATATTAAGGCTCATTTTTTTGTGTTGTTCATTCTATAAGACTTGAAAAATGTTTAATGATCGGTTTTCTACCAGTAGAGTATCATACAATACAGTTTTGCTACCTTAAAAAACCCCTGTAATCTACCCATTTATTTATGTCTCTATACCCCCTCCCCAAGTCCTTGTCAACCACTGATATTTTTGCTGTGTCCATAGTTTTGCTTTTCCCAGAATATCATATAGTTGGAATCATACAGTGTATAGCCTTTTCATGACTGGCCTCTTTAATTTAGTACTGTGTTTTTAAGTTTCCTCTGTATCTTTTCATGGCTTGATAGCTCACTTCTTTTTGTGGCTGAATAGTATCCCATTGTATGGATGTGCCACAGTTTGTTTATCTAGTCACCTACTGAAGGACATCTTGCTTCCAAGTTTTGTCAATTAAATTGCTTAAGGCTGCTATCAATACCCACGTGCACCCATTTCAACATGGACATAAGTTTTCAATTTATTTGGGTAAATACCAAGGAGTATGATTGCTGGATTGTATGGTAGGAGGCTGTTTTGTAAGAAATCGCCAAACTGTTTTCCAAGGTGGCTGTACCATTTTGCATTCCCATTAGTAACGAATGGGAGTTCCTGCTGCTGCTCATCTTTGCTACATGGGCCATACGTATGAACTCAAGAAATTGGTAAAATGATATGACTGAAAGAATGGTTTTTCCATTAAAAAAAAAAAGTCTTAACATTTACTTAAAAAGAAAAACCTCCTCAAATAAAATGGACTGTTTAAAAGTATATGCATTTAACCAAACTCACTAATCTATTCCACTGTTTGGTAAAGTTATTTACTTTATTGTATGTTTTTGTCTTCAGAAAGCTACATGGTGCACTTCAGATTCCATTGGTACTTTCTAAGGCTTTGGCTCAGATCCTTGAGGACTGGATCAATGATCTAATGAATCATTTGAATTCCTGACTGTTACAATACTATGATTTCCCTACTGTCTCCATCCCTTGCCCGACCCCAGCTCATTCATTTAAGTTATCAATGTTCTTTATACATGAGTAATATCAAACTACACACTGTATAGTAGTGACAAGTTAATTACATAGTTATTAAGAGATAATGTGGGAGTAGTAACATAAGTTATCATGTAATTTACCTTTGTTCTTTGAGACATTACCATGTAATTAAAGCAAACCTGATATAATATTTTACAGAAACTAACAGTGCTGAACTCTATATTCCCCCCTATCCTTCTCCCTGTAAAAAATTTGCTCTCAGTCTTTTCTGGGTCAATTTGATTTTTCAATTCTTTGTTTGTTTTCCACCTTTCTTAGATATCTACATTTTAGTGATGATTGATGTGCTTTCTTAAACTGGCCTGCTATATTTTCTAGGTCAATAGTTACCAGATACATGCTGCCACATGGCACACGGGACAGTCAACATAAAGGCTGTATTTTTTTTTTTAAGGCTGTATTTTATTACATGTAGCTGCTTTAAGAGAATAAGGTACATACTAAAACTTTGACTAGCTGAATCCTCAATTTATTAGACTCATGCTACTACCATTCCTATACTTGATGTTTTATTATAAGAAGCAAATGAAAAAGAAAAACCCAGAATGCCATCAAAAATATTTTGATTTAGGGGCACCTGGGTGGCTTAGTGGGTTAAGGCCTCTGCCTTCAGCTCAGGTCATGATCCCAGGGTCCTGGGATCGAGCCCCACGTCGAGCTCTCTGCTCAGCAGGGAGCCTGCTTCCTCCTCTCTCTCTCTCTGCCTGCCTCTCTGCCTACTTGTGATCTCTGTCTGTCAAATAACTAAAATGAAATCTTTAAAAAAAAATATTTTGATTTATTCAGTCAACAGCTTTTGAATGCCTACCATTACTAGATATTATGATTCAAAGATGGATAAAACATGTTTGTCTTAGAAAATTGTATAGTTTTAGGAGAGAAAGCTATATAAATACTTTAAAAAATAATCCTAGCAGAAGTGTGAAGGATGAACTTACTAGGAAAGAGATTGTTGGCAGAGAGATCAAGTTGGAACTTAGTGCAACATTTTAGGAGTGGTTCTCAAAGTGTGTCTCTGGATCACCTAAGTCCCACCCTAGACCTACCGAATTAGAAACTGGATAGGGCCCAGCAATTGTCAATTGCTGGGACAATTTAACAAGCCTTGCAGGTGATCCTGATGCATGCTCAAGTTTGAGAACTACTGTTCTAGGTGGTAGATAAAAAGGACAGGAAGGAGAAAAAACAGGTTTAATGATCTGATGTGGGTGCTGATGAAAAGTGAAGCAGGCAAGGACAACTCTGTGACTTAAAGCTGAGGCAACTGTATGGACAATGGACCATGGGGTATGTCCCAGAGTCAGTTCATGTCAGGTGCTCTTCACTGGACAGTCTTACTGCTTTCTTTGGGGAGAACTACTTTTAACTCCACTCCCACCTGTCAGTGGAGGAATACCAACAAAATCCTAGGTAGGACAGGACAGAGGTGTTGTTATTTGATGCACTGGACATTCACTGGGCATTTTGGCAAACCAAATTTTAGAGATCTACAGAGTAACTTCAATCTATTCTGTGAAATCTTTTTTTTTTTTTTAAGATTTTATTTATTTATTCATTTGTCAGAGAGAGAGACAGAGTGCACAAGTGGGCAGAGTGGCAGGCAGAGGCTGAGAAAGAAGGAGGCTCCCTGCCGAGCAAGGAGCCAATGCAGGGCTCGATCCCAGGACCCAAGGATCATGACCTGAGCCGAAGGCAGCAGTTTAACCATCTGAGCCACCCGGGCATCCCTATTCTGTGAAATCTTGAGTGGAGCCTCTGATCTGTAAGCTACTGCCTATTAGCAGGAACTGATTTACAGATTTATGATCTTGGGAATTAGTTTTCTTATTTGTATTATAAATACTTAGGACAATTGATATTAGATGTTGTCTTCTTTCCTAACACATGTATACTCTCCATATTTACCTCTATTTTAAAAAAATATTTATTTATTTATAACCTTTTTTTAAAAAAGATTTTATTTATTTATTTGACAGAGATCACAAGTAGGCAGAGAGGCAGGCAGAGAGAGAGGAGGAAGCAGATTCCCCGCTGTGCAGAGAGCCCGATGTGGGGCTCGATCCCAGGACCTTGAGATCATGACCTGAGTCGAAAGCAGAGGCTTAACCCACTGAGCCACCCAAGTGCCCCTACCTCTATTTTTTTTAAAGTAATCTCTATGTGTAATGTGGGGCTCAAACTCATGACCCATCCTGAGATCAAGAGTCACATGCTCTATGGACTGAGCCAGCCAGGCGCCCCTTCTTATTTACTCCTATTTTAAGTAACAGTAAGAAAAAGTTAGCTGTGATGAGTCTCTGTCACTGGATTAGTTACATAACATGTTAGCATGGGTTAATCTTTTTTTTAACTAAAAAAGTTTTTTTTTTAGCATGGGCTAATCTTAAATCAAGGTGACCTGATACTAAAGTATGGCCTACTCTGCTATTTCATGACCCATTCCACACCTTCTGACAAAATCCTTTAATAACCAGTTTCTTAGATACATTGACTAGAATGGTTTTTATTTGATGGTAGGGTGCAAGTTTGCTTGCAGCTGGCCATGTGATTGATTGACTAACTGATACAACTATTTACCGGGTGTTTACTCTATGCCAGGCACTCTGTTGGGTTCTAGGGATACAATGGTGAATAAGACATATGGAGTCCCTGTGGGGCCCCTGGGTGGCTCAGTGGGTTAAGCCTCTGCCTTTGGCTCAGGTCATGATCTCAGGGGCCTGGGATCGAGCCCCGCATCGGGCTCTCTGCTCAGCAGGGAGCCTGTTTCCCCCCCCACCCCCCGCCCGCCTGCTGCTCCGCCCGCTTGTGATCTCTCTCTCTCTGTCAAATAAATAAATTAAAAAAAAAAAAAAGACATATGGAGTCCCTGTTCTCTTGAAGATTATATTTTAATAAGGGAGATAAAAAAATCCTAAGTAATAAGTTAGTAATTAAGATAACCAAGATAATAAGTAAGTAAATAAGGTAATTCTAGAGAGTGTTAAGTGCTATTAAGGAAAATAACTGTGTGTAGCAGTACAGAATAAGAGTGAAGGGCCCCATATTAGACAGGATAATTAGTGAAGAGGTGACTTTTAAGTTGAAACTGAGAAACAGAAAGAGACAGCCATGTAAAGAGGGTAAGACAATTCTAGACCAAGGGAGCTCCATGTGCAAAGTGGATAGAAGGCCTAAAAGAAGAAGACCAATATAGCCAGAGCATGTAAGCAAAGCTGAGAGCAGTATGAAATACAGAATCATGGATAGCAGATCATATAGATTCTTTCAGGTCACTCCAGGAGTTTAGATTTTTAGTCTAAGTTCAACTAGAAGCCACTGAAGCAAGGAAGTGAAGTAATTCAGTTTCTTTCTCAAAGAGTTATTTTGGCTATTGTATAGAAAATGGAATGGAGAGTAAGAAAGAGTGAAAGTATGAAGATTAGTTAGGAGCCACTATAGTAAGTAGAAAACAGGCTTGACCTAAAGTGTTGGGAGAAAAGTGGATGGATTTGAGGTAAGATCATATGAGCAGAATTCACTGAAGGTACGGACAGATGGAAAGGAATGCATCACTTGTGTACTGTTGGGAATGCAAACTTTGGAAAACAGCATGGAGGTTCCTCAAAAAGTTATCAGTAGAACCATCCTACAATCTAGCAATTGCACTACTACGTATTTACCCCAAACATACAAAAACATGAATTCAAAGGGATACCTGCACTCCGATGTTTACAGCAGCATTAATTACAATAGCCAAATATGGAAGCAGCTCAAGTGTCCATCAATAGATGAGTAAAGATGTGGTATGTATATACACAAAAAAATGGAATATTACCCAGGCATAAAAAAGAATATCTTGCCATTTGCAATGATGTGGACAGAGCTACAGAGTATAATGCTAAACAAAGTAAGTCAGAGAAAGACAAATACTATATGATCACTCGCATGTGGAATTTAAGAAACAAAACAAATGAGCAAAGGGAGGAAAAAAGAGAGAGAGAGAGAGAGAGAGACAAACCAAGAAACAGACTCTTAATTATAGAGAACAAACTAATGGTTACCAGAGGAGAGTTGGGTGGAGCGGTAGGTAAAACAGATGATAAGGATTAAGGAGGACATTTGTGATGAGCACTGGGTGATATATGGGATTGTTGAATCACTACACTGT
Source organism: Martes martes (assembly GCF_963455335.1). Taxonomy (NCBI): domain Eukaryota; kingdom Metazoa; phylum Chordata; class Mammalia; order Carnivora; family Mustelidae; genus Martes; species Martes martes. The sequence continues at coordinate 51,779,050 of NC_137902.1, forward strand.
ACACCTGAAACTAAGATAAAACTATATGTTAACTATATTGGAATTAAAATAAAAACGATAAAAAATTGAATCCTAGGTTTCCAGCTCGAGATTCAGGGTATTTGATGTTCCATGTATTGTGTGATAGATGCATTGTGCTGCAGGGAACACTTTTAGGACAATAAGCATGAGAAAAATGATGTAGACAGCCATACAAACATACACATTGACAGAATCCATCCATCCATCCATTACCCTTTTAAGAAAAATCACCTCCTCTCTAGCATTGCTGAGGGGTTTGGTTGATAGATTTTGTGCACGTAAATCAATCCTTCCTCCTAACTTAACCAAAGAGAGGGCATCTGACCCAAGAGCAAATAATTATGGTTCTGCCAGTGTCCTACTTATGCGTGGCACCAAAACTAAGCTAACTTAGTGTTAGCTAAGGGAAAGCAAAGAAAGACCAGCAAGTTGATGGTGAGATAGAGAAAGCCCACATGCAATGGCAGCTGAGTAACAATACCGTGTAAGCACAGGAGTGAAGAGCCATGAATACCTGCTCTTCAGGTCTCTAGAACTGATTTGAGTCTAGAATTACCATCTGGCTCCACTCTCAGTGAAAACCTGTCCAGTTTTAGCTCCTGTTTGAGATTCCTTTTATTACAGGCAGCACTTAATGAGGCTTTATGATGCTTTACACACATTATGTAATTTAACTTTCATGATAACCCAAATGAGTTAGGTGCTCGTTAATGTCATCTTTATAGATGAGGAAACTAAGGCTTTGGAAACGTTAACTAACTTGTCCATATTCCTACAACTAGTTAATGGCAGTACCAGGACTCAAACCTCTATCTTATGACTCACTGTCTTAATCACTACATTACAATGTCTTCCTTAATGCTTGTGTGTTTCCTTAAAAAAGTTCCTTATCCTGAGCTAAGTTAAATGCGTTTCTGTTCCTTTTGTTCAAAGGAGTCAGATGAAACAATGCCTTAAAGCTGAAGTATGGCTGCCTACTGTATCTTGCCCTCCCTTCCATGCCAGCAAGTTCCCTCACACAGTTATCATTCTTTTTTTTTTTTAAAGGTTTTATTTATTTTATTTGACAGAGATTACAAGTAGGCAGAGAGGCAGGCAGAGAGAGAGAGGAGGAAGCAGGCTCCCCGCTGAGCAGAGAGCCCGATGCGGGGCTCGATCCCAGGACCCCGGGACCATGACCTGAGCTGAAGGCAGAGGCTCCAACCCACTGAGCCACCCAGGCACCCCCACAGTTGTCATTCTTAAGAAGACTGAATAGAACAAAATATATCGCTGTATAGTGAGGATTTTGAAATGTCCATGTAAAAAATAAGATGATATGTTATAATCATAAGTCCGTATCCTTTCATTTCCTTCTGTCTTTGAATACTTTAATATACAATAAAGATATAAATACAAACGTGAACTGGTTTGTATTTGGTAGAGCATGCAACTCTGGATCTTGGGGTCATGAGTTCAAGCCGCATGTTGGCCCTAGAGCTTACTTAAATAAATAAGTAAATACAGGGGCGCCTGGGTGGCTCAGTGGGTTAAAGCCTCTACCTTGGCCTTGGGTCATGGTCCCAGGGTTCTGGGATCAAGCCCCACATTGGGCTCTCTGCTCAGCAGGGAACCTGCTTCCTCCTCTCTCTCTCTGCCTGCCTCTCCACCTACTTGTGATCTCTGTCTGTCAAATAAATAAAATCTAAAAAAAAAAAACAAAAACAAAGTAAGTAAATACAACTGTGAGAAGCCAATTTCCTCCTCTATCTGCTGTAAAATTAAAAGAAAGAGCTCTGATGGTGCTCTCTATAACAAAACTTCATAATCTACTATTTCATGGCTTAAAGACTCAAGGCAAATTTGGCTTAAAACTACGCAGCATTTCAAAGGCAAAGAACCACAGTTCTCAGGGATGCCTGGGTGGCTCAGTTGGTTAAGTGTCTGCCTTGTGCTCAGGTCATGATCCCAAGGTCCTGGGATAAAGCCCTACGTTGGGATCCCTGCTCAGTGGGGAGCCTGCTTCTCCCTCTACTTGCTATTCCCCCTGCTTGTGCCCCCCTGACAAATAAATAAAATCTTTAAAAAAAAAACAAAACTGCACCTGCCCCAATATCTTTCACTGTCCTTTTTGACAGAGTCGGTTGCTTCTACGTTTTAGAAGAGGTTGTCCCTCAGATTATCATTATTTTTCTTAGTCATTTAAGCAGATTGGGGCAGAGGTACCAGAGGGCATGAGAAGTTTACTACAGTGCAGTGAATAAACAATTACAGCTGAGAGGAAGACTAATTTTAAATCTAACAGTCAAACTTATTTTGAATAAGTTTTCAATTTTGTGTTCATCATCCCAGGTGAGTGATTTTTTTTTTTTTTGACTCTCATGTTTTTCTAGCCATTTGCAAGAGGGCAGGTAGTGTGTTTATATGAATACCTTCCATCAAATTTAATAGCTAGTTCAATTTCTATAGAAGGTAAGCAACCCCTCAGTCTGACCTTTACTTTTACACAGATGTGCATCAACTTTTATCTTTAAGATGATGACTAACTTATAGCAGCTAGAATATTTTAGATTCTTCTTTAATGAAGAATAGTATTTAGGAACAAGGGTGGCAGTGACAGTTTTATGTGTCTAGGTCATGTTGTGCTACAAAACCACTGAATTTTAATAAAGATTTTACCAGGGTATTTTTTCTACAATAACATGTGTTTTAAATATTTTATAATTGCTTTACTACTTCTTTAAAGTTGATTTTTCAGAAAAATCACATACTTCTTCTGTTGATATGAGTATAGATCACTGTCCCTTTACATTGTGTTCTGGTGTTAGTCTAATTACTAGACTGAGAAAAAGTCTGGAAAACCTTTACCCATTAAATTCATATATCTAACAAGTCACAACCTTGAAATCTTGCTCTACCTGAAAGCACCGTTAAAAGTGCTTGGCTATTATTACTGGAGGAAATTTTTAATAAAAGCTAATTAAGCTACAAAACTCCCAAGCGGTTAACTGATTTTAGGGGCTAAATTTCTGGTACTTCTAATTATCCTCTGATGGCTTTACTTAGTGTTTCACAACCATGACAGATGACAATGAAAAGCTGCAGTGAAATTCATCCACCCTGACACTGTGCTAAGCACCGGTTTCTCCCTCTCCAAGTTAAATCAATACTCTGTTTGAGTAAACACATTTACAGCTTTATTAGGATGTCTTGCTTGTTCTGTAACAGCTACTTGAAGCTGTGGTAACAAATCGACTCAACTCAGTTAAACCTAGAGAGCTGGGTAAGAGGCCCATCGATAAGGTTGTTATAAAAATAAACTGCAGGAGATCAGAAAGCTGGAGCAAACAGTCTGGTAAATGTCAATATTTTCCTTTACAGAGGATGACAAAAACAGTGAGATCATGTGGAAAGTCTTTCTTTCCCCCCCTTAAAAATGTTTCTTGTTTCAATTGGATAAAAGCATTTCTACTTTTTGTGCACATCTCTTCTGAATGACATTTTTGCTTCCTAATTCCCATGTGCATGCGGAACAGGAAGCTGGTGTAAATATTTGGTATTTTCCCTGCCGTGTCAGATTCTTTATTTTCCTTCATATTGACAGGCTTATTTTGGTCGTCGGTGACTTTGCAAAATGACCTTATTCAAGTTATCTGGAGCACCTGGGTGGCTCAGTCTTACTTTCTTTTTATTAATTAAACAAAACTTCTGGCATCTATGTTTGGGAGGTCATTGCCATGTAGTATTTACTCTTAATATCTGTGAGACCTGATGTTGTACTTTCCAAATTAGGCCTTCCTTACTTATGTATTTAACAAGACCAAACAGTGTTAGCTTCAGACAGGCCACACAACCTCTTGACTAGCCATAGTATATAAAAATGACTGTTACCTCTTAGGAGCTAGCTTCCAGAGTGCCGATGGCCCTACCAAACAAGAACTTGTATACCCTCTTTTAGATGTTCATAGGCTGCTCAAAGGACTAACATCTGGCAGGAAATTCCCACTTCAGTTTGGCTAGCTTAGCCTACCCAGATGTGACAAAGCAGTGGTTTCCCCCAGTGGAAAAGTGCTCTACATGTAAACTCTTTTTCTTGTGTTGTTAGTAAAATTTTGTTTTGTTATGGCTTGACTTCATGTTGACTACCAACTAGTCATGAACTCAAGTAACAAGTTATGACCCATATGCTAGAAAACCCAGATTCTTCTGGAAAAAGAAAGTCAACAAATGTTACGTTTTGAAGTAACTTAAAAAGCTACTTTGCCTGCCAGGGTAAGGTCTGACTTAGTAGGTATTTGCATAATGAAAACCAAAGCCCAAGTGGTGTCAGATGGTGTAGTGACTGACATGGACAGGAAGTCAATTCAGAGCAAAGGCTCCTTTGCAATAGCTCAGCACCACACATCCTCCCACACAAAGTGAGCAACTGAGCAGCACGGTATAACCTATAGGAAAATGGCCAGTGCTATAGCTATGAGGATAACTTATTTCCTTTCTCTGGTGACTAAAAATGGAAATCTGTCAAATTCTATTAACATGGCATGGGATACTGCATATGAATTAAAAAACCCCTCCAAATCCCAAGACTTTTAAATGGCTCCAATTCAGGAAAGACTCTAAAGAGGACCACGAAACAGTATATTTTACTCATAGACGTAAGTTGCCCTTCTGCCCCAACCCCTTTCAAAATACTGCTTTAAAGATCATTCCTCCTCATGAAACAGAAATGTACAAGATCAGGTTAGAATTTGAATTTTCAACCTAAAGTGTGATCTCTTGATGTGGTTCCCAAAATAAAAGTATAGCATATGCTTCTGTTTATAAATGAAGTCAAACATCTTGGATACCCACATGCCAAGAAAAAGTACATCAAAGGCTTCTACCCATTTGGGATATTGACCCTTGACCTATGTATTTCCAAGAGGACTATATAATGGATTGCTTAACAGACAACTTCCATTTGGGTTATTAACATGTATAATTACTGGACCATGAATTAATGAGTCAGGAGATCTGGCTCCTAGTATTGGATATTTGCAATTAACTCCCTTTCTTTGGGACTTACCTTCCTCATCCATCAAATGGGGACTGCTGAACAGATCATGGTTTTCATATTCCACATTGCCTATTCCAGGGAGTTATTTTATGAGCCACCAAATAAAATGTAGATGAGGCCAAATGAGGATTTGTTTAATCTCATTTCATTCTGATTCAGATAAGACCTCATTTGAACCACAGTTTCATGACTAAAAACTTTAAAAATCTGAAAACCAGAAAATGTGATTTTTAAAAATATTCCCTTCCAGAACTGTCTGGGTGACTCAGTCAGTTAACTGTCTGACTTTGGTTCAGGTGCTGATCCCTGGTTCAGTGGTGATTCCTGCCTCCGGGTCCTGAGATCGAGCCCCGCATTGGGTTCCTTGCTTGGCGGGGAGCCTGCTTCTCCCTCTGCCTGCCGTTCCCCACTGCTTGTGCTCTCTCTTTCTCTCTGACAAATAAATAAATAAAATCTTAAAAAAATATATTCCTTTTCAGCACTAACATATTAAGTAATACAGTTAAAAGCAAAAGGACTCATTAGGACAAGGTCATAGATGTTAGAATAAGGAGATGATAGCAAGCTTATTTATGTGCGTTTATTTATGCCTTAATTCATAAGCAAGATAACTAATATTGTTATCATTTAACTCAATTGAAAAACTGTTACTTGATCAATTGACAATTCCTCAAAGCAGGGTGGTTCTAAAATTTTAGAGCATTTGATGAAAGAAATTGGTTTTTAATTTGCCATCTATTTCATGGACTAGAAATAAAATAAACATATCTCATCTCTATAAAATGTCAATGTTATCTGCATAATTAAATGAAAAATAAATTAAGAGCCTGTGTTCATACTACAGACTTGGAAATTCATATATCTGAAGTGAGAATAGTTGTAAATTTAGTAATTGTGTAGCTAATTTTTGTTTTATTCAGACCTACTGATAGTAAATAGCTTTATAATATCAGAGGTTATGTTTTATACATATTTTCATATAAGAAGTTTGGCAAGTTTTGTTTTCGTTTTTGTTTTTAGTTTTTTAATTTTTAAATTTTTTGGCAAGTTGTTTCTAATGACTTATTTACCACAACTAAGACTTCTGTTAGGTCCCTGGGTTAGCTAGGGTATGCATCAGCACTATCAATGTGATTTTGATTTTGATTTTATTAATTACAAAGCTGATAAATGATACACTATACCAAATTTAAACATAAATGAGACAAGATTTAAAACTGAATACATTTAGCTTCATGAAAACTTACTATATTGCTCCTATCTTTTTTCATCTTGGTATTGGCTGATAAAATCTGTTGTGTCATAGACAGGCATCAGTCTATGGATGAGTGTTCAGAAAATCATTTTGCTAATTTTTCCTCCCTTCGAGGGGAAGATAAGATGATATACTAATAGAGCAGAGTATAACAAACTAATTAGAGGTAAGAACTCTGAGGTCAAACTTCGAGTTTGAAACCAGGTTTTCACTGTGATTTTAGACATACTTAATCTCTTGTATCTCTGAGACTAGCGGAACAGTCCAGCTGAGCCTAGGCCCAGTTGCCAATCAACAGATTTGTGGAGCTAAGTAAATGGTTGTTGTTTTAGGTCACAAAGTTTTGGGGGTAGTTTGTTTATATATACCACTAATACGTGTTATATGAATGAGACAGATAGGGTAGGTAAAATTGACCAAATCCATGTAACAGCAGTTGGGGCCACTAATGAATTCAAGTTAGTTCCATTTGATGCACAAATATTCTAGACCAGGAAAACTGATACACATATATTTTACCACGTCACAATTCTAAGAAAATTAACTTTGCTTATGACATTTCCTCTGGTTCTCTGCCACTAAATATAATCTTATAAAATCAATATTGTTTTCTTGGAATAAACATTTCTTAGTAATCTTCAAATATAGGAAACTTAGGTTCATATTTGAGCTTCAGGTTCTGATAGTCTACATGGCTCAAACTATCTTTGTCTTATCCAAACCTCCAGAAGACAAAGTCCTTTGAATTCCATTATCTATTTATAATTGCCTCTAGGTGGAGGTCATCCAGGATACCTAATCTTTGAGGAAACATTCATGTTTGTGAGAGATTCCAGACTTTACAACTTAAAATCATCCAGTATTCCATTTGAACTAAAGTTACGTCTCTTTTTTGTCATGGCTTGAGAAGCATCATTACCTCTTTTAACCAACAAAGGCTTAAATAATCTTAGGCAATGTTCTTGAAATTTATTCCTGGTCCCACATCAGCTTTTCTAAATATTTGGATGTTAACACTAGAATAGCATGTCATGAAGTGTTCTATGAGTGTGCAAAGTGTGAATCTTCCCTCCACTTCCATGAACTTGAGCTGCTGTCTTTGATGAATTTCATATTCCTAATGATGAAGTCAATTTCATACCTCATTTGATAGTTTTAAGGAAAATTGCTGCTTAAGAATAAAATACCAAAGATATCCTACTTAAGACAGGAACAGGTATTATTGTTAAGATACAAGGAAAAGTATTATTGTTTCCTTGGGTATGGATGTGGGTAGGAGTATCCAGTTCTCATCTTGGTTACCATTAGATAAATTCTCTGCATATAGAGGTCCTATGAAAGTTCTGATTTTTGAGTGAATTAGTGTGAGAAATAACATATTTAAGTTATTTTCTAGTTTTCTGAGTTGGACAGCTAAGAAGAGAGGTGGTGCAGAAAAACATCACAAGAAATCTGCACCACTTCTTTGCAGAGCACAATTTAGCAGCAATTAAGAAGAATGGGAGAGTAAGCTACACATGTTTGGGAACAAACAAGCAAACAAGGTGAGACTAGAAAATACAAAGATAATTTAGAGAATCCCCATGACTCTCTGCAGTATAGCCATATGCTATAAGAGAAGGAAATAGCATCCTTGTTTTAGAAACTTAAGTCTTTTTTCCTTAACCAAAATGTTTTGAAAATGAATTAGAAAGTAAAATTAATGCTTCTTTTTATTAGATGGGAACTAGGAGAATTATTATTATTTTTAAAGATTTTATTTATTTATTTGATTCCTTGGACTGTACATTCTTTTTTTTTTTAAGATTTTATTTATTTATTTGATTCAGGAGAATTATTTACATTGGGATTGCTAAGTGGCTTTAATAGTCATGTGTATGATGTAGGTATTATCTTTTAGGGTATTACATTTTCCCTGCTAAACCTGTCATGAGAAACTGAAAAAGTATTAGAGGTAGCACAGTTACTTTACTGTCATTCAAAAGAAACTGTTCTAAGCTATATATGGCTCTTAACCACATTTAATGAAGCTTTTTGAATCCTAAGAATGTTGGTCTTTGGGTGAGGTCTTCAGTCTTTTATCTGAGAGCTATATATATGTGCTTGGGTATAATCTGTCAAAGGCGTACTCACTTTTAGTCTAAATATGATTTGTAGGTCTAGTCCATATTCCTACAGCTGCCATAAAACATACAACTAAATCATATTAGATTAACACAGGCTGGTATTGACAGCCCACTGGGAACATATTGATTAGGTCCTCTTTCATGTTATTTGTTATTATTTTTCTTCTCAGTTTCATTTACTGGGAAGACACAGGGGAAGAGATTTCACCAGGAACAATGACAGTGCCTGTCACAAAATGTTCTCAATGTTTCCATTTGTTACTATGGCAGTGACAAAGAGGGTTCCAAATGAAAAGGCAGACCTGCTGTGACAAAGCACAGCAGGACAACAGGAAGAAATTTTCTCCTGACCTGGGAAATTAGGAAATCACACTTAGAGATTACAGAATTGTCTCCATTTCCAAGGGTACAATCGTAGCACTTGGGCTTTTGAGGGAGCATGTGAAAAGGGTAGTTCCATCAGGCCTGGCTACGGACAAATAAAGGGCAAATGTTACAGAGTGCTTAAGATCTCCAAATAGAACAAGGAGGCATGCTTGTAGAGGCTAGAGGGAATTGTCACTGTTACTGAACCCCTGAGATGGAACTATGAATTTAGTTTATGTACATGTGGGGTACTCATTTTAAAATTACACATGAAAATCTGTGATATACTATAGTCATATATCTCTTATGTGGCTAATAAGGACACATGGCACTCTGGTACTAGGATATGTAATTAGCACATGGTAGATGAAATGATGCTTTACCCAAGAACTTGAAACTGGGACTGGAATACAGTTATGCAAAGTCACAAAAGACAGAAATATTCTTAAGCCAGCAAAACTTAAAAAGTAATAGGAAGAATAGATTATCTAAAGATAGAATGTGTCAATCGGAGAGGAGATATGTTAATCAGGCAATAAAATAGACCAAAGAAAAAGAAACTACATAATAAATGCAAAAGTTGCCATTGCCTCTTCATTCATGTTCAAGGTAGAGAAGTATGTTTCAATAGCTGGAGTATTTCCAATCCTAGTAGAAAGGCTTTCTTCCCTAGTGTAGAGATGGAAGTAGGGGTTTTTAACCAATGAATTTTTTTAGTACTTCCAACTGATAAAACCATCTCTATTGTAAGATGGGATGCATTAGCCTGATGCTATTAAATGGTTGATTCATACAGCTCCTTGTATTTAGATTCCATGCTGACCCAGCAAGTTTATGATCTGTCTTTCTGTATCTCTGTAATGCAATCAATTGTACTGCGTAGCAAAAAAGCTCCTGGTTCAAACTCACCAGGGACTATAGTCCTTCGATTATTTTCCCTTTCCCCCCCTTTTTTTTCTGCAACAGTCTTACCCTAGAGTCCTAAGAATCCTATCAGATAACAAAAGCTCCTGTTCAATACATGAAATCATCTATTCAGATAACAGAAAGATTCTCTTTGGCAAAACCCAGCTTTTGTTAGTAAGGCTGGTCTCTGGCTCCCTGTCCTAATGATGAGATTGCCCTATAAGTTTAGGGAAGCAATACAGTGCAGTGAGTAAGAGCACTGACTCTGAAGCCAGACTGCCTGGATTGAATCTTGGCTCCACCACTCTCTAGCTATGAGACTTAGTGGAAGTTACCTAATCCCTCTGTGTCTCAGTTGTCTTATCAGTAAAATGGGGGTTATTAATAGCCTACTGTAGGGTCTTCTGGGTGGCTCAGTCGGTTGAGTCCTAACTCTTGATTTCAACTCAGGTCATGATCTCAGGGTTATGACATTGAGCCCTGCTTTGGGCTTGGACTCAGTGGAGTCAGCTTCTCTCCCTCTCCTTATGCCCTTCCCCCTGCTCGTGCACACATGATCACTCTCTCTCAAATAAATAAATAAATCTTAAAAAAAAAAAAAAGCACCCTACTTCAGTGAGCTTTTATGAACATTAAATGAGTTACTATATGTAAAATGCTGAAGATGCTTACTGGCTAGTAAGTGCTATATAAATGTTTTCTATTGCTATACTGTATAGCTTGACTTACACAGAATGTGCTAAACATGCCAACATTAAGTATTTCAATGCTAAAATGACATTAGAGTGCTCACGTCATTGCATGACTCAGTCTTTCAGGATCTGATTATCCTGGAAACTGATCAGAGTAGGGTTAAAGTGAGAAAAATGGCTACCAGTAAAGCCCTGCCTACTGTCAGGCTGCCTTCCACTTTCTCTACAGTGATTTCAACAGCATGTAGTAAAACCTAGTGTTTGGATCCAAGGTATGATGAAAGTGAATTAAGTGAGGAAGCTGCCAACATATTACACAAGGGGTTGACAAATTAGAGCCTGAGGGCCAAATCCAGCCCGTGGCCTGTTTCGGTATAACTGGAGAGTTACAAAAGGTTTTTATGTTTTCGGAATGTTATAAAAAACCTAAACCAATAGCAAGCAAGCACATAAACAAACAAAACAAGAATAATATGCAATACAGCTTGTACAGGAGTTGCAAACCTAAAATATTCACTATCTGGCCCTTTACAAAAAAAAAAAAAAAAGCATGTGGCTCCCTGTTCCATACTCTTCCCTTACTACTTACTTCACTGTACCCTGACAATAAATACATAGGCAGATAGAGTAAGATAAAAAAAGAGGCTGCAAATCCTATAACAGAGAGCCCAAGTGCTTTGGTGAGGTAGTTCATTTATTATCCTCACCACAATACAAATGGGTAGCTAGCTATTCCACTTCAGTACCTAAGAATGACTTCTCTCTCCCTCAGAAAGTCCATACATTCTTACCTAGTACTGGGAACATTATAGGTAGTTAGCTGTTCGTAAAGGAGTCTGTTTTTACAGGGCTAGGTAGCCCAGGATCCAGGTTGTGACTAATTAGGTCACCATCGTATTGATGATGGCTTCACAATGTACCCTACTGAACATTAAAAAAAAAACAACAGAGTATTTACTGTTTTAAATATTTGAAGTACTTAAATAATGCACACACAAGTGGTAAGTTTAAAGGTTAGGTACCGAGATTCCTGATTTAATCAATTTTAAACAAGAAATCCATAGTGTAGGGGCTGGGGGGGGGGAGTGGGAAGAAATCCATAGTGTTTCCTTAATGTATTACAGAATTCAGTCCAATTCTGGATAAGATATTTTTAGCCTACATGGATTTAGAGGTCTGAAGAAATACAGCTTAGGAAAAATAGCTGGAAAACATTCTAATCAATGAGGAGGCCTTTTAGAACAAAGACACAAAAGATACAAGCATGACAGTAAAGTAGAATGTTTTCTGTGGTATGTACTCTTTCCAAAGAATAGGGCATGAGGCATGCTATGAGTCTACTGGTTAAAAGCTCACTGAAGAGTAGGCATGAAGTTTCAAAGAAGGAAATATGAGAAAGTTCTGTTGGTGAAAAAGATCCTTAAGACAAATGAGTATCTATAGTTGAAACAATACTATGTTAAAACTATCATATAATTTAAATTTCCCATGATTCAAATTATCTTCCAAGGAAAGGAGGATAATCAATAGTCAATTCTATTTGCCTTTGTTCCTTGTTCAACTCAATGTTGTAAGAAATAAAGAGAGATCAAGAGGGACTCTTCTGGATTATCATTCGGGAATCTAAAGCTTTCTAGAGACCACTATCTAGCTTAACTACACTTAACTAGAAGTGGTTTAGACATATCAAAAGAACTTTTGAACCAGACTTTAGATCAATCTGATTCATCAGGCCAAGAATCTTTCAACTGTCTTCATCTTAGAGTACTTGTTCTAAAAATGACTTAGTTCTTACAAACTGTGCCATTTTTTACTAACCCTGGACCAGAAAAAAATTTAACCCTTCCTAGTACATTTATGACCACTTAACTATTGCATTAGAAACAGATGTTTTAATCAAATGATACAATCTGAAGACATCATCCTTAGTTAATATTCACTACAACTTCTTTTAAAGAACAACAATGTGTTCACATTTAAGCCTGAAGGCCTAAGAATATACTATATACTGTACTTGATACAGCTTGTTTATGCAATGTCCTCGTAGACACAATTAAACTTGTGAAAATGACTGGGGTACAGCACAACTGCAAATTATCTTTGAGCCCAAAATAAGTATTTTTCCTATAGTAAAATATCTTCATAATACAGCAATAGCAGCATATGAAAACAACATTAGGAGTTAATTATTAAAAGATGAAATTATTAAATTCATAAATCTTGGCGATATAGTAGAGGCAAGGGTTAAAGGAAATGTTTAACTTATAAGTATGAAATAAATGAATCCTTACCTCCCACAAATGCATCTCCAGCTCCATTGGTATCAACAATTTCTTTCTGGTCTTGATCCAAGACAGCAAAAGCAGTGACTTCATTTTCTGCAAGTAGAGCCAAAGAAAGGCAGACTGACTTCTCTTTGTAACACTCAATACAGAAACTCACCTAGTAAAGTCTGAAGCTCCTTCATCATTCATCATTCAAAGAGAGAAACAGCATGAGTTCCATACTCTGTACATGAGTACTTGGGAATTAGGGTGCAAAGTCATCTGTAAACAATGCTTTTTTGGGGGTAATTTTCAGCACACAGATACTGTATGTGTTTTGTTAGAGTTTATACCGAGATAGATCACATATTGTGGGAATGACTGTAAACCACAGCAGTACATTTTTGGACAGTATAAAAATACTTGAACAGAAACTATGAGGCAAAGAAAGTGTTTGTAAGGACAGGATCTCTAATAAAGCTTCCAGCTTGAATGCATTCTTGGCAGTGAAATCTTGGATACAGTTAAAGAGCTGTAAATTTAAAATACATAAATAACAAGTCTTGGGTGTTTCTCTACAGAAAATCACAATGGCATAATAAAAACATAACTACTATTCTGTTATATAATTCTTTATGCCAATGTTAAGAATTACTGATTTTACTTGGCTTATTACAAAAAACTGAATCCAGTTACTTTTTACAAAGGAGTCGCTATTTCCTTTAAACTATCTGTCAACTAGCAAGAGGGAAAGCCATTTAGAACAAAAGGGACAGTGCAGTGGGTTCTTGTCTTATAGCAGTCTGGACCAGGGCGCTTGTTTTGACTATAAAGTAACCTAATACAGTCCTTTAAGCTTGGCACATGACAGTGGAATGGAGTTATCTGTGATGAAATGTGGCCATCTGCAAAAGATTGGACAGTGCTTTTTATTGGTGGCTGGAACTTCTGAAATCACAAATTTGCATCCCTTATGGGGACAGATGTGGCCAAAAACTTGTAAACTTCAGTCTCACCTAAGGTCAAGAGAGAGGGAAAAGGAGATACTGAGCACTGTAGGGTCTTAATGAAGAACCTAACAATCTCAAAGAGCATATTCTGTCCTTTGTTACTTGGTACTAATGGATACTTTCAACAGAGATAAGCACAGATATGATAATGAAAAAAAAAAAAAAAACCACCCCTACTGGAAAGATTGACATTCAAGAAGAGGATTCTTCACTTAGTGATCCCTTTTGACTATATGACTGTAGATGCTAAGAAGACTCCATATCAGAAACATCTATTTAAACTCCTTAAGTGGGGCGCCTGGGTGGCTCAGTGGGTTAAAGCCTCTGCCTTCAGCTCAGGTCATGATCTCAGGGTCCTGGGATCCAGCCCCTCATAGTGTTCTCTGCTCAGCAGGGAGCCTGCTTCACCCTCTCTCTCTGCCTGCCTCTCTGCCTACCTGTGATCTCTGTCTGTCAAATAAATAAATAAATAAATAATCTTAAAAAAAAATTAATAAACTCCTTAAGTATCTAACTTTCCACACTTTGTAACACCAGGACCTACATGGTAGTTAGCAGGATTTTGATTAATTGGAAGTTAAGGCATTAATATTCAGGATTAAATTTTCTAGGGAGTATGCAGTACACACTGCTACACAGGCAAAAAAAAAAAAAAGTAACCATACTTTACTAGAAATTAGGAAAGGGCTACTGTCTGATTTAGGAAAAAGGACTATATCATAAATATTTATAAAGAAATCTGATTTTATTACTTCCAAGTACAAGTCATACTATAAAGAGAATTAACAACTATAAAGTCAGAACAAACAGCCACTAAATAAGTAAAATGAGCTAAGTTAATGACGCTATTTACCATTTATAATAGGGTTACATTATGTAATAATAAAATATGTCTATAAAACACTTTAGGTAATGTAAGTGTTAATATAAGGATTAATTACTGGATTATAGATTTGAAAAATAATTACATATAAATGGCAAGTAAGCCATAATTAGATATACTTCCTTGAGTTCTTTGTTTGAAAAAATCATGGATTTTTTTGTTGGGTAAATCTTTATTCATGAATAGAACCTAATTCAAAATGGAAGAGATTAGTTTGAACTTTGTTCTTGAGAATCATCACTTCTTGGTCTAAACTACTGCAAATTCTAAATGAATGCAGTTTTCTGGATATAGGTGTATATTCTTGAGATGTTTTATCCTTAGGTGACATAAAAGTTCAATTTCTTGTAATACAAAGAATTATTTTTCATCTTTTCTACTTTTTTTAAATGTTCAACTAGCCAACATATAGACATCATTAGTTTTTGATGTAGTGTTCAATGAATAGTTGTGTATAATACCCAGTGCTCATCATTACATGTGCCCTCCTTAATACCCATCACCGGGTTACTCTCTCCCCCACCCCCTCCCTCTGTAACCCTCAGTTTGGTTCCCAAAGTCCACAGTCTCTCATGGTTTGTCTCCCTCTCTGATTTCTTCCCATTCAGTTTTCCCTCCTTCCCCTGTAGTCCTCCACGCTATTCCTTATGTTCCATATATGGGTGAAACCTTATGATAATTGTCTTTATCTGCTTCAGTTATTTCACTCAGCATAATCCCCCCCAGTTCCATCCATGTTGATGTAAATGGTGCATATTCATCCCTTCTGATGGCTGAGTAATATTCCAATTGTATACATGAACTACATCTTCTTTACCCATTTATCTGTTGAAGGGCATCTTAGCACTCCTTCCACAGTTTGGCTATTGTGGACATCTTTTCATTTTATTAATGCAAATAAATATATAAGAATTTCAAGACTATATGAGAGCTGTCATGAATTGGTATGGATACAGTCCAGTCTCTCTTATCTTCTGTATCTAGAGTTATATTATGAGAGCTCCTTTCAAAATAATGACCCTGAAAATTTGCAAGATCCAGAAATGTGTTCTAAATTATTGAAGGATTAAATAATATTCAGTAATATTTAAGTTGAGTTACATTGCTGGAACTTGTTTTTTTTTTTTTTTAAAGACTTTATTCATTTATTTGACATAGATCACAAGGAGGCAGAGAGGCAGGCAGAGAGAGAGAGGGGAAAGCAGGCTCCCCACTGAGCAGAGAACATGATGAGGGGCTGGATCCCAGGACCCTAAGATCATGACCTGAGCCAAAGGCAGAGGCTTAACCCACTGAGCCACCCAGGCGCCCTGGAACTTCTGATTTTTTTGAAATGAAATGACTAAGTTAATTTATAGAGCTATTTAAAACCCCCCACATGGGGCCCCTGGGTGGCTCAGTTGGTTAAGTATCTGACTCCTGATTTCAGCTCAGGTCATGATCTTGGGTTGTGAGATCCAGCCCCACATCATCTGTTTCTGCTCTCAGCATGGAGTCTGTTTGAGATTCTTTCCCTCCTTCCCCCTCCCCGCCGCCATGCTCTCTCTCTCTCAAATAAATAAGTAAATCTTAAAAAAAAAAAACAAACAAACCCACACACAAACCCACACAACTAATTTCACTAGCATGACCTATCCCACAGCCTTCCAGACAATTTATTGTATGACAGATGAAATACCTCACTAAATCTTAAGATACACTCAGGCATGAATCTTATTCAGCCAATGAGGCCCAGAACACTCACTTGGACCTCCTTTTCTTAGGTGTGAAATGGGCCTGGAGTAGCTGTGGGAAGAAGTAGCAAAAATAGCTTTCTTAGTTGTAGAAAAATGACATTCTGATCAAATGCTTCTAAATAAGAGTTTAAGATAAGTTAGAGCTTTTTATTCTGGTGATTTATTCGTTCCATAACTGAAAGTCTGTATGTCCTACTCCCTTTCACCCATTTTGCTAATCCCCCTATCTCACTTCCCCTCTGGCAACCATCAGTTTGTTCTCTGTATTTGTAAGTCTGATTCCGCTTTTTGTTTTTTTATTCATTTGTTTTGTTTTTAGATTCCACATATAAGTGAAATCATATGGTATTTCTCTTTCTTTCTCTGACTTCTTTCACTTAGCACAATACCCTAGGTCCAACTATGGTGTTGCAAATAGCCAAAATCTCATTCGTTTTATGGTTCCATAATATTCCATGACACACACACACATACCATGTCTTCTTTATCCATTCATCTATAAGTCAACCCTTGGGTTGCCTTCATATCTTGGCTATTATGAATATAGTTCATGGTACTGGAATAGTGCTGTATGGTACTGGAATAGTGCTGTATGGTGACAGATGGCAGCTACATTTGTGGTGAGCATAGCATAATACAGAGCTGTGGAATCACTCTGTTGTACACCTGAAACTAATGTAACACTGTGTGTCAATGATACTCAGATAAAAAGTTTTTGTAAAGTGAAGTGTATAATGTGGGGAATATTACTAATACTATATGGAATTACTAATAAAAATAATTGGTGATTTTTTTAATACCTTATGATCTTTTTTCATTGTTAAAGATGTTTTTTAAGATATTATTTATTTATTTGACAAACAGAGATCACAAGTAGGCAGAGAGGCAGGCAGAGAGAGAGAGGGAAGCAGGCTCCCTGTTGAGCAGAGAGCCCAATGTGGGGCTCGATCCCAGGACAGTGGGATCATGACCTGAGCTGATGGCAGAGGTTTTAACCCACTGAGCCACCCAGGTGCCCCTTGTTGTTAAAGATTTTATTTTTAAGTAATCTCTACACTCAATGTGGGGCTTGTACTCATAACCTAGAGGACAAGTCGCAGGCTGCACTGACTGAGCAGCCAGGAACCCTAAATGACTTTTTATATCTTAAAACAAAAAAAAGGTAAGTCAGAGCCATTGTTTCTCAAATCTTTCCAAACTTTTTTGTAAAGTGAGAAGGAAAAGGATTGGTAATACTTATTATTCATATTTTCCAGATTTCTAAAAAACCACAAAATCATGAGCTTCCTTAAGCAGACAGGAAGTAAAAAAGAACAATTCCCCTGATACTAGAGTTGCTTGGTATCGTTGATTAGATAAAATCCGCAGGGCACCTTCATCAAGAACAATGAAATTTAGCTTATTTAAAACACAAAATAATAAAAATCAAACATTCTCTGGACAGTTTATATAAAAAAATAATTTACTTTTCACTTTACTATGATGTAAGTTTCACTACCTAACTTAGAAGGGCAGTCTGTGTAGAGTCAAACATCCTCACATGTGTGTAATGTTATGTCAATTATGGAAAAATAGCAAGTTCATACAATATCTAACTGAAAAAATGATAAAAAAAATTCAGTCACTCAATGCCAAACAACTAGATTAAATGCTTCTGTAGCCTTACCGCTACTAAATTAACTATATATTTTAGCATTGTATACCTACAACCCCATGATAATTAATATCCTGAGAAAACTTTGTTCAAGATATGTTAAAATACTATGTTTTGTCACTGCCTTTTTTTTTTTTTTTTTTGACGTCACCTCTAAAGTGTAGGAAAGATAGATAGCAGGATGAGGTATTTTCAACCTCAAGGTAGACTATAGTCACCATGTCTTCCCCTGCCTCTGACTGAGCATCACCAGGCTTGGAAAAGACAGAAAAGTGATGTCAAAATCTTCAGCACAAAGTGAGAAGTATGACTAGGTAAGAAACAGAACTCTTGAGATTCTTAAAAGAATCTCAAGGCTTTTACTTGAGGCTCCTCTACTTTGGCCATTTCTTATAATGAAGTAATTTCCAGAGTATTAATGTTTTTGTTTGCTTGGGTTTTTTTTAACCCTTTATTTGGAATTAATTTTAAACTAACAGGAAAGTTTGATGAAAAATACAGAGAACTCCCAAATAACATTTATCTGGATTTACCAGTTTTTAACATTTTGCCACAATTTTTTACATCAATCCTTCCATATATATGTGCATATTATTATTTATTCTTTTAGGCCATATGAGCATAAGTTGGTTATATCATTCCCTTTACTTCTTAATAATTCAGTGTATATTTCTAAGAATAAGAATCATCTTTTAGGTAACCATGATACAGTTGATAAGTTTAAAAACTTAATATTGTTATTTAATCTATATTCCATATTCCAATTTTATTTATTTTTAAAGATTTTATTTATTTATTTGAGAAAGAGAGTGAGAAAGAGAATGAGAGGGGAGAAGGTCAGAGGGAGAAGCAGACTCCCCATGGAGCTGGGAGCCTGATGTGGGACTTGATCCCAGGACTCCAGGATCATGACCTGAGCCGAAAGGCAGTTGCTTAACCAACTGAGCCACCCAGGCAGCCCATATTCCAATTTTATTAATTGTCCCAGTGTCTTTTACAGTTTTTTTCCATCCACTACATGATCCAGTCCAGAATCACATATTACTTTTAGTTGTGTTTGTTTTTAATTTAACCTTTTGAATAGATAATGCATACATACAGCTAAAAAATACACATTTATTAAAAAGTATCCTATAAAAAAAGTCTTTCTCACTTCTTATCTCCTATTCATCCAGTTTCTAATCCTACTGCTTTCCAACCTGATTATCACAGTTACTGCTTTTCTGTATATCCTTCTAGGATTTCTCTTGCATATCCAAGTAAACACATTTTTCTTTTTTCAAAAGATTTTATTTATTTATTAGAGAGAGAGTGAGTGAGTGAGTGGAAGGGAGACAGAGAGAGAATCTGAAGTAGACTCTGTGCTGAGTGCAGAGCTGGATGTGGGGCTCAATGCCACAACTTCAAGACCAGAGCCGAAACCATCAGTCAAACCAAGAGTCGAGGCTTAACTGACTGAGCTACCCAGGCGCTCCACCTTTTTTTATTCTTAAACAAAAAAGTATCTCTCTATGCAGGCTGCTCTGGACCATGTTTTTTCACTTGGAAATCTTTCTATGTTGGTAAGCAGAGAATGTCTGCATTTTTATTGCTGCATAATAGTCCACTGTATGGATATACTGTAATTTATTTAAGCAGACCTTTATTGATGGACTTCTAGGCTATTGTTTTCAGTCTTCTGTTATTACACATAACATTCCAAAGCATTAATGTTTTTAAGTAATCCTAAATTTAATTATTTTACTTAAAAGCCAAGTCAATTATTTCATTCCTGGTTTTATAGGGACCTGACATAAGAAAATCAAACTATTATACAAAGAGCATGAAATATGCCTGTGTCAAAGAATAGGAAAAAAGCGAGAATCCAGGAAATGCTTTTCTTTTCATTAGGATACACATACCAGGATATGAGCAAAGACACCCTGCTCAGACTGCCCTAATAAACAGGGTAATGAAACAGATGACAAATTTTACTAATAATAGAGATTTATAGAACAATCCTAATTAACAAGGACTTTTGGGGAATGAAGAGCTCTGGGTTAATTTAATTTTCTGGTTAACTAAAGAAAAAGCAGAAAGTCTTTTTAGTTAGAAATCTTTCTAAATGTATTAATATAATAACATACCATGACATCCCTGCTTTAATTAGTTTATTGAATTGAATGAAAATTTTCTTTGATAATAGAGAAACGTACAGCACATGTTAATGTCATTATTCTGAACATCAATTCCTATTGTAGCTCCAAAGGTGTAAGTGCTTTCATGAAAGGCAGGATAAATAGAATGGTTAGAAGAACACTGGATTAGGACTCAAAAGACCCATGGTTTTAGTCTGGTTTTGATTCAGCTACTTTATTCAACAAATGCTTATTAAGAGCTTATCATGTGTCAGGCACTCAGAGACTGGGAATATAGATGTGAATAGGACAGACAAAAACCCTGCTCTCATGGGACCTACATTCTCGTGAGCATAGACAGTATACAAGTAACAACAAAAAAAATGAACAAGATAATTGGAGATAATAATAAATGCCACAAGGAAAACAAAACAGGATGATGTGATGAAGTATGACTGAGGAGGTGAATTAATTTCGATGGGTGTTACTTCTTTGCTGAGGAGGTGATGTCTGAATTGAGACTTCAGGAGCAAGAAGGAGCCTGCCATGTGAAGATCCAGGTTCAGAATACACAAGAGCAGAGGCTCTGGGCTGGCAACAAGCATGGTGAAGTTAAGCCTGTTCAGGGTTAAGAAGGCCACTCTAACTACAATGTAGTGAGTGTGGGGAGATCAAGAGTGTGTGTGTGCATGTGTATGTGGGGAGGGGGTTGGTAGAATTTCATTCTATGTAAAATGGGAAACCACTGGAAGGTTTTAAATTTTTAAAAAGATTTATTTATTTATTTTAGAGAGAGGGAGCATGCATGTGGGAGCACGATGGGGTGGGGTAAGGGGCAGAGGGAGAGAGTGAGAAAGTCTCAAGTATACTCTGCTGAATGCAGAGCCTGATCTGGGGCTGGATATTAGGACCCTGAGATTGTGATCCTGAGATCATGACCTGAACTGAAACCAAGCATTGACACTTAACTATGCCACAGGTACCCACCATGGTAAGGTTTTAAACAGGTGAGTGACATGATCCTATCTTTGTTTTAAAAAGATTATCTGGCGGCCTTATACAGAAGGGACAGAATGGGGGCAGGGGATGGAGTAGAGTCAATGATGCTGCTTTTTAAGACCTTGCACAAGTAACTATGCAACCTACCCAAGTTTAACTATACTTAGAAGATGAGAGGAATGCCTGGGTGGCTTAGTCGGTTAAGCTTGGGAGTCTTGATTTCAGCTCAGGTCATGATCTCAGGATCATGAGATTGAGCCCCATGTTGGGCTCTGTGCTCATCCAGGAGTCTGCTTAAGATTCTCTCCCTACCTCCACCCCTCCCCCTACTTGCATACACGTGTACTCTCTCTCTCTCTCTCAAATAAATACATTTTTTAAAAAAGGAAAATGATAATACTGGTTCTAGCTATTTCCTGTGGTTCTTATATGGATTAAGTATTAACATTATGAAAGCGCCCTTTCAAATATAAAGTACTATACAAGTTTTTTAAAATCTTAAATATGGTTTAATACTTTTCTCCATTTCTGTGTATTACAACACAAAGATTTTGCTGCTCAGGATCTCTCTATAAGGCTATGTCTCCCCCACCCCATTTATGTGTTTGTAGGTATAAATGTAATACATATTGGTATACACTGATACATAATTTTATAAAGTGTTCTTAGGAGCTTATTTTATTCAATCA
Organism: Martes martes; assembly: GCF_963455335.1. NCBI lineage: Eukaryota > Metazoa > Chordata > Mammalia > Carnivora > Mustelidae > Martes > Martes martes. Next base: position 51,800,803 of record NC_137902.1, read on the forward strand.
GGTAACACTTATTTGTTGAGCACTTGCCATGAGCTCCTTATACTCTGCTAGATCCTTTGGGGGAGATATGGGAGAAATATCAAGACATCATCTATCTTCTGAAATAATTTATAATGTAGACAGAAAGAGAAATCTAGCACATGTGAAAGAATTTGTGAATATCATACAATGTAATATTTATTATAACTGCAACAGGAGTTCAAAGAAGGAAAGAAACAATGTGAGTTTAATTAACTGGAGATGGTTTCATGGAGAAGACTGAACTTAAGCTAGGTCTTGAAGATGTGGATAGTGAAGAGGAGAGGAAATAAAGGTATATATATTCCAGGAGGCACAGAGAAAGACACAAGTTTAAATGTAAGGTAAGGAAAGAAAGAATGCAAGATGGGTGGAGTCCAGCCATCTCTAGGAAGACAAACGTTTAGATTTAATACATCAAACAATGGGATGCAACTGCAGTTTCTGAGCTAGCAAAGTGACACTGAAATGCTTACTGTGCACCAAGTGCTTTATATGCTTACTATCATGTATCTTTCACCGCAATCTGACGGGTTAGATAGTATTGACCTGACTTTATAAATGAAGACACTGAGGCTCACAGAGGTTGTCAACTGCTCAGGGTCCTGTGGCAAAGAATTTTGGGACCAAAAAAAAAAAAAAAAAAAAAGAGAGAGAGAGAGAATAAGATGGGATTCTAAAGTTACCATTTGAGCAATGTTGCTATCATTTTTTTCTGAAAAAATGGTGATCATGGAAAAAAACCAAGATTTTGATTAAGCAGTATGCAGCAGTTAACTGACATTTAAATTCCCGTCCTAAGCCTTGTACTGGTAACTAAATTTGACCAAATTAAGTAGATAAATACTCCACAGAGGACAGAGGCAGTATAATATTGTATTAAGAATATATATCAGACTGCTTGGGTTCATATTCCCAATTACTAGTAAATTCCCATTTACTAGCTCATAACCAAATCAAACTCTTTATGCCTCAATTTTCTCATGTGCAAACAGGGACAACAACAGTAATTATCTCATAGTATTTCTGTGAGGCTAAATCAGTTAATAAATAGAGAGCACTTAGAGCAAAAGTTGGCACATCATTAGCATTTAATGAATAAATGGACAAGAATATTATTAATTTTAAAATAAGACTCTTGGGTATAGGGGATTGAGATCACACTGAAAATTGCTGCTACTGAAGGCATGGTTTTGATATGGAACACTACTATCATTGTTTGCAGTAAAGCCTCCCAGTTTGTTCATGTTTTCTTTGAATTTTCTACAAATGTTTCAAGTAAATGTCAGTTAAAATCTTTAGTGCTGAATATAGACAGATAAGAGAGTAGAAGGGTGTTTGCTTTGAATATGAGAATAGTTTTCCATAGAAAAGTAACCGAGGGGGAGCATGGGTGGCTTAGTTGGTTAAACATCTGACTCCTGGTTTCAGCTCAGGTCATGACCTCATGGGTTGTGAGATGGAGCTCTGCATGGGGTTCCATACTCTCCTGGATCTCTGCGTGAAGATTCTCTCTCTTTGTCCCTCCCCCCACTCATGTGCGAGTGCATGCTCTCTCTCTCTAAAGTAAATAAATAAATCTTTAAAAAAATCATTAGAAAAGTGACCAAAAACAAAACACAATGATAAATGGAATTACTGCTTTAAAACCTTATTTCCCCTTTGTTTGGTGTCTGCCTGCCTTCCTTCCTTCCTTCTCTCTGAGGTTTCTGATACCTTTACTAGGTTCACTACATGAAGCATATCTCTTTAACTTTACATTAAGCAGTTCATTCGAACTGTTCTCTCTCTGCTTTTTTCTATGCATTTGCTCCATTCTCATATCTATAAAAACTGGTTTCCTCTGTGGCTTAGCTCATATGTCACTGGTCACCTATGGACTGTCTAACCTTGTTGAGATTCCTAGCCCTGATTCAATCAGCTGTGCCCAGAGAAGCATCTAGGGTTCATGGCACAAACCTTGGCTACTTAGGTAAGAAGGCATACAGGAAAGGCAATTTGACTGATGATCTTTAGTACCCAAAACTATGCTTTGTGCATTGTAGGTGCACAATTTGTTGAATGAACAGACTGATTTTTCATGAGTAAAAATCTGATCATGCTATTCTGTTACAAACCCTTTGATGGTTCTCTATTGAAGTCTTAGCTCTAGGACATGATTCTAGCCTACTGTTTAAACCTTATCTTTCGTCATTTCCTGAGCTGTGACTGTTTCTCTGTCATGCTCATAATTTTTCAAACATGTCACGCTTTTTAAAATACCTATGTACATACACATACCTGCTTTATTGCTCAAATCATCTTTCACTATTCATTCCAAATCTCAGTTAGGTTGTCTTCTTGGATGCAGTTTCTGACTTCTCAAGGTCTTGCTTAGAAGCAGAGCTAACTGCTTCCTCTTTTATGCCATCATTTATAACCTTCACGTATCTCTAAGAAAGTACTTATCATATTTATAGTTTTACTTTATTTACAATCATTTTTCTCTACTAAAATATGAGCTCCTTGTGGGTAGGAATCATGACTTAATCATAGTCCCAGGATGCACGAAGTGCTCAAAGACAGTTTTACTGGATGATTATTTCTACTAGATTTTAATTTCCTGGTCTCTTTTCAGATGTTGGCAAGGATCTGGAGAAAGGGGAACCCTCCTACACTGTTGGTGGGAATGCAAGCTTGTGCAGCCACTCTGGAAAACAGTATGGAGGTTCCTCAGAAACCTCCATAAAGTTGGAAATAGAGCTACCCTATGACCCAGAAATTGCACTACTGGGTATTTACCCCAAAGATACAAATGTAGTGAGCTGAAGGGGCACCTGCACCCCAATGTTTACAGCAACAATGTCCTTAATAGCCAAACTATGGAAAAGAGTCCAGATGTGCATTGATAGGTGAATGGATAAAGAAGGTGTGGTACACACACACACACACACACACATACACACACACACAGTGGAATACTACACAGCCATCAAAACCCACAAAACCCAAAATCTTACCATTTGCAATGACATGGATGGAAATAGAGGGCATTACACTAAGTGAGATAAGTCAATCAGAGAAAGACAATTATCATACAATCTCTATGATATGAGGAATCTGAGTGGGGTCGTGGGGGGTAGGGGGAGAAACCATAAGAGACTCTTAATCTGAGGAAACAAACTGAGGGTTGTTGGGGGTTTGGGGGGAGGGATAGGGTGACTGGGTTATGGACACTTACACATCAGTGTAAGACTGATGATTCACAGACCTGTACCCTTGATGCAAATAATACATTATATGTTAATTTAAAAAATTTTAAAAAATAAATATATTTTTAAAAAAGACTGGTCTCTTTTTCATGTAGTAGAGTATGAACTCATGATGTATTTTCTGAATGATTTTTGAATAAGTGGTACCTAATTATAACATACTTCTCTAGGTTAGTTTAGTAAACCAAGTAAACTAAAGGTTATAGTTGTCCACAATCCTGGTTTTTAGCGTTATGAGGATTTAATCTAGCATTCTAAATGCTTATATGAAAAGAAATCATAAAAGTACCTGAAAATCAGAGGGTAATATGCTATTTCGATAGTGAATAAATTCCACCTTGTGTAACTTGTCCTAAAAATCTTTCCAAAACTAACTGAGCTAAACACATCCTAGAGAAATAATAAAAATATGTGATTGGCACCTTCAAGCAAGTTGCTTTCCATAATTCAGGAATGAAGACACTTTTATGTGTCTTTTTATGATTCAATAAACCTAGGTTCAGATCCTGTTTAAAGATAGAAGGTTCTGATATAGGGACTTGGAGTTAACTTCTAGATTGGATCAAACCAGGGTAATCAAATCGATCATAGTGACAAGGTAGGGTTCACCTCATGAAGATACCATGTAAGTCCAACCAACATCTATATGTATACGATCCTTCCTTATAAATAAATCATAGGCTGTTAAAACTAGAGCAGGAATAGGCATTTGTTACATAATTTGGACCAAGGCCATGGTTATGAAAAACACTGAGTGACCAAACATCAAAGGCTTTCTTAAATTTTTTGTGTCTGGTTTAGTCCTAATTACTGCAGTAGGAGGATATAGGACATTACTGATATTCTAAATGTACCCCTTCTTAATGTCATGTATTTCCTTCAGGTACAATAGTGAAGATTTTCAAAACGATATGCATATGCAAAGTTGTTCTCTTTTATTAAAGAAAAAGCGATCAATGCCACTACTTCTAATCATGGACTTCCCATTAGTAAGATTTCTGTCTGAATTGTTGGCAGGGGCAATGGCAAATGTTTATGAAGTTTATGAAGGAAAAGTTGCATCAGATATGATGGTGCCTCCTTTTTTTTTTTTTTAATAGACTAGAAGAAATCTTAGAGCAAGAAAGAAATGCTGAAATATCACTGACATTTTAGTGCAATCTGGTTTGCAGGAATGATAATGCTTCAACGTAATGTCATAGATTTATGCTGAAAGAAAAAAATTTTTAAAAATATTTATTTATTTACTTGACAGAGAGAGAGAGAGAGAGAGAGAGACAGTGAGACAGGGAACACAAGCAGGGAAGTGGGAGAGGGAGACACAGGCTTCCCGCTGAGCAGAGAACCTGATGCAAGGCTCAATCCCAGGACCCTGGGATTGTGACCTGAGCTGAAAGCAGACGCTCAACGACTGAGCCACCCAGGTGCCCCAAGAAAAAGGTTTTTAAAATATTCTATACTATACAACAAGGTTAACATTCCCCAAGTATGAGGTCAGTTTCAATGGGTGCCCTGACAAACATGGATAAAAGTTATGAGTACTATCGTCCACTACACTAAATTGGAATCACAGATAACTTGACTACTTGCAGAATAGTGATAAACACAAGTAAACAACCATTTTTCCCAATTTAAACAGAATACTTTTCTTTATTGAGTCATTTGCCTATCTCTCTTGCACTTAAACATAGATTAAAATGTGTAAACGTATGGTTAATTACCTGTTTAAAAAAACCCATCTCAAGTACCATATTTTACAATGCTTTTAAAGGTTCATTGTATTTTTGCAGCCTCAGATTTTTAACAGTTGCAGGAACAGTTTAAGGATCATACTCATGCCTATCAGGAGACTAAGAAGAATGGCATAGCCCTATTTATTAAAATGATAAAGACCCCGTGTCAAAGCAGGCTGGTATTTGTCATCTAAACACTGTGCCAATTACTGCAATTCCTCTCAGAATTGGTCCCACTATGATCCTTAGCTGGTGCTTCCATTTCCCTCCCCACAGTATCATTTTAAATGTCTTCCCAAGTCACCAAATAATGCTCACCCTTAGAGAGAAGAGAAACTGTTAGGTGTCATAACTTTGCCAGTTATGTTGAACTACTAACAGTTCTTCCATCAAACAATACAAGAATCAGTATCTTTGTTTCTCAGACTGGAAGAAGGTAGCAGACAATTCAATATAGTAACACCACATTGTCTAGCTATTATGTCACATAGCTATTTATACTTTAGTCTATGTAAATGGTACCTGCTAGACTTGGCCTATTCTTAGAAAGACAATACTATTCATACTTCCTCAGATGACCCAGAGACAATATACAAATTGGTCAAGCTATAGCAGTTAGTGCAGTAAGGCTGGTGTCATTAATTTTGTGGCATGTGAAGTTTTAATGTTGGTTACCTCTGGACAGAAGAAATTTGTGCTGTGCTAGTTACTTCTTTGAAAAGACAAAGTCCTGTACCCCCAAAGAAGTAAAAGAAGCAACAATAGCCTTACAGGTCAGATACCCATTTGTTCATTCTTTTCCTTTTTATTTTCTTTGAGTGGGGTAGCAATGGAGTGAGAGAGAAAAAGAGAGAGAGAGAGCAAGTAAGCATGAGCAGGGGTGAGGGGCAAAGGGAGAGGGTGAGAGAGAATCTCAAGCAGGGTCCACACCCAGTGTAGAGCCCAATGCAGGGCTTGATCTCATGACCCTGAGATTATGACCTGAGCCGAAACCAAGAGTAGCATGCTTAACCAACTGAGTCACCCAGGTGCTCCATTTGTTCACCTATTTTAATACCTCATTTTATTTTATTTTTTTATTATGTTATGTTAGTGGAAAATATTTAGGTAAATGTTCTATGTGAGCTGTAATATACAATGGAAGTACCAGCAATTACTTTTTATTTTACTATAGTATTGGCCAATAGGAAAGGGAAAAAACTCCATATTCTGATTAGCTCATTCTGAAAGTCTAGAATTTGAATGTCTGAGGATAAGGTCCACATTTTCTGATGGTGATGGCAGTACCTAAATACTCTGAAAGTGAAGGAAACATATAGTTGACCACAGAGGTGGCTTCTACTCCCTTAAAGCCAGGTATCTTGGTTTTAAACACATGGAGATAGACACAACTTTGAGCCCTTCAGGGAATCATCAGCACAAGCTTTCATGTTCCTTAGAGCATATATGTGGCAGGAAAATATGAAGATGTGAACATTTTATCTAGCATATTCCAACACTAGGAAGCCAATCTAGATATGAGATAACTCTTCTTTCTTGATTATACATTCATGAGTTTAGTGGGAAGAAACGGAACAACTATTAAAAGCTAGAAGAGGGGTACCTCTTGTAAGGGTAGCTCAGTCCCTTAAGCATGTGCCTTGAGCTCAGGTCATGATCTCAGGTTGGGCTCCCTGCTCAGAGGGGAGCCTGCTTTTTCTTCTCCCTCTGTGATCTCTCTTGCTCTCACTCTCTCTCAAATAAATAAATAATTTTTTTTCCCAAAGAAAGCTAGAAGAAAGTCCATTATTTTAGCTACTCAGTAAATATTCAGTGATTGATGAGTGCCAGTAGAATTTAAAAGATTTCTAAGCTAGCAATCAAGTATATTTTTTAATAAACTGATTTTTATAATTTTTTTTTTTTTTTGAGAGAGAGAGCACAAGTGGGAAGGGGCAGAGGGAGAAGGAGAGAGAATTTAAGTAGGTTCCATGCTCAGTATGGAGCCTGATGTGGGGTTCAATCCCATGACCTGAGCCAAAATTAAGAGCCGGATGGTCAACCAACTGCACTACACAGGCGCCTCTAATTTTTATACAGTATTTTATAACAAAAGAGAGAAAACTTCTGTATTCATTAGATACTTTCTTAGAGGATACTATAGGGATTACAACTAACATCCTAAATATATAACAATCTAGTTGGAATTGATACTGACTTAGCTTCAATAGCATACAAAACCTTTCTTCCTATACAGTTCTTTCCCTGCTTTTGTTGGTGTTATAAATGACATCTTTATACATGTGTGTCAATTAATATATACATAAAATTACCATTCAATGTATCGGTCTTTTAAATCATGTATGAAATAAAAGAGTTAAAAACCAAAAATACATTAATACTGGCTAATTTTAAGAAGAATTTATTTATTTATTTGAGAGAGACAGAGCACAAGGAGGAGAGCAGCAAAGGGAGAAGCAGCCTCCCTGCTGAGCAGGGAGCCGGATGCGATGTGGGGCTGGGTCCTAGGACCTTGGGATCATGACCTGAGCTGAAGGCAGATGCTTAACCGACTGAGCCACACAGGCATCCCACATTAATACTGGCTGTTACATTTACCAATATACTTACCTTTGCAGAGTTCCTTCTTTCTTCATATGGTTATGAGTGACTGTCGAGCATCTATTCATTTCAGCCTGAAGGATTCCCTTCAGTATTTCCCATAGAACAGGTCTGTGAGACCCAAACTCCTAGTACTGAACTCCTTTAGCTTTCGTTTAACTGGAAATGTCTTAATTTTTTCCTTCACTTCTGATCGACAGTTTTGTCAGATACAGAACTTGTGTATTCTTAAGCCCATTTTTTCAGATGTTAAATTGCAAATGAAATTATCAAAAAAGCTAATTCACCGAGTAGATTCTCCATTATTTATAATGCATTTTAATATGTTGAAGGCCCTAGAAGATAAAATTGTAGTGTGGTCAAAGCTCAGTGTTGAGCTCAAGATAGGGAAGATTTTCAAAAACTAGTTGCTGATTGTACTTTGGTAATTAAATATATGAACCTATGATCCTTTTAGGCTCACCTAATTAGTATCAAATGAGTTTACTTAATTATAGCTATAAATTAAATGCATAGAGTTTGCCTCATCTCAAAATAATTACATGTGCATTGTAATGTGAATTATGGAACATTAATTTGTAGTTTATCGATTATTCCCTAAACAGAGACTGGGACTCATTAGGACAAAGTTATTATCATAGCTGTTTTGATAAATAGCTCCTAAAAAGGCTTCCTGAAAAATATCTGCATATAAGTTCTTTAAAGGAAAGGTGTACATGTATCAGAATTGGTACTGCACGGACATATATTTCGAAGCCCCAGCCTAGAAAAATGTGCTCTCTGAAGTATTCCGGTGAGAGGCATAAATATGTATATGTAGGTATATAAAATCTCCACCTTCATTCTGCATGGAGCTAGAAAATTTTCAAGTTTATAGTAAAGGCTGCAATTACTTCAAGAGTCTTTTAGCACAGTGCTAAGTAATTACAAGTCAAACTACTACCTCTAACAAACCAGTTCTTAGCATCCCTCAGATAGAGGAAATGACAGGTTAAGGATCATGTTAAAAAAGCTTCTGCTATGTTCTTTATACCCAAAAATCACAAAAAAGGGGCCCAAAACTCTATCTTCCTTTACTCTTTGGATAGTTTACTATAGCAGTGCTTTCTTCCCTTCTTTATGTGAGCTTTAAAAAAATCGGAGAGGGGAAGAAAAATTTCCTGCTAGAAAATGAATGGAATTATTAAGGGCATAAATACAGACTAATCAGGTAGAGAAAATATTCTAATTCTAGACTTTTTTTTTTTTTTTAAAGGAAATGACTATGTTGATCACTTGGGAAGAAATAGCTTAGTTCCAAAGGGGTTCACTCAATTTAAGATTTTTAATTTTTTGTAAGGGAACGGAATCTGAATCACCAATTAAAATATTTCAAATGCAATTTCATGAACAGGCCTCAGATTTTCCTTATATATAAAATAAATTTAAATAAAAATATGAGATTTTCCTGTTTAAATGAGACAAGTTTTTCAGAATAGCCTCTTGCTTTATTTGCTTTAAATATACCCACTGTTTTTCATATTTTCCTATTCCTGGTCAATTGTGAGACAACTCCCACTGATCATACCAATAACTTACTGCACTGATATTATTTCCCTTCATTTTTTTGGAGATATTTTGCACTGTGTGCAAAAAAGGGACTCTGCTGTCACAGAGTCTAAAGAATGCACTTGGCTGCTTATGGTAAATGTCACATTTTTCTAGTTAGGGGTAGTGGCATTATCAGGCTTCAGAAAAGCAATAGAGGTAATGGCTGAACAGGTACGTTAAGCCTTTATTCTGCCATCTGGAAATTTCTAACTTTGGCCACCATAGCTTTTTTCTTGCTGTATTTGTAATTTTCTGCCTTTAAATATAGAGGCTGAGGGGGGAAGACTTTGGCATAATAATCATGTTTTAATTCGGCCCCATTCTGGCCTAAAGCAAACATCTCATTACTTGTGATTAAGTCTAAAGAATATAACCTCTTCTCAGGTTCAATGGGTCTGTGTTTGAATGTAACTACTGGCTTCCTCATTTTTTGCTGCCTTTCTTTCTTTTCTCTGTGTTAACTTAATCCCAAGAGTGACTGAGGAATCATAAACTGCCATTCCCATGCTACACAAAATATCTGTATTATGCAATTCACATTTCAAGGGACTTACATTATTAGTCTTGAATCATGTGTTCAAATTTAGACTTCTGTAAAAAATGACAAGATGCATGAGAGCACTGTAATCTAGGCAACCATAATTATACAATTATTGATGAAGTTCCTGTTGATAAACAATGCAAACATTAGGAAATACTATTTTGCAATTAAATGATGAAGAAAGCTGTTTATTGCCTTCTATTCTATCCTCTGTTAATAAGACTGAAGTTGCAGATGTTCATGTATGCTGCATTGATGTTAAATGGTGCATGATGCTCTAGGTGGTTCCCATAACCTTGCTTTGTCTACTATGAACTGACTCAATTGATATGATAATAGAGAAAAGAGCTGGGCTGAACTGGCACAATTTGCATAGCCTTGAAATTTGCTATTATTGGACAGCCAACTGCTCCTAAAAGTTCTTGTTCAGTTGTCATTGACAACAATATGTTAGACAAACAATATTTTGAAATTAACCACTCAGGTGGGGGCATCACTTATTGAAGTTTTTATCCCATCAAACAAGGTACTCATCAATGCACTTCTAAAGCCAACAATGGGAATTTTGTGATCTTCTTTGGGATCAATTACTATTAGATTTAGTACAAAGAGAGCAGACAACATTCAGGGGTCACAAAACAGTGGTAGCACTTGCTGCTTTTTGACACAGGAATTATATTTGGAGCATACCTCTTTCCCTTTCACAGAACCTATATTTCCACCTCATCATTAAATAAACATTATATTTTAGATAAATAAATAATAAAATCTTCAGTGTTGCTTAATATTGCATTTACTCTTGAAAAAAAAACCCATTATATAAAACACTTCACACACGAATAGTAGGAATTGCTCTGATCCATGAAAATGACACACTAGAAAACCTCAAACACTGAAGCAGATCTTAAAATATTCCAAAAGCATTTTGAACAAGTAATAGGAGAGTAGCTAGAAAAGTACTACAATTTTTAGGGAGAACTGAGTTTAGAATTTATGGGCATATATAATAAATGAAAGGGTAGGAGACAGTAAATATACCTTTGATGGGTGGGCAACTAAAACAATTAGGAAAAGAGAGAAAAATTCCAAATAAATGGGAATAATAGAATTTAGAGTTAAAGCAAAATTGTTTAACTAAAAATCCTAGGAAAGGTAATATGGAAAATTGAGTGCTCATTAAAACACAATATAAAATGGAAAACACAACTGGGCCACTCTATAATACTAGAGGTCAATATTTAAGATTTAACTCCCCAAAGAGCAAATGACTGGTTGGATAAGAGATGGGATAAAGGAATTTAGAGAAATACCAGCTGAAAGAAACTGCACACACAGAATTAATGTTTTAAAAAAGAGCCTAGAGTGGTTTTTAAAACAAACCCAATTCTTTAGCTTAATTCAAGGTTTAAACAATAGTTTGTTCTGATGATTTGTTTTCAGTTAGTTTAAAGATTTTATTTATTTATTTGACAGACAGAGATCACAAGTAGGCAGAGAGGCAGGCAGAGAGAGAGGAGGAAGCAGGCTCCCTGCCGAGCAGAGAGCCCGACCCCGGGCTTGATCCCAGGACCCCGGGATCATGACCTGAGCTGAAGGCAGAGGCTTTAACCCACTGAGCCACCCAGGCACCCCTTCAGTTGGTTTAAATTCTAAATTACAATAAGACTTCCATTCTAAGCATTAGTTTTAAAACAAGAAGACTAGGATATATATAAACCCGAGAAGGAGAATGGAGACAATGTACATTGTATTCACTGTCCCCGGCTTACTGGGCTTATCCCTGTGGGAGAACCATAATTTGTTAAATTTATACTTCCTATCTGATCAATATCAGGCCAGGCCATGTAACTTGCTTCAGCTAATGAAATGTAAGGGGAAGTGATGCCAGAACTGTAACTACTATGTAGATCTTTCATCTTTCCACCTCTAATACAACTAGCATATTCTGGATTGGGCTGTGCCTCAGTTTTGGTCCTAGAATAAATACAACATGGAGCAGTGCCTCAGCTAACTCAGTGTAGAACAATAATGCAACAGAAAAATAAATACCTATTACTGAAAGTCATTCAGATTTTGAGGGTTATTTGTTAGGCTACTACCTTACCCTAAGTTGGTTAATAAACATATAAAAAAGGCAGCACTGTGATTTTTAATCCAAACAGAATTCAAAATTATGAGATGAAGATTACAGAGTAACTACTTGTTTGAATAGTGCCTTCCCTTTGTCTGAACCAAGTATAAAATCAGACTGAACATTCAAGAAGTGCTCTTAAAGAGTACCTGGATGAATGTGGTACAGGTAAGATGTGTATATGAGGATGTCCTGGTAAGACATCCTGATCCTGTTTCCTAAGTATCCCAGAAGGCCAGAGAAGTATTAATATTAATTTAAGTAGGTTCTAGGGGCTTTTGATAATGGCAGACTACATAACTTAGACCAACTGTCTCAAGAAGAACAATTAGGGGCACCTGGGTGGCTCAGTGGGTTAAAGCCTCTGCTTTCGGCTCAGGTCATGATCACAGGGTCCTGAGATCGAGCCCCACATCGGGCTCTCTGCTCAGCAGGGAGCCTGCTTCCCCTCCTGTCTCTCTGCCTGCCTCTCTGCCTACTTGTGATCTCTGTCTGTCAAATAAATAAATAAAATCTTAAAAAAAAAAAAAAAGAACAATTAGAACATCTGAATAAAATGTATTTTAAAAATGTCCTTGAAGGCATTGAAGGCCTAATAAAAGAGTGAAGAATTAATACAATGGGATCTCAAGGAAGAAGATAGGGCCCAGAGAGGAGTCTGATGTTTGGTACTGGTAGGAAGACAGAATTTGGAATCTAGACCCTGTCAAGAGAAATGGCCCTTGTAAAATCTCTTTATGCAAGGAAACCCACAGGGCTGCACCTATGATTAAGGGTGAACAGGAGGTAGACAGGCATAGGCAATGAACCGCACCTTAGTTTCCAATTGTGAATTCTTAAACTTACATCAAGATGATTCTAGTGTGCCAGTGTTTCTGGAACTGCCAAAAGCAATCATGAATCATCCTATGCTTTACATTATTTCTGCAAATTATTTTCCAAATACACTGTCCTGCTCACAACAAAAAATGAATAGTAAATAAATAGTAAGTAAGGAGGCAAGGAAGGACATTAAAACCAGTAGAAATTATATAATAGAAAGTAGTCCCAAATAGTTACAGATGTTGAACTTATCAAAGAGGAACTTTGAAATAACTATGCTTACTGAACTTTAGCAGAGGACTATAAAGTATAAGAAATTGAAGTTAAGAATGAATAGGTTTAAATGGAAACTGAAAATAAGAATTCAGTGGATAAATTCAACAGAAACTCAGACACAGCTTAGAAAAGAATTAGTGAACTGGAAGACAGATCAGAAAAAGATATTCAGAACGCAGCACAGCCAAGATGGGTAAGATATATTCTACATAGTTTCTGAAAGTGGAATTAGGACCAATGGACAGAAATGTTAAAATAAATTCTGTTCAACAGAAGGAAAAACTTTCTAACAATTTGGGGTTTATAAAACTGAAATGAATAGATCTGTTAGGTACTGCGTATTTTATTTTATTTTAAAGATTTTATTTATTTATTTGACAGAGAGAGGGAGAGATCACAAGTAGGCAGAGAGGCAGGCAGAGGGGGAGGGGGAAGCATGCTCCCCACCGAGCAGAGAGCCTGATGTGGGGCTTGATCCCAGGAACCTGAGACCACGACCCGAGCCGAAGGCAGAGACTTAACCCACTGAGCCACCCAGGTGCCCCGGTACTGAGTATTTTAAAGAGGATTCTTGAATGATTTGGGAATATGATATGATGTCTATGCCCCTTTCAAGACTTTAGGTTTTTGTAAGAATTCAGAGACTTTATTAATTAAATGGAAGTATCTTATGAGATAAAATTTGGAAAAGTATAGTATGATCCTATATATGTAAAATGATATAATCTGTGCATGAAAGCCCTCAGTAAAAAGATGTCTGGAAGGATAATCACTAAATTGTTAACATTTGCTATCTCTGATTGGGGGAATTCCAGGGGATATTTTATTCATGGTCATATGTTGAGGATGTTATTGGTAGTCGTGAGATCAGAGGATTGCAACTAAGACTATTACATTAGAGTAGGTATTCTCAAATTTCTCAGTTCTAGGGACTCTTTTTACACCTCTAAAAATTGAGAACCTCAAATAGCTTTTGTTTATGTGAGTTATATTTATCAATATTTACTGTGTTAGCAATTTAAAAAGATATTAATAGTAAACCAGCTACACTTCAACATTTTTCTATGAAAAAACAAACAATATATTCCAGACAAAAAATGTGAAAAGAGTGGCATTTATATTTTTGCTGATCTCTTTAATGTCTGGTTTAATAAAAGGCAGCTGGGTTTTCATATCTGTTTTAGTATTCAATTTGTTGCTATTTCATGCATTATGTAGTCTCTGGAAAACACTACTGAAATTTAGAGTCAAAAAAGGCAAATAATATCTTAATATTATTGTGAAATAGATTTGAACTTCATGGACAAGACAACTTGAAGGAGTCTCAGAGACTCTAATGGGTCCATACTTGGAAAACTGCTGCATTAACATAAGGGTTATTGTTGTCACCATGCTGAGAGGGTAGACCTGCTTACTGTGGATAAATTGTATGGACAAGAGTATGTCAGTTCTGCTGGGTTTACAGCTGAGTTTAGTAAGGAGTAGGCCAGTAAGGAATTAATGCTCTGCAGCTTAAAAAGTAAAGATCCCAAACAGTGCTGAGATGAAAGCAAGCTGGCAAATAAGAGTATTTTAGACTTCTCCAGGCAGATCAAGTGTCACTGTGCTGATCCCTTCATGTAATAATAGGCCTGGATTAATGATCCCAACCCATGGTTGCTTTGTTGTTACAGCAAACAGAAGTAAAGCCTGATATAAATGCAGTAGACAAAGTAGATTAGTTGAGGCCTGAGGTGGGAGAACTAACAAAGTTCTCCAAAGTGAAGACAGACTGATTTCCATGTTAGAATCCTGATAACTTAAGACCAAGACATAAACCCAACCCAAGACAGATGGAGATCTGAAGTCGGTCTAGCATGCAGTCGCTCCTTTCTGAAACACACACACACACACAGTCTGAAGATCACATTATCATGAAAGGCATGATTTAGCTGATTTGATCAGAAACAAAATTAACAGGCATTGAATTTTGGTCCCACTAGGCTCAAAGAATTTTGAAGACTTAAAAGAATTATTAAGTGTTGTAGACACCATTATTCTTCCTTAATTGAGAAAGCTCTGGGTTCCTCAATTGCAGAGAATTTAATACAACAGTTTGGTGACAGGATATTTTTATCCTTTTCCCATGGTGTTAGACCCTGATAGTGAAATATCATTTTATATTTGACTAATCCTTAAAAGAAAACAAAGGAAAGAATGGTGCCACAGAAATAAGATTTACAGCCTATCCCCCAAAGAAGTCTTTTAATTACATTTCCGTTATTTTAATATCTAGACCAGGGGTTGTCCAATGGTGGCCTGGGGCCAATCTGGTTAGTGCCTATTTTTTAAATAAAGTTTTATTGGAACACAGCTACACCCATTTGTTTACATGTATTGTTACATATGGCTGCTTTCATGCTACAAAAACAAAGTTGACAATTGTGACTGAGATTGTCAGTACTGCAAAGCTGAGGGTATTTACTGTTTGGCCCTTTATAGAAAAGTTCAGACTCCTGATCTAGATATATAGTCTATTAGGACTATAAGATACATTAGAGATTTTCTAGTCAGTCCTTTCATTTTACAGTTGAATAAAATGAAGCCCAGAGAATCGAAAAAGCAGCACAGTGAGCACACAGAAGACAAATGGAAGCACCCTAGCACATGGGATTCCTTCTTTGCTATTTTCTAGCCTACTCTTTCCACACTAGGAAAGCTCTGCCTAAAGCAAGAGTCCTGTGGAGTCTCTTAAAAGCCACATATGGTCTTGGCACAGAAATCGTTTTTTCAACACCTGGGTAACCAGGCTGTTTGGGTCCCGGGAGTGCAGCAGTGCCCTCAGCATCAGTTCTAGCCAACCCCCGAGGAGTTAGATCTGAGAGAGAGCCACTTTCAACGCCCTGCCTCATTAGTTCCTGCTGCCACCAATCTAGCTCAAAGAAAATTGATCCTTCCCTCATGCCTGCTGCACCAAGGCCAGTCTTGGGAAAGAGGTTTTGTTCATAGAGGATTTGTTAATTAAGTCATCACGGTACTAATGAAACCCCAGAGCTTCAGCCACTAGTTGTCTATGTTACTTTAGGGTAGCTAAATCTGTTAATTAAAAGGAGTATGTTCTTTTAAAAATGACTAATAATTAAAAAAATAAAATAAAAATAAGATATGGAAAACACATAGTATTTATCATCTTACTGCCTACCATAATCATTCTTGCTATTTTGCTGGTAATGGTAATTTTATATTCTGATTTTTTTATACTTACAGAAAAGTCCTTAAATTTTGAGTTGACGAAGTTTCACAAAATGAATGAACCCAATGTTTTGGTTTATTTTTCATCTAACATACATGTAGTCTCAAACTGCTGCATTATTTTTAATGGTATTATCAGTAAATAACATAGTTTATCCATTATATTAAAATTTCTTTTAATTTTTACTATTATATGTGAAAATGACACAACTATATTTTCATTTGTATTTGCTCTCATGTTTTTAGTTATTTAGATTAAATTCCATGTTACTATAAAAAAGGGTATAAATACTTCACTATTTATACTCTAGCAATATTATAGAGTATTGACTGACATCTGACCACACTCCAAGCATCACATAGCAAATTCTTTTGAAAGTCTCTTGTATCACATATCCCAATTTGAACCTCTTTATTAAGTCATAGCCAAGATATTATCAGAAAGCCATTAATAGTCTGATTCTAAAAGGAAAGCTCATTCATAAAGCAAAAGTGTACAAAGGTTAGAAGAAAGTTTTATTAAAAATGTTTATTATGATCTGGGGCACCTGAAACACTGATCATTCTGCATCTTTCACAAGAAAAAAGTATTCAAACTAATGTGATATTGATGTATTATAAAGCTGCTTAAAAGCCAGTTTAATGGGATGCCTGGGTGGCTCAGTTGGTTAAGTGTCTACCTTGGCTTAGGTAATGATCTGGGGGTCCTGGGATGGAGCCCCGCATCAGGCTTCCTGCTTGATGGGGAGCCTGCCTCCCTCTACCTCTGCCCCTCAGCCCCACTTATGCTCTCTCTCTCTCAAATAGATAAATTTCAAAAAAAAAAAAGAAGCCAATTTAACATCCATTCCATAGATACTGACTCTCAAGAAAAATAATGACCAGAATCAGCATAGATTCACAAACATTCATACACAAATGTACAGCTTAATAAAGTATATTACTTTAAGACTAATTAAAAATCACTATACTCATCGTAACTTAGCCTAGGATTCTTCAAGTTGTGTATATATATTTAAAAATGGTTAACTTTTTTGTATTGATAATGGTGCAGGACTAAAAACATATTATATCTGACTATTCTAAAATTAAATTAATTTCTTTTATTAACAGTTTTATTGGGGCACCTGAGTGGCTCCGTGGGTTAAAGCCTCTGCCTTCGGCTCAGGTCATGATCCCAGGGTCCTGGGATCGAGCCCCGTGTCAGACTCTCTGCTCAGTAGGGAGCCTGCTTCCCTTCCTCTCTCTCTGCCTGCCTGTGATCTCTGTCTGTCAAATAAATAAATAAAATCTTAAAAAAATTAAAAAAAAAACAACAGTTTTATTGAGGTATGACTGACATACAATAGATGGTGCATATTTAAAGTGTACAATTTGGTAAGTTTGAATATGTATACATCCATGCAACTATCACCACAACCAAGATAATGAACATATCCATCACTTCTAAAAATTTCTTTGTGCTTCTTAGTAAACCCCCACCTCCTTCTGCCGTCCAGGCCCCAAGCAACCATTCATCTGGATCCACAGTATCAAAGTTTGATTTGAATTTTTAATCAATTACTCTGTAATGATTCAGGTAATGCTGCCTATACTCAGTGGGGTTTTTCTTCATAAATGGATATGTAATTTGAACAACAGAGGTTACTTTCTATGAAAATTTCTGAGGTACAGATTCATTGGACCAATAGCAGCTTTAAGCATTCTGCTAAGCGCCGGTCTTCTGTGGAGATTGCCAGTCTTGTCATATATTAACACATAATTACAGACTTCCAGCATTAGCTGATAATTGGTGGTTCTTGAAACAACAGTATTTTAAAACAAATGAAAGAGGAATTAATTTGATTATTTAAAACGAAACCTTTGGACCATTCATACCAATTCTGTTTCTTCTTCAGTTATCCTACATGTATTTCAAGATTTCTTTTTCTTCTGCCTTAAGAAAAATATTCTTCAGATAATTTTTCTTTTCTCTTATGGTTTATAATTATTCCAGTGGTCAACTGGCACAGTAATCAATTCTAGGTTGCTGGTTGACTTTCAGAACCTATGTGAGTATTTGATATTCAGACATTCATTGATTTACTGTTCTTCTTCACACATACTTAAAAAAGACCTCCTAGATATTTTATGACCCCTCATATGAAAACTATCTATACACTGTAATTCTTAATACTGAATTCCTATTTCTTTGTATTATCATCTTTCCAGTCACTTAAATTCAAAATCTTTGGATCACTTTTGTCTTCTTACATAGTCACTAAATCCTATTAAGACTTCTTTCATGATGTCTTTTTGCCTTTAGTAATGTTATCCTTCTTTATCTTTCTAGCTTCTTGTACCTATGCTTAGCTTGCATTGCAGGTATATGAAATACGTCCCCCAGTGCATGATGCTCGACTCTTCTTTGCCTATGCCTTGGTATCCATTGTTTCTTCTGTGTAGATTTTTTTTGGAGGGGGGGTCTTTTTCACTTACCAAGCTTCAAACACCCATCTAATGTTAAATCTTGTATAAAGCACTTCTTAGAGTCCTCCATGCAATTAATTGTTCCCTCTTCTCAGGTCTCTAACACTTTAAGCATTCATCTACTATAGCTCTTACTACAACAAATTGTGATTATTTCTTTACACATCTCTATTTCACATATTGTGAATTCCCTGGAGGTAGACACCACCACATATAAAGTGCATTACCAGTGCCTGGAATACAGTAGGCCCTTAATCCCTATATGTGGGTTAAA
The DNA here is from genome assembly GCF_963455335.1 of Martes martes. Lineage (NCBI taxonomy): Eukaryota > Metazoa > Chordata > Mammalia > Carnivora > Mustelidae > Martes > Martes martes. The sequence goes on from NC_137902.1 coordinate 51,819,740, forward strand.
TAAATTCTTTTCACCATTCTAATTCAAATCCCTATTCGTGCAGATCCAAATTGTTGCTTCCAAAGAGGTCTGCCTGATTATAACCTCTGTTTCTTTCAGGTGATTTTATATACTAGCATGGAATTTTATCTCCTAAACTGCTATTTTGGATATTATTTCTCTGCTCAAAGCCCTTTAATAACTTCCTACATCCTTTCGAATCAGACCCAACTCCTTAATCAAGCATTCAAAATCTCACTGCAATCTAACCCCAAGTTCTCTCTCTCTTTCTTTTGCTTTATTACCTACAAATTTTCCTTACAAAAACCCTATACTAGTCATATAGACGTACTTATATTTTCTGGAACATTTTTCAGTCTATTTTTGCTACATTATTCTTTAAAAAATAGGTTCTCTATTGTTTGCACCCACTTTGAAAGCAGACTTTTTATTGAGGTATAACACCTATGCAGAAAACTGTACAAATTGGAAGCCTGATCCTGAAGTACTGACTCAGACTAAATGGAGAGATAGAAGGTTCTACCCATCTCTAATGAGTCCAGCATACAGCCAACATCTAGCTAAATGCAGCCACACTAGTGGTCACTGTAAAGGCCAAGAGAAGAGCTGCCAGCTGAGTCTAGTCTTGACTGCAGAATTGTGAGAAAATAAAGCTGTTATTGTTTTTAAGCTACTAATTTGTGGGGTGATTTTTTTTTTTTAATGTTGAAATACTTTCTTCTTGCAAAACCAATTCCCTCCAAGGGTAACTTGACTTCTATTTCCACTGTGTGTGTGTATATATATATATACACACACAGTCAAGTTATATATATATATTCAATATATATATATACACATATATTCAATATATATTCAAGTTGTGTGTGTATATATATATATATATATATATATATATATATTCCGACTTTATATAAACAGAATCACATGGTATGTAATTTTTGTTTATATGAAAAGGTCTTTATTTTACCTTCATCCTTGAAAAATTTTGCTGGGTATAGAATTCTGGGTTGGTAGATATCTTTTGGCGCTTTAAAGATTTTATTTTTAAGTAATCTCCATAGTGAATGTGGAACTTGAATTTACAACCCTGTGATCAAGGATTGCATGGTCTACTGACTGAGCTAACCAGACACCCCAACTTTCAGCACTTTAAAGATGTTGTTCCATGCTCTTTTGACCAACATTGTTTCTGATAAGAAATCTATAATTGTTCATATAATTTCCCCATTGTATTAATGTGCTATTTTGCTCTAGCAACTTTCAATAGCTTTTTATCTATTGGTTTGGTAGTTTGATTATAATATGTTTAGTTTTGGTTTTCTTTGTATTTATTCTGTTTGTGGCTCACTGAATGTCCTGAATCTACAAGTACACATCTCTGATCAGAATTGGAAAACTTTCAGTCCTCATTTTAGCAACTATTTCTCCTGCTCCATTCTCTCTCTCCTTTCCTTCTGGGACTCCAATTATACACACATTAAGCCCTCTGATATTGCCCCACAGGTTACAGAAGCTCTGTTTATAATTTCAGTTACAGAAGCTCTGTTTATTATTTCAGTTTTTTCTTTGTTCTTCACACCTTTGCTCTTCACACATTATCTCTATAGCTCTATTTTCAAGTTTGCTGGCTCTCCTGTTATCTCTGAACTGTTGAAAGAGCACCTATTAAATTTTTTATTTCAGAGACTGTACTTCTCATTTCTAGAATTTCCATTTTTAAGTTTCTATTTCTCAGTTGAGATTTTCTAATTGTTCATTCACATTAGCAAATTTCCTTTAACATCTTAGAGTACAGTTAAAATAATTATTTTAAAATTGTGTGCTAATTCCAACATTAAAGTCATTTCTGAATTGGTCTCTACTGATTTCTTCTTTTTTTTTTTTAATCTTTTGAGGTTTTCTTTTTTAAAATTTTCATAAAGTTGACACACAATGTTATACTAGTTTCCCACAAGTATGGCTACCATCTGCTATCACACAACACTATTACAATATCAGTGAGTATACTCTCTGCGCTGTATCTTTTATTCCTGTAACTTAATCATTCCGTAACTGGAAGGCTGTATCTTCCACTCCCTTTCAACCATTTGCTAAGTCTCCCTTTCTAAGTCTCCCTTTCCCCCGTCCCTTTTGGCAACCTTTAGTTCGTTCTCCGTATTTACAGGTCTAATTCTGTCCCCTCCTTTTTTTTTTTTTTTCCTAATTCTGCTTTTTTGTTGTTCACTCATTTGTTTTTTTAGATTCTACATGAGTAAAATTATACAGTATTTGTCTTTCTCAATCTGACTAATTTCACAGAGCATAATCTCCACCAGGTCATGTTGTCACAAATGACACAATCCCATCTTTTTTATGGCTGTGTAATATTCCACTGTGTGTATGTATGTTTGTGTGTGTGTACTACATCTCATTTACCCACTTGTCTATCAATGGACACATAGGCTGCCTGCCTCCATACCTTGTCTATTGTAAATAACGCCAAGACTGGGGCGCCTGCATGGCTCAGTCAGTTAAGTGTCTGTCCTCAGCTCAGGTCATGATCCAGGGGTCCTGGGATTGAGTCCTGCATTGGGCTCCCTACTCAGCTGGAAGCCTGCTTCTCCCTCTGCCTGCCACTCCTCCTGCCTGTGTGCATGTGCACGCCCTCTCTCTCTCTGACAAATAAATAAATAAAAATCATTAAAAAAATAATGCCAAAGCTGCAATGAACAAAGGGCTTCATATGGTTTTTTGAATTAGTGTTTTCATTTTCTTTGGGTAGATAACTAGTTCCACTATTTTCTTTTGTTCTTCGTTGTGCATTTTTCTTTGTATGTCTTATAATTTTAGATTGTATCCCGAATATTGTAAATGACATGTTGTGGAGCAGGGGTTGCCAAACTACAGCCCACAGCCCACAGCCAGTGGGCAAGTCATCTGACTTGTGAATAAAGTTTTAGTGGAATACAGTCATGCCCATTTGTGCATGTACTGTCTATAGATGCTTTTGCATCTATAGATGCAAAAGTAGTTTGAGTAGTTGTAACAGAGACCACTTGGCCTCTAAGTCTAAAATATTTAATCTTTAACCCTTTAAGAAAAAGTCTGTTGACCTCTGTTGTAGAGACCAGTCAACTGTGTTTTCATGAAGAGGGCTATTTATTTATTTTTTTCATAAAGTAGATAGTTAATCTTTGCTAGACTTAAATTCTAACCTGTCAGACTGTATGTTTTCTATCAAGTTTTAGGCATGCCACTTAATGCCAACTTGGGCTTGCCCTAGAGATAAAAGCCACAAAAAGAAGAAATGTACGACCATTCCCTTGCTTCAAATAAAGATTCTCTTTCAGTTTCTGCCTAATTTTCATTATTTACTAGTGTTCTCAGGTCACTGCTTTTATAATATTTTGTTCAGCACTATAATTGCTTCCTTGAAGAAAGAATGGTCTAAAAGGAACTATTTCTACTCTTAGTTGGAAGTCAGGATTCACTCTTTCAGGTTTGATTTTGATCAACATTATGTTTGTTATATTCATTTATAATGTTAAGTGTAGTGGTAATTCATTCATTCTCTTTTCATTACATGTTCCACTGTATTAATATATCAGTTATTTATCCATTTACTATTTACAGACATTTGTATTGTTTCTAATTATTTTGGTCATTACAAATAGTACTGCTGTATTTGTTACAGCAAAAGGTTAGAAATAACCAAGATGTACATCAGAAGATTAGTAAAATAAATGATGGTGCATTAATGAAATAGATTATTATGTAGTCCTACAAACGTGGAACGATCTCCAAGATATACTAACTGGAAAAGCAAGGTGTGGAAAAATATGCATAATTGACTTCCAACAGAAGCACTGGTTGACTCTGGGAAAATAAATGAATAGATGAGGCAAAGATTAAGAAGATTTCATGCTTTGTAAATGTATGATACATTAAAACAAATTTATATAAAAGCACAAATATGTATATCTTCCCATGTTAATAAAATACTTTTATGACTAATCAGTTTCCATATATGGATATGTTGATAAATTCTCTATGGTTGAATATTCAGACTAGAATGAGCAAGATCTCTGTGAAGTAATATGGAGAAATTTCCTGGATATGTTACAAAGTGAAAAAAGCAAAGTACAAAAGAGTACCAACAGAGTGCCATCTTTGAAATAAAAAGGAAATAAAATATTCATGTATCTGCTCATTTGGGCATAAACAAATTTAGGAATGAAATGTCTATCAACTGTTGATGGATAAGGAGAATAAGGTATAATTTATGTAATGGGTAGAACAGTGTCCCCCTAAAATTCATGTCTACCTGGAACCTCAGAATGTGAACTTACTTAAAAATAAGGTAGATATAATTGTGTACATAATGAATTAAGAGTATCCTTATAATAAGAGGCAAGGACATACAAAGATACAGCTATAAGCCAAGGAATACTAACAATTGATTGCTAAGAAATGCTAAGGACTGAATGCAGAGAGCCACCAGAAGCTAGGAAGATACAAATAACTCTTTCCTATAGACTTCAGAGGGAACATGGTCCTGTCATATCTTTATTACTCTAAATGCTGATATCTAGAGACTTTTAGCCTTTAGAACTGTGAGAGAATAAATTTATGTTGTTTTAAGTCACCTAATTTGTAGTAACTTGTTATAATAAGGAAATTATTATGCCATGGAATGGCATATTACATGGCAATAAAAAGGAATGAATCATTGATACATGCTATAAAAGGGATGAACTTTGAAGACATTGTACCAAATGAAAGAAGCTTGTACGGATTCCATTTTTGTGGAGTTCCAGAATAGGCATATGCACAGAGACAGATTACTAGTTTCTGAAGAGAGTTTCTTTTAGGGTGATAAAAATGTTCTAAAATTGATTGTGGTGATAGTTGCACAACTCTGTGACTATACCAAAAGACCGAATTATACATTTTAAATGAGTAAACTATATGGTATGTGAATTATATTTCAATAAAACTGTTTGGGGAAAAATAAGATGAAATATAGGAAGAATAAATCAGAAACGAATGAATTCACTTACCTTCCAAGAGGTAAGTGGAAAAAGAATAAAAGATAAAAGAATGGGAAAATGGGAATGGAGAAGGGATTTGGGGAGAGGTACAATTCACTGAGTATAGATTTATAAATACCATGGTATCTATAGAGCATGATAACTTTCTACATACCATTTAAAAAGTTAAAATTAACCATGGAGGGAAATGCTGTTGTGTTATATTGGAGTAGGCAATATCAGGATGAACTCAATTTAAAATACACACACACACACACACACACACACATAGATATAAGAATAGATATAGACAAGTAGATAAAGAAATAGAGATGTTTGCATATTTTCATGTATTTTTTAATTCCATCCACAAAGAAGCCTAGGAGAAAAAAACAAGCCAGGAGCAAAGAAAACAGCTAGTGCCAATAAAAGGAACTAGAATTTTGAGAAATGCCTGATTCCATGTTTGGGGCAGGAAAAGTTGGAGGATCTTGTGTCAGAATAGAAAGAAGTCAAATTTGATGGCAATATGTCAAAAGGGGATAAGAGCCATCCTGAAGACACTTCCAATAGCCAAATCTAGGACAATGTGAGCAAAAAATAAAAAATGATAGCAAGGAATTTTAATCATAGAACAAAATGAATATTCCACAAGTCCATATTGATATGAACAAGTATATGAATAAACAAATAAATGGGCAAAAGAGAAAGCTCTTCCTGATAATATAATTCTAATTTATAATGTATAGGGAATAATTAATAATAGACAATCATTATTTGGCTAACACCCCAGTAATAATTATTTTTCTTTCTTTTTTTTTAGAGAGAGAGTGAGTGTATGTATGAACGGGGGAGGGGCAGAGGGACAGGGACAGAGAATCTTAAGCAGCCCTAATGCTGAGTGTGGAGCCTAATGCAGGGCTCAATCTCACAACCCCGAGATCATGACCTAAGCTGAAATAAAGAAATCAAAAGCTGGATGCTTAACTTACTGAGTAACCCAGGTGCCCCCACAGAATAATTATTACTGATTAATCAATGGATGACAAAATTGACGGCAAAAGTATGATAAGACCAAAAAAGAAAAAAAAAAAGATGAAAGACCATAATCTCAAAGTACTTCCCCATAAGATATTTATGGAGAAATATGAGAGGCACCACCTTAGCCAAGTGATCAAAATTACCATCATCACTAAATGAGGCATATTGGTATTATAAGTGTCCTGACATGATATGCTAAGAGCATGATTTAATTTCTGTGGTATTCTTGCCTAAAATGTATAACCTGAATTTAGTCAAACCCAAACTGAGAGACACTATACAAAATAATAGGGTAGCACTCTTCAGAAGTGTCAAAGTTATGGAGGACAAAGGTAAAACTGAAGAACTATGCCAGAGTGTCAAGAGAATAAGAGAAATTGACTAACTAGTAATGATGCAATGTGGGGTCCTGGATTGTACTGTAGACCAGAAAAATGACATTAGTGAGAGAACTGGCAACATCTGAATAAGGTATATAGCTTTATGAACAGTACTCTGTCAATACTAACTTCCTGGTTTTGGTAAGTACTATGGTTATATAAAATGCTAGTGTTTAGGAAAGCTGGGTGAAGGATATATGGAAGGTCGCTACTATTTTTGCAATCTCTCTGCTGTAAAATGAGAAGTTAAAAATATTAAAAATTTAAGATCAGTGCTGTTATGAATATCCTTGTATGTAAATCTTTGTGCATATGCTAAATTATTCCATAGGATTAATTCCTGTAACTAAAATTACTGAGTCAAAGGATATGCATATTTTAAAGGCTTTTGATATGTATTCTCAAGCTGTCATCCAGGAAAGCTGTACAAAATTTCTTCCACCAGCAGCGGGTCTCAATTATTTTTCAAATTTCCAAGATGTACCAGATGATCTCTAAGGTCATTTCTAGTTCTTATCTGCATCAAAACCTCACTTATGTTGCACAAACCGGTTTGCATGCCACTTAAAAAATACACTGTTTTGGTGATCACTAGTGTAAAGTGAACTCATGCTTGCATTATTTCTACAGTCCATTTCTTGGTAAAATTCAAATAATGTTTTCTATACATGGTTTTCTAGTGTATATCTCACCTGCTTTCTTTAAGTCTAAGCTCTCTGAAGAAGGGCCATATACCTTTGTTTTCAATATTACCCCAGCATAGTATATATGCTACACACTGCAGTGGTTCAGTTTAGCATTTCAGGAGTTAAGTTGCAACTTGCTGCTGCTTCTTTTTTTTTTTTTAATTCTGAAAATTTAAAACTTTTTTATTAAGAGTATAACATAAAGATGTAAAGATACACAAGTCCTAAGTTGCAACTTGCTTCTTGCCATAGACACGTTCAGATACCTTTTCAGCCGGTATTTCAAGTCCTGTATTGTTTGTGTGAGGTCCTTCCTCATTTTGTCCTCCTTATACCTTTCCTGGGTCCTTATAATTCAGGCTGTACATGCAAGAGCTGGGTACCCCAACTTTAAGCTAGTCCCAACAAGGGCAGGATATGTGTCAAGAGTAGGGCATGGAATTACTTTAGACTTTGAGATGTAAGTTGTGGTAGCCCAGCTGGAATCGCAAAGCTTTTGTTTTACTTTAATAAACTATCTTCTGCACTAATCAATCCTGAGAACTGGCCTGGGCTTCAGTCTAGATTGTCTATCCTTAGCCCTGAGTGATTATCCTTCCTAACACCCTAGGTTCCACCTTCTAAAAACTAAACTGCTTGCTAGCTTCTGGCAACCCTTCCTTTTAGAAGACCAGCACAGCTCCTTCTGTGTAAGAATGGACTTCTCTGAATGATACTGATTGCCTCCTGAGAAAGAACTTTTTTCCTTTTTCCACTACCACTCTTAGCTCACATAATATGTCGGTGTGTTCACCGAATTGCTGAGGCTGCCGTACCCTTGGAGGCTTTACTTAAAATGACTTAATATCAGATTTGCTACCAGCTCCTGTGTCCAGACACTTTATCTCAACATCTGCCTTACCCACGTTAAGTTTTTTTCCAGTCCCTGCTGGCTCTGCTTTCCCGACTTTCCTATTTAACCAATCTGCTATGCCTCCATCCTGGACCATTAATCTAACTTGTTATAATCTACCTTATCACAGCTTTGGCTTGTAAACTATAGAAACAGCACAAAAGGTCAACCTTTTTGATTGGCATGATTCATCTGGAGAAAAATTATCTCCCCAATAGGATCTATTTAATATTTCCATTTTCCTCTCTTTAGGTAAAATTCAGAATAACTCAAAGGGAAAAGCTAGCTGTGCTCTGAAGCTGAATTGAAACCACCAAATAATACACAGGAACACATGGAAAACTGAGCTGTAAACAGATCCCAGATGAAATGTCAGTACTGTCAATGGTGACAAATGCCTTTATGCTTTATAGATAAGCTTACAAGTGGCATGCTGGGTTCGGTTGTTGCTATCACGTGTCAAAGACACCTAATGACCCCCATTATGATCCACTTCATATGCTGGCATACCAACGAGCAGATTTCTAAAAATTTACTGCGGCTGAATGTTCAGTTAAGCTTTAATATACATATTAAACATATATTAACATATCCACATAATAGGTAATATAAACTAATATATTAATATATTTAACAAATATATTGCATATAATAAGCATTTATTTATCTTTTTCCTCTAAATGGTTCCTTGTACTTATAAAACACCCAATAAAAAAATCTAAACATAGATATCCTTTATAGAGGAACGTGAAGATAGAAATGGATAAACCTAAGGCTATTTCCAAACAAAGCTTTTTTGGTTACCTTTTGTGTCATATTCTCAAAGTAGCTATAGCCAAGGCTCTAAAAAGCTTAAATCTATATGGATTTGCTATAACGGCTTAAGGTTTAAATGCTTTAACAGATTCCAGAATAGCTGACTGCAAAACTATTTATTTGATCATAACAAAGAGCACTGTTGATCTTTTCATAATAATCATGTTATGATCTATAATTTATGATGGAAATATAATGGTTAATCCTACTGCAAGTCACAGAAATTCAAGGCCATGGTTTACTTTCTAGGACTCATGGGCATATTCAGATTAGCCAGCAGTTCAGACAGAAATATGAACCTTGCCAGTGATCCAAGTAACTGTTTCAGGGAACTAAACCTTTTGTCTAGGCCTCCATTCATTGTTCTCATCCAATCTTTCTTAAGACCTAGATATATTCTAGGTATTTAAGCAACATCTAGAAGGAATAAGACCATTTTAAAAGTTTCTTCATTAAAATCTGAGTCACAGAAGGAACAGCGTTCTCTAGAAAATGCAACGAAAAAGATTTCTATGAAAAATTTCACAAAAAATCCACTTTGAATCATAGAATATAATGACATTATACAGCTTGTAAATGTAGACTCTTTAGTGAGGACATATTCCTACTGCTCTCAATTTTAGGTGGCTCTATCATTCACTTATTAAACCCTAAACCAGGAGTATCTCTTGGAAATGGAGACATTTCTCTAGTGTTACCTGCTGCTTCTAAATAGATTTAAAAATGGGGTGAACATAGTTTATTTAATTTTAACATTATTTTGAACTTCTATTTCTAGCTTCCAGTGTTTATTATCAGAATTTCTATAATTTTATTAACAGCTATATTATCTCCTAATTTAGTGTCAACTGTAAATTTTATTAATGGGTTATTACTCTTTTTCCTTAATCTAAGGAAAAAAAATACTAAAGCCAGTCCAGCAGCATTTCTTTTAGAAAGCACTTTAGTATGAACTGTCTCCATGACTGAATTCATTACCCTTTTGCATTAGTCTTTTGTTTATCATCTTTAAACCAAACCAATCTTTATTAATTTTCTAAGGCATTTTCCCTAGTGCTCTTATCATGATTTATATATTGCTCTTTTTCTCTACAATTTTCCTAACCCTATCAAATTGGTCTCACTCTAACCCCATGAGTTTGTTCATTACTAATACCTTTTAGAGGGATTACTGCAGCTTTTATTCTTTGGTATTTAATTAAAAAAAAAAAGATCTTCATGTTTAGTATTTGTTGATCCCTCTGAAACTGGGCTTTATAAACAAATAGGAGTGCATTATGAGAAACTGATCATAAGATGTTTCTTAGCCCAAATGATCTCTTCCTTCTCTGTATGCACTTTAAGATTTTATTTATTTATTTATTTATCTATCTATTTATTTTAGAGAGAGGGAGGGAGAGAGAGAGAGAGGGCACCTGGGTGGCTCAGTCAGTTAAGTGTCTGCCTTCAGCTTAGGTCATGATCCCAGGGCCCTGGGATCAAGTCCTGCATTGGGCTCTCTGCTTCTCTCTCCCTCTGCCTGCTGCTCCCCCTGGTTGTGCTCGCTCTCTCTCAAATAAATAAATAAAGTCTTTAAAAATAAAAGAGAGGGGGGGAGAGTGAGAATGAGTAGGAAAGGGGCAGAAGGAGAGAAGCAGACTCCACGCTCAGTGTGGAGTTCAGTCTCATGACCCTGAAATCATGACCTGAGCCAAAATCCAAGGGTCGGATGCTTAACCCACTGAGCCACCCAGGCGTCCCACTCTGTATCTACTTTAAGCACTTAATCATGTACTGCCCAGCAACGCATTCAAAGGCCTATCACAACTAACCATTCATGCTTACCCACAAGTCTCTAACATTTGACATTCTCTGTGATACATTATACCCTTTAAGGACTCTGCTTTTTTACCTTATTATTCCATTAATTTACATTCCTTTATAATATCAGTTTGCCAAAAATGAACCACATTCTTCAAAGCCTGGTTAAAACATCACTTTCTTTGTGAAACCTTTCCCAGTTCCTCGTGCCTTCTATAGTATAAAGGGCAGTTCATTAAAGTCATATACTACTTTTCATTATTGTGTATAGGTTATGTCTCTCCTAGATTTTAAGAAATGGAGTTCTGTCTTATTTATCTTTTTTTTTTTAATTTATTTATTTGTTAGAGAGAGAGAGAGCGAGCACAGGCAGACAGAGTGGTAGGCAGAGGCAGAGGGAGAAGCAGGCTCCCCGCGGAGCAAGGAGCCCGATGTGGGACTCGATCCCAGGACGCTGGGATCATGACCTGAGCCAAAGGCAGCCGCTTAACCAACTGAGCCACCCAGGCGTCCCTATCTTTTTTTTTTTTTAAAGATTTATATGGTGTTTTGTTTTTTTTTAAGATTTTATTTATTTATTTGACAGACAGAGATTACAAGTAGGCAGAGAGGCAGGCAGGTAGAGAGGAGGAAGCAGGCTACCCGCTTAGCAGAGCTCGATGTGGGGCTTGATCCCAGGTCCCCAGGATCATGACCTGAGCTGAAGGCAGAGGCTTTAAACCCACTGAGCTACCCAGGCACCCCCTTATTTATCTTTTTAACCACAACTCCTGACACATAGTAGGCACTCAGTAAAATCATACTGATTTGTATTCATTTGTACTGTTATTTTACTGTTTTATCTATTGGTATCTTGCCTCTCTGACCTGTCCTGTTAGAGATTCTCAGATTTCTTTTTTTTTTCCCAAAGATTTTACTTATTTATCTGACAGACAGAGATCACAAGATGGCAGAGAGGCAGGCAGAGAGGCGGGGCGGGGTAGGGGGGAGAGCAGGCTCCCCGCTGAGCAGAGAGCCCGATGTGGGGCTCGATCCCAGGACGCTGAGATCATGACCTGAGCCAAAGGCAGAGGCTAAACCCACTCAGCCACTCAGGCAACCCTCAGATTTCTTTAAGTTCTATACTACCTGGCATATCCTTAGCACATGATCAAGAATCTTTGAGTTGGAAGAAATGTTAGATATAGTACAGCCCCAAATCTCAACCAATACAAGGATCCATTTTACTGAATACCTTTGTTTAACTATCTCTAATAAGGAGCATGACCATATGGACTGGTTTACTCAGGATAGCCCTAATATAATTAATGGCACCCTCGTTCACTCTCAAAACTATCAGAGTTTTGTTAAGTTTTATGGTCATCTTAATAATGAAAAACTGCTTACTTCCTCACAAGTAGTAAACAGGTGAACAGTCCTAATTATTGTATCTTTTGAATTCTGAACCATGTAGATGTATTGCCTATTCACAGAACACTTTTAAAAATTTCCCCTTTGTTATAGGTAGGTAAGGGTAGAGTTCTAGGACTAAGTGAAATAATTAAGAGTACAGGCAAAATTTAGTATGATAAATAAATCAGGGGCACCACGGTGGCCCAGTCAGTTAAGCATCTGACTTGAATTTGGCTCAGGTCATGATCTCAGGGTCATGAGATTGATCCCTGTGTTGGGCTCCATGCTGGTGTGGAGCATGATTAAGATTCTCTCTCTCCCTCTCCTCTGAATTGCATGTGCAGGCATGTGTGCTCTCTCACTCTCCCTCTTTATATGTCTATATCTATATTTATCTATCTATCTCTATATATATGATAAATAAATTGGGGGCTAAGTGCAAAATGATTAATTCGACGAAAAATTAGGACATTTTCTTGAGACTTTAGATGGCTTATTAAAACAGAAAGGCACTGAGTAGAACTTAAAATAGCTTAATAGAAGCAGAGAAGAGCTAAATAAGCTTCATGGGCCAAGATTAAACAACAGGGGAAAATCCTTAGGAATAGTGGCTTCTATTTTGGCAACTTCAAAGGTCAATGAATATAAAAAATGATGTATGCTTCTAAAGAAGTTTAATTAAGATAAACTGTCTTGGCCAAGGTTTAAAGGAATAAGGCAATAAAAAGTCTTCATTTAAGTATAGTTTTTAATATCCAATGAGCAACACTTTATTCCTTCTAACCTAAGAAAAATTTAACTGTTCAATTATCTGAATCAGATTTTTCTGCTACACCTCCAGACTTTTATCTGAGCCAAAAACACACATGTCATGTTTCAGCCAAAATAAAATTCTGCCGCCAAGCTGTAATGCTCTGAAAAATGAATTTTGGAGTCTAACTGCATTTTAGAAGAATCACTCATTGGGTACAAACAATAATTCTGAAAAACATTTGGACAAATATCCATTTGTAATATATTTTCAAGCGCTCTCAAGAAATTGATTATTTGGAGTTTTAAAAGAAGATGGAAACATTCTCTAAGAATCATTTAAGTTAATGTGTACATACATATCTATAAAAGTGTAGGTAAATATAGCTCTCATCAAGATATCCATTCACATATACATAATGCATTTATAAGATATGTATACACACCTCCACATGAGAATATTTTAATCATCTCTAAAAAATTCTATCTAAAGAATTTAAATCTTTATTATTAATATTCTATATTAATAAATTAATATCTAAAGTCTTAAAATTCAAGATTATTTGGCTGAAGCTCTGAGAAACACAGTTAATCAAATATCTACTAGATCATATATGTACATTTTCTTGAGTCAAAAGGTCTCTGGATGTATATCTACAAGAAGATTTATCCTACTGAAATCTATTGGTATTGATCTAGTGGTTAAATGTAATGAAGAAGCAGAAAGTGATCCTTCAAATATACATTCTCAGATACAGTATAAGCCAGGCTTTTCCCAACTGATATTTGGGCCAGATAATTCTTTGTTGTGGATGGCTGTCTTGTACATTACAGGATTTTTAAATGTCATGTTTGGCCTCTATCCACTAGATGCCCGTTGAATTCTCTCATTCTCTACTGCCCACCCAGCTGTGACAACCGAAAGGGAGGAGAAAAATTGCTCCTGGTTGAGAATCACTGCTGTAAATAAGTGAGTCAATGTGGTATAGAACCGATTAGACTATACTGGGGTTCAAGAGGTTGGATTCTGCTAGAGTTTTTGGCTCTAACTTTGGGATCTTATATACATTACTGCACCCAGCCATTCTCAAAGGAGGTTATGGATGCTGGTATTGCTAAATCATTTAAGAACCTTATATAACAGATGAATCCACTTAACTTTGTTAGGCCATATATTTTTCTATTTTATAATTAAAAATATTGACTAAGAACTTTGATTTAGGCTTTAATGCCATAGCTTGTGATAAACCACTTCCTATACAAGTTCCCATACAGCTAGAAAAGCTGTAAAAATAAAAGAATAATAAAGGAGGTATGAGAGCACTGTCAAGGTAGCCAAGACTTGACAAGATCAGATCCCTGGGAGTAGAAAGAGCTAGGCTGACATTTTAAAAGTTGATCTTCCCCTCAGGGCATTTGCAGACTTTTGGTGCTTGATTAGAGGTTGAGAATCTAGGAAGAGGGCTTTTAATAAGACGTAGAGAAGCCAACAGAGCTTTTGACAATCTCCAGGGCTGCTGAGACAAAAACTGGATTTTGGGGCTGCCAAGGCAGTTAGAATTGAGGTGTCATGTTCTTGAAGAGAAGGAAACATAGTGGAGTAAGCTTGACACTCAGGATCTTCTCCTTTGAGGTATTTGTTAAATTTGTAATGTTATAGGACAAGAAGGCAAGACAGTAAGCAAAGGATCGCTAAAAGGCAGAGTAGTATTTTTAGCAGTCATATGATACCAACGACAACCTATGAAGGAGTATGGACCCTAGTAAATGCTGTAGGATTTCAGCTGAGATTTCAGGAGAGCTATAGCATATGAGTGGAGGCAAATTAGAAGCCTTACAAAAACTGTAAACCAATCTTGAGTTGGTTCAGTCCTCAACAGAAATGCTATAATTTAGCATGGACAGTATTTAGCATTTAATGAAAATGTATCAGGCAAGCCAAGATACAAGGCTGTCCCAAAAGAAGTAAAAAAACCAGACTCAAAGATGACTGAGATATTATAATTTTTGGACATGCAACTTATTATTACTGTGATTAACATGTTCAAAAAATAAATGACAAGGTAGACAATTATAGTATAGAACTTAAAACAATAAAAAAGAATTAAGTAATACAAGAAATAAAAAATGTGACTACTGAAATGATGAACTCAATAGATGTGCTGAAATGCAGATGGGACAAAGTAGAAGAGAGGATAGTGAACTAAATGCCAGGTCAGTACAAACATATAAGCTGAAACTTAAGGAGGAAAATGAAAGAAATTACAAAAGATCATAAAAGACATACAGGACACAATAAAAAGGCCTAAGAAATGAGCAACTGGTGTCCCAAATGGAAAGAGAGGAATGCAATATCTAAAGAGATAATGGTTGGAAAATGTCCAAAACTGGTAGGAGTCTTCGATCACAGATTCAGGAATTACTAAACCCCAGCAGGATAAATACAAGAAAAACCAGAATCAAGTCCAAAGTTAAAGTCAAAATCTAAATTCTAGAAAAATTCTAAAAAGCAGACAAAGAAAATAGAAATATACAAAGAAGCGAGAATAAGACTAACAACTGACTTCTTGACAAAAATAAGAGAATCCAAAGATTATGGAAGGTCATCATTAAAGGGCCAAAGAATATAACTTCCAATGTAGAGTTCTGTGCTTACGGAAAGGCAAAATAAAAGATATCTCTAGGGGCACCTGGGTGGCTCAGTGGGTTAAGCCTCTGCCTTTGGCTCAGGTCATGATCTCAGGGTCCTGGGACCGAGCCACACATTAGGCTTTCTGCTCGGCAGGGAGCCTGCTTCCCCGACTCTCTCTCTGCCAAATAAATAAATAAAATCTTAAAAAAATATATCTGTAGGGGCACCTGGTGGCTTAGTTGCTTAAGCATCTCACTCTTGTTTTCAGCTCAGGTCATGATCTCAGGGTTGTAAGACTGAGCTCTGTGTTGCGCTCTGTGCGGGATGTGGAGCCTGCTTGGGATTCCCTCTCTCTCCTTCTGCATGCCATCCCAACCTCCACACTCGCCCCCGCCCCTCTTTCTCAAAAAGACACAAAACACAAAAAAACAAAAAAGCCTGCAAACAAAACCTGAAAGAATTCACACGCTGATTGAAAACTAAAACAAGCTGTGTAGGCTGAAGAAAAATGATAAAATAATTCATAATTATCCAGAAGAAAACATGGAAATGAAGGAAGATGAGAAAAACAATGGAAAGAGTAAAATTCAACTGCACAAAATGATAACAGTATTCTGTCACTAAAAGGCATTAAAATGTAGAATTAAGGTGACTGACAACAATTATACAAAAAGTTGGAAGTCTTAATGGAATTAAAATATTCTAAGATCCTACCATTGTTTGAGAAGTGGCAAACCTTATAGTTTATATTTGACTTTAATATGTCAAGGATACATTTTGTAATCTTAGGGCAAACTTCAAAAGGATTATACAACTGCCAAGCAAACAGAAAAGGAAATGATAATAAAAAATACTTGTTCAATCCAGAAAAATAAAAAAAAAACAGGAAAGAAGAAAAAAAAGAAGATAAACATGTGGCAAACAGGAAAAAAAAGTAAGATGTGAGACAGCAATCCAATT
This sequence comes from Martes martes, assembly GCF_963455335.1. NCBI lineage: Eukaryota > Metazoa > Chordata > Mammalia > Carnivora > Mustelidae > Martes > Martes martes. Next base: position 51,836,101 of record NC_137902.1, read on the forward strand.
ATATGAGTAATGTATATTGAATATAAATAGACTCCAATCAAAAGACAGAATGAATTAAAGAAACAATAAAAGTGCATTCCAAGTACAAAAAAATCTTGTATTTAAGAACATAGAAAGGTCAAAAGTAAAAGGATGGAAAAACAATGCAAACACTAAAACAACATAAAGATTGCATAGTTATACTAATAATAGACACAAAAGATATTCAGGCAAGCACCATTAGAGGTAAAAAAGAGTATTTCCAAACGATAAAAGGTTCAGTCCATCAGGAAGATAAAAGAATTCTAAACTTATATACATGTACATGTAAGTTATATACATGTACATTTAACTTACACATGAAAAATATATAAAGCAAAATTAGATAGAACCAAAAGGAGAGAGATAAAAATCCCAATCATAGCAGGATACTTTAATGAATGTCTCTCAATAACTGATAAAAAAAGCGTACAAAAACCAAATAAGATTATAAATGATCTAGACAACAAACTCAGCAAACATGACTTTACTGTATATATTAAGACTATGTTTAAGAATGTCAGCACAATAAAGAAAAAGAATGTCAGCATATACATTGTTTCAAATGCACAAAGAACATGCACAGAATTGACCATATGATATTTAATAAGACAAAATTATAACAAATTTTGAAGAACTAAAATCATTTGGCATACTTGACCACAATGAAATTAAACCAAATAACAGAAACAAAGAAATAATTAGAAAATCTCCAAATATATTCCAGGTATTTAAAAATTAGGCAAAACTTCCTAAGTAACTTACAGATTAAAGAACAAATCACAAAAGGAATTAAAAAATGTCTGAACTAAAAATAATGAAAATAGACACACCAAAATTTAGAAATTAAATATGCAGAAAATAGAAGAAAGAGGATAGTATCAAAAATTTAAAAAATAAAAAAACAAACATTCAATGGAGAGAATTAACAAAGTCAGAGTTGGTTCTTTTCTTTTTTTAAAAAATTTATTCATTTGTTAGAGAGACAGAGCGAGCGAGCACAGGCAGACAGAGTGGTAGGCAGAGGCAGAGGGAGAAGCAGGCTCCCCACCAAGCAAGGAGCCCGATGTGGGACTTGATCCCAGGACGCTGGGATCATGACCTGAGCCGAAGGCAGCCGCTTAACCAACTGAGCCACCCAGGCGCCCCGGTTCTTTTCTTTTTTAAAAAATTTTATTTATTTGGGAGAGTGAGTGAGAGAAAGCACAAGCAGACTCCATGGTGAGTAGGGAGTCCAACAAGGGGTTTGATCTCAAGACCCTGGGATCTAACCTGAGCCGAAGGCACATGCTTAACCAACTGAGCCACCCAGGCACTCCAGTTCTTTATAAGACTAATAAAATTGATAAACCTTGTAATGGCCATGAAAATGTGCCTTTCAGATGAGCCAAGTGGAGCTATGCTTTGAAATTCACCACTGCATTCATACTGAGGCCATGCTTCCCCTGAGCACAACAGAAATAGCATGGAGACCTACTCCTGAGATGTGTGGGACTCCTTTGGATAATTTTAGCTTGAGGACTTCTCTCTGGCTTTGTTAAAACTTGATTATATTGCAATCTATGCCTCTTCCTGCCTAACCTTCATTCAGTCCTGCTCTTCAACACAGAGGTCAGACCTGTACTATAGTCTGAGAGGTCTGTCTCCTTGTTTCCTCTGGCTCCTAACTTATCTTCCATTACAGGTGTTTCCTTCAATAAATCTCTTGACTGTCTAACCTCGTCTTGGCATCCATTTCTTTGAAAATCCAAATTAGCATAAACTTATATGAAGTATAATCAAGGAAAAGGGAAAGGGCATATATTTAATTTTAAAACTAGGAATTAAAAAAGGAACATCACTATAGATCCTATAGTGATTAAGAGAATGAGAGAATATTAGAAATAATTTTATGTTAATAAATTTGAATATTTAGATGAAATAGACAGAAATACAACCTATCAAAACTGACACAGGAAGAAATAGAAAAAATCAGACATTCTTATTCAATTAAAGAAGAATCTGTAATTAAAAGCTATCCAACAAAGTATTCTCTAGGCCCACATATTTTGATGGGTGAGCTCTTTCAAATATTTATGTAAAGTAAAAAGAATCGCAAGCATGGGGCACCTGGGTGGCTCAGGGGGTTAAGGCCCCTGCCTTTGGCTCAAGTCATGATCCCAGGGTCCTGGGATCAAGCCCTACATCAGGCTCTCTGCTCACCGGGGAGCCTGCTTCCCCCACCCCCCGCCTCTGCCTGCTCCTCTGTCTACTTGTGATCTCTGTCAAATAAATAAATAAAATCTTAAAAAAAAAAAAAGAAAAAAGAACCTCAAGCTTATAAAACTCTCCCAGAACAGAAAAAGGGCCCTTCCTAATTCACTTTATAAGGTCATCATAATGTTCCTACCCAAACTAACAAGGATGTTACAAAAAAGGAAAATTAAGAAACAAACCCTTTCATAACAACACTGCAAAAATCTGAGAAAAATATTATCCGATCAAATCCAGTGGTATATTAAAAGAATATCATAACAATATTGGGACTATCCCAAGAACGCAAAGGTGGTTTACCATTCCAAATTCAAGCTGTAATTCACACATTAAAAAGGTAATTTCTAATAGATGCAGAAAAGTTATTTGATAAAATTCAAGATCCTTTCATGACTAAAAACATCTTAACATCATCAACGACAAAACTCTCTGCAAACTATTACTGAAAGGAAACTTCTTTACTCTGTTAAGGAGGAACTATAAAGGGAATGCAGCAAACCTTATCCTTTCTGATAAAATACTGAAGGTTTTCCACAGGAAACTGGGAATGAGACAAAGATACTTATAACCATTTCAATTATACTCATATTCATTGTTTTTCACTGTGCTAATAGTGCAGTAGAAAAATAAAAAAAATAAATACAAAGACTGGGAAAGAAGAAATGAAATCATCATTATTCACAGATGGTATCATTATTACATAGAAAATCCAAAAGAATCAACAGACATATTATTACAATTGGTAAGTGGAAACAATGTCATTATAAAAAAATTTATACACCAGAGAAACACAAACAGAAACTGAAACTAAAAGGATGCCATTTAAAAATGGATAGCATCATTCCCAGAGATGTGCTCTTACTGAAACGGGTCAATATGAAAATAGATAAATTTGTGCATAAAAGACCTTCCAGTCTATCTGATGTGTATCTCTGTAGTTCTGAGAAGCAAAAGTATTTAAAACAATAAGGGCTTGTATCTAGAGTTGTGACAGTGTGTGTGCATCTGTGTGTATATAGGTGACAGTGGGTAATTGAGAACATGTTGATGGATAATGAGATTGGGGGGCGGATATGTGTATGTATGAAACACCAATCAGTTCTGAGCAATGATAGAAAGGTTTTCTACTGACCTTTATAACTATGAAGGCTTCTACAGTTGATCTGAGCTCAGAATTTACAAAAAAAGAATAGTATCAAAAACCAAATAATAACTGGAACGCCTGGCTGGCTCAGTTGGTAGAGCATGTGACACTTGATCTCAAGGTCATGAATTCAAGCCCCATGTTAGGCACAGAGGTCACTTTAAAAAATACAAAAAACAAATAATAAGAGTCTTATAAAAGTTATATATGTGAGACCATTATACTGAAAAAAAGCTAACATTTTGAGAAAAATTAAAGACCACCTAAATTAACAGAGAAATATATTCTATGAATTGGAAGACACAGCATTGTAAAGATGTTAATTCTTTCCAAACTGGTTCACAGATTCAATATAAAATTCAATTCAATAAAATTCTAGTAAGAATAAAAAATTTCAGGGGGGCAACAACAATCTGATTCTAACACTTATGTGGAAATGCAAAGAGCCAAGAAAAGTCAGGACAATCTTGAAAAACAAAGTTGGAAGTCTGGCATTACCAAATAAAAAGACTAATTATGAGTTAAGTAATTAAGAGAATGTAAACTGGTTATAATAAAGAAAACAATGGAATAGAATAGATACTCTAAAAAAGACACATAGATATAAGGTAACGTGAAATGTGACAAACATGTCAATTTACTGCAGTAAGGGAAAAATGTTCCTTTTAATAAATGATGGTGGGTCAACTGGTTATTCATATGGGTAAAAGAAATGAATTATCCCTTTATCCCATACCATATATAAAAATTCTAATTCCAGAAGAACTATGAAAAGAGTAACGTAAAAATTTTAGGGAAAAAAAGAGAACAGGAAAGTCTCTCAATAAGCGAAGGATATGCAAAGATTTTCTTTAAAAGAATATGAAAAATACTATCCATAAGGGGGAAAACATTATTAACTGGACTATATTAAATATGAAAAGCTTTATTTATCAAAAGATACCATGAGAGAATGAAAAGGCAAGCCACAAGGTAAGAGGATATATTTGCATTACATTTATCTAGCAAAATACTTGTATGCATACTGCAAAGAATTATACATCAAGATGACAATCTAATATGGGCAAAAGACAGGAACTTTACAAAAGAAGATATCTAAATTCTAATAAGCAGATGAAAAGGTGTCTCACCTCATTAAATTGGGGAAATTCTAATGAAAACACAATGAGAAACTAGAGCATACTCACCGGAATAGCTTAAAATAAAAAAACATAGATGGCAGAAAATGCGGTGAAAATGTGGAAAAACAGAAGCCATTCTATGTACTGCTGGTGGGTATAAATTGGTACCACCGCTTCAGAAAACTAGAAGTGAAAAATGGAACTCTTCTGTTGTGTAACTATGGTGGTGGCTGCATGATCTTACGCATTCGTTAGAGCACGCAGAACAGAGACACCGTGAGGGGTAAACTTTACTTACTAAAAACCCAACCTAGATATGAAAGGAAATCAAAATGGAATACAAACTTAACTGTACTACAATGAATAATGTAACCACACTGAAGTGGATGGAATAAAACTAACCTGAAGTGACTTTGGATAACAGTATTTTGACCAGACATCAGAGGGTAAAGACAAAAAGAATTGTAAGCAAATATATACTCTAGGAAGTAAATATGTTTTGCATAAGGGTGTGAGTAAGTAATTCAAAACTGGCTTAGGATCGAACAAATAAGTAAATATATTTTAGATAACGAGAGCCAGAACTTTCAATGTCAGAGGAAGAAGTTAAACGGAAGGAAAGGGTGTAGGCTAGAATGAACTCTGTTGTTGGATTGGAATCAAAGGTATCAGCAGTTTCAACTCATGGAATTCAAATATATAAATAGATAGATAGATATGGAAATAAATACAGATGGATATGTATGCATGAGTTATTATACGTATATATATTGCCAATCTATTTGCTAAGAGGGTCCCAAAGCAATGATTCTCAATTAGCAATGAGCATGTCTAGCACCCAGATCTGGGTTTCTAAATACCATTTGCTAATTAAAGGAACCAGGGTTACTTGAAGAAGTGGTTGATTCCAGGACTGAAGCAGGGAAAATACAAGGAACTAAAACAACATAGTTTGTCAAAAAGTAAGATAATGCTCAAAAAAGGATGGAGACAGAGCAAGATAAAACGTCTATATACTGGGTGATTCTCTTTCAAAAAAAGGCAGAGCTAATTGTTAGTAATAGAAACCCAAATAATAGGGGCTTCTAAGTGCTACAGGTGTTCTACCTTGATCTGGTGACACAAGTGTGTTCACTTAATAAAAAGTAGTACCAACTTCATTTGCATAAAACTTAAAAACAAACAGTGTAAGATGTTCTATATTTTGATTATGGTGAGTATTTAGTGAAATATATGTGTATTTTATATAGATACATATATATAATCTATACCTCAATAAATCTGACTGGAGGTCCCACCAAAATAACGTTATAATAGGATTAACATTTGCCTAGGCTAGTTTCCCAGGGCTAGGCCTCTCTAGGGCTGGGTCTGAGATCACTAAACCATACAAACCATGACGCAAAGATATTCCTTTGTCAGGAATGTGACAGTTCCATGTTATTCTAAAGTATTTTTGACCTCTTGGTTAACTAAAGGACTTTGTCTTTTGTGGTTACAAAGATCTAAAAATGGAACATGAGTTAATAACTTAGTTGTTTATATTCCTGGTTAAGAAATACGCATTCTTCAAAATTCAAAGAACTTTTTTTCTACGAATGTCCTATATAGCCATTCTGAAAAAATGCTACTTAATTTGTTCTTTCCACACCATCACCAACCTATGCCGACAAGATCATCATTTAAATGTTTTGGCTGTAGTATAGATAACATTTTCAAAATGACTTATAGCAATATTTTCTAGGAGTAGGAGTTGTGATGATGTGCTGACATTTTTCTTCCAGCTGCTGAAGTTGTTTTTCTTTAGAGTTTGCATTTTCTATTCCACACTCTCCGTACTTTATGTCTACCAGAACTGCAAAGCACGTTGACCTTTTCCTATAGAGTAATGTACAGCACTGAGTACTATCAAAGAACATAACACTTCACTAGCAAATGGGGTGACAAGTTTCTTTAAGGTCTCATGACCTTGAAGACATGAAGACAAGAAACTTCAATAACTCCATTTACTTATAAAGAAATGACGAAGGGCACTATGATGTGATTATCTTAAATTATAAGCAAATCAAATGCAGTTACTATTTAAAATAATATATGTAGATTGCTAGTAATAGATGAGTACATGACACTTTGTGATTTATCAGGAGAGAGAAGCATTCACCAAGACTTATTGAAGTACTAGATGCTTAGCTGCTAAAAGGTTCTATTTCTATCATCCCACAAAATCATAGACTTGAGGCAACATTATTAAACCACCTAATCCAGTGGTTTTTAAGGCAAGAGATGGAGGATAGACAGCATTGCTATATTACCTAGGGGATCTTTTCAACAAATACACAACCCTACACTTCCCAACCCCCACTCTACAACCCCCATTCTCATACATCTTCTTGAGGATGTATATTCTAATACTTTTCACAGGAATGTATCTGGTTCAATCGAATATACTTCCATGGAGGCAGGGCTATATTTACTAAATGTCCACTAGGTGACACTGATATGGCAGCCCCTATCTTCCAGTTGAAAAACTAATGACCTAATCTGCTTTCTCCTGTTGGGCAAAATTATAATTCAAACAAAGAATTCTGAAAGTATTCAGAAAAATCTACAATTTATTCTTTTTTTTTTTTTAAGACTTTTATTTATTTATTTGACAGACAGAGATCATAGAGAAGCAGGCTCCCTGCTGAGCAGAGAGCCCGATGCAGGGCTCGATCCCAGGACCCTGGGATCATGACCTGAGCCGAAGGCAGATGCTTTAACCCACTGAGCCACCCAGGCACCCCTACAATTTATTCTTTAGTGAACCTATTTCATTGTGTCACAATGAACCAAAGTGTGAAATGCATTATTTTCAATTTAGAATAAAAATCTTTTTGCTTTTACCAATTTTTAGGGACATATTTACTACAGAAACTTGGAGAAATGTAAACTTTCTGCAAAGACATATATATTTGTGTATGTGCCTGCATGTATGTAAATATTCATGCACATAAAATATTTATTTTTACAGTTGTTAATGTAATAAGGTATTAATATAGGAAGACCTCACCAGTAGGTACTATCTGGTAGGTAATAAAAATCTTTAGTCTTAGTTTTTCTACATTTATAGATACAGGAATGACTTCCTTGACCTGACTCTCATGCTACCTAACAGGTTCATTCAATATTTATTAAAAGGATCAAAAAGTACAGAATCATATTTTCTTTCCTGTCATCATTCCTGGCTTCTTACTCTTATTACATTCCAGTGTTCCTTGCCACCCCCTCTAGCACCCCAGAAAAGCTTAAAACTCAATTAACCTGCAAGCAATGAGACAATGATTGATGTGTGACAAAACCTCTAGGATAGATGGATATACAAAATGGATACACAACTGAAACAGAGGTGACAAAAAAAAAAAAAAAGACAGGTGTTAAAGACTTTAGAGTCACAATTTAGCAAAGAGGAATTCAAAGGAGGAACTACATATAAAATAACAGAAAGTGGTTTATGGACACCATATCTCAAAAGGAGAAAGGTCTCTAGAATTAAATACCAAGAAAACTGATTTTGTTACATTACTGCTAAATGCCAAAAACTTAGCAATGATCATTTAAAAATATTCTATAGTGTGAGGTTTAAGGAACAATGATTCCTAATTAGTGTTTTAATAAGTGTGTTAGCACTGCCTTGTGCCATTCTGGAATGTCACTTATGGTAAATTAAGGGATACTTTCCCTCCCCATCTTCCATTAGTATTTTAATGCTAGGAGGTGGGAAAAAGCTGATCCATATTCAAGAGCAAAGGAGGAAAAACAATAACAAATTGGCATCTCTTCTGTGAATTGCCCCACAGGCCAAGCATTTTTATGTTCTTAATCATTATTAAATGACTTAACATGACACCCAGAGCCTGGCGAATGATTGCATCCTGACATGAGAACGAATTACAAATGAAATGAAAGATCAAGCCGTATTAGAGGATTGCCTCTGGGAAATGAAAATCTTTAATTCTCTTTTATTATTGACATTTATTTGGCTGCCATGAATAACAACATAGCAAAGAGATTCAGCTATGCTTGTGCACTGAATAGCTTATCCCAGGGCTCAAAACTGCATTAACATTTATCATGTTTGCTTTTGTAGCTGACACCACTGAACAGATTCTCTATCCATCTTGTATTTATCATGCATTGCAGATATAGTGCATCCTCTAATTTAAGTTCATTTTCATAGAGTAGGAAAAGCAAAGATTAGCCAATGTCTTTCCTCAAATAAATTCCTGCTAGTAAGTGTTCCTAAGACTGGTTTAATAGATTTAATAAAGAACAAAATGAGTTGACAAAGAAATTGAGTCACAGGAAGGGGGGGTAATTTTAAAGGTTTCAACTTTGGGGAAATTTGCAAATTCACAATGAGGAAGACACTTGTATGACATGTATATCTGGAATATATAAAGCCTTAAAATAAATGTCTCCATAAAGAGCAACCAAATAGCATTTTATGAATCTGCAGGCCATACTACAGTTCCTGTAAGATAAGAAGTCTGCATGTTTTTCACTTTTCCAAACACTGTGTATTGCTAAGACAGGAACAGGCCACGTACTATAGGAGACAGCAATCCAGATAGTTATTATCAATGCAGGGATATCTTTTCATGACATTTCTTTTCCCTCTTGCAAAATTAACATGTGGCTTTTTCTGTCATTACAATTAAAGATTATATGGTACCTGATGCCTTTGCTCATATGATCCTCTTCGGTAAGATGACTGGATTGCCCTTCTTTCTTTAAATCCTTCCTAGAATTCAAGGCTCAGCAAGGATATCAATGTGTCTTGGGAAAACCACTTAGTATCTCTGATTCTTTTTTTTTTTTTTAAAGGCTCATTTATTTTAGAGAGTGAGAGAGTGTGAGCATGAGCATGGGGAGGGGCAGAGGGAGAGGAAGAGAATCTCAAGCAAACTCCCCACTGAGCCAGAGCCAGATGCAGGGCTTGGTCCCTCAGCCCCAGGGAGAAACCAAGGGAGAAACCAAGAGCTGAACTCTGAACTGACTGAGCCACCCAGGCACCCCCATATCTCTGATTCTTGATTGAAAGTTATTTTTTAGTTTTCTTTCTGTTTTATAATTTTAATCATGGAAAATCTAAAACATATACACAAGTGGAAGTAATAACATAATGACCACCCCTTGTACATCCATCACCCAGCTCTACAATTACTAACTCATGATGAATATCATTTTATCTCTAACCCCACTTCACTATTTGTCACTCACTGAATTATTATGCAATAAATATTTTTGGAAGTAAGTCTTTGAATCTTGTTTTTGACAATTCTAAAGTAGGAAAGTTGTAATGAATTCATTCTAAGGTTCTTTCTCTCCAAAATTTAACAATAATTTCTTCTTTGACCCTTTTCCAGGCTTATAGATTTAATTCAACAAAAATTTACTTCACAGTCATTATAACAGCTTTCTTCAGGCTTAATCAGTTGATCTCCTTCTCTGAGTCAATATAACCCATACAGTTAGTACCAATAATCAAGAAGTATAATTATAGGGGTGCCTGGGTGGCTCAGTGGGTTAAAGCCTCTGCCTTCAGCTCAGGTCATGATCCCAGGGTCCTAGGATCAAGCCCCGCATCGGGCTCTCTACTCAGCAGGGAGGCTGCTTCCGCCTCTCTCTGCCTGCCTCTATGCCTACTTGTGATCTCTTTCTGTCAAATAAACAAATAAAATCTTAAAAAAAAAAGAAGTATAATTATACTTCTTTGTATTTATATTTTTATTATATTAATTTTATTTCCCAGTTAGATGTTTAAGGCTCATATCTTAAAATTCTGTTTAGTGGTGTACTAAAAAAACCCACAAAGGTAATTAATTGCTACTGTTTATAATAATTATTATTAACTGGTGGGTTTTAATCTTAATGGTTCAGACAGAATTAACAGGTTTGTATTTGGGGGCACCTGGATGGCTCAGTGGGTTAAAGCCTCTGCCTTCAGCTCAGGTCATGATCTCGGTTCTGGGATCGAGCCCTACATCAGGCTTTCTGCTCAGCAGGGAGCCTGCTTCCCCCTCTCTCTTTGCCTGCCTCTCTGCCTACCTGTCATCTCTCTCTGTCAAATAAATAAATAAAATCTTTAAAAAACAAACAGGTTTGTATTTGGTTTTAATAGTAGGTAGCATCACACTGAAAATATTAATCATTTAACCAATAAAATGTTTGTTTACTAGATGAAATTCCTATTCTATTTCTGTGTAAGAAAATAGATGACTGAGTAAAAACAGAAGTGAGGTTTTCTTCTTAAAGTTTAAAACTGAGGAAGTAACTTACCTCTGGATTTTATTTGTTTATAATTAGATAAATTTATTTAAGTTAAGCATAGGAATTTGCTAAGTAAATTTTTTTTTTCAGGAAAGACATTACTAGACTTGACAGTATCTCCAAAATATCAGAGTAAACAAACTAAATCAAAGTGGATTTAATCAACTGAATTTTAATAAATTACCTTCTTGAAAATGAAATCTTTTCTACTGAGGTAGAAGGTAGGTTTATTTACTAAAATAAAAACACTACAAAAGGTACATTTTCACAGAAATAGAACAAACAACCCTAAAACTTATATAGAACCACAAAAGATCCCTAATAGTAAAAGCAATCTTGAGAAAGAAGAACAAGGCTGGAGGCATCACGCTTCCTGATTTCAAACTATATTACAAAGAGATAGCAATCAAATCAGTGTGGTACCAGCATAAAAATATATAGACAGGGGCACCTGGGTGGCTCAGTGGGTTAAGCCTCTGCCTTCAGCTCAGGTCATGATCTCAAGGTCCTGGGATCAAGCCCCGCATCAGGGGGTTCTCTGCTCAGTGGGGAGCCTGCGTCCCTCCCTCTCTCTGTCTGCCTCTCTGCCTACTTGTGATCTCTCTCTCTGTGTCAAATAAATAATAATTAGAAAAAATAGACAGACACCTGGAAAGGACAGTGACTTCAATGAGTGGCGCTGGAAAAGCTGTCACATGCAAAAGAATGAAACTGGATCGTTATTATGGATGCCCAACACGCACATCAAAAGATGATTAACAGTAGTAATCATCAGGGAAATGTAAATCAAAACCACAGTGAGACATTACCTCACACCTGTTAGGATGCCTATTATCAAAAAGATAAGAAATAAATGTAGGTGAGGACATGGAGAAAAGGGAACACTTGTGCACTGCTGGTGGGACTCTAACTTGGTATGAAAGTTCCTTAAAAAATTAAAAATAGAACTACCATATGATCCATAATTCCATTTGTGTGTATTTATCTGAAAGAAACAAGAACACTAACTCAAAAAGATATCTACACCGCCATGTTCATTGCAACATTATTTATAATAGCTAAGACAATAGCTAAGTGTCCATTGATGGATGAATGGGAAATGTGTTGTATGTGTTTGTGTGTGCATGCGTATGATAGAATATTATCCAGTCATAAAGAAGGAGAAGAAAATCCTGTCATTTAAACAATATGGATGAACCCTGAGTGCATTATGCTAAGTGAAATCATTCAGAGAGAGAAAGACAAATACTCTATGATCTTACTGGTATGTGGAAACTAAAAAAAAAAAAAAAAAAGCAAAATTGAACTTATAAATACAGAGAACAGATTGGTGGTTGCCAGATGCAGGGGCTGGGGTGAGGAAAGCAAAATGCATGAAGGTGGTAAAAAAAAAATAAAAAGAAAAGTATGCTGTTTTCAAATAAATTATAATATAAAGAATACAGAATTCTGTCATAAATGACTAATCTTCATTATACTGGGCTTTGCACATGATTTCACACATACCTGTAGCCATTATAGTATCTTCTCTCCCTTGGGTGAAGATCACGATTCGCTGCCTCTTCGGGTTCACCTTTGGCAGAGCCTGTGTCTTTCTGGCTATCTCTTTAATGTCTTCAGTCTATTAATAAAGAGGAGGAAAAAGTTCTCATAACAGTACAATAAAACAAAAGTTACTAGTAGATTAAGGATTTAGCTTGTCATGTTCAAAATCGGAGGGATACACACCCCCATTATTCAAAACAGGAGGGATACACATCTCTATTATAAGAGTTATTCTTTTAAAATTTTAACCATATACAAAAGTAAATAGTACTAGAGCCTCCAAGGAACCCACCATCAAGTTGCAACAATTTAAAATTTATGATAAATTTTATTTAATCTATAGTCTCACCCACTTGCCTTTACATTATTTTGAAGCAAATCCCAGATACAATATAATGTTACTTGTAAATGTTTTATTATGTACCCCTGAAAGGTAAGGACTTAAACATAACCACATAACTATTATATTTTAAAAAATTAACAATAATTTCTCAATATCAGCAAATAGCCAATTTTCAAATTTCCAATTAAAGAGAGATTTGTAAAAAAAAAAAAAAAGAGGGGAGATATATTTAATTATTTTAGAGGTTTGGAGAATTATGCTGACTCTGGAAATAATGTCGTTAAAACGCCAAATCTTTCAAAGAACTAAAATGAGAGACGGAGATGCTGTTTCAAAAAGATAAAGTTAGGGGGGTGGGAGGTTGGGGGAACCAGGTGGTGGGTATTAGGGAGGGCACAGATTGCATGGAGCACTGGGTGTGGTGAAAAAACAATGAATACTGTTATGCTGAAAATAAATAAAAAATTAAAAAAAAGAGAGAGAGAAAAAAAGATAAAGTTAAAAAAACCTACAAATTAATTCTAGAAACCTGATACTATTTTTCATATCACATACGTCATGAAGTTTTACATCATAAATGTTTTGACTTGAAATCTAAATCCTGAGCTATCATCAGTAGGATGTTTAGAGTCATGTTTTCAACAATTTTAGGTAATTTAAAAATTCATGTCTGAATTCAGTGGGTCTCTAATCCATCTATGGTTTGGGCTTTATTGGTACTCTATCACTGTGCAATTTCAAACAGTTATGGAGAGAGACATACCAGAGGAGAAATATATCTGAGTGGAATCAAGTAAGTTTAATTAGAATATATAGGACAGAAAAATTTAGGTACTCAAGGTAGACAAGTCATAATGGTTACAAAGAACATCAGGAACTATGACATTTTTAAAGGTATGAAAACCTTTAGTGAAATATTTGTATGTTGTTTGTTCACTACATACTTAAGAAATTCCAGATGATACATGAAGCTAAGCTTCTTCTACACCTAACATGATAATTCCAGACAACCGCTGTTTCTGAAAGAACAGCCATGTGTGGTAAGACAATGCTGCTGACCTTTCAAACACGCTGACTATTTCACTTTTGGTTGCTTAATTTAGAACAAAACTAAGCCTGAAGTCTGATAATATAAGAAAAGAAATTTCCTCAGTTTTTGGGGAATGACTATTAGAAACGACTAGTAACAGCTGAAAGGACCAAAAAAAAAAAAAAATCAGAAAAAGCGACATAGTTACAATGTTTTCGCGCTCTCAAATAAATGTATACACTTAATTAAAATGACTGATATATATTCTCCCAATCTCCTTACCACACTTAGGTTTTACAACTGTCGGAGTTCTGCTTATGACTGAGTAGATTCATATTTAATAAAGATAAAGGGGTAAAACCCAGAAACACATTCACTTTATCATCTTGGGAGCAGAATGCCATGTATACAATGTTTTTAAAACAGAGGTCTTTCTTCAAAGTGGTATAAGGAATAAATTAAGAATGAGAATCTATGGTTGTCTTCTACCATGCCAGTAGGAAGACATATATATTTTTTATGGGGGTTTTGGTAACCTAATCAAAGAAACCTTTCTTATGTCTCAAATGAAATCTTATAAAAATGGCAATTCAAGATTGAAATAAACTTTCCAAATACAAAACACAAATCTTTACAAGATGGTCAAACTTTATTCTAATTGTATCCATGTCCACAGTTCATACAAAACTACTCTGTCACTCTGGGATCACAGTCAGTGAAGACCAAATCTAAATTTCTTACTATGCCTTTAAGGAGTCATTGTTTTGGCCTCAATAGTTGATGCCCATCTAGTATGAAAACTCTTTAAGCCTCAATTTTGTCTTCTCAAAGCTAAATATTTCTAGTTATACGGCTACCTCCACCTCCCTAGAGATTCTTCTCCTTTATACTTGGGCTAACATTTTAGCAGAATTATGAAATTACAAGGGACTTCAGAGAGTGACACACCTAGATTTGTGCATCTTGAGCAGGTAAATAAACCTTTGTGAGGCTCATTTCCTCATCTACAAAACTAAGTAAATATTTATGTTAAAAGACATTGGGTAGGAGGTGCCTGAGGGGTACAGTCAGTTGAGCTTCTAACTCTTGGTTTCAGCTCAGGTTGTGATCTCAGGGTCATGGGATCAAGCACTGCCTCGGGTTCTGTGCTCAGAGTGGGAGTCTGCTTTAAGACTCTCTCTCCCTCTCCCTTTGCCCCCCCCCCCCCCGCATGCTCTCCCTCTCTCTGTTTGTCTCTCTCAAATAAAATCTTTCAGAAAAATGATGTCGGGGGGGCGCCTGGGTGGCTCAGTGAGTTAAAGCCTCTGCCTTCAGCTCAGGTCATGATCCTAGGCTCCTGGGATTGAGCCCCGCATCAGGCTCTCTGCTCAGGGGGAAGCCTGCTTCCTCCTCTCTCTCTCTCTCTGCCTGCCTCTCTGCCTACTTGTGATCTGTCAAATAAATAAATAAAATCTTAAAAAAAAAAGAAAAATGATGTTGGGGGAGAAATATGCCTAAATAGTGGGCAGAAGTTTCAAGAGAATCTGGATATTTGCATAGTCTCAAAGTATCTCCCTTAAGATACTTCTCATTACAGATTAGTAGGTGAAATATTTGCACAGTCCTAAATATCACCCCCAAGATATTTATTAAATACAATGAGAAAATAGTAATTTTATAAAAAATAAACTGGCAAACATCACCTAAACCCAGTGATGAAAGTGAACATCACCAACATTAAGACAATGGGACATCATGCACATCCCCAATATGATGCACTGAGAAGGGCAAATCACTTCTGTGGTATTTCTGGCAAAATGCGTAACTTCAACTTAACAGAAAATATCAGAGAAACTCAAATTGAGGGGCATTTATAAAATGATTGGCAAGTACTCTTCAAAAGGATCAAGAACATGAACTAGGAAAGAATGAGAAACTGTCACAGATAAGAAGAGACAAAGGAGACATGACAAATAAATGCAGTTTGTTTTCCTGGATTAGATTCTCAAACAGAAAAGGGAGTTAAGGAGAAACTGGTGAAATCTGAATAAAGACTATAGTTCAGTTGTTGGTAGCATCCTAATGTTAACTTCCTTGTTTTGATCATTATACTTTCATTCCTTTAAGATGTTACATTAGGGAAAGCTGAGTGTACTATTTTTGCGAATTTCCTAAGTCTAAATTATTTCAAAATAAAAAGTTGAAAATAATTGTTGTGAGGATGAAAGAAGATGCGGTAAGTGAAAGACCTTAATGCAATATTTAGCACATGCTACATACTTAATAAATATTAATTTCTTACCTCTAATGACCATCATTTTAATACTCTCCAAAACTGTCATATCCTGAGGTTGCCCCAAAATCTCTAGAAAGGGCCTCAAGAGTTTTGAGTATTGGGAATGCAATTATGGTATCTAATAAGGGAGGAGAGAAAGGAAAAAGGGGGAAGGAGTAGAAGAAAGCTCATACAATTTAGCTATAAGCAATGGATATAGCTCTGAAGTGCTCACTAAATCTAACTTCTACAGGCAGTAGGTATTATTCTCATATCCTCATTTTGTAGGTGAGTAAAATGAGTCACAGGGTAAGAAGCTTCCTAAGGTCATAAATACACTAAGTGGTAGAGCCAGGGCTAGCACACACGAAGTCTGACTCCAGAAATTATACTCTTAACCAATATTCTATGCTATCCACAGATCATACTGCCTTTTGAATTCCGGCAGTGTGGTTTCTGTTGTTATCACAAAACTATAGCATGTTCAACTGAAATAACTTTTCTGCCACATGCACAAGTCATTACTGATCTCGTATTTAAGTTTGCTATTTTTTCCTCTTAATTATTCTGGCTTATATTTTACCCTAGTGATTTTCAATTTTTGACTTCCAAGATATTTCTCATTTTCCAAGGTCATTTGGAAATCTAATCTCCTCCTCCAATATGTTAGGATGTGAGTAAGAAAGAAGTGTAGTATATAAAGTACGAGACTTAAAGAGCTGGCTCTGGTTCTGGCTCCATGATATATAAGTGTGACCTTGAACAAGTCATGTAGCCTGTTTTATTGTCTGTTGAACTGATATGGCAATACATGCTCTACCTACCCACAAAAGGTTTGTGTGAATATGAAATGTATTAATCACATGTTGGAAAAGGTTTTTATAAGCTGTGAGGTATTTTATAAATGTTAAATTATGCTTTTATTGTTACTGCTGATCACACACTTAAATTTAGCATTGTCTTCCAAATTAAAGAATACACTCTCTTCATTCCATTTTTAACAAGCTGATGATACAAATGTTAATACTGTCATAATCTACCTACTCCTATAGAATACCAATTGCAGTGTTCCCACACATTGCCTCACTTAACCATATCACATTCTTTTGTTTTCCAAATAGAAACTCCTATAATAATTATGGTGTTCACTTGACGTGTCAGTCTCGAGTCTTATCTCCTACTACCTCCTCCTCGCTTACTTCATTCCAGTCACACTGGCCTTCTGTCAGTTCTTGGAGTACACAGCACATTATGCTCTTTCCCCTTTGGGAGCCTGTGTACTCCTGTTCCCTCTGTTTGAAATTTGTTTCCCTGTTGTTTGTTTGTCTTGCTTTTTTCTGTCAATGCTAGATACCCGTATTTTTCAAGTTTTACTTTCCTCAGAGAGTCATTCCATGACTATTGTATCTAAAAAATAGGAACCTCTCCCACGTTTTCTTTCACAGTTCACTCTCTGATCATTTCTTTCTTGTCTTCAGGGTCTATCAAAGTGTTAGGCAAAGAGTTAGTGCTCAGTAAATATTTATTGAATGAAAAGTGACTAAATGAAAAGAATTAAAAGACTACCTTTCTCTTTCTGTTACTTTTAAAACTGTCCTCTTTTGGGACTCAGTCACCTAGAAAAGCAGCATTGTAATCTCTTAGCCAGCAGAACCTAACCTAGTGTCTTATTTCTAGAAACTCTGGGTCATCATTCACTGTATTCTTTGTATTTGTGAGGAACACAAGAACCTTAGAAAAATCCTGGGAGAATTCTTTGGGAATCAATACCCCCTGAATACTCTGTGGACCTTCTCTCCAGTGTTGATCAATGGAATTTTCTGCGATGATGGATATGTTCTACATCTGCACCGTCTACTATGGTAGTCCCTAGCTACACAGGCTATAGAGTAGACTTGAAATGTGCCTATAGAGATTTAGGAAATGAATTTTAAATTTTATTTAATTTTAACTAATTTGAATTTAAATAGCCTTATGTGGCTAATGGATGCCATATTGGATAACACAATTCAATACTTTCTTGTCTCAGTGGTAGAAGATGATAGAGTCATCAATGGTCAGAGAAATATTACAAGTCTGAGATCCTCTGGATAGAGTCAGGGTCTGTGGGGGAAAAGTTGGAAAAAGGAAAAGGATTGTTTTGTTTTCTCTGTGGTGAGAAGTAATATATGTTAGAGATGTAAAATAAAATTAAAATTTGTTGCTTGGAGTAAACTGAATAAATGACCCCGTAGAGAAGGTATAAATTATCCTCATCATTTGGCATAGATTCCATTGCACAAAGAATGAAAATACAAAGAATACTGTATTTAGGTTTTGAAGGGATTTTCTTTATTTTTTATCTTTTTTTCTTTAGTTAATTTAAATCAATTTTCAATACAGCTTTTAAAAGGTTTTATAATGAAACATATTTTTAAGTACCTTAACATATTTTTAAGTACCTTATTTTTATTTAGGTTCTAAGAATATAAACCTTTAATCGCCTCCGTTCAAGATAAAGTAGATTTAAAAACACACTGCAGTCTGAACTGATTTTCCAGAATAAAAAAAGGCCTCATGAAACTTTTTACCTCAAGAATTGTCATTTTAAATTCTTAGCAGGTCTGTCATTTAAATCAGGCAGTATGCAATTTTCTATCATATATATATATATATATATATATATATATATATATATCTCCTCTCTCTTCTGCTTTGTACTCTGCCCAGCTCCAGTTTTTATCTTATTCTCCAGTGCCCTCCTAAGCTGCCTCTTCTTACTAAAAATTGCCCAATTCATTTTAAAGATTAAAGATTTTTTTAAAAAGAAAGATTATCTAAAATTTGCAGAGAAGCTAACCAGACTATCATAAACAATGCTACTGAAGATATTTCCTGATGAATAAACACTGTTTATTTTTAGAGGCATTTGGACTGGTTTGTTAACAGACGTATCACTAGTGGCAATACTCAGTGGCTTTGGGAACTGATTGGGATTTATAATAGAAAATAAGAGTAGGACAGCAGAGCTGGTGGAAAGAAAAAAAATGCTCACCTTTCTTTTTAATCTTTTCATTTCTTTCCTCATTCAGCCCCAATTTAGAGGTAAAATTAAGGTTGAGAGGGATAAAATGCAGATCTTGACTAGTTTGTCACAGTAGACCTGCGAGCACTGACACATTTCTATATGTATTAAACTGTTAAGATAAAGTGATTTATTCTTGTTTGATTCTTTAAAAACACCAAGTTTCAAACCTAGGCTTTCCTCTTACTATCTAATGGACTAAAGAAACTTTAATGACATTTTAAAATAGCTGAATTCCTCTAGATAGCATTCCATATGTGGGTTATATTTAATAACAAAAATATTCTTCTCATGGCTCTTGTATATTTTGCAATGCTTATAGTATTTTAGGGAACCCATGAAAGGACACATCAAGACATGGTGTGCTTTACCTAATCTAACATATCACTGTCAGCATCACCAACAGAGTAGTTTTGCTATGTTAGAAGGTAATAAGATATACTATTATAAACATCATCATGTTTATATGCTGTAATCAATTATGGCAGATTTATGGTTTAAAAAAAAACACAATTCTAGGTGTCAGCAAATAAGAACCAATGGAAAGGTTAATATTGTGTCAGTTAGTAGAAAGTAGAAAAAGTAGTTTGTCCCTAAGACTGAATTTAAACCCAACATATTCAAAGCATGTAGCTCAAGTGGGCAATAAAAGTAGGAATTTGGGTTTGATAAACTATTTAAAAATTATTATCTGCAGGCACTACAGTCATGATCATTTGTTATGCAACATATTATATTTCTAAACATATACAAAACCAGTTATTTTCCAGAACTAAAATACATTTTTTAATGTTAGCACTGAAAACAAGTTACAAATTTACATTCGACAGGCTCTTATCTATGGAGAATATTGATGTAACAAAAGAGAATATTGATTGTTAATATTAAAACTTACCATTAGTGAAACTTTAACTTAAGACATTTACTTACATTTTCATGATCAAAACATTTGAATTGAATATTATCCTGAATATATTTACTTGTGAATACCAATTGCCAGTTTGGGAAATTACAAAGTGAAACTTAAATTATATTCAATAAATACCTGGAAATTTTTATTCCTTCTACATGTGACTCAACCCTATATTTATAAGAATATAATAAAACAAAAAAAGAAAACTCCCAAGCAGCTATCATAGTTCTAATAATCAAGTATTTTGAGGCAAGCTTTTCTGCCCTGATAAGTTTTTTTCATAGAATACGTATACCACAAGCTATTGTCTTCCTCCAAGAAGAGGAAGCTTTACATCTGGTTGTCAAGTCCTATGACATGGGTAACATGCACATGTGTTACTTTGTTGCTCGATAATGAATCTGCCTTTAGTACATTTAAATAACAGTTCCCTCACAAATTCATACAACACTTTGAAGAGTTCAAAGTGAGCTTACTGATAGATCTAATCAATGCTCACAGCTTCTCTAGATGGTAGACAATACTGAGCATGTAAATAAAGAGTTTCTATATTCCATCTCTAGTCACTTTAGTTTTTAAAAATTACTACCATGCAACATTCTAAGTTGCTGCACAGAACACAGCATTCTACATAGTTCTGGCTCATAAATACGATGCTTATAAACTTATAAACTCAGTTTATGAATTCACTGTCAGTTAATCTGGGTTCAGATTAAAGCCAGTGTTTTCTAACAATTACCTAGAAGATGGATATTTTATAGATAAAAACATGGTCTTGTCTGTTATCCTAATTTTGCCAACAACCACCACATGGAGTTTTGAATCTTGACAACTAATATTTCCACTAGGAAAACAGAATTAAGACTTGGAAATTAAAGCCAATTATTGATATTTGGTTTCAGAAAATTTATATGTTTTAGGCTATCAAAAAAGAGAGAGAGAGAGAGAGAGAGAGATGGGGAAAAAAAGATTAAAGCAGGAAGTTTATATGAGCAGGATTTAAATTAATCAGTTCATAACAACTGTTAAGTACAACCTTTTGGAAATTAATTTGCATAATGATAATCTACATGTGGTAGGGGTGAAATTATTTAAATAACATTATATTTCACTATTTAGTCTTGCTCCACCACTGCTTTAGCAGCGAATCCTTATGAAATGTAATACAGCTAATGAGGTAGCTTTTTAACTGAACAAACTGACAGGCCCCATATCTGCAGAGGCAGCTTGAAACCGTGCCCAACCTCTTGGCTTCCCAAGAGGCTTTTCAAAATTCAATAAATAACATCTGTAGGCGATGTTGGGTGCAGACCTAGCAGAGTGCGTCATAACACTGTGCTGGCAGAACAAAGAAACCATGACGACTGCCAAGTTTCCATGGCAACTGCTGCGAGGCTCTGAGAGTATAATAGCACATCAATCACTGTCCAAAAGAACTTCATTATCAGCTAGAAAAAACCTTTAGGATCTGTTTAGTGTGCAATTGTGGGTTAACTCACCTCAAAGCCTTGCTCTCTAGCAAAAGTGGCAGCTTCCTGAAATAAAAAAAAAAAAGAACAGTTAATTATAAAGTGCTAGGTAATGAAGAAATAATCCATTTTGAAACTCATTCAAATAGTCTTCTTTTTACACAATTATCTCAATATACCCACACAGTTCAATTTTTATTCTTACACCAAAAAAGATTTCTTTTTTTCCTTGGCATGAAAAAAAAAGGCAGCATAATGTCAACACACTTCACAAGTTGGAATAAAGAAGATGTAGTACATGTTTTTACTGTAGCTGTCACAGTGAGTTCAGGTGTTTTGACCCCAGCAAAGAAAGACAATCATTTGAAACCTAAGGAACATACTGGTGGTTGTGTTTTTAATTGAAACAATGCCTTTCAGAAAGTACTTCTGCAAAGAAGAACGTCTGCTAATAAATGTATAGATTCAGAAAATCACCATTTTGCAACCCTTAATGAAATTTATTCAGGCAAGGATCATCAATGGATGCTAAATTTCTTAGATAAAAGGATGACGGGAAGCTGGATATTTCATGGAATCAAAATATCACAGATTATATGCTGGTCACGGGGAGCAAAGTATAACTTTATAATGGAAGGATCAAGCTGTCATCACCTTAACCCAGTGATCGATCTTATCATTTTTTCATCATTAATAGTGGAATCACCAAATATTCTGTGCCTTCCATTATGATGCCGTTAAAAGGACATAGCACTACCCATAAAGTTTACTGGCCATATTTTTAACATTAACTAATCAAAACTTCAATTCAATAACTGCAGTCTACAGCAAATATAGAGGATAGGAGAACAAGTTAAATGATACAATGAGAAAGTAAATGGACAAATCCATAAAGTAGGGACATCCTACAGGACGAATAGTGTGGTCTCTCCAATAAATCAAGGTCATGAGAACTTGGGGAGGGGAAAAATGACCAAGAGCAATGTACACACCTTAATTGAATCTTGTTTTTAACAAACCATTCAAGAAAGGCATTTTTCAGACAATTAGAGAAATTTGATTATGAAATAGGATTGAGATAACATTAGGAATTATTATTTGATAAGGTAAATATGCTTAATTTTAGAGGTTTCTTCTGAAGTATTTAGGGATAAAACGGCATAATATATGTAATTTACTTTAGAATATTAAAAAAATTAAAGTGAAGTAAAAATGTCAAAATGTTATCAACTATTAAATCTAGATGTATTTTATCACTAAAATTTTCAATATATTGTCATACCATTTGTTAGCATTGTCTTTGTTTGATGCTCATTTCAAATTTGTATTTTGTTGCCTTTTCTCCAATCTAAGTTTTTCATGGAGCTAATTGTTCAAGATGCCACTTTTTTGGATATTTTCTATTTTCTACTTTTTCTTTCTCATTGAGGTTATTCAGAATCATCAAGTCATATTTGGGAGATGTTTTTCTGGGGAAAAAAATCTAGATGTATTTAGTATTTCTACTTTGTCTGTTTGAAAACTTAAAAGCACATAGTCTTCCTCTCCCCAATTTCTCTTTTATATAATATCAGGGTAACAAAGGTTGAACATTAAAAAAAAAGTTAAAATTTTTATTTTTACTTTGTTTTTAAAAGATTTTATCTACTTATTAGAGAGAGAGAAATAGAAAGTATGACAGGGGGAGGGTTAAAGGGGAAGAGAGAATTTCAAGCAGACTACATGCTGAGTGTGGAGCATGATGTGGGGCTGGATCACACAACCCTGAGATCACAATTTGAGTGGGAATCAAGAGTCAGACCCTTAACCAACTGAGCCACCAGGCATCCCTAGTTAAAATTTTTAAATTCACAGTGTTTCTAGGTTCCTAAATATCTTAAGGGCACAATCTGATGAACATTACTATATCTACTAATGCTCTTTAAACAGGCCATCAAAATGACAAAAACACATCTGTGTAACCAAATCCTTTCCCTTTCTGTACTCTCTGCATATACTTTAATTTTAGGACTGATAGAGAAAATAGAAGCAATATTACTTTTCAACTCAACTTCCCTCTTGAAAATGAAAAAAAAAAAATACTGCAGACAACTGTCAAGAGCCTCTACATCTTAACTTACATTCCTCCAAAATTATCTTTGCCAAGAGATATTAATAGAAGGATGGGATTTGAGCCTGAGTAGTGAGCAGATCCAACTCAACTGAAACGAGTGCCGCACCAAACCATGTAAGGCAGAAAGTAAGTCAGTGTCTCCAGCACAAATTTGGGTACTATCTACGTGTTAAGGAAAACACTGGGAAAAAGATGTATGTATGCACTTATGGTCCAATATACTAATGACATATAGATTTAAAGACCCATTGTGAGGGCTTGAAAAGGTTGAAATGGATGATTACAGCTAAACGCTGAAGTTAATAGAAAGAGATAAGCTGAAAGTACAATTCCTAGGCTGTTCACTAGAGAAGCATAAGGCTGATCAAGTTAGCCTTGGTGATGCAGATTAATGAAAAATTGAATTATGATCTTAACAATTGGTACAAGCAAGGTTGGCCTCTTTGATAATTTACTTACAATAGAACTTGATATACCAGATAGTCAATAATATTTGCTGGCCTGGATGTCAAGGAAAAGGACAAGTTTCAAAAGATATCAACATAATATTTTTCCAAGTTGTCCAAACCAAGAATTAACCAAGCTAATTCTTATATCACTGAAAAGCTCTGCTACAACTGCTTATTTATACAGAGCTTCATCAGAGGCATGAAAGATGCCCAGAGAACTAGAACACAAAATTAATATGAAGAAGCTGTATGACTAAAACTGCACTAAGACATAAAAAACTCAAAATTCAACATATAGTAGTTAAAATGCTTTTTTAATGTCCAGTTTTGCTCACACAGATATAAAAAGCAATTAATTGTGCTCTGTTGTGGTACAGTGGAACTGACTAATTGCAAGAAGACACATATATAAACGTCAGATCATTATTCTTTAAGGAAACCAGGCTCTAGGGCACTTCCACATCTGTAAACTATTTGAAGCGCCAACATATTTCTGATTGAGGAAGGACATGCTGAAGAAAAGTCAACTCAATTTTTTATCTTAGCGCCCCCTCACACAGGTTTGCCGAGCTGTGCCCTATCACTGAAAAGCTAAGCTCTTGTTCCATAGCTTAAAAAGATCTTATCTCCTGACTTCCTCCCACCTTCTTTTGATCTTGAGCTGGTGCCCCCAGTCACTCCATTAGAGAAGGCAGCTGGCTCACATCACTGCAGACTTTCCCACAGCTAACCTCTGATCTGAAGGTGTTTGTAGATACAATGATGGAACAACATTTATTTTTCCCTCCCAGCAAAACAAATAATAAAACAACACAGGGGAACAGTTTGACCTAGGAAGAATTTTAACCAGAATTTTAGTCCTCAGATTCACTGCATGGAGGGACAAAAAGAAAACGCATTAGGTCTGGAAGCAGGGAAGGAAAAAGGGGCATGGATGGTGGGCAAAAGAGTAAGGCAGGTTCCAAATATCAGGGTTAATTCCAAGTAAACTGATCATACTAAATTGGAAAGGACTTTTTAGTGTGTCTTTGCAGTAAAAGTGAGAAAAGAAAACAAGCACGTCCCCATCTGTGCTGCCCCAGGGCGCCACGTACTGAGTTCACAAATCTAATGAAGCAGTCAGGTTAAAATCCAACCGCAGAGTGGATGTGACGTGTGGAGAACAGCTAGGGTTAGAATAGAGAAGCAGGGCGGTTCCTAATGCAGGTGATTATCCATGTGATAATCATTATATTTACAGGCTTTCCATTTTAGATCTGACATCAAAATTCACAAAGGAGGAGGGATTAAGGAAATAAACAACCGACAGAGGCTTTCCTGCTCCCCTGAGAGTGTAGCACTTTCATTCATGCATGACAAGCAACAAAAGCAAAACCAAACAGGCCAGAAAGAGTATTTCTGAGAAGGCTGGATTTCACATTAACACTTCTTTCCATTTTGATAACTTTCACTATTATGCAGTTTCCCAGACAGGTCACATTTTTAGAATTAGTTCCTATTGTTGTCTATGCTCTAATACAGTATCATTTTGGGTTTACAAAGAATGATACTCACATAATATGTCTTTTACAACAGTAAAGTAATTTTTTCCTTCCTGGAATTGAGTGTTGTGAATAAAATGACATATAATTAAAGTCTCAGACTCTCATCTACACCACGTTATTTAGGATTTGCAGTAGGCTTGCTGCTTCATCGACCAGGCTAAAAGGGTGCTAGTGAAACAACCACCAAGTCGGGGTTTTGAGGTTTAAAAAAAAAAAGAAGAAGCTGAAATTCATGGTTAATGAAAACTATGGAATACTTCCATTATGAGCTATTTAAAGGGATTAGCAAGCCACTATTAGAAAGCACAATCCTCAGGTTATATAGAAAGAAAGGAGAAACTCAGGTGCACGTTTGTATCAAAGAGCTATTTCCTTTATATTCAGTTGAGGAGAAAACTGTTTCCTCTGCAGTTTGTCTGATAACACCTCAGTTTTAATTTATAAAGCAGAATGATCTCTAATCAATATAAAACTAAAATCACAAGTTGTCTTATGGTTTATTATTATTTATTATTTTTTTAAAGATTTTATTTATTTGACAGAGAGAGAGAGAGAGAGATCGTAAGTAGGCAGAGAGAGAGGGGAAGCAGGCTTCCCGCTGAGCAGAGAGCCCAATGCGGGGCTCGATCCCAGGACCCTGAGATCATGACCTGAGCCGAAGGCAGAGGTTTAACCCACTGAGCCATCTAGCATCCCTATTCTTATTTATTCTTATTTCAATTCCAACCGTTACTAGTTATACGGAAATACAAATGATTTCTCTATATTGGCCTTGTACCCTCTGACTTTGTGTAATTTATTTCTTAGTTGTAGGAACTTTTATTTTGCTTCTTTAAAGGAAGATAGTTTTCTATGGTAAACATACCACAAAGTTACTCTGAGAAGTTAGCAAATGCCTTTAAAAACAAAATTTACCTCTCTTTTCTCCAGGGTGATCTGAAGGGTATGACTACTAACTACCACGACTACCATAGCTCGTAATACTTGCCCGTGCACTTCCTGCTCTGCACTTGAAGGCACTGAACCCAGTTAGAACCGTTATCTGCTTGCTAATGTTACCACTCTATTTTTGATCTCAGATATGAGGGGTCCTGGTATAGGCTGAAACTTTATGGAATGAAACAAAAAGGAGAAGATCCAACTCAGGACCAAAGAAAGGTAACTTCTGACGATTATCCACAGAAAGCAGCTCATCTATCCAAACAAACAATTTTGTTGCTCCAAAGCATGAAGGAAGCAGAAAATTCACTGGGGGGCTTGCCATGGTCCTCACTAAAGTAACAGGAGTCCAGAGCTTTGGGAAAAGCCACGGTTGTACAGAGCCACCAAATCAGTAATGTTGGTTTTACTTTGTTACCTCTCCATGCAACAAGTATTCATCTCCTGTGTATGGTTTCAAGCTAACAGATACTATTAACCTAGAAGTATATCACCACTATAGCTATTGCAGATCTTACAATGGTATTAGACTTTGATTCAATAATATTTGAAACAATACTGTAAATCCTAAATGGTGTGGTATAGGTGAGAGTCGTAACACATAGCCTTCTGTGTCTAAGAATGTTGTTAAGAGTCTAAGAATATTATCTGTCTTTCTATATATAAAATTCACATATTTGTATATACATTTAGATGTATATGCTCTCTTTGAGTGGCCTTAAGTGTAAGACAGTACTGCTCAGGAGACCAAATGCAAAGAGTACAGGGGCAGGGGTACCTGGCTGGCTTAGTTGGTGTAGCATGTGACTCCTGATCTTGGGGTTGTGAGTTCAAGCCCCACACTGGGTATAGAAATTACTTAAAAGAAAAAAAAAAGAAATCTTAAAAAATCTTAAAATCTTAAAAAAATTTTAAAAAAGGGAGAGAGACAGGGTTTATAATCAGAAGACCTACACTAAGGGTATAGTTTTACAGCAATCTTGAGCAAGTCACTTAGTATATCAGTTTATATCAATAAAATTGATGCCAATAGTATCTGTTGCATTAGATTGTTGCTAGGAATAAATGGAATATTTAATGAGAATCTTACAGGTAAAATAATTTTGCCTATTGAGTTCAGGTTCTTGATAAGATCTCAGGATAGTTCAAACAAGTTCCAGGGCATCCAAAGGACACTCAGTGATTTGTCTTATCTCTGCATCATATTGTAGTAGATAGCCTCCAGATTGGCTTCCAATGATCCCCTGAATGCTCACACTCAAACTTTTGTATAATTCCCTCCCCTTGAGTGTGGGGTGGACCTAATGACTTGCTTCTAAAAATATATGACAAAAGTGATGGGATGCCTTGTTTATTCTTTTGCTCACATGCTCTCTCTGAGCCCCTGTTCCAGAGGAAAGCTGTCACCTATAGCCCATGGCTAACAACCGGTGAGGATCTGAGGCTTGGCAAGAGACACATGAGTAATAATGGAAGTGGATTCTCCCCCAGTAGTGATAGGATTACAGCCGTGGCTGACATCTTGATTATAGCTTTCTGAGGGATTCCAAGTTAGAGGCACCAAGCTAAGTTATGTTTGGAATCACCATCCACATTTTATATATGAGAATCCTAAGACTTAGCGAGGTTAAGTAACACATCCCAATTAAGATAATTCAGATTATGTTAATCCTTACAAAAATCAACTCAAAGTAAGTGTGGTCAACAGATCAATAACAGGGTGAGCAAATTATGAAAAGATAATTTAGTTACATACTATCTAAATGGCTTTGTGTAACTGATTATGGTTAATAATTTCTTCTACACAGATAACCAGTGTATATTATCTTTTACATAAAATTTGTCTTTTTGGCATCAAGTTTCATTTCAATTAACAATGTCTTTCATTATTCTGAAGCAACGATTACCTTACTGAGAATAAAGTAAGATATTTAAGTAATGCCAGATCCTTGGGTGAGAAAAATATTATTGAATCAAAGTCTAACACCATTATAAGGTCTGAGACAGCTGTAGCAGTGATACACTTCTAAGTCATGTTGATATTTAATAATAAATAACTACCTGCTGTTTATTTCTTTTCATACAATATATCATAAAGACTTATGTTGCTTAAGCTTTTATATATTTCCTCATGCTGTCCTTCAGACTAAGAATTACCTTTTCTTTATGCTATCTAAAAAATCATTTATATACTTTTTATGACACTGAATGAATGTTATATTATTTTTAATACACTAGTTTTGATGAGGAAAAGTTTTAATTTGAAAATAAAGTAAAAGAAGGGTAGAGAAAAATCAGTAAGTAAATTATGTGCCCGAGAACTGCTTTCTAAAATAAATTTTATCACAAAAATTTCTGTACTGGGTTTTCCAAGGAATAGAACACACAACTTTTTGGGGATTTTCAACCTGTGCTCTGACATTTATTACCATATGCTTCCTGTCTGCAGAATGCTGAATAGAAATATTATTTAACATTTATTGAGTGCCAAAAACTCAGTGGGGCAAAGTATAAGCTATAAAGACATTCATGGCCCCTATCCAATAGGTTTATAATAAAAGTTACATAGGCAGTATATAAATTACACCTCAATAAACATGACTGGGAAAAAAAAAAACACATTAGGCACCTAAAACACAAGCCAACAAAATTAGGTTTAGCTTAGGACATACCTAACCCTTTCACAACGTGATTTATTAGTTGATGAGTCTATTATAGCAAGGAAAGTTGTTCATTCCCACCTTTAAGCATATTTAATGGTGGTAACTAAAGGAAAACAAAGTTAGGAAAAACACTTCAACAAAATTTGATTGATTAGCTATTTTGGTAACTTCTAGACTAGCTCAGGTTTTTCAGATACTGAAGAAAGAGGAGAGATGATAGCATAAGAAAAATCTCAGACCTCTTATTGGGCCTCTTACTGGATATCGTATTCCCATTTTTAATGAAACAACACATGCTTGGCACAAAGGAAACACTCAACAAATGTCTATTATTTTCCTTATCTGATTTGATCCTCATAAAAATCCCATAAAATAGGTTTCTCATATCACAGATGAATATCTGAAGGTTCGGAGAAATTAAAGTATGTCCAAGACCAAACAGCAATAATTGTTACAGGTAGCACTTGGATCTGAGCCTTCCTAAATGGTTTGTGCTGATGTTCTACTGATGAACTCTTTCAGCTCTAGTATGTCTAAAAAAGGCTTTGTTTTATTTTTGTTGTTTTGGAAAAATATTTTTGCTGGGTATAGAATTCTAGGTCGTTAATTTTTTTTCATTCAGTGCTCTATGCTTGCATTGTTTCAGATGCTAAGATTGCTGTCATTCTAGTCTTTGTTTCTCTGAATATAATGTCTTTAAAAAAAAAATCAAACTGCCTGTTTTTAAGATGTTATCACTGATTTCATTCCATTATGTTTTTTGGTATGGTTTTCTCCTTATTTTTTTCTGCTTGTGATTTGTTGAACTTAGGATTTGTGGGTTTATAGTTTTCATCAAATTTGGAACAATTATGACCTCAAATATATTTTCATTCACTCTCCTCTTTCCTAAGACTCCAAATATGTATATTAGATCACCTGATATTGTCCCACAGCTCATTTATGCACGATTTATAGTTTTTCAAAGACTTTTTTTTCCCTCTCTCAGTGTTTAAGTTCAAACAGCTTCTGTTGCTGTGTCTTAAAGATCACCAATTACTGTTTTTTAAAATTAACATATAATGTATTATTTGTTTCAGGGGTACAGGTCTGGGATTCATCAGTCTTACACAGTTCACAGCACTCACTACAGCACATACCCTCCCCAATGTCCATCACCCAGCCACCTTATCCCTCCCATGCCAGCTCCCTTCCAGCAACCCTGAGTTTGTTTCCTGAGATTAAGAGTCTCTTACGGTTTGTCTTCCTCTCTGGTTTTTTTGTTTCATTTTTCCCACCCTTCTCCTTGATCATCAGTCTTATTTCTCCAATTCCTCTTATCAGTGAGATCATATGATAATTGTCTTTATCTGATTGACTTATTTCGCTTAGCATAATACCCTCTAGTTCCATCCATGTCATTGCAAATGCAAGATTTCATTTTTTGATGGCTACATAATATTCCATTTATATATATACCACATCTTCTTTAACCATTCATGTTTATTCCTAGGTATCTTATGGTTTTGAGAGCAATTATAAATGAGATCAACTCCTTAATTTCTCTTTCTTCTGTCTTATTGTTGGTGTACAGAAATGCAACTGATTTCTGTACATTGATTTTATATCCAGCCACTTTACTGAATATCTGTATGAGTTCTAGTAGTTTTGGGGTGGAGTCTTTTGGGTTCTCCACCTAAAGTATCATATCATATAGAAAGAGTGAGAGTTTGACTTTTTGTTTGATGATTTGGATGCCTTTTATTTCTTTTTGTTGTCTGATTGCTGACTTCAGTACTATGTTGAATAAGCAGTGGTGATGGTGGACATTCCTGCTGTGTTCCTGACCTTAGGGGAAAAGCTCTCACTTTTTCTCCATTGAGAATGATATTCGCTGTGGGTTTTTCATATGTGGCTTTTATGATATCGGGGTATGTACCCTCTATCCCTACACTGTGAAGAGTTTTGATCAAGAGAGGATGCTGTACTTTGTCAAATGCTTTTTCTGCATCTGTTGAGAGTGTCATATGGTTCTTGTTCTTTCTTTCATTAATATATTGTATCGCATTGATCGATTTGCAGATGTTGACCCAAACTTGCAGCCCAGGAATAAATCCCACCTGGTCATAGTGAATAATCCTTTTAATGGATTATTGGATCTTATTGGCTAGTATTTTGGTGAGAATTTTATTTTTTAAAGGTTTTTTTTTTAAGATTTTATTTATTTATTTGTCAGAGAGAGTGAGCACAGGCAGACAGAGAGACAGGCAGAGGCAGAGGGAGAAGCAGGCTCCCTGCTGAGCAAGGAGCCCGATGCGGGACTCGATCCCAGGACGCTGGGATCATGACCCGAGCCGAAGGCAGCCGCTTAACCAACTGAGCCACCCAGGCGTCCCAAAGGTTTTTTTATTCATTTGAGAGAGATCAACAGAGGTGAAGGGAGAGGGTGAAGCAGGCTCAATTCCAGCACCTGGAGATCATGACCTGAGCCAAAGGCAGACGCCCAACCACCTGAACCACCCAGGTGCCCCACTGGTGAGAAATTCTGCATTCATGTTCATCAGGGATATTGGTGTCTAATTCTCTTTTTCATGGGGTCTTTGTCTGGTTTTAGGATCAAGGTAATGCTAGCCTCCTACAATGAGTTTGGAAGTTCTTCCATTTCTATGTTTTGGAACAGTTTCAGGAGAATAGGTATTAATTCTTTAAATGTTTGGTAGAATTCCCCTGGGAAGCCATCTGACCCTGGGCTCTTGTTTGTTGGGAGATTTTTGATGACTGCTTTAATTTCCTTACTGATTATGAGTCTGTTCAGGTTTTCTATTTCTTCCTGTTGCAGTTTTGTAGTTTTTATGTCTCTAGGAATGCATCCATTTCTTCCAGATTGTCTAATTTGCTGGCATATAGTTGGTCATAATAAGTTCTTATAATTGTTTGTATTTCTTTGGTGTTGGTTGTGATCTCTCCTCTTTCATTCATGGTTTTATTTATTTGGGTCCTTTCTCTTTTCTTTTTGATAAGTCTGGCGTGGGGTTTAGCAATCTTATTAATTCTTTCAAAGAACAAGCTCCTAGTTTAGTTGATCTGTTCTACTGTTCTTTTGGTTTCTATTTCATTGATTTCTGCTCTGATCTTTAGTATTTCTCTTCTCCTGCAGGGTTTGGGCCTTTATTTGCTGTTCTTTCTCCAGCTCATGTAGGTGTAGGGTTAGGTTGTGTATTTGAGACCTTCCTTGTTTCTTGAGAAAGGCTTGTATTGCTATACACTTTCCTCTTAGGACTGCCTTTGCTGCATCTCGAAAGATTTTGAACAATTGTGTTTCATTTTCATTTGCTTCCATGAATTCTTTTAAATTCTTCTTTAATTTCCTGGTTGACCCAATCATTCTTTAGTAGGATGCTCTTTAGCCCTCATGTATTTGAGTTCTTTCCAACTTTTGTCCTGTGACTGAGTTCTAGTTTCAAAGCATTGTGGTCTGAAAATATGCAGGAAATGATCCTAATCTTTTGGTACCAGTTGAACCTGATTTGTGACCCAGAATGGGATCTGTTCTAGAGAATGTTCCATGTGTACTAGAGAAGAATGTGTATTCTCTTGCTTTGGGATGGAAATGTTCTGAATAATCTGTGAAGTCCATCTGGTCCAGTGTGTCATTTAAAGTCTTTATTCCCACATTGATCTTTTGCTTAGATGATCTGTCCATTTCAGTGAAGGGGGTGTTAAAGTTCCCGACTATTATTGCATTATTGTTAATGTGTTTCTTTGATTTTGTTATTAATTGGCTTATATAATTGGCTGCTCCCATGTTAGGGGCATAGATATTTGCAATTATTAGATCTTCTTATTGAATAGACCCTTTAAGTATGATATAGTATCTTTCCTCATCTCTTATTATAGTCTTTGGTTTAAAATCAAAGTTGTCTGATATAAGGATTGCCACCCAGCTTTCTTTTGATGTCCATTAGCATGGTAAATGGTTTTCCACCCCCTCACTTTAAATCTGGAGGTGACTTTGGGTCTAAATTGAGGCTCTTGCAGACAGTATATCAATGGGTATTATTATTATTATTATTTTTAATCTAATCTGATACCCTGTGTTTTTTGATTGTGGCATTTAGCCCATTTACATTCAGGGTAACTATTGAAAGATATGAATTTATAGCCTTTGTATTGCCTACAAGGTGACTGTTACTGTATATTGTCTCTGTTCCTTTCTGGTGTATGTTACTTTTAGGTTCTTTCTTTGCTTAGAGAACCCTTTCTAATATTTCCAGTAGGGCTGGTTTGGTGTTTGCAAATTCTTAGTTTTTGTTTGTTCTGGAAGCTTTTTATCTCTCCTATTCTCAGTGACAGCCTAGTTGGATATGGTATTCTTGGTTACATATTTTTCTTGTATAGTGCTCTGAATATATCATGCCAGTCCTTTCTGGCCTAGCCAGGTCTCTGTGGATAGGTGTGCTGCCAATCTAATGTTTCTACTGTTGTTATAGACTACTTTACAGACTACTTGTTACAGACTACTTGTCCCAAGCTGCTCTTTGTCTTGAGACTTAGAAGTTTTACTATTAGATAATGGGGTGTTGACCTATTTTTATTGAATTTGAGGGAGATTCTCTGTGTCTCCTGGGTTTTGATGCCTGTGTCCTTCCCCAAATTATGGAAGTTCTCCATTATAATTTGCTCAAATATGCCTTCTGCCCCCCTCTCTCTTTCTTCTTCTGGGATCCCAATTATTCTAATATTGTTTTGTCTTATGGTATCACTTATCTCTCAAATTTTCTCTTTGTGATCCGGTAGT
Source organism: Martes martes (assembly GCF_963455335.1). Taxonomy (NCBI): domain Eukaryota; kingdom Metazoa; phylum Chordata; class Mammalia; order Carnivora; family Mustelidae; genus Martes; species Martes martes. The sequence goes on from NC_137902.1 coordinate 51,870,052, forward strand.
TGTTAATCTCCCTTTTTCTCCATCATTTGGTCTTCTATATCACTATTTCTCTCTCCTGCCTCCTTTATCCTAGCAATTAGAGCCTCCATTTTTTTACTGCACCTCATTAACAACCTTTTTGATTTTGACTTGGTTATATTTTTCCAGAAAGGGATTCTCTAGTATCTTCTATGCTTTTTTCAAGCCCCTCTAGTATCTTTATTATCATCATTCTGAACTCTAGTTCCAACATCTAACTAATGTCCATTTTAATTAGGTCCTTGGCAGTTGGTACTGCCTCTTGTCCTTTATTTTGAGGTGAGTTTTTCTATTTTGTCATTTTGTCCAGAGAAGAATAGATAAATGAGAGAACAAAATGCTAAAGGGTAACAATGACCCCCCAAAAATATACACTAAACAAATCAGAAGAGACCTGAAACCAGGGGAATAAGAAAGGAAAAAAAAAAAAAAAGAATATGATTAGGCTGGTGACTAAAACAGAGCCATACACTAGACTTTGGGAGTATTTTGGTCTGTTAGAAGAAACTGCCTCGCAAAATTTGAAAGAAAAACTTTATATATATACATACACACAGACAGACACACAGACACACACACACACACAAATAAGGGTAAACACAATGAAGGGATGGAATATGAGTGTAAAGGTGAACATTAAAAAAGGTTTTAAAAAAGGAATTGATTAGATGAGAAGTTGGTTGAAAAATTAAAAAAAAAAAAAAGAGAATGTGATCAGGCTGGAGACTAGAACAAAGCCATACACTAGATTTAGGGTATATTTTGGTCTGTTAGAAGAAATATACCCCAAAATTTTAAATATAATGAACGGATAGAATATGACTATAAAAATGAAAATTACAAAAGATTTTTAAAAAGGAATCAAGATGTTGGTTGAAAAAGGAAAGAAAAAAAATTTAAAAAAAAAAGAAAAAATAAAGCAAATTTTAAAAATTAACTTTGAAAGACTGAAGAACCATGGGAAATAAGCCATGAATTCTATGTGCTGTAGTCCCCTAGCGCTGGAGTTTTGCAGTTCTCATTGACTGGTAAACTTGTCTTGGCTGGATGTTCTTGCTGCACATCTGGTGGAAGGGACTGTTGCGGTGAATCTCAAATGACTTTGCCCCAGGAGGAATTGCCCCACCCTTGCCAGGGGTCAGGCTAAGTAAGCTGCTCGGATTTGCTCTTGGTAGCTTTTGTTCTTTCCCTGAAAGCTTTCCATACAGCTTTGGAGGACGAGGATGAAAATGGTGGCCTTCCCATCTCTTGGCCCAGAGGAGCCAAGAACTTGGGGCCCCACTCCTCAGAGACCCTTCAGAGAAAAGCAGTTAATCCCTCCTGTCTCCCTGGTCTCCAGTTGCTCTCTGTGCTCACCTAGCCTGTGACTGAGCATTTCTATCTCTGGCACATGATTCCATTTGGAGTCTCCAAACCCAACAGATTCCTGTGGTGTGCTCCTGTGCCATTCCTCTTGGGGGAGGAAGGGGAGTCTCCCTGGATCTGCCACTTGTGGGGTCTCTGCTCAAAGAGTAGTGGTCCGACTGTGACTCGGATCATGGTTTATGCGAACCCCGAGCTGAGAGCCCACTTTTCGGCTCAGTCTTTGAAGCCGGCTTCCCTGCTCTGATACCTGGGAGCCCTGCTACACTCTAGTACCCCTGGTCCTTTTGTGACCCAGAGGTCCTGATACCACACTGTCCCAGTGAGGGTTCCACACCCCCACCCCCCAGCCACTGGAGCGACATCCCTTAGTGGAGCAAACTTCTGAAAGTTCTGATGTCGTGCTGCTTTATGACTTGCTGGTAGCCTGCTGACGGAGGCTCCCTCCCCTCCTGGTCTATCTTCCCAAATATTGCCTTGGATTCAGTTCTCTGCATGTCATACCTTCCAGAAAGTGGTCACCTTTCTGTTCCTAGAATTGCTGCTATTCTTTTCTTCAATCTCCTGTTGAGCTTGTAGGTGTTCAGAATGGTTTGATAACTACCTAGCTGAATTCTTGGGACCAGATGAAATTTAGGTCTCCTACTCCTCTGCCATCTTGCTCCTTCCACTATTTTTTTTCCTTCTCCAATGTCTGTTTTCATCCAGTGCATCCTCTTCTCTATAAGTTCAACCTTTTTTATGTCTCTTCTTAACAGGCTTAGGCTTTCCTTCACCTTCTTGAAATACAGAATATATTTAGAAATTTTAATCCTTGTCATATAATTGTAACATCTGTGCCATTTAGAAACCCATTTCTATTGATTGATGTTTGTCCTCATTTTGGGTTGTATTTTCCTGCATCTTTGCATGCTCAGTAATTTTGACTGGATGCTGGACATTACGAATTTTATGTTTTTGGATGCTGGATTTTTGGTATTACTTTACACATTTTTGAGGTTTATTCTGAAATTCAGTTAGGTTACTTAAAAATAGTTTGGTCCTTTCTAGATTTATTTTTAAGCTTTGGCAGGTGAAATGAGAGCAGCCTTTAATCTAGAGCAAATTTGGTACCCTACAGATGTATTATCTTTTTGAGTATTAAATAAAATATCCCATTTATTAGAGAGAGGTTTCTCCACCCTGGCTCTTGGGGACATATACTGGTATTAGCCTATTGAACTTGGGGGAATGATCTGTCTGCTTCTTTCCAATGTTTTCATCCTTTACCTTGAATACTATCCTCATACACATGCTGACCAGTATTCAGCTGAAGACTGCAAGGAACCCCTTGCAGATATAAAGTGTGTGTGCTTTGTCTCTTTGCAGCTTTCTTCTCTGGTACTCTTTCCTGTAAATTCTAGCCATCTTGGCCTCCTTTAATTCTTAACTCGGTTTCAGTTCAGTTGGACCCCTAGGTTTGGGACCCCCCCTTTCCTATGCTATAGATTAGAAACTCTGTTTAAATAGAATGTGATGACAATTACAGGATTCTCTCACTTGTTTACCTTCTCTAAGGGATCACTGTCCTGTGCTGTCTGTTGTCTAATGTCTGGAGACTGTTGTTTTATTTATTTTGTCTGGTACTACATTGTTTAAGGAGAAAAGATAAATCCAGTCTCTCTTACTCAATTATTCCAGCAGAAGTTCAATGTAGGTCCATCTTAAAGTACCGATCCTAAAATGCCCTGGCACGTTCAACAAATTGGTAGTTCTCTATTTAATGGTTAAAAAAGCTTATGACCAAACCAAAGACAAAACAGATTGATCATTTATCTTAAGCATCTCATACACTGCTTTTTGCATCTTGTTGTACAAAGGATACAGTTCCTATACTTAGAGCTGCTGCACTAAATTGTAAACACTCTACCTTATCAGTAATCTATATTTGAAACCCTTTGAAGAATAACTCTATTTCTAAACCCTTTTTTACTTACATGTCCTATATAATTGTCACCTTGCTTTTTATCTTACGAACTAGAAAGCCCCAGACAGGTAGTAACATCTTTCCTTTTTAAAAAATTTGTTCCCTGATCCTCTCTTTCAACTAATAGAGAGGGCTTTATTATAATGTAGGATCAACACATTATGCCAGGGTCAACAGCCTGCAAGACAATTCAACCCACTGCCTGTTTTTATAAGTAAAGTTTTACTGGAACACAGCAATGTTCATTCATTTACATATTGTCTATTATTGCTTTCATGTTACCACAGCAGAGTTAACTAGTTCTACAGAGACCACACTAACTGGACTTCTACAGAAAAAGTTTGCTGACCCCTGAATTATGCTATTAGTAGGATATTTTTATGTTTCAAAAAAGATTTTTTTCTTTTTAATTAAGTTACCAATGAAGAATTGAAGGCCCTATGGGGAGCAGACTCCAGCTTATTAGCCTTGAGAAAAGTAAAATATGTATCTTTTGACAGGTCTTATTTCTTTCATTCACTGACAAAAAATCAATCAATCAAAAGCCCAAATCACTTATGTTTTAAAAAAGGACAGTAAAAGTCAGGTAAATAACCAATTCTTATGAGTTCAGATACATACATATGCAGGACAACAAGAAAGGCATTATGAAAAAAAAAAGAAAAGAAAGAAAGAAAGAAAGGCATGGACCAGTGCTAAGTATTAGACAAAGGGAAGATCTCAGATGGGGAGAGATTAGCATTCTTGTTAACTGCCTAATAATTCCTTTCTCTCAGTTTAAAAGTGTACCAATATCCTTTATATTTTCCATATTCCAAGCATGATCCTTCCCAAGTTGTCAAGGTGTGATACCCCTCCACTATAAAGCCTATCCCCTGTGGAAACTCTAATGGCCCAACTTATTCTAGTCTGGAAGTTGTACAAAATTAACTTTTAGAAACTAAGGTAAAAAATAAAATGAAAACAATATACAAAACACAGAAATGGATATCTGCACAGGGCAGAGTTGTTTTTATAAACACTTCTATGAGCAAAGTGGAAAGGGTAAGGTATGAGATATGGCAGAGGAATATGGATGTTAGAGACCACCAGTTCCTATTTGTTTTGACTCTTAAGCTCAGACCTATCACAAAAATTCCCTTATTTCTTAGGTCTCTTGGTCTTCTGAGGAAGAAGAGAGAATATTAATATTTATAGTCTACAATGTTACTGGACTAAGTAAAAAAGGGAATTTATAGGACTACACTGTGATTTAATAACACAACAAAATATAGTAAAAACAAAAAAGCATTTAGTCTCCTATCTCTAGTAGAAAAAATCCAAACAAACAGAAAAAGGTAACTTCTCCCCAGGTCTGAATTTTAACCTATGGATATGTATATAAAACGCCACTTGCAAATATCACCAATAACCACTATTATTTTCTTTCTTTTTGCTAGCTGACTAATGATAATTATATACAGAGTATATTATAATGATTCTTTAGAAAAAGTTGAACATATAAACAAACTTAAAATTTACACAACGGCAAAAAAAGGAAAAAAAAATACACAATGGCCAGTGGGAAGTAGCAAGGATAGCAATAGAAGTAATGATCAACACAGGTATCTTCAGAGAAAAGAAAAAGAAGTCAAAGAAAAAAATCCAATGTACATGAAGAAGAAATTAGCCAAATGTTCAAGTCAGGCTATTTAAAAAAAAAAAATCAAAGAAAAATGGTAGAAAACACCCAACAGAGCACGTAGCAGGGTGCTCATAAATGTCAGATGGAAAGTGTGATTTAACCTATCCTCGCTGTATGAAAAAGAAATAGGTTTAAACAGATACTGAATATTTCTGAAAAGCTCATATTGCATTTGATAATGAAATGGGAGCCAATCATTAAGTCTAAAAACTAGAATTCAAGAAATGTCTATATTTCTACCTCTTGTCAGAATCCGAGAGAACATATTATCCAACCTTAGAGCTTGCCTGTGGAGTTCTGGAGTCTCCATGACAAAGGATGGGTTTTCACTGGTATCAACAACACATGGGTAATTGAAGGTAATACAGCACAGAACTACTGAAAAAATACTGGCATTTTTATTGCACTAAACGTTATAAAGTGATTGGACTAACAGATAGGATTTTGTTAACAGCAATTTTGACTTATTATACATTGTATTACATGTATTTGCTTCCATCTACATCCATTTCAGAGACTGTGTTCTCCCCAAACTTAGCCTTCCCTCTTGACTTTTTTGAATAGGGCTTAATTTCTTTTCTTGAGGGAAGAAGTATTTCTGCATAGTGTAAAATTTAGGAATAATTTTTAAAAATAAAATGAGTACTCATTTCCTTCTATTCTTTTAGACGTTTAGTTTTAATCTCCAAATTTCTTTGCATCACCAACTACTCTTCATTTCTTGAGTAAATATTTTCCCTCCTTTGGGTCTTTGGACAATTTTCCCCAACTTACTCCTGTACATTCAAGCTCTTTTTTTTTTTTTTTAAAGAATTTATTTATTTATTTGACAGACAGAGATCACAAGTAGGCAGAGAGGCAGGCAGAGAAACAGGGGGCGGAGCAGGCTTCCCACTTAGCAGAGAGCCTGATGCGGGGCTCGATCCCAGAACCCTGGGATCATGACCTGAGCCGAAGGCAGAGGTTTAACCCATTAAGCCACCCAGGTGCCCCACCTTCAAGCTCTTTTGTTTGGATCTCCCAATTCCAATGGATAACTTAATAGATGAGAAATGAGACTTACTGATATTTTAGAGTTTGAAGTTTTAGTTTTCTACTCTGTCCAAGAAACTCTCCTTACTTTTCTGTTGTATATCTTCTTTCCTCCTTTTTTTTTTTAAGATTTATTTATTTTAGAAATTATTTTAGAAATTTTTTATTTTATTTTAGAAATTATTTATTTTAGAAAGAGAGAGAGGATATATAGATAGTGGGGGGAGTGGGAGAGGGAGAGAGACTCTCCAGCAGACTCCTGCCTAATGGGGAGCCTGAGGCAGGGCTTGATCTCATGACCCTGAGATCATAACTAAGCTAAGTCAAGAGTTGGAGGCTTAACTGACTTAGCCACTCAGGCTCTTCTTTCCCTTTCTTCTTTCATCTTTCTGTTGCTTATCATCTTCATTTGTTAAATTTCCTAAAGACAGTCTTTCTCTAGAATTCAGTTACTAATTTTCTGATCTGTTTTCTCTTTACATTTTTGGGGGGGTAATTTCCTCTATTTTTTTTTTTTTTAAATATCATCATCATATATCCTGTCTCACTTCCAGAGTCTCTTTTATACTTTCTCTTTGCATCTGATAGCTTCAAAGTTGTGCCAAGTACATTTATAAGCATAAGGCCTATAGCATCTGTAACCTTCTTTCCGTTCCTACCAAAACAACTCTAGGTCAGGCCTATACTACCTCTTGCCTAGATTATATAGTCACTTAAACAGTCTTTGGTACCAGTCACCCTCAGCATGAATGTATCCTTGCACATGACCATTAGATTCACCTTCCTAAATATCAACTTCGATTAGCCTTTGCCCAAAATGCTACCTATTGCTTACTGATAAAAGTTCTAGTTCCACAGCCTGACTTTCAAAGGTCCTCCATAAGTGCCCCTATTTTTCCTTTCTAGCCTGATCTTTTACTATTCCCGTATACATGTACCAGATGCCACTCAAACTAGAATACTTGCTATTCTCTGAACATGCCCCAGGCTTTTTTGCCTTCATTCTACCTTGCACATGTAGGCACTAAATGAATTAGAATACCCTTCAACCACCCTTGTCAAAATCCCACCAATCCCTCCAGGGTTAGTTCAACTATCTTCTGCTTAGTGGAAGCCTTCTTGAATTGTTCATGGTCTCTCCTTTCCTATCTCTACAAGTGGCTTTCTGCATTGCAGAAGAGTTTCACTCAATTTGCAAAGGTTTCTCTTACGGCAATTACATGCAGACCAGAAACATAGATATTTGTACCGACAGTTTATCTCTCCTACTAGATTATAAATTCTTAGTGCAGAAACTCTTTCTCACTTTGTATCCTCCAAGCATCTAACATATTGCTCTGCACAGAATAGGTAATAAATCCTTGCTGATTTACCAAATGATAAAGATAAAGTACATGTTCACATTAAGCAAAGAAGAAATACTTCAGCAATAGATTTATATTGACTTGACTTCTTGTGTTCATACTTTATTTTTGGGACCAGAGTTCACGGACTTAGTGCTGTGTATACGCCTCTATTATGCTATTTCTTGCACTGCATCATAATTTATTTACATGGTCTATTTTCTCCCCTAGTTTATGAGCTTCTTGAACTGGGTTTTATATCTTATCTTAGAACTCTGCCTTGCAGTGAGTGTGATTAAATAAATGTGCACTGGAATGAGTTAAACTGATCAAAAGAATGTTTTTTAAAAAGGCCAAGATCTTTGTATGTATGAGTACTGAGATTTTTCAAGAATGAGATCTATGATTTGGTGAAATATTTGATAAATTGCTGGTCTGCTGTGTTCTGTGAGAGTATTTAAGCAATCCATATCTTGGTCACATCTGCAGTCCTGCCCTGGAAAGTTACCATAAAGGATGTTGGCAATTGCCTCACTTCCAAGTAATATACAAATATACAGGGTGATAGTTTTTCCTAAGAGAATATTTTTCTGAATTTTAAAATTATAATTATATTTTCAAAGACATATAGAGTCAGACATCACTGGCAGAAACTGGGTTTCAAAGAATACAATACAAGGATAAGTGTCAAAAGGTTTACAATAAAAGCAACAAAAATAGCAAAAAAACAAACCAACAAGTTAACTAAACAAAAACCACAAAACACCCTACATACAGATTAAATAACAGGGGTAAATAGTAAACACAATTCAGTTTGAGGACTTGGTAACTTACCAACTAAGCACTTTTATGACAAGCTACTATTTTTTTTTTAAAAGATTTTATTTATTTATTTGTCAGAGAGAGAGAGAGGGAGAGAGAGTGAGTGAGCACAGGCAGACAGAGTGGCAGGCAGAGCCGGAGGGAGAAACAGGCTCCCTGCCGAGCAAGGAGCCCGAAGTGGGACTCAATCCCAGGATGCTGGGATCATGACCTGAGCCGAAGGCAGCCGCTTAACCAACTGAGCCAACCCAGGCGCCCCAACAAGCTACTATTTTATTTTACTTTGCTGACCTGAAAGATAATTAGAAAATTTACAGCATGTGGGATAAAAACAGAAGTCTAAATGAGCTTACAATCAGCAATAAGTCATTATGGTACACTTCACAATTTTAAAATGAAATCTTTCTTTTTTTTAACAAATAAATACTAATATATACTTGTAGGGCTTCTCTCACTTGTGATGATCTGGGTGGATTTTTCATTATCTTTTGTAAGAATAAAAGGGGGTAGCAATAACTATCTTCCATTGGTTTCAAGAACTTTAGCAACCAATGAACATAGTAGCTACCACTTATTGCATGGTTATACGGCACTCTGCTAAACTCATCTGATTAACCAAAAATAATAAAGATGAATGCAAAAACTGAAGTCAGAGTACAGCAGGTTGCAACTGAAATTTAAAGAAAAGAAAACAAAAGAAGGCTTTATGGCAGGAGGGAAATTTTTTTTAAAGTAAACCCTACTCCCACCATGGGGCTTGAACTCACAGCCCCAACATCAAGAATTGCATGCTCTAATGACTGTAGCAGCCAGATGCCCCAGAATTTGATAAAAATCTAGAAAGATAGGTAAAAATTTAGGTGACTATGTAATAAGGAAGGACACAAAGGTATGGAAAATGAAAGGTGTATTCTGTGAACAGCAAGTGGTCCAATTAGGGTGGATCATAAGGGATGAGCAGAGGAACAGAAAGCACGACAATTTGAAAGATAGAGTTACTCTTTAATAAATTAAGACAATGGATTTATTAATTTATTTAACAATGTGCTAGGTGGATGGAGAAGGTGAGAGGTACTAAAGTTTTTGAGCAGGTAAATGGCATAATTAGGACTAGATTTTAGAAAGATTAGCTTACTTAGCAGCATTATGCAGACTGGATATAAAAGGGAAGACAAATGAAGATTCTTAGATGGCAAATCAGAAAACAGATGACTAATACAAAATATTTTAACTCAAAGAATAAAGTATAGAAATGACAAGTTCTGGGCCACTTGGGTGGCTCAGGTGCTTAAAACTCTCACTCTTGGTTTTGGCTCCAGTCATGATCTCAGGGTTGTGAGATGGAGCCCCACTTTGGGCTCCATCCTCAGTGTGGAGTATGGTTAAGATTCTTTTTCTGTTCTCCTCTGCTCATCCCCCTGCTCATATGTTCTCTCTTTCTCTCTCTAAATAAATAAAACCTTTAAAAAAATTAAAAGAAAGAAATGGCAAGTCCTAAGATACATATGATATAATGAATTTTAGGTAAACAATCAGCTTGCTTTCCATGTTCATAAAATAATGGTATAAAAACAGTCTCAGAATTGGAATAAAGAAACTTGATATCCAGTTCTTGCTTTGCCTCTTACTTTACGTCTCATGTGACTTTGGGCAAGACAAAAATTGGCTTTCTCAGATTCCTCAACTTGAACATGAAAGGCTTATAATACTTTCTCAAGTTCCTCTCATTCTAGAATTCAATGACCATAAAAATGATTTTTTGGAAGGACCTTAACAACCAGACAACCTCCTATCAGGGAGGATTTCATAAGCAAAAGTCCAGTGACTTCGATTGGCCTAAATCAGTGAGTAGATTTAAGTCTCTGTCATTTTCTACTGCTTTTATCTCTTTGCAAAAGGTAAAGTAACTTTTTAGAAGACAGGAAAAGATTCATTCCTTCTTTAAATACCAAAATTCAAGAAACTTTTCGCCTTATTCATGGATACTTAAACCCTTGCCAAGAAAAACAAATTGTAAAATGTGGAGGTTGGAAAATGTGAATCATCACTGGTATTAAAACCTACATTTAATAATTTTGTTGCAGTTTCAAACTACTGCTGAATCCCATTAGGTTTTTAAACATAAATTCAATAAGAATTTATGATTTTATAAATGGCATTTAAATGTATTCAGAAGTAGAAACAAGAACCATCTGATGGAGTAGTGATTGTGGTTAAAACGAAAAGAAGGAGAAAATAAAGACATAAGGAGGCCAGAAGGTGAAGGAGAGGAAGGAAATAGAAAGTAACGAATCTATGGTTAGAGTTAGGCAAATGCTTATAAATTTATCTTTTGTGTTATGCATTTTCTTATTTGATGAGATTCTGAATTAATACTACAATAAAAGATGAGGCACCTGTCATTTAAGAAGCAGAAATTATTTCAGGAGAACTTTGTGCCAAGTTCTTGAGGATTTTCAGAACATATGGAAATATGCACCACATGACTGAAAATAACAATTTGGCCTTTATTCCACATCCAATTTGGATTTTACTTAACTGTCTTCTAAAATTTTTATTCCATCTTAATTTTATCATATTCATTAATCTGAAAACTAGAATTGCAAGTGGGGCCTTATAATATCGCTACTCTTCCTAAAACGAGGTTTATGTCTTATTTTCAATATGCCCACTTGTTTAAAAGATAGGCCATAGGCAGGAAGCCTGAATTGTTAAAATCTTTAACTCTCTTAATTCAGTTGTAGGGAATAGTTTTGCAAGTATTGTTTCATCAACTCAACAAGTACTTATTAAGGATACAGTAATGTTCCTGGAGTATTGCTGGAGCTAGACTGAATTCTAAGACCTGTAATTTGACTTTCCAGTCTGTAACTCCCCTTTTCTCAATCTTTTTACTTTCACCTGACTTTCAGACTTCCAGGGCTTTAAAACCATATTTTAAAAAATTTAGGGCCCCACAAGGTCTAGATACTTTTTCTGTCCATGCTAATAAGCAATTTTCTTAGGGCCCTCAAGGACAGAATAGGGAAGGAAAAGAGTAAAATGTCAATCTCTTAAAAAAAAAAAAAAAGAGTATTTATTTATTCATTTGAGAGAGAATCTCAAGCAGATTCTGTGCTGAGCATGGAGTTCAACACATGGCTCGATCCTATGACCCTGAGATCATGACCCGAGCTGAAACTTAAGAGCTGGTCACTTAACCGAGTCACCCAGACACCTCATAAAATGTCAGTCTTGAAGGGCCAACAGAAAATACCAAACACAGGAAGTTATATTTAAGCTACCATAGCTACCAACCTTGGCCAAGATTCTCACATTCCAGGAAGTAGCAGAGCCACTAAACTTGAAGGGCTAACAGTGAGTCTCTCAGTAGAGCCAATGGGGACAGAAGATTTGGTGGTGGGTGGGTCGGCGGGGGGGGGGGGGTGTTTAAATTTGTAAGAACCTTGAGGGGGTGAAGGAAAGTACCCCAATAATGACTAATATTTAATTTTCCAGGAAAGGAATTTGAAATTGTATTTCATTTAATTCAAGGAAAATAAGATTAAAGTGATTTGGACTGTGTGTGGGGGTCATGTGAGATTAAGGAGCAAGAATATAGCAAATACACACACACACACAAAAGCTACAATAAAAAAATTTATATTTGATCAAATACATGACAGTATAGTGTACAAAAGTTGAGAAATATATACTAACATGGTGAAAAAACTCAAGAGTTCAAAAAAAAAAAAGGAATAAGTTTAGTCAGGAAAAGTTCATTAGAGAAAAAAGGATTTCTGTGTTGGACCTTGAAAGAACATCTTGGGGAGAAAAACACTGAAAGCATAAAAGCAGAAACTATTACAGGATGCTAAGGAAATCACAGGACTAGGGCACGTGGGCCATCAAAAAGAATAGATGAAATACCATTAGTTTTCAGGTTTTGAAAATTAAAGGTAGAATGTAATATATTTTCTTTTTTTTAAGTGGCCTTCCTGCAAATCTTGATGGACTCATTTAATTTAAATGGTCTTTTCTGGGAGATTTCAGAGATTCTGACTTTTGATTCTAAGCAAAGAACTATTAGAAGCCAAAGATATAAACAGCAGAGAGATGCTTGGGGAAGTTTATATGTGAAACAGGTTGTTTTTCTAGACATACTTGTTAGGTAATTATTGTACAACAGTATTCACTAAACTAGTAGCTTTCGAGGTTTCTTGACAGCAACCACAGTAAAATATTCACTTTACTTTGCAATGTGCCATACACAAACATAGGTATATGTGCATTTATATAAATGTATATCCTTGTATCTTTTATACTTATTTCACTCAGAACTGCTATTTTTGTCCCTAAAGTAAAAGTAAGTATATCATTTACAAAGTAACATGGGCCTTTGAAATTTGGACTTGATAAAGTTCCTTGAGGGAATTTTATAGTGACTAGAACATAGTATGTACTCAATATGTTAATCTATCCTTTCGCTTAATAAGCACCAACTATGTGCCAGGGACTGTTAAGAAATAGTGATCTAGTAATATTAAGAGGGGTGTTTAAAACTGTATTTTAAGGTTGGTTGTGGTGCAGATGAAGAAGGAGTCTCTAAGAGAATGATAGTTGAGGCTTAAAGAATGAGTAAGAGTTAACCGGGTGAATAATACTGAATAATGGGGTAAAAATAGGTCAAGGCAGAGGGAAGAGCATTTGCAAAGAGACTGTGAGAGGACAGGAGAAAGAGTTCAATGGTTTTTAAAACTGAAAATAGGCCAGTGTGGCAGCAGAATAGTTAGTGGAGAGACAGTGTTATGGATTCTGAATTTTGTTCTCAGTGAAAAAACAAAATAAAGCAAATACCCATAACACAATATAACCAAACAAAGAAAAAATGGTATTTGTTCAATGTAAAACTACATCCAGAAACCAAATTTAATTTTGCCCTTGACCTGGTTTGCAAGGACAGTTTTAAAGTTATAGAGCATAAAATATAATGCAAGTGTACTTGACACAAAGAACACTGATTTAATTTCTTGCCAAAGCAGGCATTTATTGAAAGCACATGTACTACACTAAAAAGGATCCTAAAATTTTATGTGCCACATTTGATAAGGGATCTAATTTATATTCTGGCATTTAGCTGGAAGCCTGGATTAGTGATACAGTAACATAATAAGGACCTAATTTTCTCTGTTCTTTTATAGATATGTCATATTCACTTGGTCACTGGCAATTCCAATTAGCACAAACTGATGCACTAATTTCAAACAAAGGTTAAAGGTCATGAACAAGGAGAATAAGACCGTCTCTAAAGAAAATGAAGCAAATTGCTAATCAGTGGAAATGGATTTGCACCCATTCCGATATACTCTAGTCCCTGAACCCATCCCCAAATCAGAACTTTTTATGGCTTTTCTACCTGTTCTACTTACCCAAGTTCTATACAAAGAACCCTATAGGCATATATTTTTTAGAAGTCTATATTCCTTTAAAAATGCCACATACACCTTAGTTATTCAAAAAGTATTTATTAAGTATGTACTATGTGAAGGCAGTTGGCCATAAAGTCATGAATCATATCCTTATATTTCATCAGTAATGGTATTTTCCACAATTAATGCTGGTGTTTCCCTGTCTCACTTTCGTCCTAGACCATCTTGCTCACTGTTTTATCAGGAGATGTGCTTGGCATGTAGAAGGCAATTAAGTATTTTTTGAATTAATAAATGATTTTAAGCGAACTTTAATGGTGAAAAGTTTGTGTAAATGCTCAAGAACACCAGATATAAATGACTAAGCACCAAAAACCCTTCCAACTAAATGTCACTTCAGCTTAACTCTAGACCATAATATCAGAAGGCATACCTTAGGAATCCGTTATAAAAAATGATAAGGTAAAGTTGGGAGGCAAGGCAATGGAGAAACCGTAAAACTGTGTCAGTAATCCTCACAACACCTTTTAGAACATGTTCGGACCCTCCAGAGAGTATAAGATTCATTCTGATAAAAGCCATGTCTACAAAATTCATTAAATATCCAGATTTTCAGTTTTTGCAACCTAAGAAACATATTTTTGCATACCAAGATCTCTCATATACAATAGAAATACGAAGTAGCAACTAGTTTAATTGAACTGAAAATGGAGTACTTTCAGTCCCACCTACTTTCTTAGGTAATTCTTATAGGGCCTCAGGTGAAAGACTAAGTCAACTAAAATATATTCCTAAATGAGGTATTTCCTTTTGTGGTATTAATAAACAAAAATCAAGTTGACAGCCTTTATGGGCTTCAGATTTTACAACTATAAAATGAAGGGATAGATTCAGACGGCCTCTTAAGGGGATCCTTCTAAGTTTTAAATCTTGCTTTTGACCAATAATGAAGCTTATTTTTGGAGTGTGACTGGGGTTCCTGTAGTATGATTATATTATATGAAAATATTTGCGGAGTTACCAGTTGTGGGGGAAATATTTTTTATGAATTATGATCAAGAAAGGAATTATTTAAATGATGTTCAAAGGATTATGATTTTTTTTTTTAATGTCTAAACTTGGGTTAGGATGAACCATCTCCCCCAGTTATTCAATCGAGCACTAACCTAGTTGCTGTAATGATGGAATTTTGCAAATGTAATTAGAGTCCCTAATCAGTTGAGTTTAAGTTAATCAAAGGGAGATTATCCCAGGTGGGCCTGACTTAATTGGCTGAGCCTTGTAAAAGAGAACTTAGGCTTTCCCTGAGCTGAGATATTAACCAGCGTATATACACAGGGTTTCAACCTATTTATGATCTTCCTTTCCTGAAAGGATTTTGGGTTGATTTTGCTAGCCTCCAGAACTGCACATGCCAATTCCCTGTAACAAATTTCTATATGTACTGGTTCTGCTTCTCTGTTTTAACTCTGATTCATATAATGATGCTTTATAAATTATAAGCAGGGAACACCTTAAAATATTTTAACATTTCCAATCAATTTCAATAAAGTGAGTGAAGCTGAGGAGCAGACACGTGTATATCGGGCAGATGAAGTCTAGATTCAGAAGAACCTCTGAGGTGTTCAAAGGTTACCTTTGATGCCCTATCCTCAGATTCACACTGTTCGTCTTCGCCTCTTACCTCAGACCACTAGTCTTCTCATTGTCTCTTACCTTCCCCATCCAAAACTGAGATGAGGAAAGGCTCTTAAGCTTATTCACACTGTGGTGTTAATACTTGGCAACATTTAGAATGTTAAAATTTCCAAGGTACATCAACTTTAATAGAGTAAAAGCTTTAACACAAAGGAGTACCTTGGCAAGTAGTGGAAAAAGCAGACTTAAAATTTATAAACTCTAAGATGACTGTGTATTCTGCCTACCTGTAAACTGGGCACGTTCAGGTTTTTCTTTTTTGATGATAACTTTTTAAAAAAAATACCATTTCATTAAAATTAAAGTTTGACTGACACACAATGTTACACTAGTTTCAGGTGTACAATATAGTGATTTAATAAGCCTATACTTTATGCTATGCTCACTACAAGTATACTTACCATCTATTACCACACAGTGCTACTACAATATCATTGACTACATTCCCTATGCTGTACTGTTTAGTCCATATTTGACTTATCTGTGGAATCTTAAAAAAAAAAAAGAATAAAAAAACAAACAAAAAGCAGAAACAGACCCATAAATACAGAGAACTGATGGTTGCTAGAGGGCAGGGAGTGGGGAATGGGCAAATGGGTGAAGGGGAGTGGGAGATAAAGGCTTTTTAAGATTTTTTCATTTTACACTCTAGAAATTACTGTAGCCAAAGCTTCCACACCAGTAACATTTCCTTAGGAGATAATACTGGTCTAGAAGAGATAGACAGTTTTTTCTATCATTTTATTTTGGTTTTGGGAAGGGGTCTCTAAACATCATTGGATAATTATAATTTATTTTATCATAACTATAACTACTTGTTATATGTAGCTTTTTACTTTTACTTTACATGTTATGTGTTATTTTCACTTTACATTAATATTCAAAAGTAGCTGTTAATAATTCTAGAGAATTTGGTCATGTTAGGTGTTAATTTGCTTTACAGCAATATTCAGAAGTACCTGCTAACCATTCTAGAGAATTTGACCTGTTACTATGCTCAAATATTGTTGCAAATATGATTACATCCTGACTGTACATAGAATATTGACCCATTATCGAGCAGACACCTGATATACTATAGGACTCAGATGGTTAGATTCTGTAAACAAGTGAATGAATATGCACATGAGACTCAAATGAAATGTACAAGTCAATATTAATAAAAAAGGGCTAGAAGCTATAAAAAAACAAGACTAATAAATCTAAATCTATATATAAATTAAGAACTTCCATATACCAGAAAGCACCAAAAATAAAGACACAAGACGAACTGGAAGGAATACTTACAAGTCAACTAGGAATTTTTTCTAGTGAACAAAGAAAAGGAAACATACAAGAAAAAAGTTAGTAAGGAAAAAACTGAAGTGTCCCAAAGAAAGATGGACAAAGAATTAAGGAGAGAACAGAAGATGAAAATATAAATGGCTTAGAAACATGAAAAGATGTGGAACTTCAACAATAACTGTAGGGATACAAATTAAAATGATGAGATGTCATTTAAAATTTATCATTTCAGCAAAGCTTAAATTGGGGATATGATTTGGTAAAAAACTCTCAGGGCAATAAGGAAAATTTATCAAAATTTAAAATATTCATTTCCTAAGAACCAGCAGTTATAGTTCTAGAAATGGAGCCTATACAAAAATTTACATAACAGTATACAGACATATATTAACATAGCACTATTAACAGTAACAAAAAAATAGAAAACATCCCAATAGCCTTCAATAGGAGAATAAACTATGGTGCAGTCATATAATAACACAACTACTATAAAAAATAAGGAAGATAAAGTCTTTATTAACAAGAATAGCAGTCTAAGTTGTTAGAAAAAAGCTGCAAGGCAGAAGTATAGCATGCTCTTAAACGTTTTTAGTACTTCTTATAATAAAAAATAATCTGGAAGGGCATACCCCAAACTAAGAGATTATCTCACTATGAGATGTGGTGGTATTACAAAAGAGTTTCTTTTCTGTATTACCTATTTCTTTCTTTTTTTTTTTTTTAAGATTTTATGTTTTTATTTGACAGACAGAGATCACAAGTAGACAGTGAGGCAGGCATAGAGAGAGGAGAAAGCAGGCTTTCCACGGCGTAGAGAGCCCAATGCGGGGCTCGATCCCAGGACCCTGGGATCATGACCTGAGCCAAAGGCAGAGGCTTTAACCCACTGAGCCACCCAGGTGCCCCTGTATTACCTATTTCTATAGTGTACCATCTTTTTTCTTTTTGGAAAGTCTTGTTTATTTTTAATTTAATTATTTTTTAAGATTTTATTTAAATTCAAATTAGTTAACATACAGCATATTATTAGTTTCAGGGGTAGAATTTAGTGATTCATCAGTTGCATATAACACCCAGTGCTTATTACATCAAGTGCTCTCCTTAATGCCCATCACCCAATTGCCCCATTCTCCCAATCACCTCCCCTCCAGCAACCCTCAGTTTATTTCCTATAGTTAAGAGTCTCTTATGGTTGGGTTTCCTCTCTGTTTTTATCTTATTTTATTTTTCCTTTCCTACCCTATGTTCATCAGTGTAGTATACCATTTTTTAATAATGACCAAGAAACAAAATAGATAAGGTTCAAGTACAAGATTATAATGACATCTCTGGTTACTTGTTCTACTTTTAGTAAATCATCTGGATATAAAAGTATCCATATTAGATAGTTTTGTGGTTTTTTTAAAGTTTTATTTATTTGAGAAAGAGAGATTGAGTGCTTGCACACACACATGCAAGCAGGGGGAGGGGCAGAAGGAGAAGGACAGAGAGAATCCTCAAGTGGACTCCCGGCTGAGTGCAGAGCCTGACTCAGAGCTCAATTCTAGGGCCCTGAGATCATGATCTGAGCCGAAATCAAGAGTCCAACACTTAACCATCAGAGCCAACCAGGGGCACCTACATAGTTTATGTAATACTAAATCACATGTTTTTCAAATTATAAAAGGGGATGAAAAAGCAAACACAAGTATTAAACAATCAGCATATATCCCCCATTAGTGGTAGCAAGCCAGCCAAATACATATGCCTATTTAGCTGCTGCTGCTGCTTCTGCTGCTTCTTCTTTTTAAAGATTTAATTTATTTATTTGAGAGAGAAAGTTCGAGCAGGGTGAAGGGGAGAGGGAGAAACAGACTCCCTGCTGAGCAGGGAGCCTGATGTGGAACTGGATTCGGAACTCTGGAATCATGAACTGAGCGAAAGGCAGACACTTAATGGACTGAGGCACCCAGGCACCCTATTTAGATTCTTAAATTTACTAATTTGTGTGTGAAGATCTGTGATTCACATCTTACAAAATTTAGTCAAGAGTACAAGGTAATGAAGAAATAAAGCAATGGAGTCTGCCACTATCTGTAGTGTAGCTGTTTCTAGTAGTTTCAGTACACAATATTTTAAAAATTCAATTTATAGTTCTAGTGACAACAGGTGTAATACAACTGGCAGCTCAAATTGAAATTTATTTTATTTCCTTATTTTATTCCAGTGCTTATTTTATATATGTTAGAAATAGTTACAGAGTAGCATCATTCACTAACATGTCAAAGCACTTGGACTATTTCAAGTAAATATATAAGATGCACAGTAATAGGGGTATGTATGCTCCTGTTTTATTTCTTGAGGTCTGACAGTCTACTACATACTCTAAAAGAATGCAAGAGTATGGTAGAAGTAGAGACCTGACAGCATCTATCACAGAAATCTGCAGTCCTTTTCTATCGATATACTGCTGTGTAACCTATGCTTAAATCATACAGAGCAATAATGGTCCTAAAAGGGAACTAATAGCATATTTCCAACTGTGCCTGGCATCCTCCTCTCCTCAAATTCTCAAAAGAATCCTATTTTTTAAAAACTTGATACATAAAAGGAAACAGTAGGAGAAAAGCTAAGATTGGTTAAGGATTGGTCAATAAGACAGAGAAAATGTTTCCATCAATGGTATATATGCCCCTCCCATCTAATCTCCTGAGTGGTACTGATATTCCAGTAGAAGGTATTTGGTTAAATATATAATAGCAGAGTCCCTGCTGGTCAAAGCTAGTAAAGCTGTCCTTTTAGCTCAGTGGCAAAGAATATATACCATATAGTACAAGAAAGGTTGGAGACTTGATGTGTACTCTTGCCAATTGCTTTTTACTTTAAAAGCTTTCTAAATCAATGACAAGCTATCTGCACTGAGAAGGGTATGGAATAGCCTCAAGTTGTATATGCAGTCCTTATGTAGAAAATAAGCATGGCTCATATGGCATATTGCTGTTCTCTATTTTAGAACTAGCACAGGAACCATGTGATGTGTTCATTGCTATGGTAACTACATTTCAGTAGTGAACAGGAGAGCAAACGGGCATGTAAAACATGTATAAGTTGTCAATATTTAAGTAATTGCTGTCCTGGAGCTGCGATAACTTAAATTTCCTTGCTGCATGACTTATTAAAATAAAATTCCACCCCTTACATTTTTTTTTTAATGAGGTTAATAAGCCTTCCATCCCCATAATGCCTTCCCCATTCAAGAAAACAAATGCATAATGTCTTTCAGACAGGGTTTCAGTTGCTTCATGGAGAATTACTGTTATTGTTATTAGAGATCTACGCTTCTACAAAAGTATGTGCAGTGTACTATATGATATAAAGACGAATGGAGCCTCAGCCTGGTCAACAGAAAAACAGTGCCCTGCCTATCTTCTCTAGGGGTTTGAATCTACTGTTAGGACCAACTCAGTCAAGTTGTCAAATCTCCTATTTGACATCAGAGTTATTTCACTTCTTTGTCTTTTCTCACCAGAGCAACCTAGAAAGAAGATCCTCCAAAGACTGATTATCTTTGATTACCTTTAGATCAGTCTCTGACTGTCTGGCATTTTAATGAGATACTTATAATACTGTCATTTTAAACCTTCTGTATGATGCTACTTAAGAACAGAAATAATACCAAGCCTCTCTCACAATCCTCTCTCTCCTCCAATTCCTCCCTCTCTCCCTCTCTTTTGATCCATGATTCTGATCTGTGGAACAGCAAAAGGGATTTCACACCATGACTTAAAAAAAAGTTAATTATTTATATGAGCTAAAAATGTAATGAGGGATGCCTAGGTGGCTCAGTCAGTTGAGTGTCAGACTCCTGGTTTCATCTCAGATCATGATCTCAGGGCTGTGAGATCAAGCCCCAAGTTGGAGAGGAAGCTCCAGTGTGGAGCCTGCTTGGGATTCTCTCTCTCCCTCTGCCCCCGGCCCTGACTCATGCGTGTACTCTCTCTCTCTCTCTCTCAAGAAAAAAACATAGAGCAAAAAGTCAGCCCCAATACAAATTATATTAAAAAGTTACATTTATACCAAATGTCATATTATCTTAAGCCTGTGGTTATATTAATAAAATGGCTAACCACAATGACTCTAATACTATGGTTATGTGGGCGCCTGGGTAGTGCAGTCAGTTAAGTGTCTGCCTTTGGTTCAGGTCATGATCCTAGGGGCCAAGGATCTAGCCCCACATCAGGCTCCTTGATCAGTGGGGAGTCTGCTTCTCCCTCTCCTTCTGCCCTTCTCCACTGCTCATACTCTCTCTCTTACTCTCCTTCTCTATTTCAAATAAATAAAATCTTTAAAAAAATACTATGGTTATGAACAAAAATAAGCTATATCTGTATGTACACAAAATTACATTTTTATGTAAATATTTTGGGGTTCCTTTATAAAAGGACCATATTCTGTGAGAAATAAAACACTGTTTCACTATAATAGATATTAATATCAAAATGGACTATTAAAAACCCATCAGAATTATGGTTATTTTTTATAGTGAATGACAATGTTTTAAGCTTCGTATCTTATAACTTGGTATTAACTTTGACCTGCAGCTTTTTGTTACAATTTTCAAATTTAGAAAATACAGTAGCATTTTGTTGGAACATGGAGGAAAATTACACTAATGTGTGATAAAGAACATTATATTTACAGTCAATGTATTTTACACATATAATTATTTATATAGAAATTTAGCTGAAAAGATAAGTTCCTATAAAAAAAAGAGTAATTCGTACTTTGTGCTGTTTCAGCAGTAAGAATAATTTCTTCAAACTCATTGGTTCAGTGGCACCATATGGGGCATGCCGATCTTTAGATACCAAAAATGTCTCCAAGATACATTTCATTCTAGTGTGTTAAAACTTCCTACCCTGCAGCTGTCATTATAACTATATAATTCAACCCTACTATAAAAATGCAAATCATATAGCTTACTAGGGCTATAGGAATAGAAGGAATTTCTAATGGTATCTATATTTCCAAGTCATAATTACAACTCTTTCTCAGAAGCAGTCCACATATGTGAAGTCACTGATAATTTTGCTTGTTTAACAATAAGTGGGGTCAAAGGATGAGAAAGGAAATGTGACCAAAAAAAAAACCAAAAACATTTCAACAACAGAAAATTATGTAGCAATGTAAATTAGTAAACTTGAGCTACATACAGCAACACGGATGAATCACAGATATCTATTATTGAAGGGAAAGAGCCATACCATAATATACCACTTCTATAAAGCTAAAAGAGAAGCACATAATATATTGTAAAAAATATATATGCATACATACACACATACATGTACATATGCAAGGGATAGATATATACACATGAGGAAATGAAAATACAAAAGTCAGAATAGGCATTAGCTCTGCAAGGGATTGCTAAAAGATTTAAATACTTCAAATGAAGAGGGAGACACAGGCATCTGCTTTGTAACATATGTTACTTATATTCTTTGATCCATATCAAATATTTCATTATAAAGAAACAAGAAAAAATATAAGAGGAGAGAAAAAAGAGTTCATCAATGTATAATTACTTTTCCGTGGTCAGAACATTATAGTTCACATTTTACCACAAGAAATGGTAAGAGAACAGAGTGCAAGAGCCTACTTGGGAAATCACCTTTTTCCCTCAATATATATGTATATGCAAGAAGGCAAAATATTCACCTTTTTCCACAGGTAATCTTTAGTAAATTGTTTAAATAACCTTCTTATAATTTATATGCCATATATAAGTATATAAAAATAGCATTAAATAAAACTGTTTTCTTTGTCGAAAGAGAAGCAGGATTTATTTTTTCTTTTTTTTTTTTTTAAGATTATTTATTTATTTATTTATTTGACAGAGAGAGAGAGAGAGATCACAAGTAGGCAGAGAGGCAGGCAGAGAGAGAGGGGAAGCAGGCTCCTGGCTGAGCAGACAGCCCGATGTGGGGCTCGATCCCAGGACCCTGAGATCATGACCTGAGCTGAAGGCAGAGGCCTAACCCACTAAGCCACCCAGGCGCCCCAGGATTTATTTTTCTTATAAAAATGGTGAGACATTAATAGAGTCGCTTGGTTGGCTTGCAATTGGCTATTATTTATAGCATTCTGTATTTTCTTGTTATTGAGGTATAATAAAGATATAATGTGATGCACAGATCTTAAATGTTCACCCCAAACAAGACACAGAACGTTTCCATCATCCCAGAAAGTTCTCAACTGTCCCTCACTAGTCAATCCCTATGCCTCCTTAACAGAGAAGAAATAACATCTGACTTCTATCATAGATTGTTTACATGGAATAAAGGACACAAATATTCTTTTGTGTATGACTCTTTTGCTCAACATAATGTTTTCTGAAATTTATCCTTGTGGCTGGGGATATCAGTAGCTCATTCCTTTTTATTTTGTAGTAGTGTATTATAATATGAATATACTATAATTTGCTGAAAAATTATTCTGTTGATGGACATTTTGGTTTCCTGCTATGAATATTTTTATGTAAGTCTTTTTGTGGACATAGGATTTTGCTCTTCCTGGGTATATGACTTGCTGGGTCATAGGGCAAATGTATGATAAACTTTATAAATCAAACAAAGTAACTCCTGAATACTTTTCCAAATGTGTGGTCCCATCAGCAAAGAATGAGAGCTCTAGTTGTTCTATATCCTTGCCAACACTTGGTAGTTCTATTAACTCAAACCACTCAAGTGGGTAGGCAATGGTATCTTCACTGTGGTGTTCCTTTGTATTTCCCTCATGATTAATGATGTTGAGCCCCTTTTCACGTGCTCATTGGCCATTACATTATTCCTTTTTTTGAAGTGTCCAAATTATTTTGCCCCATTTTTTAAAAATTGTGCTGTTTGCCACCTTACTGATTTGCAGGAATTATTTATATATTCTGTATATAATCTTTTGTCAGATATATGAACTGTAAATGTTTGCTCTTCATCGGTGGTTGGCCTATTTGTCATCTTAGTAGTGTCCTTTTAAAAAAAAGTAGCTTTATTAAAGTATTAATTTACACTCTACAAAGGTATAGTATGAGGGAGGTTAGGGACCCAAGTTCAAGGGTCAACTGTGCTAATATTGGCAAGCAGATATTATTTAACTACCAAAAATATAAAGTCCTTAAGAACTGATTGTTATCCTGATTCCCTACTACTATGTCAAGTCCACACAAATTTACTATGTCTCTATTCCAATCTATTAGACACAATGTGGCCATGTCAAAGCACAGAGCTTGTGATGCTACCACCACTGCTCAAAAGTTTCCAGTATCTTCCTTTTGTTGCTGCAAGCAGGAAAAGACCATGGGAGAGCAATTATGAGGCTATAGTAATAATCTAGGAAAGCAATGACAGCATCAGGAACCAGAAGGAAGGCAAGACAAGTGGTAAGAAGTAGTCAGATTTTCAATAAATATTGAAGCCAGATTCAAAAGCAACTGCTTTGATTAAAGTTAACATGTGATAATGGTTATCAAAGCTCCCTGACTGCCAATCACTAGACATTTATCCCTGACCTATAATTGCCACTCAAGGTCTATAAACTAAGAATGACTTCTAGACACCATAAACTTCTTCAAGATGCTCAAAGAATCAAAAAATAATCTCTTGGATGTACATGGTATATCTACAGCTATCAAAAGCTCCATCATAATTTCAGTGAGTCAACATATAATTTATAGCTGTTATATACATGAAACTACAGGTGATAAAAATAAATCATAAATCTAAACACCTTTTTGCCTATTCTAATCTCTCCCTCCTCAAAGAATACATAATCTACCAAATCACATATATATTAAAATAAAAAACCAAAGCTGTGTAAGAACCAAGTGTGATAGCCTAAAGAGTATTCAAAAACTCAGGGGGAAAATTAGTGAATGAATGAAGATTTCATAGAATAAACTGGATCTATCCCTTATGATACAGCATAACCCCATCCTCACTTAGGTTTTTAAGAATATACCCATATTTTATGTGATTTCAGAACAAAGTACTTCCTTCTCATAATATGTGTGTTTGTAATTATAAATTAGTAATTGGCTTAATTAAAAAGTGTTTGTCACTCTCACTAGACTCTAAAATTCATGTCTATCCTTGTTCACCGAAGTAGCCCCAATATCTGATACATGGTAGAAACTTAATAAATCATTATATTTCCAAATCTGTCTGCCAGGTATTCCAAACTCATGGAAATTTGATTCTTATCAACTGAGATACAACAGGTAACCTTTGTCCCGAAAGGCCTGATTTTATTCTAGTGCAAATTCATTCATTCATTCATTCATTCATTCAGAAAATATTTACTGAGTATCTACAGTATGCAGGCACTGTTTAAAAGGGGTTGGGGATGTAGCAGTGAATGAGACACAAAGTTTTTATCCCTATGAACTATACTTCATAGAAACTATTCTCACTCTTGCTTCAGTGGCATTCTCAAGCCATTCATTCTATGAAACATTGTCATCACTTCCCTCCATCACGATCATGATGTTTTCCTGACCACTCAATCCTCCAGTAGGGTCAAAAAATACAAAATACATAGCTAAAATTGAATTTAAGATATGCAATGAATAATTTTTTAGTGGCTATTCCTTGTGTGTCCCATCTGGAATTCAAAATTAAATGGATATCCTGTATCTCCATTTCCTAAATCGGGCAACCTCATTATCTAGTAATTTCCCCTGTTTCCAAATTTCCATTCTAATTATATTCTGAATCATAGAGATTAACATTTAATTATTGTCTTCTGTAGGATTTTTGTTTTATTGCTCCATGTTGCAAGCACTTAACAAACACTTGATAGATGTATTCAGAAATTTAAATTACAATGAAGATTTATTTATAAGACATTCTTTCCAACTGTATTAGTAATACTAAAAAAATGACAAACTGTAAAAATGTCCAATACAAGACCAATGAAAATAAAAAACATATAGCCACCCAAAATAACTGAAAGAGCAATTAATGACACTAGAAAATGCTCAAAATATAATACTAAATGAGAAAAGGGATATAAATGTTTTTTAAAAAGATTTTATTTATTTATTTGACAGAGAGAGAGCACAAGTAAGCAGAGCAGCAGGCAGAGGGAAAGGGAGAAGCAGGCTTTCCACTGAGCAGGGAGCCCAATGCAGGGCTCAATCCAAGGAGCCTGGGATCATGACCTGAGCCGAAGGCAGCCGCTTAATCGACCGAGCTACCCAGGTGCCCCAAGGATGTAAAATTATAATAATGGAAATAATTTCAATTTCTTGAAATTTTGCATATACAGAACAGTTGGCTTTACTCATTAAACATGCCAGTGTCAGGAAAGAGTGAGGAATGACCAAGGAACCATTCCAGATTAAAGGAAAACAAGAGCTATGATATGTAAAGGCGATGTATGTTCCTGGATTGGATTTTGAAGAAGGAAAACAAAATTGCTAGCAAGGGCATTCTTTGGAGAACTAGAAACATTTGAATATGTACTGTGGTTAGGTGTACATATGCAGAGAGAGGGAGCACTCAAAGCCTAGGGGAGAAATGTTAATTGTCTTCTTACAACTCTTCTCTAAGTTGGAAATAATTTCAAACTAAACAGTTTCAAAATACGTATGGAAAAAACACCTTAAGAAAACACATGAAAAATTTAAAGTCTTTAATGCTGGTTGACATGATGAATGTTGATTTTCATTTTTTTGCATGTTTCTATATTTTTCATTTTCTATAATAAGTATGATTATTATAGCTGAAAATTTAAAAAATCATTTAAAGCTACTTTGATGAAATATGTAATTCACAATTCATTAATTCGTCAAATTTATCTATTTTGATGTCCCATGCTGAAATTTTATAAACCTCCATGATTTTAAATATTTTACTAAATGATCATTATAAAATAAACTACAGGATTCAATATAATCTCAATTATTTTCCTAAGAATTAGAGGTACCAAAAAATGAGTGTCAAAACAGTTTGTTCATCTACTAATGTAAGTCTACTCTTACTCCACTATCCAGAACATTCTATTGACTTATAATATAGGTAATTTTTAAAAATACAGGTAATTTTTAAAGGCTCTAACTTGAAATTGATCTAGGTACAAGCAGCCTTTTCAGAAATATTCCCTGTACTCATGTTACTTACAGAGACAAAGGCAATCTGAAAACTAAAATCAGCAATGTTTTGGGAATATTTTTCTATTGCTTAGAAAAAAAAAAGAAGAAATACAAATCCTGAGATTAGTTAACAGAAAATATCTAAAGAAATAGAGATGAGAATATATCTAGAAAAGGCTAACCTCTTCCTATGCCCTTGCCACACAGTAATTAACGCATTAAAATCACATTTTTTAAAAGTTTTATTTATTTATTTGACAGAGACAGAGAGAGTACAAGTAGGCAGAGTGGAGGCAGAGAGAGAGGGAGAAGCAGGCTCCCCACTGAACAAGGAGCCCGACATGGGGCTCGATCCCAGGATCCTGGGATCCTGACCTAAGCTGAAGTCAGCCGCTTAACAGACTGAGCCACCCAGGTGCCCCTAAAATCACATTTTTAAAGGCAACCCTGTCTCATAGATCTTCTACTTCTTGCATTTGTTATTTGAAAAATAGTACCAAGTACCATACAGTTGTGATAATGTTGCTTGGTAAATTTAAATCTTTTTCATCCATTTTGTAGCTGCCCGAATGTCCTCAACAGTAAGCAATAATTCTGCTAATTTATTTTGCAGTGTTCCTTGTGGTGCATTTCTAATCCACATAACAAGAAATATAAACTCTGACTTTAGCATAACAAAGGTGAAGTCTAATTATCAAGGAGTTAATAATGTTTCTCCTAGAAGAGGTAGGAATTGAAGAGGTCATTTCTGAATTAAAGCCATGCTGAAAGAAAACATGTGGTAAGAAATTAATTTTCTATAACCTATGAACGCAAGTTGGCTTGATGCTGTAAATAAAAGAATTCTACCTTAATTTGAATAAATGATTGCTAATATCCACCCTATTAACTAATGTCTTCATGTTTAATATTAGTTTTATTTAGATCAATTACTGAAAAAATGCATTGCCTCTCAAAACGAATTATTCATTATTGCTTATAAATAGCTCATATAGCTCAAAAGGAATAGTAGTTCAACATTAAGCAACAGTGGGATGCCTGGGTGGCTCAGCTGGTTAAGCACCTGCCTTCAGCTCAGGTCATGATCCCAGGGTCCTGGGATTGAGTCCTACACTGGGCTCCCCGTTCAGCGGGGAGCTTGCTGCTCCCTCTGCCTGCCACTCTCCCTGCTTGTGTGCACGGCACTCTCTCTCTCTCCCTCTCTGACAAATAAATAAATAAAATCTAAAAAAAAAAAAAAAGAACAAAACCCATTAAACAACAGTAATGGAAATGCCATATTGTTAAGCTTGAAAATATCTAACACAAATCCTATGAGCAGTCATATTTCTGAATACATATTAGAACACCCTTCCAAGGAAAAGGAATTAAAAATAGGAGGAGCCAATCAGCTCTTGAATATAGGAAACAAAGATAGATTTAAGTCTTCTGTTATTTAGGTAGCAAAATTTGACAACTGGGAGCTAAAGTACTACTCCCCTAGCCTTCTCTACATTATAGATTAAAGCAGAGAATAAAAGAGCTGACAAAATGCTTTTGGTGGAAATCAGAGTCCCTGCGCTTGTTAAATTAGTACAGGGTTATCACAAAACTTAGGCCTTTTAAACTATTTACATTAGCTGGGACTCCTAAGTTGTACCTGAACTTAATGCAGATTCCTATTTTGAAAAAAGCTGAGCAGAGAGACTGTGGTAAGTAATGGACTACATATAATAGCAGTGCTAAGATTCTTAAGAGATTTTAGAATACCTAGTACAGAATACCATGCCTGACACAGAATATGCTCTCAATAGACTCTGTTCAAACTGAAGGACATTAAATCACTAAGAGAGTACCTTAAGTTAATAGGAAGAAACTAAATTTTCAACTCTATTCCTTTCAAAATCTATCACCCAATAATTCTGTTTTTATATTGATGGCTTTAGCAAAGCACACAATTTGGGTATTACCAAAACTGTGAAAGATATTCTTTCATACTTCTGTCTATGCTCAAGATCATATAGATTCTACTTTATTTGCACTGGATTCTGCAGTAACAGAGAGAAATAAAATAGAATATCACAACTTGTTTTTATTTTTGTATTTCTGAAATCATTTTAACATGTTTTACTTAATATTGACAAAACTAGAGTATGCTTATTATCATTTTTCAGTGAGAAAATTAAGGGCTAGAGAAGTTAAATGGATCTGTCATTGCCACACAGCTTAATCTGCTAAGATTAGATGTTCCACTGACTTCCAGGCTTGCACTCTAATAACTATATCATACTGGAGATTTCATCTGTCAATATCTATACCCATTAGTTCCTAGAGGAAGAGGCTGAATGCAAATGATATAAAAACTGGGAAATCTATTGTTCATACTTGAACTCAGGTCCAATGTAGATGAGCAAGCCCAAGATACCTTGCTTTATGACATCCTTCTGACTTTGAAAAAGTGACAACTGAAAGAAATATATAAATCGTAGTCACAAATAGTAATTATCTTTTGTGGTATTTAAACAAGAAAATGTTGTCATTCTTGACTTTTTCTTTCTTTTTTTAAGATTTTATTTATTTATTTGAGAAAGAGAGAGAGAGCACATGTTGGGGGAGGGGAAGAAGGAGAGGAACAAGCAGACTCCCTGCTGAGAGGGGAGCCTGATGTAAGGCTCCATCCCAGAATCCTGAGATCATGACCTGAAACAAAGTCAGATGCTTAACCAACTGAGCCACCCATGAGCCCCCTTGACTTTTTCTTTCAATCTATTAGTAAATCCTGTTGGTTCCATCTTCAAAATATATCCAGACTTAATTCTCATTACTGCTGCCACTGTCACCTCGGTCTAAACCTCTATCATCTTTTGCTTAGATTACTGGTATAACCTAACAATGAGTCTCTTTGCTTTTGCCTGTGCCCTCTTTCTAGTGTAGTTTTTCTTACTAAAGTATCAGTTTAGGAAGGTAGATATTTTTGTGTTTTGATTCCCAGAATTTAGCACATAAGAGTCACTAAAAAGTAATTAATTAATAAACATAATAGCAGTCAGAATAATCCCTTTAAGAGGTAAATCTTATCTTACCACTTTACTCCCCTGTTTAAAACCACATCCATTTCCCTCCTACCTAAATAAAAGTTAAAGTCCTTTAATGGGTCTCCAGCACCCTGGCTAATCTAGCACCCCATATAGTCTGAACTCATCTCTTACTGCTTTCCCTTTCTAGCCACGCTGGTCTCACTGAAGTCTATTTATTGTCCATCTGCCTGGAATGCTCTTCCCTCAGACATATGTCCTCTAGACCTCTGCTCAAACACTATGTTTTCAGTGAGAAGTGCTTTGATCATCCTACATATATGTTTTAGATACATTTTCTTAGTGTCTCAAATAATTATTATTTTTAAAAACATGAGTACAACACTACTGTCCATGATTTAAAAAAATAAACAGTATTTCCTTAGTAGCAACAAATAATCCAATCACTGTTCATATTTCCCCGTTGCCTTGTACATTTTTCTGTTTTGTTTTGTTTTTTCAGTTTGTTCAGCTGAGATTGGGACACAAAATCTATGCTTTGTCATTGGTTGACATTGGTTGACAAATCTGTTAGGTTTCTTATAACCTATACATTTCTCTCTTCCTCTTTTAAAACAGTGAGTTATATATCCTGTAGAATGTCTCTGCCTTGAATACATCTCTGTCATGTTATTTATCATGTTTCTCTGCCTCTTATATTTACCATTGTGTTATAGAGTTTATAGATAAAGGTTTATTTTTGTTTTTCTCCAAGACTTACTTTAAGTGTATTGTATAGTTTCAAGAGATGGTGCATAATGACTGAATAGGATAGAATTTCTATATGTAATGAAAGCATGTCAGAAAGACTGTTCACAAAATAGACTAAAATTGTAATTCACTATTTCAAAACAATTTAAAAGGTTAAGAAAATGATACAAGCCATGAAAAAAAGTTAGAATGAGAAAAATGCAGAAATGAAGTAACAGAATTTAGTAAAGAATTACAATTCTTTTTAAAAAGAATTTTAAAAATGAAGAGTAAACTAGAATGGACAAAATTAAATAAAAATTTTTGTTTTAAGAGAAAAAGAAGACATAAAGAGAAAATTTAAAAACAGAAATACATGAAGAAAGACCTAAAAATTCTTGAGTAAAAGAAACAAATATTGAAGCCAGGCAAAGAAGATCCAGCATATGGATAAAAAGAGTGCCCAAAAAAAGAAAACCAAAGCAAGAAAACACAACAAATACCAAAAGCTGTATTTTAAGAAAATTGTCCTGAAAACAAATAACAAAACAACATTTAAAACTATGTATTGAAAAAGCATGCACACTCTGTTTCTGAGAATTTAGATCCAGAATGAACAACACACCAAGACATGCTCTACTGAAATTAAAGAAAAAGAAGTCTGCAAAAAGGCCCAAAGAGCGAGTGACTTATAAGGGGAAAATCAGATTATCAGACTGTGACAGCAAAGGAATGGAAGCAATATGTTTAAAACACAGAAGGAAAAAATGAGGCAAGAATTTTATGTCCACCAAGACTAAAGTTTATGTACAAAAACTACAAACTATTAGCAACATGAGACAACTCAAGGAATATTTTTCCCATGAGGCTTTCTTGAGGAAACCACTATATAATAAGCTTCATATCCAAACTATTAAAGAAACATCAACACAGAATAAGAAGCAGTAATGAAATATATAGTTACTTAAAGAACTAAGAATAAATGAGAATTTAATAGTGAGAGAATAACACATAATGACTATATACTCTAAAAACGTAGCATAACTTCTAAAAATGGGAGAAAACATAGAGATCACAAGCAAAAAAATTAAAAATATTTTTGGTAACCACATTGGTAGTGATGGCATTAAGAATATTATTATGAGACTGTTGTATATGTTCAGTAGCATAAAGTAAATGAGTAAGTATGTGGATTTCTACATCTATCATGTCCTGTGTTCTAAAGAACCAGGATTCTTAGTGGGAAAAAAAGGGAATAAAATATATACTATAGAAGTTAGGTAAAAGCCCTGTAGCCTGAAAGTTGAACTGGAAGTAAAAGCACAAATCCATGGGTTAGTTATATTAAAAAACGAAATAAACATACAGGTATATACATTTATAAATATGTGTGTGTGCATGTGCATATGTAACACCCATATTTCCTAGCTCTATCCACAGAAGAGGACTACAACAATAAAGAATCTTCAAAAAATTTTTTTAAAAATTGATTTTTAAAAATTCTAGTATAATTAACATACAGTGTTGTATTAGTTTCAGGTGTACAATACAAAGTGATTCAACAATTCTACATATTACTCAGCACTCATCACAATAAGTATACCCTTAATTCTCTTCATTTGTTTCGTCTACTCCACCCACCTCGCCTCTGGTAACCACAAGTTTGTTCTCTATACTTCAGTCTGGTTTTTGTTTGTCTTTTCTTCTTTGTTCATTTATTTTGTTTCTTAAATTCCACATGAGTTAAATAATATGGTATTTGTCTTTCTCTGACTTATTTCACTTAGCATTATACCTTTAGATCCATCCACCTTGTTGTAAATAGCAAGATTTCATTCTTTTTAATGGTTGAATAATATTCCATTGTGTACACACACAGACACACACAGACACACACACACACACACAATACTTCTTCATCCATTCATCTATTGATGGACACTTGGGCTGCTTCTATTTTGGCTACTGTAAACAATGGTGCAAAAACCATAAGGCTGTATATATTGCTTTTTAGTGTTTTCATATTCTTTGGGTAAATACCCAGTAGAATGATTACTGGATCATACAGTAGTTCTATATTCAATTTTTTGAGGAATCTTCATGTTTTCTATGGTGGCTGCACCACTTTGCATTCCCGTCAACAGTGCATGAGGGTTCTTTTTTCTCCACATCTTTGCTAACACATGTTGTTTCTTTTTTTTTTTTTAAGATTTTATTTATTTATTTGACAGGCAGATATCATAAGTAGGCAGAGAGGCAGGCAGAGTGAGAGGAGGAAGCAGGCTCCCTACTGAGCAGAGAGCCCAATGCGGGGCTCGATCCCAGGACTCTGGGATCATGACCTGAGCCGAAGGCAGAGGCTTTAACCCACTGAGCCACCCAGGAGCCCCACACATGTTGTTTCTTGTGTTTTATTTTAGTCATTCCGACAGGTATGAGTTGTCTACTGTAGTTTTGATTTGCATTTCCTTGATGATAAGTGATGTTGAGCATCTTTTCATGTATCTATTGGCCATCTGTATGATTTCTTTGGAGAAATTTCTGTTCCTGTCTTCTACCCATTTTTAATAGCATTATTTGTTTTTTTGTGTGTGTGCATGTGTTGGGTTTTATCAGTTCTTTATATATTTTGGACACTCACCCCTTATTGGATATGTCATTTGCAAATGCCTTCTCTCATTCAGTAGGTAGCCTTTTAGTTTTGTTGATTGTTTCCTTTGTGGTGCAGAAGCTTTTTATTTTGATGTAGTCCCAATAATTTATTTTTGCTTTTGTTTCCCCTGCCTCAGGAGACATATCTAGAATAATGTTGCCATAGCCAATGTCCAAGAAATTATTGCCTCTGCTCTTTTCTGGGATTTTTACAGTTTCAGGTCTCACATTTAGGTCGTTAATCCATTTTGAGTTTATTTTTGTGTATGGTGTAAGAAAAGTGGTCAATTTCATTATTTTGCATGTAGCTGTCCTGTTTTTCCAACACCATTTGTTGAAGAGACTTTTTCCCATTTCATATTCTTGCATCCTTTGTTGTAGATTAATTGACCATTTAATTGTGTGCTTATTTTAGGGCTTTCTATTCTTTTTTCTAACTTTATTTAAATTCTATTAATTAACATATAGTATATCATTAGTTTCAGAGGTAGAGTTCAATTATTCATCAGCTGTAAACAACATCCAGGGCTCATTACATCACATGCCCTCCTTAATGCCCATGACCCAGTTATCCCATGCCCCTACCCACCTCCCCTCCAGCAACCATTAGTTTGTTCCCCCCTCTGATTTCATCTTATTTTATTTTTCCCTCCCTTCCTCTATGATCCTGTTTTGTTTCTTAAATTCCACATGAATGAAATAATATAATATCTTTTTCTGTTGACTTATTTTGCTTGCACCATACCCTCTAGTTTCCTCGCCATCCTCGCATCCTCACCATCATTTATTGTTTCTTGACTTGTTAATTTTAGCCCTTCTGTCTGGTGTTGTGCTTTCTATTCTGTTGCACTGATCTATGTGTCTGTTTTTGTGCCAGTACTATACTGTTTTGATTACTACAGCTTTGGAGTATATCTTGAAATCTGGGATTGTCATAGTTCTAATTTTGTTCCTCTTTTTCAAAATTACTTTGTCTATTTGAGGTCTTTTTGGTTCCATATGAATTTTAGAATTATTTGTTCTAGTTCTGTGAAAAACGCTGTTGGGTAATCTCATAGGGATTGCATTAAGCCTGTAGATTGTTTTGGGCAGTACGAACATTTTAATAATACTTGTTCTCCCAATTTATTGAGTATGGAATATCTTTCCATTTCTTTGTGTCACCTTGAATTTCTTTCATCTATGTTTTATAGTTTTCAGAGTACAGGTCTTTTTCCTCTTTGGTTAAGATTATCCTAGGTATTTTATTATTTTTGGTGCAATTGAAAATGGTATTGTTTTCTTAATTCAATAAAGAAACAATCTTGTAGCAAGGAGTATCCCTACCACCTACACTGTGGTCTTAAAATAAACTTTCTTACAAATTTCTCAGCTTTCATTATTTATCTCTGTCATTTCAAATTTCGTGTATGTGCACTTGATTATGTGATTCTGTACTCCCTTGCCCCAGTTACAGAGCTTGTGCAAATAATAATCTATTCAGTATATCCTTAATGTGGTATAATAGAGAATGTATCTGGCTCCTTGTCCTGGGTTCCTGGCAGAGTTCAAAAACCCTTGAAATTCCCACCACCAGTGTAAGAGGGTTCCCCTTTTTCCACATCCTCACCAATATTTGTTGTTCCCTGTCTTGTTAATTTTAGCCATTCTAACTGGTGTAAGGTGGTATCTCACTATGGTTTTGATTTGTATTTCCTGATGGCAAATGATGTGCAGCATTTTTTCCTGTCAGTTGGCCTTTTGTATGTCTTCTTTGCAGAAATGTCTGTTCATGTCTTCTGCCCATTTCTTGACTGGATTATTTATTTCTTGGGTGTTGAGTTTGAGAATTTCTATATAGATCTTGGATACCAGCCCTTTACCTGTTAACATCATTTGCAAATATCTTCTCTCATTCCATAGACTGCCTTTTCATTTTGTTGACTGTATCCTTTGCCATGAAGAAGATTTTTATCTTGATGAAGTCCCCATAGTTCATTTTTGCTTTTGTTTCCCTTGACTTTAGAGACATGTCTTGCAAGAATTGCTGCGGCCGAGGCTGAAGAGGTTACTCTCGGTGTTCTCCTCTAGGATTTGATGGATTCCTGTCTCATATTTAGGTCTTTCATCCATTTTGAGTTTATCTTTGTGTATGGTGTAAGAGAATGGTCTAGTTTCATTCTTCTGCATGAGGCTGTCCAATTTCTCCAGGACATTTATTAAAAAGACTGTCTTTTTTCCACTGGATATTCTTTCTTGCTTTGTCAAAGATTAATAGACCAGAAGTAGAGGGTCCAATTTCTGGGCCCTCTATTCTGGTCTATCAATCTATGTGTCTGTTTTTGTGCAAGTACCATCTACCTTGATGATCACAGCTTTGTAACATAGCTTGAAGTCAGGCATTGTAATGCCCCCAGCTTTGGTTTTATTTTTCGACATTCCCTTGGCTATTTGGGGTCTTCTCTGGTTCCATACAAATTTTAAGGTGAACGCTTTTATACTGTTGGTGGAAATGCAAGCTGGTACAGCCACTCTGGAAAACAGCATAGAGGCTCCTCAAAAACTTAAAAACAGAACTAACTGAAAAACAGTATGGAGGTTCCTTGGAAGTGAAAAATAGACC